>NC_082666.1:93991501-95241501 GCF_025265405.1 Mesoplodon densirostris
TGGACCAACACTTCTAGAAAATGGGGTCCTCACGGGCAACTCATTGGAGGGACAGAAATAAATCTTTGCCGACTTTCTGCTGAAACTTAGGAGCGTTCACACCAAAGCCTCTTACAAGGTCAGCTCTTTAGCTAAACATGAGCTCATTATCGAAATTTACACAATGATGAAGTGATCAGCTACAAGGGGAGACAATCAGCAAAAACAATCAATACCAGAATTAGATTCCCAAGGCCATCCATCAGATGTTGGAATAATCAGGTGCAAGGCAGGATATATACATAACACTGGAACTGAAACAAGAAACATGGGTGTTTTCAAATTCTGGTACGATCTCTAAAACATTTTTAAAGTACATGTCATTGATAAAGCTAAATACTCAAAGGTTGTGTAATACAACAGATTAATCATTGAGAAGAGTGAAATTATGCTGTTTTGAAAATTATGGCAGGTGAGATTTTCTTCCTAATTATATAAGAAGATTTCTCTAAAACATACACACTATTTCAAAGACTTATTGGCTGTGAAATAAGTTAGGGTATTTCAAATGGCTTGTCTGCAATGAAAGGTGCTATGTAGGGAATCACAGAAAGTCGAGGGGAAAATATGTCAATATATACATTGCTATAGGTTGAACTAAGCCTTAGGACAGCAACAATGTAGAGGACCTGACCCTTAGAAGCTTACAAGTAAGCTGGAATCTTCAAAAGTTACAATATTTATAAGTAAAAAGATTTATTAAAATGAATAACCAAGTGTTTTAATTGACATCAGAAGATCAAACCAATAAACCCTGAGAACATAGATAAAAGATAAATAAAGATATGAGCAGAACTTAATACAACAGCAAACGTATAAAATTGAGGTGATTTAGTAAGTCCAAAGAATATTCTTTGAAAAGATTGAGAAGACACACTTTGATTAAGGAAAACAAAAACGTAAGTAAAGAATATCCAGAAAGAGACAGGACAAAGTTATAGCAGAGAATATATGAAATGCCAGTAAATTTGAATATTTCTTTAAAGGGGACCATTTCCTAGCTCCTAAAGTTTACCAAAACTGACACAAGAGGAAATCATTTAAGGTCATCAGGTCTTCCCTTGGCATTCTCGGAACGCCCTGGCCTCAGAATTCAGCATCTGTAGTCCATGGTAACCTGCGGAGAGGGGGCGGGGCTGAGTGTGGTTGGAACACTGCCCTCACTGAGGGAGTGGGTGTGGCCATCTCTGCTGTGACTGAACAATGGCAGGGGAGCATGGGTCCCAGGGAAGGGCCCTCAGAGCCCAGCAGGCCCAGTGTGGTGTCACAAGCATTTAGGCCCAGACCAAAGGGCGCCTTCTTTGTCTGAAGAGCTGCCCAAACTCTCACCTTTCCACTCAGGCCGCCCTCTTACTTGAAGTGTGTTTGGAAGCTGTCCGTGCAGTACACTTCGCTACACAGCTAACCATAGGTCTGGGCATCGTAGCTTCCTGGCAGGTGACCGAAGTTCGCAGGCATATGAGTCCCTGGGACACACGTGGAGAGGCTCCTGCCCGGGCCACAGGCCGCCCACTGCCCCAGCCCCAGATCAGGGGCCGCAAAGCAGCCCTGTCTGAGTCCCCTGCCTCTGGAGGGAGTATTGTACCAACACTTCTAGAAATAGGTGTCGTCGCGGGCAACTCATTGGAGGGACACAAATAAATCTTTGCCGACTTTCTGCTGAAACTTAGGAGCGTTCACACCTAAGCCTCTTACAAGGTCAGCTGTTTAGCTAAACATGAGCTCATGATCTAAATTTACACAATAATGAAGAGATCAGCTACAAGGGGAGACAATCAGCAAAAACAATCAATACCAGAATTAGATTCCCAAGGCCATCCATCAGATGGTGGAATAATCAGGTGCAAGGCAGGATATATACATAACACTGGAACTGAAACAAGAAACAAGGATGTTTTGAAAGTCTGGTACGATCTCTAAAACATTTTTAAAGTACATGTCATTGATAAAGCTAAATACTCAAAGGTTGTGTAATCCAACAGATTAATCATTGAGAAGAGTGAAATTATGCTGTTTTGAAAACTATGCCAGGTCAGATTTTCTGCCTAATTATAAAAGAAGATTTATCTAAAACATACACATTATTTCAAAGACTTATTGGCTGTGAAATAAGTTAACGGTATTTCAAATGGCTTGTCTGCAATGAAAGGTGCTATGTAGGGAATCACAGAAAGTCGAGGGGAAAATGTGTCAATATATACATTGCTATAGGTGAACTAAGCCTTAGGACAGCAACAATGTAGAGGACCTGACCCTTAGAAGCTTACAAGTAAGCTGGAATCTTCAAAAGTTACAATTTTTATAAGTAAAAATATTTATTAAAATGAATAACCAAGTGTTTTAATTGACATCAGAAGATCAAACCAATATACCCTGAGAACATAGATAAAAGAAAAATAAAGATATGAGCAGAACTTAATACAACAGCAAACGTATAAAATTGAGGTGATTTAGTAAGTCCAAAGAATATTCTTTGAAAAGATTTAAAAGACACACTTTGAGTAAGGAAAACAAAAACATAAGTAAAGAATATATAGAAAGAGTCAGGACAATGTTATAGCAAAGAATATATGAAATGCCAGTAAATTTGAATATTTCTGTAAAGGGGACTATTTCCTAGCTCCTAAAGTTTACCAAAACTGAGACAAGAGGAAATCATTTAAGGTCCTCATGCCTGCCCTTGTCATTCTGAGAACAACCTGGCCTCAGAATGCAGCATCTGTAGTCCATGGTAACCTGCGGAGGTGGGGCGGGGCTGAGGGAGTTTGGAACACTCCCCTCACTGAGGGAGTGGGTGTGGCCATCTCTGCTGTGACTGAACAAAGTGCAGGGGAGCAGGGGTCCCAGGGAAGGGCACTCAGAGCCCAGCAGGCCCAGTGTGGTTTCAAACACATTTAGGCCCAGGCCAAAGGGTGCCTTCTTTGCCTGAACAGCTGCCCAAACTCTCACCTTTCCACTCAGGCCACCCTCTTTCTTGAAGTGCGTGTGGAAGCTGTCCCCTCAGTACACCTCGCTGCACAGCTAACCATAGGACTGGGCATCGTAGCTTCCTGCCAGGTGACCGAAGTTCGCAGGAAGATGGGTCCCTGGGACACACACGGAGAGGCTCCTGCCGGGGAACAGGCCGCCCACTGCCCCAGCCCCAGTTCAGCGGCCGAAAATCAGCCCTGTCTGAGTCTCCTGCCTCTAGAAGGAGTATTGGACCAACACTTCTAGAAAATGGGGTCCTCACGGGCAACTCATTGGAGGGACAGAAATAAATCTTTGCCGACTTTCTGCTGAAACTTAGGAGCGTTCACACCAAAGCCTCTTACAAGGTCAGCTCTTTAGCTAAACATGAGCTCATTATCGAAATTTACACAATGATGAAGTGATCAGCTACAAGGGGAGACAATCAGCAAAAACAATCAATACCAGAATTAGATTCCCAAGGCCATCCATCAGATGTTGGAATAATCAGGTGCAAGGCAGGATATATACATAACACTGGAACTGAAACAAGAAACATGGGTGTTTTCAAATTCTGGTACGATCTCTAAAACATTTTTAAAGTACATGTCATTGATAAAGCTAAATACTCAAAGGTTGTGTAATACAACAGATTAATCATTGAGAAGAGTGAAATTATGCTGTTTTGAAAATTATGGCAGGTGAGATTTTCTTCCTAATTATATAAGAAGATTTCTCTAAAACATACACACTATTTCAAAGACTTATTGGCTGTGAAATAAGTTAGGGTATTTCAAATGGCTTGTCTGCAATGAAAGGTGCTATGTAGGGAATCACAGAAAGTCGAGGGGAAAATATGTCAATATATACATTGCTATAGGTTGAACTAAGCCTTAGGACAGCAACAATGTAGAGGACCTGACCCTTAGAAGCTTACAAGTAAGCTGGAATCTTCAAAAGTTCCAATATTTATAAGTAAAAAGATTTATTAAAATGAATAACCAAGTGTTTTAATTGACATCAGAAGATCAAACCAATAAACCCTGAGAACATAGATAAAAGATAAATAAAGATATGAGCAGAACTTAATACAACAGCAAACGTATAAAATTGAGGTGATTTAGTAAGTCCAAAGAATATTCTTTGAAAAGATTGAGAAGACACACTTTGATTAAGGAAAACAAAAACGTAAGTAAAGAATATCCAGAAAGAGACAGGACAAAGTTATAGCAGAGAATATATGAAATGCCAGTAAATTTGAATATTTCTGTAAAGGGGACCATTTCCTAGCTCCTAAAGTTTACCAAAACTGACACAAGAGGAAATCATTTAAGGTCATCAGGTCTTCCCTTGGCATTCTCGGAACGCCCTGGCCTCAGAATTCAGCATCTGTAGTCCATGGTAACCTGCGGAGAGGGGGCGGGGCTGAGTGTGGTTGGAACACTGCCCTCACTGAGGGAGTGGGTGTGGCCATCTCTGCTGTGACTGAACAATGGCAGGGGAGCATGGGTCCCAGGGAAGGGCCCTCAGAGCCCAGCAGGCCCAGTGTGGTGTCACAAGCATTTAGGCCCAGACCAAAGGGCGCCTTCTTTGTCTGAAGAGCTGCCCAAACTCTCACCTTTCCACTCAGGCCGCCCTCTTACTTGAAGTGTGTTTGGAAGCTGTCCGCGCAGTACACTTCGCTACACAGCTAACCATAGGTCTGGGCATCGTAGCTTCCTGGCAGGTGACCGAAGTTCGCAGGCATATGAGTCCCTGGGACACACGCGGAGAGGCTCCTGCCCGGGCCACAGGCCGCCCACTGCCCCAGCCCCAGATCAGGGGCCGCAAAGCAGCCCTGTCTGAGTCCCCTGCCTCTGGAGGGAGTATTGTACCAACACTTCTAGAAATAGGTGTCGTCGCGGGCAACTCATTGGAGGGACACAAATAAATCTTTGCTGACTTTCTGCTGAAACTTAGGAGCGTTCACACCTAAGCCTCTTACAAGGTCAGCTGTTTAGCTAAACATGAGCTCATGATCTAAATTTACACAATAATGAAGAGATCAGCTACAAGGGGAGACAATCAGCAAAAACAATCAATACCAGAATTAGATTCCCAAGGCCATCCATCAGATGTTGGAATAATCAGGTGCAAGGCAGGATATATACATAAAACTGGAACTGAAACAAGAAACAAGGATGTTTTCAAAGTCTGGTACGATCTCTAAAACATTTTTAAAGTACATGTCATTGATAAAGCTAACTACTCAAAGGTTGTGTAATCCAACAGATTAATCATTGAGAAGAGTGAAATTATGCTGTTTCGAAAACTATGGCAGGTCAGATTTTCTGCCTAATTATATAAGAAGATTTCTCTAAAACATACACATTATTTCAAAGAGTTATTGGCTGTGAAATAAGTTAACGGTATTTCAAATGGCTTGTCTGCAATGAAAGGTGCTATGTAGGGAATCACAGAAAGTCGAGGGGAAAATGTGTCAATATATACATTGCTATATGTTGAACTAAGCCTTAGGACAGCAACAATGTAGAGCACCTGACACTTAGAAACTTGCAAGTAAGCTGGAATCTTCAAAAGTTACAATTTTTATAAGTAAAAATATTTATTAAAATGAATAACCAAGTGTTTTAATTGACATCAGAAGATCAAACCAATATACCCTGAGAACATAGATAAAAGAAAAATAAAGATATGAGCAGAACTTAATACAACAGCAAACGTAGAAAATTGAGGTGATTTAGTAAGTCCAAAGAATATTCTTTGAAAAGATTTAAAAGACACACTTTGAGTAAGGAAAACAAAAACATAAGTAAAGAATATATAGAAAGAGTCAGGACAATGTTATAGCAAAGAATATATGAAATGCCAGTAAATTTGAATATTTCTGTAAAGGGGACCATTTCCTAGCTCCTAAAGTTTACCAAAACTGAGACAAGAGGAAATCATTTAAGGTCCTCATGCCTGCCCTTGTCATTCTGAGAACGCCCTGGCCTCAGAATGCAGCATCTGTAGTCCATGGTAACCTGCGGAGGGGGGGCGGGGCTGAGGGAGTTTGGAACACTGCCCTCACTGAGGGAGTGGGTGTGGCCATCTCTGCTGTGACTGAACAAAGTGCAGGGGAGCAGGGGTCCCAGGGAAGGGCACTCAGAGCCCAGCAGGCCCAGTGTGGTTTCACAAGCATTTAGGGCCAGGCCAAAGGGTGCCTTCTTTGCCTGAACAGCTGCCCAAACTCTCACCTTTCCACTCAGGCCACCCTCTTTCTTGAAGTGTGTGTGGAAGCTGTCCGCACAGTACACCTCGCTGCACAGATAACCATAGGACTGGGCATCATAGCTTCCTGCCAGGTGACCGAAGTTCGCAGGAAGATGGGTCCCTGGGACACACACGGAGAGGCTCCTGCCCGGGCCACAGGCCGCCCACTGCCCCAGCCCCAGTTCAGCGGCCGAAAACCAGCCCTGTCTGAGTCTCCTGCCTCTAGAAGGAGTATTGGACCAACACTTCTAGAAAATGGGGTCCTCACGGACAACTCATTGGAGGGACAGAAATAAATCTTTGCCGACTTTCTGCTGAAACTTAGGAGCGTTCACACCTAAGCCTCTTACAAGGTCAGCTCTTTAGCTAAACATGAGCTCATTATCGAAATTTACACAATAATGAAGTGATCAGCTACAAGGGGAGACAATCAGCAAAAACAATCAATACCAGAATTAGATTCCCAAGGCCATCCATCAGATGTTGGAATAATCAGGTGCAAGGCAGGATATATACATAACACTGGAACTGAAACAAGAAACAAGGGTGTTTTCAAATTCTGGTACGATCTCTAAAACATTTTTAAAGTACATGTCATTGATAAAGCTAAATACTCAAAGGTTGTGTAATCCAACAGATTAATCATTGAGAAGAGTGAAATTATGCTGTTTTGAAAATTATGGCAGGTGAGATTTTCTTCCTAATTATATAAGAAGATTTCTCTAAAACATACACATTATTTCAAAGATTTATTGGCTGTGAAATAAGTTAGGGTATTTCAAATGGCTTGTCTGCAATGAAAGGTGCTATGTAGGGAATCACAGAAAGTCGAGGGGAAAATATGTCAATATATACATTGCTATACGTAGAAATAAGCCTTAGGACAGCAACAATGTAGAGGACCTGACACTTAGAAACTTGCAAGTAAGCTGGAATCTTCAAAAGTTCAAATCTTTATAAGTAAAAAGATTTATTAAAATGAATAACCAAGTGTTTTAATTGACATCAGAAGATCAAACCAATAAACCCTGAGAACATAGATAAAAGATAAATAAAGATATGAGCAGAACTTAATACAACAGCAAACGTATAAAATTGAGGTGATTTAGTAAGTCCAAAGAATATTCTTTGAAAAGATTGAAAAGACACACTTTGATTAAGGAAAACAAAAACATAAGTGAAGAATATACAGAAAGAATCAGGACAATGTTATAGCAGAGAATATATGAAATGCCAGTAAATTTGAACATTTCTGTAAAGGGGACCATTTCCTAGCTCCTAAAGTTTACCAAAACTGACACAAGAGGAAGTCATTTAAGGTCATCATGTCTGCCCTTGGCATTCTCGGAACGCCCTGGCCTCAGAATGCAGCAACTGTAGTCCATGGTAACCTGAGGAGAGGGGGCGGGGCTGAGGCAGGTTGGAACACTGCCCTCACTGAGGGAGTGGGTGTGGCCATCTCTGCTGTGACTGAACAAAGGGAAGGGGAGCATGGGGCCGAGGGCAGGGCCCTCAGAGCCCGGCAGGCCCAGTGGGGTGTCACAAGCATTTAGGCCCAGGCCAAAGGGCGCCTTCTTTGTCTGAACAGCTGCCCAAACTCTCACCTTTCCACTCAGGCCGCCCTCTTACTTGAAGTGTGTGTGGAACCTCTCCACGCAGTACACCTCGCTGCACAGCTAACCATAGGTCTGGGCATCGTAGCTTCCTGCCAGGTGACCGATGTTTGCAGGTAGATCGGTCCCTGGGACACGCGGAGAGGCTCCTGCCCGGGACACAGGCCGCCCACTACCCCAGCCCCAGATTGGTGCCGCACAGCAGCCCTGTCTGAGTCCCCTCCCTCTAGAGGGAGTATTTAAACAACACTTCTAGTAAACGGAGTCCTCGCGCGCAACTCATTGGAGGGACACAAATTAATCTTTGCCGACTTTCTGCTGAAACTTAGGAGCATTCACACCTAAGCCTCTTACACGGTCAGCTGTTTAGCTAAACATGAGCTCATGATCTAAATTTACACAATAATGAAGAGATCAGCTACAAGGGGAGACAATCAGGAAAAACAATCAATACCATAATTAGATTCCCAAAGCCTTCCATCAGATGTTGGAATAATCAGGTGCAAGGCAGGATATATACAGAAAACTGGAACTGAAACAAGAAACAAGGATGTTTTCAAAGTCTGGTAGGATCTCTAAAACATTTTTAAAGTACATGTCATTGATAAAGCTAACTACTCAAAGGTTGTGTAATACAACAGATTAATCATTGAGAAGAGTGAAATTATGCTGTTTTGAAAACTATGGCAGGTCAGATTTTCTGCCTAATTATATAAGAAGATTTATCTAAAACCTACACATTATTTCAAAGACTTATTGGCTGTGAAATAAGTTAAGGGTATTTCAAATGGCTTGTCTGCAATGAAAGGTGCTATGTAGGGAATCACAGAAAGTCGAGGGGAAAATATGTCAATATATACATTGCTATAGGTTGAACTAAGCCTTAGGACAGCAACAATGTAGAGGACCATACCCTTAGAAGCTTACAAGTAAGCTGGAATCTTCAAAAGTTCCAATATTTATAAGTAAAAAGATTTATTAAAATGAATAACCAAGTGTTTTAATTGACATCAGAAGATCAATCCAATAAACCCTGAGAACATAGATAAAAGATAAATAAAGATATGAGCAGAACTTAATACAACAGCAAACGTATAAAATTGAGGTGATTTAGTAAGTCCAAAGAATATTCTTTGAAAAGATTGAGAAGACACACTTTGATTAAGGAAAACAAAAATGTAAGTAAAGAATATCCTGAAAGAGACAGGACAAAGTAATAGCAGAGAATATATGAAATGCCAGTAAATTTGAATATTTCTGTAAAGGGGACCATTTCCTAGCTCCTAAAGTTTACCAAAACTGACACAAGAGGAAATCATTTAAGGTCATCAGGTCTTCCCTTGGCATTCTCGGAACGACCTGGCCTCAGAATTCAGCATCTGTAGTCCATGGTAACCTGCGGAGAGGGGGCGGGGCTGAGTGTGGTTGGAACACTGCCCTCACTGAGGGAGTGGGTGTGGCCATCTCTGCTGTGACTGAACAATGGCAGGGGAGCATGGGTCCCAGGGAAGGGCCCTCAGAGCCCAGCAGGCCCAGTGTGGTGTCACAAGCATTTAGGCCCAGACCAAAGGGCGCCTTCTTTGTCTGAAGAGCTGCCCAAACTCTCACCTTTCCACTCAGGCCGCCCTCTTACTTGAAGTGTGTTTGGAAGCTGTCCGCGCAGTACACTTCGCTACACAGCTAACCATAGGTCTGGGCATCGTAGCTTCCTGGCAGGTGACCGAAGTTCGCAGGCATATGTGTCCCTGGAACACACGCGGAGAGGCTCCTGCCCGGGCCACAGGCCACCCACTGCCCCAGCCCCAGATCAGGGGCCGCAAAGCAGCCCTGTCTGAGTCCCCTGCCTCTGGAGGGAGTATTGTACCAACACTTCTAGAAATAGGTGTCGTCGCGGGCAACTCATTGGAGGGACACAAATAAATCTTTGCCGACTTTCTGCTGAAACTTAGGAGCGTTCACACCTAAGCCTCTTACAAGGTCAGCTGTTTAGCTAAACATGAGCTCATGATCTAAATTTACACAATAATGAAGAGATCAGCTACAAGGGGAGACAATCAGCAAAAACAATCAATACCAGAATTAGATTCCCAAGGCCATCCATCAGATGTTGGAATAATCAGGTGCAAGGCAGGATATATACATAAAACTGGAACTGAAACAAGAAACAAGGATGTTTTCAAAGTCTGGTACGATCTCTAAAACATTTTTAAAGTACATGTCATTGATAAAGCTAACTACTCAAAGGTTGTGTAATCCAACAGATTAATCATTGAGAAGAGTGAAATTATGCTGTTTCGAAAACTATGGCAGGTCAGATTTTCTGCCTAATTATATAAGAAGATTTCTCTAAAACATACACATTATTTCAAAGACTTATTGGCTGTGAAATAAGTTAACGGTATTTCAAATGGCTTGTCTGCAATGAAAGGTGCTATGTAGGGAATCACAGAAAGTCGAGGGGAAAATGTGTCAATATATACATTGCTATATGTTGAACTAAGCCTTAGGACAGCAACAATGTAGAGCACCTGACACTTAGAAACTTGCAAGTAAGCTGGAATCTTCAAAAGTTACAATTTTTATAAGTAAAAATATTTATTAAAATGAATAACCAAGTGTTTTAATTGACATCAGAAGATCAAACCAATATACCCTGAGAACATAGATAAAAGAGAAATAAAGATATGAGCAGAACTTAATACAACAGCAAACGTATAAAATTGAGGTGATTTAGTAAGTCCAAAGAATATTCTTTGAAAAGATTTAAAAGACACACTTTGAGTAAGGAAAACAAAAGCATAAGTAAAGAATATCCAGAAAGAGACAGGACAAAGTTATAGCAGAGAATATATGAAATGCCAGTAAATTTGAATATTTCTGTAAAGGGGACCATTTCCTAGCTCCTAAAGTTTACCAAAACTGAGACAAGAGGAAATCATTTAAGGTCCTCATGCCTGCCCTTGTCATTCTGAGAACGCCCTGGCCTCAGAATGCAGCATCTGTAGTGCATGGTAACCTGCGGAGGTGGGGCGGGGCTGAGGGAGTTTGGAACACTGCCCTCACTGAGGGAGTGGGTGTGGCCATCTCTGCTGTGACTGAACAAAGTGCAGGGGAGCAGGGGTCCCAGGGAAGGGCACTCAGAGCCCAGCAGGCCCAGTGTGGTTTCACAAGCATTTAGGGCCAGGCCAAAGGGTGCCTTCTTTGCCTGAACAGCTGCCCAAACTCTCACCTTTCCACTCAGGCCACCCTCTTTCTTGAAGTGTGTGTGGAAGCTGTCCGCACAGTACACCTCGCTGAACAGATAAACATAGGACTGGGCATCATAGCTTCCTGCCAGGTGACCGAAGTTCGCAGGAAGATGGGTCCCTGGGACACACACGGAGAGGCTCCTGCCCGGGCCACAGGCCGCCCACTGCCCCAGCCCCAGTTCAGCGGCCGAAAACCAGCCCTGTCTGAGTCTCCTGCCTCTAGAAGGAGTATTGGACCAACACTTCTAGAAAATGGGGTCCTCACGGGCAACTCATTGGAAGGACAGAAATAAATCTTTGCCGACTTTCTGCTGAAACTTAGGAGCGTTCACACCTAAGCCTCTTACAAGGTCAGCTGTTTAGCTAAACATGAGCTCATGATCTAAATTTACACAATAATGAAGAGATCAGCTACAAGGGGAGACAATCAGCAAAAACAATCAATACCAGAATTAGATTCCCAAGGCCATCCATCAGATGGTGGAATAATCAGGTGCAAGGCAGGATATATACATAACACTGGAACTGAAACAAGAAACAAGGATGTTTTGAAAGTCTGGTACGATCTCTAAAACATTTTTAAAGTACATGTCATTGATAAAGATAAATACTCAAAGGTTGTGTAATCCAACAGATTAATCATTGAGAAGAGTGAAATTATGCTGTTTTGAAAACTATGCCAGGTCAGATTTTCTTCCTAATTATATAAGAAGATTTCTCTAAAACATACACATTATTTCAAAGACTTATTGGCTGTGAAATAAGTTAACGGTATTTCAAATGGCTTGTCTGCAATGAAAGGTGCTATGTAGGGAATCACAGAAAGTCGAGGGGAAAATGTGTCAATATATACATTGCTATAGGTGAACTAAGCCTTAGGACAGCAACAATGTAGAGGACCTGACACTTAGAAGCTTACAAGTAAGCTGGAATCTTCAAAAGTTACAATTTTTATAAGTAAAAATATTTATTAAAATGAATAACCAAGTGTTTTAATTGACATCAGAAGATCAAACCAATATACCCTGAGAACATAGATAAAAGAAAAATAAAGATATGAGCAGAACTTAATACAACAGCAAACGTATAAAATTGAGGTGATTTAGTAAGTCCAAAGAATATTCTTTGAAAAGATTTAAAAGACACACTTTGAGTAAGGAAAACAAAAACATAAGTAAAGAATATATAGAAAGAGTCAGGACAATGTTATAGCAAAGAATATATGAAATGCCAGTAAATTTGAATATTTCTGTAAAGGGGACCATTTCTTAGCTCCTAAAGTTTACCAAAACTGAGACAAGAGGAAATCATTTAAGGTCCTCATGCCTGCCCTTGTCATTCTGAGAACAACCTGGCCTCAGAATGCAGCATCTGTAGTCCATGGTAACCTGCGGAGGTGGGGCGGGGCTGAGGGAGTTTGGAACACTGCCCTCACTGAGGGAGTGGGTGTGGCCATCTCTGCTGTGACTGAACAAAGTGCAGGGGAGCAGGTGTCCCAGGGAAGGGCACTCAGAGCCCAGCAGGCCCAGTGTGGTTTCAAAAGCTTTTAGGCCCAGGCCAAAGGGTGCCTTCTTTGCCTGAACAGCTGCCCAAACTCTCACCTTTCCACTCAGGCCACCCTCTTTCTTGAAGTGCGTGTGGAAGCCGTCCCCACAGTACACCTCGCTGCACAGCTAACCATAGGACTGGGCATCGTAGCTTCCTGCCAGGTGACCGAAGTTCGCAGGAAGATGGGTCCCTGGGACACACACGGAGAGGCTCCTGCCGGGGCCACAGGCCGCCCACTGCCCCAGCCCCAGTTCAGCGGCCGAAAATCAGCCCTGTCTGAGTCTCCTGCCTCTAGAAGGTGTATTGGACCAACACTTCTAGAAAATGGGGTCCTCACGGGCAACTCATTGGAGGGACAGAAATAAATCTTTGCCGACTTTCTGCTGAAACTTAGGAGCGTTCACACCAAAGCCTCTTACAAGGTCAGCTCTTTAGCTAAACATGAGCTCATTATCGAAATTTACACAATGATGAAGTGATCAGCTACAAGGGGAGACAATCAGCAAAAACAATCAATACCAGAATTAGATTCCCAAGGCCATCCATCAGATGTTGGAATAATCAGGTGCAAGGCAGGATATATACATAACACTGGAACTGAAACAAGAAACAAGGGTGTTTTCAAATTCTGGTACGATCTCTAAAACATTTTTAAAGTACATGTCATTGATAAAGCTAAATACTCAAAGGTTGTGTAATACAACAGATTAATCATTGAGAAGAGTGAAATTATGCTGTTTTGAAAATTATGGCAGGTGAGATTTTCTTCCTAATTATATAAGAAGATTTATCTAAAACATACACATTATTTCAAAGACTTATTGGCTGTGAAATAAGTTAGGGTATTTCAAATGGCTTGTCTGCAATGAAAGGTGCTATGTAGGGAATCACAGAAAGTCGAGGGGAAAATATGTCAATATATACATTGCTATACGTAGAACTAAGCCTTAGGATAGCAACAATGTAGAGGACCTGACACTTAGAAACTTGCAAGTAAGCTGGAATCTTCAAAAGTTCAAATCTTTATAAGTAAAAAGATTTATTAAAATGAATAACCAAGTGTTTTAATTGACATCAGAAGATCAAACCAATAAACCCTGAGAACATAGATAAAAGATAAATAAAGATATGAGCAGAACTTAATACAACAGCAAACGTATAAAATTGAGGTGATTTAGTAAGTCCAAAGAATATTCTTTGAAAAGATTGAAAAGACACACTTTGATTAAGGAAAACAAAAACATAAGTGAAGAATATACAGAAAGAATCAGGACAATGTTATAGCAGAGAATATATGAAATGCCAGTAAATTTGAACATTTCTGTAAAGGGGACCATTTCCTAGCTCCTAAAGTTTACCAAAACTGACACAAGAGGAAGTCATTTAAGGTCATCATGTCTGCCCTTGGCATTCTCGGAACGCCCTGGCCTCAGAATGCAGCAACTGTAGTCCATGGTAACCTGAGGAGAGGGGGCGGGGCTGAGGCAGGTTGGAACACTGCCCTCACTGAGGGAGTGGGTGTGGCCATCTCTGCTGTGACTGAACAAAGGGAAGGGGAGCATGGGGCCGAGGGCAGGGCCCTCAGAGCCCGGCAGGCCCAGTGGGGTGTCACAAGCATTTAGGCCCAGGCCAAAGGGTGCCTTCTTTGTCTGAACAGCTGCCCAAACTCTCACCTTTCCACTCAGGCCGCCCTCTTACTTGAAGTGTGTGTGGAACCTCTCCACGCAGTACACCTCGCTGCACAGCTAACCATAGGTCTGGGCATCGTAGCTTCCTGCCAGGTGACCGATGTTTGCAGGTAGATCGGTCCCTGGGACACACGCGGAGAGGCTCCTGCCCGGGCCACAGGCCGCCCACTACCCCAGCCCCAGATTGGTGCCGCACAGCAGCCCTGTCTGAGTCCCCTCCCTCTAGAGGGAGTATTTAAACAACACTTCTAGTAAACGGAGTCCTCGCGCGCAACTCATTGGAGGGACACAAATTAATCTTTGCCGACTTTCTGCTGAAACTTAGGAGCATTCACACCTAAGCCTCTTACACGGTCAGCTGTTTAGCTAAACATGAGCTCATGATCTAAATTTACACAATAATGAAGAGATCAGCTACAAGGGGAGACAATCAGGAAAAACAATCAATACCATAATTAGATTCCCAAAGCCATCCATCAGATGTTGGAATAATCAGGTGCAAGGCAGGATATATACAGAAAACTGGAACTGAAACAAGAAACAAGGATGTTTTCAAAGTCTGGTAGGATCTCTAAAACATTTTTAAAGTACATGTCATTGATAAAGCTAACTACTCAAAGGTTGTGTAATACAACAGATTAATCATTGAGAAGAGTGAAATTATGCTGTTTTGAAAACTATGGCAGGTCAGATTTTCTGCCTAATTATATAAGAAGATTTATCTAAAACCTACACATTATTTCAAAGACTTATTGGCTGTGAAATAAGTTAAGGGTATTTCAAATGGCTTGTCTGCAATGAAAGGTGCTATGTAGGGAATCACAGAAAGTCGAGGGGAAAATATGTCAATATATACATTGCTATAGGTTGAACTAAGCCTTAGGACAGCAACAATGTAGAGGACCTGACCCTTAGAATCTTACAAGTAAGCTGGAATCTTCAAAAGTTCCAATATTTATAAGTAAAAAGATTTATTAAAATGAATAACCAAGTGTTTTAATTGACATCAGAAGATCAATCCAATAAACCCTGAGAACATAGATAAAAGATAAATAAAGATATGAGCAGAACTTAATACAACAGCAAACGTATAAAATTGAGGTGATTTAGTAAGTCCAAAGAATATTCTTTGAAAAGATTTAAAAGACACACTTTGAGTAAGGAAAACAAAAACATAAGTAAAGAATATATAGAAAGAGTCAGGACAATGTTATAGCAAAGAATATATGAAATGCCAGTAAATTTGAATATTTCTGTAAAGAGGACCATTTCCTAGCTCCTAAAGTTTACCAAAACTGAGACAAGAGGAAATCATTTAACGTCCTCATGCCTGCCCTTGTCATTCTGAGAACGAATTGACCTCAGAATGCAGCATCTGTAGTCCATGGTAACCTGCGGAGGTGGGGCGGGGCTGAGGGAGTTTGGAACACTGCCCTCACTGAGGGAGTGGGTGTGGCCATCTCTGCTGTGACTGAACAAAGTGCAGGGGAGCAGGTGTCCCAGGGAAGGGCACTCAGAGCCCAGCAGGCCCAGTGTGGTTTCACAAGCATTTAGGCCCAGGCCAAAGGGTGCCTTCTTTGCCTGAACAGCTGCCCAAACTCTCACCTTTCCACTCAGGCTACCCTCTTTCTTGAAGTGCGTGTGGAAGCTGTCCGCGCAGTACACCTCGCTGCACAGCTAACCATAGGACTGGGCATCGTAGCTTCCTGCCAGGTGACCGAAGTTCGCAGGAAGATGGGTCCCTGGGACACACAAGGAGAGGTTCCTGCCGGGGCCACAGGCCGCCCACTGCCCCAGCCCCAGTTCAGCGGCCGAAAATCAGCCCTGTCTGAGTCTCCTGCCTCTAGAAGGAGTATTAGACCAACACTTCTAGAAAATGTGGTCCTCACGGGCAACTCATTGGAGGGACAGAAATAAATCTTTGCCGACTTTCTGCTGAAACTTAGGAGCGTTCACACCAAAGCCTCTTACAAGGTCAGCTGTTTAGCTAAACATGAGCTCATGATCTAAATTTACACAATAATGAAGAGATCAGCTACAAGGGGAGACAATCAGGAAAAACAATCAATACCATAATTAGATTCCCAAAGCCATCCATCAGATGTTGGAATAATCAGGTGCAAGGCAGGATATATACAGAAAACTGGAACTGAAACAAGAAACAAGGATGTTTTCAAAGTCTGGTAGGATCTCTAAAACATTTTTAAAGTACATGTCATTGATAAAGCTAAATACTCAAAGGTTGTGTAATACAACAGATTAATCATTGAGAAGAGTGAAATTATGCTGTTTTGAAAACTATGGCAGGTCAGATTTTCTGCCTAATTATATAAGAAGATTTATCTAAAACCTACACATTATTTCAAAGACTTATTGGCTGTGAAATAAGTTAAGGGTATTTCAAATGGCTTGTCTGCAATGAAAGGTGCTATGTAGGGAATCACAGAAAGTCGAGGGGAAAATATGTCAATATATACATTGCTATAGGTTGAACTAAGCCTTAGGACAGCAACAATGTAGAGGACCATACCCTTAGAAGCTTACAAGTAAGCTGGAATCTTCAAAAGTTCCAATATTTATAAGTAAAAAGATTTATTAAAATGAATAACCAAGTGTTTTAATTGACATCAGAAGATCAATCCAATAAACCCTGAGAACATAGATAAAAGATAAATAAAGATATGAGCAGAACTTAATACAACAGCAAACGTATAAAATTGAGGTGATTTAGTAAGTCCAAAGAATATTCTTTGAAAAGATTGAGAAGACACACTTTGATTAAGGAAAACAAAAATGTAAGTAAAGAATATCCTGAAAGAGACAGGACAAAGTAATAGCAGAGAATATATGAAATGCCAGTAAATTTGAATATTTCTGTAAAGGGGACCATTTCCTAGCTCCTAAAGTTTACCAAAACTGACACAAGAGGAAATCATTTAAGGTCATCAGGTCTTCCCTTGGCATTCTCGGAACGACCTGGCCTCAGAATTCAGCATCTGTAGTCCATGGTAACCTGCGGAGAGGGGGCGGGGCTGAGTGTGGTTGGAACACTGCCCTCACTGAGGGAGTGGGTGTGGCCATCTCTGCTGTGACTGAACAATGGCAGGGGAGCATGGGTCCCAGGGAAGGGCCCTCAGAGCCCAGCAGGCCCAGTGTGGTGTCACAAGCATTTAGGCCCAGACCAAAGGGCGCCTTCTTTGTCTGAAGAGCTGCCCAAACTCTCACCTTTCCACTCAGGCCGCCCTCTTACTTGAAGTGTGTTTGGAAGCTGTCCGCGCAGTACACTTCGCTACACAGCTAACCATAGGTCTGGGCATCGTAGCTTCCTGGCAGGTGACCGAAGTTCGCAGGCATATGAGTCCCTGGGACACACGCGGAGAGGCTCCTGCCCGGGCCACAGGCCACCCACTGCCCCAGCCCCAGATCAGGGGCCGCAAAGCAGCCCTGTCTGAGTCCCCTGCCTCTGGAGGGAGTATTGTACCAACACTTCTAGAAATAGGTGTCGTCGCGGGCAACTCATTGGAGGGACACAAATAAATCTTTGCCGACTTTCTGCTGAAACTTAGGAGCGTTCACACCTAAGCCTCTTACAAGGTCAGCTGTTTAGCTAAACATGAGCTCATGATCTAAATTTACACAATAATGAAGAGATCAGCTACAAGGGGAGACAATCAGCAAAAACAATCAATACCAGAATTAGATTCCCAAGGCCATCCATCAGATGTTGGAATAATCAGGTGCAAGGCAGGATATATACATAAAACTGGAACTGAAACAAGAAACAAGGATGTTTTCAAAGTCTGGTACGATCTCTAAAACATTTTTAAAGTACATGTCATTGATAAAGCTAACTACTCAAAGGTTGTGTAATCCAACAGATTAATCATTGAGAAGAGTGAAATTATGCTGTTTCGAAAACCATGGCAGGTCAGATTTTCTGCCTAATTATATAAGAAGATTTCTCTAAAACATACACATTATTTCAAAGACTTATTGGCTGTGAAATAAGTTAACGGTATTTCAAATGGCTTGTCTGCAATGAAAGGTGCTATGTAGGGAATCACAGAAAGTCGAGGGGAAAATGTGTCAATATATACATTGCTATATGTTGAACTAAGCCTTAGGACAGCAACAATGTAGAGCACCTGACACTTAGAAACTTGCAAGTAAGCTGGAATCTTCAAAAGTTACAATTTTTATAAGTAAAAATATTTATTAAAATGAATAACCAAGTGTTTTAATTGACATCAGAAGATCAAACCAATATACCCTGAGAACATAGATAAAAGAAAAATAAAGATATGAGCAGAACTTAATACAACAGCAAACGTATAAAATTGAGGTGATTTAGTAAGTCCAAAGAATATTCTTTGAAAAGATTTAAAAGAAACACTTTGAGTAAGGAAAACAAAAGCATAAGTAAAGAATATATAGAAAGAGTCAGGACAATGTTATAGCAAAGAATATATGAAATGCCAGTAAATTTGAATATTTCTGTAAAGGGGACCATTTCCTAGCTCCTAAAGTTTACCAAAACTGAGACAAGAGGAAATCATTTAAGGTCCTCATGCCTGCCCTTGTCATTCTGAGAACGCCCTGGCCTCAGAATGCAGCATCTGTAGTCCATGGTAACCTGCGGAGGGGGGGCGGGGCTGAGGGAGTTTGGAACACTGCCCTCACTGAGGGAGTGGGTGTGGCCATCTCTGCTGTGACTGAACAAAGTGCAGGGGAGCAGGGGTCCCAGGGAAGGGCACTCAGAGCCCAGCAGGCCCAGTGTGGTTTCACAAGCATTTAGGGCCAGGCCAAAGGGTGCCTTCTTTGCCTGAACAGCTGCCCAAACTCTCACCTTTCCACTCAGGCCACCCTCTTTCTTGCAGTGTGTGTGGAAGCTGTCCGCACAGTACACCTCGCTGAACAGATAACCATAGGACTGGGCATTATAGCTTCCTGCCAGGTGACCGAAGTTCGCAGGAAGATGGGTCCCTGGGACACACACGGAGAGGCTCCTGCCCGGGCCACAGGCCGCCCACTGCCCCAGCCCCAGTTCAGCGGCCGAAAACCAGCCCTGTCTGAGTCTCCTGCCTCTAGAAGGAGTATTGGACCAACACTTCTAGAAAATGGGGTCCTCACGGGCAACTCATTGGAGGGACAGAAATAAATCTTTGCCGACTTTCTGCTGAAACTTAGGAGCGTTCACACCTAAGCCTCTTACAAGGTCAGCTGTTTAGCTAAACATGAGCTCATGATCTAAATTTACACAATAATGAAGAGATCAGCTACAAGGGGAGACAATCAGCAAAAACAATCAATACCAGAATTAGATTCCCAAGGCCATCCATCAGATGGTGGAATAATCAGGTGCAAGGCAGGATATATACATAACACTGGAACTGAAACAAGAAACAAGGATGTTTTGAAAGTCTGGTACGATCTCTAAAACATTTTTAAAGTACATGTCATTGATAAAGCTAAATACTCAAAGGTTGTGTAATCCAACAGATTAATCATTGAGAAGAGTGAAATTATGCTGTTTTGAAAACTATGCCAGGTCAGATTTTCTGCCTAATTATATAAGAAGATTTCTCTAAAACATACACATTATTTCAAAGACTTATTGGCTGTGAAATAAGTTAACGGTATTTCAAATGGCTTGTCTGCAATGAAAGGTGCTATGTAGGGAATCACAGAAAGTCGAGGGGAAAATGTGTCAATATATACATTGCTATAGGTGAACTAAGCCTTAGGACAGCAACAATGTAGAGGACCTGACCCTTAGAAGCTTACAAGTAAGCTGGAATCTTCAAAAGTTACAATTTTTATAAGTAAAAATATTTATTAAAATGAATAACCAAGTGTTTTAATTGACATCAGAAGATCAAACCAATATACCCTGAGAACATAGATAAAAGAAAAATAAAGATATGAGCAGAACTTAATACAACAGCAAACGTATAAAATTGAGGTGATTTAGTAAGTCCAAAGAATATTCTTTGAAAAGATTTAAAAGACACACTTTGAGTAAGGAAAACAAAAACATAAGTAAAGAATATATAGAAAGAGTCAGGACAATGTTATAGCAAAGAATATATGAAATGCCAGTAAATTTGAATATTTCTGTAAAGGGGACCATTTCCTAGCTCCTAAAGTTTACCAAAACTGAGACAAGAGGAAATCATTTAAGGTCCTCATGCCTGCCCTTGTCATTCTGAGAACAACCTGGCCTCAGAATGCAGCATCTGTAGTCCATGGTAACCTGCGGAGGTGGGGCGGGGCTGAGGGAGTTTGGAACACTGCCCTCACTGAGGGAGTGGGTGTGGCCATCTCTGCTGTGACTGAACAAAGTGCAGGGGAGCAGGTGTCCCAGGGAAGGGCACTCAGAGCCCAGCAGGCCCAGTGTGGTTTCAAAAGCATTTAGGCCCAGGCCAAAGGGTGCCTTCTTTGCCTGAACAGCTGCCCAAACTCTCACCTTTCCACTCAGGCCACCCTCTTTCTTGAAGTGCGTGTGGAAGCTGTCCCCACAGTACACCTCGCTGCACAGCTAACCATAGGACTGGGCATCGTAGCTTCCTGCCAGGTGACCGAAGTTCGCAGGAAGATGGGTCCCTGGGACACACACGGAGAGGCTCCTGCCGGGGCCACAGGCCGCCCACTGCCCCAGCCCCAGTTCAGCGGCCGAAAATCAGCCCTGTCTGAGTCTCCTGCCTCTAGAAGGTGTATTGGACCAACACTTCTAGAAAATGGGGTCCTCACGGGCAACTCATTGGAGGGACAGAAATAAATCTTTGCCGACTTTCTGCTGAAACTTAGGAGCGTTCACACCAAAGCCTCTTACAAGGTCAGCTCTTTAGCTAAACATGAGCTCATTATCGAAATTTACACAATGATGAAGTGATCAGCTACAAGGGGAGACAATCAGCAAAAACAATCAATACCAGAATTAGATTCCCAAGGCCATCCATCAGATGTTGGAATAATCAGGTGCAAGGCAGGATATATACATAACACTGGAACTGAAACAAGAAACAAGGGTGTTTTCAAATTCTGGTACGATCTCTAAAACATTTTTAAAGTACATGTCATTGATAAAGCTAAATACTCAAAGGTTGTGTAATACAACAGATTAATCATTGAGAAGAGTGAAATTATGCTGTTTTGAAAATTATGGCAGGTGAGATTTTCTTCCTAATTATATAAGAAGATTTCTCTAAAACACACACATTATTTCAAAGACTTATTGGCTGTGAAATAAGTTAGGGTATTTCAAATGGCTTGTCTGCAATGAAAGGTGCTATGTAGGGAATCACAGAAAGTCGAGGGGAAAATATGTCAATATATACATTGCTATATGTTGAACTAAGCCTTAGGACAGCAACAATGTAGAGGACCTGACCCTTAGAAGCTTACAAGTAAGCTGGAATCTTCAAAAGTTCCAATATTTATAAGTAAAAAGATTTATTAAAATGAATAACCAAGTGTTTTAATTGACATCAGAAGATCAAACCAATAAACCCTGAGAACATAGATAAAAGATAAATAAAGATATGAGCAGAACTTAATACAACAGCAAACGTATAAAATTGAGGTGATTTAGTAAGTCCAAAGAATATTCTTTGAAAAGATTGAGAAGACACACTTTGATTAAGGAAAACAAAAACGTAAGTAAAGAATATCCAGAAAGAGACAGGACAAAGTTATAGCAGAGAATATATGAAATGCCAGTAAATTTGAATATTTCTGTAAAGGGGACCATTTCCTAGCTCCTAAAGTTTACCAAAACTGACACAAGAGGAAATCATTTAAGGTCATCAGGTCTTCCCTTGGCATTCTCCGAACGCCCTGGCCTCAGAATTCAGCATCTGTAGTCCATGGTAACCTGCGGAGAGGGGGCGGGGCTGAGTGTGGTTGGAACACTGCCCTCACTGAGGGAGTGGGTGTGGCCATCTCTGCTGTGACTGAACAATGGCAGGGGAGCATGGGTCCCAGGGAAGGGCCCTCAGAGCCCAGCAGGCCCAGTGTGGTGTCACAAGCATTTAGGCCCAGACCAAAGGGCGCCTTCTTTGTCTGAAGAGCTGCCCAAACTCTCACCTTTCCACTCAGGCCGCCCTCTTACTTGAAGTGTGTTTGGAAGCTGTCCGCGCAGTACACTTCGCTACACAGCTAACCATAGGTCTGGGCATCGTAGCTTCCTGGCAGGTGACCGAAGTTCGCAGGCATATGAGTCCCTGGGACACACGCGGAGAGGCTCCTGCCCGGGCCACAGGCCGCCCACTGCCCCAGCACCAGATCAGGGGCCGCAAAGCAGCCCTGTCTGAGTCCCCTGCCTCTGGAGGGAGTATTGTACCAACACTTCTAGAAATAGGTGTCGTCGCGGGCAACTCATTGGAGGGACACAAATAAATCTTTGCTGACTTTCTGCTGAAACTTAGGAGCGTTCACACCTAAGCCTCTTACAAGGTCAGCTGTTTAGCTAAACATGAGCTCATGATCTAAATTTACACAATAATGAAGAGATCAGCTACAAGGGGAGACAATCAGCAAAAACAATCAATACCAGAATTAGATTCCCAAGGCCATCCATCAGATGTTGGAATAATCAGGTGCAAGGCAGGATATATACATAAAACTGGAACTGAAACAAGAAACAAGGATGTTTTCAAAGTCTGGTACGATCTCTAAAACATTTTTAAAGTACATGTCATTGATAAAGCTAACTACTCAAAGGTTGTGTAATCCAACAGATTAATCATTGAGAAGAGTGAAATTATGCTGTTTCGAAAACTATGGCAGGTCAGATTTTCTGCCTAATTATATAAGAAGATTTCTCTAAAACATACACATTATTTCAAAGACTTATTGGCTGTGAAATAAGTTAAGGGTATTTCAAATGGCTTGTCTGCAATGAAAGGTGCTATGTAGGGAATCACAGAAAGTCGAGGGGAAAATGTGTCAATATATACATTGCTATATGTTGAACTAAGCCTTAGGACAGCAACAATGTAGAGCACCTGACACTTAGAAACTTGCAAGTAAGCTGGAATCTTCAAAAGTTACAATTTTTATAAGTAAAAATATTTATTAAAATGAATAACCATGTGTTTTAATTGACATCAGAAGATCAAACCAATATACCCTGAGAACATAGATAAAAGAAAAATAAAGATATGAGCAGAACTTAATACAACAGCAAACGTATAAAATTGAGGTGATTTAGTAAGTCCAAAGAATATTCTTTGAAAAGATTTAAAAGACACACTTTGAGTAAGGAAAACAAAAACATAAGTAAAGAATATATAGAAAGAGTCAGGACAATGTTATAGCAAAGAATATATGAAATGCCAGTAAATTTGAATATTTCTGTAAAGGGGACCATTTCCTAGCTCCTAAAGTTTACCAAAACTGAGACAAGAGGAAATCATTTAAGGTCCTCATGCCTGCCCTTGGCATTCTGAGAACGCCCTGGCCTCAGAATGCAGCATCTGTAGTCCATGGTAACCTGCGGAGGGGGGGCGGGGCTGAGGGAGTTTGGAACACTGCCCTCACTGAGGGAGTGGGTGTGGCCATCTCTGCTGTGACTGAACAAAGTGCAGGGGAGCAGGGGTCCCAGGGAAGAGCACTCAGAGCCCAGCAGGCCCAGTGTGGGTTCACAAGCATTTAGGGCCAGGCCAAAGGGTGCCTTCTTTGCCTGAACAGCTGCCCAAACTCTCACCTTTCCACTCAGGCCACCCTCTTTCTTGAAGTGTGTGTGGAAGCTGTCTGCACAGTACACCTCGCTGCACAGATAACCATAGGACTGGGCATCATAGCTTCCTGCCAGGTGACCGAAGTTCGCAGGAAGATGGGTCCCTGGGACACACACGGAGAGGCTCCTGCCCGGGCCACAGGCCGCCCACTGCCCCAGCCCCAGTTCAGCGGCCGAAAACCAGCCCTGTCTGAGTCTCCTGCCTCTAGAAGGAGTATTGGACCAACACTTCTAGAAAATGGGGTCCTCACGGACAACTCATTGGAGGGACAGAAATAAATCTTTGCCGACTTTCTGCTGAAACTTAGGAGCGTTCACACCTAAGCCTCTTACAAGGTCAGCTCTTTAGCTAAACATGAGCTCATTATCGAAATTTACACAATAATGAAGTGATCAGCTACAAGGGGAGACAATCAGCAAAAACAATCAATACCAGAATTAGATTCCCAAGGCCATCCATCAGATGTTGGAATAATCAGGTGCAAGGCAGGATATATACATAACACTGGAACTGAAACAAGAAACAAGGGTGTTTTCAAATTCTGGTACGATCTCTAAAACATTTTTAAAGTACATGTCATTGATAAAGCTAAATACTCAAAGGTTGTGTAATCCAACAGATTAATCATTGAGAAGAGTGAAATTATGCTGTTTTGAAAATTATGGCAGGTGAGATTTTCTTCCTAATTATATAAGAAGATTTCTCTAAAACATACACATTATTTCAAAGACTTATTGGCTGTGAAATAAGTTAGGGTATTTCAAATGGCTTGTCTGCAATGAAAGGTGCTATGTAGGGAATCACAGAAAGTCGAGGGGAAAATATGTCAATATATACATTGCTATAGTTTGAACTAAGCCTTAGGACAGCAACAATGTAGAGGACCTACCCTTAGAAGCTTACAAGTAAGCTGGAATCTTCAAAAGTTACAATATTTATAAGTAAAAAGATTTATTAAAATGAATAACCAAGTGTTTTAATTGACATCAGAAGATCAAACCAATAAACCCTGAGAACATAGATAAAAGATAAATAAAGATATGAGCAGAACTTAATACAACAGCAAACGTATAAAATTGAGGTGATTTAGTAAGTCCAAAGAATATTCTTTGAAAAGATTGAAAAGACACACTTTGATTAAGGAAAACAAAAACATAAGTGAAGAATATACAGAAAGAATCAGGACAATGTTATAGCAGAGAATATATGAAATGCCAGTAAATTTGAACATTTCTGTAAAGGGGACCATTTCCTAGCTCCTAAAGTTTACCAAAACTGACACAAGAGGAAGTCATTTAAGGTCATCATGTCTGCCCTTGGCATTCTCGGAACGCCCTGGCCTCAGAATGCAGCAACTGTAGTCCATGGTAACCTGAGGAGAGGGGGCAGGGCTGAGGCAGGTTGGAACACTGCCCTCACTGAGGGAGTGGGTGTGGCCATCTCTGCTGTGACTGAACAAAGGGAAGGGGAGCATGGGGCCGAGGGCAGGGCCGTCAGAGCCCGGCAGGCCCAGTGGGGTGTCACAAGCATTTAGGCCCAGGCCAAAGGGCGCCTTCTTTGTCTGAAGAGCTGCCCAAACTCTCACCTTTCCACTCAGGCCGCAGTCTTACTTGAAGTGTGTGTGGAACCTCTCCACGCAGTACACCTCGCTGCACAGCTAACCATAGGTCTGGGCATCGTAGCTTCCTGCCAGGTGACCGATGTTTGCAGGTAGATCGGTCCCTGGGACACACGCGGAGAGGCTCCTGCCCGGGCCACAGGCCGCCCACTACCCCAGCCCCAGATTGGTGCCGCACAGCAGCCCTGTCTGAGTCCCCTCCCTCTAGAGGGAGTATTTAAACAACACTTCTAGTAAACGGAGTCCTCGCGCGCAACTCATTGGAGGGACACAAATTAATCTTTGCCGACTTTCTGCTGAAACTTAGGAGCATTCACACCTAAGCCTCTTACACGGTCAGCTGTTTAGCTAAACATGAGCTCATGATCTAAATTTACACAATAATGAAGAGATCAGCTACAAGGGGAGACAATCAGGAAAAACAATCAATACCATAATTAGATTCCCAAAGCCATCCATCAGATGTTGGAATAATCAGGTGCAAGGCAGGATATATACAGAAAACTGGAACTGAAACAAGAAACAAGGATGTTTTCAAAGTCTGGTAGGATCTCTAAAACATTTTTAAAGTACATGTCATTGATAAAGCTAACTACTCAAAGGTTGTGTAATACAACAGATTAATCATTGAGAAGAGTGAAATTATGCTGTTTTGAAAACTATGGCAGGTAAGATTTTCTGCCTAATTATATAAGAAGATTTATCTAAAACCTACACATTATTTCAAAGACTTATTGGCTGTGAAATAAGTTAAGGGTATTTCAAATGGCTTGTCTGCAATGAAAGGTGCTATGTAGGGAATCACAGAAAGTCGAGGGGAAAATATGTCAATATATACATTGCTATAGGTTGAACTAAGCCTTAGGACAGCAACAATGTAGAGGACCTGACCCTTAGAATCTTACAAGTAAGCTGGAATCTTCAAAAGTTCCAATATTTATAAGTAAAAAGATTTATTAAAATGAATAACCAAGTGTTTTAATTGACATCAGAAGATCAATCCAATAAACCCTGAGAACATAGATAAAAGATAAATAAAGATATGAGCAGAACTTAATACAACAGCAAACGTATAAAATTGAGGTGATTTAGTAAGTCCAAAGAATATTCTTTGAAAAGATTTAAAAGACACACTTTGAGTAAGGAAAACAAAAACATAAGTAAAGAATATATAGAAAGAGTCAGGACAATGTTATAGCAAAGAATATATGAAATGCCAGTAAATTTGAATATTTCTGTAAAGAGGACCATTTCCTAGCTCCTAAAGTTTACCAAAACTGAGACAAGAGGAAATCATTTAACGTCCTCATGCCTGCCCTTGTCATTCTGAGAACGAACTGACCTCAGAATGCAGCATCTGTAGTCCATGGTAACCTGCGGAGGTGGGGCGGGGCTGAGGGAGTTTGGAACACTGCCCTCACTGAGGGAGTGGGTGTGGCCATCTCTGCTGTGACTGAACAAAGTGCAGGGGAGCAGCGGTCCAAGGGAAGGGCACTCAGAGCCCAGCAGGCCCAGTGTGGTTTCACAAGCATTTAGGCCCAGGCCAAAGGGTGCCTTCTTTGCCTGAACAGCTGCCCAAACTCTCACCTTTCCACTCAGGCTACCCTCTTTCTTGAAGTGCGTGTGGAAGCTGTCCGCGCAGTACACCTCGCTGCACAGCTAACCATAGGACTGGGCATCGTAGCTTCCTGCCAGGTGACCGAAGTTCGCAGGAAGATGGGTCCCTGGGACACACAAGGAGAGGTTCCTGCCGGGGCCACAGGCCGCCCACTGCCCCAGCCCCAGTTCAGCGGCCGAAAATCAGCCCTGTCTGAGTCTCCTGCCTCTAGAAGGAGTATTAGACCAACACTTCTAGAAAATGGGGTCCTCACGGGCAACTCATTGGAGGGACAGAAATAAATCTTTGCCGACTTTCTGCTGAAACTTAGGAGCGTTCACACCAAAGCCTCTTACAAGGTCAGCTCTTTAGCTAAACATGAGCTCATTATCGAAATTTACACAATGATGAAGTGATCAGCTACAAGGGGAGACAATCAGCAAAAACAATCAATACCAGAATTAGATTCCCAAGGCCATCCATCAGATGTTGGAATAATCAGGTGCAAGGCAGGATATATACATAACACTGGAACTGAAACAAGAAACAAGGGTGTTTTCAAATTCTGGTACGATCTCTAAAACATTTTTAAAGTACATGTCATTGATAAAGCTAAATACTCAAAGGTTGTGTAATACAACAGATTAATCATTGAGAAGAGTGAAATTATGCTGTTTTGAAAATTATGGCAGGTGAGATTTTCTTCCTAATTATATAAGAAGATTTCTCTAAAACACACACATTATTTCAAAGACTTATTGGCTGTGAAATAAGTTAGGGTATTTCAAATGGCTTGTCTGCAATGAAAGGTGCTATGTAGGGAATCACAGAAAGTCGAGGGGAAAATATGTCAATATATACATTGCTATATGTTGAACTAAGCCTTAGGACAGCAACAATGTAGAGGACCTGACCCTTAGAAGCTTACAAGTAAGCTGGAATCTTCAAAAGTTCCAATATTTATAAGTAAAAAGATTTATTAAAATGAATAACCAAGTGTTTTAATTGACATCAGAAGATCAAACCAATAAACCCTGAGAACATAGATAAAAGATAAATAAAGATATGAGCAGAACTTAATACAACAGCAAACGTATAAAATTGAGGTGATTTAGTAAGTCCAAAGAATATTCTTTGAAAAGATTGAGAAGACACACTTTGATTAAGGAAAACAAAAACGTAAGTAAAGAATATCCAGAAAGAGACAGGACAAAGTTATAGCAGAGAATATATGAAATGCCAGTAAATTTGAATATTTCTGTAAAGGGGACCATTTCCTAGCTCCTAAAGTTTACCAAAACTGACACAAGAGGAAATCATTTAAGGTCATCAGGTCTTCCCTTGGCATTCTCCGAACGCCCTGGCCTCAGAATTCAGCATCTGTAGTCCATGGTAACCTGCGGAGAGGGGGCGGGGCTGAGTGTGGTTGGAACACTGCCCTCACTGAGGGAGTGGGTGTGGCCATCTCTGCTGTGACTGAACAATGGCAGGGGAGCATGGGTCCCAGGGAAGGGCCCTCAGAGCCCAGCAGGCCCAGTGTGGTGTCACAAGCATTTAGGCCCAGACCAAAGGGCGCCTTCTTTGTCTGAAGAGCTGCCCAAACTCTCACCTTTCCACTCAGGCCGCCCTCTTACTTGAAGTGTGTTTGGAAGCTGTCCGCGCAGTACACTTCGCTACACAGCTAACCATAGGTCTGGGCATCGTAGCTTCCTGGCAGGTGACCGAAGTTCGCAGGCATATGAGTCCCTGGGACACACGCGGAGAGGCTCCTGCCCGGGCCACAGGCCGCCCACTGCCCCAGCACCAGATCAGGGGCCGCAAAGCAGCCCTGTCTGAGTCCCCTGCCTCTGGAGGGAGTATTGTACCAACACTTCTAGAAATAGGTGTCGTCGCGGGCAACTCATTGGAGGGACACAAATAAATCTTTGCTGACTTTCTGCTGAAACTTAGGAGCGTTCACACCTAAGCCTCTTACAAGGTCAGCTGTTTAGCTAAACATGAGCTCATGATCTAAATTTACACAATAATGAAGAGATCAGCTACAAGGGGAGACAATCAGCAAAAACAATCAATACCAGAATTAGATTCCCAAGGCCATCCATCAGATGTTGGAATAATCAGGTGCAAGGCAGGATATATACATAAAACTGGAACTGAAACAAGAAACAAGGATGTTTTCAAAGTCTGGTACGATCTCTAAAACATTTTTAAAGTACATGTCATTGATAAAGCTAACTACTCAAAGGTTGTGTAATCCAACAGATTAATCATTGAGAAGAGTGAAATTATGCTGTTTCGAAAACTATGGCAGGTCAGATTTTCTGCCTAATTATATAAGAAGATTTCTCTAAAACATACACATTATTTCAAAGACTTATTGGCTGTGAAATAAGTTAAGGGTATTTCAAATGGCTTGTCTGCAATGAAAGGTGCTATGTAGGGAATCACAGAAAGTCGAGGGGAAAATGTGTCAATATATACATTGCTATATGTTGAACTAAGCCTTAGGACAGCAACAATGTAGAGCACCTGACACTTAGAAACTTGCAAGTAAGCTGGAATCTTCAAAAGTTACAATTTTTATAAGTAAAAATATTTATTAAAATGAATAACCATGTGTTTTAATTGACATCAGAAGATCAAACCAATATACCCTGAGAACATAGATAAAAGAAAAATAAAGATATGAGCAGAACTTAATACAACAGCAAACGTATAAAATTGAGGTGATTTAGTAAGTCCAAAGAATATTCTTTGAAAAGATTTAAAAGACACACTTTGAGTAAGGAAAACAAAAACATAAGTAAAGAATATATAGAAAGAGTCAGGACAATGTTATAGCAAAGAATATATGAAATGCCAGTAAATTTGAATATTTCTGTAAAGGGGACCATTTCCTAGCTCCTAAAGTTTACCAAAACTGAGACAAGAGGAAATCATTTAAGGTCCTCATGCCTGCCCTTGGCATTCTGAGAACGCCCTGGCCTCAGAATGCAGCATCTGTAGTCCATGGTAACCTGCGGAGGGGGGGCGGGGCTGAGGGAGTTTGGAACACTGCCCTCACTGAGGGAGTGGGTGTGGCCATCTCTGCTGTGACTGAACAAAGTGCAGGGGAGCAGGGGTCCCAGGGAAGAGCACTCAGAGCCCAGCAGGCCCAGTGTGGGTTCACAAGCATTTAGGGCCAGGCCAAAGGGTGCCTTCTTTGCCTGAACAGCTGCCCAAACTCTCACCTTTCCACTCAGGCCACCCTCTTTCTTGAAGTGTGTGTGGAAGCTGTCTGCACAGTACACCTCGCTGCACAGATAACCATAGGACTGGGCATCATAGCTTCCTGCCAGGTGACCGAAGTTCGCAGGAAGATGGGTCCCTGGGACACACACGGAGAGGCTCCTGCCCGGGCCACAGGCCGCCCACTGCCCCAGCCCCAGTTCAGCGGCCGAAAACCAGCCCTGTCTGAGTCTCCTGCCTCTAGAAGGAGTATTGGACCAACACTTCTAGAAAATGGGGTCCTCACGGACAACTCATTGGAGGGACAGAAATAAATCTTTGCCGACTTTCTGCTGAAACTTAGGAGCGTTCACACCTAAGCCTCTTACAAGGTCAGCTCTTTAGCTAAACATGAGCTCATTATCGAAATTTACACAATAATGAAGTGATCAGCTACAAGGGGAGACAATCAGCAAAAACAATCAATACCAGAATTAGATTCCCAAGGCCATCCATCAGATGTTGGAATAATCAGGTGCAAGGCAGGATATATACATAACACTGGAACTGAAACAAGAAACAAGGGTGTTTTCAAATTCTGGTACGATCTCTAAAACATTTTTAAAGTACATGTCATTGATAAAGCTAAATACTCAAAGGTTGTGTAATCCAACAGATTAATCATTGAGAAGAGTGAAATTATGCTGTTTTGAAAATTATGGCAGGTGAGATTTTCTTCCTAATTATATAAGAAGATTTCTCTAAAACATACACATTATTTCAAAGACTTATTGGCTGTGAAATAAGTTAGGGTATTTCAAATGGCTTGTCTGCAATGAAAGGTGCTATGTAGGGAATCACAGAAAGTCGAGGGGAAAATATGTCAATATATACATTGCTATAGTTTGAACTAAGCCTTAGGACAGCAACAATGTAGAGGACCTACCCTTAGAAGCTTACAAGTAAGCTGGAATCTTCAAAAGTTACAATATTTATAAGTAAAAAGATTTATTAAAATGAATAACCAAGTGTTTTAATTGACATCAGAAGATCAAACCAATAAACCCTGAGAACATAGATAAAAGATAAATAAAGATATGAGCAGAACTTAATACAACAGCAAACGTATAAAATTGAGGTGATTTAGTAAGTCCAAAGAATATTCTTTGAAAAGATTGAAAAGACACACTTTGATTAAGGAAAACAAAAACATAAGTGAAGAATATACAGAAAGAATCAGGACAATGTTATAGCAGAGAATATATGAAATGCCAGTAAATTTGAACATTTCTGTAAAGGGGACCATTTCCTAGCTCCTAAAGTTTACCAAAACTGACACAAGAGGAAGTCATTTAAGGTCATCATGTCTGCCCTTGGCATTCTCGGAACGCCCTGGCCTCAGAATGCAGCAACTGTAGTCCATGGTAACCTGAGGAGAGGGGGCAGGGCTGAGGCAGGTTGGAACACTGCCCTCACTGAGGGAGTGGGTGTGGCCATCTCTGCTGTGACTGAACAAAGGGAAGGGGAGCATGGGGCCGAGGGCAGGGCCGTCAGAGCCCGGCAGGCCCAGTGGGGTGTCACAAGCATTTAGGCCCAGGCCAAAGGGCGCCTTCTTTGTCTGAAGAGCTGCCCAAACTCTCACCTTTCCACTCAGGCCGCAGTCTTACTTGAAGTGTGTGTGGAACCTCTCCACGCAGTACACCTCGCTGCACAGCTAACCATAGGTCTGGGCATCGTAGCTTCCTGCCAGGTGACCGATGTTTGCAGGTAGATCGGTCCCTGGGACACACGCGGAGAGGCTCCTGCCCGGGCCACAGGCCGCCCACTACCCCAGCCCCAGATTGGTGCCGCACAGCAGCCCTGTCTGAGTCCCCTCCCTCTAGAGGGAGTATTTAAACAACACTTCTAGTAAACGGAGTCCTCGCGCGCAACTCATTGGAGGGACACAAATTAATCTTTGCCGACTTTCTGCTGAAACTTAGGAGCATTCACACCTAAGCCTCTTACACGGTCAGCTGTTTAGCTAAACATGAGCTCATGATCTAAATTTACACAATAATGAAGAGATCAGCTACAAGGGGAGACAATCAGGAAAAACAATCAATACCATAATTAGATTCCCAAAGCCATCCATCAGATGTTGGAATAATCAGGTGCAAGGCAGGATATATACAGAAAACTGGAACTGAAACAAGAAACAAGGATGTTTTCAAAGTCTGGTAGGATCTCTAAAACATTTTTAAAGTACATGTCATTGATAAAGCTAACTACTCAAAGGTTGTGTAATACAACAGATTAATCATTGAGAAGAGTGAAATTATGCTGTTTTGAAAACTATGGCAGGTAAGATTTTCTGCCTAATTATATAAGAAGATTTATCTAAAACCTACACATTATTTCAAAGACTTATTGGCTGTGAAATAAGTTAAGGGTATTTCAAATGGCTTGTCTGCAATGAAAGGTGCTATGTAGGGAATCACAGAAAGTCGAGGGGAAAATATGTCAATATATACATTGCTATAGGTTGAACTAAGCCTTAGGACAGCAACAATGTAGAGGACCTGACCCTTAGAATCTTACAAGTAAGCTGGAATCTTCAAAAGTTCCAATATTTATAAGTAAAAAGATTTATTAAAATGAATAACCAAGTGTTTTAATTGACATCAGAAGATCAATCCAATAAACCCTGAGAACATAGATAAAAGATAAATAAAGATATGAGCAGAACTTAATACAACAGCAAACGTATAAAATTGAGGTGATTTAGTAAGTCCAAAGAATATTCTTTGAAAAGATTTAAAAGACACACTTTGAGTAAGGAAAACAAAAACATAAGTAAAGAATATATAGAAAGAGTCAGGACAATGTTATAGCAAAGAATATATGAAATGCCAGTAAATTTGAATATTTCTGTAAAGAGGACCATTTCCTAGCTCCTAAAGTTTACCAAAACTGAGACAAGAGGAAATCATTTAACGTCCTCATGCCTGCCCTTGTCATTCTGAGAACGAACTGACCTCAGAATGCAGCATCTGTAGTCCATGGTAACCTGCGGAGGTGGGGCGGGGCTGAGGGAGTTTGGAACACTGCCCTCACTGAGGGAGTGGGTGTGGCCATCTCTGCTGTGACTGAACAAAGTGCAGGGGAGCAGCGGTCCAAGGGAAGGGCACTCAGAGCCCAGCAGGCCCAGTGTGGTTTCACAAGCATTTAGGCCCAGGCCAAAGGGTGCCTTCTTTGCCTGAACAGCTGCCCAAACTCTCACCTTTCCACTCAGGCTACCCTCTTTCTTGAAGTGCGTGTGGAAGCTGTCCGCGCAGTACACCTCGCTGCACAGCTAACCATAGGACTGGGCATCGTAGCTTCCTGCCAGGTGACCGAAGTTCGCAGGAAGATGGGTCCCTGGGACACACAAGGAGAGGTTCCTGCCGGGGCCACAGGCCGCCCACTGCCCCAGCCCCAGTTCAGCGGCCGAAAATCAGCCCTGTCTGAGTCTCCTGCCTCTAGAAGGAGTATTAGACCAACACTTCTAGAAAATGGGGTCCTCACGGGCAACTCATTGGAGGGACAGAAATAAATCTTTGCCGACTTTCTGCTGAAACTTAGGAGCGTTCACACCAAAGCCTCTTACAAGGTCAGCTCTTTAGCTAAACATGAGCTCATTATCGAAATTTACACAATAATGAAGTGATCAGCTACAAGGGGAGACAATCAGCAAAAACAATCAATACCAGAATTAGATTCCCAAGGCCATCCATCAGATGTTGGAATAATCAGGTGCAAGGCAGGATATATACATAACACTGTAACTGAAACAAGAAACAAGGGTGTTTTCAAATTCTGGTACGATCTCTAAAACATTTTTAAAGTACATGTCATTGATAAAGCTAAATACTCAAAGGTTGTGTAATCCAACAGATTAATCATTGAGAAGAGTGAAATTATGCTGTTTTGAAAATTATGGCAGGTGAGATTTTCTTCCTAATTATATAAGAAGATTTCTCTAAAACATACACATTATTTCAAAGACTTATTGGCTGTGAAATAAGTTAGGGTATTTCAAATGGCTTGTCTGCAATGAAAGGTGCTATGTAGGGAATCACAGAAAGTCGAGGGGAAAATATGTCAATATATACATTGCTATAGGTTGAACTAAGCCTTAGGACAGCAACAATGTAGAGGACCTGACCCTTAGAAGCTTACAAGTAAGCTGGAATCTTCAAAAGTTCCAATATTTATAAGTAAAAAGATTTATTAAAATGAATAACCAAGTGTTTGAATTGACATCAGAAGATCAAACCAATAAACCCTGAGAACATAGATAAAAGATAAATAAAGATATGAGCAGAACTTAATACAACAGCAAACGTATAAAATTGAGGTGATTTAGTAAGTCCAAAGAATATTCTTTGAAAAGATTGAGAAGACACACTTTGATTAAGGAAAACAAAAACGTAAGTAAAGAATATCCAGAAAGAGACAGGACAAAGTTATAGCAGAGAATATATGAAATGCCAGTAAATTTGAATATTTCTGTAAAGGGGACCATTTCCTAGCTCCTAAAGTTTACCAAAACTGACACAAGAGGAAATCATTTAAGGTCATCAGGTCTTCCCTTGGCATTCTCGGAATGCCCTGGCCTCAGAATGCAGCAACTGTAGTCCATGGTAACCTGAGGAGAGGGGGCTGGGCTGTGGCAGGTTGGAACACTGCCCTCACTGAGGGAGTGGGTGTGGCCATCTCTGCTGTGACTGAACAAAGGAAAGGGGAGCATGGGGCCGAGCGCAGGGCCGTCAGAGCCCTGCAGGCCCAGTGGGGTGTCACAAGAATTTAGGCCCAGGCCAAAGGGCGCCTTCTTTGTCTGAACAGCTGCCCAAACTCTCACCTTTCCACTCAGGCCGCCCTCTTACTTGAAGTGTGTGTGGAACCTCTCCACGCAGTACACCTCGCTGCACAGCTAACCATAGGTCTGGGCATCGTAGCTTCCTGCCAGGTGACCGATGTTCGCAGGTAGATCGGTCCCTGGGACACACGCGGAGAGGCTCCTTCTCGGGCCACAGGCCGCCCACTGCCCCAGCCCCAGATCAGGGGCCGCAAAGCAGCCCTGTCTGAGTCCCCTGCCTCTGGAGGGAGTATTGTACCAACACTTCTAGAAATAGGTGTCGTCGCGGGCAACTCATTGGAGAGACACAAATAAATCTTTGCCGACTTTCTGCTGAAACTTAGGAGCGTTCACACCTAAGCCTCTTACAAGGTCAGCTGTTTAGCTAAACATGAGCTCATGATCTAAATTTACACAATAATGAAGAGATCAGCTACAAGGGGAGACAATCAGCAAAAACAATCAATACCAGAATTAGATTCCCAAGGCCATCCATCAGATGTTGGAATAATCAGGTGCAAGGCAGGATATATACATAAAACTGGAACTGAAACAAGAAACAAGGATGTTTTCAAAGTCTGGTACGATCTCTAAAACATTTTTAAAGTACATGTCATTGATAAAGCTAAATTCTCAAAGGTTGTGTAATCCAACAGATTAATCATTGAGAAGAGTGAAATTATGCTGTTTCGAAAACTATGGCAGGTCAGATTTTCTGCCTAATTATATAAGAAGATTTATCTAAAACATACACATTATTTCAAAGACTTATTGGCTGTGAAATAAGTTAGGGTATTTCAAATGGCTTGTCTGCAATGAAAGGTGCTATGTAGGGAATCACAGAAAGTCGAGGGGAAAATATGTCAATATATACATTGCTATAGTTTGAACTAAGCCTTAGGACAGCAACAATGTAGAGGACCTACCCTTAGAAGCTTACAAGTAAGCTGGAATCTTCAAAAGTTACAATATTTATAAGTAAAAAGATTTATTAAAATGAATAACCAAGTGTTTTAATTGACATCAGAAGATCAAACCAATAAACCCTGAGAACATAGATAAAAGATAAATAAAGATATGAGCAGAACTTAATACAACAGCAAACGTATAAAATTGAGGTGATTTAGTAAGTCCAAAGAATATTCTTTGAAAAGATTGAAAAGACACACTTTGATTAAGGAAAACAAAAACATAAGTGAAGAATATACAGAAAGAATCAGGACAATGTTATAGCAGAGAATATATGAAATGCCAGTAAATTTGAACATTTCTGTAAAGGGGACCATTTCCTAGCTCCTAAAGTTTACCAAAACTGACACAAGAGGAAGTCATTTAAGGTCATCATGTCTGCCCTTGGCATTCTCGGAACGCCCCGGACTCAGAATGCAGCAACTGTAGTCCATGGTAACCTGCGGAGAGGGGGCGGGGCTGAGGCAGGTTGGAACACTGTCCTCATTGAGGGAGTGTGTGTGGCCAACTCTGCTGTGACTGAACAAAGGGAAGGGGAGCATGGGGCCGAGGGCAGGGCCGTCAGAGCCCGGCAGGTCCAGTGGGGTGTCACAAGCATTTAGGCCCAGGCCAAAGGGCGCCTTCTTTGTCTGAACAGCTGCCCAAACTCTCACCTTTCCACTCAGGCCGCCCTCTTACTTGAAGTGTGTGTGGAACCTCTCCACGCAGTACACCTCGCTGCACAGCTAACCATAGGTCTGGGCATCGTAGCTTCCTGCCAGGTGACCGATGTTCGCAGGTAGATCGGTCCCTGGGACACACGCGGAGAGGCTCCTGCCCGGGCCACACGCCGCCCACTACCCCAGCCCCAGATTGGTGCCGCACAGCAGCCCTGTCTGAGTCCCCTCCCTCTAGAGGGTGTATTTAACCAACACTTCTAGAAAACGGAGTCCTCGCGTGCAACTCATTGGAGGGACACAAATTAATCTTTGCCGACTTTCTGCTGAAACTTAGGAGCATTCACACCTAAGCCTCTTACACGGTCAGCTGTTTAGCTAAACATGAGCTCATGATCTAAATTTACACAATAATGAAGAGATCAGCTACAAGGGGAGACAATCCGCAAAAACAATCAATACCAGAATTAGATTCCCAAGGCCATCCATCAGAAGTTGGAATAATCAGGTGCAACGCAGGATATATACATAAAACTGGAACTGAAACAAGAAACAAGGATGTTTTCAAAGTCTGGTAGGATCTCTAAAACATTATTAAAGTACATGTCATTGATAAAGCTAAATACTCAAAGGTTGTGTAATACAACAGATTAATCATTGAGAAGAGTGAAATTATGCTGTTTCGAAAACTATGGCAGGTCAGATTTTCTGCCTAATTATATAAGAAGATTTCTCTAAAACATACACATGATTTCAAAGAGTTATTGGCTGTGAAATAAGTTAAGGGTATTTCAAATGGCTTGTCTGCAATGAAAGGTGCTATGTAGGGAATCACAGAAAGTCGAGGGGAAAATATGTCAATATATACATTGCTATAGGTTAAAGTAAGCCTTAGGACAGCAACAATGTAGAGGACCTGACCCTTAGAAACTTACAAGTAAGCAGGAATCTTCAAAAGTTCCAATATTTATAAGTAAAAAGATTTATTAAAATGAATAACCAAGTGTTTTAATTGACATCAGAAGATCAAACAAATAAACCCTGAGAACATAGATAAAAGATAAATAAAGATATGAGCAGAACTTAATACAACAGCAAACGTATAAAATTGGGGTGATTTAGTAAGTCCAAAGAATATTCTTTGAAAAGATTGAAAAGACACACTTTGATTAAGGAAAACAAAAATGTAAGTAAAGAATATACAGAAAGAGTCAGGACAAAGTTATAGCAGAGAATATATGAAATGCCAGTAAATTTGAACATTTGTGTAAAGGGGACCATTTCCTAGCTCCTAAAGTTTACCAAAACTGACACAAGAGGAAATCATTTAAGGTCATCATGTCTGCCCTTGGCATGCTCGGAACGCCCTGGCCTCAGAATGCAGCATCAGTAGTCCATGGTAACCTGCGGAGAGGGGGCGGGGCTGAGCGAGTTTGGAACACTGCTCTCACTGAGGGAGTGGGTGTGGCCAGCTCTGCTGTGACTGACAAAGTCCAGGGGAGCATGTGGCCGAGGGCAGGGCCCTCAGTGCCCGGCAGGCCCAGTGGGGTGTCACAAGCTTTTACGCCCAGGCCAAAAGGCGCCTTCTTTGTCTGAACAGCTGCCCAAACACTCATCTTACCACTCAGGCCGCCCTCTTACTTGAAGTGTGTGTGGAACCTGTCCACGCAGTACACCTCGCTGCACAGCTAACCATAGGTCTGGGCATCGTAGATTCCTGCCAGGTGACCGAAGTTCGCAGGCAGATGGGTCCCTGGGACACACGCGGAGAGGCTCCTGCCTGGGCCACAGGCCGCCCACTACCCCAGCCCCAGATTGGGGGCCACACAGCAGCCCTGTATGAGTCCTCTGCCTGTAGAGGGAGTATTGGACCAACACATCTAGAAAACGGGGTCCTCGCGGGCAACTCATTGGAGGGACACAAATAAATCTTTGCCGACTGTCTGCTGAAACTTTGGAGCGTTCACACCTAAGCCTCTTACAAGCTCAGCTGTTTAGCTAAACATGATCTCGTGATCGAAATTTACACAATAATGAAGAGATCAGCTACAAGGGGAGAAAATCAGCAAAAACAATCAATACCAGAATTAGATTCCCAAGTCCATCCATCAGATGTTGGAACAATCAGGTGCAAGGCAGGATATATACATAAAACTGGAACTGAAAGAAGAAACAAGGATGTTTTCAAAGTCTAGTACGATCTCTAAAACATTTTTAAAGTACATGTCATTGATAAAGCTAAATACTCAAAGGTTGTGTAATACAACAGATTAATCATTGAGAAGAGTGAAATTATGCTGTTTTGAAAACTATGGCAGGTCAGATTTTCTGCCTAATTATATAAGAAGATTTATCTAAAACCTACACATTATTTCAAAGACTTATTGGCTGTGAAATAAGTTAAGGGTATTTCAAATGGCTTGTCTGCAATGAAAGGTGCTATGTAGGGAATCACAGAATGTCGAGGGGAAAATATGTCAATATATACATTGCTATAGGTTAAAGTAAGCCTTAGGACAGCAACAATGTAGAGGACCTGACCCTTAGAAACTTACAAGTAAGCAGGAATCTTCAAAAGTTCCAATCTTTATAAGTAAAAAGATTTATTAAAATGAATAACCAAGTGTTTTAATTGACATCAGAAGATCAAACAAATAAACCCTGAGAACATAGATAAAAGATAAATAAAGATATGAGCAGAACTTAATACAACAGCAAACGTATAAAATTGGGGTGATTTAGTAAGTCCAAAGAATATTCTTTGAAAAGATTGAAAAGACACACTTTGATTAAGGAAAACAAAAATGTAAGTAAAGAATATACAGAAAGAGTCAGGACAAAGTTATAGCAGAGAATATATGAAATGCCAGTAAATTTGAACATTTCTGTAAAGGGGACCATTTCCTAGCTCCTAAAGTTTACCAAAACTGACACAAGAGGAAATCATTTAAGGTCATCATGTCTGCCCTTGGCATGCTCGGAACGCCCTGGCCTCAGAATGCAGCATCTGTAGTCCATGGTAACCTGCGGAGAGGGGGCGGGGCTGAGCGAGTTTGGAACACTGCCCTCACTGAGGGAGTGGGTGTGGCCAGCTCTGCTGTGACTAACAAAGGCCAGGGGAGCATGTGGCCGAGGGCAGGGCCCTCAGTGCCCGGCAGGCCCAGTGGGGTGTCACAAGCTTTTACGCCCAGGCCAAAAGGCGCCTTCTTTGTCTGAACAGCTGCCCAAACACTCATCTTACCACTCAGGCCGCCCTCTTACTTGAAGTGTGTGTGGAACCTGTCCACGCAGTACACCTCGCTGCACAGCTAACCATAGGTCTGGGCATCGTAGATTCCTGCCAGGTGACCGAAGTTCGCAGGCAGATGGGTCCCTGGGACACACGCGGAGAGGCTCCTGCCTGGGCCACAGGCCGCCCACTACCCCAGCCCCAGATTGGGGGCCACACAGCAGCCCTGTCTGAGTCCTCTGACTGTAGAGGGAGTATTGGACCAACACATCTAGAAAACGGGGTCCTCGCGGGCAACTCATTGGAGGGACACAAATAAATCTTTGCCGACTTTCTGCTGAAACTTTGGAGCGTTCACACCTAAGCCTCTTACAAGCTCAGCTGTTTAGCTAAACATGATCTCGTGATCGAAATTTACACAATAATGAAGAGATCAGCTACAAGGGGAGAAAATCAGCAAAAACAATCAATACCAGAATTAGATTCCCAAGGCCATCCATCAGATGTTGGAACAATCAGGTGCAAGGCAGGATATATACATAAAACTGGAACTGAAAGAAGAAACAAGGATGTTTTCAAAGTCTAGTACGATCTCTAAAACATTTTTAAAGTACATGTCATTGATAAAGCTAAATACTCAAAGGTTGTGTAATACAACAGATTAATCATTGAGAAGAGTGAAATTATGCTGTTTTGAAAACTATGGCAGGTCAGATTTTCTGCCTAATTATATAAGAAGATTTATCTAAAACCTACACATTATTTCAAAGACTTATTGGCTGTGAAATAAGTTAAGGGTATTTCAAATGGCTTGTCTGCAATGAAAGGTGCTATGTAGGGAATCACAGAAAGTCGAGGGGAAACTATGTCAATATATACATTGCTATATGTTGAACTAAGCCTTAGGACAGCAACAATGTAGAGCACCTGACACTTAGAAACTTGCAAGTAAGCTAGAATCTTCAAAAGTTCAAATCTTTATAAGTAAAAAGATTTATTAAAATGAATAACCAAGTGTTTTAATTGACATCAGAAGATCAAACAAATAAACCCTGAGAACATAGATAAAAGATAAATAAAGATATGAGCAGAACTTAATACAACAGGAAAAGTATAAAATTGAGGTGATTTGGTAAGTCCAAAGAATATTCTTTGAAAAGATTGAAAAGACACACTTTGATTAAGGAAAACAAAAACATAAGTAAAGAATATACAGAAAGAGTCAGGACTATGTTATAGCAGAGAATATATGAAATGACAGTAAATTTGAACATTTCTGTAAAGGGGACAATTTCCTAGCTCCTAAAGTTTACCAAAACTGACACAAGAGGAAGTCATTTAAGGTCATCATGTCTGCCCTTGGCATTCTCGGAATGCCCTGGCCTCAGAATGCAGCAACAGTAGTCCTTGGTAACCTTCGGAGAGGGGGCGGGGCTGAGGGAGGTTGGAACACTGCCCTCACTGAGGGACTGGGTGTGGCCATCTCTGCTGTGACTGAACAAAGGGCAGGGGAGCTTGGGGCCGAGGGCAGGGCCCTCAGAGCCCCGCAGGCCCAGTGGGGTGTCACAAGCATTTAGGCCCAGGCCAAAGGGCGCCTTCTTTGTCTGAACAGCTGCCCAAACTCTCACCTTTCCACTCAGGCCGCCCTCTTACTTGAAGTGTGTGTGGAACCAGTCCACGCAGTACACCTCGATGCACAGCTAACCATAGGTCTGGGCATCGTAGCTTCCTGTCAGGTGACCGAAGTTCGCAGGTAGATGGGTCCCTGGGACACACGCGGAGAGGCTCCTGCCCGGGCCACAGGCCGCCCACTACCCCAGCCCCAGATTGAGGCCACAGAGCAGCCCTGTCTGAGTCCCCTCCCTCTAGAGGGAGTATTGGACCAACATTTCTACAAAACGGAGTCCTCGCGGGCAACTCATTGGAGGGACACAAATAAATCTTTGCCGACTTTCTGCTGAAACTTAGGAGCATTCACACCTAAGCCTCTTACAAGGTCATCTGTTTAGCTAAACATGAGCTCATGATCTAAATTTACACAATAATGAAGAGATCAGCTAAAAGGGGAGACAATCCGCAAAAACAATCAATACCAGAATTAGATTTCCAAGGCCATCCATCAGATGTTGGAATAATCAGGTGCAAGGCAGGATATATACATAAAACTGGAACTGAAAGAAGAAACAAGGATGTTTTCAAAGTCTGGTAGGATCTCTAAAACATTTTTAAAGTACATGTCATTGATAAAGCTAAATACTCAAAGTTTGTGTAATACAACAGATTAATCATTGAGAAGAGTGTAATTATGCTGTTTTGAAAACTATGGCAGGTCAGATTTTCTGCCTAATTATATAAGAAGATTTATCTAAAACATACACATTATTTCAAAGACTTATTGGCTGTGAAATAAGTTAAGGGTATTTCAAATGGCTTGTCTGCAATGAAAGGTGCTATGTAGGGAATCACAGAAAGTCGAGGGGAAAATATGTCAATATATACATTGCTATAGGTTGAACTAAGCCTTAGGAGAGCAACAATGTAGAGCACCTGACCCTTAGAAGCTTAAAAGTAAGCTGGAATCTTCAAAAGTTCCAATATTTATAAGTAAAAAGATTTATTAAAATGAATAACCAAGTGTTTTAATTGACATCAGAAGATCAAACCAATAAACCCTGAGAACATAGATAAAAGATAAATAAAGATATGAGCAGAACTTAATACAACAGCAAACGTATAAAATTGAGGTGATTTAGTAAGTCCAAAGAATAATCTTTGAAAAGATTGAGAAGACACACTTTGATTAAGGAAAACAAAAACGTAAGTAAAGAATATCCAGAAAGAGACAGGATAAAGTTATAGCAGAGAATATATGAAATGATAGTAAATTTGAATATTTCTGTAAAGGGGACCATTTCCTAGCTCGTAAAGTTTACCAAAACTGACACAAGAGGAAATCATTTAAGATCATCAGGTCTGCCCTTGGCATTCTCGGAACGCCCTGGCCTCAGAATTCAGCATCTGTAGTCCATGGTAACCTGCGGAGAGGGGGCGGGGCTGAGTGTGGTTGGAACACTGCCCTCACTGAGGGAGTGGGTGTGGCCATCTCTGCTGTGACTGAACAATGGCAGGGGAGCAGGGGTCCCAGGGAAGGGCCCTCAGAGCCCAGCAGGCCCAGTGTGGTGTCACAAGCATTTAGGCCCAGACCAAAGGGCGCCTTCTTTGTCTGAAGAGCTGCCCAAACTCTCACCTTTCCACTCAGGCCGCCCTCTTACTTAAAGTGTGTTTGGAAGCTGTCCGCCAAGTACACTTCGCTACACAGGTAACCATAGGTCTGGGCATCGTAGCTTCCTGGCAGGTGACCAAAGTTCGCAGGCATATGAGTCCCTGGGACACACGCGGAGAGGCTCCTGCCCGGGCCACAGGCCGCCCACTGCCCCAGCCCCAGATCAGGGGCCGCAAAGCAGCCCTGTCTGAGTCCCCTGCCTCTGGAGGGAGTATTGTACCAACACTTCTAGAAATAGGTGTCGTCGCGGGCAACTCATTGGAGGGACACAAATAAATCTTTGCCGACTTTCTGCTGAAACTTAGGAGCGTTCACACCTAAGCCTCTTACAAGGTCAGCTGTTTAGCTAAACATGAGCTCATGATCTAAATTTACACAATAATGAAGAGATCAGCTACAAGGGGAGACAATCAGCAAAAACAATCAATACCAGAATTAGATTCCCAAGGCCATCCATCAGATGTTGGAATAATCAGGTCCAAGGCAGGATATATACATAAAACTGGAACTGAAACAAGAAACAAGGATGTTTTCAAAGTCTGGTACGATCTCTAAAACATTTTTAAAGTACATGTCATTGATAAAGCTAAATACTCAAAGGTTGTGTAATCCAACAGATTAATCATTGAGAAGAGTGAAATTATGCTGTTTCGAAAACTATGCCAGGTCAGATTTTCTGCCTAATTATATAAGAAGATTTATCTAAAACATACACATTATTTCAAAGACTTATTGGCTGTGAAATAAGTTAAGGGTATTTCAAATGGCTTGTCTGCAATGAAAGGTGCTATGTAGGGAATCACAGAAAGTCGAGGGGAAAATGTGTCAATATATACATTGCTATAGGTGAACTAAGCCTTAGGACAGCAACAATGTAGAGGACCTGAACCTTAGAAGCTTACAAGTAAGCTGGAATCTTCAAAATTTACAATTTTTATAAGTAAAAATATTTATTAAAATGAATAACCAAGTGTTTTAATTGACATCAGAAGATCAAACCAATATACCCTGAGAACATAGATAAAAGAAAAATAAAGATATGAGCAGAACTTAATACAACAGCAAACGTATAAAATTGAGGTGATTTAGTAAGTCCAAAGAATATTCTTTGAAAAGATTTAAAAGACACAGTTTGAGTAAGGAAAACAAAAACATAAGTAAAGAATATATAGAAAGAGTCAGGACAATGTTATAGCAAAGAATATATGAAATACCAGTAAATTTGAATATTTCTGTAAAGGGGACCATTTCCTAGCTCCTAAAGTTTACCAAAACTGAGACAAGAGGAAATCATTTAAGGTCCTCATGCCTGCCCTTGTCATTCTGAGAAGGACCTGGCCTCAGAATGCAGCATCTGTAGTCCATGGTAACCTGCGGAGGTGGGGCGGGGCTGAGGGAGTTTGGAACACTGCCCTCACTGAGGGAGTGGGTGTGGCCATCTCTGCTGTTACTGAACAAAGGGCAGGGGAGCAGGGGTCCCAGGGAAGGGCACTCAGAGCCCAGCAGGCCCAGTGTGGTTTCACAAGCATTTAGGCCCAGGCCAAAGGGTGCCTTCTTTGCCTGAACAGCTGCCCAAACTCTCACCTTTCCACTCAGGCCACCCTCTTTCTTGAAGTGCGTGTGGAAGCTGTCCGCACAGTACACCTCGCTGCACAGCTAACCATAGGACTGGGCATCGTAGCTTCCTGCCAGGTGACCGAAGTTCGCAGGAAGATGGGTCCCTGGGACACACACGGAGAGGCTCCTCCCGGGGCCACAGGCCGCCCACTGCCCCAGCCCCAGTTCAGCGGCCGAAAATCAGCCCTGTCTGAGTCTCCTGCCTCTAGAAGGAGTATTGGACCAACACTTCTAGAAAATGGGGTCCTCACGGGCAACTCATTGGAGGGACAGAAATAAATCTTTGCCGACTTTCTGCTGAAACTTAGGAGCGTTCACACCAAAGCCTCTTACAAGGTCAGCTCTTTAGCTAAACATGAGCTCATTATCGAAATTTACACAATAATGAAGTGATCAGCTACAAGGGGAGACAATCAGCAAAAACAATCAATACCAGAATTAGATTCCCAAGGCCATCCATCAGATGTTGGAATAATCAGGTGCAAGGCAGGATATATACATAAAACTGGAACTGAAACAAGAAACAAGGATGTTTTCAAAGTCTGGTAGGATCTCTAAAACATTTTTAAAGTACATGTCATTGATAAAGCTAAATACTCAAAGGTTGTGTAATCCAACAGATTAATCATTGAGAAGAGTGAAATTATGCTGTTTTGAAAACTATGCCAGGTCAGATTTTCTGCCTAATTATATAAGAAGATTTCTCTAAAACATACACATTATTTCAAAGACTTATTGGCTGTGAAATAAGTTAGGGTATTTCAAATGGCTTGTCTGCAATGAAAGGTGCTATGTAGGGAATCACAGAAAGTCGAGGGGAAAATATGTCAATATATACATTGCTATAGGTTGAACTAAGCCTTAGGACAGCAACAATGTAGAGGACCTGACCCTTAGAAGCTTACAAGTAAGCTGGAATCTTCAAAAGTTACAATTTTTATAAGTAAAAAGATTTATTAAAATGAATAACCAAGTGTTTTAATTGACATCAGAAGATCAAACCAATATACCCTGAGAACATAGATAAAAGAAAAATAAAGATATGAGCAGAACTTAATACAACAGCAAACGTATAAAATTGAGGTGATTTAGTAAGTCCAAAGAATATTCTTTGAAAAGATTTAAAAGACACACTTTGAGTAAGGAAAACAAAAACATAAGTAAAGAATATATAGAAAGAGTCAGGACAATGTTATAGCAAAGAATATATGAAATGCCAGTAAATTTGAATATTTCTGTAAAGGGGACCATTTCCTAGCTCCTAAAGTTTACCAAAACTGAGACAAGAGGAAATCATTTAAGGTCCTCATGCCTGCCCTTGTCATTCTGAGAACAACCTGGCCTCAGAATGCAGCATCTGTAGTCCATGGTAACCTGCGGAGGTGGGGCGGGGCTGAGGGAGTTTGGAACACTGCCCTCACTGAGGGAGTGGGTGTGGCCATCTCTGCTGTGACTGAACAAAGTGCAGGGGAGCAGGGGTCCCAGGGAAGGGCACTCAGAGCCCAGCAGGCCCAGTGTGGTTTCACAAGCATTTAGGCCCAGGCCAAAGGGTGTCTTCTTTGCCTGAACAGCTGCCCAAACTCTCACCTTTCCACTCAGGCCACCCTCTTTCTTGAAGTGCGTGTGGAAGCTGTCCGCACAGTACACCTCGCTGCACAGCTAACCATAGGACTGGGCATCGTAGCTTCCTGCCAGGTGACCGAAGTTCGCAGGAAGATGGGTCCCTGGGACAAACACGGAGAGGCTCCTGCCGGGGCCACAGGCCGCCCACTGCCCCAGCCCCAGTTCAGCGGCCGAAAATCAGCCCTGTCTGAGTCTCCTGCCTCTAGAAGGAGTATTAGACCAACACTTCTAGAAAATGGGGTCCTCACGGGCAACTCATTGGAGGGACAGAAATAAATCTTTGCCGACTTTCTGCTGAAACTTAGGAGCGTTCACACCAAAGCCTCTTACAAGGTCAGCTCTTTAGCTAAACATGAGCTCATTATCGAAATTTACACAATAATGAAGTGATCAGCTACAAGGGGAGACAATCAGCAAAAACAATCAATACCAGAATTAGATTCCCAAGGCCATCCATCAGATATTGGAATAATCAGGTGCAAGGCAGGATATATACATAACACTGGAACTGAAACAAGAAACAAGGGTGTTTTCAAATTCTGGTACGATCTCTAAAACATTTTTAAAGTACATGTCATTGATAAAGCTAAATACTCAAAGGTTGTGTAATCCAACAGATTAATCATTGAGAAGAGTGAAATTATGCTGTTTTGAAAATTATGGCAGGTGAGATTTTCTTCCTAATTATATAAGAAGATTTCTCTAAAACATACACATTATTTCAAAGACTTATTGGCTGTGAAATAAGTTAGGGTATTTCAAATGGCTTGTCTGCAATGAAAGGTGCTATGTAGGGAATCACAGAAAGTCGAGGGGAAAATATGTCAATATATACATTGCTATAGGTTGAACTAAGCCTTAGGACAGCAACAATGTAGAGGACCTGACCCTTAGAAGCTTACAAGTAAGCTGGAATCTTCAAAAGTTCCAATATTTATAAGTAAAAAGATTTATTAAAATGAATAACCAAGTGTTTTAATTGACATCAGAAGATCAAACCAATAAACCCTGAGAACATAGATAAAAGATAAATAAAGATATGAGCAGAACTTAATACAACAGCAAACGTATAAAATTGAGGTGATTTAGTAAGTCCAAAGAATATTCTTTGAAAAGATTGAAAAGACACACTTTGATTAAGGAAAACAAAAACATAAGTGAAGAATATACAGAAAGAATCAGGACAATGTTATAGCAGAGAATATATGAAATGCCAGTAAATTTGAACATTTCTGTAAAGGGGACCATTTCCTAGCTCCTAAAGCTTACCAAAACTGACACAAGAGGAAGTCATTTAAGGTCATCATGTCTGCCCTTGGCATTCTCGGAACGCCCTGGCCTCAGAATGCAGCAACTGTAGTCCATGGTAACCTGAGGAGAGGGGGCGGGGCTGAGGCAGGTTGGAACACTGCCCTCACTGAGGGAGTGGGTGTGGCCATCTCTGCTGTGACTGAACAAAGGGAAGGGGAGCATGGGGCCGAGGGCAGGGCCCTCAGAGCCCGGCAGGCCCAGTGGGGTGTCACAAGAATTTAGGCCCAGGCCAAAGGGCGCCTTCTTTGTCTGAACAGCTGCCCAAACTCTCACCTTTCCACTCAGGCCGCCCTCTTACTTGAAGTGTGTGTGGAACCTCTCCACGCAGTACACCTCGCTGCACAGCTAACCATAGGTCTGGGCATCGTAGCTTCCTGCCAGGTGACCGATGTTCGCAGGTAGATCGGTCCCTGGGACACACGCGGAGAGGCTCCTGCCGGGGCCACAGGCCGCCCACTACCCCAGCCCCAGATTGGTGCCGCACAGCAGCCCTGTCTGAGTCCCCTCCCTCTAGAGGGAGTATTTAAACAACACTTCTAGAAAACGGAGTCCTCGCGCGCAACTCATTGGAGGGACACAAATTAATCTTTGCCGACTTTCTGCTGAAACTTAGGAGCATTCACACCTAAGCCTCTTACACGGTCAGCTGTTTAGCTAAACATGAGCTCATGATCTAAATTTACACAATAATGAAGAGATCAGCTACAAGGGGAGACAATCAGCAAAAACAATCAATACCATAATTAGATTCCCAAAGCCATCCATCAGATGTTGGAATAATCAGGTGCAAGGCAGGATATATACAGAAAACTGGAACTGAAACAAGAAACAAGGATGTTTTCAAAGTCTGGTAGGATCTCTAAAACATTTTTAAAGTACATGTCATTGATAAAGCTAACTACTCAAAGGTTGTGTAATACAACAGATTAATCATTGAGAAGAGTGAAATTATGCTGTTTTGAAAACTATGGCAGGTAAGATTTTCTGCCTAATTATATAAGAAGATTTATCTAAAACATACACATTATTTCAAAGACTTATTGGCTGTGAAATAAGTTAAGGGTATTTCAAATGGCTTGTCTGCAATGAAAGGTGCTATGTACGGAATCACAGAAAGTCGAGGGGAAAATATGTCAATATATACATTGCTATAGGTTGAACTAAGCCTTAGGACAGCAACAATGTAGAGGACCATACCCTTAGAAGCTTACAAGTAAGCTGGAATCTTCAAAAGTTCCAATATTTATAAGTAAAAAGATTTATTAAAATGAATAACCAAGTGTTTTAATTGACATCAGAAGATCAAACCAATAAACCCTGAGAACATAGATAAAAGATAAATAAAGATATGAGCAGAACTTAATACAACAGCAAACGTATAAAATTGAGGTGATTTAGTAAGTCCAAAGAATATTCTTTGAAAAGATTGAGAAGACACACTTTGATTAAGGAAAACAAAAACGTAAGTAAAGAATATCCAGAAAGAGACAGGACAAAGTTATAGCAGAGAATATATGAAATGCCAGTAAATTTGAATATTTCTGTAAAGGGGACCATTTCCTAGCTCCTAAAGTTTACCAAAACTGACACAAGAGGAAATCATTTAAGGTCATCAGGTCTTCCCTTGGCATTCTCGGAACGCCCTGGCCTCAGAATTCAGCATCTGTAGTCCAGGGTAACCTGCGGAGAGGGGGCGGGGCTGAGTGTGGTTGGAACACTGCCCTCACTGAGGGAGTGGGTGTGGCCATCTCTGCTGTGACCGAACAATGGCAGGGGAGCATGGGTCCCAGGGAAGGGCCCTCAGAGCCCAGCACGCCCTGTGTGGTGTCACAAGCATTTAGGCCCAGACTAAAGGGCGCCTTCTTTGTCTGAAGAGCTGCCCAAACTCTCACCTTTCCACTCAGGCCGCCCTCTTACTTGAAGTGTGTTTGGAAGCTGTCCGCGCAGTACACTTCGCTACACAGCTAACCATAGGTCTGGGCATCGTAGCTTCCTGGCAGGTGACCGAAGTTCGCAGGCATATGAGTCCCTGGGACACACGCGGAGAGGCTCCTGCCCGGGCCACAGGCCGCCCACTGCCCCAGCCCCAGATCAGGGGCCGCAAAGCAGCCCTGTCTGAGTCCCCTGCCTCTGGAGGTAGTATTGTACCAACACTTCTAGAAATAGGTGTCGTCGCGGGCAACTCATTGGAGGGACACAAATAAATCTTTGCCGACTTTCTGCTGAAACTTAGGAGCGTTCACACCTAAGCCTCTTACAAGGTCAGCTGTTTAGCTAAACATGAGCTCATGATCTAAATTTACACAATAATGAAGAGATCAGCTACAAGGGGAGACAATCAGCAAAAACAATCAATACCAGAATTAGATTCCCAAGGCCATCCATCAGATGTTGGAATAATCAGGTGCAAGGCAGGATATATACATAAAACTGGAACTGAAACAAGAAACAAGGATGTTTTCAAAGTCTGGTACGATCACTAAAACATTTTTAAAGTACATGTCATTGATAAAGCTAAATACTCAAAGGTTGTGTAATCCAACAGATTAATCATTGAGAAGAGTGAAATTATGCTGTTTTGAAAACTATGCCAGGTCAGATTTTCTGCCTAATTATATAAGAAGATTTATCTAAAACATACACATTATTTCAAAGACTTATTGGCTGTGAAATAAGTTAACGGTATTTCAAATGGCTTGTCTGCAATGAAAGGTGCTATGTAGGGAATCACAGAAAGTCGAGGGGAAAATGTGTCAATATATACATTGCTATAGGTGAACTAAGCCTTAGGACAGCAACAATGTAGAGGACCTGACCCTTAGAAGCTTACAAGTAAGCTGGAATCTTCAAAAGTTACAATTTTTATAAGTAAAAATATTTATTAAAATGAATAACCAAGTGTTTTAATTGACATCAGAAGATCAAACCAATAAACCCTGAGAACATAGATAAAAGAAAAATAAAGATATGAGCAGAACTTAATACAACAGCAAACGTATAAAATTGAGGTGATTTAGTAAGTCCAAAGAATATTCTTTGAAAAGATTTAAAAGACACACTTTGAGTAAGGAAAACAAAAACATAAGTAAAGAATATATAGAAAGAGTCAGGACAATGTTATAGCAAAGAATATATGAAATGCCAGTAAATTTGAATATTTCTGTAAAGGGGACCATTTCCTAGCTCCTAAAGTTTACCAAAACTGAGACAAGAGGAAATCATTTAAGGTCCTCATGCCTGCCCTTGTCATTCTGAGAACGAACTGGCCTCAGAATGCAGCATCTGTAGTCCATGGTAACCTGCGGAGGTGGGGCGGGGCTGAGGGAGTTTGGAACACTGCCCTCACTGAGGGAGTGGGTGTGGCCATCTCTGCTGTGACTGAACAAAGTGCAGGGGAGCAGGGGTCCCAGGCAAGGGCACTCAGAGCCCAGCAGGCCCAGTGTGGTTTCACAAGCATTTAGGCCCAGGCCAAAGGGTGCCTTCTTTGCCTGAACAGCTGCCCAAACTCTCACCTTTCCACTCAGGCCACCCTCTTTCTTGAAGTGTGTGTGGAAGCTGTCCGCGCAGTACACCTCGCTGCACAGCTAACCATAGGACTGGGCATCGTAGCTTCCTGCCAGGTGACCGAAGTTCGCAGGAAGATGGGTCCCTGGGACACACACGGAGAGGCTCCTGCCCGGGCCACAGGCCGCCCACTGCCCCAGCCCCAGTTCAGCGGCCGAAAATCAGCCCTGTCTGAGTCTCCTGCCTCTAGAAGGAGTATTGGACCAACACTTCTAGAAAATGGGGTCCTCACGGGCAACTCATTGGAGGGACAGAAATAAATCTTTGCCGACTTTCTGCTGAAACTTAGGAGCGTTCACACCAAAGCCTCTTACAAGGTCAGCTCTTTAGCTAAACATGAGCTCATTATCGAAATTTACACAATAATGAAGTGATCAGCTACAAGGGGAGACAATCAGCAAAAACAATCAATACCAGAATTAGATTCCCAAGGCCATCCATCAGATGTTGGAATAATCAGGTGCAAGGCAGGATATATACATAACACTGGAACTGAAACAAGAAACAAGGGTGTTTTCAAATTCTGGTACGATCTCTAAAACATTTTTAAAGTACATGTCATTGATAAAGCTAAATACTCAAAGGTTGTGTAATCCAACAGATTAATCATTGAGAAGAGTGAAATTATGCTGTTTTGAAAATTATGGCAGGTGAGATTTTCTTCCTAATTATATAAGAAGATTTCTCTAAAACATACACATTATTTCAAAGACTTATTGGCTGTGAAATAAGTTAGGGTATTTCAAATGGCTTGTCTGCAATGAAAGGTGCTATGTAGGGAATCACAGAAAGTCGAGGGGAAAATATGTCAATATATACATTGCTATAGGTTGAACTAAGCCTTAGGACAGCAACAATGTAGAGGACCTGACCCTTAGAAGCTTACAAGTAAGCTGGAATCTTCAAAAGTTACAATATTTATAAGTAAAAAGATTTATTAAAATGAATAACCAAGTGTTTTAATTGACATCAGAAGATCAAACCAATAAACCCTGAGAACATAGATAAAAGATAAATAAAGATATGAGCAGAACTTAATACAACAGCAAACGTATAAAATTGAGGTGATTTAGTAAGTCCAAAGAATATTCTTTGAAAAGATTGAAAAGACACACTTTGATTAAGGAAAACAAAAACATAAGTGAAGAATATACAGAAAGAATCAGGACAATGTTATAGCAGAGAATATATGAAATGCCAGTAAATTTGAACATTTCTGTAAAGGGGACCATTTCCTAGCTCCTAAAGCTTACCAAAACTGACACAAGAGGAAGTCATTTAAGGTCATCATGTCTGCCCTTGGCATTCTCGGAACGCCCTGGCCTCAGAATGCAGCAACTGTAGTCCATGGTAACCTGAGGAGAGGGGGCGGGGCTGAGGCAGGTTGGAACACTGCCCTCACTGAGGGAGTGGGTGTGGCCATCTCTGCTGTGACTGAACAAAGGGAAGGGGAGCATGGGGCCGAGGGCAGGGCCGTCAGAGCCAGGCAGGCCCAGTGGGGTGTCACAAGCATTTAGGCCCAGGCCAAAGGGCGCCTTCTTTGTCTGAACAGCTGCCCAAACTCTCACCTTTCCACTCAGGCCGCCCTCTTACTTGAAGTGTGTGTGGAACCTCTCCACGCAGTACACCTCGCTGCACAGCTAACCATAGGTCTGGGCATCGTAGCTTCCTGCCAGGTTACCGATGTTCGCAGGTAGATCGGTCCCTGGGACACACGCGGAGAGGCTCCTGCCGGGGCCACAGGCCGCCCACTACCCCAGCCCCAGATTGGTGCCGCACAGCAGCCCTGTCTGAGTCCCCTCCCTCTAGAGGGAGTATTTAAACAACACTTCTAGAAAACGGAGTCCTCGCGGGCAACTCATTGGAGGGACACAAATTAATCTTTGCCGACTTTCTGCTGAAACTTAGGAGCATTCACACCTAAGCCTCTTACACGGTCAGCTGTTTAGCTAAACATGAGCTCATGATCTAAATTTACACAATAATGAAGAGATCAGCTACAAGGGGAGACAATCAGCAAAAACAATCAATACCATAATTAGATTCCCAAAGCCATCCATCAGATGTTGGAATAATCAGGTGCAAGGCAGGATATATACAGAAAACTGGAACTGAAACAAGAAACAAGGATGTTTTCAAAGTCTGGTAGGATCTCTAAAACATTTTTAAAGTACATGTCATTGATAAAGCTAACTACTCAAAGGTTGTGTAATACAACAGATTAATCATTGAGAAGAGTGAAATTATGCTGTTTTGAAAACTATGGCAGGTAAGATTTTCTGCCTAATTATATAAGAAGATTTATCTAAAACATACACATTATTTCAAAGACTTATTGGCTGTGAAATAAGTTAAGGGTATTTCAAATGGCTTGTCTGCAATGAAAGGTGCTATGTACGGAATCACAGAAAGTCGAGGGGAAAATATGTCAATATATACATTGCTATAGGTTGAACTAAGCCTTAGGACAGCAACAATGTAGAGGACCATACCCTTAGAAGCTTACAAGTAAGCTGGAATCTTCAAAAGTTCCAATATTTATAAGTAAAAAGATTTATTAAAATGAATAACCAAGTGTTTTAATTGACATCAGAAGATCAAACCAATAAACCCTGAGAACATAGATAAAAGATAAATAAAGATATGAGCAGAACTTAATACAACAGCAAACGTATAAAATTGAGGTGATTTAGTAAGTCCAAAGAATATTCTTTGAAAAGATTGAGAAGACACACTTTGATTAAGGAAAACAAAAACGTAAGTAAAGAATATCCAGAAAGAGACAGGACAAAGTTATAGCAGAGAATATATGAAATGCCAGTAAATTTGAATATTTCTGTAAAGGGGACCATTTCCTAGCTCCTAAAGTTTACCAAAACTGACACAAGAGGAAATCATTTAAGGTCATCAGGTCTTCCCTTGGCATTCTCGGAACGCCCTGGCCTCAGAATTCAGCATCTGTAGTCCAGGGTAACCTGCGGAGAGGGGGCGGGGCTGAGTGTGGTTGGAACACTGCCCTCACTGAGGGAGTGGGTGTGGCCATCTCTGCTGTGACCGAACAATGGCAGGGGAGCATGGGTCCCAGGGAAGGGCCCTCAGAGCCCAGCAGGCCCTGTGTGGTGTCACAAGCATTTAGGCCCAGACTAAAGGGCGCCTTCTTTGTCTGAAGAGCTGCCCAAACTCTCACCTTTCCACTCAGGCCGCCCTCTTACTTGAAGTGTGTTTGGAAGCTGTCCGCGCAGTACACTTCGCTACACAGCTAACCATAGGTCTGGGCATCGTAGCTTCCTGGCAGGTGACCGAAGTTCGCAGGCATATGAGTCCCTGGGACACACGCGGAGAGGCTCCTGCCCGGGCCACAGGCCGCCCACTGCCCCAGCCCCAGATCAGGGGCCGCAAAGCAGCCCTGTCTGAGTCCCCTGCCTCTGGAGGTAGTATTGTACCAACACTTCTAGAAATAGGTGTCGTCGCGGGCAACTCATTGGAGGGACACAAATAAATCTTTGCCGACTTTCTGCTGAAACTTAGGAGCGTTCACACCTAAGCCTCTTACAAGGTCAGCTGTTTAGCTAAACATGAGCTCATGATCTAAATTTACACAATAATGAAGAGATCAGCTACAAGGGGAGACAATCAGCAAAAACAATCAATACCAGAATTAGATTCCCAAGGCCATCCATCAGATGTTGGAATAATCAGGTGCAAGGCAGGATATATACATAAAACTGGAACTGAAACAAGAAACAAGGATGTTTTCAAAGTCTGGTACGATCACTAAAACATTTTTAAAGTACATGTCATTGATAAAGCTAAATACTCAAAGGTTGTGTAATCCAACAGATTAATCATTGAGAAGAATGAAATTATGCTGTTTTGAAAACTATGCCAGGTCAGATTTTCTGCCTAATTATATAAGAAGATTTATCTAAAACATACACATTATTTCAAAGACTTATTGGCTGTGAAATAAGTTAACGGTATTTCAAATGGCTTGTCTGCAATGAAAGGTGCTATGTAGGGAATCACAGAAAGTCGAGGGGAAAATGTGTCAATATATACATTGCTATAGGTGAACTAAGCCTTAGGACAGCAACAATGTAGAGGACCTGACCCTTAGAAGCTTACAAGTAAGCTGGAATCTTCAAAAGTTACAATTTTTATAAGTAAAAATATTTATTAAAATGAATAACCAAGTGTTTTAATTGACATCAGAAGATCAAACCAATAAACCCTGAGAACATAGATAAAAGAAAAATAAAGATATGAGCAGAACTTAATACAACAGCAAACGTATAAAATTGAGGTGATTTAGTAAGTCCAAAGAATATTCTTTGAAAAGATTTAAAAGACACACTTTGAGTAAGGAAAACAAAAACATAAGTAAAGAATATATAGAAAGAGTCAGGACAATGTTATAGCAAAGAATATATGAAATGCCAGTAAATTTGAATATTTCTGTAAAGGGGACCATTTCCTAGCTCCTAAAGTTTACCAAAACTGAGACAAGAGGAAATCATTTAAGGTCCTCATGCCTGCCCTTGTCATTCTGAGAACGAACTGGCCTCAGAATGCAGCATCTGTAGTCCATGGTAACCTGCGGAGGTGGGGCGGGGCTGAGGGAGTTTGGAACACTGCCCTCACTGAGGGAGTGGGTGTGGCCATCTCTGCTGTGACTGAACAAAGTGCAGGGGAGCAGGGGTCCCAGGCAAGGGCACTCAGAGCCCAGCAGGCCCAGTGTGGTTTCACAAGCATTTAGGCCCAGGCCAAAGGGTGCCTTCTTTGCCTGAACAGCTGCCCAAACTCTCACCTTTCCACTCAGGCCACCCTCTTTCTTGAAGTGTGTGTGGAAGCTGTCCGCGCAGTACACCTCGCTGCACAGCTAACCATAGGACTGGGCATCGTAGCTTCCTGCCAGGTGACCGAAGTTCGCAGGAAGATGGGTCCCTGGGACACACACGGAGAGGCTCCTGCCCGGGCCACAGGCCGCCCACTGCCCCAGCCCCAGTTCAGCGGCCGAAAATCAGCCCTGTCTGAGTCTCCTGCCTCTAGAAGGAGTATTGGACCAACACTTCTAGAAAATGGGGTCCTCACGGGCAACTCATTGGAGGGACAGAAATAAATCTTTGCCGACTTTCTGCTGAAACTTAGGAGCGTTCACACCAAAGCCTCTTACAAGGTCAGCTCTTTAGCTAAACATGAGCTCATTATCGAAATTTACACAATAATGAAGTGATCAGCTACAAGGGGAGACAATCAGCAAAAACAATCAATACCAGAATTAGATTCCCAAGGCCATCCATCAGATGTTGGAATAATCAGGTGCAAGGCAGGATATATACATAACACTGGAACTGAAACAAGAAAAAAGGGTGTTTTCAAATTCTGGTACGATCTCTAAAACATTTTTAAAGTACATGTCATTGATAAAGCTAAATACTCAAAGGTTGTGTAATCCAACAGATTAATCATTGAGAAGAGTGAAATTATGCTGTTTTGAAAATTATGGCAGGTGAGATTTTCTTCCTAATTATATAAGAAGATTTCTCTAAAACATACACATTATTTCAAAGACTTATTGGCTGTGAAATAAGTTAGGGTATTTCAAATGGCTTGTCTGCAATGAAAGGTGCTATGTAGGGAATCACAGAAAGTCGAGGGGAAAATATGTCAATATATACATTGCTATAGGTTGAACTAAGCCTTAGGACAGCAACAATGTAGAGGACCTGACCCTTAGAAGCTTACAAGTAAGCTGGAATCTTCAAAAGTTACAATATTTATAAGTAAAAAGATTTATTAAAATGAATAACCAAGTGTTTTAATTGACATCAGAAGATCAAACCAATAAACCCTGAGAACATAGATAAAAGATAAATAAAGATATGAGCAGAACTTAATACAACAGCAAACGTATAAAATTGAGGTGATTTAGTAAGTCCAAAGAATATTCTTTGAAAAGATTGAAAAGACACACTTTGATTAAGGAAAACAAAAACATAAGTGAAGAATATACAGAAAGAATCAGGACAATGTTATAGCAGAGAATATATGAAATGCCAGTAAATTTGAACATTTCTGTAAAGGGGACCATTTCCTAGCTCCTAAAGCTTACCAAAACTGACACAAGAGGAAGTCATTTAAGGTCATCATGTCTGCCCTTGGCATTCTCGGAACGCCCTGGCCTCAGAATGCAGCAACTGTAGTCCATGGTAACCTGAGGAGAGGGGGCGGGGCTGAGGCAGGTTGGAACACTGCCCTCACTGAGGGAGTGGGTGTGGCCATCTCTGCTGTGACTGAACAAAGGGAAGGGGAACATGGGGCTGAGGGCAGGGCCGTCAGAGCCCGGCAGGCCCAGTGGGGTGTCACAAGCATTTAGGCCCAGGCCAAAGGGCGCCTTCTTTGTCTGAACAGCTGCCCAAACTCTCACCTTTCCACTCAGGCCGCCCTCTTACTTGAAGTGTGTGTGGAACCTCTCCACGCAGTACACCTCGCTGCACAGCTAACCATAGGTCTGGGCATCGTAGCTTCCTGCCAGGTGACCGATGTTCGCAGGTAGATCGGTCCCTGGGACACACGCGGAGAGGCTCCTGCCGGGGCCACAGGCCGCCCACTACCCCAGCCCCAGATTGGTGCCGCACAGCAGCCCTGTCTGAGTCCCCTCCCTCTAGAGGGAGTATTTAAACAACACTTCTAGAAAACGGAGTCCTCGCGGGCAACTCATTGGAGGGACACAAATTAATCTTTGCCGACTTTCTGCTGAAACTTAGGAGCATTCACACCTAAGCCTCTTACACGGTCAGCTGTTTAGCTAAACATGAGCTCATGATCTAAATTTACACAATAATGAAGAGATCAGCTACAAGGGGAGACAATCAGCAAAAACAATCAATACCATAATTAGATTCCCAAAGCCATCCATCAGATGTTGGAATAATCAGGTGCAAGGCAGGATATATACAGAAAACTGGAACTGAAACAAGAAACAAGGATGTTTTCAAAGTCTGGTAGGATCTCTAAAACATTTTTAAAGTACATGTCATTGATAAAGCTAACTACTCAAAGGTTGTGTAATACAACAGATTAATCATTGAGAAGAGTGAAATTATGCTGTTTTGAAAACTATGGCAGGTAAGATTTTCTGCCTAATTATATAAGAAGATTTATCTAAAACATACACATTATTTCAAAGACTTATTGGCTGTGAAATAAGTTAAGGGTATTTCAAATGGCTTGTCTGCAATGAAAGGTGCTATGTACGGAATCACAGAAAGTCGAGGGGAAAATATGTCAATATATACATTGCTATAGGTTGAACTAAGCCTTAGGACAGCAACAATGTAGAGGACCATACCCTTAGAAGCTTACAAGTAAGCTGGAATCTTCAAAAGTTCCAATATTTATAAGTAAAAAGATTTATTAAAATGAATAACCAAGTGTTTTAATTGACATCAGAAGATCAAACCAATAAACTCTGAGAACATAGATAAAAGATAAATAAAGATATGAGCAGAACATAATACAACAGCAAACGTATAAAATTGAGGTGATTTAGTAAGTCCAAAGAATATTCTTTGAAAAGATTGAGAAGACACACTTTGATTAAGGAAAACAAAAACGTAAGTAAAGAATATCCAGAAAGAGACAGGACAAAGTTATAGCAGAGAATATATGAAATGCCAGTAAATTTGAATATTTCTGTAAAGGGGACCATTTCCTAGCTCCTAAAGTTTACCAAAACTGACACAAGAGGAAATCATTTAAGGTCATCAGGTCTTCCCTTGGCATTCTCGGAACGCCCTGGCCTCAGAATTCAGCATCTGTAGTCCAGGGTAACCTGCGGAGAGGGGGCGGGGCTGAGTGTGGTTGGAACACTGCCCTCACTGAGGGAGTGGGTGTGGCCATCTCTGCTGTGACCGAACAATGGCAGGGGAGCATGGGTCCCAGGGAAGGGCCCTCAGAGCCCAGCAGGCCCTGTGTGGTGTCACAAGCATTTAGGCCCAGACTAAAGGGCGCCTTCTTTGTCTGAAGAGCTGCCCAAACTCTCACCTTTCCACTCAGGCCGCCCTCTTACTTGAAGTGTGTTTGGAAGCTGTCCGCGCAGTACACTTCGCTACACAGCTAACCATAGGTCTGGGCATCGTAGCTTCCTGGCAGGTGACCGAAGTTCGCAGGCATATGAGTCCCTGGGACACACGCGGAGAGGCTCCTGCCCGGGCCACAGGCCGCCCACTGCCCCAGCCCCAGATCAGGGGCCGCAAAGCAGCCCTGTCTGAGTCCCCTGCCTCTGGAGGTAGTATTGTACCAACACTTCTAGAAATAGGTGTCGTCGCGGGCAACTCATTGGAGGGACACAAATAAATCTTTGCCGACTTTCTGCTGAAACTTAGGAGCGTTCACACCTAAGCCTCTTACAAGGTCAGCTGTTTAGCTAAACATGAGCTCATGATCTAAATTTACACAATAATGAAGAGATCAGCTACAAGGGGAGACAATCAGCAAAAACAATCAATACCAGAATTAGATTCCCAAGGCCATCCATCAGATGTTGGAATAATCAGGTGCAAGGCAGGATGTATACATAAAACTGGAACTGAAACAAGAAATAAGGATGTTTTCAAAGTCTGGTACGATCTCTAAAACATTTTTAAAGTACATGTCATTGATAAAGCTAAATACTCAAAGGTTGTGTAATCCAACAGATTAATCATTGAGAAGAGTGAAATTATGCTGTTTTGAAAACTATGCCAGGTCAGATTTTCTGCCTAATTATATAAGAAGATTTATCTAAAACATACACATTATTTCAAAGACTTATTGGCTGTGAAATAAGTTAACGGTATTTCAAATGGCTTGTCTGCAATGAAAGGTGCTATGTAGGGAATCACAGAAAGTCGAGGGGAAAATATGTCAATATATACATTGCTATAGGTTGAACTAAGCCTTAGGACAGCAACAATGTAGAGGACCTGACCCTTAGAAGCTTACAAGTAAGCTGGAATCTTCAAAAGTTATAATTTTTATAAGTAAAAATATTTATTAAAATGAATAACCAAGTGTTTTAATTGACATCAGAAGATCAAACCAATAAACCCTGAGAACATAGATAAAAGAAAAATAAAGATATGAGCAGAACTTAATACAACAGCAAACGTATAAAATTGAGGTGATTTAGTAAGTCCAAAGAATATTCTTTGAAAAGATTTAAAAGACACACTTTGAGTAAGGAAAACAAAAACATAAGTAAAGAATATATAGAAAGAGTCAGGACAATGTTATAGCAAAGCATATATGAAATGCCAGTAAATTTGAATATTTCTGTAAAGGGGACCATTTCCTAGCTCCTAAAGTTTACCAAAACTGAGACAAGAGGAAATCATTTAAGGTCCTCATGCCTGCCCTTGTCATTCTGAGAACGAACTGGCCTCAGAATGCAGCATCTGTAGTCCATGGTAACCTGCGGAGGTGGGGCGGGGCTGAGGGAGTTTGGAACACTGCCCTCACTGAGGGAGTGGGTGTGGCCATCTCTGCTGTGACTGAACAAAGTGCAGGGGAGCAGGGGTCCCAGGCAAGGGCACTCAGAGCCCAGCAGGCCCAGTGTGGTTTCACAAGCATTTAGGCCCAGGCCAAAGGGTGCCTTCTTTGCCTGAACAGCTGCCCAAACTCTCACCTTTCCACTCAGGCCACCCTCTTTCTTGAAGTGTGTGTGGAAGCTGTCCGCGCAGTACACCTCGCTGCACAGCTAACCATAGGACTGGGCATCGTAGCTTCCTGCCAGGTGACCGAAGTTCGCAGGAAGATGGGTCCCTGGGACACACACGGAGAGGCTCCTGCCCGGGCCACAGGCCGCCCACTGCCCCAGCCCCAGTTCAGCGGCCGAAAATCAGCCCTGTCTGAGTCTCCTGCCTCTAGAAGGAGTATTGGACCAACACTTCTAGAAAATGGGGTCCTCACGGGCAACTCATTGGAGGGACAGAAATAAATCTTTGCCGACTTTCTGCTGAAACTTAGGAGCGTTCACACCAAAGCCTCTTACAAGGTCAGCTCTTTAGCTAAACATGAGCTCATTATCGAAATTTACACAATAATGAAGTGATCAGCTACAAGGGGAGACAATCAGCAAAAACAATCAATACCAGAATTAGATTCCCAAGGCCATCCATCAGATGTTGGAATAATCAGGTGCAAGGCAGGATATATACATAACACTGGAACTGAAACAAGAAACAAGGGTGTTTTCAAATTCTGGTACGATCTCTAAAACATTTTTAAAGTACATGTCATTGATAAAGCTAAATACTCAAAGGTTGTGTAATCCAACAGATTAATCATTGAGAAGAGTGAAATTATGCTGTTTTGAAAATTATGGCAGGTGAGATTTTCTTCCTAATTATATAAGAAGATTTCTCTAAAACATACACATTATTTCAAAGACTTATTGGCTGTGAAATAATTTAGGGTATTTCAAATGGCTTGTCTGCAATGAAAGGTGCTATGTAGGGAATCACAGAAAGTCGAGGGGAAAATATGTCAATATATACATTGCTATAGGTTGAACTAAGCCTTAGGACAGCAACAATGTAGAGGACCTGACCCTTAGAAGCTTACAAGTAAGCTGGAATCTTCAAAAGTTACAATATTTATAAGTAAAAAGATTTATTAAAATGAATAACCAAGTGTTTTAATTGACATCAGAAGATCAAACCAATAAACCCTGAGAACATAGATAAAAGATAAATAAAGATATGAGCAAGGGCCTCCCTGGTGGCGCAGTGGTTGAGAGTCCGCCTGCCGATGCAGGGGATACGGGTTCGTGCCCCGGTCTGGGAGGATCCCATATGCCGCGGAGCGGCTGGGCCCGTGAGCCATGGCCGCTGGGCCTGCGTGTCCGGAGCCTGTGCTCCGCAACAGGGGAGGCCACAACAGTGAGAGGCCCGCATACCGCAAAAAAAAAAAAAAAAAAAGATATGAGCAGAACTTAATACAACAGCAAACGTATAAAATTGAGGTGATTTAGTAAGTCCAAAGAATATTCTTTGAAAAGATTGAAAAGACACACTTTGATTAAGGAAAACAAAAACATAAGTGAAGAATATACAGAAAGAATCAGGACAATGTTATAGCAGAGAATATATGAAATGCCAGTAAATTTGAACATTTCTGTAAAGGGGACCATTTCCTAGCTCCTAAAGCTTACCAAAACTGACACAAGAGGAAGTCATTTAAGGTCATCATGTCTGCCCTTGGCATTCTCGGAACGCCCTGGCCTCAGAATGCAGCAACTGTAGTCCATGGTAACCTGAGGAGAGGGGGCGGGGCTGAGGCAGGTTGGAACACTGCCCTCACTGAGGGAGTGGGTGTGGCCATCTCTGCTGTGACTGAACAAAGGGAAGGGGAGCATGGGGCCGAGGGCAGGGCCGTCAGACCCCGGCAGGCCCAGTGGGGTGTCACAAGCATTTAGGCCCAGGCCAAAGGGCGCCTTCTTTGTCTGAACAGCTGCCCAAACTCTCACCTTTCCACTCAGGCCGCCCTCTTACTTGAAGTGTGTGTGGAACCTCTCCACGCAGTACACCTCGCTGCACAGCTAACCATAGGTCTGGGCATCGTAGCTTCCTGCCAGGTGACCGATGTTCGCAGGTAGATCGGTCCCTGGGACACACGCGGAGAGGCTCCTGCCGGGGCCACAGGCCGCCCACTACCCCAGCCCCAGATTGGTGCCGCACAGCAGCCCTGTCTGAGTCCCCTCCCTCTAGAGGGAGTATTTAAACAACACTTCTAGAAAACGGAGTCCTCGCGGGCAACTCATTGGAGGGACACAAATTAATCTTTGCCGACTTTCTGCTGAAACTTAGGAGCATTCACACCTAAGCCTCTTACACGGTCAGCTGTTTAGCTAAACATGAGCTCATGATCTAAATTTACACAATAATGAAGAGATCAGCTACAAGGGGAGACAATCAGCAAAAACAATCAATACCATAATTAGATTCCCAAAGCCATCCATCAGATGTTGGAATAATCAGGTGCAAGGCAGGATATATACAGAAAACTGGAACTGAAACAAGAAACAAGGATGTTTTCAAAGTCTGGTAGGATCTCTAAAACATTTTTAAAGTACATGTCATTGATAAAGCTAACTACTCAAAGGTTGTGTAATACAACAGATTAATCATTGAGAAGAGTGAAATTATGCTGTTTTGAAAACTATGGCAGGTAAGATTTTCTGCCTAATTATATAAGAAGATTTATCTAAAACATACACATTATTTCAAAGACTTATTGGCTGTGAAATAAGTTAAGGGTATTTCAAATGGCTTGTCTGCAATGAAAGGTGCTATGTACGGAATCACAGAAAGTCGAGGGGAAAATATGTCAATATATACATTGCTATAGGTTGAACTAAGCCTTAGGACAGCAACAATGTAGAGGACCATACCCTTAGAAGCTTACAAGTAAGCTGGAATCTTCAAAAGTTCCAATATTTATAAGTAAAAAGATTTATTAAAATGAATAACCAAGTGTTTTAATTGACATCAGAAGATCAAACCAATAAACCCTGAGAACATAGATAAAAGATAAATAAAGATATGAGCAGAACTTAATACAACAGCAAACGTATAAAATTGAGGTGATTTAGTAAGTCCAAAGAATATTCTTTGAAAAGATTGAGAAGACACACTTTGATTAAGGAAAACAAAAACGTAAGTAAAGAATATCCAGAAAGAGACAGGACAAAGTTATAGCAGAGAATATATGAAATGCCAGTAAATTTGAATATTTCTGTAAAGGGGACCATTTCCTAGCTCCTAAAGTTTACCAAAACTGACACAAGAGGAAATCATTTAAGGTCATCAGGTCTTCCCTTGGCATTCTCGGAACGCCCTGGCCTCAGAATTCAGCATCTGTAGTCCAGGGTAACCTGCGGAGAGGGGGCGGGGCTGAGTGTGGTTGGAACACTGCCCTCACTGAGGGAGTGGGTGTGGCCATCTCTGCTGTGACCGAACAATGGCAGGGGAGCATGGGTCCCAGGGAAGGGCCCTCAGAGCCCAGCAGGCCCTGTGTGGTGTCACAAGCATTTAGGCCCAGACTAAAGGGCGCCTTCTTTGTCTGAAGAGCTGCCCAAACTCTCACCTTTCCACTCAGGCCGCCCTCTTACTTGAAGTGTGTTTGGAAGCTGTCCGCGCAGTACACTTCGCTACACAGCTAACCATAGGTCTGGGCATCGTAGCTTCCTGGCAGGTGACCGAAGTTCGCAGGCATATGAGTCCCTGGGACACACGCGGAGAGGCTCCTGCCCGGGCCACAGGCCGCCCACTGCCCCAGCCCCAGATCAGGGGCCGCAAAGCAGCCCTGTCTGAGTCCCCTGCCTCTGGAGGTAGTATTGTACCAACACTTCTGGAAATAGGTGTCGTCGCGGGCAACTCATTGGAGGGACACAAATAAATCTTTGCCGACTTTCTGCTGAAACTTAGGAGCGTTCACACCTAAGCCTCTTACAAGGTCAGCTGTTTAGCTAAACATGAGCTCATGATCTAAATTTACACAATAATGAAGAGATCAGCTACAAGGGGAGACAATCAGCAAAAACAATCAATACCAGAATTAGATTCCCAAGGCCATCCATCAGATGTTGGAATAATCATGTGCAAGGCAGGATGTATACATAAAACTGGAACTGAAACAAGAAATAAGGATGTTTTCAAAGTCTGGTACGATCTCTAAAACATTTTTAAAGTACATGTCATTGATAAAGCTAAATACTCAAAGGTTGTGTAATCCAACAGATTAATCATTGAGAAGAGTGAAATTATGCTGTTTTGAAAACTATGCCAGGTCAGATTTTCTGCCTAATTATATAAGAAGATTTATCTAAAACATACACATTATTTCAAAGACTTATTGGCTGTGAAATAAGTTAACGGTATTTCAAATGGCTTGTCTGCAATGAAAGGTGCTATGTAGGGAATCACAGAAAGTCGAGGGGAAAATATGTCAATATATACATTGCTATAGGTTGAACTAAGCCTTAGGACAGCAACAATGTAGAGGACCTGACCCTTAGAAGCTTACAAGTAAGCTGGAATCTTCAAAAGTTATAATTTTTATAAGTAAAAATATTTATTAAAATGAATAACCAAGTGTTTTAATTGACATCAGAAGATCAAACCAATAAACCCTGAGAACATAGATAAAAGAAAAATAAAGATATGAGCAGAACTTAATACAACAGCAAACGTATAAAATTGAGGTGATTTAGTAAGTCCAAAGAATATTCTTTGAAAAGATTTAAAAGACACACTTTGAGTAAGGAAAACAAAAACATAAGTAAAGAATATATAGAAAGAGTCAGGACAATGTTATAGCAAAGAATATATGAAATGCCAGTAAATTTGAATATTTCTGTAAAGGGGACCATTTCCTAGCTCCTAAAGTTTACCAAAACTGAGACAAGAGGAAATCATTTAAGGTCCTCATGCCTGCCCTTGTCATTCTGAGAACGAACTGGCCTCAGAATGCAGCATCTGTAGTCCATGGTAACCTGCGGAGGTGGGGCGGGGCTGAGGGAGTTTGGAACACTGCCCTCACTGAGGGAGTGGGTGTGGCCATCTCTGCTGTGACTGAACAAAGTGCAGGGGAGCAGGGGTCCCAGGCAAGGGCACTCAGAGCCCAGCAGGCCCAGTGTGGTTTCACAAGCATTTAGGCCCAGGCCAAAGGGTGCCTTCTTTGCCTGAACAGCTGCCCAAACTCTCACCTTTCCACTCAGGCCACCCTCTTTCTTGAAGTGTGTGTGGAAGCTGTCCGCGCAGTACACCTCGCTGCACAGCTAACCATAGGACTGGGCATCGTAGCTTCCTGCCAGGTGACCGAAGTTCGCAGGAAGATGGGTCCCTGGGACACACACGGAGAGGCTCCTGCCCGGGCCACAGGCCGCCCACTGCCCCAGCCCCAGTTCAGCGGCCGAAAATCAGCCCTGTCTGAGTCTCCTGCCTCTAGAAGGAGTATTGGACCAACACTTCTAGAAAATGGGGTCCTCACGGGCAACTCATTGGAGGGACAGAAATAAATCTTTGCCGACTTTCTGCTGAAACTTAGGAGCGTTCACACCAAAGCCTCTTACAAGGTCAGCTCTTTAGCTAAACATGAGCTCATTATCGAAATTTACACAATAATGAAGTGATCAGCTACAAGGGGAGACAATCAGCAAAAACAATCAATACCAGAATTAGATTCCCAAGGCCATCCATCAGATGTTGGAATAATCAGGTGCAAGGCAGGATATATATATAACACTGGAACTGAAACAAGAAACAAGGGTGTTTTCAAATTCTGGTACGATCTCTAAAACATTTTTAAAGTACATGTCATTGATAAAGCTAAATACTCAAAGGTTGTGTAATACAACAGATTAATCATTGAGAAGAGTGAAATTATGCTGTTTTGAAAATTATGGCAGGTGAGATTTTCTTCCTAATTATATAAGAAGATTTCTCTAAAACATACACATTATTTCAAAGACTTATTGGCTGTGAAATAAGTTAGGGTATTTCAAATGGCTTGTCTGCAATGAAAGGTGCTATGTAGGGAATCACAGAAAGTCGAGGGGAAAATATGTCAATATATACATTGCTATAGGTTGAACTAAGCCTTAGGACAGCAACAATGTAGAGGACCTGACCCTTAGAAGCTTACAAGTAAGCTGGAATCTTCAAAAGTTCCAATATTTATAAGTAAAAAGATTTATTAAAATGAATAACCAAGTGTTTTAATTGACATCAGAAGATCAAACCAATAAACCCTGAGAACATAGATAAAAGATAAATAAAGATATGAGCAGAACTTAATACAACAGCAAACGTATAAAATTGAGGTGATTTAGTAAGTCCAAAGAATATTCTTTGAAAAGATTGAAAAGACACACTTTGATTAAGGAAAACAAAAACATAAGTGAAGAATATACAGAAAGAATCAGGACAATGTTATAGCAGAGAATATATGAAATGCCAGTAAATTTGAACATTTCTGTAAAGGGGACCATTTCCTAGCTCCTAAAGCTTACCAAAACTGACACAAGAGGAAGTCATTTAAGGTCATCATGTCTGCCCTTGGCATTCTCGGAACGCCCTGGCCTCAGAATGCAGCAACTGTAGTCCATGGTAACCTGAGGAGAGGGGGCGGGGCTGAGGCAGGTTGGAACACTGCCCTCACTGAGGGAGTGGGTGTGGCCATCTCTGCTGTGACTGAACAAAGGGAAGGGGAGCATGGGGCCGAGGGCAGGGCCGTCAGAGCCCGGCAGGCCCAGTGGGGTGTCACAAGCATTTAGGCCCAGGCCAAAGGGCGCCTTCTTTGTCTGAACAGCTGCCCAAACTCTCACCTTTCCACTCAGGCCGCCCTCTTACTTGAAGTGTGTGTGGAACCTCTCCACGCAGTACACCTCGCTGCACAGCTAACCATAGGTCTGGGTATCGTAGCTTCCTGCCAGGTGACCGATGTTCGCAGGTAGATCGGTCCCTGGGACACACGCGGAGAGGCTCCTGCCGGGGCCACAGGCCGCCCACTACCCCAGCCCCAGATTGGTGCCGCACAGCAGCCCTGTCTGAGTCCCCTCCCTCTAGAGGGAGTATTTAAACAACACTTCTAGAAAACGGAGTCCTCACGCGCAACTCATTGGAGGGACACAAATTAATCTTTGCCGACTTTCTGCTGAAACTTAGGAGCATTCACACCTAAGCCTCTTACACGGTCAGCTGTTTAGCTAAACATGAGCTCATGATCTAAATTTACACAATAATGAAGAGATCAGCTACAAGGGGAGACAATCAGCAAAAACAATCAATACCATAATTAGATTCCCAAAGCCATCCATCAGATGTTGGAATAATCAGGTGCAAGGCAGGATATATACAGAAAACTGGAACTGAAACAAGAAACAAGGATGTTTTCAAAGTCTGGTCGGATCTCTAAAACATTTTTAAAGTACATGTCATTGATAAAGCTAACTACTCAAAGGTTGTGTAATACAACAGATTAATCATTGAGAAGAGTGAAATTATGCTGTTTTGAAAACTATGGCAGGTAAGATTTTCTGCCTAATTATATAAGAAGATTTATCTAAAACATACACATTATTTCAAAGACTTATTGGCTGTGAAATAAGTTAAGGGTATTTCAAATGGCTTGTCTGCAATGAAAGGTGCTATGTACGGAATCACAGAAAGTCGAAGGGAAAATATGTCAATATATACATTGCTATAGGTTGAACTAAGCCTTAGGACAGCAACAATGTAGAGGACCATACCCTTAGAAGCTTACAAGTAAGCTGGAATCTTCAAAAGTTCCAATATTTATAAGTAAAAAGATTTATTAAAATGAATAACCAAGTGTTTTAATTGACATCAGAAGATCAAACCAATAAACCCTGAGAACATAGATAAAAGATAAATAAAGATATGAGCAGAACTTAATACAACAGCAAACGTATAAAATTGAGGTGATTTAGTAAGTCCAAAGAATATTCTTTGAAAAGATTGAGAAGACACACTTTGATTAAGGAAAACAAAAACGTAAGTAAAGAATATCCAGAAAGAGACAGGACAAAGTTATAGCAGAGAATATATGAAATGCCAGTAAATTTGAATATTTCTGTAAAGGGGACCATTTCCTAGCTCCTAAAGTTTACCAAAACTGACACAAGAGGAAATCATTTAAGGTCATCAGGTCTTCCCTTGGCATTCTCGGAACGCCCTGGCCTCAGAATTCAGCATCTGTAGTCCAGGGTAACCTGCGGAGAGGGGGCGGGGCTGAGTGTGGTTGGAACACTGCCCTCACTGAGGGAGTGGGTGTGGCCATCTCTGCTGTGACCGAACAATGGCAGGGGAGCATGGGTCCCAGGGAAGGGCCCTCAGAGCCCAGCAGGCCCTGTGTGGTGTCACAAGCATTTAGGCCCAGACTAAAGGGCGCCTTCTTTGTCTGAAGAGCTGCCCAAACTCTCACCTTTCCACTCAGGCCGCCCTCTTACTTGAAGTGTGTTTGGAAGCTGTCCGCGCAGTACACTTCGCTACACAGCTAACCATAGGTCTGGGCATCGTAGCTTCCTGGCAGGTGACCGAAGTTCGCAGGCATATGAGTCCCTGGGACACACGCGGAGAGGCTCCTGCCCGGGCCACAGGCCGCCCACTGCCCCAGCCCCAGATCAGGGGCCGCAAAGCAGCCCTGTCTGAGTCCCCTGCCTCTGGAGGTAGTATTGTACCAACACTTCTAGAAATAGGTGTCGTCGCGGGCAACTCATTGGAGGGACACAAATAAATCTTTGCCGACTTTCTGCTGAAACTTAGGAGCGTTCACACCTAAGCCTCTTACAAGGTCAGCTGTTTAGCTAAACATGAGCTCATGATCTAAATTTACACAATAATGAAGAGATCAGCTACAAGGGGAGACAATCAGCAAAAACAATCAATACCAGAATTAGATTCCCAAGGCCATCCATCAGATGTTGGAATAATCAGGTGCAAGGCAGGATATATACATAAAACTGGAACTGAAACAAGAAATAAGGATGTTTTCAAAGTCTGGTACGATCTCTAAAACATTTTTAAAGTACATGTCATTGATAAAGCTAAATACTCAAAGGTTGTGTAATCCAACAGATTAATCATTGAGAAGAGTGAAATTATGCTGTTTTGAAAACTATGCCAGGTCAGATTTTCTGCCTAATTATATAAGAAGATTTATCTAAAACATAAACATTATTTCAAAGACTTATTGGCTGTGAAATAAGTTAACGGTATTTCAAATGGCTTGTCTGCAATGAAAGGTGCTATGTAGGGAATCACAGAAAGTCGAGGGGAAAATATGTCAATATATACATTGCTATAGGTTGAACTAAGCCTTAGGACAGCAACAATGTAGAGGACCTGACCCTTAGAAGCTTACAAGTAAGCTGGAATCTTCAAAAGTTACAATTTTTATAAGTAAAAAGATTTATTAAAATGAATAACCAAGTGTTTTAATTGACATCAGAAGATCAAACCAATAAACCCTGAGAACATAGATAAAAGAAAAATAAAGATATGAGCAGAACTTAATACAACAGCAAACGTATAAAATTGAGGTGATTTAGTAAGTCCAAAGAATATTCTTTGAAAAGATTTAAAAGACACACTTTGAGTAAGGAAAACAAAAACATAAGTAAAGAATATATAGAAAGAGTCAGGACAATGTTATAGCAAAGAATATATGAAATGCCAGTAAATTTGAATATTTCTGTAAAGGGGACCATTTCCTAGCTCCTAAAGTTTACCAAAACTGAGACAAGAGGAAATCATTTAAGGTCCTCATGCCTGCCCTTGTCATTCTGAGAATGAACTGGCCTCAGAATGCAGCATCTGTAGTCCATGGTAACCTGCGGAGGTGGGGCGGGGCTGAGGGAGTTTGGAACACTGCCCTCACTGAGGGAGTGGGTGTGGCCATCTCTGCTGTGACTGAACAAAGTGCAGGGGAGCAGGGGTCCCAGGCAAGGGCACTCAGAGCCCAGCAGGCCCAGTGTGGTTTCACAAGCATTTAGGCCCAGGCCAAAGGGTGCCTTCTTTGCCTGAACAGCTGCCCAAACTCTCACCTTTCCTCTCAGGCCACCCTCTTTCTTGAAGTGTGTGTGGAAGCTGTCCGCGCAGTACACCTCGCTGCACAGCTAACCATAGGACTGGGCATCGTAGCTTCCTGCCAGGTGACCGAAGTTCGCAGGAAGATGGGTCCCTGGGACACACACGGAGAGGCTCCTGCCCGGGCCACAGGCCGCCCACTGCCCCAGCCCCAGTTCAGCGGCCGAAAATCAGCCCTGTCTGAGTCTCCTGCCTCTAGAAGGAGTATTGGACCAACACTTCTAGAAAATGGGGTCCTCACGGGCAACTCATTGGAGGGACAGAAATAAATCTTTGCCGACTTTCTGCTGAAACTTAGGAGCGATCACACCAAAGCCTCTTACAAGGTCAGCTCTTTAGCTAAACATGAGCTCATTATCGAAATTTACACAATAATGAAGTGATCAGCTACAAGGGGAGACAATCAGCAAAAACAATCAATACCAGAATTAGATTCCCAAGGCCATCCATCAGATGTTGGAATAATCAGGTGCAAGGCAGGATATATACATAACACTGGAACTGAAACAAGAAACAAGGGTGTTTTCAAATTCTGGTACGATCTCTAAAACATTTTTAAAGTACATGTCATTGATAAAGCTAAATACTCAAAGGTTGTGTAATACAACAGATTAATCATTGAGAAGAGTGAAATTATGCTGTTTTGAAAATTATGGCAGGTGAGATTTTCTTCCTAATTATATAAGAAGATTTCTCTAAAACATACACATTATTTCAAAGACTTATTGGCTGTGAAATAAGTTAGGGTATTTCAAATGGCTTGTCTGCAATGAAAGGTGCTATGTAGGGAATCACAGAAAGTCGAGGGGAAAATATGTCAATATATACATTGCTATAGGTTGAACTAAGCCTTAGGACAGCAACAATGTAGAGGACCTGACCCTTAGAAGCTTACAAGTAAGCTGGAATCTTCAAAAGTTACAATATTTATAAGTAAAAAGATTTATTAAAATGAATAACCAAGTGTTTTAATTGACATCAGAAGATCAAACCAATAAACCCTGAGAACATAGATAAAAGATAAATAAAGATATGAGCAGAACTTAATACAACAGCAAACGTATAAAATTGAGGTGATTTAGTAAGTCCAAAGAATATTCTTTGAAAAGATTGAAAAGACACACTTTGATTAAGGAAAACAAAAACATAAGTGAAGAATATACAGAAAGAATCAGGACAATGTTATAGCAGAGAATATATGAAATGCCAGTAAATTTGAACATTTCTGTAAAGGGGACCATTTCCTAGCTCCTAAAGTTTACCAAAACTGACACAAGAGGAAGTCATTTAAGGTCATCCTGTCTGCCCTTGGCATTCTCGGAACGCCCTGGCCTCAGAATGCAGCAACTGTAGTCCATGGTAACCTGAGGATAGGGGGCGGAGCTGAGGCAGGTTGGAACACTGCCCTCACTGAGGGAGTGGGTGTGGCCATCTCTGCTGTGACTGAACAAAGGGAAGGGGAGCATGGGGCCGAGGGCAGGGCCGTCAGAGCCCGGCAGGCCCAGTGGGGTGTCACAAGCATTTAGGCCCAGGCCAAAGGGCGCCTTCTTTGTCTGAACAGCTGCCCAAACTCTCACCTTTCCACTCAGGCCGCCCTCTTACTTGAAGTGTGTGTGGAACCTCTCCACGCAGTACACCTCGCTGCACAGCTAACCATAGGTCTGGGCATCGTAGCTTCCTGCCAGGTGACCGATGTTCGCAGGTAGCTCGGTCCCTGGGACACACGCGGAGAGGCTCCTGCCCGGGCCACAGGCCGCCCACTACCCCAGCCCCAGTTTGGTGCCGCACAGCAGCCCTGTCTGAGTCCCCTCCCTCTAGAGGGAGTATTTAAACAACACTTCTAGAAAACGGAGTCCTCGCGCGCAACTCATTGGAGGCACACAAATTAATCTTTGCCGACTTTCTGCTGAAACTTAGGAGCATTCACACCTAAGCCTCTTACACGGTCAGCTGTTTAGCTAAACATGAGCTCATGATCTAAATTTACACAATAATGAAGAGATCAGCTACAAGGGGAGACAATCAGCAAAAACAATCAATACCAGAATTAGATTCCCAAAGCCATCCATCAGATGTTGGAATAATCAGGTGCAAGGCAGGATATATACAGAAAACTGGAACTGAAACAAGAAACAAGGATGTTTTCAAAGTCTGGTAGGATCTCTAAAACATTTTTAAAGTACATGTCATTGATAAAGCTAACTACTCAAAGGTTGTGTAATACAACAGATTAATCATTGAGAAGAGTGAAATTATGCTGTTTCGAAAACTATGGCAGGTCAGATTTTCTGCCTAATTATATAAGAAGATTTCTCTAAAACATACACATGATTTCAAAGAGTTATTGGCTGTGAAATAACTTAAGGGTATTTCAAATGGCTTGTCTGCCATGAAAGGTGCTATGTAGGGTATCACAGAAACTCGAGGGGAAAATATGTCAATATATACATTGCTATAGGTTAAAGTAAGCCTTAGGACAGCAACAATGTAGAGGACATGACCCTTAGAAACTTACAAGTAAGCTGGAATCTTCAAAAGTTCCAATCTTTATAAGTAAAAAGATTTATTAAAATGAATAACCAAGTGTTTTAATTGACATCAGAAGATCAAACAAATAAACCCTGAGAACATAGATAAAAGATAAATAAAGATATGAGCAGAACTTAATACAACAGCAAACGTATAAAATTGGGGTGATTTAGTAAGTCCAAAGAATATTCTTTGAAAAGATTGAAAAGACACACTTTGATTAAGGAAAACAAAAATGTAAGTAAAGAATATACAGAAAGAGTCAGGACAAAGTTATAGCAGAGAATATATGAAATGCCAGTAAATTTGAACATTTCTGTAAAGGGGACCATTTCCTAGCTCCTAAAGTTTACCAAAACTGACACAAGATGAAATTATTTAAGGTCATCATGTCTGCCCTTGGCATGCTCGGAACGCCCTGGCCTCAGAATGCAGCATCTGTAGTCCATGGTAACCTGCGGAGAGGGGGCGGGGATGAGCGAGGTTGGAACACTGCCCTCACTGAGGGAGTGGGTGTGGCCAGCTCTGCTGTGACTGACAAAGGCCAGGGGAGCATGTGGCCGACGGCAGGGCCCTCAGTGCCCGGCAGGCCCAGTGGGGTGTCACAAGCTTTTACGCCCAGGCCAAAAGGCGCCTTCTTTGTCTGAACAGCTGCCCAAACACTCATCTTACCACTCAGGCCGCCCTCTTACTTGAAGTGTGTGTGGAACCTGTCCACGCAGTACACCTCGCTGCACAGCTAACCATAGGTCTGGGCATCGTAGATTCCTGTCAGGTGACCAAAGTTCGCAGGCAGATTGGTCCCTGGGACACACGCGGAGAGGCTCCTGCCTGGGCCACAGGCCGCCCACTACCCCAGCCCCAGATTGGGGGCCACACAGCAGCCCTGTCTGAGTCCTCTGCCTGTAGAGGGAGTATTGGACCAACACATCTAGAAAACGGGGTCCTCGCGGGCAACTCATTGGAGGGACACAAATAAATCTTTGCCGACTTTCTGCTGAAACTTTGGAGCGTTCACACCTAAGCCTCTTACAAGCTCAGCTGTTTAGCTAAACATGATCTCGTGATCGAAATTTACACAATAATGAAGAGATCAGCTACAAGGGGAGAAAATCAGCAAAAACAATCAATACCAGAATTAGATTCCCAAGGCCATCCATCAGATGTTGGAACAATCAGGTGCAAGGCAGGATATATACAGAAAACTGGAACTGAAACAAGAAACAAGGATGTTTTCAAAGTCTAGTACGATCTCTAAAACATTTTTAAAGTACATGTCATTGATAAAGCTAAATACTCAAAGGTTGTGTAATACAACAGATTAATCATTGAGAAGAGTGAAATTATGCTGTTTTGAAAACTATGGCAGGTCAGATTTTCTGCCTAATTATATAAGAAGATTTATCTAAAACCTACACATTATTTCAAAGACTTATTGGCTGTGAAATAAGTTAAGGGTATTTCAAATGGCTTGTCTGCAATGAAAGGTACTATCTAGGGAATCACAGAAAGTCGAGGGGAAAATATGTCAATATATACATTGCTATATGTTGAACTAAGCCTTAGGACAGCAACAATGTAGAGCACCTGACACTTAGAAACTTGCAAGTAAGCTAGAATCTTCAAAAGTTCAAATCTTTATAAGTAAAAAGATTTATTAAAATGAATAACCAAGTGTTTTAATTGACGTCAGAATATCAAACAAATAAACGCTGAGAACATAGATAAAAGATAAATAAAGATATGAGCAGAACTTAATACAACAGGAAAAGTATAAAATTGAGGTGATTTGGTACGTCCAAAGAATATTCTTTGAAAAGATTGAAAAGACACACTTTGATTAAGGAAAACAAAAACATAAGTAAAGAATATACAGAAAGAGTCAGGACAATGTTATAGCAGAGAATATATGAAATGACAGTAAATTTGAACATTTCTGTAAAGGGGACCATTTCCTAGCTCCTAAAGTTTACCAAAACTGACACAAGAGGAAGTCATTTAAGGTAATCATGTCTGCCCTTGGCATTCTCGGAACGCCCTGGCCTCAGAATGCAGCAACTGTAGTCCATGGTAACCTGCGGAGAGGGGGCGGGGCTGAGGGAGGTTGGAACACTGCCCTCACTGAGGGACTGGGTGTGGCCATCTCTGCTGTGACTGAAAAAAGGGCAGGGGAGCTTGGGGCCGAGGGCAGGGCCCTCAGAGCCCCGCAGGCCCAGTGGGGTGTCACAAGCATTTAGGCCCAGGCCAAAGGGCGCCTTCTTTGTCTGAACAGCTGCCCAAACTCTCACCTTTCCACTCAGGCCGCCCTCTTACTTGAAGTGTGTGTGGAACCAGTCCACGCAGTACACCTCGATGCACAGCTAACCATAGGTCTGGGCATCGTAGCTTCCTGTCAGGTGACCGAAGTTCGCAGGTAGATGGGTCCCTGGGACACACGCGGAGAGGCTCCTGCCCGGGCCACAGGCTGCCCACTATCCCAGCCCCAGATTGAGGCCACAGAGCAGCCCTGTCTGAGTCCCCTCCCTCTAGAGGGAGTATTGGACCAACATTTCTAGATAACGGAGTCCTCTCGGGCAACTCATTGGAGGGACACAAATAAATCTTTGCCGACTTTCTGCTGAAACTTAGGAGCATTCACACCTAAGCCTCTTACAAGGTCATCTGTTTAGCTAAACATGAGCTCATGATCTAAATTTACACAATAATGAAGAGATCAGCTAAAAGGGGAGACAATCCGCAAAAATAATCAATACCAGAATTAGATTTCCAAGGCCATCCATCAGATGTTGGAATAATCAGGTGCAAGGCAGGATATATACATAAAACTGGAACTGAATTAAGAAACCACATGTTTTCAAAGTCTGGTAGGATCTCTAAAACATTTTTAAAGTACATGTCATTGATAAAGCTAAATACTCAAAGTTTGTGTAATACAACAGATTAATCATTGAGAAGAGTGTAATTATGCTGTTTTGAAAACTATGGCAGGTCAGATTTTCTGCCTAATTATATAAGAAGATTTCTCTAAAACATACACATGATTTCAAAGAGTTATTGGCTGTGAAATAACTTAAGGGTATTTCAAATGGCTTGTCTGCCATGAAAGGTGCTATGTAGGGTATCACAGAAACTCGAGGGGAAAATATGTCAATATATACATTGCTATAGGTTAAAGTAAGCCTTAGGACAGCAACAATGTAGAGGACCTGACCCTTAGAAACTTACAAGTAAGCTGGAATCTTCAAAAGTTCCAATCTTTATAAGTAAAAAGATTTATTAAAATGAATAACCAAGTGTTTTAATTGACATCAGAAGATCAAACCAATAAACCCTGAGAACATAGATAAAAGATAAATAAAGATATGAGCAGAACTTAATACAACAGCAAACGTATAAAATTGGGGTGATTTAGTAAGTCCAAAGAATATTCTTTGAAAAGATTGAAAAGACACACTTTGATTAAGGAAAACAAAAATGTAAGTAAAGAATATACAGAAAGAGTCAGGACAAAGTTATAGCAGAGAATATATGAAATGCCAGTAAATTTGAACATTTCTGTAAAGGGGACCATTTCCTAGCTCCTAAAGTTTACCAAAACTGACACAAGAGGAAATTATTTAAGGTCATCATGTCTGCCCTTGGCATGCTCGGAACGGCCTGGCCTCAGAATGCAGCATCTGTAGTCCATGGTAACCTGCGGAGAGTGGGCGGGGATGAGCGAGGTTGGAACACTGCCCTCACTGAGGGAGTGGGTGTGGCCAGCTCTGCTGTGACTGACAAAGGCCAGGGGAGCATGTGGCCGAGGGCAGGGCCCTCAGTGCCCGGCAGGCCCAGTGGGGTGTCACAAGCTTTTACGCCCAGGCCAAAAGGCGCCTTCTTTGTCTGAACAGCTGCCCAAACACTCATCTTACCACTCAGGCCGCCCTCTTACTTGAAGTGTGTGTGGAACCTGTCCACGCAGTACACCTCGCTGCACAGCTAACCATAGGTCTGGGCATCGTAGATTCCTGCCAGGTGACCAAAGTTCGCAGGCAGATTGGTCCCTGGGACACACGCGGAGAGGCTCCTGCCTGGGCCACAGGCCGCCCACTACCCCAGCCCCAGATTGGGGGCCACACAGCAGCCCTATCTGAGTCCTCTGCCTGTAGAGGGAGTATTGGACCAACACATCTAGAAAACGGGGTCCTCGCGGGCAACTCATTGGAGGGACACAAATAAATCTTTGCCGACTTTCTGCTGAAACTTTGGAGCGTTCACACCTAAGCCTCTTACAAGCTCAGCTGTTTAGCTAAACATGATCTCGTGATCGAAATTTACACAATAATGAAGAGATCAGCTACAAGGGGAGAAAATCAGCAAAAACAATCAATACCAGAATTAGATTCCCAAGGCCATCCATCAGATGTTGGAACAATCAGGTGCAAGGCAGGATATATACAGAAAACTGGAACTGAAACAAGAAACAAGGATGTTTTCAAAGTCTAGTACGATCTCTAAAACATTTTTAAAGTACATGTCATTGATAAAGCTAAATACTCAAAGGTTGTGTAATACAACAGATTAATCATTGAGAAGAGTGAAATTATGCTGTTTTGAAAACTATGGCAGGTCAGATTTTCTGCCTAATTATATAAGAAGATTTATCTAAAACCTACACATTATTTCAAAGACTTATTGGCTGTGAAATAAGTTAAGGGTATTTCAAATGGCTTGTCTGCAATGAAAGGTACTATCTAGGGAATCACAGAAAGTCGAGGGGAAAATATGTCAATATATACATTGCTATATGTTGAACTAAGCCTTAGGACAGCAACAATGTAGAGCACCTGACACTTAGAAACTTGCAAGTAAGCTAGAATCTTCAAAAGTTCAAATCTTTATAAGTAAAAAGATTTATTAAAATGAATAACCAAGTGTTTTAATTGACGTCAGAATATCAAACAAATAAACGCTGAGAACATAGATAAAAGATAAATAAAGATATGAGCAGAACTTAATACAACAGGAAAAGTATAAAATTGAGGTGATTTGGTAAGTCCAAAGAATATTCTTTGAAAAGATTGAAAAGACACACTTTGATTAAGGAAAACAAAAACATAAGTAAAGAATATACAGAAAGAGTCAGGACAATGTTATAGCAGAGAATATATGAAATGACAGTAAATTTGAACATTTCTGTAAAGGGGACCATTTCCTAGCTCCTAAAGTTTACCAAAACTGACACAAGAGGAAGTCATTTAAGGTAATCATGTCTGCCCTTGGCATTCTCGGAACGCCCTGGCCTCAGAATGCAGCAACTGTAGTCCATGGTAACCTGCGGAGAGGGGGCGGGGCTGAGGGAGGTTGGAACACTGCCCTCACTGAGGGACTGGGTGTGGCCATCTCTGCTGTGACTGAAAAAAGGGCAGGGGAGCTTGGGGCCGAGGGCAGGGCCCTCAGAGCCCCGCAGGCCCAGTGGGGTGTCACAAGCATTTAGGCCCAGGCCAAAGGGCGCCTTCTTTGTCTGAACAGCTGCCCAAACTCTCACCTTTCCACTCAGGCCGCCCTCTTACTTGAAGTGTGTGTGGAACCAGTCCACGCAGTACACCTCGATGCACAGCTAACCATAGGTCTGGGCATCGTAGCTTCCTGTCAGGTGACCGAAGTTCGCAGGTAGATGGGTCCCTGGGACACACGCGGAGAGGCTCCTGCCCGGGCCACAAGCCGCCCACTACCCCAGCCCCAGATTGAGGCCACAGAGCAGCCCTGTCTGAGTCCCCTCCCTCTAGAGGGAGTATTGGACCAACATTTCTAGAAAACGGAGTCCTCGCGGGCAACTCATTGGAGGGACACAAATAAATCTTTGCCGACTTTCTGCTGAAACTTAGGAGCATTCACACCTAAGCCTCTTACAAGGTCATCTGTTTAGCTAAACATGAGCTCATGATCTAAATTTACACAATAATGAAGAGATCACCTAAAAGGGGAGACAATCCGCAAAAATAATCAATACCAGAATTAGATTTCCAAGGCCATCCATCAGATGTTGGAATAATCAGGTGCAAGGCAGGATATATACATAAAACTGGAACTGAATTAAGAAACCACATGTTTTCAAAGTCTGGTAGGATCTCTAAAACATTTTTAAAGTACATGTCATTGATAAAGCTAAATACTCAAAGTTTGTGTAATACAACAGATTAATCATTGAGAAGAGTGTAATTATGCTGTTTTGAAAACAATGGCAGGTCACATTTTCTGCCTAATTATATAAGAAGAATTATCTAAAACATACACATTATTTCAAAGACTTATTGGCTGTGAAATAAGTTAAGGGTATTTCAAATGGCTTGTCTGCAATGAAAGGTGCTATGTAGGGAATCACAGAAAGTCGAGGGGAAAATATGTCAATATATACATTGCTATAGGTTGAACTAAGCCTTAGGACAGCAACAATGTAGAGGACCTGATCCTTAGAAGCTTACAAGTAAGCTGGAATCTTCAAAAGTTCCAATATTTATAAGTAAAAAGATTTATTAAAATGAATAACCAAGTGTTTTAATTAACATCAGAAGATCAAACCAATAAACCCTGAGAACATATATAAAAGAAAAATAAAGATATGAGCAGAACTTAATACAACAGCAAACGTATAAAATTGAGGTGATTTAGTAAGTCCAAAGAATATTCTTTGAAAAGTTTGAAAAGACACACTTTGAATAAGGAACACAAAAACATAAGTAAAGAATATATAGAAAGAGTCAGGACAATGTTATAGCAAAGAATATATGAAATGCCAGTAAATTTGAATATTTCTGTAAAGGGGACCATTTCCTAGCTCCTAAAGTTTACCAAAACTGAGACAAGAGGAAATCATTTAAGGTCCTCATGCCTGCCCTTGGCATTCTGAGAACGTCCTGGCCTCAGAATGCAGCATCTGTGGTCCATGGTAACCTGCGGAGGGGGGGCGGGGCTGAGGGAGTTTGGAACACTGCCCTCACTGAGGGAGTGGGTGTGGCCATCTCTGCTGTGACTGAACAAAGTGCAGGGGAGCAGGGGTCCCAGGCAAGGGCACTCAGAGCCCAGCAGGCCCAGTGTGGTTTCACAAGCATTTAGGCCCAGGCCAAAGGGTGCCTTCTTTGCCTGAACAGCTGCCCAAACTCTCACCTTTCCACTCAGGCCACCCTCTTTCTTGAAGTGTGTGTGGAAGCTGTCCGCGCAGTACACCTCGCTGCACAGCTAACCATAGGACTGGGCATCGTAGCTTCCTGCCAGGTGACCGAAGTTCGCAGGAAGATGGGTCCCTGGGACACACACGGAGAGGATCCTGCCCGGGCCACAGGCCGCCCACTGCCCCAGCCCCAGTTCAGCGGCCGAAAATCAGCCCTGTCTGAGTCTCCTGCCTCTAGAAGGAGTATTGGACCAACACTTCTAGAAAATGGGGTCCTCACGGGCAACTCATTGGAGGGACAGAAATAAATCTTTGCCGACTTTTTGCTGAAACTTAGGAGCGTTCACACCAAAGCCTCTTACAAGGTCAGCTCTTTAGCTAAACATGAGCTCATTATCGAAATTTACACAATAATGAAGTGATCAGCTATAAGGGGAGACAATCAGCAAAAACAATCAATACCAGAATTAGATTCCCAAGGCCATCCATCAGATGTTGGAATAATCAGGTGCAAGGCAGGATATATACATAACACTGGAACTGAAACAAGAAACAAGGGTGTTTTCAAATTCTGGTACGATCTCTAAAACATTTTTAAAGTACATGTCATTGATAAAGCTAAATACTCAAAGGTTGTGTAATCCAACAGATTAATCATTGAGAAGAGTGAAATTATGCTGTTTTGAAAATTATGGCAGGTGAGATTTTCTTCCTAATTATATAAGAAGATTTCTCTAAAACATACACATTATTTCAAAGACTTATTGGCTGTGAAATAAGTTAGGGTATTTCAAATGGCTTGTCTGCAATGAAAGGTGCTATGTAGGGAATCACAGAAAGTCGAGGGGAAAATATGTCAATATATACATTGCTATAGGTTGAACTAAGCCTTAGGACAGCAACAATGTAGAGGACCTGACCCTTAGAAGCTTACAAGTAAGCTGGAATCTTCAAAAGTTACAATATTTATAAGTAAAAAGATTTATTAAAATGAATAACCAAGTGTTTTAATTGACATCAGAAGATCAAACCAATAAACCCTGAGAACATAGATAAAAGATAAATAAAGATATGAGCAGAACTTAATACAACAGCAAACGTATAAAATTGAGGTGATTTAGTAAGTCCAAAGAATATTCTTTGAAAAGATTGAAAAGACACACTTTGATTAAGGAAAACAAAAACATAAGTGAAGAATATACAGAAAGAATCAGGACAATGTTATAGCAGAGAATATATGAAATGCCAGTAAATTTGAACATTTCTGTAAAGGGGACCATTTCCTAGCTCCTAAAGTTTACCAAAACTGACACAAGAGGAAGTCATTTAAGGTCATCCTGTCTGCCCTTGGCATTCTCGGAACGCCCTGGCCTCAGAATGCAGCAACTGTAGTCCATGGTAACCTGAGGATAGGGGGCGGAGCTGAGGCAGGTTGGAACACTGCCCTCACTGAGGGAGTGGGTGTGGCCATCTCTGCTGTGACTGAACAAAGGGAAGGGGAGCATGGGGCCGAGGGCAGGGCCGTCAGAGCCCGGCAGGCCCAGTGGGGTGTCACAAGCATTTAGGCCCAGGCCAAAGGGCGCCTTCTTTGTCTGAACAGCTGCCCAAACTCTCACCTTTCCACTCAGGCCGCCCTCTTACTTGAAGTGTGTGTGGAACCTCTCCACGCAGTACACCTCGCTGCACAGCTAACCATAGGTCTGGGCATCGTAGCTTCCTGCCAGGTGACCGATGTTCGCAGGTAGATCGGTCCCTGGGACACACGCGGAGAGGCTCCTGCCCGGGCCACAGGCCGCCCACTACCCCAGCCCCAGATTGGTGCCGCACAGCAGCCCTGTCTGAGTCCCCTCCCTCTAGAGGGAGTATTTAAACAACACTTCTAGAAAACGGAGTCCTCGCGCGCAACTCATTGGAGGGACACAAATTAATCTTTGCCGACTTTCTGCTGAAACTTAGGAGCATTCACACCTAAGCCTCTTACACGGTCAGCTGTTTAGCTAAACATGAGCTCATGATCTAAATTTACACAATAATGAAGAGATCAGCTACAAGGGGAGACAATCAGCAAAAACAATCAATACCATAATTAGATTCCCAAAGCCATCCATCAGATGTTGGAATAATCAGGTGCAAGGCAGGATATATACAGAAAACTGGAACTGAAACAAGAAACAAGGATGTTTTCAAAGTCTGGTAGGATCTCTAAAACATTTTTAAAGTACATGTCATTGATAAAGCTAACTAATCAAAGGTTGTGTAATACAACAGATTAATCATTGAGAAGAGTGAAATTATGCTGTTTCGAAAACTATGGCAGGTCAGATTTTCTGCCTAATTATATAAGAAGATTTCTCTAAAACATACACATGATTTCAAAGAGTTATTGGCTGTGAAATAACTTAAGGGTATTTCAAATGGCTTGTCTGCAATGAAAGGTGCTATGTAGGGTATCACAGAAACTCGAGGGGAAAATATGTCAATATATACATTGCTATAGGTTAAAGTAAGCCTTAGGACAGCAACAATGTAGAGGACCTGACCCTTAGAAACTTACAAGTAAGCTGGAATCTTCAAAAGTTCCAATCTTTATAAGTAAAAAGATTTATTAAAATGAATAACCAAGTGTTTTAATTGACATCAGAAGATCAAACCAATAAACCCTGAGAACATAGATAAAAGATAAATAAAGATATGAGCAGAACTTAATACAACAGCAAACGTATAAAATTGGGGTGATTTAGTAAGTCCAAAGAATATTCTTTGAAAAGATTGAAAAGACACACTTTGATTAAGGAAAACAAAAATGTAAGTAAAGAATATACAGAAAGAGTCAGGACAACGTTATAGCAGAGAATATATGAAATGCCAGTAAATTTGAACATTTCTGTAAAGGGGACCATTTCCTAGCTCCTAAAGTTTACCAAAACTGACACAAGAGGAAATCATTTAAGGTCATCATGTCTGCCCTTGGCATGCTCGGAACGCCCTGGCCTCAGAATGCAGCATCTGTAGTCCATGGTAACCTGCGGAGAGGGGGCGGGGATGAGCGAGGTTGGAACACTGCCCTCACTGAGGGAGTGGGTGTGGCCAGCTCTGCTGTGACTGACAAAGTCCAGGGCAGCATGTGGCCGAGGGCAGGGCCCTCAGTGCCCGGCAGGCCCAGTGGGGTGTCACAAGCTTTTACGCCCAGGCCAAAAGGCGCCTTCTTTGTCTGAACAGCTGCCCAAACACTCATCTTACCACTCAGGCCTCCCTCTTACTTGAAGTGTGTGTGGAACCTGTCCACGCAGTACACCTCGCTGCACAGCTAACCATAGGTCTGGGCATCGTAGATTCCTGCCAGGTGACCAAAGTTCGCAGGCAGATTGGTCCCTGGGACACACGCGGAGAGGCTCCTGCCTGGGCCACAGGCCGCCCACTACCCCAGCCCCAGATTGGGGGCCACACAGCAGCCCTGTCTGAGTCCTCTGCCTGTAGAGGGAGTATTGGACCAACACATCTAGAAAACGGGGTCCTCGCGGGCAACTCATTGAAGGGACACAAATAAATCTTTGCCGACTTTCTGCTGAAACTTTGGAGCGTTCACACCTAAGCCTCTTACAAGCTCAGCTGTTTAGCTAAACATGATCTCGTGATCGAAATTTACACAATAATGAAGAGATCAGCTACAAGGGGAGAAAATCAGCAAAAACAATCAATACCAGAATTAGATTCCCAAGGCCATCCATCAGATGTTGGAACAATCAGGTGCAAGGCAGGATATATACATAAAACTGGAACTGAAAGAAGAAACAAGGATGTTTTCAAAGTCTAGTACGATCTCTAAAACATTTTTAAAGTACATGTCATTGATAAAGCTAAATACTCAAAGGTTGTGTAATACAACAGATTAATCATTGAGAAGAGTGAAATTATGCTGTTTTGAAAACTATGGCAGGTCAGATTTTCTGCCTAATTATATAAGAAGATTTATCTAAAACCTACACATTATTTCAAAGACTTATTGGCTGTGAAATAAGTTAAGGGTATTTCAAATGGCTTGTCTGCAATGAAAGGTACTATCTAGGGAATCACAGAAAGTCGAGGGGAAAATATGTCAATATATACATTGCTATATGTTGAACTAAGCCTTAGGACAGCAACAATGTAGAGCACCTGACACTTAGAAACTTGCAAGTAAGCTAGAATCTTCAAAAGTTCAAATCTTTATAAGTAAAAAGATTTATTAAAATGAATAACCAAGTGTTTTAATTGACGTCAGAATATCAAACAAATAAACGCTGAGAACATAGATAAAAGATAAATAAAGATATGAGCAGAACTTAATACAACAGGAAAAGTATAAAATTGAGGTGATTTGGTAAGTCCAAAGAATATTCTTTGAAAAGATTGAAAAGACACACTTTGATTAAGGAAAACAAAAACATAAGTAAAGAATATACAGAAAGAGTCAGGACAATGTTATAGCAGAGAATATATGAAATGACAGTAAATTTGAACATTTCTGTAAAGGGGACCATTTCCTAGCTCCTAAAGTTTACCAAAACTGACACAAGAGGAAGTCATTTAAGGTAATCATGTCTGCCCTTGGCATTCTCGGAACGCCCTGGCCTCAGAATGCAGCAACTGTAGTCCATGGTAACCTGCAGAGAGGGGGCGGGGCTGAGGGAGGTTGGAACACTGCCCTCACTGAGGGACTGGGTGTGGCCATCTCTGCTGTGACTGGACAAAGGGCAGGGGAGCTTGGGGCCGAGGGCAGGGCCCTCAGAGCCCCGCAGGCCCAGTGGGGTGTCACAAGCATTTAGGCCCAGGCCAAAGGGCGCCTTCTTTGTCTGAACAGCTGCCCAAACTCTCACCTTTCCACTCAGGCCGCCCTCTTACTTGAAGTGTGTGTGGAACCAGTCCACGCAGTACACCTCGATGCACAGCTAACCATAGGTCTGGGCATCGTAGCTTCCTGTCAGGTGACCGAAGTTCGCAGGTAGATGGGTCCCTGGGACACACGCGGAGAGGCTCCTGCCCGGGCCACAGGCCGCCCACTACCCCAGCCCCAGATTGAGGCCACAGAGCAGCCCTGTCTGAGTCCCCTCCTTCTAGAGGGAGTATTGGACCAACATTTCTAGAAAACGGAGTCCTCGCGGGCAACTCATTGGAGGGACACAAATAAATCTTTGCCGACTTTCTGCTGAAACTTAGGAGCATTCACACCTAAGCCTCTTACAAGGTCATCTGTTTAGCTAAACATGAGCTCATGATCTAAATTTACACAATAATGAAGAGATCAGCTAAAAGGGGAGACAATCCGCAAAAATAATCAATACCAGAATTAGATTTCCAAGGCCATCCATCAGATGTTGGAATAATCAGGTGCAAGGCAGGATATATACATAAAACTGGAACTGAATTAAGAAACCACATGTTTTCAAAGTCTGGTAGGATCTCTAAAACATTTTTAAAGTACATGTCATTGATAAAGCTAAATACTCAAAGTTTGTGTAATACAACAGATTAATCATTGAGAAGAGTGTAATTATGCTGTTTTGAAAACTATGGCAGGTCACATTTTCTGCCTAATTATATAAGAAGAATTATCTAAAACATACACATTATTTCAAAGACTTATTGGCTGTGAAATAAGTTAAGGGTATTTCAAATGGCTTGTCTGCAATGAAAGGTGCTATGTAGGGAATCACAGAAAGTCGAGGGGAAAATATGTCAATATATACATTGCTATAGGTTGAACTAAGCCTTAGGACAGCAACAATGTAGAGGACCTGATCCTTAGAAGCTTACAAGTAAGCTGGAATCTTCAAAAGTTCCAATATTTATAAGTAAAAAGATTTATTAAAATGAATAACCAAGTGTTTTAATTAACATCAGAAGATCAAACCAATAAACCCTGAGAACATAGATAAAAGAAAAATAAAGATATGAGCAGAACTTAATACAACAGCAAACGTATAAAATTGAGGTGATTTAGTAAGTCCAAAGAATATTCTTTGAAAAGATTTAAAAGACACACTTTGAGTAAGGAACAGAAAAACATAAGTAAAGAATATATAGAAAGAGTCAGGACAATGTTATAGCAAAGAATATATGAAATGCCAGTAAATATGAATATTTCTGTAAAGGGGACCATTTCCTAGCTCCTAAAGTTTACCAAAACTGAGACAAGAGGAAATCATTTAAGGTCCTCATGCCTGCCCTTGGCATTCTGAGAACGCCCTGGCCTCAGAATGCAGCATCTGTAGTCCATGGTAACCTGTGGAGGGGGGGCGGGGCTGAGGGAGTTTGGAACACTGCCCTCACTGAGGGAGTGGGTGTGGCCATCTCTGCTGTGACTGAACAAAGTGCAGGGGAGCAGGGGTCCCAAGGAAGGGCACTCAGAGCCCAGCAGGCCCAGTGTGGTTTCACAAGCATTTAGGCCCAGGCCAAAGGGTGCCTTCTTTGCCTGAACAGCTGCCCAAACTCTTACCTTTCCACTCAGGCCACCCTCTTTCTTGAAGTGTGTGTGGAAGCTGTCCACGCAGTACACCTCGCTGCACAGCTAACCATAGGTCTGGGCATCGTAGCTTCCTGCCAGGTGACCGATGTTCGCAGGTAGATCGGTCCCTGGGACACACGCGGAGAGGCTCCTGCCCGGGCCACAGGCCGCCCACTACCTCAGCCCCAGATTGGTGCCGCACAGCAGCCCTGTCTGAGTTCCCTCCCTCTAGAGGGAGTATTTAACCAACACTTCTAGAAAACGGAGTCCTCGCACACAACTCATTGGAGGGACACAAATTAATCTTTGCCGACTTTCTGCTGAAACTTAGGAGCATTCACACCTAAGCCTCTTACACGGTCAGCTGTTTAGCTAAACATGAGCTCATGATCTAAATTTACAGAATAATGAAGAAATCAGCTACAAGGGGAGACAATCAGCAAAAACAATCAATACCATAATTAGATTCCCAAAGCCATCCATCAGATGTTGGAATAATCAGGTGCAAGGCAGGATATATACAGAAAACTGGAACTGAAACAAGAAACAAGGATGTTTTCAAAGTCTGGTAGGATCTCTAAAACATTTTTAAAGTACATGTCATTGATAAAGCTAACTACTCAAAGGTTGTGTAATACAACAGATTAATCATTGAGAAGAGTGAAATTATGCTGTTTCGAAAACTATGGAAGGTCAGATTTTCTGCCTAATTATATAAAAAGATTTCTCTAAAACATACACATTATTTCAAAGAGTTATTGGCTGTGAAATAACTTAAGGGTATTTCAAATGGCTTGTCTGCAATGAAAGGTGCTATGTAGGGAATCACAGAAAGTCGAGGGGAAAATATGTCAATATATACATTGCTATAGGTTAAAGTAAGCCTTAGGACAGCAACAATGTAGAGGACCTGACCCTTAGAAACTTACAATTAAGCTGGAATCTTCAAAAGTTCCAATCTTTATAAGTAAAAAGATTTATTAAAATGAATAACCAAGTGTTTTAATTGACATCAGAAGATCAAACCAATAAACCCTGAGAACATAGATAAAAGATAAATAAAGATATGAGCAGAACTTAATACAACAGCAAACGTATGAAATTGGGGTGATTTAGTAAGTCCAAAGAATATTCTTTGAAAAGATTGAAAAGACACACTTTGATTAAGGAAAACAAAAACATAAGTAAAGAATATACAGAAAGAGTCAGGACAATGTTATAGCAGAGAATATATGAAATGCCAGTAAATTTGAACATTTCTGTAAAGGGGACCATTTCCTAGCTCCTAAAGTTTACCAAAACTGACACAAGAGGAAATCATTTAAGGTCATCATGTCTGCCCTTGTCATGCTCGGAACGCCCTGGCCTCAGAATGCAGCATCTGTAGTCCATGGTAACCTGCGGAGAGGGGGCGGGGCTCAGCGACTTTGGAACACTGCCCTCACTGAGGGAGTGGGTGTGGCCAGCTCTGCTGTGACTGAACAAAGGCCAGGGGAGCATGTGGCCGAGGGCAGGGCCCTCAGTGCCCGGCAGGCCCAGTGGTGTGTCACAAGCTTTTACGCCCAGGCCAAAGGGCGCCTTCTTTGTCTGAACAGCTGCCCAAACACTCATCTTACCACTCAGGCCTCCCTCTTACTTGAAGTGTGTGTGGATCCTGTCCACGCAGTACACCTCGCTGCACAGCTAACCATAGGTCTGGGCATCGTAGATTCCTGCCAGGTGACCGAAGTTCGCAGGCAGATGGGTCCCTGGGACACACGCGGAGAGGCTCCTGCCTGGGCCACAGGCCGCCCACTACCCCAGCCCCAGATTGGGGCCACACAGCAGCCCTGTCTGAGTCCTCTGCCTGTAGAGGGAGTATTGGACCAACACATCTAGAAAACGGGGTCCTCGCGGGCAACTCATTGGAGGGACACAAATAAATCTTTGCCGACTTTCTGCTGAAACTTTGGAGCGTTCACACCTAAGCCTCTTACAAGCTCAGCTGTTTAGCTAAACATGATCTCGTGATCGAAATTTACACAATAATGAAGAGATCAGCTACAAGGGGAGAAAATCAGCAAAAACAATCAATACCAGAATTAGATTCCCAAGGCCATCCATCAGATGTTGGAACAATCAGGTGCAAGGCAGGATATATACATAAAACTGGAACTGAAAGAAGAAACAAGGATGTTTTCAAAGTCTAGTACGATCTCTAAAACATTTTTAAAGTACATGTCATTGATAAAGCTAAATACTCAAAGGTTGTGTAATACAACAGATTAATCATTGAGAAGAGTGAAATTATGCTGTTTTGAAAACTATGCCAGGTCAGATTTTCTGCCTAATTATATAAGAAGATTTATCTAAAACCTACACATTATTTCAAAGACTTATTGGCTGTGAAATAAGTTAAGGGTATTTCAAATGGCTTGTCTGCAATGAAAGGTGCTATGTAGGGAATCACAGAAAGTCGAGGGGAAAATATGTCAATATATACATTGCTATATGTTGAACTAAGCCTTAGGACAGCAACAATGTAGAGCACCTGACACTTAGAAACTTGCAAGTAAGCTAGAATCTTCAAAAGTTCAAATCTTTATAAGTAAAAAGATTTATTAAAATGAATAACCAAGTGTTTTAATTGACATTAGAAGATCAAACAAATAAACCCTGAGAACATAGATAAAAGATAAATAAAGATATGAGCAGAACTTAATACAACAGCAAACGTATAAAATTGAGGTGATTTAGTAAGTCCAAAGAATATTCTTTGAAAAGATTGAGAAGACACACTTTGATTAAGGAAAACAAAAACGTAAGTAAAGAATATCCGGAAAGAGACAGGACAAAGTTATAGCAGAGAATATATGAAATGACAGTAAATTTGAACATTTCTGTAAAGGGGACCATTTCCTAGCTCCTAAAGTTTACCAAAACTGACACAAGAGGAAGTCATTTAAGGTCATCATGTCTGCCCTTGGCATTCTCGGAACGCCCTGGCCTCAGAATGCAGCAACTGTAGTCCATGGTAACCTGCGGAGAGGGGGCGGGGCTGAGGGAGGTTGGAACACTGCCCTCACTGAGGGACTGGGTGTGGCCATCTCTGCTGTGACTGAACAAAGGTCAGGGGAGCTTGGGGCCGAGGGCAGGGCCCTCAGAGCCCGGCAGGCCCAGTGGGGTGTCACAAGCATTTAGGCCCAGGCCAAAGGGCGCCTTCTTTGTCTGAACAGCTGCCCAAACTCTCACCTTTCCACTCAGGCCGCCCTCTTACTTGAAGTGTGTGTGGAACCAGTCCACGCAGTACACCTCGATGCACAGCTAACCATAGGTCTGGGCATCGTAGCTTCCTATCAAGTGACCGAAGTTCGCAGGTAGATGGGTCCCTGGGACACACGCGGAGAGGCTCCTGCCCGGGCCACAGGCCGCCCACTACCCCAGCCCCAGATTGAGGCCACAGAGCAGCCCTGTCTGAGTCACCTCCCTCTAGAGGGAGTATTGGACCAACATTTCTAGAAAACGGAGTCCTCGCGGGCAACTCATTGGAGGGACACAAATAAATCTTTGCCGACTTTCTGCTGAAACTTAGGAGCATTCACACCTAAGCCTCTTACAAGGTCATCTGTTTAGCTAAACATGAGCTCATGATCTAAATTTACACAATAATGAAGAGATCACCTAAAAGGGGAGACAATCCGCAAAAACAATCAATACCAGAATTAGATTTCCAAGGCCATCCATCAGATGTTGGAATAATCAGGTGCAAGGCAGGATATATACATAAAACTGGAACTGAAATAAGAAACCAGGATGTTTTCAAAGTCTGGTAGGATCTCTAAAACATTTTTAAAGTACATGTCATTGATAAAGCTAAATACTCAAAGTTTGTGTAATACAACAGATTAATCATTGAGAAGAGTGTAATTATGCTGTTTTGAAAACTATGGCAGGTCAGATTTTCTGCCTAATTATATAAGAAGATTTATCTAAAACATACACATTATTTCAAAGACTTATTGGCTGTGAAATAAGTTAAGGGTATTTCAAATGGCTTGTCTGCAATGAAAGGTGCTATGTAGGGAATCACAGAAAGTCGAGGGGAAAATATGTCAATATATACATTGCTATAGGTTGAACTAAGCCTTAGGACAGCAACAATGTAGAGGACCATACCCTTAGAAGCTTACAAGTAAGCTGGAATCTTCAAAAGTTCCAATATTTATAAGTAAAAAGATTTATTAAAATGAATAACCAAGTGTTTGAATTGACATCAGAAGATCAAACCAATAAACCCTGAGAACATAGATAAAAGATAAATAAAGTTATGAGCAGAACTTAATACAACAGCAAACGTATAAAATTGAGGTGATTTAGTAAGTCCAAAGAATATTCTTTGAAAAGATTGAGAAGACACACTTTGATTAAGGAAAACAAAAACGTAAGTAAAGAATATCCAGAAAGAGACAGGACAAAGTTATAGCAGAGAATATTTGAAATGCCAGTAAATTTGAATATTTCTGTAAAGGGGACCATTTCCTAGCTCCTAAAGTTTACCAAAACTGACACAAGAGGAAATCATTTAAGGTCATCAGGTCTGCCCTTGGCATTCTCGGAACGCCCTGGCTTCAGAATTCAGCATCTGTAGTCCATGGTAACCTGCGGAGAGGGGGCGGGGCTGAGTGTGGTTGGAACACTGCCCTCACTGAGGGAGTGGGTGTGGCCATCTCTGCTGTGACTGAACAATGGCAGGGGAGCAGGGGTCCCAGGGAAGGGCCCTCAGAGCCCTGCAGGCCCAGTGTGGTGTCACAAGCATTTAGGCCCAGACCAAAGGGCGCCTTCTTTGTCTGAAGAGCTGCCCAAACTCTCACCTTTCCACTCAGGCCGCCCTCTTACTTGAAGTGTGTTTGGAAGCTGTCCGCGCAGTACACTTCGCTACACAGCTAACCATAGGTCTGGGCATCGTAGCTTCCTGGCAGGTGACCAAAGTTCGCAGGCATATGAGTCCCTGGGACACACGCGGAGAGGCTCCTGCCCGGGCCAAAGGCCGCCCACTGCCCCAGCCCCAGATCAGGGGCCGCAAAGCAGCCCTGTCTGAGTCCCCTGCCTCTGGAGGGAGTATTGTACCAAGACTTCTAGAAATAGGTGTCGTCGCGGGCAACCCATTGGAGGGACACAAATAAATCTTTGCCGACTTTCTGCTGAAACTTAGGAGCGTTCACACCTAAGCCTCTTACAAGGTCAGCTGTTTAGCTAAACATGACCTCATGATCTAAATTTACACAATAATGAAGAGATCAGCTACAAGGGGAGACAATCCGCAAAAACAATCAATACCAGAATTAGATTCTCAAGGCCATCCATCAGATGTTGGAATAATCAGGTGCAAGGCAGGATATATACATAAAACTGGAACTGAAACAAGAAACAAGGATGTTTTCAAAGTCTGGTAGGATCTCTAAAACATTTTTAAAGTACATGTCATTGATAAAGCTAAATACTCAAAGGTTGTGTAATCCAACAGATTAATCATTGAGAAGAGTGAAATTATGCTGTTTTGAAAACTATGCCAGGTCAGATTTTCTGCCTAATTATATAAGAAGATTTATCTAAAACATACACATTATTTCAAAGACTTATTGGCTGTGAAATAAGTTAACGGTATTTCAAATGGCTTGTCTGCAATGAAAGGTGCTATGTAGGGAATCACAGAAAGTCGAGGAGAAAATGTGTCAATATATACATTGCTATAGGTGAACTAAGCCTTAGGACAGCAACAATGTAGAGGACCTGACCCTTAGAGGCTTACAAGTAAGCTGGAATCTTCAAAAGTTACAATTTTTATAAGTAAAAATATTTATTAAAATGAATAACCAAGTGTTTTAATTGACATCAGAAGATCAAACCAATAAACCCTGAGAACATAGATAAAAGAAAAATAAAGATATGAGCAGAACTTAATACAACAGCAAACGTATAAAATTGAGGTGATTTAGTAAGTCCAAAGAATATTCTTTGAAAAGATTTAAAAGACACACTTTGAGTAAGGAAAACAAAAACATAAGTAAAGAATATATAGAAAGAGTCAGGACAATGTTATAGCAAAGAATATATGCAATGCCAGTAAATTTGAATATTTCTGTAAAGGGGACCATTTCCTAGCTCCTAAAGTTTACCAAAACTGAGACAAGAGGAAATCATTTAAGGTCCTCATGCCTGCCCTTGTCATTCTGAGAACGCCCTGGCCTCAGAATGCAGCATCTGTAGTCCATGGTAACCTGCGGAGGGGGGGCGGGGCTGAGGGAGTTTGGAACACTGCCCTCACTGAGGGAGTGGGTGTGGCCATCTCTGCTGTGACTGAACAAAGTGCAGGGGAGCAGCGGTCCAAGGGAAGGGCACTCAGAGCCCAGCAGGCCCATTGTGGTTTCACAAGCATTTAGGCCCAGGGCAAAGGGTGCCTTCTTTGCCTGAACAGCTGCCCAAACTCTCACCTTTCCACTCAGGCCACCCTCTTTCTTGAAGTGTGTGTGGAAGCTGTCCGCGCAGTACACCTCGCTGCACAGCTAACCATAGGACTGGGCATCGTAGCTTCCTGCCATGTGACCGAAGTTCGCAGGAAGATGGGTCCCTGGGACACACACGGAGAGGCTCCTGCCCGGGCCACAGGCCGCCCACTGCCCCAGCCCCAGTTCAGCGGCCGAAAATCAGCCCTGTCTGAGTCTCCTGCCTCTAGAAGGAGTATTGGACCAACACTTCTAGAAAATAGGGTCCTCACGGGCAACTCATTGGAGGGACAGAAATAAATCTTTGCCGACTTTCTGCTGAAACTTAGGAGCATTCACACCTAAGCCTCTTACAAGGTCAGCTCTTTAGCTAAACATGAGCTCATTATCGAAATTTACACAATAATGAAGAGATCAGCTACAAGGGGAGACAATCAGCAAAAACAATCAATACCAGAATTAGATTCCCAAGGCCAACCATCAGATGTTGGAATAATCAGGTGCAAGGCAGGATATATACATAACACTGGAACTGAAACAAGAAACAAGGGTGTTTTCAAATTCTGGTACGATCTCTAAAACATTTTTAAAGTACATGTCATTGATAAAGCTAAATACTCAAAGGTTGTGTAATACAACAGATTAATCATTGAGAAGAGTGAAATTATGCTGTTTTGAAAATTATGGCAGGTGAGATTTTCTTCCTAATTATATAAGAAGATTTCTCTAAAACATACACATTATTTCAAAGACTTATTGGCTGTGAAATAAGTTAGGGTATTTCAAATGGCTTGTCTGCAATGAAAGGTGCTATGTAGGGAATCACAGAAAGTCGAGGGGAAAATATGTCAATATATACATTGCTATAGGTTGAACGAAGCCTTAGGACAGCAACAATGTAGAGGACCTGACCCTTAGAAGCTTACAAGTAAGCTGGAATCTTCAAAAGTTCCAATATTTATAAGTAAAAAGATTTATTAAAATGAATAACCAAGTGTTTGAATTGACATCAGAAGATCAAACCAATAAACCCTGAGAACATAGATAAAAGATAAATAAAGATATGAGCAGAACTTAATACAACAGCAAACGTATAAAATTGAGGTGATTTAGTAAGTCCAAAGAATATTCTTTGAAAAGATTGAAAAGACACACTTTGATTAAGAAAAACAAAAACATAAGTGAAGAATATACAGAAAGAATCAGGACAATGTTATAGCAGAGAATATATGAAATGCCAGTAAATTTGAACATTTCTGTAAAGGGGTCCATTTCCTAGCTCCTAAAGTTTACCAAAACTGACACAAGAGGAAGTCATTTAAGGTCATCATGTCTGCCCTTGGCATTCTCGGAACGCCCTGGACTCAGAATGCAGCAACTGTAGTCCATGGTAACCTGCGGAGAGGGGGCGGGGCTGAGGCAGGTTGGAACACTGCCCTCACTGAGGGAGTGGGTGTGGCCATCTCTGCTGTGACTGAACAAAGGGAAGGGGAGCATGGGGCCGAGGGCAGGGCCGTCAGAGCCCGGCAGGCCCAGTGGGGTGTCACAAGCATTTAGGCCCAGGCCAAAGGGCGCCTTCTTTGTCTGAACAGCTGCCCAAACTCTCACCCTTCCACTCAGGCCGCCCTCTTACTTGAAGTGTGTGTGGAACCTCTCCACGCAGTACACCTCGCTGCACAGCTAACCATAGGTCTGGGCATCGTAGCTTCCTGCCAGGTGACTGATGTTCGCAGGTAGATCGGTCCCTGGGATACACGTGGAGAGGCTCCTGCCCGGGCCACAGGCCGCCCACTACCCCAGCCCCAGATTGGTGCCGCACAGCAGCCCTGTCTGAGTCCCCTCCCTCTAGAGGGAGTATTTAACCAACACTTCTAGAAAACGGAGTCCTCGCGTGCAACTCATTGGAGGGACACAAATTAATCTTTGCCGACTTTCTGCTGAAACTTAGGAGCATTCACACCTAAGCCTCTTACACGGTCAGCTGTTTAGCTAAACATGAGCTCATGATCTAAATTTACACAATAATGAAGAGATCAGCTACAAGGGGAGACAATCAGCAAAAACAATCAATACCAGAATTAGATTCCCAAGGCCATCCATCAGAAGTTGGAATAATCAGGTGCAACGCAGGATATATACATAAAACTGGAACTGAAACAAGAAACAAGGATGTTTTCAAAGTCTGGTAGGATCTCTAAAACATTATTAAAGTACATGTCATTGATAAAGCTAAATACTCAAAGGTTGTGTAATACAACAGATTAATCATTGAGAAGAGTGAAATTATGCTGTTTCGAAAACTATGGCAGGTCAGATTTTCTGCCTAATTATATAAGAAGATTTCTCTAAAACATACACATGATTTCAAAGAGTTATTGGCTGTGAAATAACTTAAGGGTATTTCAAATGGCTTGTCTGCAATGAAAGGTGCTATGTAGGGAATCACAGAAAGTCGAGGGGAAAATATGTCAATATATACATTGCTATAGGTTAAAGTAAGCCTTAGGACAGCAACAATGTAGAGGACCTGACCCTTAGAAACTTACAAGTAAGCAGGAATCTTCAAAAGTTCCAATCTTTATAAGTAAAAAGATTTATTAAAATTAATAACCAAGTGTTTTAATTGACATCAGAAGATCAAACAAATAAACCCTGAGAACATAGATAAAAGATAAATAAAGATATGAGCAGAACTTAATACAACAGCAAACGTATAAAATTGGGGTGATTTAGTAAGTCCAAAGAATATTCTTTGAAAAGATTGAAAAGACACACTTTGATTAAGGAAAACAAAAATGTAAGTAAAGAATATACAGAAAGAGTCAGGACAAAGTTATAGCAGAGAATATATGAAATGCCAGTAAATTTGAACATTTCTGTAAAGGGGACCATTTCCTAGCTCCTAAAGTTTACCAAAACTGACACAAGAGGAAATCATTTAAGGTCATCATGTCTGCCCTTGGCATGCTCGGAACGCCCTGGCCTCAGAATGCAGCATCAGTAGTCCATGGTAACCTGCGGAGAGGGGGCGGGGCTGAGCGAGGTTGGAACACTGCCCTCACTGAGGGAGTGGGTGTGGCCAGCTCTGCTGTGACTGACAAAGGCCAGGGGAGCATGTGGCCGAGGGCAGGGCCCTCAGTGCCCGGCAGGCCCAGTGGGGTGTCACAAGCTTTTACGCCCAGGCCAAAAGGCGCCTTCTTTGTCTGAACAGCTGCCCAAACACTCATCTTACCACTCAGGCCGCCCTCTTACTTGAAGTGTGTGTGGAACCTGTCCACGCAGTACACCTCGCTGCACAGCTAACCATAGGTCTGGGCATCGTAGATTCCTGCCAGGTGACCGAAGTTCGCAGGCAGATGGGTCCCTGGGACACACGCGGAGAGGCTCCTGCCTGGGCCACAGGCCGCCCACTACCCCAGCCCCAGATTGGGGGCCACACAGCAGCCCTGTCTGAGTCCTCTGCCTGTAGAGGGAGTATTGGACCAACACATCTAGAAAACGGGGTCCTCGCGGGCAACTCATTGGAGGGACACAAATAAATCTTTGCCGACTTTCTGCTGAAACTTTGGAGCGTTCACACCTAAGCCTCTTACAAGCTCAGCTGTTTAGCTAAACATGATCTCGTGATCGAAATTTACACAATAATGAAGAGATCAGCTACAAGGGGAGAAAATCAGCAAAAACAATCAATACCAGAATTAGATTCCCAAGGCCATCCATCAGATGTTGGAACAATCAGGTGCAAGGCAGGATATATACATAAAACTGGAACTGAAATAAGAAACCAGGATGTTTTCAAAGTCTGGTAGGATCTCTAAAACATTTTTAAAGTACATGTCATTGATAAAGCTAAATACTCAAAGGTTGTGTAATACAACAGATTAATCATTGAGAAGAGTGTAATTATGCTGTTTTGAAAACTATGGCAGGTCAGATTTTCTGCCTAATTATATAAGAAGATTTATCTAAAACATACACATTATTTCAAAGACTTATTGGCTGTGAAATAAGTTAAGGGTATTTCAAATGGCTTGTCTGCAATGAAAGGTGCTATGTAGGGAATCACAGAAAGGCGAGGGGAAAATATGTCAATATATACATTGCTATAGGTTGAACTAAGCCTTAGGACAGCAACAATGTAGAGGACCTGACCCTTAGAAGCTTACAAGTAAGCTGGAATCTTCAAAAGTTCCAATATTTATAAGTAAAAAGATTTATTAAAATGAATAACCAAGTGTTTTAATTGACATCAGAAGATCAAACCAATAAACCCTGAGAACATAGATAAAAGATAAATAAAGATATGAGCAGAACTTAATACAACAGCAAACGTATAAAATTGAGGTGATTTAGTAAGTCCAAAGAATATTCTTTGAAAAGATTTAGAAGACACACTTTGATTAAGGAAAACAAAAACGTAAGTAAACAATATCCAGAAAGAGACAGGACAAAGTTATAGCAGAGAATATATGAAATGATTGTAAATTTGAATATTTCTGTAAAGGGGACCATTTCCTAGCTCCTAAAGTTTACCAAAACTGACACAAGAGGAAATCATTTAAGATCATCAGGTCTGCCCTTGGCATTCTCGGAACGCCCTGGCCTCAGAATTCAGCATCTGTAGTCCATGGTAACCTGCGGAGAGGGGGCGGGGCTGAGTGTGGTTGGAACACTGCCCTCACTGAGGGAGTGTGTGCGGCCATCTCTGCTGTGACTGAACAATGGCAGGGGAGCAGGGGTCCCAGGGAAGGGCCCTCAGAGCCCAGCAGGCCCAGTGTGGTGTCACAAGCATTTAGGCCCAGACCAAAGGGCGCCTTCTTTGTCTGAAGAGCTGCCCAAACTCTCACCTTTCCACTCAGGCCGCCCTCTTACTTGAAGTGTGTTTGGAAGCTGTCCGCGCAGTACATTTCGCTACACAGCTAACCATAGGTCTGGGCATCGTAGCTTCCTGGCAGGTGACCGAAGTTCACAGGCATATGAGTCCCTGGGACACACGCGGAGAGGCTCCTGCCCAGGCCACAGGCCGCCCACTGCCCCAGCCCCAGATCAGGGGCCGCAAAGCAGCCCTGTCTGAGTCCCCTGCCTCTGGAGGGAGTATTGTACCAACACTTCTAGAAATAGGTGTCGTCGCGGGCAACTCATTGGAGGGACACAAATAAATCTTTGCCGACTTTCTGCTGAAACTTAGGAGCATTCACACCTAAGCCTCTTACAAGGTCAGCTGTTTAGCTAAACATGAGCTCATGATCTAAATTTACACAATAATGAAGAGATCAGCTACAAGGGGAGACAATCAGCAAAAACAATCAATACCAGAATTAGATTCCCAAGGCCATCCATCAGATGTTGGAATAATCAGGTGCAAGGCAGGATATATACATAAAACTGGAACTGAAACAAGAAACAAGGATGTTTTCAAAGTCTGGTACGATCTCTAAAACATTTTTAAAGTACATGTCATTGATAAAGCTAAATACTCAAAGGTTGTGTAATCCAACAGATTAATCATTGAGAAGAGTGAAATTATGCTGTTTTGAAAATTATGGCAGGTGAGATTTTCTTCCTAATTATATAAGAAGATTTCTCTAAAACATACACATTATTTCAAAGACTTATTGGCTGTGAAATAAGTTAGGGTATTTCAAATGGCTTGTCTGCAATGAAAGGTGCTATGTAGGGAATCACAGAAAGTCGAGGGGAAAATATGTCAATATATACATTGCTATAGGTTGAAATAAGCCTTAGGACAGCAACAATGTAGAGGACCTGACCCTTAGAAGCTTACAAGTAAGCTGGAATCTTCAAAAGTTCCAATATTTATAAGTAAAAAGATTTATTAAAATGAATAACCAAGTGTTTGAATTGACATCAGAAGATCAAACCAATAAACCCTGAGAACATAGATAAAAGATAAATAAAGATATGAGCAGAACTTAATACAACAGCAAACGTATAAAATTGAGGTGATTTAGTAAGTCCAAAGAATATTCATTGAAAAGATTGAAAAGACACACTTTGATTAAGGAAAACAAAAACATAAGTGAAGAATATACAGAAAGAATCAGGACAATGTTATAGCAGAGAATATATGAAATGCCAGTAAATTTGAACATTTCTGTGAAGGGGACCATTTCCTAGCTCCTAAAGTTTACCAAAACTGACACAAGAGGAAGTCATTTAAGGTCATCATGTGTGCCCTTGGCATTCTCGGAACGCCCTGGACTCAGAATGCAGCAACTGTAGTCCATGGTAACCTGAGGAGAGGGGGCGGGGCTGAGGCAGGTTGGAACACTGCCCTCACTGAGGGAGTGGGTGTGGCCATCTCTGCTGTGACTGAACAAAGGGAAGGGGAGCATGGGGCCGAGGGCAGGGCCGTCAGAGCCCGGCAGGCCCAGTGGGGTGTCACAAGCATTTAGGCCCAGGCCAAAGGGCGCCTTCTTTGTCTGAACAGCTGCCCAAACTCTCACCTTTCCACTCAGGCCGCCCTCTTACTTGAAGTGTGTGTGGAACCTCTCCACGCAGTACACCTCGCTGCACAGCTAACCATAGGTCTGGGCATCGTAGCTTCCTGCCAGGTGACCGATGTTCGCAGGTAGATCGGTCCCTGGGACACACGCGGAGAGGCTCCTGCCCGGGCCACAGACCGCCCACTACCCCAGCCCCAGATTGGTGCCACACAGCAGCCCTGTCTGAGTCCCCTCCCTCTAGAGGGGGTATTTAAACAACACTTCTAGAAAATGGAGTCCTCGCGCGCAACTCATTGGAGGGACACAAATTAATCTTTGCCGACTTTCTGCTGAAACTTTGGAGCGTTCACACCTAAGCCTCTTACAAGCTCAGCTGTTTAGCTAAACATGATCTCGTGATCGAAATTTACACAATAATGAAGAGATCAGCTACAAGGGGAGAAAATCAGCAAAAACAATCAATACCAGAATTAGATTCCCAAGGCCATCCATCAGATGTTGGAACAATCAGGTGCAAGGCAGGATATATACATAAAACTGGAACTGAAAGAAGAAACAAGGATGTTTTCAAAGTCTAGTATGATCTCTAAAACATTTTTAAAGTACATGTCATTGATAAAGCTAAATACTCAAAGGTTGTGTAATACAACAGATTAATCATTGAGAAGAGTGAAATTATGCTGTTTTGAAAACTATGGCAGGTCAGATTTTCTGCCTAATTATATAAGAAGATTTATCTAAAACCTACACATTATTTCAAAGACTTATTGGCTGTGAAATAAGTTAAGGGTATTTCAAATGGCTTGTCTGCAATGAAAGGTGCTATGTAGGGAATCACAGAAAGTCGAGGGGAAAATATGTCAATATATACATTGCTATATGTTGAACTAAGCCTTAGGACAGCAACAATGTAGAGCACCTGACACTTAGAAACTTGCAAGTAAGCTAGAATCTTCAAAAGTTCAAATCTTTATAAGTAAAAAGATTTATTAAAATGAATAACCAAGTGTTTTAATTGACATCAGAAGATCAAACAAATAAACCCTGAGAACATAGATAAAAGATAAATAAAGATATGAGCAGAACTTAATACAACAGGAAAAGTATAAAATTGAGGTGATTTGGTAAGTCCAAAGAATATTCTTTGAAAAGATTTAAAAGACACACTTTGATTAAGGAAAACAAAAACATAAGTAAAGGATATACAGAAAGAGTCAGGACAATGTTATAGCAGAGAATATATGAAATGACAGTAAATTTGAACATTTCTGTAAAGGGGACCATTTCCTAGCTCCTAAAGTTTACCAAAACTGACACAAGAGGAAGTCATTTAAGATCATCATGTCTGCCCTTGGCATTCTCGGAACGCCCTGGCCTCAGAATGCAGCAACTGTAGTCCATGGTAACCTGCGGAGAGGGGGCGGGGCTGAGGGAGGTTGGAACACTGCCCTCACTGAGGGACTGGGTGTGGCCATCTCTGCTGTGACTGAACAAAGTGCAGGGGAGCTTGGGGCCGAGGGCAGGGCCCTCAGAGCCCGGCAGGCCCAGTGGGGTGTCACAAGCATTTAGGCCCAGGCCAAAGGGCGCCTTCTTTGTCTGAACAGCTGCCCAAACTCTCACCTTTCCACTCAGGCCGCCCTCTTACTTGAAGTGTGTGTGGAACCAGTCCACGCAGTACACCTCGATGCACAGCTAACCATAAGTCTGGGCATCGTAGCTTCCTGTCAGGTGACAGAAGTTCGCAGGTAGATGGGTCCCTGGGACACACGCGGAGAGGCTCCTGCCCGGGCCACAGGCCGCCCACTACCCCAGCCCCAGATTGAGGCCACAGAGCAGCCCTGTCTGAGTCCCCTCCCTCTAGAGGGAGTATTGGACCAACATTTCTAGAAAACGGAGTCCTCGCGGGCAACTCATTGGAGGGACACAAATAAATCTTTCCCGACTTTCTGCTGAAACTTAGGAGCATTCACACCTAAGCCTCTTACAAGGTCATCTGTTTAGCTAAACATGAGCTCATGATCTAAATTTACACAATAATGAAGAGATCAGCTAAAAGGGGAGACAATCCGCAAAAACAATCAATACCAGAATTAGATTTCCAAGGCCATCCATCAGATGTTGGAATAATCAGGTGCAAGGCAGGATATATACATAAAACTGGAACTGAAATAAGAAACCAGGATGTTTTCAAAGTCTGGTAGGATCTCTAAAACATTTTTAAAGTACATGTCATTGATAAAGCTAAATACTCAAAGTTTGTGTAATACAACAGATTAATCATTGAGAAGAGTGTAATTATGCTGTTTTGAAAACTATGGCAGGTCAGATTTTCTGCCTAATTGTATAAGAAGATTTATCTAAAACATACACATTATTTCAAAGACTTATTGGCTGTGAAATAAGTTAAGGGTATTTCAAATGGCTTGTCTGCAATGAAAGGTGCTATGTAGGGAATCACAGAAAGTCAAGGGGAAAATATGTCAATATATACATTGCTATACGTAGAACTAAGCCTTAGGACAGCAACAATGTAGAGGACCTGACACTTAGAAACTTGCAAGTAAGCTGGAATCTTCAAAAGTTCAAATATTTATAAGTAAAAAGATTTATTAAAATGAATAACCAAGTGTTTTAATTGACATCAGAAGATCAAACCAATAAACCCTGAGAACATAGATAAAAGAAAAATAAAGATATGAGCAGAACTTAATACAACAGCAAACGTATAAAATTGAGGTGATTTAGTAAGTCCAAAGAATATTCTTTGAAAAGATTTAAAAGACACACTTTGAGTAAGGAAAACAAAAACATAAGTAAAGAATATATAGAAAGAGTCAGGACAGTGTTATAGCAAAGAATATATGAAATGCCAGTAAATTTGAATATTTCTGTAAAGGGGACCATTTCCTAGCTCCTAAAGTTTACCAAAACTGAGACAAGAGGAAATCATTTAAGGTCCTCATGCCTGCCCTTGTCATTCTGAGAACGCCCTGGCCTCAGAATGCAGCATCTGTAGTCCATGGTAACCTGCGGAGGGGGGGCGGGGCTGAGGGAGTTTGGAACACTGCCCTCACTGAGGGAGTGGGTGTGGCCATCTCTGCTGTGACTGAACAAAGTGCAGGGGAGCAGCGGTCCAAGGGAAGGGCACTCAGAGCCCAGCAGGCCCAGTGTGGTTTCACAAGCATTTAGGCCCAGGCCAAAGGGTGCCTTCTTTGCCTGAACAGCTGCCCAAACTCTCACCTTTCCACTCAGGCCACCCTCTTTCTTGAAGTGTGTGTGGAAGCTGTCCGCGCAGTACACCTCGCTGCACAGCTAACCATAGGACTGGGCATCGTAGCTTCCTGCCAGGTGACCGAAGTTCGCAGGAAGATGGGTCCCTGGGACACACACGGAGAGGCTCCTGCTCGGGCCACAGGCCGCCCACTGCCCCAGCCCCAGTTCAGCGGCCGAAAATCAGCCCTGTCTGAGTCTCCTGCCTCTAGAAGGAGTATTGGACCAACACTTCTAGAAAATGGGGTCCTCACGGGCAACTCATTGGAGGGACAGAAATAAATCTTTGCCGACTTTCTGCTGAAACTTAGAAGCGTTCACACCTAAGCCTCTTACAAGGTCAGCTCTTTAGCTAAACATGAGCTCATTATCGAAATTTACACAATAATGAAGTGATCAGCTACAAGGGGAGACAATCAGCAAAAACAATCAATACCAGAATTAGATTCCCAAGGCCATCCATCAGATGTTGGAATAATCAGGTGCAAGGCAGGATATATACATAACACTGGAACTGAAACAAGAAACAAGGGTGTTTTCAAATTCTGGTACGATCTCTAAAACATTTTTAAAGTACATGTCATTGATAAAGCTAAATACTCAAAGGTTGTGTAATACAACAGATTAATCATTGAGAAGAGTGAAATTATGCTGTTTTGAAAATTATGGCAGGTGAGATTTTCTTCCTAATTATATAAGAAGATTTCTCTAAAACATACACATTATTTCAAACACTTATTGGCTGTGAAATAAGTTAAGGGTATTTCAAATGGCTTGTCTGCAATGAAAGGTGCTATGTAGGGAATCACAGAAAGTCAAGGGGAAAATATGTCAATATATACATTGCTATACGTAGAACTAAGCCTTAGGACAGCAACAATGTAGAGGACCTGACACTAAGAAACTTGCAAGTAAGCTGGAATCTTCAAAAGTTCAAATATTTATAAGTAAAAAGATTTATTAAAATGAATAACCAAGTGTTTGAATTGACATCAGAAGATCAAACCAATAAACCCTGAGAACATAGATAAAAGATAAATAAAGATATGAGCAGAACTTAATACAACAGCAAACGTATAAAATTGAGGTGATTTAGTAAGTCCAAAGAATATTCTTTGAAAAGATTGAGAAGACACACTTTGATTAAGGAAAACAAAAACGTAAGTAAAGAATATCCAGAAAGAGACAGGACAAAGTTATAGCAGAGAATATATGAAATGCCAGTAAATTTGAATATTTCTGTAAAGGGGACCATTTCCTAGCTCCTAAAGTTTACCAAAACTGACACAAGACGAAGTCATTTAAGGTCATCAGGTCTGCCCTTGGCATTCTCGGAACGCCCTGGCCTCAGAATTCAGCATCTGTAGTCCATGGTAACCTGCGGAGAGGGGGCGGGGCTGAGTGTGGTTGGAACACTGCCCTCACTGAGGGAGTGGGTGTGGCCATCTCTGCTGTGACTGAACAATGGCAGGGGAGCATGGGTCCCAGGGAAGGGCCCTCAGAGCCCAGCAGGCCCAGTGTGGTGTCACAAGCATTTAGGCCCAGACCAAAGGGCGCCTTCTTTGTCTGAAGAGCTGCCCAAACTCTCACCTTTCCACTCAGGCCGCCCTCTTACTTGAAGTGTGTTTGGAAGCTGTCCGCGCAGTACACTTCGCTACACAGCTAACCATCGGTCTGGGCATCGTAGCTTCCTGGCAGGTGACCGAAGTTCGCAGGCATATGAGTCCCTGGGACACACGCGGAGAGGCTCCTGCCCGGGCCACAGGCCGCCCACTGCCCCAGCCCCAGATCAGGGGCCGCAAAGCAGCCCTGTCTGAGTCCCCTGCCTCTGGAGGGAGTATTGTACCAACACTTCTAGAAATAGGTGTCGTCGCGGGCAACTCATTGGAGGGACACAAATAAATCTTTGCCGACTTTCTGCTGAAACTTAGGAGCGTTCACACCTAAGCCTCTTACAAGGTCAGCTGTTTAGCTAAACATGAGCTCATGATCTAAATTTACGCAATAATGAAGAGATCAGCTACAAGGGGAGACAATCAGCAAAAACAATCAATACCAGAATTAGATTCCCAAGGCCATCCATCAGATGTTGGAATAATCAGGTGCAAGGCAGGATATATACATAAAACTGGAACTGAAACAAGAAACAAGGATGTTTTCAAAGTCTGGTACGATCTCTAAAACATTTTTAAAGTACATGTCATTGATAAAGCTAAATACTCAAAGGTTGTGTAATCCAACAGATTAATCATTGAGAAGAGTGAAATTATTCTGTTTTGAAAACTATGGCAGGTCAGATTTTCTGCCTAATTATATAAGAAGATTTCTCTAAAACATACACATTATTTCAAAGAGTTATTGGCTGTGAAATAACTTAAGGGTATTTCAAATGGCTTGTCTGCAATGAAAGGTGCTAGGTAGGGAATCACAGAAAGTCGAGGGGAAAATGTGTCAATATATACATTGCTATAGGTGAAATAAGCCTTAGGACAGCAACAATGTAGAGGACCTGACCCTTAGAAGCTTACAAGTAAGCTGGAATCTTCAAAAGTTACAATTTTTATAAGTAAAAATATTTATTAAAATGAATAACCAAGTGTTTTAATTGACATCAGAAGATCAAACCAATAAACCCTGAGAACATAGATAAAAGAAAAATAAAGATATGAGCAGAACTTAATACAACAGCAAACGTATAAAATTGAGGTGATTTAGTAAGTCCAAAGAATATTCTTTGAAAAGATTTAAAAGACACACTTTGAGTAAGGAAAACAAAAACATAAGTAAAGAATATATAGAAAGAGTCAGGACAATGTTATAGCAAAGAATATATGAAATGCCAGTAAATTTGAATATTTCTGTAAAGGGGACCATTCCCTAGCTCCTAAAGTTTACCAAAACTGAGACAAGAGGAAATCATTTAAGGTCCTCATGCCTGCCCTTGTCATTCTGAGAACGCCCTGGCCTCAGAATGCAGCATCTGTAGTCCATGGTAACCTGCGGAGGGGGGGCGGGGCTGAGCGAGTTTGGAACACTGCCCTCACTGAGGGAGTGGGTGTGGCCATCTCTGCTGTGACTGAACAAAGTGCAGGGGAGCAGCGGTCCAAGGGAAGGGCACTCAGAGCCCAGCAGGCCCAGTGTGGTTTCACAAGCATTTAGGCCCAGGCCAAAGGGTGCCTTCTTTGCCTGAACAGCTGCCCAAACTCTCACCTTTCCACTCAGGCCACCCTCTTTCTTGAAGTGTGTGTGGAAGCTGTCCGCGCAGTACACCTCGCTGCACAGCTAACCATAGGACTGGGCATCGTAACTTCCTGCCAGGTGACCGAAGTTCGCAGGAAGATGGGTCCCTGGGACACACACGGAGAGGATCCTGCCCGGGCCACAGGCCGCCCACTGCCCCAACCCCAGTTCAGCGGCCGAAAATCAGCCCTGTCTGAGTCTCCTGCCTCTAGAAGGAGTATTGGACCAACACATCTAGAAAATGGGGTCCTCACGGGCAACTCATTGGAGGGACAGAAATAAATCTTTGCCGACTTTCTGCTGAAACTTAGGAGCGTTCACACCTAAGCCTAATACAAGGTCAGCTCTTTAGCTAAACATGAGCTCATTATCGAAATTTACACAATAATGAAGTGATCAGCTACAAGGGGAGACAATCAGCAAAAACAATCAATACCAGAATTAGATTCCCAAGGCCATCCATCAGATGTTGGAATAATCAGGTGCAAGGCAGGATATATACATAACACTGGAACTGAAACAAGAAACAAGGGTGTTTTCAAATTCTGGTACGATCTCTAAAACATTTTTAAAGTACATGTCATTGATAAAGCTAAATACTCAAAGGTTGTGTAATACAACAGATTAATCATTGAGAAGAGTGAAATTATGCTGTTTTGAAAATTATGGCAGGTGAGATTTTCTTCCTAATTATATAAGAAGATTTCTCTAAAACATACACATTATTTCAAAGACTTATTGGCTGTGAAATAAGTTAGGGTATTTCAAATGGCTTGTCTGCAATGAAAGGTGCTATGTAGGGAATCACAGAAAGTCGAGGGGAAAATATGTCAATATATACATTGCTATAGGTTAAAGTAAGCCTTAGGACAGCAACAATGTAGAGGACCTGACACTTAGAAACTTACAAGTAAGCAGGAATCTTCAAAAGTTCCAATCTTTATAAGTAAAAAGATTTATTAAAATGAATAACCAAGTGTTTTAATTGACATCAGAAGATCAAACAAATAAACCCTGAGAACATAGATAAAAGATAAATAAAGATATGAGCAGAACTTAATACAACAGCAAACGTATAAAATTGGGGTGATTTAGTAAGTCCAAAGAATATTCTTTGAAAAGATTGAAAAGACACACTTTGATTAAGGAAAACAAAAACGTAAGTAAAGAATATACAGAAAGAGTCAGGACAAAGTTATAGCAGAGAATATATGAAATGCCAGTAAATTTGAACATTTCTGTAAAGGGGACCATTTCCTAGCTCCTAAAGTTTACCAAAACTGACACAAGAGGAAATCATTTAAGGTCATCATGTCTGCCCTTGGCATGCTCGGAACGCCCTGGCCTCAGAATGCAGCATCTGTAGTCCATGGTAACCTGCGGAGAGGGGGCGGGGCTGAGCGAGGTTGGAACACTGCCCTCACTGAGGGAGTGGGTGTGGCCAGCTCTGCTGTGACTGACAAAGGCCAGGGGAGCATGTGGCCGAGGGCAGGGCCCTCAGTGCCCGGCAGGCCCAGTGGGGTGTCACAAGCTTTTACGCCCAGGCCAAAAGGCGCCTTCTTTGTCTGAACAGCTGCCCAAACACTCATCTTACCACTCAGGCCGCCCTCTTACTTGAAGTGTGTGTGGAACCTGTCCACGCAGTACACCTCGCTGCACAGCTAACCATAGGTCTGGGCATCGTAGATTCCTGCCAGGTGACCGAAGTTCGCAGGCAGATGGGTCCCTGGGACACACGCGGAGAGGCTCCTGCCTGGGCCACAGGCCGCCCACTACCCCAGCCCCAGATTGGGGGCCACACAGCAGCCCTGTCTGAGTCCTCTGCCTGTAGAGGGAGTATTGGACCAACACATCTAGAAAACGGGGTCCTCGCGGGCAACTCATTGGAGGGACACAAATAAATCTTTGCCGACTTTCTGCTGAAACTTTGGAGCGTTCACACCTAAGCCTCTTACAAGCTCAGCTGTTTAGCTAAACATGATCTCGTGATCGAAATTTACACAATAATGAAGAGATCAGCTACAAGGGGAGAAAATCAGCAAAAACAATCAATACCAGAATTAGATTCCCAAGGCCATCCATCAGATGTTGGAACAATCAGGTGCAAGGCAGGATATATACATAAAACTGGAACTGAAAGAAGAAACAAGGATGTTTTCAAAGTCTAGTATGATCTCTAAAACATTTTTAAAGTACATGTCATTGATAAAGCTAAATACTCAAAGGTTGTGTAATACAACAGATTAATCATTGAGAAGAGTGAAATTATGCTGTTTTGAAAACTATGGCAGGTCAGATTTTCTGCCTAATTATATAAGAAGATTTATCTAAAACCTACACATTATTTCAAAGACTTATTGGCTGTGAAATAAGTTAAGGGTATTTCAAATGGCTTGTCTGCAATGAAAGGTGCTATGTAGGGAATCACAGAAAGTCGAGGGGAAAATATGTCAATATATACATTGCTATATGTTGAACTAAGCCTTAGGACAGCAACAATGTAGAGCACCTGACACTTAGAAACTTGCAAGTAAGCTGGAATCTTCAAAAGTTCAAATATTTATAAGTAAAAAGATTTATTAAAATGAATAACCAAGTGTTTGAATTGACATCAGAAGATCAAACCAATAAACCCTGAGAACATAGATAAAAGATAAATAAAGATATGAGCAGAACTTAATACAACAGCAAACGTATAAAATTGAGGTGATTTAGTAAGTCCAAAGAATATTCTTTGAAAAGATTGAGAAGACACACTTTGATTAAGGAAAACAAAAACGTAAGTAAAGAATATCCAGAAAGAGACAGGACAAAGTTATAGCAGAGAATATATGAAATGCCAGTAAATTTGAATATTTCTGTAAAGGGGACCATTTCCTAGCTCCTAAAGTTTACCAAAACTGACACAAGACGAAGTCATTTAAGGTCATCAGGTCTGCCCTTGGCATTCTCGGAACGCCCTGGCCTCAGAATTCAGCATCTGTAGTCCATGGTAACCTGCGGAGAGGGGGCGGGGCTGAGTGTGGTTGGAACACTGCCCTCACTGAGGGAGTGGGTGTGGCCATCTCTGCTGTGACTGAACAATGGCAGGGGAGCAGAGGTCCCAGGGAAGGGCCCTCAGAGCCCAGCAGGCCCAGTGTGGTGTCACAAGCATTTAGGCCCAGACCAAAGGGCGCCTTCTTTGTCTGAAGAGCTGCCCAAACTCTCACCTTTCCACTCAGGCCGCCCTCTTACTTGAAGTGTGTTTGGAAGCTGTCCGCGCAGTACACTTCGCTACACAGCTAACCATCGGTCTGGGCATCGTAGCTTCCTGGCAGGTGACCGAAGTTCGCAGGCATATGAGTCCCTGGGAGACACGCGGAGAGGCTCCTGCCCGGGCCACAGGCCGCCCACTGCCCCAGCCCCAGATCAGGGGCCGCAAAGCAGCCCTGTCTGAGTCCCCTGCCTCTGGAGGGAGTATTGTACCAACACTTCTAGAAATAGGTGTCGTCGCGGGCAACTCATTGGAGGGACACAAATAAATCTTTGCCGACTTTCTGCTGAAACTTAGGAGCGTTCACACCTAAGCCTCTTACAAGGTCAGCTGTTTAGCTAAACATGAGCTCATGATCTAAATTTACGCAATAATGAAGAGATCAGCTACAAGGGGAGACAATCAGCAAAAACAATCAATACCAGAATTAGATTCCCAAGGCCATCCATCAGATGTTGGAATAATCAGGTGCAAGGCAGGATATATACATAAAACTGGAACTGAAACAAGAAACAAGGATGTTTTCAAAGTCTGGTACGATCTCTAAAACATTTTTAAAGTACATGTCATTGATAAAGCTAAATACTCAAAGGTTGTGTAATCCAACAGATTAATCATTGAGAAGAGTGAAATTATTCTGTTTTGAAAACTATGGCAGGTCAGATTTTCTGCCTAATTATATAAGAAGATTTCTCTAAAACATACACATTATTTCAAAGAGTTATTGGCTGTGAAATAACTTAAGGGTATTTCAAATGGCTTGTCTGCAATGAAAGGTGCTAGGTAGGGAATCACAGAAAGTCGAGGGGAAAATGTGTCAATATATACATTGCTATAGGTGAAATAAGCCTTAGGACAGCAACAATGTAGAGGACCTGACCCTTAGAAGCTTACAAGTAAGCTGGAATCTTCAAAAGTTACAATTTTTATAAGTAAAAATATTTATTAAAATGAATAACCAAGTGTTTTAATTGACATCAGAAGATCAAACCAATAAACCCTGAGAACATAGATAAAAGAAAAATAAAGATATGAGCAGAACTTAATACAACAGCAAACGTATAAAATTGAGGTGATTTAGTAAGTCCAAAGAATATTCTTTGAAAAGATTTAAAAGACACACTTTGAGTAAGGAAAACAAAAACATAAGTAAAGAATATATAGAAAGAGTCAGGACAGTGTTATAGCAAAGAATATATGAAATGCCAGTAAATTTGAATATTTCTGTAAAGGGGACCATTTCCTAGCTCCTAAAGTTTACCAAAACTGAGACAAGAGGAAATCATTTAAGGTCCTCATGCCTGCCCTTGTCATTCTGAGAACGCCCTGGCCTCAGAATGCAGCATCTGTAGTCCATGGTAACCTGCGGAGGGGGGGCGGGGCTGAGGGAGTTTGGAACACTGCCCTCACTGAGGGAGTGGGTGTGGCCAGCTCTGCTGTGACTGAACAAAGTGCAGGGGAGCAGCGGTCCAAGGGAAGGGCACTCAGAGCCCAGCAGGCCCAGTGTGGTTTCACAAGCATTTAGGCCCAGGCCAAAGGGTGCCTTCTTTGCCTGAACAGCTGCCCAAACTCTCACCTTTCCACTCAGGCCACCCTCTTTCTTGAAGTGTGTGTGGAAGCTGTCTGCGCAGTACACCTCGCTGCACAGCTAACCATAGGACTGGGCATCGTAACTTCCTGCCAGGTGACCGAAGTTCGCAGGAAGATGGGTCCCTGGGACACACACGGAGAGGATCCTGCCCGGGCCACAGGCCGCCCACTGCCCCAACCCCAGTTCAGCGGCCGAAAATCAGCCCTGTCTGAGTCTCCTGCCTCTAGAAGGAGTATTGGACCAACACTTCTAGAAAATGGGGTCCTCACGGGCAACTCATTGGAGGGACAGAAATAAATCTTTGCCGACTTTCTGCTGAAACTTAGGAGCGTTCACACCTAAGCCTAATACAAGGTCAGCTCTTTAGCTAAACATGAGCTCATTATCGAAATTTACACAATAATGAAGTGATCAGCTACAAGGGGAGACAATCAGCAAAAACAATCAATACCAGAATTAGATTCCCAAGGCCATCCATCAGATGTTGGAATAATCAGGTGCAAGGCAGGATATATACATAACACTGGAACTGAAACAAGAAACAAGGGTGTTTTCAAATTCTGGTACGATCTCTAAAACATTTTTAAAGTACATGTCATTGATAAAGCTAAATACTCAAAGGTTGTGTAATACAACAGATTAATCATTGAGAAGAGTGAAATTATGCTGTTTTGAAAATTATGGCAGGTGAGATTTTCTGCCTAATTATATAAGAAGATTTATCTAAAACATACACATTATTTCAAAGACTTATTGGCTGTGAAATAAGTTAAGGGTATTTCAAATGGCTTGTCTGCAATGAAAGGTGCTATGTAGGGAATCACAGAAAGTCGAGGGGAAAATATGTCAATATATACATTGCTATAGGTTAAAGTAAGCCTTAGGACAGCAACAATGTAGAGGACCTGACACTTAGAAACTTACAAGTAAGCAGGAATCTTCAAAAGTTCCAATCTTTATAAGTAAAAAGATTTATTAAAATGAATAACCAAGTGTTTTAATTGACATCAGAAGATCAAACAAATAAACCCTGAGAACATAGATAAAAGATAAATAAAGATATGAGCAGAACTTAATACAACAGCAAACGTATAAAATTGGGGTGATTTAGTAAGTCCAAAGAATATTCTTTGAAAAGATTGAAAAGACACACTTTGATTAAGGAAAACAAAAACGTAAGTAAAGAATATACAGAAAGAGTCAGGACAAAGTTATAGCAGAGAATATATGAAATGCCAGTAAATTTGAACATTTCTGTAAAGGGGACCATTTCCTAGCTCCTAAAGTTTACCAAAACTGACACAAGAGGAAATCATTTAAGGTCATCATGTCTGCCCTTGGCATGCTCGGAACGCCCTGGCCTCAGAATGCAGCATCTGTAGTCCATGGTAACCTGCGGAGAGGGGGCGGGGCTGAGCGAGGTTGGAACACTGCCCTCACTGAGGGAGTGGGTGTGGCCAGCTCTGCTGTGACTGACAAAGGCCAGGGGAGCATGTGGCCGAGGGCAGGGCCCTCAGTGCCCGGCAGGCCCAGTGGGGTGTCACAAGCTTTTACGCCCAGGCCAAAAGGTGCCTTCTTTGTCTGAACAGCTGCCCAAACACTCATCTTACCACTCAGGCCGCCCTCTTACTTGAAGTGTGTGTGGAACCTGTCCACGCAGTACACCTCGCTGCACAGCTAACCATAGGTCTGGGCATCGTAGATTCCTGCCAGGTGACCGAAGTTCGCAGGCAGATGGGTCCCTGGGACACACGCGGAGAGGCTCCTGCCTGGGCCACAGGCCGCCCACTACCCCAGCCCCAGATTGGGGGCCACACAGCAGCCCTGTCTGAGTCCTCTGCCTGTAGAGGGAGTATTGGACCAACACATCTAGAAAACGGGGTCCTCGCGGGCAACTCATTGGAGGGACACAAATAAATCTTTGCCGACTTTCTGCTGAAACTTTGGAGCGTTCACACCTAAGCCTCTTACAAGCTCAGCTGTTTAGCTAAACATGATCTCGTGATCGAAATTTACACAATAATGAAGAGATCAGCTACAAGGGGAGAAAATCAGCAAAAACAATCAATACCAGAATTAGATTCCCAAGGCCATCCATCAGATGTTGGAACAATCAGGTGCAAGGCAGGATATATACATAAAACTGGAACTGAAAGAAGAAACAAGGATGTTTTCAAAGTCTAGTATGATCTCTAAAACATTTTTAAAGTACATGTCATTGATAAAGCTAAATACTCAAAGGTTGTGTAATACAACAGATTAATCATTGAGAAGAGTGAAATTATGCTGTTTTGAAAACTATGGCAGGTCAGATTTTCTGCCTAATTATATAAGAAGATTTATCTAAAACCTACACATTATTTCAAAGACTTATTGGCTGTGAAATAAGTTAAGGGTATTTCAAATGGCTTGTCTGCAATGAAAGGTGCTATGTAGGGAATCACAGAAAGTCGAGGGGAAAATATGTCAATATATACATTGCTATATGTTGAACTAAGCCTTAGGACAGCAACAATGTAGAGCACCTGACACTTAGAAACTTGCAAGTAAGGTAGAATCTTCAAAAGTTCAAATCTTTATAAGTAAAAAGATTTATTAAAATGAATAACCAAGTGTTTTAATTGACATCAGAAGATCAAACAAATAAACCCTGAGAACATAGATAAAAGATAAATAAAGATATGAGCAGAACTTAATACAACAGGAAAAGTATAAAATTGAGGTGATTTGGTAAGTCCAAAGAATATTCTTTGAAAAGATTGAAAAGACACACTTTGATTAAGGAAAACAAAAACATAAGTAAAGGATATACAGAAAGAGTCAGGACAATGTTATAGCAGAGAATATATGAAATGACAGTAAATTTGAACATTTCTGTAAAGGGGACCATTTCCTAGCTCCTAAAGTTTACCAAAACTGACACAAGAGGAAGTCATTTAAGATCATCATGTCTGCCCTTGGCATTCTCGGAACGCCCTGGCCTCAGAATGCAGCAACTGTAGTCCATGGTAACCTGCGGAGAGGGGGCGGGGCTGAGGGAGGTTGGAACACTGCCCTCACTGAGGGACTGGGTGTGGCCATCTCTGCTGTGACTGAACAAAGTGCAGGGGAGCTTGGGGCCGAGGGCAGGGCCCTCAGAGCCCGGCAGGCCCAGTGGGGTGTCACAAGCATTTAGGCCCAGGCCAAAGGGCGCCTTCTTTGTCTGAACAGCTGCCCAAACTCTCACCTTTCCACTCAGGCCGCCCTCTTACTTGAAGTGTGTGTGGAACCAGTCCACGCAGTACACCTCGATGCACAGCTAACCATAAGTCTGGGCATCGTAGCTTCCTGTCAGGTGACCGAAGTTCGCAGGTAGATGGGTCCCTGGGACACACGCGGAGAGGCTCCTGCCCGGGCCACAGGCCGCCCACTACCCCAGCCCCAGATTGAGGCCACAGAGCAGCCCTGTCTGAGTCCCCTCCCTCTAGAGGGAGTATTGGACCAACATTTCTAGAAAACGGAGTCCTCGCGGGCAACTCATTGGAGGGACACAAATAAATCTTTCCCGACTTTCTGCTGAAACTTAGGAGCATTCACACCTAAGCCTCTTACAAGGTCATCTGTTTAGCTAAACATGAGCTCATGATCTAAATTTACACAATAATGAAGAGATCAGCTAAAAGGGGAGACAATCCGCAAAAACAATCAATACCAGAATTAGATTTCCAAGGCCATCCATCAGATGTTGGAATAATCAGGTGCAAGGCAGGATATATACATAAAACTGGAACTGAAATAAGAAACCAGGATGTTTTCAAAGTCTGGTAGGATCTCTAAAACATTTTTAAAGTACATGTCATTGATAAAGCTAAATACTCAAAGTTTGTGTAATACAACAGATTAATCATTGAGAAGAGTGTAATTATGCTGTTTTGAAAACTATGGCAGGTCAGATTTTCTGCCTAATTGTATAAGAAGATTTATCTAAAACATACACATTATTTCAAAGACTTATTGGCTGTGAAATAAGTTAAGGGTATTTCAAATGGCTTGTCTGCAATGAAAGGTGCTATGTAGGGAATCACAGAAAGTCAAGGGGAAAATATGTCAATATATACATTGCTATACGTAGAACTAAGCCTTAGGACAGCAACAATGTAGAGGACCTGACACTTAGAAACTTGCAAGTAAGCTGGAATCTTCAAAAGTTCAAATATTTATAAGTAAAAAGATTTATTAAAATGAATAACCAAGTGTTTTAATTGACATCAGAAGATCAAACCAATAAACCCTGAGAACATAGATAAAAGAAAAATAAAGATATGAGCAGAACTTAATACAACAGCAAACGTATAAAATTGAGGTGATTTAGTAAGTCCAAAGAATATTCTTTGAAAAGATTTAAAAGACACACTTTGAGTAAGGAAAACAAAAACATAAGTAAAGAATATATAGAAAGAGTCAGGACAATGTTATAGCAAAGAATATATGCAATGCCAGTAAATTTGAATATTTCTGTAAAGGGGACCATTTCCTAGCTCCTAAAGTTTACCAAAACTGAGACAAGAGGAAATCATTTAAGGTCCTCATGCCTGCCCTTGTCATTCTGAGAACGCCCTGGCCTCAGAATGCAGCATCTGTAGTCCATGGTAACCTGCGGAGGGGGGGCGGGGCTGAGGGAGTTTGGAACACTGCCCTCACTGAGGGAGTGGGTGTGGCCATCTCTGCTGTGACTGAACAAAGTGCAGGGGAGCAGCGGTCCAAGGGAAGGGCACTCAGAGCCCAGCAGGCCCAGTGTGGTTTCACAAGCATTTAGGCCCAGGCCAAAGGGTGCCTTCTTTGCCTGAACAGCTGCCCAAACTCTCACCTTTCCACTCAGGCCACCCTCTTTCTTGAAGTGTGTGTGGAAGCTGTCCGCGCAGTACACCTCGCTGCACAGCTAACCATAGGACTGGGCATCGTAACTTCCTGCCAGGTGACCGAAGTTCGCAGGAAGATGGGTCCCTGGGACACACACGGAGAGGATCCTGCCCGGGCCACAGGCCGCCCACTGCCCCAACCCCAGTTCAGCGGCCGAAAATCAGCCCTGTCTGAGTCTCCTGCCTCTAGAAGGAGTATTGGACCAACACTTCTAGAAAATGGGGTCCTCACGGGCAACTCATTGGAGGGACAGAAATAAATCTTTGCCGACTTTCTGCTGAAACTTAGGAGCGTTCACACCTAAGCCTAATACAAGGTCAGCTCTTTAGCTAAACATGAGCTCATTATCGAAATTTACACAATAATGAAGTGATCAGCTACAAGGGGAGACAATCAGCAAAAACAATCAATACCAGAATTAGATTCCCAAGGCCATCCATCAGATGTTGGAATAATCAGGTGCAAGGCAGGATATATACATAACACTGGAACTGAAACAAGAAACAAGGGTGTTTTCAAATTCTGGTACGATCTCTAAAACATTTTTAAAGTACATGTCATTGATAAAGCTAAATACTCAAAGGTTGTGTAATACAACAGATTAATCATTGAGAAGAGTGAAATTATGCTGTTTTGAAAATTATGGCAGGTGAGATTTTCTTCCTAATTATATAAGAAGATTTCTCTAAAACATACACATTATTTCAAAGACTTATTGGCTGTGAAATAAGTTAAGGGTATTTCAAATGGCTTGTCTGCAATGAAAGGTGCTATGTAGGGAATCACAGAAAGTCGAGGGGAAAATATGTCAATATATACATTGCTATAGGTTAAAGTAAGCCTTAGGACAGCAACAATGTAGAGGACCTGACACTTAGAAACTTACAAGTAAGCAGGAATCTTCAAAAGTTCCAATCTTTATAAGTAAAAAGATTTATTAAAATGAATAACCAAGTGTTTTAATTGACATCAGAAGATCAAACAAATAAACCCTGAGAACATAGATAAAAGATAAATAAAGATATGAGCAGAACTTAATACAACAGCAAACGTATAAAATTGGGGTGATTTAGTAAGTCCAAAGAATATTCTTTGAAAAGATTGAAAAGACACACTTTGATTAAGGAAAACAAAAACGTAAGTAAAGAATATACAGAAAGAGTCAGGACAAAGTTATAGCAGAGAATATATGAAATGCCAGTAAATTTGAACATTTCTGTAAAGGGGACCATTTCCTAGCTCCTAAAGTTTACCAAAACTGACACAAGAGGAAATCATTTAAGGTCATCATGTCTGCCCTTGGCATGCTCGGAACGCCCTGGCCTCAGAATGCAGCATCTGTAGTCCATGGTAACCTGCGGAGAGGGGGCGGGGCTGAGCGAGGTTGGAACACTGCCCTCACTGAGGGAGTGGGTGTGGCCAGCTCTGCTGTGACTGACAAAGGCCAGGGGAGCATGTGGCCGAGGGCAGGGCCCTCAGTGCCCGGCAGGCCCAGTGGGGTGTCACAAGCTTTTACGCCCAGGCCAAAAGGCGCCTTCTTTGTCTGAACAGCTGCCCAAACACTCATCTTAACACTCAGGCCGCCCTCTTACTTGAAGTGTGTGTGGAACCTGTCCACGCAGTACACCTCGCTGCACAGCTAACCATAGGTCTGGGCATCGTAGATTCCTGCCAGGTGACCGAAGTTCGCAGGCAGATGGGTCCCTGGGACACACGCGGAGAGGCTCCTGCCTGGGCCACAGGCCGCCCACTACCCCAGCCCCAGATTGGGGGCCACACAGCAGCCCTGTCTGAGTCCTCTGCCTGTAGAGGGAGTATTGGACCAACACATCTAGAAAACGGGGTCCTCGCGGGCAACTCATTGGAGGGACACAAATAAATCTTTGCCGACTTTCTGCTGAAACTTTGGAGCGTTCACACCTAAGCCTCTTACAAGCTCAGCTGTTTAGCTAAACATGATCTCGTGATCGAAATTTACACAATAATGAAGAGATCAGCTACAAGGGGAGAAAATCAGCAAAAACAATCAATACCAGAATTAGATTCCCAAGGCCATCCATCAGATGTTGGAACAATCAGGTGCAAGGCAGGATATATACATAAAACTGGAACTGAAAGAAGAAACAAGGATGTTTTCAAAGTCTAGTATGATCTCTAAAACATTTTTAAAGTACATGTCATTGATAAAGCTAAATACTCAAAGGTTGTGTAATACAACAGATTAATCATTGAGAAGAGTGAAATTATGCTGTTTTGAAAACTATGGCAGGTCAGATTTTCTGCCTAATTATATAAGAAGATTTATCTAAAACCTACACATTATTTCAAAGACTTATTGGCTGTGAAATAAGTTAAGGGTATTTCAAATGGCTTGTCTGCAATGAAAGGTGCTATGTAGGGAATCACAGAAAGTCGAGGGGAAAATATGTCAATATATACATTGCTATATGTTGAACTAAGCCTTAGGACAGCAACAATGTAGAGCACCTGACACTTAGAAACTTGCAAGTAAGCTAGAATCTTCAAAAGTTCAAATCTTTATAAGTAAAAAGATTTATTAAAATGAATAACCAAGTGTTTTAATTGACATCAGAAGATCAAACAAATAAACCCTGAGAACATAGATAAAAGATAAATAAAGATATGAGCAGAACTTAATACAACAGGAAAAGTATAAAATTGAGGTGATTTGGTAAGTCCAAAGAATATTCTTTGAAAAGATTTAAAAGACACACTTTGATTAAGGAAAACAAAAACATAAGTAAAGGATATACAGAAAGAGTCAGGACAATGTTATAGCAGAGAATATATGAAATGACAGTAAATTTGAACATTTCTGTAAAGGGGACCATTTCCTAGCTCCTAAAGTTTACCAAAACTGACACAAGAGGAAGTCATTTAAGATCATCATGTCTGCCCTTGGCATTCTCGGAACGCCCTGGCCTCAGAATGCAGCAACTGTAGTCCATGGTAACCTGCGGAGAGGGGGCGGGGCTGAGGGAGGTTGGAACACTGCCCTCACTGAGGGACTGGGTGTGGCCATCTCTGCTGTGACTGAACAAAGTGCAGGGGAGCTTGGGGCCGAGGGCAGGGCCCTCAGAGCCCGGCAGGCCCAGTGGGGTGTCACAAGCATTTAGGCCCAGGCCAAAGGGCGCCTTCTTTGTCTGAACAGCTGCCCAAACTCTCACCTTTCCACTCAGGCCGCCCTCTTACTTGAAGTGTGTGTGGAACCACTCCACGCAGTACACCTCGATGCACAGCTAACCATAAGTCTGGGCATCGTAGCTTCCTGTCAGGTGACCGAAGTTCGCAGGTAGATGGGTCCCTGGGACACACGCGGAGAGGCTCCTGCCCGGGCCACAGGCCGCCCACTACCCCAGCCCCAGATTGAGGCCACAGAGCAGCCCTGTCTGAGTCCCCTCCCTCTAGAGGGAGTATTGGACCAACATTTCTAGAAAACGGAGTCCTCGCGGGCAACTCATTGGAGGGACACAAATAAATCTTTCCCGACTTTCTGCTGAAACTTAGGAGCATTCACACCTAAGCCTCTTACAAGGTCATCTGTTTAGCTAAACATGAGCTCATGATCTAAATTTACACAATAATGAAGAGATCAGCTAAAAGGGGAGACAATCCGCAAAAACAATCAATACCAGAATTAGATTTCCAAGGCCATCCATCAGATGTTAGAATAATCAGGTGCAAGGCAGGATATATACATAAAACTGGAACTGAAATAAGAAACCAGGATGTTTTCAAAGTCTGGTAGGATCTCTAAAACATTTTTAAAGTACATGTCATTGATAAAGCTAAATACTCAAAGTTTGTGTAATACAACAGATTAATCATTGAGAAGAGTGTAATTATGCTGTTTTGAAAACTATGGCAGGTCAGATTTTCTGCCTAATTGTATAAGAAGATTTATCTAAAACATACACATTATTTCAAAGACTTATTGGCTGTGAAATAAGTTAAGGGTATTTCAAATGGCTTGTCTGCAATGAAAGGTGCTATGTAGGGAATCACAGAAAGTCAAGGGGAAAATATGTCAATATATACATTGCTATACGTAGAACTAAGCCTTAGGACAGCAACAATGTAGAGGACCTGACACTTAGAAACTTGCAAGTAAGCTGGAATCTTCAAAAGTTCAAATATTTATAAGTAAAAAGATTTATTAAAATGAATAACCAAGTGTTTTAATTGACATCAGAAGATCAAACCAATAAACCCTGAGAACATAGATAAAAGAAAAATAAAGATATGAGCAGAACTTAATACAACAGCAAACGTATAAAATTGAGGTGATTTAGTAAGTCCAAAGAATATTCTTTGAAAAGATTTAAAAGACACACTTTGAGTAAGGAAAACAAAAACATAAGTAAAGAATATATAGAAAGAGTCAGGACAGTGTTATAGCAAAGAATATATGAAATGCCAGTAAATTTGAATATTTCTGTAAAGGGGACCATTTCCTAGCTCCTAAAGTTTACCAAAACTGAGACAAGAGGAAATCATTTAAGGTCCTCATGCCTGCCCTTGTCATTCTGAGAACGCCCTGGCCTCAGAATGCAGCATCTGTAGTCCATGGTAACCTGCGGAGGGGGGGCGGGGCTGAGGGAGTTTGGAACACTGCCCTCACTGAGGGAGTGGGTGTGGCCATCTCTGCTGTGACTGAACAAAGTGCAGGGGAGCAGGGGTCCCAGGGAAGGGCACTCAGAGCCCAGCAGGCCCAGTGTGGTTTCACAAGCATTTAGGCCCAGGCCAAAGAGTGCCTTCTTTGCCTGAACAGCTGCCCAAACTCTCACCTTTCCACTCAGGCCACCCTCTTTCTTGAAGTGTGTGTGGAAGCTGTCCGCGCAGTACACCTCGCTGCACAGCTAACCATAGGACTGGGCATCGTAGCTTCCTGCCAGGTGACCGAAGTTCGCAGGAAGATGGGTCCCTGGGACACACACGGAGAGGCTCCTGCCGGGGCCACAGGCCGCCCACTGCCCCAGCCCCAGTTCAGCGGCCGAAAATCAGCCCTGTCTGAGTCTCCTGCCTCTAGAAGGAGTATTGGACCAACACTTCTAGAAAATGGGGTCCTCACGGGCAACTCATTGGAGGGACAGAAATAAATCTTTGCCGACTTTCTGCTGAAACTTAGAAGCGTTCACACCTAAGCCTCTTACAAGGTCAGCTCTTTAGCTAAACATGAGCTCATTATCGAAATTTACACAATAATGAAGTGATCAGCTACAAGGGGAGACAATCAGCAAAAACAATCAATACCAGAATTAGATTCCCAAGGCCATCCATCAGATGTTGGAATAATCAGGTGCAAGGCAGGATATATACATAACACTGGAACTGAAACAAGAAACAAGGGTGTTTTCAAATTCTGGTACGATCTCTAAAACATTTTTAAAGTACATGTCATTGATAAAGCTAAATACTCAAAGGTTGTGTAATACAACAGATTAATCATTGAGAAGAGTGAAATTATGCTGTTTTGAAAATTATGGCAGGTGAGATTTTCTTCCTAATTATATAAGAAGATTTCTCTAAAACATACACATTATTTCAAAGACTTATTGGCTGTGAAATAAGTTAAGGGTATTTCAAATGGCTTGTCTGCAATGAAAGGTGCTATGTAGGGAATCACAGAAAGTCAAGGGGAAAATATGTCAATATATACATTGCTATACGTAGAACTAAGCCTTAGGACAGCAACAATGTAGAGGACCTGACACTTAGAAACTTGCAAGTAAGCTGGAATCTTCAAAAGTTCAAATATTTATAAGTAAAAAGATTTATTAAAATGAATAACCAAGTGTTTTAATTGACATCAGAAGATCAAACCAATAAACCCTGAGAACATAGATAAAAGATAAATAAAGATATGAGCAGAACTTAATACAACAGCAAACGTATAAAATTGAGGTGATTTAGTAAGTCCAAAGAATATTCTTTGAAAAGTTTGAAAAGACACACTTTGATTAAGGAAAACAAAAACATAAGTGAAGAATATACAGAAAGAATCAGGACAATGTTATAGCAGAGAATATATGAAATGCCAGTAAATTTGAACATTTCTGTAAAGGGGACCATTTCCTAGCTCCTAAAGTTTACCAAAACTGACACAAGAGGAAGTCATTTAAGGTCATCATGTCTGCCCTTGGCATTCTCGGAACGCCCTGGCCTCAGAATGCAGCAACTGTAGTCCATGGTAACCTGAGGAGAGGGGGCGGGGCTGAGGCAGGTTGGAACACTGCCCTCACTGAGGGAGTGGGTGTGGCCATCTCTGCTGTGACTGAACAAAGGGCAGGGGAGCATGGGGCCGAGGGCAGGGCCGTCAGAGCCCGGCAGGCCCAGTGGGGTGTCACAAGCATTTAGGCCCAGGCCAAAGGGCGCCTTCTTTGTCTGAACAGCTGCCCAAACTCTCACCTTTCCACTCAGGCCGCCCTCTTACTTGAAGTGTGTGTGGAACCTCTCCACGCAGTACACCTCGCTGCACAGCTAACCATAGGTCTGGGCATCGTAGCTTCCTGCCAGGTGACCGATGTTCGCAGGTAGATCGGTCCCTGGGACACACGCGGAGAGGCTCCTGCCCGGGCCACAGGCCGCCCACTACCCCAGCCCCAGATTGGTGCCACACAGCAGCCCTGTCTGAGTCCCCTCCCTCTAGAGGGAGTATTTAAACAACACTTCTAGAAAACGGAGTCCTCGCGCGCAACTCATTGGAGGGACACAAATTAATCTTTGCCGACTTTCTGCTGAAACTTAGGAGCATTCACACCTAAGCCTCTTACACGGTCAGCTGTTTAGCTAAACATGAGCTCATGATCTAAATTTACACAATAATGAAGAGATCAGCTACAAGGGGAGACAATCAGCAAAAACAATCAATACCATAATTATATTCCCAAAGACATCCATCAGATGTTGGAATAATCAGGTGCAAGGCAGGATATATACAGAAAACTGGAACTGAAACAAGAAACAAGGATGTTTTCAAAGTCTGGTAGGATCTCTAAAACATTTTTAAAGTACATGTCATTGATAAAGCTAACTACTCAAAGGTTGTGTAATACAACAGATTAATCATTGAGGAGAGTGAAATTATGCTGTTTCGAAAACTATGGCAGGTCAGATTTTCTGCCTAATTATATAAGAAGATTTCTCTAAAACATACACATTATTTCAAAGAGTTATTGGCTGTGAAATAACTTAAGGGTATTTCAAATGGCTTGTCTGCAATGAAAGGTGCTATGTAGGGAATCACAGAAAGTCGAGGGGAAAATATGTCAATATATACATTGCTATAGGTTAAAGTAAGCCTTAGGACAGCAACAATGTAGAGGACCTGACACTTAGAAACTTACAAGTAAGCAGGAATCTTCAAAAGTTCCAATCTTTATAAGTAAAAAGATTTATTAAAATGAATAACCAAGTGTTTTAATTGACATCAGAAGATCAAACAAATAAACCCTGAGAACATAGATAAAAGATAAATAAAGATATGAGCAGAACTTAATACAACAGCAAACGTATAAAATTGGGGTGATTTAGTAAGTCCAAAGAATATTCTTTGAAAAGATTGAAAAGACACACTTTGATTAAGGAAAACAAAAACGTAAGTAAAGAATATACAGAAAGAGTCAGGACAAAGTTATAGCAGAGAATATATGAAATGCCAGTAAATTTGAACATTTCTGTAAAGGGGACAATTTCCTAGCTCCTAAAGTTTACCAAAACTGACACAAGAGGAAATCATTTAAGGTCATCATGTCTGCCCTTGGCATGCTCGGAACGCCCTGGCCTCAGAATGCAGCATCTGTAGTCCATGGTAACCTGCGGAGAGGGGGCGGGGCTGAGCGAGGTTGGAACACTGCCCTCACTGAGGGAGTGGGTGTGGCCAGCTCTGCTGTGACTGACAAAGGCCAGGGGAGCATGTGGCTGAGGGCAGGGCCCTCAGTGCCCGGCAGGCCCAGTGGGGTGTCACAAGCTTTTACGCCCAGGCCAAAAGGCGCCTTCTTTGTCTGAACAGCTGCCCAAACACTCATCTTACCACTCAGGCCGCCCTCTTACTTGAAGTGTGTGTGGAACCTGTCCACGCAGTACACCTCGCTGCACAGCTAACCATAGGTCTGGGCATCGTAGATTCCTGCCAGGTGACCGAAGTTCGCAGGCAGATGGGTCCCTGGGACACACGCGGAGAGGCTCCTGCCTGGGCCACAGGCCGCCCACTACCCCAGCCACAGATTGGGGGCCACACAGCAGCCCTGTCTGAGTCCTCTGCCTGTAGAGGGAGTATTGGACCAACACATCTAGAAAACGGGGTCCTCGCGGGCAACTCATTGGAGGGACACAAATAAATCTTTGCCGACTTTCTGCTGAAACTTTGGAGCGTTCACACCTAAGCCTCTTACAAGCTCAGCTGTTTAGCTAAACATGATCTCGTGATCGAAATTTACACAATAATGAAGAGATCAGCTACAAGGGGAGAAAATCAGGAAAAACAATCAATACCAGAATTAGATTCCCAAGGCCATCCATCAGATGTTGGAACAATCAGGTGCAAGGCAGGATATATACATAAAACTGGAACTGAAAGAAGAAACAAGGATGTTTTCAAAGTCTAGTACGATCTCTAAAACATTTTTAAAGTACATGTCATTGATAAAGCTAAATACTCAAAGGTTGTGTAATACAACAGATTAATCATTGAGAAGAGTGAAATTATGCTGTTTTGAAAACTATGGCAGGTCAGATTTTCTGCCTAATTATATAAGAAGATTTATCTAAAACATACACATTATTTCAAAGACTTATTGGCTGTGAAATAAGTTAAGGGTATTTCAAATGTCTTGTCTGCAATGAAAGGTGCTATGTAGGGAATCACAGAAAGTCGAGGGGAAAATATGTCAATATATACATTGCTATATGTTGAACTAAGCCTTAGGACAGCAACAATGTAGAGCACCTGACACTTAGAAACTTGCAAGTAAGCTAGAATCTTCAAAAGTTCAAATCTTTATAAGTAAAAAGATTTATTAAAATGAATAACCAAGTGTTTTAATTGACATCAGAAGATCAAACCAATAAACCCTGAGAACATAGATAAAAGATAAATAAAGATATGAGCAGAACTTAATACAACAGGAAAAGTATAAAATTGAGGTGATTTGGTAAGTCCAAAGAATATTCTTTGAAAAGATTGAAAAGACACACTTTGATTAAGGAAAACAAAAACATAAGTAAAGAATATACAGAAAGAGACAGGACAATGTTATAGCAGAGAATATATGAAATGACAGTAAATTTGAACATTTCTGTAAAGGGGACCATTTCCTAGCTCCTAAAGTTTACCAAAACTGACACAAGAGGAAGTCATTTAAGGTCATCATGTCTGCCCTTGGCATTCTCGGAACGCCCGGGCCTCAGAATGCAGCAACTGTAGTCCATGGTAAACTGCGGAGAGGGGGCGGGGCTGAGGGAGGTTGGAACACTGCCCTCACTGAGGGACTGGGTGTGGCCATCTCTGCTGTGACTGAACAAAGGGCAGGGGAGCTTGGGGCCGAGGGCAGGGCCCTCAGAGCCCGGCAGGCCCAGTGGGGTGTCACAAGCATTTAGGCCCAGGCCAAAGGGCGCCTTCTTTGTCTGAACAGCTGCCCAAACTCTCACCTTTCCACTCAGGCCGCCCTCTTACTTGAAGTGTGTGTGGAACCAGTCCACGCAGTACACCTCGATGCACAGCTAACCATAGGTCTGGGCGTCGTAGCTTCCTGTCAGGTGACCGAAGTTCGCAGGTAGATGGGTCCCTGGGACACACGCGGAGATGCTCCTGCCCGGGCCACAGGCCGCCCACTACCCCAGCCCCAGATTGAGGCCACAGAGCAGCCCTGTCTGAGTCCCCTCCCTCTAGAGGGAGTATTGGACCAACATTTCTAGAAAACGGAGTCCTCGCGGGCAACTCATTGGAGGGACACAAATAAATCTTTGCCGACTTTCTGCTGAAACTTAGGAGCATTCACACCTAAGCCTCTTACAAGGTCATCTGTTTAGCTAAACATGAGCTCATGATCTAAATTTACACAATAATGAAGAGATCAGCTAAAAGGGGAGACAATCCGCAAAAACAATCAATACCAGAATTAGATTTCCAAGGCCATCCATCAGATGATGGAATAATCAGGTGCAAGGCAGGATATATACATAAAACTGGAACTGAAATAAGAAACCAGGATGTTTTCAAAGTCTGGTAGGATCTCTAAAACATTTTTAAAGTACATGTCATTGATAAAGCTAAATACTCAAAGTTTCTGTAATACAACAGATTAATCATTGAGAAGAGTGTAATTATGCTGTTTTGAAAACTATGGCAGGTCAGATTTTCTGCCTAATTATATAAGAAGATTTATCTAAAACATACACATTATTTCAAAGACTTATTGGCTGTGAAATAAGTTAAGGGTATTTCAAATGGCTTGTCTGCAATGAAAGGTGCTATGTAGGGAATCACAGAAAGTCGAGGGGAAAATATGTCAATATATACATTGCTATAGGTTGAACTAAGCCTTAGGACAGCAACAATGTAGAGGACCTGACCCTTAGAAGCTTACAAGTAAGCTGGAATCTTCAAAAGTTCCAATATTTATAAGTAAAAAGATTTATTAAAATGAATAACCAAGTGTTTTAATTGACATCAGAAGATCAAACCAATAAACCCTGAGAACATAGATAAAAGATAAATAAAGATATGAGCAGAACTTAATACAACAGCAAACGTATAAAATTGAGGTGATTTAGTAAGTCCAAAGAATATTCTTTGAAAAGATTGAGAAGACACACTTTGATTAAGGAAAACAAAAACGTAAGTAAAGAATATCCAGAAAGAGACAGGACAAAGTTATAGCAGAGAATATATGAAATGCCAGTAAATTTGAATATTTCTGTAAAGGGGACCATTTCCTAGCTCCTAAAGTTTACCAAAACTGACACAAGAGGAAATCATTTAAGGTCATCAGGTCTGCCCTTGGCATTCTCGGAACGCCCTGGCCTCAGAATTCAGCATCTGTAGTCCATGGTAACCTGCGGAGAGGGGGCGGGGCTGAGTGTGGTTGGAACACTGCCCTCACTGAGGGAGTGGGTGTGGCCAGCTCTGCTGTGACTGAACAATGGCAGGGAAGCAGGGGTCCCAGGGAAGGGCCCTCAGAGCCCAGCAGGCCCAGTGTGGTGTCACAAGCATTTAGGCACAGACCAAAGGGCGCCTTCTTTGTCTGAAGAGCTGCCCAAACTCTCACCTTTCCACTCAGGCCGCCCTCTTACTTGAAGTGTGTTTGGAAGCTGTCCGCGCAGTGCACTTCGCTACACAGCTAACCATAGGTCTGGGCATCGTAGCTTCCTGGCAGGTGACCAAAGTTCGCAGGCATATGAGTCCCTGGGACACACGCGGAGAGGCTCCTGCCCGGGCCAAAGGCCGCCCACTGCCCCAGCCCCAGATCAGGGGCCGCAAAGCAGCCCTGTCTGAGTCCCCTGCCTCTGGAGGGAGTATTGTACCAACACTTCTAGAAATAGGTGTCGTCGCGGGCAACTCATTGGAGGGACACAAATAAATCTTTGCCGACTTTCTGCTGAAACTTAGGAGCGTTCACACCTAAGCCTCTTACAAGGTCAGCTGTTTAGCTAAACATGAGCTCATGATCTAAATTTACACAATAATGAAGAGATCAGTTACAAGGGGAGACAATCAGCAAAAACAATCAATACCAGAATTAGATTCCCAAGGCCATCCATCAGATGTTGGAATAATCAGGTGCAAGGCAGGATATATACATAACACTGGAACTGAAACAAGAAACAAGGATGTTTTCAAAGTCTGGTACGATCTCTAAAACATTTTTAAAGTACATGTCATTGATAAAGCTAAATACTCAAAGGTTGTGTAATCCAACAGATTAATCATTGAGAAGAATGAAATTATGCTGTTTCGAAAACTATGCCAGGTCAGATTTTCTGCCTAATTATATAAGAAGATTTCTCTAAAACATACACATTATTTCAAAGAGTTATTGGCTGTGAAATAACTTAAGGGTATTTAAAATGGCTTGTCTGCAATGAAAGGTGCTATGTAGGGAATCACAGAAACTCGAGGGGAAAATATGTCAATATATACATTGCTATAGGTTAAAGTAAGCCTTAGGACAGCAACAATGTAGAGGACCTGACCCTTAGAAACTTACAATTAAGCTGGAATCTTCAAAAGTTCCAATCTTTATAAGTAAAAAGATTTATTAAAATGAATAACCAAGTGTTTTAATTGACATCAGAAGATCAAACCAATAAACCCTGAGAACATAGATAAAAGATAAATAAAGATATGAGCAGAACTTAATACAACAGCAAACGTATAAAATTGGGGTGATTTAGTAAGTCCAAAGAATATTCTTTGAAAAGATTGAAAAGACACACTTTGATTAAGGAAAACAAAAACGTAAGTAAAGAATATACAGAAAGAGTCAGGACAAAGTTATAGCAGAGAATATATGAAATGCCAGTAAATTTGAACATTTCTGTAAAGGGGACCATTCCCTATCTCCTAAAGTTTACGAAAACTGACACAAGAGGAAATCATTTAAGGTCATCATGTCTGCCCTTGGCATGCTCAGAACGCCCTGGCCTCAGAATGCAGCATCTGTAGTCCATGGTAACCTACGGAGAGGGGGCGGGGCTGAGCGAGGTTGGAACACTGCCCTCACTGAGGGAGTGGGTGTGGCCAGCTCTGCTGTGACTGACAAAGGCCAGGGGAGCATGTGGCCGAGGGCAGGGCCCTCAGTGCCCGGCAGGCCCAGTGGGGTGTCACAAGCTTTTACGCCCAGGCCAAAAGGCGCCTTCTTTATTTGAACATCTGCCCAAACACTCATCTTACCACTCAGGCCGCCCTCTTACTTGAAATGTGTGTGGAACCTGTCCACGCAGTACACCTCGCTGCACAGCTAACCATAGGTCTGGGCATCGTAGATTCCTGCCAGGTGACCGAAGTTCACAGGCAGATGGGTCCCTGGGACACACGCGGAGAGGCTCCTGCCTGGGCCACAGGCCGCCCACTACCCCAACCCCAGATTGGGGGCCACACAGCAGCCCTGTCTGAGTCCTCTGCCTGTAGAGGGAGTATTGGACCAACACATCTAGAAAACGGGGTCCTCGCGGGCAACTCATTGGAGGGACACAAATAAATCTTTGCCGACTTTCTGCCGAAACTTTGGAGCGTTCACACCTAAGCCTCTTACAAGCTCAGCTGTTTAGCTAAACATGATCTCGTGATCGAAATTTACACAGTAATGAAGAGATCAGCTACAAGGGGAGAAAATCAGCAAAAACAATCAATACCAGAATTAGATTCCCAAGGCCATCCATCAGATGTTGGAATAATCAGGTGCAACGCAGGATATATACATAAAACTGGAACTGAAAGAAGAAACAAGGATGTTTTCGAAGTCTAGTACGATCTCTAAAACATTTTTAAAGTACATGTCATTGATAAAGCTAAATACTCAAAGGTTGTGTAATACAACAGATTAATCATTGAGAAGAGTGAAATTATGCTGTTTTGAAAACTATGGCAGGTCAGATTTTCTGCCTAATTATATAAGAAGATTTATCTAAAACCTACACATTATTTCAAAGACTTATTGGCTGTGAAATAAGTTAAGGGTATTTCAAATGGCTTGTCTGCAATGAAAGGTGCTATGTAGGGAATCACAGAAAGTCGAGGGGAAAATATGTCAATATATACATTGCTATATGTTGAACTAAGCCTTAGGAGAGCAACAATGTAGAGCACCTGACACTTAGAAACTTGCAAGTAAGCTAGAATCTTCAAAAGTTCAAATCTTTATAAGTAAAAAGATTTATTAAAATGAATAACCAAGTGTTTTAATTGACATCAGAAGATCAAACAAATAAACCCTGAGAACATAGATAAAAGATAAATAAAGATATGAGCAGAACTTAATACAACAGCAAACGTATAAAATTGGGGTGATTTAGTAAGTCCAAAGAATATTCTTTGAAAAGATTGAAAAGACACACTTTGATTAAGGAAAACAAAAACGTAAGTAAAGAATATACAGAAAGAGTCAGGACAAAGTTATAGCAGAGAATATATGAAATGCCAGTAAATTTGAACATTTCTGTAAAGGGGACCATTTCCTAGCTCCTAAAGTTTACGAAAACTGACACAAGAGGAAATCATTTAAGGTCATCATGTCTGCCCTTGGCATGCTCGGAACGGCCTGGCCTCAGAATGCAGCATCTGTAGTCCATGGTAACCTACGGAGAGGGGGCGGGGCTGAGCGAGGTTGGAACACTGCCCTCACTGAGGGAGTGGGTGTGGCCAGCTCTGCTGTGACTGACAAAGGCCAGGGGAGCATGTGGCCGAGGGCAGGGCCCTCAGTGCCCGGCAGGCCCAGTGGGGTGTCACAAGCTTTTACGCCCAGGCCAAAAGGCGCCTTCTTTGTCTGAACAGCTGCCCAAACACTCATCTTACCACTCAGGCCGCCCTCTTATTTGAAGTGTGTGTGGAACCTGTCCACGCAGTACACCTCGCTGCACAGCTAACCATAGGTCTGGGCATCGTAGATTCCTGCCAGGTGACCGAAGTTCGCAGGCAGATGGGTCCCTGGGACACACGCGGAGAGGCTCCTGCCTGGGCCACAGGCCACCCACTACCCCAGCCCCAGATTGGGGGCCACACAGCAGCCCTGTCTGAGTCCTCTGCCTGTAGAGGGAGTATTGGACCAACACATCTAGAAAACGGGGTCCTCGCGGGCAACTCATTGGAGGGACACAAATAAATCTTTGCCGACTTTCTGCTGAAACTTTGGAGCGTTCACACGTAAGCCTCTTACAAGCTCAGCTGTTTAGCTAAACATGATCTCGTGATCGAAATTTACACAATAATGAAGAGATCAGCTACAAGGGGAGAAAATCAGCAAAAACAATCAATACCAGAATTAGATTCCCAAGGCCATCCATCAGATGTTGGAACAATCAGGTGCAAGGCAGGATATATACATAAAACTGGAACTGAAAGAAGAAACAAGGATGTTTTCAAAGTCTAGTACGATCTCTAAAACATTTTTAAAGTACATGTCATTGATAAAGCTAAATACTCAAAGGTTGTGTAATACAACAGATTAATCATTGAGAAGAGTGAAATTATGCTGTTTTGAAAACTATGGCAGGTCAGATTTTCTGCCTAATTATATAAGAAGATTTATCTAAAACCTACACATTATTTCAAAGACTTATTGGCTGTGAAATAAGTTAAGGGTATTTCAAATGGCTTGTCTGCAATGAAAGGTGCTATGTAGGGAATCACAGAAAGTCGAGGGGAAAATATGTCAATATATACATTGCTATATGTTGAACTAAGCCTTAGGACAGCAACAATGTAGAGCACCTGACACTTAGAAACTTGCAAGTAAGCTAGAATCTTCAAAAGTTCAAATCTTTATAAGTAAAAAGATTTATTAAAATGAATAACCAAGTGTTTTAATTGACATCAGAAGATCAAACAAATAAACCCTGAGAACATAGATAAAAGATAAATAAAGATATGAGCAGAACTTAATACAACAGCAAACGTATAAAATTGAGGTGATTTGGTAAGTCCAAAGAATATTCTTGGAAAAGATTGAAAAGACACACTTTGATTAAGGAAAACAAAAACATAAGTAAAGAATATACAGAAAGAGTCAGGACAATGTTATAGCAGAGAATATATGAAATGACAGTAAATTTGAACATTTCTGTAAAGGGGACCATTTCCTAGCTCCTAAAGTTTGCCAAAACTGACACAAGAGGAAGTCATTTAAGGTCATCATGTCTGCCCTTGGCATTCTCGGAACGCCCGGGCCTCAGAATGCAGCAACTGTAGTCCATGGTAACCTGCGGAGAGGGGGCGGGGCTGAGGGAGGTTGGAACACTGCCCTCACTGAGGGACTGGGTGTGGCCATCTCTGCTGTGACTGAACAAAGGGCAGGGGAGCTTGGGGCCGAGTGCAGGGCCCTCAGAGCCCGGCAGGCCCAGTGGGGTGTCACTAGCATTTAGGCCCAGGCCAAAGGGCGCCTTCTTTGTCTGAACAGCTGCCCAAACTCTCACCTTTCCACTCAGGACGCCCTCTTACTTGAAGTGTGTGTGGAACCAGTCCACGCAGTACACCTCGATGCACAGCTAACCATAGGTCTGGGCATCGTAGCTTCCTGTCAGGTGACCGAAGTTCGCAGGTAGATGGGTCCCTGGGACACACGCGGAGAGGCTCCTGCCCGGGCCACAGGCCGCCCACTACCCCAGCCCCAGATTGAGGCCACAGAGCAGCCCTGTCTGAGTCCCCTCCCTCTAGAGGGAGTATTGGACCAACATTTCTAGAAAACGGAGTCCTCGCGGGCAACTCATTGGAGGGACACAAATAAATCTTTGCCGACTTTCTGCTGAAACTTAGGAGCATTCACACCTAAGCCTCTTACAAGGTCATCTGTTTAGCTAAACATGAGCTCATGATCTAAATTTACACAATAATGAAGAGATCAGCTAAAAGGGGAGACAATCCACAAAAACAATCAATACCAGAATTAGATTTCCAAGGCCATCCATCAGATGTTGGAATAATCAGGTGCAAGGCAGGATATATACATAAAACTGGAACTGAAATAAGAAACCAGGATGTTTTCAAAGTCTGGTAGGATCTCTAAAACATTTTTAAAGTACATGTCATTGATAAAGCTAAATACTCAAAGTTTGTGTAATACAACAGATTAATCATTGAGAAGAGTGTAATTATGCTGTTTTGAAAACTATGGCAGGTCAGATTTTCTGCCTAATTATATAAGAAGATTTCTCTAAAACATACACATTATTTCAAAGACTTATTGGCTGTGAAATAAGTTAAGGGTATTTCAAATGGCTTGTCTGCAATGAAAGGTGCTATGTAGGGAATCACAGAAAGTCGAGGGGAAAATATGTCAATATATACATTGCTATAGGTTGAACTAAGCCTTAGGACAGCAACAATGTAGAGGACCTGACCCTTAGAAGCTTACAAGTAAGCTGGAATCTTCAAAAGTTCCAATATTTATAAGTAAAAAGATTTATTAAAATTAATAACCAAGTGTTTTAATTGACATCAGAAGATCAAACCAATAAACCCTGAGAACATAGATAAAAGATAAATAAAGATATGAGCAGAACTTAATACAACAGCAAACGTATAAAATTGAGGTGATTTAGTAAGTCCAAAGAATATTCTTTGAAAAGATTGAGAAGACACACTTTGATTAAGGAAAACAAAAACGTAAGTAAAGAATATCCAGAAAGAGACAGGACAAAGTTATAGCAGAGAATATATGAAATGCCAGTAAATTTGAATATTTCTGTAAAGGGGACCATTTCCTAGCTCCTAAAGTTTACCAAAACTGACACAAGAGGAAATCATTTAAGGTCATCAGGTCTGCCCTTGGCATTCTCGGAACGCCCTGGCCTCAGAATTCAGCATCTGTAGTCCATGGTAACCTGCGGAGAGGGGGCGGGGCTGAGTGTGGTTGGAACACTGCCCTCACTGAGGGAGTGGGTGTGGCCATCTCTGCTGTGACTGAACAATGGCAGGGGAGCAGAGGTCCCAGGGAAGGGCCCTCAGAGCCCAGCAGGCCCAGTGTGGTGTCACAAGCATTTAGGCCCAGACCAAAGGGCGCCTTCTTTGTCTGAAGAGCTGCCCAAACTCTCACCTTTCCACTCAGGCCGCCCTCTTACTTGAAGTGTGTTTGGAAGCTGTCCGCGCAGTACACTTCGCTACACAGCTAACCATAGGTCTGGGCATCGTAGCTTCCTGGCAGGTGACCGAAGTTCGCAGGCATATGAGTCCCTGGGACACACGCGGAGAGGCTCCTGCCCGGGCCACAGGCCGCCCACTGCCCCAGCCCCAGATCAGGGGCCGCAAAGCAGCCCTGTCTGAGTCCCCTGCCTCTGGAGGGAGTATTGTACCAACACTTCTAGAAATAGGTGTCGTCGCGGGCAACTCATTGGAGGGACACAAATAAATCTTTGCCGACTTTCTGCTGAAACTTAGGAGCGTTCACACCTAAGCCTCTTACAAGGTCAGCTGTTTAGCTAAACATGAGCTCATGATCTAAATTTACACAATAATGAAGAGATCAGTTACAAGGGGAGACAATCAGCAAAAACAATCAATACCAGAATTAGATTCCCAAAGACATCCATCAGATGTTGGAATAATCAGGTGCAAGGCAGGATATATACAGAAAACTGGAACTGAAACAAGAAACAAGGATGTTTTCAAAGTCTGGTAGGATCTCTAAAACATTTTTAAAGTACATGTCATTGATAATGCTAACTACTCAAAGGTTGTGTAATACAACAGATTAATCATTGAGAAGAGTGAAATTATGCTGTTTTGAAAACTATGGCAGGTCAGATTTTCTGCCTAATTATATAAGAAGATTTATCTAAAACATACACATTATTTCAAAGACTTATTGGCTGTGAAATAAGTTAAGGGTATTTCAAATGGCTTGTCTGCAATGAAAGGTGCTATGTAGGGAATCACAGAAAGTCGAGGGGAAAATATGTCAATATATACATTGCTATAGGTTGAACTAAGCCTTAGGACAGCAACAATGTAGAGGACCTGACCCTTAGAAACTTACAAGTAAGCAGGAATCTTCAAAAGTTCCAATCTTTATAAGTAAAAAGATTTATTAAAATGAATAACCAAGTGTTTTAATTGACATCAGAAGATCAAACAAATAAACCCTGAGAACATAGATAAAAGATAAATAAAGATATGAGCAGAACTTAATACAACAGCAAACGTATAAAATTGGGGTGATTTAGTAAGTCCAAAGAATATTCTTTGAAAAGATTGAAAAGACACACTTTGATTAAGGAAAACAAAAACGTAAGTAAAGAATATACAGAAAGAGTCAGGACAAAGTTATAGCAGAGAATATATGAAATGCCAGTAAATTTGAACATTTCTGTAAAGGGGACCATTTCCTAGCTCCTAAAGTTTACCAAAACTGACACAAGAGGAAATCATTTAAGGTCATCATGTCTGCCCTTGGCATGCTCGGAACGCCCTGGCCTCAGAATGCAGCATCTGTAGTCCATGGTAACCTGCGGAGAGGGGGCGGGGCTGAGCGAGGTTGGAACACTGCCCTCACTGAGGGAGTGGGTGTGGCCAGCTCTGCTGTGACTGACAAAGGCCAGGGGAGCATGTGGCCGAGGGCAGGGCCCTCAGTGCCCGGCAGGCCCAGTGGGGTGTCACAAGCTTTTACGCCCAGGCCAAAAGGCGCCTTCTTTGTCTGAACAGCTGCCCAAACACTCATCTTAACACTCAGGCCGCCCTCTTACTTGAAGTGTGTGTGGAACCTGTCCACGCAGTACACCTCGCTGCACAGCTAACCATAGGTCTGGGCATCGTAGATTCCTGCCAGGTGACCGAAGTTCGCAGGCAGATGGGTCCCTGGGACACACGCGGAGAGGCTCCTGCCTGGGCCACAGGCCGCCCACTACCCCAGCCCCAGATTGGGGGCCACACAGCAGCCCTGTCTGAGTCCTCTGCCTGTAGAGGGAGTATTGGACCAACACATCTAGAAAACGGGGTCCTCGCGGGCAACTCATTGGAGGGACACAAATAAATCTTTGCCGACTTTCTGCTGAAACTTTGGAGCGTTCACACCTAAGCCTCTTACAAGCTCAGCTGTTTAGCTAAACATGATCTCGTGATCGAAATTTACACAATAATGAAGAGATCAGCTACAAGGGGAGAAAATCAGCAAAAACAATCAATACCAGAATTAGATTCCCAAGGCCATCCATCAGATGTTGGAACAATCAGGTGCAAGGCAGGATATATACATAAAACTGGAACTGAAAGAAGAAACAAGGATGTTTTCAAAGTCTAGTATGATCTCTAAAACATTTTTAAAGTACATGTCATTGATAAAGCTAAATACTCAAAGGTTGTGTAATACAACAGATTAATCATTGAGAAGAGTGAAATTATGCTGTTTTGAAAACTATGGCAGGTCAGATTTTCTGCCTAATTATATAAGAAGATTTATCTAAAACCTACACATTATTTCAAAGACTTATTGGCTGTGAAATAAGTTAAGGGTATTTCAAATGGCTTGTCTGCAATGAAAGGTGCTATGTAGGGAATCACAGAAAGTCGAGGGGAAAATATGTCAATATATACATTGCTATATGTTGAACTAAGCCTTAGGACAGCAACAATGTAGAGCACCTGACACTTAGAAACTTGCAAGTAAGCTAGAATCTTCAAAAGTTCAAATCTTTATAAGTAAAAAGATTTATTAAAATGAATAACCAAGTGTTTTAATTGACATCAGAAGATCAAACAAATAAACCCTGAGAACATAGATAAAAGATAAATAAAGATATGAGCAGAACTTAATACAACAGGAAAAGTATAAAATTGAGGTGATTTGGTAAGTCCAAAGAATATTCTTTGAAAAGATTTAAAAGACACACTTTGATTAAGGAAAACAAAAACATAAGTAAAGGATATACAGAAAGAGTCAGGACAATGTTATAGCAGAGAATATATGAAATGACAGTAAATTTGAACATTTCTGTAAAGGGGACCATTTCCTAGCTCCTAAAGTTTACCAAAACTGACACAAGAGGAAGTCATTTAAGATCATCATGTCTGCCCTTGGCATTCTCGGAACGCCCTGGCCTCAGAATGCAGCAACTGTAGTCCATGGTAACCTGCGGAGAGGGGGCGGGGCTGAGGGAGGTTGGAACACTGCCCTCACTGAGGGACTGGGTGTGGCCATCTCTGCTGTGACTGAACAAAGTGCAGGGGAGCTTGGGGCCGAGGGCAGGGCCCTCAGAGCCCGGCAGGCCCAGTGGGGTGTCACAAGCATTTAGGCCCAGGCCAAAGGGCGCCTTCTTTGTCTGAACAGCTGCCCAAACTCTCACCTTTCCACTCAGGCCGCCCTCTTACTTGAAGTGTGTGTGGAACCACTCCACGCAGTACACCTCGATGCACAGCTAACCATAAGTCTGGGCATCGTAGCTTCCTGTCAGGTGACCGAAGTTCGCAGGTAGATGGGTCCCTGGGACACACGCGGAGAGGCTCCTGCCCGGGCCACAGGCCGCCCACTACCCCAGCCCCAGATTGAGGCCACAGAGCAGCCCTGTCTGAGTCCCCTCCCTCTAGAGGGAGTATTGGACCAACATTTCTAGAAAACGGAGTCCTCGCGGGCAACTCATTGGAGGGACACAAATAAATCTTTCCCGACTTTCTGCTGAAACTTAGGAGCATTCACACCTAAGCCTCTTACAAGGTCATCTGTTTAGCTAAACATGAGCTCATGATCTAAATTTACACAATAATGAAGAGATCAGCTAAAAGGGGAGACAATCCGCAAAAACAATCAATACCAGAATTAGATTTCCAAGGCCATCCATCAGATGTTAGAATAATCAGGTGCAAGGCAGGATATATACATAAAACTGGAACTGAAATAAGAAACCAGGATGTTTTCAAAGTCTGGTAGGATCTCTAAAACATTTTTAAAGTACATGTCATTGATAAAGCTAAATACTCAAAGTTTGTGTAATACAACAGATTAATCATTGAGAAGAGTGTAATTATGCTGTTTTGAAAACTATGGCAGGTCAGATTTTCTGCCTAATTGTATAAGAAGATTTATCTAAAACATACACATTATTTCAAAGACTTATTGGCTGTGAAATAAGTTAAGGGTATTTCAAATGGCTTGTCTGCAATGAAAGGTGCTATGTAGGGAATCACAGAAAGTCAAGGGGAAAATATGTCAATATATACATTGCTATACGTAGAACTAAGCCTTAGGACAGCAACAATGTAGAGGACCTGACACTTAGAAACTTGCAAGTAAGCTGGAATCTTCAAAAGTTCAAATATTTATAAGTAAAAAGATTTATTAAAATGAATAACCAAGTGTTTTAATTGACATCAGAAGATCAAACCAATAAACCCTGAGAACATAGATAAAAGAAAAATAAAGATATGAGCAGAACTTAATACAACAGCAAACGTATAAAATTGAGGTGATTTAGTAAGTCCAAAGAATATTCTTTGAAAAGATTTAAAAGACACACTTTGAGTAAGGAAAACAAAAACATAAGTAAAGAATATATAGAAAGAGTCAGGACAGTGTTATAGCAAAGAATATATGAAATGCCAGTAAATTTGAATATTTCTGTAAAGGGGACCATTTCCTAGCTCCTAAAGTTTACCAAAACTGAGACAAGAGGAAATCATTTAAGGTCCTCATGCCTGCCCTTGTCATTCTGAGAACGCCCTGGCCTCAGAATGCAGCATCTGTAGTCCATGGTAACCTGCGGAGGGGGGGCGGGGCTGAGGGAGTTTGGAACACTGCCCTCACTGAGGGAGTGGGTGTGGCCATCTCTGCTGTGACTGAACAAAGTGCAGGGGAGCAGGGGTCCCAGGGAAGGGCACTCAGAGCCCAGCAGGCCCAGTGTGGTTTCACAAGCATTTAGGCCCAGGCCAAAGAGTGCCTTCTTTGCCTGAACAGCTGCCCAAACTCTCACCTTTCCACTCAGGCCACCCTCTTTCTTGAAGTGTGTGTGGAAGCTGTCCGCGCAGTACACCTCGCTGCACAGCTAACCATAGGACTGGGCATCGTAGCTTCCTGCCAGGTGACCGAAGTTCGCAGGAAGATGGGTCCCTGGGACACACACGGAGAGGCTCCTGCCGGGGCCACAGGCCGCCCACTGCCCCAGCCCCAGTTCAGCGGCCGAAAATCAGCCCTGTCTGAGTCTCCTGCCTCTAGAAGGAGTATTGGACCAACACTTCTAGAAAATGGGGTCCTCACGGGCAACTCATTGGAGGGACAGAAATAAATCTTTGCCGACTTTCTGCTGAAACTTAGAAGCGTTCACACCTAAGCCTCTTACAAGGTCAGCTCTTTAGCTAAACATGAGCTCATTATCGAAATTTACACAATAATGAAGTGATCAGCTACAAGGGGAGACAATCAGCAAAAACAATCAATACCAGAATTAGATTCCCAAGGCCATCCATCAGATGTTGGAATAATCAGGTGCAAGGCAGGATATATACATAACACTGGAACTGAAACAAGAAACAAGGGTGTTTTCAAATTCTGGTACGATCTCTAAAACATTTTTAAAGTACATGTCATTGATAAAGCTAAATACTCAAAGGTTGTGTAATACAACAGATTAATCATTGAGAAGAGTGAAATTATGCTGTTTTGAAAATTATGGCAGGTGAGATTTTCTTCCTAATTATATAAGAAGATTTCTCTAAAACATACACATTATTTCAAAGACTTATTGGCTGTGAAATAAGTTAAGGGTATTTCAAATGGCTTGTCTGCAATGAAAGGTGCTATGTAGGGAATCACAGAAAGTCAAGGGGAAAATATGTCAATATATACATTGCTATACGTAGAACTAAGCCTTAGGACAGCAACAATGTAGAGGACCTGACACTTAGAAACTTGCAAGTAAGCTGGAATCTTCAAAAGTTCAAATATTTATAAGTAAAAAGATTTATTAAAATGAATAACCAAGTGTTTTAATTGACATCAGAAGATCAAACCAATAAACCCTGAGAACATAGATAAAAGATAAATAAAGATATGAGCAGAACTTAATACAACAGCAAACGTATAAAATTGAGGTGATTTAGTAAGTCCAAAGAATATTCTTTGAAAAGTTTGAAAAGACACACTTTGATTAAGGAAAACAAAAACATAAGTGAAGAATATACAGAAAGAATCAGGACAATGTTATAGCAGAGAATATATGAAATGCCAGTAAATTTGAACATTTCTGTAAAGGGGACCATTTCCTAGCTCCTAAAGTTTACCAAAACTGACACAAGAGGAAGTCATTTAAGGTCATCATGTCTGCCCTTGGCATTCTCGGAACGCCCTGGCCTCAGAATGCAGCAACTGTAGTCCATGGTAACCTGAGGAGAGGGGGCGGGGCTGAGGCAGGTTGGAACACTGCCCTCACTGAGGGAGTGGGTGTGGCCATCTCTGCTGTGACTGAACAAAGGGCAGGGGAGCATGGGGCCGAGGGCAGGGCCGTCAGAGCCCGGCAGGCCCAGTGGGGTGTCACAAGCATTTAGGCCCAGGCCAAAGGGCGCCTTCTTTGTCTGAACAGCTGCCCAAACTCTCACCTTTCCACTCAGGCCGCCCTCTTACTTGAAGTGTGTGTGGAACCTCTCCACGCAGTACACCTCGCTGCACAGCTAACCATAGGTCTGGGCATCGTAGCTTCCTGCCAGGTGACCGATGTTCGCAGGTAGATCGGTCCCTGGGACACACGCGGAGAGGCTCCTGCCCGGGCCACAGGCCGCCCACTACCCCAGCCCCAGATTGGTGCCACACAGCAGCCCTGTCTGAGTCCCCTCCCTCTAGAGGGAGTATTTAAACAACACTTCTAGAAAACGGAGTCCTCGCGCGCAACTCATTGGAGGGACACAAATTAATCTTTGCCGACTTTCTGCTGAAACTTAGGAGCATTCACACCTAAGCCTCTTACACGGTCAGCTGTTTAGCTAAACATGAGCTCATGATCTAAATTTACACAATAATGAAGAGATCAGCTACAAGGGGAGACAATCAGCAAAAACAATCAATACCATAATTATATTCCCAAAGACATCCATCAGATGTTGGAATAATCAGGTGCAAGGCAGGATATATACAGAAAACTGGAACTGAAACAAGAAACAAGGATGTTTTCAAAGTCTGGTAGGATCTCTAAAACATTTTTAAAGTACATGTCATTGATAAAGCTAACTACTCAAAGGTTGTGTAATACAACAGATTAATCATTGAGGAGAGTGAAATTATGCTGTTTCGAAAACTATGGCAGGTCAGATTTTCTGCCTAATTATATAAGAAGATTTCTCTAAAACATACACATTATTTCAAAGAGTTATTGGCTGTGAAATAACTTAAGGGTATTTCAAATGGCTTGTCTGCAATGAAAGGTGCTATGTAGGGAATCACAGAAAGTCGAGGGGAAAATATGTCAATATATACATTGCTATAGGTTAAAGTAAGCCTTAGGACAGCAACAATGTAGAGGACCTGACACTTAGAAACTTACAAGTAAGCAGGAATCTTCAAAAGTTCCAATCTTTATAAGTAAAAAGATTTATTAAAATGAATAACCAAGTGTTTTAATTGACATCAGAAGATCAAACAAATAAACCCTGAGAACATAGATAAAAGATAAATAAAGATATGAGCAGAACTTAATACAACAGCAAACGTATAAAATTGGGGTGATTTAGTAAGTCCAAAGAATATTCTTTGAAAAGATTGAAAAGACACACTTTGATTAAGGAAAACAAAAACGTAAGTAAAGAATATACAGAAAGAGTCAGGACAAAGTTATAGCAGAGAATATATGAAATGCCAGTAAATTTGAACATTTCTGTAAAGGGGACAATTTCCTAGCTCCTAAAGTTTACCAAAACTGACACAAGAGGAAATCATTTAAGGTCATCATGTCTGCCCATGGCATGCTCGGAACGCCCTGGCCTCAGAATGCAGCATCTGTAGTCCATGGTAACCTGCGGAGAGGGGGCGGGGCAGAGCGAGGTTGGAACACTGCCCTCACTGAGGGAGTGGGTGTGGCCAGCTCTGCTGTGACTGACAAAGGCCAGGGGAGCATGTGGCTGAGGGCAGGGCCCTCAGTGCCCGGCAGGCCCAGTGGGGTGTCACAAGCTTTTACGCCCAGGCCAAAAGGCGCCTTCTTTGTCTGAACAGCTGCCCAAACACTCATCTTACCACTCAGGCCGCCCTCTTACTTGAAGTGTGTGTGGAACCTGTCCACGCAGTACACCTCGCTGCACAGCTAACCATAGGTCTGGGCATCGTAGATTCCTGCCAGGTGACCGAAGTTCGCAGGCAGATGGGTCCCTGGGACACACGCGGAGAGGCTCCTGCCTGGGCCACAGGCCGCCCACTACCCCAGCCACAGATTGGGGGCCACACAGCAGCCCTGTCTGAGTCCTCTGCCTGTAGAGGGAGTATTGGACCAACACATCTAGAAAACGGGGTCCTCGCGGGCAACTCATTGGAGGGACACAAATAAATCTTTGCCGACTTTCTGCTGAAACTTTGGAGCGTTCACACCTAAGCCTCTTACAAGCTCAGCTGTTTAGCTAAACATGATCTCGTGATCGAAATTTACACAATAATGAAGAGATCAGCTACAAGGGGAGAAAATCAGGAAAAACAATCAATACCAGAATTAGATTCCCAAGGCCATCCATCAGATGTTGGAACAATCAGGTGCAAGGCAGGATATATACATAAAACTGGAACTGAAAGAAGAAACAAGGATGTTTTCAAAGTCTAGTACGATCTCTAAAACATTTTTAAAGTACATGTCATTGATAAAGCTAAATACTCAAAGGTTGTGTAATACAACAGATTAATCATTGAGAAGAGTGAAATTATGCTGTTTTGAAAACTATGGCAGGTCAGATTTTCTGCCTAATTATATAAGAAGATTTATCTAAAACATACACATTATTTCAAAGACTTATTGGCTGTGAAATAAGTTAAGGGTATTTCAAATGTCTTGTCTGCAATGAAAGGTGCTATGTAGGGAATCACAGAAAGTCGAGGGGAAAATATGTCAATATATACATTGCTATATGTTGAACTAAGCCTTAGGACAGCAACAATGTAGAGCACCTGACACTTAGAAACTTGCAAGTAAGCTAGAATCTTCAAAAGTTCAAATCTTTATAAGTAAAAAGATTTATTAAAATGAATAACCAAGTGTTTTAATTGACATCAGAAGATCAAACCAATAAACCCTGAGAACATAGATAAAAGATAAATAAAGATATGAGCAGAACTTAATACAACAGGAAAAGTATAAAATTGAGGTGATTTGGTAAGTCCAAAGAATATTCTTTGAAAAGATTGAAAAGACACACTTTGATTAAGGAAAACAAAAACATAAGTAAAGAATATACAGAAAGAGACAGGACAATGTTATAGCAGAGAATATATGAAATGACAGTAAATTTGAACATTTCTGTAAAGGGGACCATTTCCTAGCTCCTAAAGTTTACCAAAACTGACACAAGAGGAAGTCATTTAAGGTCATCATGTCTGCCCTTGGCATTCTCGGAACGCCCGGGCCTCAGAATGCAGCAACTGTAGTCCATGGTAAACTGCGGAGAGGGGGCGGGGCTGAGGGAGGTTGGAACACTGCCCTCACTGAGGGACTGGGTGTGGCCATCTCTGCTGTGACTGAACAAAGGGCAGGGGAGCTTGGGGCCGAGGGCAGGGCCCTCAGAGCCCGGCAGGCCCAGTGGGGTGTCACAAGCATTTAGGCCCAGGCCAAAGGGCGCCTTCTTTGTCTGAACAGCTGCCCAAACTCTCACCTTTCCACTCAGGCCGCCCTCTTACTTGAAGTGTGTGTGGAACCAGTCCACGCAGTACACCTCGATGCACAGCTAACCATAGGTCTGGGCGTCGTAGCTTCCTGTCAGGTGACCGAAGTTCGCAGGTAGATGGGTCCCTGGGACACACGCGGAGATGCTCCTGCCCGGGCCACAGGCCGCCCACTACCCCAGCCCCAGATTGAGGCCACAGAGCAGCCCTGTCTGAGTCCCCTCCCTCTAGAGGGAGTATTGGACCAACATTTCTAGAAAACGGAGTCCTCGCGGGCAACTCATTGGAGGGACACAAATAAATCTTTGCCGACTTTCTGCTGAAACTTAGGAGCATTCACACCTAAGCCTCTTACAAGGTCATCTGTTTAGCTAAACATGAGCTCATGATCTAAATTTACACAATAATGAAGAGATCAGCTAAAAGGGGAGACAATCCGCAAAAACAATCAATACCAGAATTAGATTTCCAAGGCCATCCATCAGATGATGGAATAATCAGGTGCAAGGCAGGATATATACATAAAACTGGAACTGAAATAAGAAACCAGGATGTTTTCAAAGTCTGGTAGGATCTCTAAAACATTTTTAAAGTACATGTCATTGATAAAGCTAAATACTCAAAGTTTCTGTAATACAACAGATTAATCATTGAGAAGAGTGTAATTATGCTGTTTTGAAAACTATGGCAGGTCAGATTTTCTGCCTAATTATATAAGAAGATTTATCTAAAACATACACATTATTTCAAAGACTTATTGGCTGTGAAATAAGTTAAGGGTATTTCAAATGGCTTGTCTGCAATGAAAGGTGCTATGTAGGGAATCACAGAAAGTCGAGGGGAAAATATGTCAATATATACATTGCTATAGGTTGAACTAAGCCTTAGGACAGCAACAATGTAGAGGACCTGACCCTTAGAAGCTTACAAGTAAGCTGGAATCTTCAAAAGTTCCAATATTTATAAGTAAAAAGATTTATTAAAATGAATAACCAAGTGTTTTAATTGACATCAGAAGATCAAACCAATAAACCCTGAGAACATAGATAAAAGATAAATAAAGATATGAGCAGAACTTAATACAACAGCAAACGTATAAAATTGAGGTGATTTAGTAAGTCCAAAGAATATTCTTTGAAAAGATTGAGAAGACACACTTTGATTAAGGAAAACAAAAACGTAAGTAAAGAATATCCAGAAAGAGACAGGACAAAGTTATAGCAGAGAATATATGAAATGCCAGTAAATTTGAATATTTCTGTAAAGGGGACCATTTCCTAGCTCCTAAAGTTTACCAAAACTGACACAAGAGGAAATCATTTAAGGTCATCAGGTCTGCCCTTGGCATTCTCGGAACGCCCTGGCCTCAGAATTCAGCATCTGTAGTCCATGGTAACCTGCGGAGAGGGGGCGGGGCTGAGTGTGGTTGGAACACTGCCCTCACTGAGGGAGTGGGTGTGGCCAGCTCTGCTGTGACTGAACAATGGCAGGGAAGCAGGGGTCCCAGGGAAGGGCCCTCAGAGCCCAGCAGGCCCAGTGTGGTGTCACAAGCATTTAGGCACAGACCAAAGGGCGCCTTCTTTGTCTGAAGAGCTGCCCAAACTCTCACCTTTCCACTCAGGCCGCCCTCTTACTTGAAGTGTGTTTGGAAGCTGTCCGCGCAGGGCACTTCGCTACACAGCTAACCATAGGTCTGGGCATCGTAGCTTCCTGGCAGGTGACCAAAGTTCGCAGGCATATGAGTCCCTGGGACACACGCGGAGAGGCTCCTGCCCGGGCCAAAGGCCGCCCACTGCCCCAGCCCCAGATCAGGGGCCGCAAAGCAGCCCTGTCTGAGTCCCCTGCCTCTGGAGGGAGTATTGTACCAACACTTCTAGAAATAGGTGTCGTCGCGGGCAACTCATTGGAGGGACACAAATAAATCTTTGCCGACTTTCTGCTGAAACTTAGGAGCGTTCACACCTAAGCCTCTTACAAGGTCAGCTGTTTAGCTAAACATGAGCTCATGATCTAAATTTACACAATAATGAAGAGATCAGTTACAAGGGGAGACAATCAGCAAAAACAATCAATACCAGAATTAGATTCCCAAGGCCATCCATCAGATGTTGGAATAATCAGGTGCAAGGCAGGATATATACATAACACTGGAACTGAAACAAGAAACAAGGATGTTTTCAAAGTCTGGTACGATCTCTAAAACATTTTTAAAGTACATGTCATTGATAAAGCTAAATACTCAAAGGTTGTGTAATCCAACAGATTAATCATTGAGAAGAATGAAATTATGCTGTTTCGAAAACTATGCCAGGTCAGATTTTCTGCCTAATTATATAAGAAGATTTCTCTAAAACATACACATTATTTCAAAGAGTTATTGGCTGTGAAATAAGTTAAGGGTATTTCAAATGGCTTGTCTGCAATGAAAGGTGCTATGTAGGGAATCACAGAAACTCGAGGGGAAAATATGTCAATATATACATTGCTATAGGTTAAAGTAAGCCTTAGGACAGCAACAATGTAGAGGACCTGACCCTTAGAAACTTACAATTAAGCTGGAATCTTCAAAAGTTCCAATCTTTATAAGTAAAAAGATTTATTAAAATGAATAACCAAGTGTTTTAATTGACATCAGAAGATCAAACCAATAAACCCTGAGAACATAGATAAAAGATAAATAAAGATATGAGCAGAACTTAATACAACAGCAAACGTATAAAATTGGGGTGATTTAGTAAGTCCAAAGAATATTCTTTGAAAAGATTGAAAAGACACACTTTGATTAAGGAAAACAAAAACGTAAGTAAAGAATATACAGAAAGAGTCAGGACAAAGTTATAGCAGAGAATATATGAAATGCCAGTAAATTTGAACATTTCTGTAAAGGGGACCATTCCCTATCTCCTAAAGTTTACGAAAACTGACACAAGAGGAAATCATTTAAGGTCATCATGTCTGCCCTTGGCATGCTCAGAACGCCCTGGCCTCAGAATGCAGCATCTGTAGTCCATGGTAACCTACGGAGAGGGGGCGGGGCTGAGCGAGGTTGGAACACTGCCCTCACTGAGGGAGTGGGTGTGGCCAGCTCTGCTGTGACTGACAAAGGCCAGGGGAGCATGTGGCCGAGGGCAGGGCCCTCAGTGCCCGGCAGGCCCAGTGGGGTGTCACAAGCTTTTACGCCCAGGCCAAAAGGCGCCTTCTTTATTTGAACATCTGCCCAAACACTCATCTTACCACTCAGGCCGCCCTCTTACTTGAAATGTGTGTGGAACCTGTCCACGCAGTACACCTCGCTGCACAGCTAACCATAGGTCTGGGCATCGTAGATTCCTGCCAGGTGACCGAAGTTCACAGGCAGATGGGTCCCTGGGACACACGCGGAGAGGCTCCTGCCTGGGCCACAGGCCGCCCACTACCCCAACCCCAGATTGGGGGCCACACAGCAGCCCTGTCTGAGTCCTCTGCCTGTAGAGGGAGTATTGGACCAACACATCTAGAAAACGGGGTCCTCGCGGGCAACTCATTGGAGGGACACAAATAAATCTTTGCCGACTTTCTGCCGAAACTTTGGAGCGTTCACACCTAAGCCTCTTACAAGCTCAGCTGTTTAGCTAAACATGATCTCGTGATCGAAATTTACACAGTAATGAAGAGATCAGCTACAAGGGGAGAAAATCAGCAAAAACAATCAATACCAGAATTAGATTCCCAAGGCCATCCATCAGATGTTGGAATAATCAGGTGCAACGCAGGATATATACATAAAACTGGAACTGAAAGAAGAAACAAGGATGTTTTCAAAGTCTAGTACGATCTCTAAAACATTTTTAAAGTACATGTCATTGATAAAGCTAAATACTCAAAGGTTGTGTAATACAACAGATTAATCATTGAGAAGAGTGAAATTATGCTGTTTTGAAAACTATGGCAGGTCAGATTTTCTGCCTAATTATATAAGAAGATTTATCTAAAACCTACACATTATTTCAAAGACTTATTGGCTGTGAAATAAGTTAAGGGTATTTCAAATGGCTTGTCTGCAATGAAAGGTGCTATGTAGGGAATCACAGAAAGTCGAGGGGAAAATATGTCAATATATACATTGCTATATGTTGAACTAAGCCTTAGGAGAGCAACAATGTAGAGCACCTGACACTTAGAAACTTGCAAGTAAGCTAGAATCTTCAAAAGTTCAAATCTTTATAAGTAAAAAGATTTATTAAAATGAATAACCAAGTGTTTTAATTGACATCAGAAGATCAAACAAATAAACCCTGAGAACATAGATAAAAGATAAATAAAGATATGAGCAGAACTTAATACAACAGCAAACGTATAAAATTGGGGTGATTTAGTAAGTCCAAAGAATATTCTTTGAAAAGATTGAAAAGACACACTTTGATTAAGGAAAACAAAAACGTAAGTAAAGAATATACAGAAAGAGTCAGGACAAAGTTATAGCAGAGAATATATGAAATGCCAGTAAATTTGAACATTTCTGTAAAGGGGACCATTTCCTAGCTCCTAAAGTTTACGAAAACTGACACAAGAGGAAATCATTTAAGGTCATCATGTCTGCCCTTGGCATGCTCGGAACGGCCTGGCCTCAGAATGCAGCATCTGTAGTCCATGGTAACCTACGGAGAGGGGGCGGGGCTGAGCGAGGTTGGAACACTGCCCTCACTGAGGGAGTGGGTGTGGCCAGCTCTGCTGTGACTGACAAAGGCCAGGGGAGCATGTGGCCGAGGGCAGGGCCCTCAGTGCCCGGCAGGCCCAGTGGGGTGTCACAAGCTTTTACGCCCAGGCCAAAAGGCGCCTTCTTTGTCTGAACAGCTGCCCAAACACTCATCTTACCACTCAGGCCGCCCTCTTATTTGAAGTGTGTGTGGAACCTGTCCACGCAGTACACCTCGCTGCACAGCTAACCATAGGTCTGGGCATCGTAGATTCCTGCCAGGTGACCGAAGTTCGCAGGCAGATGGGTCCCTGGGACACACGTGGAGAGGCTCCTGCCTGGGCCACAGGCCACCCACTACCCCAGCCCCAGATTGGGGGCCACACAGCAGCCCTGTCTGAGTCCTCTGCCTGTAGAGGGAGTATTGGACCAACACATCTAGAAAACGGGGTCCTCGCGGGCAACTCATTGGAGGGACACAAATAAATCTTTGCCGACTTTCTGCTGAAACTTTGGAGCGTTCACACGTAAGCCTCTTACAAGCTCAGCTGTTTAGCTAAACATGATCTCGTGATCGAAATTTACACAATAATGAAGAGATCAGCTACAAGGGGAGAAAATCAGCAAAAACAATCAATACCAGAATTAGATTCCCAAGGCCATCCATCAGATGTTGGAACAATCAGGTGCAAGGCAGGATATATACATAAAACTGGAACTGAAAGAAGAAACAAGGATGTTTTCAAAGTCTAGTACGATCTCTAAAACATTTTTAAAGTACATGTCATTGATAAAGCTAAATACTCAAAGGTTGTGTAATACAACAGATTAATCATTGAGAAGAGTGAAATTATGCTGTTTTGAAAACTATGGCAGGTCAGATTTTCTGCCTAATTATATAAGAAGATTTATCTAAAACCTACACATTATTTCAAAGACTTATTGGCTGTGAAATAAGTTAAGGGTATTTCAAATGGCTTGTCTGCAATGAAAGGTGCTATGTAGGGAATCACAGAAAGTCGAGGGGAAAATATGTCAATATATACATTGCTATATGTTGAACTAAGCCTTAGGACAGCAACAATGTAGAGCACCTGACACTTAGAAACTTGCAAGTAAGCTAGAATCTTCAAAAGTTCAAATCTTTATAAGTAAAAAGATTTATTAAAATGAATAACCAAGTGTTTTAATTGACATCAGAAGATCAAACAAATAAACCCTGAGAACATAGATAAAAGATAAATAAAGATATGAGCAGAACTTAATACAACAGGAAAAGTATAAAATTGAGGTGATTTGGTAAGTCCAAAGAATATTCTTGGAAAAGATTGAAAAGACACACTTTGATTAAGGAAAACAAAAACATAAGTAAAGAATATACAGAAAGAGTCAGGACAATGTTATAGCAGAGAATATATGAAATGACAGTAAATTTGAACATTTCTGTAAAGGGGACCATTTCCTAGCTCCTAAAGTTTGCCAAAACTGACACAAGAGGAAGTCATTTAAGGTCATCATGTCTGCCCTTGGCATTCTCGGAATGCCCGGGCCTCAGAATGCAGCAACTGTAGTCCATGGTAACCTGCGGAGAGGGGGCGGGGCTGAGGGAGGTTGGAACACTGCCCTCACTGAGGGACTGGGTGTGGCCATCTCTGCTGTGACTGAACAAAGGGCAGGGGAGCTTGGGGCCGAGTGCAGGGCCCTCAGAGCCCGGCAGGCCCAGTGGGGTGTCACTAGCATTTAGGCCCAGGCCAAAGGGCGCCTTCTTTGTCTGAACAGCTGCCCAAACTCTCACCTTTCCACTCAGGACGCCCTCTTACTTGAAGTGTGTGTGGAACCAGTCCACGCAGTACACCTCGATGCACAGCTAACCATAGGTCTGGGCATCGTAGCTTCCTGTCAGGTGACCGAAGTTCGCAGGTAGATGGGTCCCTGGGACACACGCGGAGAGGCTCCTGCCCGGGCCACAGGCCGCCCACTACCCCAGCCCCAGATTGAGGCCACAGAGCAGCCCTGTCTGAGTCCCCTCCCTCTAGAGGGAGTATTGGACCAACATTTCTAGAAAACGGAGTCCTCGCGGGCAACTCATTGGAGGGACACAAATAAATCTTTGCCGACTTTCTGCTGAAACTTAGGAGCATTCACACCTAAGCCTCTTACAAGGTCATCTGTTTAGCTAAACATGAGCTCATGATCTAAATTTACACAATAATGAAGAGATCAGCTAAAAGGGGAGACAATCCACAAAAACAATCAATACCAGAATTAGATTTCCAAGGCCATCCATCAGATGTTGGAATAATCAGGTGCAAGGCAGGATATATACATAAAACTGGAACTGAAATAAGAAACCAGGATGTTTTCAAAGTCTGGTAGGATCTCTAAAACATTTTTAAAGTACATGTCATTGATAAAGCTAAATACTCAAAGTTTGTGTAATACAACAGATTAATCATTGAGAAGAGTGTAATTATGCTGTTTTGAAAACTATGGCAGGTCAGATTTTCTGCCTAATTATATAAGAAGATTTCTCTAAAACATACACATTATTTCAAAGACTTATTGGCTGTGAAATAAGTTAAGGGTATTTCAAATGGCTTGTCTGCAATGAAAGGTGCTATGTAGGGAATCACAGAAAGTCGAGGGGAAAATATGTCAATATATACATTGCTATAGGTTGAACTAAGCCTTAGGACAGCAACAATGTAGAGGACCTGACCCTTAGAAGCTTACAAGTAAGCTGGAATCTTCAAAAGTTCCAATATTTATAAGTAAAAAGATTTATTAAAATTAATAACCAAGTGTTTTAATTGACATCAGAAGATCAAACCAATAAACCCTGAGAACATAGATAAAAGATAAATAAAGATATGAGCAGAACTTAATACAACAGCAAACGTATAAAATTGAGGTGATTTAGTAAGTCCAAAGAATATTCTTTGAAAAGATTGAGAAGACACACTTTGATTAAGGAAAACAAAAACGTAAGTAAAGAATATCCAGAAAGAGACAGGACAAAGTTATAGCAGAGAATATATGAAATGCCAGTAAATTTGAATATTTCTGTAAAGGGGACCATTTCCTAGCTCCTAAAGTTTACCAAAACTGACACAAGAGGAAATCATTTAAGGTCATCAGGTCTGCCCTTGGCATTCTCGGAACGCCCTGGCCTCAGAATTCAGCATCTGTAGTCCATGGTAACCTGCGGAGAGGGGGCGGGGCTGAGTGTGGTTGGAACACTGCCCTCACTGAGGGAGTGGGTGTGGCCATCTCTGCTGTGACTGAACAATGGCAGGGGAGCAGAGGTCCCAGGGAAGGGCCCTCAGAGCCCAGCAGGCCCAGTGTGGTGTCACAAGCATTTAGGCCCAGACCAAAGGGCGCCTTCTTTGTCTGAAGAGCTGCCCAAACTCTCACCTTTCCACTCAGGCCGCCCTCTTACTTGAAGTGTGTTTGGAAGCTGTCCGCGCAGTACACTTCGCTACACAGCTAACCATAGGTCTGGGCATCGTAGCTTCCTGGCAGGTGACCGAAGTTCGCAGGCATATGAGTCCCTGGGACACACGCGGAGAGGCTCCTGCCCGGGCCACAGGCCGCCCACTGCCCCAGCCCCAGATCAGGGGCCGCAAAGCAGCCCTGTCTGAGTCCCCTGCCTCTGGAGGGAGTATTGTACCAACACTTCTAGAAATAGGTGTCGTCGCGGGCAACTCATTGGAGGGACACAAATAAATCTTTGCCGACTTTCTGCTGAAACTTAGGAGCGTTCACACCTAAGCCTCTTACAAGGTCAGCTGTTTAGCTAAACATGAGCTCATGATCTAAATTTACACAATAATGAAGAGATCAGTTACAAGGGGAGACAATCAGCAAAAACAATCAATACCAGAATTAGATTCCCAAAGACATCCATCAGATGTTGGAATAATCAGGTGCAAGGCAGGATATATACAGAAAACTGGAACTGAAACAAGAAACAAGGATGTTTTCAAAGTCTGGTAGGATCTCTAAAACATTTTTAAAGTACATGTCATTGATAATGCTAACTACTCAAAGGTTGTGTAATACAACAGATTAATCATTGAGAAGAGTGAAATTATGCTGTTTTGAAAACTATGGCAGGTCAGATTTTCTGCCTAATTATATAAGAAGATTTATCTAAAACATACACATTATTTCAAAGACTTATTGGCTGTGAAATAAGTTAAGGGTATTTCAAATGGCTTGTCTGCAATGAAAGGTGCTATGTAGGGAATCACAGAAAGTCGAGGGGAAAATATGTCAATATATACATTGCTATAGGTTGAACTAAGCCTTAGGACAGCAACAATGTAGAGGACCTGACCCTTAGAAACTTACAAGTAAGCAGGAATCTTCAAAAGTTCCAATCTTTATAAGTAAAAAGATTTATTAAAATGAATAACCAAGTGTTTTAATTGACATCAGAAGATCAAACAAATAAACCCTGAGAACATAGATAAAAGATAAATAAAGATATGAGCAGAACTTAATACAACAGCAAACGTATAAAATTGGGGTGATTTAGTAAGTCCAAAGAATATTCTTTGAAAAGATTGAAAAGACACACTTTGATTAAGGAAAACAAAAACGTAAGTAAAGAATATACAGAAAGAGTCAGGACAAAGTTATAGCAGAGAATATATGAAATGCCAATAATTTGAACATTTCTGTAAAGGGGACCATTTCCTAGCTCCTAAAGTTTACCAAAACTGACACAAGAGGAAATCATTTAAGGTCATCATGTCTGCCCTTGGCATGCTCGGAACGCCCTGGCCTCAGAATGCAGCATCTGTAGTCCATGGTAACCTGCGGAGAGGGGGCGGGGCTGAGCGAGGTTGGAACACTGCCCTCACTGAGGGAGTGGGTGTGGCCAGCTCTGCTGTGACTGACAAAGGCCAGGGGAGCATGTGGCCGAGGGCAGGGCCCTCAGTGCCCGGCAGGCCCAGTGGGGTGTCACAAGCTTTTACGCCCAGGCCAAAAGGCGCCTTCTTTGTCTGAACAGCTGCCCAAACACTCATCTTAACACTCAGGCCGCCCTCTTACTTGAAGTGTGTGTGGAACCTGTCCACGCAGTACACCTCGCTGCACAGCTAACCATAGGTCTGGGCATCGTAGATTCCTGCCAGGTGACCGAAGTTCGCAGGCAGATGGGTCCCTGGGACACACGCGGAGAGGCTCCTGCCTGGGCCACAGGCCGCCCACTACCCCAGCCCCAGATTGGGGGCCACACAGCAGCCCTGTCTGAGTCCTCTGCCTGTAGAGGGAGTATTGGACCAACACATCTAGAAAACGGGGTCCTCGCGGGCAACTCATTGGAGGGACACAAATAAATCTTTGCCGACTTTCTGCTGAAACTTTGGAGCGTTCACACCTAAGCCTCTTACAAGCTCAGCTGTTTAGCTAAACATGATCTCGTGATCGAAATTTACACAATAATGAAGAGATCAGCTACAAGGGGAGAAAATCAGCAAAAACAATCAATACCAGAATTAGATTCCCAAGGCCATCCATCAGATGTTGGAACAATCAGGTGCAAGGCAGGATATATACATAAAACTGGAACTGAAAGAAGAAACAAGGATGTTTTCAAAGTCTAGTACGATCTCTAAAACATTTTTAAAGTACATGTCATTGATAAAGCTAAATACTCAAAGGTTGTGTAATACAACAGATTAATCATTGAGAAGAGTGAAATTATGCTGTTTTGAAAACTATGGCAGGTCAGATTTTCTGCCTAATTATATAAGAAGATTTATCTAAAACCTACACATTATTTCAAAGACTTATTGGCTGTGAAATAAGTTAAGGGTATTTCAAATGGCTTGTCTGCAATGAAAGGTGCTATGTAGGGAATCACAGAAAGTCGAGGGGAAAATATGTCAATATATACATTGCTATATGTTGAACTAAGCCTTAGGACAGCAACAATGTAGAGCACCTGACACTTAGAAACTTGCAAGTAAGCTAGAATCTTCAAAAGTTCAAATCTTTATAAGTAAAAAGATTTATTAAAATGAATAACCAAGTGTTTTAATTGACATCAGAAGATCAAACAAATAAACCCTGAGAACATAGATAAAAGATAAATAAAGATATGAGCAGAACTTAATACAACAGGAAAAGTATAAAATTGAGGTGATTTGGTAAGTCCAAAGAATATTCTTGGAAAAGATTGAAAAGACACACTTTGATTAAGGAAAACAAAAACATAAGTAAAGAATATACAGAAAGAGTCAGGACAATGTTATAGCAGAGAATATATGAAATGACAGTAAATTTGAACATTTCTGTAAAGGGGACCATTTCCTAGCTCCTAAAGTTTGCCAAAACTGACACAAGAGGAAGTCATTTAAGGTCATCATGTCTGCCCTTGGCATTCTCGGAACGCCCGGGCCTCAGAATGCAGCAACTGTAGTCCATGGTAACCTGCGGAGAGGGGGCGGGGCTGAGGGAGGTTGGAACACTGCCCTCACTGAGGGACTGGGTGTGGCCATCTCTGCTGTGACTGAACAAAGGGCAGGGGAGCTTGGGGCCGAGTGCAGGGCCCTCAGAGCCCGGCAGGCCCAGTGGGGTGTCACTAGCATTTAGGCCCAGGCCAAAGGGCGCCTTCTTTGTCTGAACAGCTGCCCAAACTCTCACCTTTCCACTCAGGACGCCCTCTTACTTGAAGTGTGTGTGGAACCAGTCCACGCAGTACACCTCGATGCACAGCTAACCATAGGTCTGGGCATCGTAGCTTCCTGTCAGGTGACCGAAGTTCGCAGGTAGATGGGTCCCTGGGACACACGCGGAGAGGCTCCTGCCCGGGCCACAGGCCGCCCACTACCCCAGCCCCAGATTGAGGCCACAGAGCAGCCCTGTCTGAGTCCCCTCCCTCTAGAGGGAGTATTGGACCAACATTTCTAGAAAACGGAGTCCTCGCGGGCAACTCATTGGAGGGACACAAATAAATCTTTGCCGACTTTCTGCTGAAACTTAGGAGCATTCACACCTAAGCCTCTTACAAGGTCATCTGTTTAGCTAAACATGAGCTCATGATCTAAATTTACACAATAATGAAGAGATCAGCTAAAAGGGGAGACAATCCACAAAAACAATCAATACCAGAATTAGATTTCCAAGGCCATCCATCAGATGTTGGAATAATCAGGTGCAAGGCAGGATATATACATAAAACTGGAACTGAAATAAGAAACCAGGATGTTTTCAAAGTCTGGTAGGATCTCTAAAACATTTTTAAAGTACATGTCATTGATAAAGCTAAATACTCAAAGTTTGTGTAATACAACAGATTAATCATTGAGAAGAGTGTAATTATGCTGTTTTGAAAACTATGGCAGGTCAGATTTTCTGCCTAATTATATAAGAAGATTTCTCTAAAACATACACATTATTTCAAAGACTTATTGGCTGTGAAATAAGTTAAGGGTATTTCAAATGGCTTGTCTGCAATGAAAGGTGCTATGTAGGGAATCACAGAAAGTCGAGGGGAAAATATGTCAATATATACATTGCTATAGGTTGAACTAAGCCTTAGGACAGCAACAATGTAGAGGACCTGACCCTTAGAAGCTTACAAGTAAGCTGGAATCTTCAAAAGTTCCAATATTTATAAGTAAAAAGATTTATTAAAATTAATAACCAAGTGTTTTAATTGACATCAGAAGATCAAACCAATAAACCCTGAGAACATAGATAAAAGATAAATAAAGATATGAGCAGAACTTAATACAACAGCAAACGTATAAAATTGAGGTGATTTAGTAAGTCCAAAGAATATTCTTTGAAAAGATTGAGAAGACACACTTTGATTAAGGAAAACAAAAACGTAAGTAAAGAATATCCAGAAAGAGACAGGACAAAGTTATAGCAGAGAATATATGAAATGCCAGTAAATTTGAATATTTCTGTAAAGGGGACCATTTCCTAGCTCCTAAAGTTTACCAAAACTGACACAAGAGGAAATCATTTAAGGTCATCAGGTCTGCCCTTGGCATTCTCGGAACGCCCTGGCCTCAGAATTCAGCATCTGTAGTCCATGGTAACCTGCGGAGAGGGGGCGGGGCTGAGTGTGGTTGGAACACTGCCCTCACTGAGGGAGTGGGTGTGGCCATCTCTGCTGTGACTGAACAATGGCAGGGGAGCAGAGGTCCCAGGGAAGGGCCCTCAGAGCCCAGCAGGCCCAGTGTGGTGTCACAAGCATTTAGGCCCAGACCAAAGGGCGCCTTCTTTGTCTGAAGAGCTGCCCAAACTCTCACCTTTCCACTCAGGCCGCCCTCTTACTTGAAGTGTGTTTGGAAGCTGTCCGCGCAGTACACTTCGCTACACAGCTAACCATAGGTCTGGGCATCGTAGCTTCCTGGCAGGTGACCGAAGTTCGCAGGCATATGAGTCCCTGGGACACACGCGGAGAGGCTCCTGCCCGGGCCACAGGCCGCCCACTGCCCCAGCCCCAGATCAGGGGCCGCAAAGCAGCCCTGTCTGAGTCCCCTGCCTCTGGAGGGAGTATTGTACCAACACTTCTAGAAATAGGTGTCGTCGCGGGCAACTCATTGGAGGGACACAAATAAATCTTTGCCGACTTTCTGCTGAAACTTAGGAGCGTTCACACCTAAGCCTCTTACAAGGTCAGCTGTTTAGCTAAACATGAGCTCATGATCTAAATTTACACAATAATGAAGAGATCAGTTACAAGGGGAGACAATCAGCAAAAACAATCAATACCAGAATTAGATTCCCAAAGACATCCATCAGATGTTGGAATAATCAGGTGCAAGGCAGGATATATACAGAAAACTGGAACTGAAACAAGAAACAAGGATGTTTTCAAAGTCTGGTAGGATCTCTAAAACATTTTTAAAGTACATGTCATTGATAATGCTAACTACTCAAAGGTTGTGTAATACAACAGATTAATCATTGAGAAGAGTGAAATTATGCTGTTTTGAAAACTATGGCAGGTCAGATTTTCTGCCTAATTATATAAGAAGATTTATCTAAAACATACACATTATTTCAAAGACTTATTGGCTGTGAAATAAGTTAAGGGTATTTCAAATGGCTTGTCTGCAATGAAAGGTGCTATGTAGGGAATCACAGAAAGTCGAGGGGAAAATATGTCAATATATACATTGCTATAGGTTGAACTAAGCCTTAGGACAGCAACAATGTAGAGGACCTGACCCTTAGAAACTTACAAGTAAGCAGGAATCTTCAAAAGTTCCAATCTTTATAAGTAAAAAGATTTATTAAAATGAATAACCAAGTGTTTTAATTGACATCAGAAGATCAAACAAATAAACCCTGAGAACATAGATAAAAGATAAATAAAGATATGAGCAGAACTTAATACAACAGCAAACGTATAAAATTGGGGTGATTTAGTAAGTCCAAAGAATATTCTTTGAAAAGATTGAAAAGACACACTTTGATTAAGGAAAACAAAAACGTAAGTAAAGAATATACAGAAAGAGTCAGGACAAAGTTATAGCAGAGAATATATGAAATGCCAATAATTTGAACATTTCTGTAAAGGGGACCATTTCCTAGCTCCTAAAGTTTACCAAAACTGACACAAGAGGAAATCATTTAAGGTCATCATGTCTGCCCTTGGCATGCTCGGAACGCCCTGGCCTCAGAATGCAGCATCTGTAGTCCATGGTAACCTGCGGAGAGGGGGCGGGGCTGAGCGAGGTTGGAACACTGCCCTCACTGAGGGAGTGGGTGTGGCCAGCTCTGCTGTGACTGACAAAGGCCAGGGGAGCATGTGGCCGAGGGCAGGGCCCTCAGTGCCCGGCAGGCCCAGTGGGGTGTCACAAGCTTTTACGCCCAGGCCAAAAGGCGCCTTCTTTGTCTGAACAGCTGCCCAAACACTCATCTTAACACTCAGGCCGCCCTCTTACTTGAAGTGTGTGTGGAACCTGTCCACGCAGTACACCTCGCTGCACAGCTAACCATAGGTCTGGGCATCGTAGATTCCTGCCAGGTGACCGAAGTTCGCAGGCAGATGGGTCCCTGGGACACACGCGGAGAGGCTCCTGCCTGGGCCACAGGCCGCCCACTACCCCAGCCCCAGATTGGGGGCCACACAGCAGCCCTGTCTGAGTCCTCTGCCTGTAGAGGGAGTATTGGACCAACACATCTAGAAAACGGGGTCCTCGCGGGCAACTCATTGGAGGGACACAAATAAATCTTTGCCGACTTTCTGCTGAAACTTTGGAGCGTTCACACCTAAGCCTCTTACAAGCTCAGCTGTTTAGCTAAACATGATCTCGTGATCGAAATTTACACAATAATGAAGAGATCAGCTACAAGGGGAGAAAATCAGCAAAAACAATCAATACCAGAATTAGATTCCCAAGGCCATCCATCAGATGTTGGAACAATCAGGTGCAAGGCAGGATATATACATAAAACTGGAACTGAAAGAAGAAACAAGGATGTTTTCAAAGTCTAGTACGATCTCTAAAACATTTTTAAAGTACATGTCATTGATAAAGCTAAATACTCAAAGGTTGTGTAATACAACAGATTAATCATTGAGAAGAGTGAAATTATGCTGTTTTGAAAACTATGGCAGGTCAGATTTTCTGCCTAATTATATAAGAAGATTTATCTAAAACATACACATTATTTCAAAGACTTATTGGCTGTGAAATAAGTTAAGGGTATTTCAAATTGCTTGTCTGCAATGAAAGGTGCTATGTAGGGAATCACAGAAAGTCGAGGGGAAAATATGTCAATATATACATTGCTATATGTTGAACTAAGCCTTAGGACAGCAACAATGTAGAGCACCTGACACTTAGAAACTTGCAAGTAAGCTAGAATCTTCAAAAGTTCAAATCTTTATAAGTAAAAAGATTTATTAAAATGAATAACCAAGTGTTTTAATTGACATCAGAAGATCAAACCAATAAACCCTGAGAACATAGATAAAATATAAATAAAGATATGAGCAGAACTTAATACAACAGGAGAAGTATAAAATTGAGGTGATTTGGTAAGTCCAAAGAATATTCTTTGAAAAGATTGAAAAGACACACTTTGATTAAGGAAAACAAAAACATAAGTAAAGAATATACAGAAAGATACAGGACAATGTTATAGCAGAGAATATATGAAATGACAGTAAATTTGAACATTTCTGTAAAGGGGACCATTTCCTAGCTCCTAAAGTTTACCAAAACTGACACAAGAGGAAGTCATTTAAGGTCATCATGTCTGCCCTTGGCATTCTCGGAACGCCCGGGCCTCAGAATGCAGCAACTGTAGTCCATGGTAAACTGCGGAGAGGGGGCGGGGCTGAGGGAGGTTGGAACACTGCCCTCAATGATGGACTGGGTGTGGCCATCTCTGCTGTGACTGAACAAAGGTCAGGGGAGCTTGGGGCCGAGGGCAGGGCCCTCAGAGCCCGGCAGGCCCAGTGGGGTGTCACAAGCATTTAGGCCCAGGCCAAAGGGCGCCTTCTTTGTCTGAACAGCTGCCCAAACTCTCACCTTTCCACTCAGGCCGCCCTCTTACTTGAAGTGTGTGTGGAACCAGTCCACGCAGTACACCTCGATGCACAGCTAACCATAGGTCTGGGCGTCGTAGCTTCCTGTCAGGTGACCGAAGTTCGCAGGTAGATGGGTCCCTGGGACACACGCGGAGAGGCTCCTGCCCGGGCCACAGGCCGCCCACTACCCCAGCCCCAGATTGAGGCCACAGAGCAGCCCTGTCTGAGTCCCCTCCCTCTAGAGGGAGTATTGGACCAACATTTCTAGAAAACGGAGTCCTCGCGGGCAACTCATTGGAGGGACACAAATAAATCTTTGCCGACTTTCTGCTGAAACTTAGGAGCATTCACACCTAAGCCTCTTACAAGGTCATCTGTTTAGCTAAACATGAGCTCATGATCTAAATTTACACAATAATGAAGAGATCAGCTAAAAGGGGAGACAATCCGCAAAAACAATCAATACCAGAATTAGATTTCCAAGGCCATCCATCAGATGTTGGAATAATCAGGTGCAAGGCAGGATATATACATAAAACTGGAACTGAAATAAGAAACCAGGATGTTTTCAAAGTCTGGTAGGATCTCTAAAACATTTTTAAAGTACATGTCATTGATAAAGCTAAATACTCAAAGTTTGTGTAATACAACAGATTAATCATTGAGAAGAGTGTAATTATGCTGTTTTGAAAACTATGGCAGGTCAGATTTTCTGCCTAATTATATAAGAAGATTTCTCTAAAACATACACATTATTTCAAAGACTTATTGGCTGTGAAATAAGTTAAGGGTATTTCAAATGGCTTGTCTGCAATGAAAGGTGCTATGTAGGGAATCACAGAAAGTCGAGGGGAAAATATGTCAATATATACATTGCTATAGGTTGAACTAAGCCTTAGGACAGCAACAATGTAGAGGACCTGACCCTTAGAAGCTTACAAGTAAGCTGGAATCTTCAAAAGTTCCAATATTTATAAGTAAAAAGATTTATTAAAATGAATAACCAAGTGTTTTAATTGACATCAGAAGATCAAACCAATAAACCCTGAGAACATAGATAAAAGATAAATAAAGATATGAGCAGAACTTAATACAACAGCAAACGTATAAAATTGAGGTGATTTAGTAAGTCCAAAGAATATTCTTTGAAAAGATTGAGAAGACACACTTTGATTAAGGAAAACAAAAACATAAGTAAAGAATATCCAGAAAGTGACAGGACAAAGTTATAGCAGAGAATATATGAAATGCCAGTAAATTTGAATATTTCTGTAAAGGGGACCATTTCCTAGCTCCTAAAGTTTACCAAAACTGACACAAGAGGAAATCATTTAAGGTCATCAGGTCTGCCCTTGGCATTCTCGGAACGCCCTGGCCTCAGAATTCAGCATCTGTAGTCCATGGTAACCTGCGGAGAGGGGGCGGGGCTGAGTGTGGTTGGAACACTGCCCTCACTGAGGGAGTGGGTGTGGCCAGCTCTGCTGTGACTGAACAATGGCAGGGGAGCAGGGGTCCCAGGAAAGGGCCCTCAGAGCCCAGCAGGCCCAGTGTGGTGTCACAAGCATTTAGGCCCAGACCAAAGGGCGCCTTCTTTGTCTGAAGAGCTGCCCAAACTCTCACCTTTCCACTCAGGCCGCCCTCTTACTTGAAGTGTGTTTGGAAGCTGTCCGCGCAGTACACTTCGCTACACAGCTAACCATAGGTCTGGGCATCGTAGCTTCCTGGCAGGTGACCGAAGTTCGCAGGCATATGAGTCCCTGGGACACACGCGGAGAGGCTCCTGCCCGGGCCAAAGGCCGCCCACTGCCCCAGCCCCAGATCAGGGGCCGCAAAGCAGCCCTGTCTGAGTCCCCTGCCTCTGGAGGGAGTATTGTACCAACACTTCTAGAAATAGGTGTCGTCGCGGGCAACTCATTGGAGGGACACAAATAAATCTTTGCCGACTTTCTGCTGAAACTTAGGAGCGTTCACACCTAAGCCTCTTACAAGGTCAGCTGTTTAGCTAAACATGAGCTCATGATCTAAATTTACACAATAATGAAGAGATCAGTTACAAGGGGAGACAATCAGCAAAAACAATCAATACCAGAATTAGATTCCCAAGGCCATCCATCAGATGTTGGAATAATCAGGTGCAAGGCAGGATATATACAGAAAACTGGAACTGAAACAAGAAACAAGGATGTTTTCAAAGTCTGGTACGATCTCTAAAACATTTTTAAAGTACATGTCATTGATAAAGCTAAATACTCAAAGGTTGTGTAATCCAACAGATTAATCATTGAGAAGAATGAAATTATGCTGTTTCGAAAACTATGCCAGGTCAGATTTTCTGCCTAATTATATAAGAAGATTTCTCTAAAACATACACATTATTTCAAAGAGTTATTGGCTGTGAAATAACTTAAGGGTATTTCAAATGGCTTGTCTGCAATGAAAGGTGCTATGTAGTGAATCACAGAAACTCGAGGGGAAAATATGTCAATATATACATTGCTATAGGTTAAAGTAAGCCTTAGGACAGCAACAATGTAGAGGACCTGACCCTTAGAAACTTACAATTAAGCTGGAATCTTCAAAAGTTCCAATCTTTATAAGTAAAAAGATTTATTAAAATGAATAACCAAGTGTTTTAATTGACATCAGAAGATCAAACCAATAAACCCTGAGAACATAGATAAAAGATAAATAAAGATATGAGCAGAACTTAATACAACAGCAAACGTATAAAATTGGGGTGATTTAGTAAGTCCAAAGAATATTCTTTGAAAAGATTGAAAAGACACACTTTGATTAAGGAAAACAAAAACGTAAGTAAAGAATATACAGAAAGAGTCAGGACAAAGTTATAGCAGAGAATATATGAAATGCCAGTAAATTTGAACATTTCTGTAAAGGGGACTATTCCCTAGCTCCTAAAGTTTACGAAAACTGACACAAGAGGAAATCATTTAAGGTCATCATGTCTGCCCTTGGCATGGTCAGAACGCCCTGGTCTCAGAATGCAGCATCTGTAGTCCATGGTAACCTACGGAGAGGGGGCGGGGCTGAGCGAGGTTGGAACACTGCCCTCACTGAGGGAGTGGGTGTGGCCAGCTCTGCTGTGACTGACAAAGGCCAGGGGAGCATGTGGCAGAGGGCAGGGCCCTCAGTGCCCGGCAGGCCCAGTGGGGTGTCACAAGCTTTTACGCCCAGGCCAAAAGGCGCCTTCTTTGTTTGAACAGCTGCCCAAACACTCATCTTACCACTCAGGCCGCCCACTTACTTGAAATGTGTGTGGAACCTGTCCACGCAGTACACCTCGCTGCACAGCTAACCATAGGTCTGGGCATCGTAGATTCCTGCCAGGTGACCGAAGTTCGCAGGGAGATGGGTCCCTGGGACACACGCGGAGAGGCTCCTGCCTGGGCCACAGTCCGCCCACTACCCCAGCCCCAGATTGGGGGCCACACAGCAGCCCTGTCTGAGTCCTCTGCCTGTAGAGGGAGTATTGGACCAACACATCTAGAAAACGGGGTCCTCGCGGGCAACTCATTGGAGGGACACAAATAAATCTTTGCCGACTTTCTGCTGAAACTTTGGAGCGTTCACACCTAAGCCTCTTACAAGCTCAGCTGTTTAGCTAAACATGATCTCGTGATCGAAATTTACACAATAATGAAGAGATCAGCTACAAGGGGAGAAAATCAGCAAAAACAATCAATACCAGAATTAGATTCCCAAGGCCATCCATCAGATGTTGGAATAATCAGGTGCAACGCAGGATATATACATAAAACTGGAACTGAAAGAAGAAACAAGGATGTTTTCAAAGTCTTGTACGATCTCTAAAACATTTTTAAACTACATGTCATTGATAAAGCTAAATACTCAAAGGTTGTGTAATACAACAGATTAATCATTGAGAAGAGTGAAATTATGCTGTTTTGAAAACTATGGCAGGTGAGATTTTCTGCCTAATTATATAAGAAGATTTATCTAAAACCTACACATTATTTCAAAGACTTATTGGCTGTGAAATAAGTTAAGGGTATTTCAAATGGCTTGTCTGCAATGAAAGGTGCTATGTAGGGAATCACAGAAAGTCGAGGGGAAAATATGTCAATATATACATTGCTATATGTTGAACTAAGCCTTAGGACAGCAACAATGTAGAGCACCTGACACTTAGAAACTTGCAAGTAAGCTAGAATCTTCAAAAGTTCAAATCTTTATAAGTAAAAAGATTTATTAAAATGAATAACCAAGTGTTTTAATTGACATCAGAAGATCAAACCAATAAACCCTGAGAACATAGATAAAAGATAAATAAAGATATGAGCAGAACTTAATACAACAGGAAAAGTATAAAATTGAGGTGATTTGGTAAGTCCAAAGAATATTCTTTGAAAAGATTGAAAAGACACACTTTGATTAAGGAAAACAAAAACATAAGTAAAGAATATACAGAAAGAGTCAGGACAATGTTATAGCAGAGAATATATGAAATGACAGTAAATTTGAACATTTCTGTAAAGGGGACCATTTCCTAGCTCCTAAAGTTTACCAAAACTGACACAAGAGGTAGTCATTTAAGATCAACATGTCTGCCCTTGGCATTATCGGAACGCCCTGGCCTCAGAATGCAGCAACTGTAGTCCATGTTAACCTGCGGAGAGGGGGCGGGGCTGAGGGAGGTTGGAACACTGCCCTCACTGAGGGACTGGGTGTGGCCATCTCTGCTGTGACTGAACAAAGGGCAGGGGAGCTTGGGGCCGAGGGCAGGGCCCTCAGAGCCCGGCAGGCCCAGTGGGGTGTCACAAGCATTTAGGCCCAGGCCAAAGGGCGCATTCTTTCTCTGAACAGCTGCCCAAACTCTCACCTTTCCACTCAGGACGCCCTCTTACTTGAAGTGTGTGTGGAACCAGTCCACGCAGTACACCTCGATGCACAGCTAACCATAAGTCTGGGCATCGTAGCTTCCTGTCAGGTGACCGAAGTTCGCAGGTAGATGGGTCCCTGGGACACACGCGGAGAGGCGCCTGCCCGGGCCACAGGCCGCCCACTACCCCAGCCCCAGATTGAGGCCACAGAGCAGCCCTGTCTGAGTCCCCTCCCTCTAGAGGGAGTATTGGACCAACATTTCTAGAAAACGGAGTCCTCGCGGGCAACTCATTGGAGGGACACAAATAAATCTTTGCCGACTTTCTGCTGAAACTTAGGAGCATTCACACCTAAGCCTCTTACAAGGTTATCTGTTTAGCTAAACATGAGCTCATGATCTAAATTTACACAATAATGAAGAGATCAGCTAAAAGGGGAGACAATCCGCAAAAACAATCAATACCAGAATTAGATTTCCAAGGCCATCCATCAGATGTTGGAATAATCAGGTGCAAGGCAGGATATATACATAAAACTGGAACTGAAATAAGAAACCACATGTTTTCAAAGTCTGGTAGGATCTCTAAAACATTTTTAAAGTACATGTCATTGATAAAGCTAAATACTCAAAGTTTGTGTAATACAACAGATTAATCATTGAGAAGAGTGTAATTATGCTGTTTTGAAAACTATGGCAGGTCAGATTTTCTGCCTAATTATATAAGAAGATTTATCTAAAACATACACATTATTTCAAAGACTTATTGGCTGTGAAATAAGTTAAGGGTATTTCAAATGGCTTGTCTGCAATGAAAGGTGCTATGTAGGGAATCACAGAAAGTCGAGGGGAAAATATGTCAATATATACATTGCTATAGGTTGAACTAAGCCTTAGGACAGCAACAATGTAGAGGACCTGACCCTTAGAAGCTTACAAGTAAGCTGGAATCTTCAAAAGTTCCAATCTTTATAAGTAAAAAGATTTATTAAAATGAATAACCAAGTGTTTTAATTGACATCAGAAGATCAAACCAATAAACCCTGAGAACATAGATAAAAGATAAATAAAGATATGAGCAGAACTTAATACAACAGCAAACGTATAAAATTGAGGTGATTTAGTAAGTCCAAAGAATATTCTTTGAAAAGATTGAGAAGACAAACTTTGATTAAGGAAAACAAAAACGTAAGTAAAGAATATCCAGAAAGAGACAGGACAAAGTTATAGCAGAGAATATATGAAATGCCAGTAAATTTGAATATTTCTGTAAAGGGGACCATTTCCTAGCTCCTAAAGTTTACCAAAACTGACACAAGAGGAAATCATTTAAGGTCATCAGGTCTGCCCTTGGCATTCTCGGAACGCCCTGGCCTCAGAATTCAGCATCTGTAGTCCATGGTAACCTGCGGAGAGGGGGCGGGGCTGAGTGTGGTTGGAACACTGCCCTCACTGAGGGAGTGAGTGTGGCCATCTCTGCTGCGACTGAACAATGTCAGGGGAGCAGGGGTCCCAGGGAAGGGCCCTCAGAGCCCAGCAGGCCCAGTGTGGTGTCACAAGCATTTAGGCCCAGACCAAAGGGCGCCTTCTTTGTCTGAAGAGCTGCCCAAACTCTAACCTTTCCACTCAGGCCGCCCTCTTACTTGAAGTGTGTTTGGAAGCTGTCCGCGCAGTACACTTCGCTACACAGCTAACCATAGGTCTGGGCATCGTAGCTTCCTGGCAGGTGACCGAAGTTCGCAGGCATATGAGTCCCTGGGACACACGCGGAGAGGCTCCTGCCCGGGCCAAAGGCCGCCCACTGCCCCAGCCCCAGATCAGGGGCCGCAAAGCAGCCCTGTCTGAGTCCCCTGCCTCAGGAGGGAGTATTGTACCAACACTTCTAGAAATAGGTGTCGTCGCGGGCAACTCATTGGAGGGACACAAATAAATCTTTGCCGACTTTCTGCTGAAACTTAGGAGCGTTCACACCTAAGCCTCTTACAAGGTCAGCTGTTTAGCTAAACATGAGCTCATGATCTAAATTTACACAATAATGAAGAGATCAGCTACAAGGGGAGACAATCAGCAAAAACAATCAATACCAGAATTAGATTCCCAAGGCCATCCATCAGATGTTGGAATAATCAGGTGCAAGGCAGGATATATACATAAAACTGGAACTGAAACAAGAAACAAGGATGTTTTCAAAGTCTGGTACGATCTCTAAAACATTTTTAAAGTACATGTCATTGATAAAGCTAAATACTCAAAGGTTGTGTAATCCAACAGATTAATCATTGAGAAGAGTGAAATTATGCTGTTTTGAAAACTATGCCAGGTCAGATTTTCTGCCTAATTATATAAGAAGATTTATCTAAAACATACACATTATTTCAAAGACTTATTGGCTGTGAAATAAGTTAACGGTATTTCAAATGGCTTGTCTGCAATGAAAGGTGCTATGTAGGGAATCACAGAAAGTCGAGGGGAAAATGTGTCAATATATACATTGCTATAGGTGAACTAAGCCTTAGGACAGCAACAATGTAGAGGACCTGACCCTTAGAAGCTTACAAGTAAGCTGGAATCTTCAAAAGTTACAATTTTTATAAGTAAAAATATTTATTAAAATGAATAACCAAGTGTTTTAATTGACATCAGAAGATCAAACCAATATACCCTGAGAACATAGATAAAAGAAAAATAAAGATATGAGCAGAACTTAATACAACAGCAAACGTATAAAATTGAGGTGATTTAGTAAGTCCAAAGAATATTCTTTGAAAAGATTTAAAAGACACACTTTGAGTAAGGAAAACAAAAACATAAGTAAAGAATATATAGAAAGAGTCAGGACAATGTTATAGCAAAGAATATATGAAATGCCAGTAAATTTGAATATTTCTGTAAAGGGGACCATTTCCTAGCTCCTAAAGTTTACCAAAACTGACACAAGAGGAAGTCATTTAAGGTCATCAGGTCTGCCCTTGGCATTCTGAGAATGCCCTGGCCTCAGAATGCAGCATCTGTAGTCCATGGTAACCTGCGGAGGGGGGGCGGGGCTGAGGGAGTTTGGAACACTGCCCTCACTGAGGGAGTGGGTGTGGCCATCTCTGCTGTGACTGAACAAAGTGCAGGGGAGCAGGGGTCCCAGGGAAGGGCACTCAGAGCCCAGCAGGCCCAGTGTGGTTTCACAAGCATTTAGGCCCAGGCCAAAGGGTGCCTTCTTTGCCTGAACAGCTGCCCAAACTCTCACCTTTCCACTCAGGCCACCCTCTTTCTTGAAGTGTGTGTGGAAGCTGTCCGCGCAGTACACCTCGCTGCACAGCTAACCATAGGACTGGGCATCGTAGCTTCCTGCCAGGTGACCGAAGTTCGCAGGAAGATGGGTCCCTGGGACACACACGGAGAGGCTCCTGCCGGGGCCACAGGCCGCCCACTGCCCCAGCCCCAGTTCAGCGGCCGAAAATCAGCCCTGTCTGACTCTCCTGCCTCTAGAAGGAGTATTGGACCAACACTTCTAGAAAATGGGGTCCTCACGGGCAACTCATTGGAGGGACAGAAATAAATCTTGGCCGACTTTCTGCTGAAACTTAGGAGCGTTCACACCTAAGCCTCTTACAAGGTCAGCTCTTTAGCTAAACATGAGCTCATTATCGAAATTTACACAATAATGAAGTGATCAGCTACAAGGGGAGACAATCAGCAAAAACAATCAATACCAGAATTAGATTCCCAAGGCCATCCATCAGATGTTGGAATAATCAGGTGCAAGGCAGGATATATACATAACACTGGAACTGAAACAAGAAACAAGGGTGTTTTCAAATTCTGGTACGATCTCTAAAACATTTTTAAAGTACATGTCATTGATAAAGCTAAATACTCAAAGGTTGTGTAATACAACAGATTAATCATTGAGAAGAGTGAAATTATGCTGTTTTGAAAATTATGGCAGGTGAGATTTTCTGCCTAATTATATAAGAAGATTTATCTAAAACATACACATTATTTCAAAGACTTATTGGATGTGAAATAAGTTAAGGGTATTTCAAATGGCTTGTCTGCAATGAAAAGTGCTATGTAGGGAATCACAGAAAGTCAAGGGGAAAATATGTCAATATGTACATTGCTATATGTTGAACTAAGCCTTAGGACAGCAACAATGTAGAGGACCTGACACTTAGAAACTTGCAAGTAAGCTGGAGTCTTCAAAAGTTCAAATATTTATAAGTAAAAGGATTTATTAAAATGAATAACCAAGTGTTTTAATTGACATCAGAAGATCAAACCAATAAACCCTGAGAACATAGATAAAAATAAATAAAGATATGAGCAGAACTTAATACAACAGCAAACGTATAAAATTGAGGTGATTTAGTAAGTCCAAAGAATATTCTTTGAAAAGTTTGAAAAGACACACTTTGATTAAGGAAAACAAAAACATAAGTGAAGAATATACAGAAAGAATCAGGACAATGTTATAGCAGAGAATATATGAAATGCCAGTAAATTTGAACATTTCTTTAAAGGGGACCATTTCCTAGCTCCTAAAGTTTACCAAAACTGACACAAGAGGAAGTCATTTAAGGTCATCATGTCTGCCCTTGGCATTCTCGGAACGCCCTGGCCTCAGAATGCAGCAACTGTAGTCCATGGTAACCTGAGGAGAGGGGGCGGGGCTGAAGCAGGTTGGAACACTGCCCTCACTGAGGGAGTGGGTGTGGCCATCTCTGCTGTGACTGAACAAAGGGAAGGGGAGCATGGGGCCGAGGGCAGGGCCGTCAGAGCCCGGCAGGCCCAGTGGGGTGTCACAAGCATTTAGGCCCAGGCCAAAGGGCGCCTTCTTTGTCTGAACAGCTGCCCAAACTCTCACCCTTCCACTCAGGCCGCCCTCTTACTTGAAGTGTGTGTGGAACCTCTCCACGCAGTACACCTCGATGCACAGCTAATCATAGGTCTGGGCATCGTAGCTTCCTGCCAGGTGACCGATGTTCGCAGGTAGATCGGTCCCTGGGACACACGCGGATAGGCTCCTGCACGGGCCACAGGACGCCCACTACCCCAGCCCCAGATTGGTGCCGCACAGCAGCCCTGTCTGAGTCCCCTCCCTGTAGAGGGAGTATTTAACCAACACTTCTAGAAAACGGAGTCCTCGCGCGCAACTCATTGGAGGGACACAAATTAATCTTTGCCGACTTTCTGCTGAAACTTAGGAGCATTCACACCTAAGCCTCTTACACGGTCAGCTGTTTAGCTAAACATGAGCTCATGATCTAAATTTACACAATAATGAAGAGATCAGCTACAAGGGGAGACAATCAGCAAAAACAATCAATACCATAATTAGATTCCCAAGGCCATCCATCAGATGTTGGAATAATCAGGTGCAAGGCAGGATATATACAGAAAACTGGAACTGAAACAAGGAACAAGGATGTTTTCAAAGTCTGGTAGGATCTCTAAAACATTTTTAAAGTACATGTCATTGATAAAGCTAACTACTCAAAGGTTGTGTAATACAACAGATTAATCATTGAGAAGAGTGAAATTATGCTGTTTCGAAAACTATGGCAGGTCAGATTTTCTGCCTAATTATATAAGAAGATTTCTCTAAAACATACACATTATTACAAAGAGTTATTGGCTGTGAAATAAGTTAAGGGTATTTCAAATGGCTTGTCTGCAATGAAAGGTGCTATGTAGGGAATCACAGAAACTCAAGGGGAAAATATGTCAATATATACATTGCTGTAGGTTAAAGTAAGCCTTAGGACAGCAACAATGTAGAGGACCTTACACTTAGAAACTTACAAGTAAGCAGGAATCTTCAAAAGTTCCAATCTTTATAAGTAAAAAGATTTATTAAAATGAATAACCAAGTGTTTTAATTGACATCAGAAGATCAAACAAATAAACCCTGAGAACATAGATAAAAGATAAATAAAGATATGAGCAGAACTTAATACAACAGCAAACGTATAAAATTGGGGTGATTTAGTAAGTCCAAAGAATATTCTTTGAAAAGATTGAAAAGACACACTTTGATTAAGGAAAACAAAAACGTAAGTAAAGAATATCCAGAAAGAGTCAGGACAAAGTTATAGCAGAGAATATATGAATTGCCAGTAAATTTGAACATTTCTGTAAAGGGGACCATTCCCTAGCTCCTAAAGTTTACCAAAACTGACACAAGAGGAAATCATTTAAGGTCATCATGTCTGCCCTTGGCATGCTCGGAACGCCCTGGCCTCAGAATGCAGCATCTGTAGTCCATGGTAACCTGCGGAGAGGGGGCGGGGCTGAGCGAGGTTGGAACACTGCCCTCACTGAGGGAGTTGGTGTGGCCAGCTCTGCTGTGACTGACAAAGGCCAGGGGAGCATGTGGCCGAGGGCAGGGCCCTCAGTGCCCGGCAGGCCCAGTGGGGTGTCACAAGCTTTTACGCCCAGGCCAAAAGGCGCCTTCTTTGTCTGAACAGCTGCCCAAACACTCATCTTACCACTCAGGCCGCCCTCTTACTTGAAGTGTGTGTGGAACCTGTCCACGCAGTACACCTCGCTGCACAGCTAACCATAGGTCTGGGCATCGTAGATTCCTGCCAGGTGACCGAAGTTCGCAGGCAGATGGGTCCCTGGGACACACGCGGAGAGGCTCCTGCCTGGGCCACAGGCCGCCCACTACCCCAGCCCCAGATTGGGGGCCACACAGCAGCCCTGTCTGAGTCCTCTGCCTGTAGAGGGAGTATTGGACCAACACATCTAGAAAACGGGGTCCTCGCGGGCAACTCATTGGAGGGACACAAATAAATCTTTGCCGACTTTCTGCTGAAACTTTGGAGCGTTCACACCTAAGCCTCTTACAAGCTCAGCTGTTTAGCTAAACATGATCTCGTGATCGAAATTTACACAATAATGAAGAGATCAGCTACAAGGGGAGAAAATCAGCAAAAACAATCAATACCAGAATTAGATTCCCAAGGCCATCCATCAGATGTTGGAACAATCAGGTGCAAGGCAGGATATATACATAAAACTGGAACTGAAAGAAGAAACAAGGATGTTTTCAAAGTCTAGTATGATCTCTAAAACATTTTTAAAGTACATGTCATTGATAAAGCTAAATACTCAAAGGTTGTGTAATACAACAGATTAATCATTGAGAAGAGTGAAATTATGCTGTTTTGAAAACTATGGCAGGTCAGATTTTCTGCCTAATTATATAAGAAGATTTATCTAAAACATACACATTATTTCAAAGACTTATTGGCTGTGAAATAAGTTAAGGGTATTTCAAATGGCTTGTCTGCAATGAAAGGTGCTATGTAGGGAATCACAGAAAGTCGAGGGGAAAATATGTCAATATATACATTGCTATATGTTGAACTAAGCCTTAGGACAGCAACAATGTAGAGCACCTGACACTTAGAAACTTGCAAGTAAGCTAGAATCTTCAAAAGTTCAAATCTTTATAAGTAAAAAGATTTATTAAAATGAATAACCAAGTGTTTTAATTGACATCAGAAGATCAAACAAATAAACCCTGAGAACATAGATAAAAGATAAATAAAGATATGAGCAGAACTTAATACAACAGGAAAAGTATAAAATTGAGGTGATTTGGTAAGTCCAAAGAATATTCTTTGAAAAGATTGAAAAGACACACTTTGATTAAGGAAAACAAAAACATAAGTAAAGAATATACAGAAAGAGTCAGGACAATGTTATAGCAGAGAATATATGAAATGACAGTAAATTTGAACATTTCTGTAAAGGGGACCATTTCCTAGCTCCTAAAGTTTACCAAAACTGACACAAGAGGAAGTCATTTAAGGTCATCATGTCTGCCCTTGGCATTCTCGGAACGCCCTGGCCTCAGAATGCAGCAACTGTAGTTCATGGTAACCTGCACAGAGGGGGCGGGGCTGAGGGAGGTTGGAACACTGCCCTCACTGAGGGAGTGGGTGTGGCTATCTCTGCTGTGACTGAACAAAGGGCAGGGGAGCAGGGGTCCCCGGGAAGGGCCCTCAGAGCCCAGCAGGCCCACTGTGGTGTAACAACCATTTAGGCCCAGACCAAGACCAAAGGGCGCCTTCTTTGTCTGAACAGCTGCCCAAACTCTCACCTTTCCACTCAGGCCGCCCTCTTACTTGAACTGTGTGTGGAACCTGTCCACGCAGTACACCTCGCTGCACAGCTAACCATAGGTCTGGGCATCGTAGCTTCCTGCCAGGTGACCGAAGTTCGCAGGTAGATGGGTCCCTGGGACACATGCGGAGAGGCTCCTGCCCGGGCCACAGGCCGCCCACTACCCCAGCCCCAGATTGGGGCCGCACAGCAGCCCTGTCTGAGTCCCCTCCCTCTAGAGGGAGTATTTTACCAACACTTCTAGAAAACGGAGTCCTGGCGGGCAACTCATTGGAGGGACACAAATAAATCTTTGCCGACTTTCTGCTGAAACATAGGAGCGTTCAAACCTAAGCCTTTACAAGGTCAGATGTTTAGCTAAACATGAGCTCATGATCGAAATTTACACAATAATGAAGAGATCAGTTACAAGGGGAGACAATCAGCAAAAACAATCAATACCAGAATTAGATTCCCAAGGCCATCCATCAGATGTTGGAATAATCAGGTGCAACACAGGATATACACATAAAACTGGAACTGAATCAAGAAACATGGATGTTTTCAAAGTCTGGTACGATCTCTAAAACATTTTTAAAGTACATGTCATTGATAAAGCTAAATACTCAAAGGTTGTGTAATACAACAAATTAATCATTGAGAAGAGTGAAATTATGCTGTTTTGAAAACTATGTCAGGTCAGATTTTCTGCCTAATTATATAAGAATATTTCTCTAAAACATACACATTATTTCAAAGACTTATTGGCTGTGAAATAAGTTAACGGTATTTCAAATGGCTTGTCTGCAATGAAAGGTGCTATGTAGGGAATCACAGAAAGTCGAGGGGAAAATATGTCAATATATACATTGCTATAGATTAAACTATGACTTAGGACAGCAACAATGTAGAGGACCTGAAACTTAGAAACTTACAGGTAAGCTGGAATCTTCAAAAGTTCCAATCTTTATAAGTAAAAAGATTTATTAAAATGAATAACCAAGTGTTTTAATTGACATCAGAAGATCAAACCAATAAACCCTGAGAACATAGATAAAAGATAAATAAAGATATGAGCAGAACTTAATACAACAGCAAACGTATAAAATTGAGGTGATTTAGTAAGTCCAAAGAATATTCTTTGAAAAGATTGAGAAGACACACTTTGATTAAGGAAAACAAAAACTAAGTAAAGAATATACAGAAAGAGTCAGGACAATGTTATAGCAGAAAATATATGACATGCCAGTAAATTTGAACATTTCTGTAAAGGGGACCATTTCCTAGCTCAGAAAGTTTACCAAAACTGACACAAGAGGAAATCATTTAAGGTCCTCATGTCTGCCCTTGGCATTCTCAGAAAGCCCTGGCCTCAGAATGTAGCATCTGTAGTCCATGGTAACCTGCGGAGAGGGGGCGGGGCTGAGGGAGGTTGGAACACTGCCCTCTTTAGGGAGTGGGTGTGGTCATCTCTGCTGTGACTGAACAAAGGCAGGGGAGCAGGGGTCCCAGGGAAGGGCCCTCAGAGCCCAGCAGGCCCAGTGTGTTGTCACAAGCATTTAGGCCCAGACCAAAGGGCGTCTTCTTTGTCTGAAGAGCTGCCCAAACTCTCACCTTTCCACTCAGGCCGCCCTCTTACTTGAAGTGTGTGTTGAACCTGTCCGCGCAGTACACCTCGCTGCACAGCTAACCATAGGTCTGGGCATCGTAGCTTCCTGCCAGGTGACCGAAGTTCGCAGGTAGATGGGTCCCTGGGACACACGCGGAGAGGCTCCTGCCCGGGCCACAGGCCGCTCACTACCCCAGCCCCAGATTGGGGCCGCACAGCAGCCCTGTCTGAGTCCCCTCCCTCTAGAGGGATTATTGGACCAACCCTTCTAGAAAACGGAGTCCTCGCGGGCAAATCATTGGAGGGACACAAATAAATCTTTGCCGACTTTCTGCTGAAACTTAGGAGCGTTCAAACCTAAGCCTCTTACAAGGTCAGCTGTTTAGCTAAACATGAGCTCATGATCGAAATTTACACAATAATGAAGAGATCAGTTACAAGGGGAGACAATCAGCAAAAACAATCAATACCAGAATTAGATTCCCAAGGCCATCCATCAGATGTTGGAATAATCAGGTGCAAGGCAGGATATATACATAAAACTGGAACTGAAACAAGAAACAAGGATGTTTTCAAAGTCTGGTAGGATCTCTAAAACATTTTTAAAGTACATGTCATTGATAAAGCTAACCACTCAAATGTTGTGTAATACAACAGATTAATCATTGAGAAGAGTGAAATTATGCTGTTTCGAAAACTATGGCAGGTCAGATTTTCTGCCTAATTATATAAGAATATTTCTCTAAAACATACACATTATTACAAAGAGTTATTGGCTGTGAAATAAGTTAAGGGTATTTCAAATGGCTTGTCTGCAATGAAAGGTGCTATGTAGGGAATCACAGAAACTCAAGGGGAAAATATGTCAATATATACATTGCTATAGGTTAAAGTAAGCCTTAGGACAGCAACAATGTAGAGGACCTTACACTTAGAAACTTACAAGTAAGCAGGAATCTTCAAAAGTTCCAATCTTTATAAGTAAAAAGATTTATTAAAATGAATAACCAAGTGTTTTAATTGACATCAGAAGATCAAACAAATAAACCCTGAGAACATAGATAAAAGATAAATAAAGATATGAGCAGAACTTAATACAACAGCAAACGTATAAAATTGGGGTGATTTAGTAAGTCCAAAGAATATTCTTTGAAAAGATTGAAAAGACACACTTTGATTAAGGAAAACAAAAACGTAAGTAAAGAATATCCAGAAAGAGTCAGGACAAAGTTATAGCAGAGAATATATGAAATGCCAGTAAATTTGAACATTTCTGTAAAGGGGACCATTCCCTAGCTCCTAAAGTTTACCAAAACTGACACAAGAGGAAATCATTTAAGGTCATCATGTCTGCCCTTGGCATGCTCGGAACGCCCTGGCCTCAGAATGCAGCATCTGTAGTCCATGGTAACCTGCGGAGAGGGGGCGGGGCTGAGCGAGGTTGGAACACTGCCCTCACTGAGGGAGTTGGTGTGGCCAGCTCTGCTGTGACTGACAAAGGCCAGGGGAGCATGTGGCCGAGGGCAGGGCCCTCAGTGCCCGGCAGGCCCAGTGGGGTGTCACAAGCTTTTACGCCCAGGCCAAAAGGCGCCTTCTTTGTCTGAACAGCTGCCCAAACACTCATCTTACCACTCAGGCCGCCCTCTTACTTGAAGTGTGTGTGGAACCTGTCCACGCAGTACACCTCGCTGCACAGCTAACCATAGGTCTGGGCATCGTAGATTCCTGCCAGGTGACCGAAGTTCGCAGGCAGATGGGTCCCTGGGACACACGCGGAGAGGCTCCTGCCTGGGCCACAGGCCGCCCACTACCCCAGCCCCAGATTGGGGGCCACACAGCAGCCCTGTCTGAGTCCTCTGCCTGTAGAGGGAGTATTGGACCAACACATCTAGAAAACGGGGTCCTCGCGGGCAACTCATTGGAGGGACACAAATAAATCTTTGCCGACTTTCTGCTGAAACTTTGGAGCGTTCACACCTAAGCCTCTTACAAGCTCAGCTGTTTAGCTAAACATGATCTCGTGATCGAAATTTACACAATAATGAAGAGATCAGCTACAAGGGGAGAAAATCAGCAAAAACAATCAATACCAGAATTAGATTCCCAAGGCCATCCATCAGATGTTGGAACAATCAGGTGCAAGGCAGGATATATACATAAAACTGGAACTGAAAGAAGAAACAAGGATGTTTTCAAAGTCTAGTACGATCTCTAAAACATTTTTAAAGTACATGTCATTGATAAAGCTAAATACTCAAAGGTTGTGTAATACAACAGATTAATCACTGAGAAGAGTGAAATTATGCTGTTTTGAAAACTATGGCAGGTCAGATTTTCTGCCTAATTATATAAGAAGATTTATCTAAAACATACACATTATTTCAAAGACTTATTGGCTGTGAAATAAGTTAAGGGTATTTCAAATGGCTTGTCTGCAATGAAAGGTGCTATGTAGGGAATCACAGAAAGTCGAGGGGAAAATATGTCAATATATACATTGCTATATGTTGAACTAAGCCTTAGGACAGCAACAATGTAGAGCACCTGACACTTAGAAACTTGCAAGTAAGCTAGAATCTTCAAAAGTTCAAATCTTTATAAGTAAAAAGATTTATTAAAATGAATAACCAAGTGTTTTAATTGACATCAGAAGATCAAACAAATAAACCCTGAGAACATAGATAAAAGATAAATAAAGATATGAGCAGAACTTAATACAACAGGAAAAGTATAAAATTGAGGTGATTTGGTAAGTCCAAAGAATATTCTTTGAAAAGATTGAAAAGACACACTTTGATTAAGGAAAACAAAAACATAAGTAAAGAATATACAGAAAGAGTCAGGACAATGTTATAGCAGAGAATATATGAAATGACAGTAAATTTGAACATTTCTGTAAAGGGGACCATTTCCTAGCTCCTAAAGTTTACCAAAACTGACACAAGAGGAAGTCATTTAAGGTCATCATGTCTGCCCTTGGCATTCTCGGAACGCCCTGGCCTCAGAATGCAGCAACTGTAGTTCATGGTAACCTGCACAGAGGGGGCGGGGCTGAGGGAGGTTGGAACACTGCCCTCACTGAGGGAGTGGGTGTGGCCATCTCTGCTGTGACTGAACAAAGGGCAGGGGAGCAGGGGTCCCCGGGAAGGGCCCTCAGAGCCCAGCAGGCCCACTGTGGTGTAACAACCATTTAGGCCCAGAACAAGACCAAAGGGCGCCTTCTTTGTCTGAACAGCTGCCCAAACTCTCACCTTTCCACTCAGGCCGCCCTCTTACTTGAACTGTGTGTGGAACCTGTCCACGCAGTACACCTCGCTGCACAGCTAACCATAGGTCTGGGCATCGTAGCTTCCTGCCAGGTGACCGAAGTTCGCAGGTAGATGGGTCCCTGGGACACATGCGGAGAGGCTCCTGCCCGGGCCACAGGCCGCCCACTACCCCAGCCCCAGATTGGGGCCGCACAGCAGCCCTGTCTGAGTCCCCTCCCTCTAGAGGGAGTATTTTACCAACACTTCTAGAAAACGGAGTCCTGGCGGGCAACTCATTGGAGGGACACAAATAAATCTTTGCCGACTTTCTGCTGAAACATAGGAGCGTTCAAACCTAAGCCTTTACAAGGTCAGATGTTTAGCTAAACATGAGCTCATGATCGAAATTTACACAATAATGAAGAGATCAGTTACAAGGGGAGACAATCAGCAAAAACAATCAATACCAGAATTAGATTCGCAAGGCCATCCATCAGATGTTGGAATAATCAGGTGCAACACAGGATATACACATAAAACTGGAACTGAATCAAGAAACATGGATGTTTTCAAAGTCTGGTACGATCTCTAAAACATTTTTAAAGTACATGTCATTGATAAAGCTAAATACTCAAAGGTTGTGTAATACAACAAATTAATCATTGAGAAGAGTGAAATTATGCTGTTTTGAAAACTATGTCAGGTCAGATTTTCTGCCTAATTATATAAGAATATTTCTCTAAAACATACACATTATTTCAAAGACTTATTGGCTGTGAAATAAGTTAACGGTATTTCAAATGGCTTGTCTGCAATGAAAGGTGCTATGTAGGGAATCACAGAAAGTCGAGGGGAAAATATGTCAATATATACATTGCTATAGATTAAACTATGACTTAGGACAGCAACAATGTAGAGGACCTGAAACTTAGAAACTTACAAGTAAGCTGGAATCTTCAAAAGTTCCAATCTTTATAAGTAAAAAGATTTATTAAAATGAATAACCAAGTGTTTTAATTGACATCAGAAGATCAAACCAATAAACCCTGAGAACATAGATAAAAGATAAATAAAGATATGAGCAGAACTTAATACAACAGCAAACGTATAAAATTGAGGTGATTTAGTAAGTCCAAAGAATATTCTTTGAAAAGATTGAGAAGACACACTTTGATTAAGGAAAACAAAAACTAAGTAAAGAATATACAGAAAGAGTCAGGACAATGTTATAGCAGAAAATATATGACATGCCAGTAAATTTGAACATTTCTGTAAAGGGGACCATTTCCTAGCTCAGAAAGTTTACCAAAACTGACACAAGAGGAAATCATTTAAGGTCCTCATGTCTGCCCTTGGCATTCTCAGAAAGCCCTGGCCTCAGAATGTAGCATCTGTAGTCCATGGTAACCTGCGGAGAGGGGGCGGGGCTGAGGGAGGTTGGAACACTGCCCTCTTTAGGGAGTGGGTGTGGTCATCTCTGCTGTGACTGAACAAAGGCAGGGGAGCAGGGGTCCCAGGGAAGGGCCCTCAGAGCCCAGCAGGCCCAGTGTGTTGTCACAAGCATTTAGGGCCAGACCAAAGGGCGCCTTCTTTGTCTGAAGAGCTGCCCAAACTCTCACCTTTCCACTCAGGCCGCCCTCTTACTTGAAGTGTGTGTTGAACCTGTCCGCGCAGTACACCTCGATGCACAGCTAACCATAGGTCTGGGCATCGTAGCTTCCTGCCAGGTGACCGAAGTTCGCAGGTAGATGGGTCCCTGGGACACACGCGGAGAGGCTCCTGCCCGGGCCACAGGCCGCTCACTACCCCAGCCCCAGATTGGGGCCGCACAGCAGCCCTGTCTGAGTCCCCTCCCTCTAGAGGGAGTATTGGACCAACACTTCTAGAAAACGGAGTCCTCGCGGGCAACTCATTGGAGGGACACAAATAAATCTTTGCCGACTTTCTGCTGAAACTTAGGAGCGTTCAAACCTAAGCCTCTTACAAGGTCAGCTGTTTAGCTAAACATGAGCTCATGATCGAAATTTACACAATAATGAAGAGATCAGTTACAAGGGGAGACAATCAGCAAAAACAATCAATACCAGAATTAGATTCCCAAGGCCATCCATCAGATGTTGGAATAATCAGGTGCAAGGCAGGATATATACATAAAACTGGAACTGAAACAAGAAACAAGGATGTTTTCAAAGTCTGGTAGGATCTCTAAAATATTTTTAAAGTACATATCATTGATAAAGCTAAATACTCAAAGGTTGTGTAATACAACAGATTAATCATTGAGAAGAGTGAAATTATGCTGTTTTGAAAACTATGGCAGGTCAGATTTTCTGCCTAATTATATAAGAAGATTTCTCTAAAACATACACATTATTTCAAACACTTATTGGCTGTGAAATAAGTTAAGGGTATTTCAAATGGCTTGTCTGCAATGAAAGGTGCTATGTATGGAATCACAGAAAGTCGAGGGGAAAGTATGTCAATATATACATTGCTATAGGTTGAACTAAGCCTTAGGACAGCAACAATGTAGAGGACCTGACACTTAGAAACTTGCAAGTGAGCTAGAATCTTCAAAACTTCAAATCTTTATAAGTAAAAAGATTTATTAAAATGAATAACAAAGTGTTTTATTACAGCAAGTTTGATTACAACGTTTGGCTTGTTGTAGGTGTGCAAGATGTGGTTCTTTTACACATATACATATGTCTGTTCTTCCTGGGACCCTTTTCCCATGTACGTTATGACAGAATGTTGAGTAGTCTTCTCTTGGCATTCTGTAGGTCTTTGGTGATTATATATTTCACCTGTGTTTGTATATGTCTCTTAACCCCAATATCGTAATGAATCCAATCCTCACACCTTTCCATTGGTGAACCATAAGTTTGTTTAATGAATCTGTGATTGCCCTTCTCCGTGGAAATATCTGCCCTGGTATCCGTTTATAGGTAACACCTATAAGTGATATCCTACGATATGTGTCTTTCACTTTCTGACTTACTACAAGTCACGTGATTACCTGTAGACTCATCTACGGGGCTGCAAATGGCATTGTGCCCTTTTTTTCCTTGGCTAATATTCTGTCTTAGCGAGGTCCATTTTCTGCAATGTAATTCCATGAGGGCTGAGGATTAGCTGACCTGGGCAGCCTGACCCTGCCGGCAAGCCCTCCCCAGGTGTGCCTGGGTTGAGGTCAATAGAAACAGCACTCCAGGCAGCAATAGGCCCTGCAGCTGTGCCTGACTCCATATTCCCTACCCCGTCAGCAGTCTCGGGTCTGTGCTGGTGGGAGGTTTTGAGGGTCCACGGCTTTCTTGGTGGCCCGGTGTGAGTGGGGCTCTGCTGGATTTTCTGCAGGAGTTGCCAGGTTGCCACCTGTAAAGAAGAGGATGTGTCACCTATAACTTCCACTGGAATATCTCTCCGGCTGAGGTGAGGGAGGAAAAAAAGGAGTGGGGGCCGGGACAGGAGGGGTATCTCAGGCAGGGAAATGGAAAGCTTCCAGAAGAGCGCCCGGGGCCAGGACCATCCTGGCTGGCCTGCAGGCACCAAGTTGGCCTGCGTGCTGTCGCTGGTGTGGCTCCACGACCCTTCCTCTAGGCTTTCAAGCCCTTGTACATATTCAGGTGTTTTACCTGGGAAGGGTGGGAACAGTTCAGCAACAGCTGGCCTTGGGTTCAGCTCACGTTTACTCACAGAGGCCTCGGCACAGTCACCCAGCTTTGCAATGAGGACGCTCCTTGCGTGGTGGTGCCGGGCTGCTGGCTGTATGGGAGATGATTCCCCACCTCTGACCAATTACAGAATTGTTTACCACTGGAGCAAGTGCCCTGATAGGGTTTTCCTCTGTATAACTGCTGGGTTCAGGATTTTTTTTTTCTTTTTTGGTTCAAGTTAGAATTTATTCATCTTTTATGTATTTATTGATATAAGCATGGAAATAATTCATTCATAGAAATACATCTTTGTGAAGGGAAGAACTTATTCTGTTTTATTTTTAAATTTCATTTCTAAAAATATTGAAGTTTAATTATATTTATTTTTCTATACAGCAGGTTATTATTAGTTATCTATTTTATTCATATACATATATACAGGTCAATACCTATCTCCCAACTCATCTGACCACCAACACCCCATGGCTTCCCCCAGTTGGTGTCCATACGTTTGTTCTCTACCTCTGTTTCTCTATTTCTGCCCTGCAAACCTGTTCATCTCTACCATATATCTAGGTTCCACATACATGCATTAATACAGAATATTTGTTTTGCTCTTTCTGACTTACTTCATTCTGTATGACAGTCTCTAGATCCACCAACTTCTCTACAAATAACCCAGTTTCATTCATTTTCATGGCTGAGTCATATTCCATTTTATATATGTACCACATCTTTATCCATTCGTCTGTCTGTGGGCATTTAGGTTGCTTCCATTACCTGGCTATTGTAAATAGTGCTGCAATGAACATTGTGGTGAAAGTGTGTTTTTGATTTATGGTTGTCTTTTGGTATATGCCCAGAAGTGGGATTGCTGGATCCTATGGTAATTCTATTTCTAGTTTCTTTAGGGAAACTACATACTGTTCTCCATAGTGACTGTATCAATTTACCTTCCCACCAGTAGTGGAAGAGGGTTCCTTTTGTTCCACACCCTCCCCAGAATTTGTTGTTTGTAGATTTTCTGATGATGCCGATTCTAACAGGTGTGAGTTGATACCTAATTGTCGTTTTGATTTGCATTTCTCTAATAATTAGTGGTGTTGAGCAGCTTTTCATGTGCGTCTTGGCCGTCTCTGTGACTTCTTTGAAGAAACGTCTATTTAGATCTTCTGCCCATTTTTGTATTGGGTTGTTTGTTTTATTAATATTAAGCTGCATGAGCTGTTTATATATATTGGAGATTAAACCTTTGTCCATTGATTCGTTTGTGAAGGTTTTCGCCCATTCTGAGGGTTGCATTTTTCCATTCCCCTTTTTTTTAACCAAAAAAGAAAGAAAGCAAAAGAAGCAGAACACTAATGTGCGTGAAATATGCCTCTTGAAACTGTCGTTTTGAAATACGGACGTCTTTTGAACTTTTTGGTATATATATGACCCCAGGATTTGTTTTCAGGGCAGGTGTCATTTACAGTCCTGCAATGATTTGGAATATCCACTGACCAGTAGCGCTGGAATTAAAGCTGATGATGTGTGAAACGGCCACAAGGTGGCAGCAGTTCTCCCTTAGCAAATCTGGTTACCAGGGCAACAGAGCCTCAAGGGAAGCCGTGTTCTAGATTGGAATTTAGAATGGAATGTGCCAGGAGAAAGCCCCTCAAGTTTGTCTCACTACTTCTTGTTCGTGTTTTTAATTTAATTTTTAATTTTTTATTACAGCAAGTTTGATTACAACGTTTGGCTTGTTGTAGGTGTGCAAGATGTGGTTCTTTTACACATATACATATGTCTGTTCTTCCTGGGACCCTTTTCCCATGTACGTTATGACAGAATGTTGAATAGTCTTCTCTTGGCATTCCGTAGGTCTTTGGTGATTATATATTTCACCTGTGTTTGTATATGTCTCTTAACCCCAATATCTTAATGAATCCAATCCTCACACCTTTCCATTGGTGAACCATAAGTTTGTTTAATGAATCTGTGATTGCCCTTCTCCGTGGAAATATCTGCCCTGGTATCCGTTTTTAGGTAACACCTATAAGTGATATCCTACAATATGTGTCTTTCACTTTCTGACGTACTATAAGTCACGTGATTACCTGTAGACTCATCTACGGAGCTGCAAATGGCATTGTGCCCTTTTTTTCCTTGGCTAATATTCTCTCTTAGCGAGGTCCATTTTCTGCAATGTGATTCCCTGAGGGCTGAGGATTAGCTGACCTGGGCAGCCTGACCCTGCCGGCAAGCCCTCCCCAGGTGTGCCTGGGTTGAGGTCAATAGACACAGCACTCCAGGCAGCAATAAGGCCTGCAGCTGTGCCTGACTCCATATTCTCTGCCCCGTCAGCAGTCTCGGGGCTGTGCTGGTGGGAGGGTGTGAGGGTCCACGGCTTTGTTGGTGGCCCGGTGTGAGTGGGGCTCTGCTGGACTTTCTGCAGGAGTTGCCAGGCTGCCACCTGTAAACAAGAGGATGTGTCACCCATAACTTCCACTGGATTTTCTCTCCGGGCTGAGGTGAGGAAGGAAAAAAAGGAATGGGGGCCGGTACAGGAGGGGTATATCAGGCAGGGAAATGGAAATCTTCCAGAAGAGTGCCCGGGGCCAGGACCATCCTGGCTGGCCTGCAGGCACCAAGTTGACCTGCGTGCTGTCGCTAGTGTGGCTCCACGGCCCTTCCTCTAGGCTTTCAAGCCCTTGTACATATTCAGGTGTTTTACCTGGGAAGGGTGGGAACAGTTCAGCAGCATCTGGCCTGGGGCTCAGCTCACGTTTACTCACAGAGGCCTCGGCACGGTCCCGCAGCTTTGCAATGAGGACGCTCCTTGAGTGGGAGGGCTGGGCTGCTGGCTGTATGGGAGAAGATTCCCCACCTCTGACCAATTTCAGAATTGTTTACCGCTGGAGCAAGTGCCCTGATAGGGTTTTCCTCTGTATAACTGCTGGGTTCAGGATTTTTTTTTCTTTTTTGGTTCAAGTTAGAATTTATTCATCTTTTATGTATTTATTGATATAAGCATGGAAATAATTCATTCATAGAAATACATCTGTGTGAAGGGAAGAACTTTTTTTCTGTTTTATTTTGAAATTTCATTTCTAAAAATTTTGAGGTTTAATTATATTTATTTTTCTATACAGCAGGTTATTATTAGTTATCTATTTTATTCATATACATATATACAGGTCAATACCTATCTTCCAACTCATCTGACCACCAACACCCCATGGCTTCCTCCACTTCGTGTCCATTCGTTTGTTCTCTACCTCTGTTTCTCTATTTCTGCCCTGCAAACCTGTTCATCTGTACCATATATCTAGGTTCCACATACATGCATTAATACAAAATATTTGTTTTGCTCTTTCTGACTTACTTCATTCTGTATGACAGTCTCTAGATCCACCGACTTCTCTACAAATAATCCAGTTTCATTCCTTTTCATGGCTGAGTCATATTCCATTTTATATATGTACCACATCTTTATCCATTCGTCTGTCTGTGGGCATTTAGGTTGCTTCCATTACCTGGCTATTGTAAATAGTGCTGCAATGAACATTGTGGTTAATGTGTGTTTTTGATTTATGGTTTTCTCTGGGTATATGCCCAGAAGTGGGATTGCTGGATCCTATGGTAATTCTATTTCTAGTTTCTTTAAGGAAACTCCATACTGTTCTCCATAGTGACTGTATCAATTTACCTTCCCGCCAATAGTGGAAGAGGGTTCCTTTTGGCCACACCCTCCCCAGAATTTGTTGTTTGTAGATTTTCTGATGATGCCGATTCTAACAGGTGTGAGGTGATACCTCATTGTCGTTTTGATTTGCATTTCTCTAATAATTAGTGGTGTTGAGCAGCTTTTCATGTGCGTCTTGGCCGTCTCTGTGACTTCTTTGAAGAAACGTCTATTTAGATCTTCTGCCCATTTTTGTATTTGGTTTTTGTTTTATTAATATTAAGCTGTGTGAGCTGTTTATATATATTGGAGATTAAACCTTTGTCCATTGATTCTTTTGCGAAAGTTTTCGCCCATTCTGAGGGTTGCCTTTTTCCATTCCCGTTGTTTTTAACCAAAAAAGAAAGAAAGCAAAAGAAGCAGAACACTAATGTGCGTGAAATATGCCTCTTGAAACTGTCGTTTTGAAATATGGACGTCTTTTGAACTTTTTGGTCGATATATGACCCCAGGATTTGTTTTCAGGGCAGGTGTCATTTACAGGCTTGCAATGATTTGGAATATCCACTGACCATTAGCGCTGGGATTAAGGCTGCTGTTGTGTGAAACGGCCACAAGGTGGCAGCAGTTCTCCCTTAGCAAATCTGGTTACTAGGGCAACAGAGCCTCAATGGAAGCCGTGTTCTAGATTGGAATTTAGAATGGAATGTGCCAGGAGAAAGCCCCTCAAGTTTGTCTCACTACTTCTTGTTCGTGTTTTTAATTTAATTTTTAATTTTTTATTACAGCAAGTTTGATTACAACGTTTGGCTTTTTGTAGGTGTGCAAGATGTGGTTCTTTTACACATATACATATGTCTGTTCTTCCTGGGACCCTTTTCCCATGTACGTTATTACAGAATGTTGAGTAGTCTTCTCTTGGCATTCCGTAGGTCTTTGGTGATTATATATTTCACGTGTGTTTGTATATGTCTCTTAACACCAATATCGTAATGAATCCAATCCTCACACCTTTCCATTGGTGAACCATAAGTTTGTTTAATGAATCTGTGATTGCCCTTCTCCGTGGAAATATCTGCCCTGGTATCCGTTTTTAGGTAACACCTATAAGTGATATCCTACGATATGTGTCTTTCACTTTCTGACTTACTACAAGTCACGTGATTACCTGTAGACTCATCTACGGGGCCGCAAATGGCATTGTGCCCTTTTTTCCCTTGGCTAATATTCTGTCTTAGCGAGGTCCATTTTCTGCAATGTGATTCCCTGAGGGCTGAGGATTAGCTGACCTGGGCAGCCTGACCCTGCCGGCAAGCCCTCCCCAGGTGTGCCTGGGTTGAGGTCAATAGAAACAGCACTCCAGGCAGCAATAGCCCCTGCAGCTGTGCCTGACTCCATATTCTCTGCCCCGTCAGCAGTCTCGGGGCTGTGTTGGTGGGAGTGTGTGAGGGTCCACGGCTTTGTTGGTGGCCCGGTGTGAGTGGGGCTCTGCTGGACTTTCTGCAGGAGTTGCCAGGCTGCCACCTGTAAAGAAGAGGATGTCACCCATAACTTCCACTGGAATTTCTCTCCGGGCTGAGGTGAGGGAGGAAAAAAAGGAGTGGGGGCCGGGACAGGAGGGGTATCTCAGGCAGGGAAATGGAAAGCTTCCAGAAGAGCGCCCGGGGCCAGGACCATCCTGGCTGGCCTGCAGGCACCAAGTTGGCCTGTGTGCTGTCACTGGGGTGGCTCCACGACCCTTCCTCTAGGCTTTCAAGCCCTTGTACATATTCAGGTGTTTTACCTGGGAAGGGTGGGAACAGTTCAGCAGCAGCTGGCCTTGGGCTCAGCTCACGTTTACTCACAGAGGCCTCGGCACGGTCCCCCACCTTTGCAATGAGGACGATCCTTGCGTGGGGGGGCCGGGCTGCTGGCTGTATGTGAGATGATTCCCCACCTCTGACCAATTTCAGAATTGTTTACCCCTGGAGCAAGTGCCCTGATAGGGTTTTCCTCTGTATAACTGCTGGGTTCAGGATTTTTTTTTCTTTTTTGGTTCAAGTTAGAATTTATTCATCTTTTATGTATTTATTGATATAAGCATGGAAATAATTCATTCATAGAAATACATCTGTGTGAAGGGAAGAACTTTTTTCTGTTTTATTTTTAAATTTCATTTCTAAAAATTTGAAGTTTAATTATATTTATTTTTCTATACAGCAGGTTATTATTAGTTATCTATTTTATTCATATACATATATACAGGTCAATACCTATATCCCAGCTCATCTGACCCCCAACACCCCATGGCTTCCCCAACTTGGTGTCCATACGTTTGTTCTCTACCTCTGTTTCTCTATTTCTACCCTGCAAACCTGTTCATCTGTACCATATATCTAGGTTCCACATACATGCATTAATACAGAATATTTGTTTTGCTCTTTCTGACTTACTTCATTCTGTATGACAGTCTCTAGATCCACCGACTTCTCTACAAATAACCCAGTTTCATTCCTTTTCATGGCTGAGTCATATCCCATTTTATATATGTACCACATCTTTACCCATTCGTCTGTCTGTGGGCATTTAGGTTGCTTCCATTACCTGGCTATTGTAAATAGTGCTGCAATGAACATTGTGGTGAATGTGTATTTTTGATTTATGGTTGTCTCTGGGTATATGCCCAGAAGTGGGATTGCTAGATCCTATGGTAATTCTATTTCTAGTTTCTTTAAGGAAACTCCATACTGTTCTCCATAGTGACTGTATCAATTTACCTTCCCACCAATAGTGGAAGAGGGTTCCTTTTGTCCATACCCTCCCCAGACTTTGTTGTTTGTAGATTTTCTGATGATGCCGATTCTAACAGGTGTGAGGTGATACCTCATTGTCGTTTTGATTTGCATTTCTCTAATAATTAGTGGTGTTGAGCAGCTTTTCATGTGCGTCTTGGCCGTCTCTGTGACTTCTTTGAAGAAACGTCTATTTAGATCTTCTGCCCATTTTTGTATTGGGTTGTTTGTTTTATTAATATTAAGCTGCGTGAGCTGTTTATATATATTGGAGATTAAACCCTTGTCCATTGATTCGTTTGCGAACGTTTTTGCCCATTCTGAGGGTTGCCTTTTTCCATTCCTGTTTTTTTTAACCAAAAAAGAAAGAAAGCAAAAGAAGCAGAAGACTAATGTGCGTGAAATATGCCTCTTGAAACTGTCGTTTTGAAATATGGACGTTTTTGAAATTTTTGGTCGATATATGACCCCAGGATTTGTTTTCAGGGCAGGTGTCATTTACAGGCCTGCAATGATTTGGAATATCCACTGACCAGTAGCGCTGGGATTAAAGCTGCTGTTGTGCGAAATGGCCACAAGGTGGCAGCAGTTCTCCCTTAGCAAATCTGGTTACTAGGGCAACAGAGCCTCAATGGAAGCCGTGTTCTAGATTGGAATTTAGAATGGAATGTGCCAGGAGAAAGCCCCTCAAGTTTGTCTCACTACTTCTTGTTCGTGTTTTTAATTTAATTTTTAATTTTTTATTACAGCAAGTTTGATTACAACGTTTGCTTGTTGTAGGTGTGCAAGATGTGGTTCTGTTACACATATACATATGTCTGTTCTTCCTGGGACCCTTTTCCCATGTACGTTATGACAGAATGTTGAGTTGTCTTCTCTTGGCATTCCGTAGGTCTTTGGTGATTATATATTTCACCTGTGTTTGTATATGTCTCTTAACCCCAATATCGTAATGAATCCAATCCTCACACCTTTCCATTGGTGAACCATAAGTTTGTTTAATGAATCTGTGATTGCCCTTCTCCGTGGAAATATCTGCCCTGGTATCCGTTTTTCGGTAACACCTATAAGTGATATCCTACGATATGTGTCTTTCACTTTCTGACTTACTACAAGTCACGTGATTACCTGTAGACTCATCTACGGGGCTGCAAATGGCATTGTGCCCTTTTTTTCCTTGGCTAATATTCTGTCTTAGCGAGGTCCATTTTCTGCAATGTGATTCCCTGAGGGCTGAGGATTAGCTGACCTGGGCAGCCTGACCCTGCCGGCAAGCCCTCCCCAGGTGTGTCTGGGTTGAGGTCAATAGAAACAGCACTCCAGGCAGCAATAGCCCCTGCAGCTGTGCCTGACTCCATATTCTCTGCCCCGTCAGCATTCTCGGGGCTGTGCTGGTGGGAGGGTGTGAGGGTCCACTGCTTTGTTGGTGGCCCGGTGTGAGTGGGGCTCTGCTGGACTTTCTGCAGGAGTTGCCAGGCTGCCACTTGTAAAGAAGAGGATGTGTCACCCATAACTTCCACTGGAATTTCTCTCTGGGTTGAGGTGAGGAAGGAAAAAAATGTGTGGGGGCCGGGACAGGAGGGGTATCTCAGGCAGGGAAATGGAAAGCTTCCAGAAGAGCGCCCGAGGCCAGGACCATCCTGGCTGGCCTGCAGGCACCAAGTTGGCCTGCGTGCTGTCGCTGGTGTGGCTCCACGACCCTTCCTCTAGGCTTTCAAGCCCTTGTACATATTCAGGTGTTTTACCTGGGAAGGGTGGGAACAGTTCAGCAACAGCTGGCCGGGGGCTCAGCTCACGTTTACTCACAGAGGCCTCGGCACGGTCCCCCAGCTTTGCAATGAGGACGCTCCTTGTGTGGGGGGGCCGTGCTGCTGGCTGTATGGGAGTTGATTCCCCACCTCTGACCAATTTCAGAATTGTTTACCGCTGGAGCAAGTGCTCTGATAGGGTTTTCCTCTGTATAACTGCTGGGTTCAGGATTTTTTTTCTTTTTTGGTTCAAGTTAGAATTTATTCATCTTTTATGTATTTATTGATATAAGCATGGAAATAATTCATTCATAGAAATACATGTGTGTGAAGGGAAGAATTTTTTTTCTGTTTTATTTTGAAATTTCATTTCTAAAAATTTTGAAGTTTAATTATATTTATTTTTCTATACAGCAGGTTATTATTAGTTATCTATTTTATTCATATACATATATACAGGTCAATACCTATCTCCCAACTCATCTGACCACCAACACCCCATGGCTTCCTCCACTTGGTGTCCATTCCTTTGTTCTCTACCTCTGTTTCTCTATTTCTGCCCTGCAAACCTGTTCATCTGTACCATATATCTAGGTTCCACATACATGCATTAATACAGAATATTTGTTTTGCTCTTTCTGACTTACTTCATTCTGTATGACAGTCTCTAGATCCACTGACTTCTCTACAAATAATCCAGTTTCATTCCTTTTCATGGCTGAGTCATATCCCATTTTATATATGTACCACATCTTTATCCATTCGTCTGTCTGTGGGCATTCAGGTTGCTTCCATTACCTGGCTATTGTAAATAGTGCTGCAATGAACATTGTGGTTAATGTGTGTTTTTGATTTGTGGTTGTCTCTGGGTATATGCCCAGAAGTGGGATTGTTGGATGCTATGGTAATTCTATTTCTAGTTTCTTTAAGGAAACTCCATACTGTTCTCCATAGTGACTGTATCAATTTACCTTCCCGCCAATAGTGGAAGAGGGTTCCTTTTGGCCACACCCTCCCCAGAATTTGTTGTTTGTAAATTTTCTGATGATGCCGATTCTAACAGGTGTGAGGTGATACCTCATTGTCGTTTTGATTTGCATTTCTCTAATAATTAGTGGTGTTGAGCAGCTTTTCATGTGCGTCTTGGCCGTCTCTGTGACTTCTTTGAAGAAACGTCTATTTAGATCTTCTGCCCATTTTTGTATTGGGTTTTTGTTTTATTAATATTAATCTGTGTGAGCTGTTTATATATATTGGAGATTAAACCTTTGTCCATTGATTCGTTTGCGAACGTTTTCGCCCATTCTGAGGGTTGCCTTTTTCCATTCCTGTTTTTTTTTTAACCAAAAAAGAAAGAAAGCAAAAGAAGCAGAACACTAATGTGTGTGAAATATGCCTCTTGAAACTGTCGTTTTGAAATATGGACGTCTTTTGAACTTTTTGGTCGATATATGACCCCAGGATTTGTTTTCAGGGCAGGTGTCATTTACAGGCTTGCAATGATTTGGAATATCCACTGACCATTAGCGCTGGGATTAAGGCTGCTGTTGTGTGAAACGGCCACAAGGTGGCAGCAGTTCTCCCTTAGCAAATCTGGTTATTAGGGCAACAGAGCCTCAATGGAAGCCGTGTTTTAGATTGGAATTTAGAATGGAATGTGCCAGGAGAAAGCCCCTCAAGTTTGTCTCACTACTTCTTGTTCGTGTTTTTAATTTAATTTTTAATTTTTTATTACAGCAAGTTTGATTACAACGTTTGGTTTGTTGTAGGTGTGCAAGATGTGGTTCTTTTACACATATACATATGTCTGTTCTTCCTGGGACCCTTTTCCCATGTACGTTATGACAGAATGTTGAGTAGTCTTCTCTTGGCATTCCGTAGGTCTTTGGTGATTACATATTTCACGTGTGTTTGTATATGTCTCTTAACACGAATATCGTAATGAATCCAATCCTCACACCTTTCCATTGGTGAACCATAAGTTTGTTTAATGAATCTGTGATTGCCCTTCTCCGTGGAAATATCTGCCCTGGTATCCGTTTTTAGGTAACACCTATAAGTGATATCCTACGATATGTGTCTTTCACTTTGTGAATTACTACAAGTCATGTGATTACCTGTAGACTCATCTACGGGGCTGCAAATGGCATTGTGCCCTTTTTTTCCTTGGCTAATATTCTGTCTTAGCGAGGTCCATTTTCTGCAATGTGATTCCCTGAGGGCTGAGGATTAGCTGACCTGGGCAGCCTGACCCTGCCGGCAAGCCCTCCCCAGTTGTGCCTGGGTTGAGGTCGATAGAAACAGCACTCCAGGCAGCAATAGCCCCTGCAGCTGTGCCTGACTCCATATTCTCTGCCCCGTCAGCAGTCTCGGGGATGTGCTGGTGGGAGTGTGTGAGGGTCCACGGCTTTGTTGGTGGCCCGGTGTGAGTGGGGCTCTGCTGGACTTTCTGCAGGAGTTGCCAGGCTGTCACCTGTAAAGAAGAGGATGTGTCACCCATAACTTCCACTGGAATTTCTCTCCGGGCTGAGGTGAGGGAGGAAAAAAAGGAGTGGGGGCCGAGACAGGAGGGGTATCTCAGGCAGGGAAATGGAAAGCTTCCAGAAGAGCGCCCGTGGCCAGGACCATCCTGGCTGGCCTGCAGGCACCAAGTTGGCCTGCGTGCTGTCACTGGGGTGGCTCCACGACCCTTCCTCTAGGCTTTCAAGCCCTTGTACATATTCAGGTGTTTTACCTGGGAAGGGTGGGAACAGTTCAGCAGCAGCTGGCCTTGGACTCAGCTCACGTTTACTCACAGAGGCCTCGGCACGGTCCCCCAGCTTTGCAATGAGGACGCTCCTTGCGTGGGGGGGCCGGGCTGCTGGCTGTATGGGAGATGATTCCCCACCTCTGACCAATTTCAGAATTGTTTACCGCTGGAGCAAGTGCCCTGATAGGGTTTTCCTCTGTATAACTGCTGGGTTCAGGATTTTTTTTTCTTTTTTGGTTCAAGTTAGAATTTATTCATCTTTTATGTATTTACTGATATAAGCATGGAAATAATTCATTCATAGAAATACATCTGTGTGAAGGGAAGAACTTTTTTCTGTTTTATTTTTAAATTTCATTTCTAAAAATTTTGAAGTTTAATTATATTTATTTTTCTATACAGCAGGTTATTATTAGTTATCTATTTTATTCATATACATATATACAGGTCAATACCTATCTCCCAACTCATCTGACCACCAACACCCCATGGCTTCCCCCACTTGGTGTCCATACGTTTGTTCTCTACCTCTGTTTCTCTATTTCTGCCCTGCAAACCTGTTCATCTGTACCATATATCTAGGTTCCACATACATGCATTAATACAGAATATTTGTTTTGCTCTTTCTGACTTACTTCATTCTGTATGACAGTCTCTAGATCCACCGACTTCTCTACAAATAACCCAGTTTCATTCCTTTTCATGGCTGAGTCATATCCTATTTTATATATGTACCACATCTTTATCCATTCGTCTGTCTGTGGGCATTTAGGTTGCTTCCATTACCTGGCTATTGTAAATAGTGCTGCAATGAACATTGTGGTGAATGTGTGTTTTTGATTTATGGTTGTCTCTGGGTATATGCCCAGAAGTGGGATTGCTGGATCCTATGGTAATTCTATTTCTAGTTTCTTTAAGGAAACTCCATTCTGTTCTCCATAGTGACTGTATCAATTTACCTTCCCACTAATAGTGGAAGAGGGTTCCTTTTGTCCACACCCTCCCCAGAATTTGTTGTTTGTAGATTTTCTGATGATGCCGATTCTAACAGGTGTGAGGTGATACCTCATTGTCGTTTTGATTTGCATTTCTCTAATAATTAGTGGTGTTGAGCAGCTTCTCATGTGCGTCTTGGCCGTCTCTGTGACTTCTTTGAAGAAACGTCTATTTAGATCTTCTGCCCATTTTTTGTATTGGGTTGTTTGTTTTATTAATATTAAGCTGCGTGAGCTGTTTATATATGTTGGAGATTAAACCATTGTCCATTGATTCGTTTGCGAACGTTTTGGCCCATTCTGAGGTTTGCCTTTTTCCATTCCCGTTTTTTTTTAACCAAAAAAGAAAGAAAGCAAAAGAAACAGAACACTAATGTGCGTGAAATATGCCTCTTGAAACTGTCGTTTTGAAATATGGACGTCTTTTGAACTTTTTTGTCTATATATGACACCAGGATTTGTTTTCAGGGCAGGTGTCATTTACAGGCCAGCAATGATTTGGAATATCCACTGACCATTAGCGCTGGAATTAAAGCTGATGTTGTGTGAAACGGCCACAAGGTGGCAGCAGTTCTCCCTTAGCAAATCTGGTTACCAGGGCAACAGAGCCTCAATGGAAGTCGTGTTCTAGATTGGAATTTAGAATGGAATGTGCCAGGAGAAAGCCCCTCAATTTTGTCTCACTACTTCTTGTTCGTGTTTTTAATTTAATTTTTTATTTTTTTACAGCAAGTTTGATTACAACGTTTGGCTTGTTGTAGGTGTGCAAGATGTGGTTCTTTTACACATATACATATGTCTGTTCTTCCTGGGACTTTTTTCCCATGTACGTTATGACAGAATGTTGAGTAGTCTTCTCTTGGCATTCCGTAGGTCTTTGGTGATTATATATTTCACCTGTGTTTGTATATGTCTCTTAACCCCAATATCGTAATGAATCCAATCCTCACACCTTTCCATTGGTGAACCATAAGTTTGTTTAATGAATCTGTGATTGCCCTTCTCCGTGGAAATATCTGCCCTGGTATCCGTTTTTCGGTAACACCTATAAGTGATATCCTACGATATGTGTCTTTCACTTTCTGACTTACTACTAGTCACGTGATTACCTGTAGACTCATCTACGGGGCTGCAAATGGCATTGTGCCCTTTTTTTCCTTGGCTAATATTCTGTCTTAGCGAGGTCCATTTTCTGCAATGTGATTCCCTGAGGGCTGAGGATTAGCTGACCAGGGCAGCCTGATCCTGCCGGCAAGCCCTCCCCAGGTGTGCCTGGGTTGAGATCAATAGAAACAGCACTCCAGGCAGCAATAGCCCCTGCAGCTGTGCCTGACTCCATATTCTCTGCCCCGTCAGCAGTCTCGGGGCTGTGCTGGTGGGAGGGTGTGAGGGTCCACGGCTTTATTGGTGGCCCGGTGTGAGTGGGGCTCTGCTGGACTTTCTGCAGGAGTTGCCAGGCTGCCACCTGTAAAGAAGAGGATGTGTCACCCATAACTTCCGCTGGAATTTCTCTCCGGGCTGAGGTGAGGGAGGAAAAAAAGGAGTGGGGGCCGGGACAGGAGGGGTGTCTCAGGCAGAGAAATGGAAAGCTTCCAGAAGAGCACCTGGGGCCAGGATCAACCTGGCTGGCCTGCAGGCACCAAGTTGGCCTGCGTGCTGTCGCTGGTGTGTCTCCACGACGCTTCCTCTAGGCGTTCAAGCCCTTGTACATATTCAGGTGTTTTACCTGGGAAGGGTGGGAACAGTTCAGCAGCAGCTGGCCTTGGGCTCAGCTCACGTTTACTCACAGAGGCCTCGGCACAGTCCCCCAGGTTTGCAATGAGGACGCTCCTTGCGTGGTGGGGCCGGGCTGCTGGCTGTATGGGAGATGATTTCCCACCTCTGACCAATTTCAGAATTGTTTACCGCTGGAGCAAGTGCCCTGATAGGGTTTTCCTCTGTATAACTGCTGGGTTCAGGATTTATTTTTTATTTTTTGGTTCAAGTTAGAATTCATTCATCTTTTATGTATTTACTGATATAAGCATGGAAATAATTCATTCATAGAAATATATCTGTGTGAAGGGAAGAACTTTTTTCTGTTTTATTTTTAAATTTCATTTCTAAAAATTTTGAAGTTTAATTATATTTATTTTTATATACAGCAGGTTATTATTAGTTATCTATTTTATTCATATACATATATACAGGTCAATACCTATATCCCAACTCATCTGACCACCAACACCCCATGGCTTCCCCCACTTGGTGTCCATACGTTTGTTCTCTACCTCTGTTTCTCTATTTCTGCCCTGCAAACCTGTTCATCTGTACCATATATCTAGGTTCCACATACATGCATTAATACAGAATATTTGTTTTGCTCTTTCTGACTTACTTCATTCTGTATGACAGTCTCTAGATCCACCGACTTCTCTACAAATAACCCAGTTTCATTCCTTTTCATGGCTGAGTCATATCCTATTTTATATATGTACCACATCTTTATCCATTCGTCTGTCTGTGGGTATTTAGGTTGCTTCCATTACCTGGCTATTGTAAATAGTGCTGCAATGAACATTGTGGTGAATGTGTGTTTTTGATTTATGGTTGTCTCTGGGTATATGCCCAGAAGTGGGATTGCTGGATCCTATGGTAATTCTATTTCTAGTTTCTTTAAGGAAACTCCATTCTGTTCTCCATAGTGACTGTATCAATTTACCTTCCCACTAATAGTGGAAGAGGGTTCCTTTTGTCCACACCCTCCCCAGAATTTGTTGTTTGTAGATTTTCTGATGATGCCGATTCTAACAGGTGTGAGGTGATACCTCATTGTCGTTTTGATTTGCATTTCTCTAATAATTAGTGGTGTTGAGCAGCTTTTCATGTGCGTCTTGGCCGTCTCTGTGACTTCTTTGAAGAAACGTCTATTTAGATCTTCTGCCCATTTTTTGTATTGGGTTGTTTGTTTTATTAATATTAAGCTGCGTGAGCTGTTTATATATGTTGGAGATTAAACCATTGTCCATTGATTCGTTTGCGAACGTTTTGGCCCATTCTGAGGTTTGCCTTTTTTCATTCCCGTTTTTTTTTAACCAAATAAGAAAGAAAGCAAAAGAAACAGAACACTAATGTGCGTGAAATATGCCTCTTGAAACTGTCGTTTTGAAATATGGACGTCTTTTGAACTTTTTTGTCTATATATGACACCAGGATTTCTTTTCAGGGCAGGTGTCATTTACAGGCCAGCAATGATTTGGAATATCCACTGACCATTAGCGCTGGAATTAAAGCTGATGTTGTGTGAAACGGCCACAAGGTGGCAGCAGTTCTCCCTTAGCAAATCTGGTTACCAGGGCAACAGAGCCTCAATGGAAGTCGTGTTCTAGATTGGAATTTAGAATGGAATGTGCCAGGAGAAAGCCCCTCAATTTTGTCTCACTACTTCTTGTTCGTGTTTTTAATTTAATTTTTTATTTTTTATTACAGCAAGTTTGATTACAACGTTTGGCTTGTTGTAGGTGTGCAAGATGTGGTTCTTTTACACATATACATATGTCTGTTCTTCCTGGGACCCTTTTCCCATGTACGTTATGACAGAATGTTGAGTAGTCTTCTCTTGGCATTCTGTAGGTCTTTGGTGATTATATATTTCACCTGTGTTTGTATATGTCTCTTAACCCCAATATCGTAATGAATCCAATCCTCACACCTTTCCATTGGTGAACCATAAGTTTGTTTAATGAATCTGTGATTGCCCTTCTCCGTGGAAATATCTGCCCTGGTATCCGTTTTTAGGTAACACCTATAAGTGATATCCTACGATATGTGTCTTTCACTTTCTGACTTACTACAAGTCACGTGATTACCTGTAGACTCCTCTACGGGGCTGCAAATGGCATTGTGCCCTTTTTTTCCTTGGCTAATATTCTGTCTTAGCGAGGTCCATTTTCTGCAATGTGATTCCCTGAGGGCTGAGGATTAGCTGACCAGGGCAGCCTGATCCTGCCGGCAAGCCCTCCCCAGGTGTGCCTGGGTTGAGGTCAATAGAAACAGCACTCCAGGCAGCAATAGCCCCTGCAGCTGTGCCTGACTCCATATTCTCTGCCCCGTCAGCAGTATCGGGGCTGTGCTGGTGGGAGGGTGTGAGGGTCCACGGCTTTATTGGTGGCCCGGTGTGAGTGGGGCTCTGCTGGACTTTCTGCAGGAGTTGCCAGGCTGCCACCTGTAAAGAAGAGGATGTGTCACCCATAACTTCCGCTGGAATTTCTCTCCGGGCTGAGGTGAGGGAGGAAAAAAAGGAGTGGGGGCCGGGACAGGATGGGTGTCTCAGGCAGAGAAATGATAAGCTTCCAGAAGAGCACCTGGGGCCAGGATCAACCTGGCTGGCCTGCAGGCACCAAGTTGGCCTACGTGCTGTCGCTGGTGTGTCTCCACGACCCTTCCTCTAGGCGTTCAAGCCCTTGTACATATTCAGGTGTTTTACCTGGGAAGGGTGGGAACAGTTCAGCAGCAGCTGGCCTTGGGCTCAGCTCACGTTTACTCACAGAGGCCTCGGCACAGTCCCCCAGGTTTGCAATGAGGACGCTCCTTGCGTGGGGGGGGGCGGGCTGCTGGCTGTATGGGAGATGATTCCCCACCTCTGACCAATCTCAGAATTGTTTACCGCTGGAGCAAGTGCCCTGATGGGGTTTTCCTCTGTATAACTGCTGGGTTCAGGTTTTTTTTTTCTTTTTTGGTTCAAGTTAGAATTTATTCATCTTTTATGTATTTATTGATATAAGCATGGAAATAATTCATTCATAGAAATACATCTGTGTGAAGGGAAGAACTTTTTTCTGTTTTATTTTTAAATTTCATTTCTAAAACTTTTGCAGTTTAATTATATTTATTTTTCTATACAGCAGGTTATTATTAGTTATCTATTTTATTCATATACATATATACAGGTCAATACCTAACTCCCAACTCATCTGTCCACCAACACCCCATGGCTTCCCCCACTTGGTGTCCATACGTTTGTTCTCTACCTCTGTTTCTCTATTTCTTCCCTGCAAACCTGTTCATCTGTACCATATATCTAGGTTCCACATACATGCATTAATACAGAATATTTGTTTTGCTCTTTCTGACTTACTTCATTCTGTATGACAGTCTCTAGATCCACCGACTTCTCTACAAATAACCCAGTTTCATTCCTTTTCATGGCTGAGTCATATCCCATTTTATATATGTACCACATCTTTATCCATTCGTCTGTCTGTGGGCATTCAGGTTGCTTCCATTACCTGGCTATTGTAAATAGTGCTGCAATGAACATTGTGGTTAATGTGTGTTTTTGATTTGTGGTTGTCTCTGGGTATATGCCCAGAAGTGGGATTGTTGGATGCTATGGTAATTCTATTTCTAGTTTCTTTAAGGAAACTCCATACTGTTCTCCATAGTGACTGTATCAATTTACCTTCCCGCCAATAGTGGAAGAGGGTTCCTTTTGGCCACACCCTCCCCAGAATTTGTTGTTTGTAAATTTTCTGATGATGCCGATTCTAACAGGTGTGAGGTGATACCTCATTGTCGTTTTGATTTGCATTTCTCTAATAATTAGTGGTGTTGAGCAGCTTTTCATGTGCGTCTTGGCCGTCTCTGTGACTTCTTTGAAGAAACGTCTATTTAGATCTTCTGCCCATTTTTGTATTGGGTTTTTGTTTTATTAATATTAATCTGTGTGAGCTGTTTATATATATTGGAGATTAAACCTTTGTCCATTGATTCGTTTGCGAACGTTTTCGCCCATTCTGAGGGTTGCCTTTTTCCATTCCTGTTTTTTTTTTAACCAAAAAAGAAAGAAAGCAAAAGAAGCAGAACACTAATGTGTGTGAAATATGCCTCTTGAAACTGTCGTTTTGAAATATGGACGTCTTTTGAACTTTTTGGTCGATATATGACCCCAGGATTTGTTTTCAGGGCAGGTGTCATTTACAGGCTTGCAATGATTTGGAATATCCACTGACCATTAGCGCTGGGATTAAGGCTGCTGTTGTGTGAAACGGCCACAAGGTGGCAGCAGTTCTCCCTTAGCAAATCTGGTTATTAGGGCAACAGAGCCTCAATGGAAGCCGTGTTTTAGATTGGAATTTAGAATGGAATGTGCCAGGAGAAAGCCCCTCAAGTTTGTCTCACTACTTCTTGTTCGTGTTTTTAATTTAATTTTTAATTTTTTATTACAGCAAGTTTGATTACAACGTTTGGTTTGTTGTAGGTGTGCAAGATGTGGTTCTTTTACACATATACATATGTCTGTTCTTCCTGGGACCCTTTTCCCATGTACGTTATGACAGAATGTTGAGTAGTCTTCTCTTGGCATTCCGTAGGTCTTTGGTGATTACATATTTCACGTGTGTTTGTATATGTCTCTTAACACCAATATCGTAATGAATCCAATCCTCACACCTTTCCATTGGTGAACCATAAGTTTGTTTAATGAATCTGTGATTGCCCTTCTCCGTGGAAATATCTGCCCTTGTATCCGTTTTTAGGTAACACCTATAAGTGATATCCTACGATATGTGTCTTTCACTTTCTGACTTACTACAAGTCATGTGATTACCTGTAGACTCATCTACGGGGCTGCAAATGGCATTGTGCCCTTTTTTTCCTTGGCTAATATTCTGTCTTAGCGAGGTCCATTTTCTGCAATGTGATTCCCTGAGGGCTGAGGATTAGCTGACCTGGGCAGCCTGACCCTGCCGGCAAGCCCTCCCCAGGTGTGCCTGGGTTGAGGTCGATAGAAACAGCACTCCAGGCAGCAATAGCCCCTGCAGCTGTGCCTGACTCCATATTCTCTGCCCCGTCAGCAGTCTCGGGGATGTGCTGGTGGGAGTATGTGAGGGTCCACGGCTTTGTTGGTGGCCCGGTGTGAGTGGGGCTCTGCTGGACTTTCTGCAGGAGTTGCCAGGCTGTCACCTGTAAAGAAGAGGATGTGTCACCCATAACTTCCACTGGAATTTCTCTCCGGGCTGAGGTGAGGGAGGAAAAAAAGGAGTGGGGGCCGAGACAGGAGGGGTATCTCAGGCAGGGAAATGGAAAGCTTCCAGAAGAGCGCCCGGGGCCAGGACCATCCTGGCTGGCCTGCAGGCACCAAGTTGGCCTGCGTGCTGTCACTGGGGTGGCTCCACGACCCTTCCTCTAGGCTTTCAAGCCCTTGTACATATTCAGGTGTTTTACCTGGGAAGGGTGGGAACAGTTCAGCAGCAGCTGGCCTTGGACTCAGCTCACGTTTACTCACAGAGGCCTCGGCACGGTCCCCCAGCTTTGCAATGAGGACGCTCCTTGCGTGGGGGGGCCGGGCTGCTGGCTGTATGGGAGATGATTCCCCACCTCTGACCAATTTCAGAATTGTTTACCGCTGGAGCAAGTGCCCTGATAGGGTTTTCCTCTGTATAACTGCTGGGTTCAGGATTTTTTTTTCTTTTTTGGTTCAAGTTAGAATTTATTCATCTTTTATGTATTTACTGATATAAGCATGGAAATAATTCATTCATAGAAATACATCTGTGTGAAGGGAAGAACTTTTTTCTGTTTTATTTTTAAATTTCATTTCTAAAAATTTTGAAGTTTAATTATATTTATTTTTCTATACAGCAGGTTATTATTAGTTATCTATTTTATTCATATACATATATACAGGTCAATACCTATCTCCCAACTCATCTGACCACCAACACCCCATGGCTTCCCCCACTTGGTGTCCATACGTTTGTTCTCTACCTCTGTTTCTCTATTTCTGCCCTGCAAACCTGTTCATCTGTACCATATATCTAGGTTCCACATACATGCATTAATACAGAATATTTGTTTTGCTCTTTCTGACTTACTTCATTCTGTATGACAGTCTCTAGATCCACCGACTTCTCTACAAATAACCCAGTTTCATTCCTTTTCATGGCTGAGTCATATCCTATTTTATATATGTACCACATCTTTATCCATTCGTCTGTCTGTGGGCATTTAGGTTGCTTCCATTACCTGGCTATTGTAAATAGTGCTGCAATGAACATTGTGGTGAATGTGTGTTTTTGATTTATGGTTGTCTCTGGGTATATGCCCAGAAGTGGGATTGCTGGATCCTATGGTAATTCTATTTCTAGTTTCTTTAAGGAAACTCCATTCTGTTCTCCATAGTGACTGTATCAATTTACCTTCCCACTAATAGTGGAAGAGGGTTCCTTTTGTCCACACCCTCCCCAGAATTTGTTGTTTGTAGATTTTCTGATGATGCCGATTCTAACAGGTGTGAGGTGATACCTCATTGTCGTTTTGATTTGCATTTCTCTAATAATTAGTGGTGTTGAGCAGCTTCTCATGTGCGTCTTGGCCGTCTCTGTGACTTCTTTGAAGAAACGTCTATTTAGATCTTCTGCCCATTTTTTGTATTGGGTTGTTTGTTTTATTAATATTAAGCTGCGTGAGCTGTTTATATATGTTGGAGATTAAACCATTGTCCATTGATTCGTTTGCGAACGTTTTGGCCCATTCTGAGGTTTGCCTTTTTCCATTCCCGTTTTTTTTTAACCAAATAAGAAAGAAAGCAAAAGAAACAGAACACTAATGTGCGTGAAATATGCCTCTTGAAACTGTCGTTTTGAAATATGGACGTCTTTTGAACTTTTTTGTCTATATATGACACCAGGATTTCTTTTCAGGGCAGGTGTCATTTACAGGCCAGCAATGATTTGGAATATCCACTGACCATTAGCGCTGGAATTAAAGCTGATGTTGTGTGAAACGGCCACAAGGTGGCAGCAGTTCTCCCTTAGCAAATCTGGTTACCAGGGCAACAGAGCCTCAATGGAAGTCGTGTTCTAGATTGGAATTTAGAATGGAATGTGCCAGGAGAAAGCCCCTCAATTTTGTCTCACTACTTCTTGTTCGTGTTTTTAATTTAATTTTTTATTTTTTTTTACAGCAAGTTTGATTACAACGTTTGGCTTGTTGTAGGTGTGCAAGATGTGGTTCTTTTACACATATACATATGTCTGTTCTTCCTGGGACCCTTTTCCCATGTACGTTATGACAGAATGTTGAGTAGTCTTCTCTTGGCATTCTGTAGGTCTTTGGTGATTATATATTTCACCTGTGTTTGTATATGTCTCTTAACCCCAATATCGTAATGAATCCAATCCTCACACCTTTCCATTGGTGAACCATAAGTTTGTTTAATGAATCTGTGATTGCCCTTCTCCGTGGAAATATCTGCCCTGGTATCCGTTTTTAGGTAACACCTATAAGTGATATCCTACGATATGTGTCTTTCACTTTCTGACTTACTACAAGTCACGTGATTACCTGTAGACTCCTCTACGGGGCTGCAAATGGCATTGTGCCCTTTTTTTCCTTGGCTAATATTCTGTCTTAGCGAGGTCCATTTTCTGCAATGTGATTCCCTGAGGGCTGAGGATTAGCTGACCAGGGCAGCCTGATCCTGCCGGCAAGCCCTCCCCAGGTGTGCCTGGGTTGAGGTCAATAGAAACAGCACTCCAGGCAGCAATAGCCCCTGCAGCTGTGCCTGACTCCATATTCTCTGCCCCGTCAGCAGTATCGGGGCTGTGCTGGTGGGAGGGTGTGAGGGTCCACGGCTTTATTGGTGGCCCGGTGTGAGTGGGGCTCTGCTGGACTTTCTGCAGGAGTTGCCAGGCTGCCACCTGTAAAGAAGAGGATGTGTCACCCATAACTTCCGCTGGAATTTCTCTCCGGGCTGAGGTGAGGGAGGAAAAAAAGGAGTGGGGGCCGGGACAGGATGGGTGTCTCAGGCAGAGAAATGATAAGCTTCCAGAAGAGCACCTGGGGCCAGGATCAACCTGGCTGGCCTGCAGGCACCAAGTTGGCCTACGTGCTGTCGCTGGTGTGTCTCCACGACCCTTCCTCTAGGCGTTCAAGCCCTTGTACATATTCAGGTGTTTTACCTGGGAAGGGTGGGAACAGTTCAGCAGCAGCTGGCCTTGGGCTCAGCTCACGTTTACTCACAGAGGCCTCGGCACAGTCCCCCAGGTTTGCAATGAGGACGCTCCTTGCGTGGGGGGGGGCGGGCTGCTGGCTGTATGGGAGATGATTCCCCACCTCTGACCAATCTCAGAATTGTTTACCGCTGGAGCAAGTGCCCTGATGGGGTTTTCCTCTGTATAACTGCTGGGTTCAGGTTTTTTTTTTCTTTTTTGGTTCAAGTTAGAATTTATTCATCTTTTATGTATTTATTGATATAAGCATGGAAATAATTCATTCATAGAAATACATCTGTGTGAAGGGAAGAACTTTTTTCTGTTTTATTTTTAAATTTCATTTCTAAAACTTTTGCAGTTTAATTATATTTATTTTTCTATACAGCAGGTTATTATTAGTTATCTATTTTATTCATATACATATATACAGGTCAATACCTAACTCCCAACTCATCTGTCCACCAACACCCCATGGCTTCCCCCACTTGGTGTCCATACGTTTGTTCTCTACCTCTGTTTCTCTATTTCTTCCCTGCAAACCTGTTCATCTGTACCATATATCTAGGTTCCACATACATGCATTAATACAGAATATTTGTTTTGCTCTTTCTGACTTACTTCATTCTGTATGACAGTCTCTAGATCCACCGACTTCTCTACAAATAACCCAGTTTCATTCCTTTTCATGGCTGAGTCATATCCCATTTTATATATGTACCACATCTTTATCCATTCGTCTGTCTGTGGGCATTCAGGTTGCTTCCATTACCTGGCTATTGTAAATAGTGCTGCAATGAACATTGTGGTTAATGTGTGTTTTTGATTTGTGGTTGTCTCTGGGTATATGCCCAGAAGTGGGATTGTTGGATGCTATGGTAATTCTATTTCTAGTTTCTTTAAGGAAACTCCATACTGTTCTCCATAGTGACTGTATCAATTTACCTTCCCGCCAATAGTGGAAGAGGGTTCCTTTTGGCCACACCCTCCCCAGAATTTGTTGTTTGTAAATTTTCTGATGATGCCGATTCTAACAGGTGTGAGGTGATACCTCATTGTCGTTTTGATTTGCATTTCTCTAATAATTAGTGGTGTTGAGCAGCTTTTCATGTGCGTCTTGGCCGTCTCTGTGACTTCTTTGAAGAAACGTCTATTTAGATCTTCTGCCCATTTTTGTATTGGGTTTTTGTTTTATTAATATTAATCTGTGTGAGCTGTTTATATATATTGGAGATTAAACCTTTGTCCATTGATTCGTTTGCGAACGTTTTCGCCCATTCTGAGGGTTGCCTTTTTCCATTCCTGTTTTTTTTTTAACCAAAAAAGAAAGAAAGCAAAAGAAGCAGAACACTAATGTGTGTGAAATATGCCTCTTGAAACTGTCGTTTTGAAATATGGACGTCTTTTGAACTTTTTGGTCGATATATGACCCCAGGATTTGTTTTCAGGGCAGGTGTCATTTACAGGCTTGCAATGATTTGGAATATCCACTGACCATTAGCGCTGGGATTAAGGCTGCTGTTGTGTGAAACGGCCACAAGGTGGCAGCAGTTCTCCCTTAGCAAATCTGGTTATTAGGGCAACAGAGCCTCAATGGAAGCCGTGTTTTAGATTGGAATTTAGAATGGAATGTGCCAGGAGAAAGCCCCTCAAGTTTGTCTCACTACTTCTTGTTCGTGTTTTTAATTTAATTTTTAATTTTTTATTACAGCAAGTTTGATTACAACGTTTGGTTTGTTGTAGGTGTGCAAGATGTGGTTCTTTTACACATATACATATGTCTGTTCTTCCTGGGACCCTTTTCCCATGTACGTTATGACAGAATGTTGAGTAGTCTTCTCTTGGCATTCCGTAGGTCTTTGGTGATTACATATTTCACGTGTGTTTGTATATGTCTCTTAACACCAATATCGTAATGAATCCAATCCTCACACCTTTCCATTGGTGAACCATAAGTTTGTTTAATGAATCTGTGATTGCCCTTCTCCGTGGAAATATCTGCCCTTGTATCCGTTTTTAGGTAACACCTATAAGTGATATCCTACGATATGTGTCTTTCACTTTCTGACTTACTACAAGTCATGTGATTACCTGTAGACTCATCTACGGGGCTGCAAATGGCATTGTGCCCTTTTTTTCCTTGGCTAATATTCTGTCTTAGCGAGGTCCATTTTCTGCAATGTGATTCCCTGAGGGCTGAGGATTAGCTGACCTGGGCAGCCTGACCCTGCCGGCAAGCCCTCCCCAGGTGTGCCTGGGTTGAGGTCGATAGAAACAGCACTCCAGGCAGCAATAGCCCCTGCAGCTGTGCCTGACTCCATATTCTCTGCCCCGTCAGCAGTCTCGGGGATGTGCTGGTGGGAGTATGTGAGGGTCCACGGCTTTGTTGGTGGCCCGGTGTGAGTGGGGCTCTGCTGGACTTTCTGCAGGAGTTGCCAGGCTGTCACCTGTAAAGAAGAGGATGTGTCACCCATAACTTCCACTGGAATTTCTCTCCGGGCTGAGGTGAGGGAGGAAAAAAAGGAGTGGGGGCCGAGACAGGAGGGGTATCTCAGGCAGGGAAATGGAAAGCTTCCAGAAGAGCGCCCGGGGCCAGGACCATCCTGGCTGGCCTGCAGGCACCAAGTTGGCCTGCGTGCTGTCACTGGGGTGGCTCCACGACCCTTCCTCTAGGCTTTCAAGCCCTTGTACATATTCAGGTGTTTTACCTGGGAAGGGTGGGAACAGTTCAGCAGCAGCTGGCCTTGGACTCAGCTCACGTTTACTCACAGAGGCCTCGGCACGGTCCCCCAGCTTTGCAATGAGGACGCTCCTTGCGTGGGGGGGCCGGGCTGCTGGCTGTATGGGAGATGATTCCCCACCTCTGACCAATTTCAGAATTGTTTACCGCTGGAGCAAGTGCCCTGATAGGGTTTTCCTCTGTATAACTGCTGGGTTCAGGATTTTTTTTTCTTTTTTGGTTCAAGTTAGAATTTATTCATCTTTTATGTATTTACTGATATAAGCATGGAAATAATTCATTCATAGAAATACATCTGTGTGAAGGGAAGAACTTTTTTCTGTTTTATTTTTAAATTTCATTTCTAAAAATTTTGAAGTTTAATTATATTTATTTTTCTATACAGCAGGTTATTATTTGTTATCTATTTTATTCATATACATATATACAGGTCAATACCTATCTCCCAACTCATCTGACCACCAACACCCCATGGCTTCCCCCACTTGGTGTCCATACGTTTGTTCTCTACCTCTGTTTCTCTATTTCTGCCCTGCAAACCTGTTCATCTGTACCATATATCTAGGTTCCACATACATGCATTAATACAGAATATTTGTTTTGCTCTTTCTGACTTACTTCATTCTGTATGACAGTCTCTAGATCCACCGACTTCTCTACAAATAACCCAGTTTCATTCCTTTTCATGGCTGAGTCATATCCTATTTTATATATGTACCACATCTTTATCCATTCGTCTGTCTGTGGGCATTTAGGTTGCTTCCATTACCTGGCTATTGTAAATAGTGCTGCAATGAACATTGTGGTGAATGTGTGTTTTTGATTTATGGTTGTCTCTGGGTATATGCCCAGAAGTGGGATTGCTGGATCCTATGGTAATTCTATTTCTAGTTTCTTTAAGGAAACTCCATTCTGTTCTCCATAGTGACTGTATCAATTTACCTTCCCACTAATAGTGGAAGAGGGTTCCTTTTGTCCACACCCTCCCCAGAATTTGTTGTTTGTAGATTTTCTGATGATGCCGATTCTAACAGGTGTGAGGTGATACCTCATTGTCGTTTTGATTTGCATTTCTCTAATAATTAGTGGTGTTGAGCAGCTTCTCATGTGCGTCTTGGCCGTCTCTGTGACTTCTTTGAAGAAACGTCTATTTAGATCTTCTGCCCATTTTTTGTATTGGGTTGTTTGTTTTATTAATATTAAGCTGCGTGAGCTGTTTATATATGTTGGAGATTAAACCATTGTCCATTGATTCGTTTGCGAACGTTTTGGCCCATTCTGAGGTTTGCCTTTTTCCATTCCCGTTTTTTTTTAACCAAATAAGAAAGAAAGCAAAAGAAACAGAACACTAATGTGCGTGAAATATGCCTCTTGAAACTGTCGTTTTGAAATATGGACGTCTTTTGAACTTTTTTGTCTATATATGACACCAGGATTTCTTTTCAGGGCAGGTGTCATTTACAGGCCAGCAATGATTTGGAATATCCACTGACCATTAGCGCTGGAATTAAAGCTGATGTTGTGTGAAACGGCCACAAGGTGGCAGCAGTTCTCCCTTAGCAAATCTGGTTACCAGGGCAACAGAGCCTCAATGGAAGTCGTGTTCTAGATTGGAATTTAGAATGGAATGTGCCAGGAGAAAGCCCCTCAATTTTGTCTCACTACTTCTTGTTCGTGTTTTTAATTTAATTTTTTATTTTTTTTTACAGCAAGTTTGATTACAACGTTTGGCTTGTTGTAGGTGTGCAAGATGTGGTTCTTTTACACATATACATATGTCTGTTCTTCCTGGGACTTTTTTCCCATGTACGTTATGACAGAATGTTGAGTAGTCTTCTCTTGGCATTCCGTACGTCTTTGGTGATTATATATTTCACCTGTGTTTGTATATGTCTCTTAACCCCAATATCGTAATGAATCCAATCCTCACACCTTTCCATTGGTGAACCATAAGTTTGTTTAATGAATCTGTGATTTCCCTTCTCCGTGGAAATATCTGCCCTGGTATCCGTTTTTCGGTAACACCTATAAGTGATATCCTACGATATGTGTCTTTCACTTTCTGACTTACTACTAGTCACGTGATTACCTGTAGACTCATCTACGGGGCTGCAAATGGCATTGTGCCCTTTTTTTCCTTGGCTAATATTCTGTCTTAGCGAGGTCCATTTTCTGCAATGTGATTCCCTGAGGGCTGAGGATTAGCTGACCAGGGCAGCCTGATCCTGCCGGCAAGCCCTCCCCAGGTGTGCCTGGGTTGAGATCAATAGAAACAGCACTCCAGGCAGCAATAGCCCCTGCAGCTGTGCCTGACTCCATATTCTCTGCCCCGTCAGCAGTCTCGGGGCTGTGCTGGTGGGAGTGTGTGAGGGTCCACGGCTTTGTTGGTGGCCCGGTGTGAGTGGGGCTCTGCTGGACTTTCTGCAGGAGTTGCCAGGCTGCCACCTGTAAAGAAGAGGATGTCACCCATAACTTCCACTGGAATTTCTCTCCGGGCTGAGGTGAGGGAGGAAAAAAAGGAGTGGGGGCCGGGACAGGTGGGGTATCTCAGGCAGGGAAATTGAAAGCTTCCAGAAGAGCGCCCGGGGCCAGGACCATCCTGGCTGGCCTGCAGGCACCAAGTTGGCCTGTGTGCTGTCACTGGGGTGGCTCCACGACCCTTTCTCTAGGCTTTCAAGCCCTTGTACATATTCAGGTGTTTTACCTGGGAAGGGTGGGAACAGTTCAGCAGCAGCTGGCCTTGGGCTCAGCTCACGTTTACTCACAGAGGCCTCGGCACGGTCCCCCACCTTTGCAATGAGGACGATCCTTGCGTGGGGGGGCCGGGCTGCTGGCTGTATGTGAGATGATTCCCCACCTCTGACCAATTTCAGAATTGTTTACCGCTGGAGCAAGTGCCCTGATAGGGTTTTCCTCTGTATAACTGCTGGGTTCAGGATTTTTTTTTCTTTTTTGGTTCAAGTTAGAATTTATTCATCTTTTATGTATTTATTGATATAAGCATGGAAATAATTCATTCATAGAAATACATCTGTGTGAAGGGAAAAACTTTTTTCTGTTTTATTTTTAAATTTCATTTCTAAAAATTTGAAGTTTAATTATATTTATTTTTCTATACAGCAGGTTATTATTAGTTATCTATTTTATTCATATACATATATACAGGTCAATACCTATATCCCAGCTCATCTGACCCCCAACACCCCATGGCTTCCCCCACTTGGTGTCCATACGTTTGTTCTCTACCTCTGTTTCTCTATTTCTACCCTGCAAACCTGTTCATCTGTACCATATATCTAGGTTCCACATACATGCATTAATACAGAATATTTGTTTTGCTCTTTCTGACTTACTTCATTCTGTATGACAGTCTCTAGATCCACCGACTTCTCTACAAATAACCCAGTTTCATTCCTTTTCATGGCTGAGTCATATCCCATTTTATATATGTACCACATCTTTACCCATTCGTCTGTCTGTGGGCATTTAGGTTGCTTCCATTACCTGGCTATTGTAAATAGTGCTGCAATGAACATTGTGGTGAATGTGTATTTTTGATTTATGGTTGTCTCTGGGTATATGCCCAGAAGTGGGATTGCTAGATCCTATGGTAATTCTATTTCTAGTTTCTTTAAGGAAACTCCATACTGTTCTCCATAGTGACTGTATCAATTTACCTTCCCACCAATAGTGGAAGAGGGTTCCTTTTGTCCATACCCTCCCCAGACTTTGTTGTTTGTAGATTTTCTGATGATGCCGATTCTAACAGGTGTGAGGTGATACCTCATTGTCGTTTTGATTTGCATTTCTCTAATAATTAGTGGTGTTGAGCAGCTTTTCATGTGCGTCTTGGCCGTCTCTGTGACTTCTTTGAAGAAACGTCTATTTAGATCTTCTGCCCATTTTTGTATTGGGTTGTTTGTTTTATTAATATTAAGCTGCGTGAGCTGTTTATATATATTGGAGATTAAACCCTTGTCCATTGATTCGTTTGCGAACGTTTTTGCCCATTCTGAGGGTTGCCTTTTTCCATTCCTGTTTTTTTTAACCAAAAAAGAAAGAAAGCAAAAGAAGCAGAAGACTAATGTGCGTGAAATATGCCTCTTGAAACTGTCGTTTTGAAATATGGACGTTTTTAAAATTTTTGGTCGATATATTACCCCAGGATTTGTTTTCAGGGCAGGTGTCATTTACAGGCCTGCAATGATTTGGAATATCCACTGACCAGTAGCGCTGGGATTAAAGCTGCTGTTGTGCGAAATGGCCACAAGGTGGCAGCAGTTCTCCCTTAGCAAATCTGGTTACTAGGGCAACAGAGCCTCAATGGAAGCCGTGTTCTAGATTGGAATTTAGAATGGAATGTGCCAGGAGAAAGCCCCTCAAGTTTGTCTCACTACTTCTTGTTCGTGTTTTTAATTTAATTTTTAATTTTTTATTACAGCAAGTTTGATTACAACGTTTGCTTGTTGTAGGTGTGCAAGATGTGGTTCTGTTACACATATACATATGTCTGTTCTTCCTGGGACCCTTTTCCCATGTACGTTATGACAGAATGTTGAGTAGTCTTCTCTTGGCATTCCGTAGGTCTTTGGTGATTACATATTTCACGTGTGTTTGTATATGTCTCTTAACCCCAATATCGTAATGAATCCAATCCTCACACCTTTCCATTGGTGAACCATAAGTTTGTTTAATGAATCTGTGATTGCCCTTCTCCGTGGAAATATCTGCCCTGGTATCCGTTTTTAGGTAACACCTATAAGTGATATCCTACGATATGTGTCTTTCACTTTGTGACTTACTACAAGTCATGTGATTACCTGTAGACTCATCTACGGGGCTGCAAATGGCATTGTGCCCTTTTTTTCCTTGGCTAATATTCTGTCTTAGCGAGGTCCATTTTCTGCAATGTGATTCCCTGAGGGCTGAGGATTAGCTGACCTGGGCAGCCTGACCCTGCCGGCAAGCCCTCCCCAGGTGTGCCTGGGTTGAGGTCGATAGAAACAGCACTCCAGGCAGCAATAGCCCCTGCAGCTGTGCCTGACTCCATATTCTCTGCCCCGTCAGCAGTCTCGGGGATGTGCTGGTGGGAGTGTGTGAGGGTCCACGGCTTTGTTGGTGGCCCGGTGTGAGTGGGGCTCTGCTGGACTTTCTGCAGGAGTTGCCAGGCTGTCACCTGTAAAGAAGAGGATGTGTCACCCATAACTTCCACTGGAATTTCTCTCCGGGCTGAGGTGAGGGAGGAAAAAAAGGAGTGGGGGCCGAGACAGGAGGGGTATCTCAGGCAGGGAAATGGAAAGCTTCCAGAAGAGCGCCCGGGGCCAGGACCATCCTGGCTGCCCTGCAGGCACCAAGTTGGCCTGCGTGCTGTCACTGGGGTGGCTCCACGACCCTTCCTCTAGGCTTTCAAGCCCTTGTACATATTCAGGTGTTTTACCTGGGAAGGGTGGGAACAGTTCAGCAGCAGCTGGCCTTGGACTCAGCTCACGTTTACTCACAGAGGCCTCGGCACGGTCCCCCAGCTTTGCAATGAGGACGCTCCTTGCGTGGGGGGGCCGGGCTGCTGGCTGTATGGGAGATGATTCCCCACCTCTGACCAATTTCAGAATTGTTTACCGCTGGAGCAAGTGCCCTGATAGGGTTTTCCTCTGTATAACTGCTGGGTTCAGGATTTTTTTTTCTTTTTTGGTTCAAGTTAGAATTTATTCATCTTTTATGTATTTACTGATATAAGCATGGAAATAATTCATTCATAGAAATACATCTGTGTGAAGGGAAGAACTTTTTTCTGTTTTATTTTTAAATTTCATTTCTAAAAATTTTGAAGTTTAATTATATTTATTTTTCTATACAGCAGGTTATTATTAGTTATCTATTTTATTCATATACATATATACAGGTCAATACCTATCTCCCAACTCATCTGACCACCAACACCCCATGGCTTCCCCCACTTGGTGTCCGTACGTTTGTTCTCTACCTCTGTTTCTCTATTTCTGCCCTGCAAACCTGTTCATCTGTACCATATATCTAGGTTCCACATACATGCATTAATACAGAATATTTGTTTTGCTCTTTCTGACTTACTTCATTCTGTATGACAGTCTCTAGATCCACCGACTTCTCTACAAATAACCCAGTTTCATTCCTTTTCATGGCTGAGTCATATCCTATTTTATATATGTACCACATCTTTATCCATTCGTCTGTCTGTGGGCATTTAGGTTGCTTCCATTACCTGGCTATTGTAAATAGTGCTGCAATGAACATTGTGGTGAATGTGTGTTTTTGATTTATGGTTGTCTCTGGGTATATGCCCAGAAGTGGGATTGCTGGATCCTATGGTAATTCTATTTCTAGTTTCTTTAAGGAAACTCCATTCTGTTCTCCATAGTGACTGTATCAATTTACCTTCCCACTAATAGTGGAAGAGGGTTCCTTTTGTCCACACCCTCCCCAGAATTTGTTGTTTGTAGATTTTCTGATGATGCCGATTCTAACAGGTGTGAGGTGATACCTCATTGTCGTTTTGATTTGCATTTCTCTAATAATTAGTGGTGTTGAGCAGCTTCTCATGTGCGTCTTGGCCGTCTCTGTGACTTCTTTGAAGAAACGTCTATTTAGATCTTCTGCCCATTTTTTGTATTGGGTTGTTTGTTTTATTAATATTAAGCTGCGTGAGCTGTTTATATATGTTGGAGATTAAACCATTGTCCATTGATTCGTTTGCGAACGTTTTGGCCCATTCTGAGGTTTGCCTTTTTCCATTCCCGTTTTTTTTTAACCAAATAAGAAAGAAAGCAAAAGAAACAGAACACTAATGTGCGTGAAATATGCCTCTTGAAACTGTCGTTTTGAAATATGGACGTCTTTTGAACTTTTTTGTCTATATATGACACCAGGATTTCTTTTCAGGGCAGGTGTCATTTACAGGCCAGCAATGATTTGGAATATCCACTGACCATTAGCGCTGGAATTAAAGCTGATGTTGTGTGAAACGGCCACAAGGTGGCAGCAGTTCTCCCTTAGCAAATCTGGTTACCAGGGCAACAGAGCCTCAATGGAAGTCGTGTTCTAGATTGGAATTTAGAATGGAATGTGCCAGGAGAAAGCCCCTCAATTTTGTCTCACTACTTCTTGTTCGTGTTTTTAATTTAATTTTTTATTTTTTTTTTACAGCAAGTTTGATTACAACGTTTGGCTTGTTGTAGGTGTGCAAGTTGTGGTTCTTTTACACATATACATATGTCTGTTCTTCCTGGGACTTTTTTCCCATGTACGTTATGACAGAATGTTGAGTAGTCTTCTCTTGGCATTCCGTAGGTCTTTGGTGATTATATATTTCACCTGTGTTTGTATATGTCTCTTAACCCCAATATCGTAATGAATCCAATCCTCACACCTTTCCATTGGTGAACCATAAGTTTGTTTAATGAATCTGTGATTGCCCTTCTCCGTGGAAATATCTGCCCTGGTATCCGTTTTTCGGTAACACCTATAAGTGATATCCTACGATATGTGTCTTTCACTTTCTGACTTACTACTAGTCACGTGATTACCTGTAGACTCATCTACGGGGCTGCAAATGGCATTGTGCCCTTTTTTTCCTTGGCTAATATTCTGTCTTAGCGAGGTCCATTTTCTGCAATGTGATTCCCTGAGGGCTGAGGATTAGCTGACCAGGGCAGCCTGATCCTGCCGGCAAGCCCTCCCCAGGTGTGCCTGGGTTGAGATCAATAGAAACAGCACTCCAGGCAGCAATAGCCCCTGCAGCTGTGCCTGACTCCATATTCTCTGCCCCGTCAGCAGTCTCGGGGCTGTGCTGGTGGGAGGGTGTGAGGGTCCACGGCTTTATTGGTGGCCCGGTGTGAGTGGGGCTCTGCTGGACTTTCTGCAGGAGTTGCCAGGCTGCCACCTGTAAAGAAGAGGATGTGTCACCCATAACTTCCGCTGGAATTTCTCTCCGGGCTGAGGTGAGGGAGGAAAAAAAGGAGTGGGGGCCGGGACAGGAGGGGTGTCTCAGGCAGAGAAATGGAAAGCTTCCAGAAGAGCACCTGGGGCCAGGATCAACCTGGCTGGCCTGCAGGCACCAAGTTGGCCTGCGTGCTGTCGCTGGTGTGTCTCCACGACGCTTCCTCTAGGCGTTCAAGCCCTTGTACATATTCAGGTGTTTTACCTGGGAAGGGTGGGAACAGTTCAGCAGCAGCTGGCCTTGGGCTCAGCTCACGTTTACTCACAGAGGCCTCGGCACAGTCCCCCAGGTTTGCAATGAGGACGCTCCTTGCGTGGTGGGGCCGGGCTGCTGGCTGTATGGGAGATGATTTCCCACCTCTGACCAATTTCAGAATTGTTTACCGCTGGAGCAAGTGCCCTGATGGGGTTTTCCTCTGTATAACTGCTGGGTTCAGGTTTTTTTTTTCTTTTTTGGTTCAAGTTAGAATTTATTCATCTTTTATGTATTTATTGATATAAGCATGGAAATAATTCATTCATAGAAATACATCTGTGTGAAGGGAAGAACTTTTTTCTGTTTTATTTTTAAATTTCATTTCTAAAAATTTTGCAGTTTAATTATATTTATTTTTCTATACAGCAGGTTATTATTAGTTATCTATTTTATTCATATACATATATACAGGTCAATACCTAACTCCCAACTCATCTGTCCACCAACACCCCATGGCTTCCCCCACTTGGTGTCCATACGTTTGTTCTCTACCTCTGTTTCTCTATTTCTGCCCTGCAAACCTGTTCATCTGTACCATATATCTAGGTTCCACATACATGCATTAATACAGAATATTTGTTTTGCTCTTTCTGACTTACTTCATTCTGTATGACAGTCTCTAGATCCACCGACTTCTCTACAAATAACCCAGTTTCATTCCTTTTCATGGCTGAGTCATATCCCATTTTATGTATGTACCACATCTTTATCCATTCATCTGTCTGTGGGCATTTAGGTTGCTTCCATTACCTGGCTATTGTAAATAGTGCTGCAATGAACAATGTGGTGAATGTGTGTTTTTGATTTATGGTTGTCTCTGGGTATATGCCCAGAAGTGGGATTGCTGGATCCTATGGTAATTCTATTTCTGGTTTCTTTAAGGAAACTCCATACTGTTCTCCATAGTGACTGTATCAATTTACCTTCCCACCAATAGTGGAAGAGGGTTCCTTTTGTCCACACCCTCCCCAGAATTTGTTGTTTGTAGATTTTCTGATGATGCCGATTCTAACAGGTGTGAGGTGATACCTCATTGTCGTTTTGATTTGCATTTCTCTAATAATTAGTGGTGTTGAGCAGCTTTTCATGTGCGTCTTGGCCGTCTCTGTGACTTCTTGGAAGAAACGTCTATTTAGATCTTCTGCCCATTTTTGTATTGGGTTGTTTGTTTTATTAATATTAAGCTGCGTGAGCTGTTTATATATATTGGAGATTAAACCCTTGTCCATTGATTCGTTTGCGAACGTTTTGGCCCATTTTGAGGGTTGCCTTTTTCCATTCCCGTTTTTTTTAACCAAAAAAGAAAGAAAGCAAAAGAAGCAGAACACTAATGTGCGTGAAATATGCCTCTTGAAACTGTCGTTTTGAAATATGGACATCTTTTGAACTTTTTGGTCGATATATGACCCCAGGATTTGTTTTCAGGGCAGGTGTCATTTACAGGCCTGCAATGATTTGGAATATCCACTGACCAGTAGCGCTGGGATTAAAGCTGCTGTTGTGCGAAATGGCCACAAGGTGGCAGCAGTTCTCCCTTAGCAAATCTGGTTACCAGGGCAACAGAGCCTCAATGGAAGCCTGTTCTAGATTGGAATTTAGAATGAAATGTGCCAGGAGAAAGCCGCTCAAGTTTGTCTCACTACTTCTTGTTCGTGTTTTTAATTTATTTTTTTATTTTTTATTACAGCAAGTTTGATTACAACGTTTGCTTGTTGTAGGTGTGCAAGATGTGGTTCTTTTACACATATACATATGTCTGTTCTTCCTGGGACCCTTTTCCCATGTACGTTATGACAGAATGTTGAGTAGTCTTCTCTTGGCATTCCGTAGGTCTTTGGTGATTATATATTTCACCTGTGTTTGTATATGTCTCTTAACCCCAATATCGTAATGAATCCAATCCTCACACCTTTCCATTGGTGAACCATAAGTTTGTTTAATGAATCTGTGATTGCCCTTCTCCGTGGAAATATCTGCCCTGGTATCCGTTTTTAGGTAACACCTATAAGTGATATCCTACGATATGTGTCTTTCACTTTCTGACTTACTACAAGTCACATGATTACCTGTAGACTCATCTACGGAACTGCAAATGGCATTGTGTCCTTTTATTCCTTGGCTAATATTCTGTCTTAGCGAGGTCCACTTTCTGCAATGTGATTCCCTGAGGGCTGAGGATTAGCTGACCTGGGCAGCCTGATCCTGCCGGCAAGCCCTCCCCAGGTGTGCCTGGGTTGAGGTCGATAGAAACAGCACTCCAGGCAGCAATAGCCCCTTCAGCTGTGCCTGACTCCATATTCTCTGCCCCGTCAGCAGTCTCGGGGCTGTGCTGGTGGGAGGGTGTGAGGGTCCACTGCTTTGTTGGTGGCCCGGTGTGAGTGGGGCTCTGCTGGACTTTCTGCAGGAGTTGCCAGGCTGCCACCTGTAAAGAAGAGGATGTGTCACCCATAACTTCTTCTGGAATTTCTCTCCGGGCTGAGGTGAGGAAGGAAAAAAAGGAATGGGGGCTGGGACAGGAGGGGTATATCAGGCAGGGAAATGGAAATCTTCCAGAAGAGTGCCCGGGGCCAGGACCATCCTGGCTGGCCTGCAGGCACCAAGTTGGCCTGCGTGCTGTCGCTGGTGTGGCTCCACGGCCCTTCCTCTAGGCTTTCAAGCCCTTGTACATATTCAGGTGTTTTACCTGGGAAGGGTGGGAACAGTTCAGCAGCAGCTGGCCTGGGGCTCAGCTCACGTTTACTCACAGAGGCCTCGGCACGGTCCCCCAGCTTTGCAATGAGGACGCTCCTTGCGTGGGGGGTCCGGGCTGCTGGCTGTATGGGAGATGATTCCCCACCTCTGACCAATCTCAGAATTGTTTACCGCTGGAGCAAGTGCCCTGATAGGATTTTCCTCTGTATAACTGCTGGGTTCAGGTTTTTTTTTCTTTTTTGGTTCAAGTTAGAATTTATTCATCTTTTATGTATTTATTGATATAAGCATGGAAATAATTCATTCATAGAAATACATCTGTGTGAAGGGAAGAACTTTTTTCTGTTTTATTTTAAAATTTCATTTCTAAAAATTTTGCAGTTTATTTATATTTATTTTTCTATACAGCAGGTTATTATTAGTTATCGATTTTATTCATATACATATATACAGGTCAATACCTATCTCCCAACTCATCTGACCGACAACACCCCATGGCTTCCCCCACTTGGTGTCCATACGTTTGTTCTCTACCTCTGTTTCTCTATTTCTGCCCTGCAAACCTGTTCATCTGTACCATATATCTAGGTTTCACATACATGCATTAATACAGAATATTTGTTTTGCTCTTTCTGACTTACTTCATTCTGTATGACAGTCTCTAGATCCACCGACTTCTCTACAAATAACCCAGTTTCATTCCTTTTCATGGCTGAGTCATATCCCATTTTATGTATGTACCACATCTTTATCCATTCGTCTGTCTGTGGGCATTTAGGTTGCTTCCATTACCTGGCTATTGTAAATAGTGCTGCAATGAACATTGTGGTGAATGTGTGTTTTTGATTTATGGTTGTCTCTGGGTATATGCCCAGAAGTGGGATTGCTGGATCCTATGGTAATTCTATTTCTAGTTTCTTTAAGGAAACTCCATACTGTTCTCCATAGTGACTGTATCAATTTACCTTCCCACCAATAGTGGAAGAGGGTTCCTTTTGTCCACACCCTCCCCAGAATTTGTTGTTTGTAGATTTTCTGATGATGCCGATTCTAACAGGTGTGAGGTGATACCTCATTGTCGTTTTGATTTGCATTTCTCTAATAATTAGTGGTGTTGAGCAGCTTTTCATGTGCGTCTTGGCCGTCTCTGTGACTTCTTTGAAGAAACGTCTATTTAGATCTTCTGCCCATTTTTGTATTGGGTTGTTTGTTTTATTAATATTAAGCTGCGTGAGCTGTTTATATATATTGGAGATTAAACCCTTGTCCATTGATTCGTTTGCGAACGTTTTCGCCCATTCTGAGGGTTGCCTATTTCCATTCCCGTTTTTTTTTTAACCAAAAAAGAAAGAAAGCAAAAGAAGCAGAACACTAATGTGCGTGAAATATGCCTCTTAAAACTGTCGTTTTGAAATATGGACATCTTTTGAACTTTTTGGTCGATATATGACCCCAGGATTTGTTTTCAGGGCAGGTGTCATTTACAGGCCTGCAATGATTTGGAATATCCACTGACCATTAGCGCTGGAATTAAAGCTGCTGTTGTGTGAAACGGCCACAAGGTGGCAGCAGTTCTCCATTAGCAAATCTGGTTACCAGGGCAACAGAGCCTCAATGGAAGTCGTGTTCTAGATTGGAATTTAGAATGGAATGTGCCAGGAGAAAGCCCCTCAAGTTTGTCTCACTACTTCTTGTTCGTGTTTTTAATTTAATTTTTAATTTTTTATTACAGTAAGTTTGATTACAACGTTTGGCTTGTTGTAGGTGTGCAAGATGTGGTTCTTTTACACATATACATATGTCTGTTCTTCCTGGGACCCTTTTCCATGTACGTTATGACAGAATGTTGAGTAGTCTTCTCTTGGCATTCCGTAGGTCTTTGGTGATTATATATTTCACCTGTGTTTGTATATGTCTCTTAACCCCAATATCATAATGAATCCAATCCTCACACCTTTCCATTGGTGAGCCATAAGTTTGTTTAATGAATCTGTGATTGCCCTTCACCGTGGAAATATCTGCCCTGGTATCCGTTTTTAGGTAACACCTATAAGTGATATCCTACGATATGTGTCTTTCACTTTCTGACTTACTACAAGTCACGTGCTTACCTGTAGACTCATCTACGGGGCTGCAAATGGCATTGTGCCCTTTTTTTTCCTTGGCTAATATTCTGTCTTAGCGAGGTCCATTTTCTGCAATGTGATTCCCTGAGGGCTGAGGATTAGCTGACCTGGGCAGCCTGATCCTGCCGGCAAGCATTCCCCAGGTGTGCCTGGGTTGAGGTCGATAGAAACAGCACTCCAGGCAGCAATAGCCCCTGCAGCTGTGCCTGACTCCATATTCTCTGCCCCGTCAGCAGTCTCGGGGCTGTGCTGGTGGGAGGGTGTGAGGGTCCACGGCTTTGTTGGTGGCCCGGTGTGAGTGGGGCTCTGCTGGACTTTCTGCAGGAGTTGCCAGGCTGCCACCTGTAAAGAAGAGGATGTGTCACCCATAACTTCTTCTGGAATTTCTCTCCGGGCTGAGGTGAGGAAGGAAAAAAAGGAATGGGGGCTGGGACAGGAGGGGTATATCAGGCAGGGAAATGGAAATCTTCCAGAAGAGTGCCCGGGTCCAGGACCATCCTGGCTGGCCTGCAGGCACCAAGTTGGCCTGCGTGCTGTCGCTGGTGTGGCTCCACGGCCCTTCCTCTAGGCTTTCAAGCCCTTGTACATATTCAGGTGTTTTACCTGGGAAGGGTGGGAACAGTTCAGCAGCAGCTGGCCTGGGGCTCAGCTCACGTTTACTCACAGAGGCCTCGGCACGGTCCCCCAGCTTTGCAATGAGGACGCTCCTTGCGTGGGGGGTCCGGGCTGCTGGCTGTATGGGAGATGATTCCCCACCTCTGACCAATCTCAGAATTGTTTACCGCTGGAGCAAGTGCCCTGATAGGGTTTTCCTCTGTATAACTGCTGGGTTCAGGTTTTTTTTTCTTTTTTGGTTCAAGTTAGAATTTATTCATCTGTTATGTATTTATTGATATAAGCATGGAAATAATTCATTCATAGAAATACATCTGTGTGAAGGGAAGAACTTTTTTCTGTTTTATTTTTAAATTTCATTTCTAAAAATTTTGCAGTTTATTTATATTTATTTTTCTATACAGCAGGTTATTATTAGTTATCTATTTTATTCATATACATATATACAGGTCAATACCTATCTCCCAACTCATCTGACCACCAACACCCCATGGCTTCCCCCACTTGGTGTCCATACGTTTGTTCTCTACCTCTGTTTCTCTATTTCTGCCCTGCAAACCTGTTCATCTGTACCATATATCTAGGTTCCACATACATGCATTAATACAGAATATTTGTTTTGCTCTTTCTGACTTACTTCATTCTGTATGACAGTCTCTAGATCCACCGACTTCTCTACAAATAACCCAGTTTCATTCCTTTTCATGGCTGAATCATATTCCATTTTATATATGTACCACATCTTTTTCCATTCGTTTGTCTGTGGGTATTTAGGTTGCTTCCATTACCTGGCTGTTGTAAATAGTGCTGCAATGAACATTGTGGTGAATGTGTGTTTTTGATTTATGGTTGTCTCTGTGTATATGCCCAGAAGTGGGATTGCTGGATCCTATGGTAATTCTATTTCTAGTTTCTTTAAGGAAACTCCATACTGTTCTCCATAGTGACTGTATCAATTTACCTTCCCACCAATAGTGGAAGAGGGTTCCTTTTGTCCACACCCTCCCCAGAATTTGTTGTTTGTAGATTTTCTGATGATGCCGATTCTAACAGGTGTGAGGTGATACCTCATTGTCGTTTTGATTTGCATTTCTCTAATAATTAGTGGTGTTGAGCAGCTTTTCATGTGCGTCTTGGCCGTCTCTGTGACTTCTTTGAAGAAACGTCTATTTAGATCTTCTGCCCATTTTTGTATTGGGTTGTTTGTTTTATTAATATTAAGCTGCGTGAGCTGTTTATATATATTGGAGATTAAACCCTTGTCCATTGATTCGTTTGCGAACGTTTTCGCCCATTCTGAGGGTTGCCTTTTTCCATTCCCGTTTTTTTTTAACCAAAAAAGAAAGAAAGCAAAAGAAGCAGAACACTAATGTGCGTGAAATATGCCTCTTGAAACTGTCGTTTTGAAATATGGACGTCTTTTGAACTTTTTGGTCGATATATGACCCCAGGATTTGTTTTCAGGGCAGGTGTCATTTACAGGCCTGCAATGATTTGGAATATCCACTGACCATTAGCGCTGGAATTAAAGCTGCTGTTGTGTGAAAAGGCCACAAGGTGGCAGCAGTTCTCCATTAGCAAATCTGGTTACCAGGGCAACAGAGCCTCAATGGAAGTCGTGTTCTAGATTGGAATTTAGAATGGAATGTGCCAGGAGAAAGCCCCTCAAGTTTGTCTCACTACTTCTTGTTCGTGTTTTTAATTTAATTTTTAATTTTTTTATTACAGCAAGTTTGATTACAACGTTTGGCTTGTTGTAGGTGTGCAAGATGTGGTTCTTTTACACATATACATATGTCTGTTCTTCCTGGGACCCTTTTCCATGTACGTTATGACAGAATGTTGAGTAGTCTTCTCTTGGCATTCCGTAGGTCTTTGGTGATTATATATTTCACCTGTGTTTGTATATGTCTCTTAACCCCAATATCATAATGAATCCAATCCTCACACCTTTCCATTGGTGAGCCATAAGTTTGTTTAATGAATCTGTGATTGCCCTTCACCGTGGAAATATCTGCCCTGGTATCCGTTTTTAGGTAACACCTATAAGTGATATCCTACGATATGTGTCTTTCACTTTCTGACTTACTACAAGTCACGTGCTTACCTGTAGACTCATCTACGGGGCTGCAAATGGCATTGTGCCCTTTTTTTCCTTGGCTAATATTCTGTCTTAGCGAGGTCCATTTTCTGCAATGTGATTCCCTGAGGGCTGAGGATTAGCTGACCTGGGCAGCCTGATCCTGCCGGCAAGCCCTCCCCAGGTGTGCCTGGGTTGAGGTCGATAGAAACAGCACTCCAGGCAGCAATAGCCCCTGCAGCTGTGCCTGACTCCATATTCTCTGCCCCGTCAGCAGTCTCGGGGCTGTGCTGGTGGGAGGGTGTGAGGGTCCACGGCTTTGTTGGTGGCCCGGTGTGAGTGGGGCTCTGCTGGACTTTCTGCAGGAGTTGCCAGGCTGCCACCTGTAAAGAAGAGGATGTGTCACCCATAACTTCTTCTGGAATTTCTCTCCGGGCTGAGGTGAGGAAGGAAAAAAAGGAATGGGGGCTGGGACAGGAGGGGTATATCAGGCAGGGAAATGGAAATCTTCCAGAAGAGTGCCCGGGGCCAGGACCATCCTGGCTGGCCTGCAGGCACCAAGTTGGCCTGCGTGCTGTCGCTGGTGTGGCTCCACGGCCCTTCCTCTAGGCTTTCAAGCCCTTGTACATATTCAGGTGTTTTACCTGGGAAGGGTGGGAACAGTTCAGCAGCAGCTGGCCTGGGGCTCAGCTCACGTTTACTCACAGAGGCCTCGGCACGGTCCCCCAGCTTTGCAATGAGGACGCTCCTTGCGTGGGGGGTCCGGGCTGCTGGCTGTATGGGAGATGATTCCCCACCTCTGACCAATCTCAGAATTGTTTACCGCTGGAGCAAGTGCCCTGATAGGGTTTTCCTCTGTATAACTGCTGGGTTCAGGTTTTTTTTTCTTTTTTGGTTCAAGTTAGAATTTATTCATCTTTTATGTATTTATTGATATAAGCATGGATATAATTCATTCATAGAAATACATCTGTGTGAAGGGAAGAACTTTTTTCTGTTTTATTTTTAAATTTCATTTCTAAAAATTTTGCAGTTTATTTATATTTATTTTTCTATACAGCAGGTTATTATTAGTTATCTATTTTATTCATATACATATATACAGGTCAATACCTATCTCCCAACTCATCTGACCACCAACACCCCATGGCTTCCCCCACTTGGTGTCCATACGTTTGTTCTCTACCTCTGTTTCTCTATTTCTGCCCTGCAAACCTGTTCATCTGTACCATATATCTAGGTTCCACATACATGCATTAATACAGAATATTTGTTTTGCTCTTTCTGACTTACTTCATTCTGTATGACAGTCTCTAGATCCACCGACTTCTCTACAAATAACCCAGTTTCATTCCTTTTCATGGCTGAATCATATTCCATTTTATATATGTACCACATCTTTTTCCATTCGTCTGTCTGTGGGCATTTAGGTTGCTTCCATTACCTGGCTGTTGTAAATAGTGCTGCAATGAACATTGTGGTGAATGTGTGTTTTTGATTTATGGTTGTCTCTGTGTATATGCCCAGAAGTGGGATTGCTGGATCCTATGGTAATTCTATTTCTAGTTTCTTTAAGGAAACTCCATTCTGTTCTCCATAGTGACTGTATCAATTTACCTTCCCACCAATAGTGGAAGAGGGTTCCTTTTGTCCACACCCTCCCCAGAATTTGTTGTTTGTAGATTTTCTTATGATGCCGATTCTAACAGGTGTGAGGTGATACCTCATTGTCGTTTTGATTTGCATTTCTCTAATAATTAGTGGTGTTGAGCAGCTTTTCATGTGCGTCTTGGCCGTCTCTGTGACTTCTTTGAAGAAACGTCTATTTAGATCTTCTGCCCATTTTTGTATTGGGTTGTTTGTTTTATTAATATTAAGCTGCGTGAGCTGTTTATATATATTGGAGATTAAACCCTTGTCCATTGATTCGTTTGCGAACGTTTTCGCCCATTCTGAGGGTTGCCTTTTTCCATTCCCGTTTTTTTTTAACCAAAAAAGAAAGAAAGCAAAAGAAGCAGAACACTAATGTGCGTGAAATATGCCTCTTGAAACTGTCGTTTTGAAATATGGACGTCTTTTGAACTTTTTGGTCGATATATGACCCCAGGAATTGTTTTCAGGGCAGGTGTCATTTACAGGCCTGCAATGATTTGGAATATCCCCTGACCATTAGCGCTGGAATTAAAGCTGCTGTTGTGTGAAACGGCCACAAGGTGGCAGCAGTTCTCCATTAGCAAATCTGGTTACCAGGGCAACAGAGCCTCAATGGAAGTCGTGTTCTAGATTGGAATTTAGAATGGAATGTGCCAGGAGAAAGCCCCTCAAGTTTGTCTCACTACTTCTTGTTCGTGTTTTTAATTTAATTTTTAATTTTTTATTACAGCAAGTTTGATTACAACGTTTGGCTTGTTGTAGGTGTGCAAGATGTGGTTCTTTTACACATATACATATGTCTGTTCTTCCTGGGACCCTTTTCCATGTACGTTATGACAGAATGTTGAGTAGTCTTCTCTTGGCATTCCGTAGGTCTTTGGTGATTATATATTTCACCTGTGTTTGTATATGTCTCTTAACCCCAATATCATAATGAATCCAATCCTCACACCTTTCCATTGGTGAGCCATAAGTTTGTTTAATGAATCTGTGATTGCCCTTCACCGTGGAAATATCTGCCCTGGTATCCGTTTTTAGGTAACACCTATAAGTGATATCCTACGATATGTGTCTTTCACTTTCTGACTTACTACAAGTCACGTGCTTACCTGTAGACTCATCTACGGGGCTGCAAATGGCATTGTGCCCTTTTTTTCCTTGGCTAATATTCTGTCTTAGCGAGGTCCATTTTCTGCAATGTGATTCCCTGAGGGCTGAGGATTAGCTGACCTGGGCAGCCTGATCCTGCCGGCAAGCCCTCCCCAGGTGTGCCTGGGTTGAGGTCGATAGAAACAGCACTCCAGGCAGCAATAGCCCCTGCAGCTGTGCCTGACTCCATATTCTCTGCCCCGTCAGCAGTCTCGGGGCTGTGCTGGTGGGAGGGTGTGAGGGTCCACGGCTTTGTTGGTGGCCCGGTGTGAGTTGGGCTCTGCTGGACTTTCTGCAGGAGTTGCCAGGCTGCCACCTGTAAAGAAGAGGATGTGTCACCCATAACTTCTTCTGGAATTTCTCTCCGTGCTGAGGTGAGGAAGGAAAAAAAGGAATGGGGGCTGGGACAGGAGGGGTATATCAGGCAGGGAAATGGAAATCTTCCAGAAGAGTGCCCGGGGCCAGGACCATCCTGGCTGGCCTGCAGGCACCAAGATGGCCTACGTGCTGTCGCTGGTGTGGCTCCACGGCCCTTCCTCTAGGCTTTCAAGCCCTTGTACATATTCAGGTGTTTTACCTGGGAAGGGTGGGAACAGTTCAGCAGCAGCTGGCCTGGGGCTCAGCTCACGTTTACTCACAGAGGCCTCGGCACGGTCCCCCAGCTTTGCAATGAGGACGCTCCTTGCGTGGGGGGTCCGGGCTGCTGGCTGTATGGGAGATGATTCCCCACCTCTGACCAATCTCAGAATTGTTTACCGCTGGAGCAAGTGCCCTGATAGGGTTTTCCTCTGTATAACTGCTGGGTTCAGGTTTTTTTTTCTTTTTTGGTTCAAGTTAGAATTTATTCATCTTTTATGTATTTATTGATATAAGCATGGAAATAATTCATTCATAGAAATACATCTGTGTGAAGGGAAGAACTTTTTTCTGTTTTATTTTTAAATTTCATTTCTAAAAATTTTGCAGTTTATTTATATTTATTTTTCTATACAGCAGGTTATTATTAGTTATCTATTTTATTCATATACATATATACAGGTCAATACCTATCTCCCAACTCATCTGACCACCAACACCCCATGGCTTCCCCCACTTGGTGTCCATACGTTTGTTCTCTACCTCTGTTTCTCTATTTCTGCCCTGCAAACCTGTTCATCTGTACCATATATCTAGGTTCCACATACATGCATTAATACAGAATATTTGTTTTGCTCTTTCTGACTTACTTCATTCTGTATGACAGTCTCTAGATCCACCGACTTCTCTACAAATAACCCAGTTTCATTCCTTTTCATGGCTGAATCATATTCCATTTTATATATGTACCACATCTTTTTCCATTCGTCTGTCTGTGGGCATTTAGGTTGCTTCCATTACCTGGCTGTTGTAAATAGTGCTGCAATGAACATTGTGGTGAATGTGTGTTTTTGATTTATGGTTGTCTCTGTGTATATGCCCAGAAGTGGGATTGCTGGATCCTATGGTAATTCTATTTCTAGTTTCTTTAAGGAAACTCCATACTGTTCTCCATAGTGACTGTATCAATTTACCTTCCCACCAATAGTGGAAGAGGGTTCCTTTTGTCCACACCCTCCCCAGAATTTGTTGTTTGTAGATTTTCTGATGATGCCGATTCTAACAGGTGTGAGGTGATACCTCATTGTCGTTTTGATTTGCATTTCTCTAATAATTAGTGGTGTTGAGCAGCTTTTCATGTGCGTCTTGGCCGTCTCTGTGACTTCTTTGAAGAAACGTCTATTTAGATCTTCTGCCCATTTTTGTATTGGGTTGTTTGTTTTATTAATATTAAGCTGCGTGAGCTGTTTATATATATTGGAGATTAAACCCTTGTCCATTGATTCGTTTGCGAACGTTTTCGCCCATTCTGAGGGTTGCCTTTTTCCATTCCCGTTTTTTTTTAACCAAAAAAGAAAGAAAGCAAAAGAAGCAGAACACTAATGTGCGTGAAATATGCCTCTTGAAACTGTCGTTTTGAAATATGGACGTCTTTTGAACTTTTTGGTCGATATATGACCCCAGGATTTGTTTTCAGGGCAGGTGTCATTTACAGGCCTGCAATGATTTGGAATATCCACTGACCATTAGCGCTGGAATTAAAGCTGCTGTTGTGTGAAACGGCCACAAGGTGGCAGCAGTTCTCCATTAGCAAATCTGGTTACCAGGGCAACAGAGCCTCAACGGAAGTCGTGTTCTAGATTGGAATTTAGAATGGAATGTGCCAGGAGAAAGCCCCTCAAGTTTGTCTCACTACTTCTTGTTCGTGTTTTTAATTTAATTTTTAATTTTTTATTACAGCAAGTTTGATTACAACGTTTGGCTTGTTGTAGGTGTGCAAGATGTGGTTCTTTTACACATATACATATGTCTGTTCTTCCTGGGACCCTTTTCCATGTACGTTATGACAGAATGTTGAGTAGTCTTCTCTTGGCATTCCGTAGGTCTTTGGTGATTATATATTTCACCTGTGTTTGTATATGTCTCTTAACCCCAATATCATAATGAATCCAATCCTCACACCTTTCCATTGGTGAGCCATAAGTTTGTTTAATGAATCTGTGATTGCCCTTCACCGTGGAAATATCTGCCCTGGTATCCGTTTTTAGGTAACACCTATAAGTGATATCCTACGATATGTGTCTTTCACTTTCTGACTTACTACAAGTCACGTGCTTACCTGTAGACTCATCTACGGGGCTGCAAATGGCATTGTGCCCTTTTTTTCCTTGGCTAATATTCTGTCTTAGCGAGGTCCATTTTCTGCAATGTGATTCCCTGAGGGCTGAGGATTAGCTGACCTGGGCAGCCTGATCCTGCCGGCAAGCCCTCCCCAGGTGTGCCTGGGTTGAGGTCGATAGAAACAGCACTCCAGGCAGCAATAGCCCCTGCAGCTGTGCCTGACTCCATATTCTCTGCCCCGTCAGCAGTCTCTGGGCTGTGCTGGTGGGAGGGTGTGAGGGTCCACTGCTTTGTTGGTGGCCCGGTGTGAGTGGGGCTCTGCTGGACTTTCTGCAGGAGTTGCCAGGCTGCCACCTGTAAAGAAGAGGATGTGTCACCCATAACTTCTTCTGGAATTTCTCTCCGGGCTGAGGTGAGGAAGGAAAAAAAGGAATGGGGGCTGGGACAGGAGGGGTATATCAGGCAGGGAAATGGAAATCTTCCAGAAGAGTGCCCGGGGCCAGGACCATCCTGGCTGGCCTGCAGGCACCAAGTTGGCCTGCGTGCTGTCGCTGGTGTGGCTCCACGGCCCTTCCTCTAGGCTTTCAAGCCCTTGTACATATTCAGGTGTTTTACCTGGGAAGGGTGGGAACAGTTCAGCAGCAGCTGGCCTGGGGCTCAGCTCACGTTTACTCACAGAGGCCTCGGCACGGTCCCCCAGCTTTGCAATGAGGACGCTCCTTGCGTGGGGGGTCCGGGCTGCTGGCTGTATGGGAGATGATTCCCCACCTCTGACAAATCTCAGAATTGTTTACCGCTGGAGCAAGTGCCCTGATAGGGTTTTCCTCTGTATAACTGCTGGGTTCAGGTTTTTTTTTCTTTTTTGGTTCAAGTTAGAATTTATTCATCTTTTATGTATTTATTGATATAAGCATGGAAATAATTCATTCATAGAAATACATCTGTGTGAAGGGAAGAACTTTTTTCTGTTTTATTTTTAAATTTCATTTCTAAAAATTTTGCAGTTTATTTATATTTATTTTTCTATACAGCAGGTTATTATTAGTTATCTATTTTATTCATATACATATATACAGGTCAATACCTATCTCCCAACTCATCTGACCACCAACACCCCATGGCTTCCCCCACTTGGTGTCCATACGTTTGTTCTCTACCTCTGTTTCTCTATTTCTGCCCTGCAAACCTGTTCATCTGTACCATATATCTAGGTTCCACATACATGCATTAATACAGAATATTTGTTTTGCTCTTTCTGACTTACTTCATTCTGTATGACAGTCTCTAGATCCACCGACTTCTCTACAAATAACCCAGTTTCATTCCTTTTCATGGCTGAATCATATTCCATTTTATATATGTACCACATCTTTTTCCATTCGTCTGTCTGTGGGCATTTAGGTTGCTTCCATTACCTGGCTGTTGTAAATAGTGCTGCAATGAACATTGTGGTGAATGTGTGTTTTTGATTTATGGTTGTCTCTGTGTATATGCCCAGAAGTGGGATTGCTGGATCCTATGGTAATTCTATTTCTAGTTTCTTTAAGGAAACTCCATACTGTTCTCCATAGTGACTGTATCAATTTACCTTCCCACCAATAGTGGAAGAGGGTTCCTTTTGTCCACACCCTCCCCAGAATTTGTTGTTTGTAGATTTTCTGATGATGCCGATTCTAACAGGTGTGAGGTGATACCTCATTGTCGTTTTGATTTGCATTTCTCTAATAATTAGTGGTGTTGAGCAGCTTTTCATGTGCGTCTTGGCCGTCTCTGTGACTTCTTTGAAGAAACGTCTATTTAGATCTTCTGCCCATTTTTGTATTGGGTTGTTTGTTTTATTAATATTAAGCTGCGTGAGCTGTTTATATATATTGGAGATTAAACCCTTGTCCATTGATTCGTTTGCGAACGTTTTCGCCCATTCTGAGGGTTGCCTTTTTCCATTCCCGTTTTTTTTTAACCAAAAAAGAAAGAAAGCAAAAGAAGCAGAACACTAATGTGCGTGAAATATGCCTCTTGAAACTGTCGTTTTGAAATATGGACGTCTTTTGAACTTTTTGGTCGATATATGACCCCAGGAATTGTTTTCAGGGCAGGTGTCATTTACAGGCCTGCAATGATTTGGAATATCCACTGACCATTAGCGCTGGAATTAAAGCTGCTGTTGTGTGAAACGGCCACAAGGTGGCAGCAGTTCTCCATTAGCAAATCTGGTTACCAGGGCAACAGAGCCTCAACGGAAGTCGTGTTCTAGATTGGAATTTAGAATGGAATGTGCCAGGAGAAAGCCCCTCAAGTTTGTCTCACTACTTCTTGTTCGTGTTTTTAATTTAATTTTTAATTTTTTATTACAGCAAGTTTGATTACAACGTTTGGCTTGTTGTAGGTGTGCAAGATGTGGTTCTTTTACACATATACATATGTCTGTTCTTCCTGGGACCCTTTTCCATGTACGTTATGACAGAATGTTGAGTAGTCTTCTCTTGGCATTCCGTAGGTCTTTGGTGATTATATATTTCACCTGTGTTTGTATATGTCTCTTAACCCCAATATCATAATGAATCCAATCCTCACACCTTTCCATTGGTGAGCCATAAGTTTGTTTAATGAATCTGTGATTGCCCTTCACCGTGGAAATATCTGCCCTGGTATCCGTTTTTAGGTAACACCTATAAGTGATATCCTACGATATGTGTCTTTCACTTTCTGACTTACTACAAGTCACGTGCTTACCTGTAGACTCATCTACGGGGCTGCAAATGGCATTGTGCCCTTTTTTTCCTTGGCTAATATTCTGTCTTAGCGAGGTCCATTTTCTGCAATGTGATTCCCTGAGGGCTGAGGATTAGCTGACCTGGGCAGCCTGATCCTGCCGGCAAGCCCTCCCCAGGTGTGCCTGGGTTGAGGTCGATAGAAACAGCACTCCAGGCAGCAATAGCCCCTGCAGCTGTGCCTGACTCCATATTCTCTGCCCCGTCAGCAGTCTCTGGGCTGTGCTGGTGGGAGGGTGTGAGGGTCCACTGCTTTGTTGGTGGCCCGGTGTGAGTGGGGCTCTGCTGGACTTTCTGCAGGAGTTGCCAGGCTGCCACCTGTAAAGAAGAGGATGTGTCACCCATAACTTCTTCTGGAATTTCTCTCCGGGCTGAGGTGAGGAAGGAAAAAAAGGAATGGGGGCTGGGACAGGAGGGGTATATCAGGCAGGGAAATGGAAATCTTCCAGAAGAGTGCCCGGGGCCAGGACCATCCTGGCTGGCCTGCAGGCACCAAGTTGGCCTGCGTGCTGTCGCTGGTGTGGCTCCACGGCCCTTCCTCTAGGCTTTCAAGCCCTTGTACATATTCAGGTGTTTTACCTGGGAAGGGTGGGAACAGTTCAGCAGCAGCTGGCCTGGGGCTCAGCTCACGTTTACTCACAGAGGCCTCGGCACGGTCCCCCAGCTTTGCAATGAGGACGCTCCTTGCGTGGGGGGTCCGGGCTGCTGGCTGTATGGGAGATGATTCCCCACCTCTGACCAATCTCAGAATTGTTTACCGCTGGAGCAAGTGCCCTGATAGGGTTTTCCTCTGTATAACTGCTGGGTTCAGGTTTTTTTTTCTTTTTTGGTTCAAGTTAGAATTTATTCATCTTTTATGTATTTATTGATATAAGCATGGAAATAATTCATTCATAGAAATACATCTGTGTGAAGGGAAGAACTTTTTTCTGTTTTATTTTTAAATTTCATTTCTAAAAATTTTGCAGTTTATTTATATTTATTTTTCTATACAGCAGGTTATTATTAGTTATCTATTTTATTCATATACATATATACAGGTCAATACCTATCTCCCAACTCATCTGACCACCAACACCCCATGGCTTCCCCCACTTGGTGTCCATACGTTTGTTCTCTACCTCTGTTTCTCTATTTCTGCCCTGCAAACCTGTTCATCTGTACCATATATCTAGGTTCCACATACATGCATTAATACAGAATATTTGTTTTGCTCTTTCTGACTTACTTCATTCTGTATGACAGTCTCTAGATCCACCGACTTCTCTACAAATAACCCAGTTTCATTCCTTTTCATGGCTGAATCATATTCCATTTTATATATGTACCACATCTTTTTCCATTCGTCTGTCTGTGGGCATTTAGGTTGCTTCCATTACCTGGCTGTTGTAAATAGTGCTGCAATGAACATTGTGGTGAATGTGTGTTTTTGATTTATGGTTGTCTCTGTGTATATGCCCAGAAGTGGGATTGCTGGATCCTATGGTAATTCTATTTCTAGTTTCTTTAAGGAAACTCCATACTGTTCTCCATAGTGACTGTATCAATTTACCTTCCCACCAATAGTGGAAGAGGGTTCCTTTTGTCCACACCCTCCCCAGAATTTGTTGTTTGTAGATTTTCTGATGATGCCGATTCTAACAGGTGTGAGGTGATACCTCATTGTCGTTTTGATTTGCATTTCTCTAATAATTAGTGGTGTTGAGCAGCTTTTCATGTGCGTCTTGGCCGTCTCTGTGACTTCTTTGAAGAAACGTCTATTTAGATCTTCTGCCCATTTTTGTATTGGGTTGTTTGTTTTATTAATATTAAGCTGCGTGAGCTGTTTATATATATTGGAGATTAAACCCTTGTCCATTGATTCGTTTGCGAACGTTTTCGCCCATTCTGAGGGTTGCCTTTTTCCATTCCCGTTTTTTTTTAACCAAAAAAGAAAGAAAGCAAAAGAAGCAGAACACTAATGTGCGTGAAATATGCCTCTTGAAACTGTCGTTTTGAAATATGGACGTCTTTTGAACTTTTTGGTCGATATATGACCCCAGGAATTGTTTTCAGGGCAGGTGTCATTTACAGGCCTGCAATGATTTGGAATATCCACTGACCATTAGCGCTGGAATTAAAGCTGCTGTTGTGTGAAACGGCCACAAGGTGGCAGCAGTTCTCCATTAGCAAATCTGGTTACCAGGGCAACAGAGCCTCAATGGAAGTCGTGTTCTAGATTGGAATTTAGAATGGAATGTGCCAGGAGAAAGCCCCTCAAGTTTGTCTCACTACTTCTTGTTCGTGTTTTTAATTTAATTTTTAATTTTTTATTACAGCAAGTTTGATTACAACGTTTGGCTTGTTGTAGGTGTGCAAGATGTGGTTCTTTTACACATATACATATGTCTGTTCTTCCTGGGACCCTTTTCCATGTACGTTATGACAGAATGTTGAGTAGTCTTCTCTTGGCATTCCGTAGGTCTTTGGTGATTATATATTTCACCTGTGTTTGTATATGTCTCTTAACCCCAATATCATAATGAATCCAATCCTCACACCTTTCCATTGGTGAGCCATAAGTTTGTTTAATGAATCTGTGATTGCCCTTCTCCGTGGAAATATCTGCCCTGGTATCCGTTTTTAGGTAACACCTATAAGTGATATCCTACGATATGTGTCTTTCACTTTCTGACTTACTACAAGTCCCGTGCTTACCTGTAGACTCATCTACGGGGCTGCAAATGGCATTGTGCCCTTTTTTTCCTTGGCTAATATTCTGTCTTAGCGAGGTCCATTTTCTGCAATGTGATTCCCTGAGGGCTGAGGATTAGCTGACCTGGGCAGCCTGATCCTGCCGGCAAGCCCTCCCCAGGTGTGCCTGGGTTGAGGTCGATAGAAACAGCACTCCAGGCAGCAATAACCCCTGCAGCTGTGCCTGACTCCATATTCTCTGCCCCGTCAGCAGTCTCGGGGCTGTGCTGGTGGGAGGGTGTGAGGGTCCACGGCTTTGTTGGTGGCCCGGTGTGAGGGGGGCTCTGCTGGACTTTCTGCAGGAGTTGCCAGGCTGCCACCTGTAAAAAAGAGGATGTGTCACCCATAACTTCTTCAGGAATTTCTCTCCGGGCTGAGGTGAGGAAGGAAAAAAAGGAATGGGGGCTGGGACAGGAGGGGTATATCAGGCAGGGAAATGGAAATCTTCCAGAAGAGTGCCCGGGGCCAGGACCATCCTGGCTGGCCTGCAGGCACCAAGTTGGCCTGCGTGCTGTCGCTGGTGTGGCTCCACGGCCCTTCCTCTAGGCTTTCAAGCCCTTGTACATATTCAGGTGTTTTACCTGGGAAGGGTGGGAACAGTTCAGCAGCAGCTGGCCTGGGGCTCAGCTCACGTTTACTCACAGAGGCCTCGGCACGGTCCCCCAGCTTTGCAATGAGGACGCTCCTTGCGTGGGGGGTCCGGGCTGCTGGCTGTATGGGAGATGATTCCCCACCTCTGACCAATCTCAGAATTGTTTACCGCTGGAGCAAGTGCCCTGATAGGGTTTTCCTCTGTATAACTGCTGGGTTCAGGTTTTTTTTCTTTTTTGGTTCAAGTTAGAATTTATTCATCTTTTATGTATTTATTGATATAAGCATGGAAATAATTCATTCATAGAAATACATCTGTGTGAAGGGAAGAACTTTTTTCTGTTTTATTTTTAAATTTCATTTCTAAAAATTTTGCAGTTTATTTATATTTATTTTTCTATACAGCAGGTTATTATTAGTTATCTATTTTATTCATATACATATATACAGGTCAATACCTATCTCCCAACTCATCTGACCACCAACACCCCATGGCTTCCCCCACTTGGTGTCCATACGTTTGTTCTCTACCTCTGTTTCTCTATTTCTGCCCTGCAAACCTGTTCATCTGTACCATATATCTAGGTTCCACATACATGCATTAATACAGAATATTTGTTTTGCTCTTTCTGACTTACTTCATTCTGTATGACAGTCTCTAGATCCACCGACTTCTCTACAAATAACCCAGTTTCATTCCTTTTCATGGCTGAATCATATTCCATTTTATATATGTACCACATCTTTTTCCATTCGTCTGTCTGTGGGCATTTAGGTTGCTTCCATTACCTGGCTGTTGTAAATAGTGCTGCAATGAACATTGTGGTGAATGTGTGTTTTTGATTTATGGTTGTCTCTGTGTATATGCCCAGAAGTAGGATTGCTGGATCCTATGGTAATTCTATTTCTAGTTTCTTTAAGGAAACTCCATACTGTTCTCCATAGTGACTGTATCAATTTACCTTCCCACCAATAGTGGAAGAGGGTTCCTTTTGTCCACACCCTCCCCAGAATTTGTTGTTTGTAGATTTTCTGATGATGCCGATTCTAACTGGTGTGAGGTGATACCTCATTGTCGTTTTGATTTGCATTTCTCTAATAATTAGTGGTGTTGAGCAGCTTTTCATGTGCGTCTTGGCCGTCTCTGTGACTTCTTTGAAGAAACGTCTATTTAGATCTTCTGCCCATTTTTGTATTGGGTTGTTTGTTTTATTAATATTAAGCTGCGTGAGCTGTTTATATATATTGGAGATTAAACCCTTGTCCATTGATTCGTTTGCGAACGTTTTCGCCCATTCTGAGGGTTGCCTTTTTCCATTCCCGTTTTTTTTTAACCAAAAAAGAAAGAAAGCAAAAGAAGCAGAACACTAATGTGCGTGAAATATGCCTCTTGAAACTGTCGTTTTGAAATATGGACGTCTTTTGAACTTTTTGGTCGATATATGACCCCAGGATTTGTTTTCAGGGCAGGTGTCATTTACAGGCCTGCAATGATTTGGAATATCCACTGACCATTAGCGCTGGAATTAAAGCTGCTGTTGTGTGAAACGGCCACAAGGCGGCAGCAGTTCTCCATTAGCAAATCTGGTTACCAGGGCAACAGAGCCTCAATGGAAGTCGTGTTCTAGATTGGAATTTAGAATGGAATGTGCCAGGAGAAAGCCCCTCAAGTTTGTCTCACTACTTCTTGTTCGTGTTTTTAATTTAATTTTTAATTTTTTATTACAGCAAGTTTGATTACAACGTTTGGCTTGTTGTAGGTGTGCAAGATGTGGTTCTTTTACACATATACATATGTCTGTTCTTCCTGGGACCCTTTTCCATGTACGTTATGACAGAATGTTGAGTAGTCTTCTCTTGGCATTCCGTAGGTCTTTGGTGATTATATATTTCACCTGTGTTTGTATATGTCTCTTAACCCCAATATCATAATGAATCCAATCCTCACACCTTTCCATTGGTGAGCCATAAGTTTGTTTAATGAATCTGTGATTGCCCTTCACCGTGGAAATATCTGCCCTGGTATCCGTTTTTAGGTAACACCTATAAGTGATATCCTACGATATGTGTCTTTCACTTTCTGACTTACTACAAGTCACGTGCTTACCTGTAGACTCATCTACGGGGCTGCAAATGGCATTGTGCCCTTTTTTTCCTTGGCTAATATTCTGTCTTAGCGAGGTCCATTTTCTGCAATGTGATTCCCTGAGGGCTGAGGATTAGCTGACCTGGGCAGCCTGATCCTGCCGGCAAGCCCTCCCCAGGTGTGCCTGGGTTGAGGTCGATAGAAACAGCACTCCAGGCAGCAATAGCCCCTGCAGCTGTGCCTGACTCCATATTCTCTGCCCCGTCAGCAGTCTCGGGGCTGTGCTGGTGGGAGGGTGTGAGGGTCCACGGCTTTGTTGGTGGCCCGGTGTGAGTGGGGCTCTGCTGGACTTTCTGCAGGAGTTGCCAGGCTGCCACCTGTAAAGAAGAGGATGTGTCACCCATAACTTCTTCTGGAATTTCTCTCCGTGCTGAGGTGAGGAAGGAAAAAAAGGAATGGGGGCTGGGACAGGAAGGGTATATCAGGCAGGGAAATGGAAATCTTCCAGAAGAGTGCCCGGGGCCAGGACCATCCTGGCTGGCCTGCAGGCACCAAGTTGGCCTACGTGCTGTCGCTGGTGTGGCTCCACGGCCCTTCCTCTAGGCTTTCAAGCCCTTGTACATATTCAGGTGTTTTACCTGGGAAGGGTGGGAACAGTTCAGCAGCAGCTGGCCTGGGGCTCAGCTCACGTTTACTCACAGAGGCCTCGGCACGGTCCCCCAGCTTTGCAATGAGGACGCTCCTTGCGTGGGGGGTCCGGGCTGCTGGCTGTATGGGAGATGATTCCCCACCTCTGACCAATCTCAGAATTGTTTACCGCTGGAGCAAGTGCCCTGATAGGGTTTTCCTCTGTATAACTGCTGGGTTCAGGTTTTTTTTTCTTTTTTGGTTCAAGTTAGAATTTATTCATCTTTTATGTATTTATTGATATAAGCATGGAAATAATTCATTCATAGAAATACATCTGTGTGAAGGGAAGAACTTTTTTCTGTTTTATTTTTAAATTTCATTTCTAAAAATTTTGCAGTTTATTTATATTTATTTTTCTATACAGCAGGTTATTATTAGTTATCTATTTTATTCATATACATATATACAGGTCAATACCTATCTCCCAACTCATCTGACCACCAACACCCCATGGCTTCCCCCACTTGGTGTCCATACGTTTGTTCTCTACCTCTGTTTCTCTATTTCTGCCCTGCAAACCTGTTCATCTGTACCATATATCTAGGTTCCACATACATGCATTAATACAGAATATTTGTTTTGCTCTTTCTGACTTACTTCATTCTGTATGACAGTCTCTAGATCCACCGACTTCTCTACAAATAACCCAGTTTCATTCCTTTTCATGGCTGAATCATATTCCATTTTATATATGTACCACATCTTTTTCCATTCGTCTGTCTGTGGGCATTTAGGTTGCTTCCATTACCTGGCTGTTGTAAATAGTGCTGCAATGAACATTGTGGTGAATGTGTGTTTTTGATTTATGGTTGTCTCTGTGTATATGCCCAGAAGTGGGATTGCTGGATCCTATGGTAATTCTATTTCTAGTTTCTTTAAGGAAACTCCATACTGTTCTCCATAGTGACTGTATCAATTTACCTTCCCACCAATAGTGGAAGAGGGTTCCTTTTGTCCACACCCTCCCCAGAATTTGTTGTTTGTAGATTTTCTGATGATGCCGATTCTAACAGGTGTGAGGTGATACCTCATTGTCGTTTTGATTTGCATTTCTCTAATAATTAGTGGTGTTGAGCAGCTTTTCATGTGCGTCTTGGCCGTCTCTGTGACTTCTTTGAAGAAACGTCTATTTAGATCTTCTGCCCATTTTTGTATTGGGTTGTTTGTTTTATTAATATTAAGCTGCGTGAGCTGTTTATATATATTGGAGATTAAACCCTTGTCCATTGATTCGTTTGCGAACGTTTTCGCCCATTCTGAGGGTTGCCTTTTTCCATTCCCGTTTTTTTTTAACCAAAAAAGAAAGAAAGCAAAAGAAGCAGAACACTAATGTGCGTGAAATATGCCTCTTGAAACTGTCGTTTTGAAATATGGACGTCTTTTGAACTTTTTGGTCGATATATGACCCCAGGATTTGTTTTCAGGGCAGGTGTCATTTACAGGCCTGCAATGATTTGGAATATCCACTGACCATTAGCGCTGGAATTAAAGCTGCTGTTGTGTGAAACGGCCACAAGGTGGCAGCAGTTCTCCCTTAGCAAATCTGGTTACCAGGGCAACAGAGCCTCAATGGAAGTCGTGTTCTAGATTGGAATTTAGAATGGAATGTGCCAGGAGAAAGCCCCTCAAGTTTGTCTCACTACTTCTTGTTCGTGTTTTTAATTTAATTTTTAATTTTTTATTACAGCAAGTTTGATTACAACGTTTGGCTTGTTGTAGGTGTGCAAGATGTGGTTCTTTTACACATATACATATGTCTGTTCTTCCTGGGACCCTTTTCCATGTACGTTATGACAGAATGTTGAGTAGTCTTCTCTTGGCATTCCGTAGGTCTTTGGTGATTATATATTTCACCTGTGTTTGTATATGTCTCTTAACCCCAATATCATAATGAATCCAATCCTCACACCTTTCCATTGGTGAGCCATAAGTTTGTTTAATGAATCTGTGATTGCCCTTCACCGTGGAAATATCTGCCCTGGTATCCGTTTTTAGGTAACACCTATAAGTGATATCCTACGATATGTGTCTTTCACTTTCTGACTTACTACAAGTCACGTGCTTACCTGTAGACTCATCTACGGGGCTGCAAATGGCATTGTGCCCTTTTTTTCCTTGGCTAATATTCTGTCTTAGCGAGGTCCATTTTCTGCAATGTGATTCCCTGAGGGCTGAGGATTAGCTGACCTGGGCAGCCTGATCCTGCCGGCAAGCCCTCCCCAGGTGTGCCTGGGTTGAGGTCGATAGAAACAGCACTCCAGGCAGCAATAGCCCCTGCAGCTGTGCCTGACTCCATATTCTCTGCCCCGTCAGCAGTCTCGGGGCTGTGCTGGTGGGAGGGTGTGAGGGTCCACGGCTTTGTTGGTGGCCCGGTGTGAGTGGGGCTCTGCTGGACTTTCTGCAGGAGTTGCCAGGCTGCCACCTGTAAAGAAGAGGATGTGTCACCCATAACTTCTTCTGGAATTTCTCTCCGTGCTGAGGTGAGGAAGGAAAAAAAGGAATGGGGGCTGGGACAGGAAGGGTATATCAGGCAGGGAAATGGAAATCTTCCAGAAGAGTGCCCGGGGCCAGGACCATCCTGGCTGGCCTGCAGGCACCAAGTTGGCCTACGTGCTGTCGCTGGTGTGGCTCCACGGCCCTTCCTCTAGGCTTTCAAGCCCTTGTACATATTCAGGTGTTTTACCTGGGAAGGGTGGGAACAGTTCAGCAGCAGCTGGCCTGGGGCTCAGCTCACGTTTACTCACAGAGGCCTCGGCACGGTCCCCCAGCTTTGCAATGAGGACGCTCCTTGCGTGGGGGGTCCGGGCTGCTGGCTGTATGGGAGATGATTCCCCACCTCTGACCAATCTCAGAATTGTTTACCGCTGGAGCAAGTGCCCTGATAGGGTTTTCCTCTGTATAACTGCTGGGTTCAGGTTTTTTTTTCTTTTTTGGTTCAAGTTAGAATTTATTCATCTTTTATGTATTTATTGATATAAGCATGGAAATAATTCATTCATAGAAATACATCTGTGTGAAGGGAAGAACTTTTTTCTGTTTTATTTTTAAATTTCATTTCTAAAAATTTTGCAGTTTATTTATATTTATTTTTCTATACAGCAGGTTATTATTAGTTATCTATTTTATTCATATACATATATACAGGTCAATACCTATCTCCCAACTCATCTGACCACCAACACCCCATGGCTTCCCCCACTTGGTGTCCATACGTTTGTTCTCTACCTCTGTTTCTCTATTTCTGCCCTGCAAACCTGTTCATCTGTACCATATATCTAGGTTCCACATACATGCATTAATACAGAATATTTGTTTTGCTCTTTCTGACTTACTTCATTCTGTATGACAGTCTCTAGATCCACCGACTTCTCTACAAATAACCCAGTTTCATTCCTTTTCATGGCTGAATCATATTCCATTTTATATATGTACCACATCTTTTTCCATTCGTCTGTCTGTGGGCATTTAGGTTGCTTCCATTACCTGGCTGTTGTAAATAGTGCTGCAATGAACATTGTGGTGAATGTGTGTTTTTGATTTATGGTTGTCTCTGTGTATATGCCCAGAAGTGGGATTGCTGGATCCTATGGTAATTCTATTTCTAGTTTCTTTAAGGAAACTCCATACTGTTCTCCATAGTGACTGTATCAATTTACCTTCCCACCAATAGTGGAAGAGGGTTCCTTTTGTCCACACCCTCCCCAGAATTTGTTGTTTGTAGATTTTCTGATGATGCCGATTCTAACAGGTGTGAGGTGATACCTCATTGTCGTTTTGATTTGCATTTCTCTAATAATTAGTGGTGTTGAGCAGCTTTTCATGTGCGTCTTGGCCGTCTCTGTGACTTCTTTGAAGAAACGTCTATTTAGATCTTCTGCCCATTTTTGTATTGGGTTGTTTGTTTTATTAATATTAAGCTGCGTGAGCTGTTTATATATATTGGAGATTAAACCCTTGTCCATTGATTCGTTTGCGAACGTTTTCGCCCATTCTGAGGGTTGCCTTTTTCCATTCCCGTTTTTTTTTAACCAAAAAAGAAAGAAAGCAAAAGAAGCAGAACACTAATGTGCGTGAAATATGCCTCTTGAAACTGTCGTTTTGAAATATGGACGTCTTTTGAACTTTTTGGTCGATATATGACCCCAGGATTTGTTTTCAGGGCAGGTGTCATTTACAGGCCTGCAATGATTTGGAATATCCACTGACCATTAGCGCTGGAATTAAAGCTGCTGTTGTGTGAAACGGCCACAAGGTGGCAGCAGTTCTCCCTTAGCAAATCTGGTTACCAGGGCAACAGAGCCTCAATGGAAGTCGTGTTCTAGATTGGAATTTAGAATGGAATGTGCCAGGAGAAAGCCCCTCAAGTTTGTCTCACTACTTCTTGTTCGTGTTTTTAATTTAATTTTTAATTTTTTATTACAGCAAGTTTGATTACAACGTTTGGCTTGTTGTAGGTGTGCAAGATGTGGTTCTTTTACACATATACATATGTCTGTTCTTCCTGGGACCCTTTTCCATGTACGTTATGACAGAATGTTGAGTAGTCTTCTCTTGGCATTCCGTAGGTCTTTGGTGATTATATATTTCACCTGTGTTTGTATATGTCTCTTAACCCCAATATCATAATGAATCCAATCCTCACACCTTTCCATTGGTGAGCCATAAGTTTGTTTAATGAATCTGTGATTGCCCTTCACCGTGGAAATATCTGCCCTGGTATCCGTTTTTAGGTAACACCTATAAGTGATATCCTACGATATGTGTCTTTCACTTTCTGACTTACTACAAGTCACGTGCTTACCTGTAGACTCATCTACGGGGCTGCAAATGGCATTGTGCCCTTTTTTTCCTTGGCTAATATTCTGTCTTAGCGAGGTCCATTTTCTGCAATGTGATTCCCTGAGGGCTGAGGATTAGCTGACCTGGGCAGCCTGATCCTGCCGGCAAGCCCTCCCCAGGTGTGCCTGGGTTGAGGTCGATAGAAACAGCACTCCAGGCAGCAATAGCCCCTGCAGCTGTGCCTGACTCCATATTCTCTGCCCCGTCAGCAGTCTCGGGGCTGTGCTGGTGGGAGGGTGTGAGGGTCCAGGGCTTTGTTGGGGGCCCGGTGTGAGTGGGGCTCTGCTGGACTTTCTGCAGGAGTTGCCAGGCTGCCACCTGTAAAGAAGAGGATGTGTCACCCATAACTTCTTCTGGAATTTCTCTCCGTGCTGAGGTGAGGAAGGAAAAAAAGGAATGGGGGCTGGGACAGGAGGGGTATATCAGGCAGGGAAATGGAAATCTTCCAGAAGAGTGCCCGGGGCCAGGACCATCCTGGCTGGCTTGCAGGCACCAAGTTGGCCTGCGTGCTGTCGCTGGTGTGGCTCCACGGCCCTTCCTCTAGGCTTTCAAGCCCTTGTACATATTCAGGTGTTTTACCTGGGAAGGGTGGGAACAGTTCAGCAGCAGCTGGCCTGGGGCTCAGCTCACGTTTACTCACAGAGGCCTCGGCACGGTCCCCCAGCTTTGCAATGAGGACGCTCCTTGCGTGGGGGGTCCGGGCTGCTGGCTGTATGGGAGATGATTCCCCACCTCTGACCAATCTCAGAATTGTTTACCGCTGGAGCAAGTGCCCTGATAGGGTTTTCCTCTGTATAACTGCTGGGTTCAGGTTTTTTTTTCTTTTTTGGTTCAAGTTAGAATTTATTCATCTTTTATGTATTTATTGATATAAGCATGGAAATAATTCATTCATAGAAATACATCTGTGTGAAGGGAAGAACTTTTTTCTGTTTTATTTTTAAATTTCATTTCTAAAAATTTTGCAGTTTATTTATATTTATTTTTCTATACAGCAGGTTATTATTAGTTATCTATTTTATTCATATACATATATACAGGTCAATACCTATCTCCCAACTCATCTGACCACCAACACCCCATGGCTTCCCCCACTTGGTGTCCATACATTTGTTCTCTACCTCTGTTTCTCTATTTCTGCCCTGCAAACCTGTTCATCTGTACCATATATCTAGGTTCCACATACATGCATTAATACAGAATATTTGTTTTGCTCTTTCTGACTTACTTCATTCTGTATGACAGTCTCTAGATCCACCGACTTCTCTACAAATAACCCAGTTTCATTCCTTTTCATGGCTGAATCATATTCCATTTTATATATGTACCACATCTTTTTCCATTCGTCTGTCTGTGGGCATTTAGGTTGCTTCCATTACCTGGCTGTTGTAAATAGTGCTGCAATGAACATTGTGGTGAATGTGTGTTTTTGATTTATGGTTGTCTCTGTGTATATGCCCAGAAGTGGGATTGCTGGATCCTATGGTAATTCTATTTCTAGTTTCTTTAAGGAAACTCCATACTGTTCTCCATAGTGACTGTATCAATTTACCTTCCCACCAATAGTGGAAGAGGGTTCCTTTTGTCCACACCCTCCCCAGAATTTGTTGTTTGTAGATTTTCTGATGATGCCGATTCTAACAGGTGTGAGGTGATACCTCATTGTCGTTTTGATTTGCATTTCTCTAATAATTAGTGGTGTTGAGCAGCTTTTCATGTGCGTCTTGGCCGTCTCTGTGACTTCTTTGAAGAAACGTCTATTTAGATCTTCTGCCCATTTTTGTATTGGGTTGTTTGTTTTATTAATATTAAGCTGCGTGAGCTGTTTATATATATTGGAGATTAAACCCTTGTCCATTGATTCGTTTGCGAACGTTTTCGCCCATTCTGAGGGTTGCCTTTTTCCATTCCCGTTTTTTTTTAACCAAAAAAGAAAGAAAGCAAAAGAAGCAGAACACTAATGTGCGTGAAATATGCCTCTTGAAACTGTCGTTTTGAAATATGGACGTCTTTTGAACTTTTTGGTCGATATATGACCCCAGGATTTGTTTTCAGGGCAGGTGTCATTTACAGGCCTGCAATGATTTGGAATATCCACTGACCATTAGCGCTGGAATTAAAGCTGCTGTTGTGTGAAACGGCCACAAGGTGGCAGCAGTTCTCCATTAGCAAATCTGGTTACCAGGGCAACAGAGCCTCAATGGAAGTCGTGTTCTAGATTGGAATTTAGAATGGAATGTGCCAGGAGAAAGCCCCTCAAGTTTGTCTCACTACTTCTTGTTCGTGTTTTTAATTTAATTTTTAATTTTTTATTACAGCAAGTTTGATTACAACGTTTGGCTTGTTGTAGGTGTGCAAGATGTGGTTCTTTTACACATATACATATGTCTGTTCTTCCTGGGACCCTTTTCCATGTACGTTATGACAGAATGTTGAGTAGTCTTCTCTTGGCATTCCGTAGGTCTTTGGTGATTATATATTTCACCTGTGTTTGTATATGTCTCTTAACCCCAATATCATAATGAATCCAATCCTCACACCTTTCCATTGGTGAGCCATAAGTTTGTTTAATGAATCTGTGATTGCCCTTCACCGTGGAAATATCTGCCCTGGTATCCGTTTTTAGGTAACACCTATAAGTGATATCCTACGATATGTGTCTTTCACTTTCTGACTTACTACAAGTCACGTGCTTACCTGTAGACTCATCTACGGGGCTGCAAATGGCATTGTGCCCTTTTTTTCCTTGGCTAATATTCTGTCTTAGCGAGGTCCATTTTCTGCAATGTGATTCCCTGAGGGCTGAGGATTAGCTGACCTGGGCAGCCTGATCCTGCCGGCAAGCCCTCCCCAGGTGTGCCTGGGTTGAGGTCGATAGAAACAGCACTCCAGGCAGCAATAGCCCCTGCAGCTGTGCCTGACTCCATATTCTCTGCCCCGTCAGCAGTCTCGGGGCTGTGCTGGTGGGAGGGTGTGAGGGTCCACGGCTTTGTTGGTGGCCCGGTGTGAGGGGGGCTCTGCTGGACTTTCTGCAGGAGTTGCCAGGCTGCCACCTGTAAAGAAGAGGATGTGTCACCCATAACTTCTTCTGGAATTTCTCTCCGGGCTGAGGTGAGGAAGGAAAAAAAGGAATGGGGGCTGAGACAGGAGGGGTATATCAGGCAGGGAAATGGAAATCTTCCAGAAGAGTGCCCGGGGCCAGGACCATCCTGGCTGGCCTGCAGGCACCAAGTTGGCCTGCGTGCTGTCGCTGGTGTGGCTCCACGGCCCTTCCTCTAGGCTTTCAAGCCCTTGTACATATTCAGGTGTTTTACCTGGGAAGGGTGGGAACAGTTCAGCAGCAGCTGGCCTGGGGCTCAGCTCACGTTTACTCACAGAGGCCTCGGCACGGTCCCCCAGCTTTGCAATGAGGACGCTCCTTGCGTGGGGGGTCCGGGCTGCTGGCTGTATGGGAGATGATTCCCCACCTCTGACCAATCTCAGAATTGTTTACCGCTGGAGCAAGTGCCCTGATAGGGTTTTCCTCTGTATAACTGCTGGGTTCAGGTTTTTTTTTCTTTTTTGGTTCAAGTTAGAATTTATTCATCTTTTATGTATTTATTGATATAAGCATGGAAATAATTCATTCATAGAAATACATCTGTGTGAAGGGAAGAACTTTTTTCTGTTTTATTTTTAAATTTCATTTCTAAAAATTTTGCAGTTTATTTATATTTATTTTTCTATACAGCAGGTTATTATTAGTTATCTATTTTATTCATATACATATATACAGGTCAATACCTATCTCCCAACTCATCTGACCACCAACACCCCATGGCTTCCCCCACTTGGTGTCCATACGTTTGTTCTCTACCTCTGTTTCTCTATTTCTGCCCTGCAAACCTGTTCATCTGTACCATATATCTAGGTTCCACATACATGCATTAATACAGAATATTGTTTTGCTCTTTCTGACTTACTTCATTCTGTATGACAGTCTCTAGATCCACCGACTTCTCTACAAATAACCCAGTTTCATTCCTCTTCATGGCTGAATCATATTCCATTTTATATATGTACCACATCTTTTTCCATTCGTTTGTCTGTGGGCATTTAGGTTGCTTCCATTACCTGGCTGTTGTAAATAGTACTGCAATGAACATTGTGGTGAATGTGTGTTTTTGATTTATGGTTGTCTCTGTGTATATGCCCAGAAGTGGGATTGCTGGATCCTATGGTAATTCTATTTCTAGTTTCTTTAAGGAAACTCCATACTGTTCTCCATAGTGACTGTATCAATTTACCTTCCCACCAATAGTGGAAGAGGGTTCCTTTTGTCCACACCCTCCCCAGAATTTGTTGTTTGTAGATTTTCTGATGCTGCCGATTCTAACAGGTGTGAGGTGATACCTCATTGTCGTTTTGATTTGCATTTCTCTAATAATTAGTGGTGTTGAGCAGCTTTTCATGTGCGTCTTGGCCGTCTCTGTGACTTCTTTGAAGAAACGTCTATTTAGATCTTCTGCCCATTTTTGTATTGGGTTGTTTGTTTTATTAATATTAAGCTGCGTGAGCTGTTTATATATATTGGAGATTAAACCCTTGTCCATTGATTCGTTTGCGAACGTTTTCGCCCATTCTGAGGGTTGCCTTTTTCCATTCCCGTTTTTTTTTAACCAAAAAAGAAAGAAAGCAAAAGAAGCAGAACACTAATGTGCGTGAAATATGCCTCTTGAAACTGTCGTTTTGAAATATGGACGTCTTTTGAACTTTTTGGTCGATATATGACCCCAGGAATTGTTTTCAGGGCAGGTGTCATTTACAGGCCTGCAATGATTTGGAATATCCACTGACCAGTAGCGCTGGGATTAAAGCTGCTGTTGTGCGAAATGGCCACAAGGTGGCAGCAGTTCTCCCTTAGCAAATCTGGTTACCAGGGCAACAGAGCCTCAATGGAAGCCTGTTCTAGATTGGAATTTAGAATGGAATGTGCCAGGAGAAAGCCCCTCAAGTTTGTCTCACTACTTCTTGTTCGTGTTTTTAATTTAATTTTTAATTTTTTATTACAGCAAGTTTGATTACAACGTTTGCTTGTTGTAGGTGTGCAAGATGTGGTTCTTTTACACATATACATATGTCTGTTCTTCCTGGGACCCTTTTCCCATGTACGTTATGACAGAATGTTGAGTAGTCTTCTCTTGGCATTCCGTAGGTCTTTGGTGATTATATATTTCACCTGTGTTTGTATATGTCTCTTAACCCCAATATCGTAATGAATCCAATCCTCACACCTTTCCATTGGTGAACCATAAGTTTGTTTAATGAATCTGTGATTGCCCTTCTCCGTGGAAATATCTGCCCTAGTATCCGTTTTTAGGTAACACCTATAAGTGATATCCTACGATATGTGTCTTTCACTTTCTGACTTACTACAAGTCATGTGATTACCTGTAGACTCATCTACGGGGCTGCAAATGGCATTGTGCTCTTTTTTTCCTTGGCTAATATTCTGTCTTAGCGAGGTCCATTTTCTGCAATGTGATTCCCTGAGGGCTGAGGATTAGCTGACCTGGGCAGCCTGACCCTGCCGGCAAGCCCTCCCTAGGTGTGCCTGGGTTGAGTTCAATAGAAACAGCACTCCAGGCAGCAATAGCCCCTGCAGATGTGCCTGACTCCATATTCTCTGCCCCGTCAGCAGTCTCGGGGCTGTGCTGGTGGGAGGGTGTGAGGGTCCATGGCTTTGTTGGTGGCCCGGTGTGAGTGGGGCTCTGCTGGAATTTCTGAAGGAGTTGCCAGGTTGCCACCTGTAAAGAAGAGGATGTGTCACCCATAACTTCCACTGGAATTTCTCTCCGGGCTGAGGTGAGGGAGGAAAAAAAGGAGTGGGGGCCGGGACAGGAGTGGTATCTCAGGCAGGGAAATGGAAAGCTTCCAGAAGAGCGCCCGGGGCCAGGACCATCCTGGCTGGCCTGCAGGCACCAAGTTGGCCTGCGTGCTGTCGCTGGTGTGGCTCCACGGCCCTTCCTCTAGGCTTTCAAGCCCTTGTACATATTCAGGTGTTTTACCTGGGAAGGGTGGGAACAGTTCAGCAGCAGCTGGCCTGGGGCTCAGCTCACGTTTACTCACAGAGGCCTTGGCACTGTCCCCCAGCTTTGCAATCATGACGCTCCTTGCGTGGGGGGGCCGGGCTGCTGGCTGTATGGGAGATGATTCCCCACCTCTGACCAATCTCAGAATTGTTTACCGCTGGAACAAGTGCCCTGATAGGGTTTTCCTCTGTATAACTGCTGGGTACAGGATTTGTTTTTTCTTTTTTGGTTCAAGTTAGAAGTTATTCATCTTTTATGTATTTATTGATATAAGCATGGAAATAATTCATTCATAGAAATACATCTGTGTGAAGGGAAGAACTTTTTTTCTGTTTTATTTTTAAATTTCATTTCTAAAAATTTTGAAGTTTAATTATATTTATTTTTCTATACAGCAGGTTATTATTAGTTATCTATTTTATTCATATACATATATACAGGTCAATACCTATCTCCCAACTCATCTGACCACCAACACCCCATGGCTTCCCCCACTTGGTGTCCATACGTTTGTTCTCTACCTCTGTTTCTCTATTTCTGCCCTGCAAACCTGTTCATCTGTACCATATATCTAGGTTCCACATACATGCATTAATACAGAATATTTGTTTTGCTCTTTCTGACTTACTTCATTCTGTATGACAGTCTCTAGATCCACCGACTTCTCTACAAATAACCCAGTTTCATTCCTTTTCATGGCTGAGTCATATCCCATTTTATGTATGTACCACATCTTTATCCATTCATCTGTCTGTGGGCATTTAGGTTGCTTCCATTACCTGGCTATTGTAAATAGTGCTGCAATGAACATTGTGGTGAATGTGTGTTTTTGATTTATGGTTGTCTCTGGGTATATGCCCAGAAGAGGGATTGCTGGATCCTATGGTAATTCTATTTCTAGTTTCTTTAAGGAAACTCCATACTCTTCTCCATAGTGACTGTATCAATTTACCTTCCCACCAATAGTGGAAGAGGGTTCCTTTTGTCCACAACCTCCCCAGAATTTGTTGTTTGTAGATTTTCTGATGCTGCCGATTCTAACAGGTGTGAGGTGATACCTCATTGTCATTTTGATTTGCATTTCTCTAATAATTAGTGGTGTTGAGCAGCTTTTCATATGCGTCTTGGTCGTCTCTGTGACTTCTTTGAAGAAACGTCTATTTAGATCTTCTGCCCATTTTTGTATTGGGTTGTTTGTTTTATTAATATTAAGCTGCGTGAGCTGTTTATATATATTGGAGATTAAACCCTTGTCCATTTTTTCGTTTGCGAACGTTTTCGCCCATTCTGAGGGTTGCCTTTTTCCATTCCAGTTTTTTTTTAACCAAAAAAGAAAGAAAGCAAAAGAAGCAGAACACTAAAGTGCGTGAAATATGCCTCTTGAAACTGTCGTTTTGAAATATGGACGTCTTTTGAACTTTTTGGTCAATATATGACCCCAGGATTTGTTTTCAGGGCAGGTGTCATTTACAGGCCTGCAATGATTTGGAATATCCACTGACCATTAGCGCTGGGATTAAAGCTGCTGTTGTGTGAAACGGCCACAAGGTGGCAGCAATTCTCCCGTAGCAAATCTGGTTACTAGGGCAACAGAGCCTCAATGGAAGCCTGTTCTAGATTGGAATTTAGAATGGAATGTGCCAGGAGAAAGCCCCTCAAGTTTGTCTCACTACTTCTTGTTCGTGTTTTTAATTTAATTTTTAATTTTTTATTACAGCAAGTTTGATTACAACGTTTGCTTGTTGTAGGTGTGCAAGATGTGGTTCTGTTACACATATACATATGTCTGTTCTTCCTGGGACCCTTTTCCCATGTACATTATGACAGAATGTTGAGTAGTCTTCTCTTGGCATTCCGTAGGTCTTTGGTGATTATATATTTCACCTGTGTTTGTATATGTCTCTTAACCCCAATATCGTAATGAATCCAATCCTCACACCTTTCCATTGGTGAACCATAAGTTTGTTTAATGAATCTGTGATTGCCCTTCTCCGTGGAAATATCTGCCCTGGTATCCGTTTTTAGGTAACACCTATAAGTGATATCCTACGATATGTGTCTTTCACTTTCTGACTTACTACAAGTCACGTGCTTACCTGTAGACTCATCTACGGGGCTGCAAATGGCATTGTGCCCTTTTTTTCCTTGGCTAATATTCTGTCTTAGCGAGGTCCATTTTCTGCAATGTGATTCCCTGAGGGCTGAGGATTAGCTGACCTGGGCAGCCTGACCCTGCCGGCAAGCCCTCCCCAGGTGTGCGTGGGTTGAGGTCGATAGAAACAGCACTCCAGGCAGCAATAGCCCCTGCAGCTGTGCCTGACTCCATATTCTCTGCCCCGTCAGCAGTCTCGGGGCTGTGCTGGTGGGAGGGTGTGAGGGTCCAGGGCTTTGTTGGGGGCCCGGTGTGAGTGGGGCTCTGCTGGACTTTCTGCAGGAGTTGCCAGGCTGCCACCTGTAAAGAAGAGGATGTGTCACCCATAACTTCCACTGGAATTTCTCTCCGGGCTGAGGTGAGGGAGGAAAAAAAGGAGTGGGGGCCGGGACAGGAGTGGTATCTCAGGCAGGGAAATGGAAAGCTTCCAGAAGAGCGCCCGGGTCCAGGACCATCCTGGCTGGCCTGCAGGCACCAAGTTGGCCTGCGTGCTGTCGCTGGTGTGGCTCCACGGCCCTTCCTCTAGGCTTTCAAGCCCTTGTACATATTCAGGTGTTTTACCTGGGAAGGGTGGGAACAGTTCAGCAGCAGCTGGCCTGGGTCTCAGCTCACGTTTACTCACAGAGGCCTCGGCACGGTCCCCCAGCTTTGCAATGAGGATGTTCCTTGCGTGGGGGGGGCGGGCTGCTGGCTGTATGGGAGATGATTCCCCACCTCTGACCAATGTCAGAATTGTTTACCGCTGGAACAAGTGCCCTGATAGGGTTTTCCTCTGAATAACTGCTGGGTTCAGGTTTTTTTTTTCTTTTTTGGTTCAAGTTAGAATTTATTCATCTTTTATGTATTTATTGATATAAGCATGGAAATAATTCATTCATAGAAATACATCTGTGTGAAGGGAAGAACTTTTTTCTGTTTTATTTTTAAATTTCATTTCTAAAAATTTTGCAGTTTAATTATATTTATTTTTCTATACAGCAGGTTATTATTAGTTATCTATTTTATTCATATACATATATACAGGTCAATACCTATCTCCCAACTCATCTGACCACCATCACCCCATGGCTTCCCCCACTTGGTGTCCATACGTTTGTTCTCTACCTCTGTTTCTCTATTTCTGCCCTGCAAACCTGTTCATCTGTACCATATATCTAGGTTCCACATACATGCATTAATACAGAATATTTGTTTTGCTCTTTCTGACTTACTTCATTCTGTATGACAGTCTCTAGATCCACCGACTTCTCTACAAATAACCCAGTTTCATTCCTTTTCATGGCTGAGTCATATCCCATTTTATGTATGTACCACATCTTTATCCATTCATCTGTCTGTGGGCATTTAGGTTGCTTCCATTACCTGGCTATTGTAAATAGTGCTGCAATGAACATTGTGGTGAATGTGTGTTTTTGATTTATGGTTGTCTCTGGGTATATGCCCAGAAGAGGGATTGCTGGATCCTATGGTAATTCTATTTCTAGTTTCTTTAAGGAAACTCCATACTCTTCTCCATAGTGACTGTATCAATTTACCTTCCCACCAATAGTGGAAGAGGGTTCCTTTTGTCCACAACCTCCCCAGAATTTGTTGTTTGTAGATTTTCTGATGCTGCCGATTCTAACAGGTGTGAGGTGATACCTCATTGTCATTTTGATTTGCATTTCTCTAATAATTAGTGGTGTTGAGCAGCTTTTCATATGCGTCTTGGTCGTCTCTGTGACTTCTTTGAAGAAACGTCTATTTAGATCTTCTGCCCATTTTTGTATTGGGTTGTTTGTTTTATTAATATTAAGCTGCGTGAGCTGTTTATATATATTGGAGATTAAACCCTTGTCCATTTTTTCGTTTGCGAACGTTTTCGCCCATTCTGAGGGTTGCCTTTTTCCATTCCAGTTTTTTTTTAACCAAAAAAGAAAGAAAGCAAAAGAAGCAGAACACTAATGTGCGTGAAATATGCCTCTTGAAACTGTCGTTTTGAAATATGGACGTCTTTTGAACTTTTTGGTCGATATATGACCCCAGGATTTGTTTTCAGGGCAGGTGTCATTTACAGGCCTGCAATGATTTGGAATATCCACTGACCATTAGCGCTGGGATTAAAGCTGCTGTTGTGTGAAACGGCCACAAGGTGGCAGCAGTTCTCCCTTAGCAAATCTGGTTACCAGGGCAACAGAGCCTCAATGGAAGCCTGTTCTAGATTGGAATTTAGAATGGAATGTGCCAGGAGAAAGCCCCTCAAGTTTGTCTCACTACTTCTTTTTCGTGTTTTTAATTTAATTTTTAATTTTTTATTACAGCAAGTTTGATTACAACGTTTGCTTGTTGTAGGTGTGCAAGATGTGGTTCTGTTACACATATACATATGTCTGTTCTTCCTGGGACCCTTTTCCCATGTACATTATGACAGAATGTTGAGTAGTCTTCTCTTGGCATTCCGTAGGTCTTTGGTGATTATATATTTCACCTGTGTTTGTATATGTCTCTTAACCCCAATATCGTAATGAATCCAATCCTCACACCTTTCCATTGGTGAACCATAAGTTTGTTTAATGAATCTGTGATTGCCCTTCTCCGTAGAAATATCTGCCCTGGTATCCGTTTTTAGGTAACACCTATAAGTGATATCCTACGATATGTGTCTTTCACTTTCTGACTTACTACAAGTCACGTGATTAACTGTAGACTCATCTACGGGGCTGCAAATGGCATTGTGCTCTTTTTTTCCTTGGCTAATATTCTGTCTTAGCGAGGTCCATTTTCTGCAATGTGATTCCCTGAGGGCTGAGGATTAGCTGACCTGGGCAGCCTGACCCTGCCGGCAAGCCCTCCCTAGGTGTGCCTGGGTTGAGTTCAATAGAAACAGCACTCCAGGCAGCAATAGCCCCTGCAGCTGTGCCTGACTCCATATTCTCTGCCCCGTCAGCAGTCTCGGGGCTGTGCTGGTGGGAGGGTGTGAGGGTCCATGGCTTTGTTGGTGGCCCGGTGTGAGTGGGGCTCTGCTGGAATTTCTGAAGGAGTTGCCAGGTTGCCACCTGTAAAGAAGAGGATGTGTCACCCATAACTTCCACTGGAATTTCTCTCCGGGCTGAGGGGAGGGAGGAAAAAAAGGAGTGGGGGCCGGGACAGGAGTGGTATCTCAGGCAGGGAAATGGAAAGCTTCCAGAAGAGCGCCCGGGGCCAGGACCATCCTGGCTGGCCTGCAGGCACCAAGTTGGCCAGCGTGCTGTCGCTGGTGTGGCTCCACGGCCATTCCTCTAGGCTTTCAAGCCCTTGTACATATTCAGGTGTTTTACCTGGGAAGGGTGGGAACAGTTCAGCAGCAGCTGGCCTGGGGCTCAGCTCACGTTTACTCACAGAGGCCTTGGCACTGTCCCCCAGCTTTGCAATCATGACGCTCCTTGCGTGGGGGGGCCGGGCTGCTGGCTGTATGGGAGATGATTCCCCACCTCTGACCAATCTCAGAATTGTTTACCGCTGGAACAAGTGCCCTGATAGGGTTTTCCTCTGTATAACTGCTGGGTACAGGATTTGTTTTTTCTTTTTTGGTTCAAGTTAGAAGTTATTCATCTTTTATGTATTTATTGATATAAGCATGGAAATAATTCATTCATAGAAATACATCTGTGTGAAGGGAAGAACTTTTTTTCTGTTTTATTTTTAAATTTCATTTCTAAAAATTTTGAAGTTTAATTATATTTATTTTTCTATACAGCAGGTTATTATTAGTTATCTATTTTATTCATATACATATATACAGGTCAATACCTATCTCCCAACTCATCTGACCACCAACACCCCATGGCTTCCCCCACTTGGTGTCCATACGTTTGTTCTCTACCTCTGTTTCTCTATTTCTGCCCTGCAAACCTGTTCATCTGTACCATATATCTAGGTTCCACATACATGCATTAATACAGAATATTTGTTTTGCTCTTTCTGACTTACTTCATTCTGTATGACAGTCTCTAGATCCACCGACTTCTCTACAAATAACCCAGTTTCATTCCTTTTCATGGCTGAGTCATATCCCATTTTATGTATGTACCACATCTTTATCCATTCATCTGTCTGTGGGCATTTAGGTTGCTTCCATTACCTGGCTGTTGTAAATAGTGCTGCAATGAACATTGTGGTGAATGTGTGTTTTTGATTTATGGTTGTCTCTGTGTATATGCCCAGAAGTGGGATTGCTGGATCCTATGGTAATTCTATTTCTAGTTTCTTTAAGGAAACTCCATACTGTTCTCCATAGTGACTGTATCAATTTACCTTCCCACCAATAGTGGAAGAGGGTTCCTTTTGTCCACACCCTCCCCAGAATTTGTTGTTTGTAGATTTTCTGATGATGCCGATTCTAACAGGTGTGAGGTGATACCTCATTGTCGTTTTGATTTGCATTTCTCTAATAATTAGTGGTGTTGAGCAGCTTTTCATGTGCGTCTTGGCCGTCTCTGTGACTTCTTTGAAGAAACGTCTATTTAGATCTTCTGCCCATTTTTGTATTGGGTTGTTTGTTTTATTAATATTAAGCTGCGTGAGCTGTTTATATATATTGGAGATTAAACCCTTGTCCATTGATTCGTTTGCGAACGTTTTCGCCCATTCTGAGGGTTGCCTTTTTCCATTCCCGTTTTTTTTTAACCAAAAAAGAAAGAAAGCAAAAGAAGCAGAACACTAATGTGCGTGAAATATGCCTCTTGAAACTGTCGTTTTGAAATATGGACGTCTTTTGAACTTTTTGGTCGATATATGACCCCAGGAATTGTTTTCAGGGCAGGTGTCATTTACAGGCCTGCAATGATTTGGAATATCCACTGACCAGTAGCGCTGGGATTAAAGCTGCTGTTGTGCGAAATGGCCACAAGGTGGCAGCAGTTCTCCCTTAGCAAATCTGGTTACCAGGGCAACAGAGCCTCAATGGAAGCCTGTTCTAGATTGTAATTTAGAATGGAATGTGCCAGGAGAAAGCCCCTCAAGTTTGTCTCACTACTTCTTGTTCGTGTTTTTAATTTAATTTTTAATTTTTTATTACAGCAAGTTTGATTACAACGTTTGCTTGTTGTAGGTGTGCAAGATGTGGTTCTTTTACACATATACATATGTCTATTCTTCCTGGTACCCTTTTCCCATGTACGTTATGACAGAATGTTGAGTAGTCTTCTCTTGGCATTCCGTAGGTCTTTGGTGATTATATATTTCACCTGTGTTTGTATATGTCTCTTAACCCCAATATCGTAATGAATCCAATCCTCACACCTTTCCATTGGTGAACCATAAGTTTGTTTAATGAATCTGTGATTGCCCTTCTCCGTGGAAATATCTGCCCTGGTATCCGTTTTTAGGTAACACCTATAAGTGATATCCTACGATATGTGTCTTTCAATTTCTGACTTACTACAAGTCACGTGATTACCTGTAGACTCATCTACGGGGCTGCAAATGGCATTGTGCTCTTTTTTTCCTTGGCTAATATTCTGTCTTAGCGAGGTCCATTTTCTGCAATGTGATTCCCTGAGGGCTGAGGATTAGCTGACCTGGGCAGCCTGACCCTGCCGGCAAGCCCTCCCTAGGTGTGCCTGGGTTGAGTTCAATAGAAACAGCACTCCAGGCAGCAATAGGCCCTGCAGCTGTGCCTGACTCCATATTCTCTGCCCCGTCAGCAGTCTCGGGGCTGTGCTGGTGGGAGGGTGTGAGGGTCCATGGCTTTGTTGGTGGCCCGGTGTGAGTGGGGCTCTGCTGGAATTTCTGAAGGAGTTGCCAGGTTGCCACCTGTAAAGAAGAGGATGTGTCACCCATAACTTCCACTGGAATTTCTCTCCGGGCTGAGGTGAGGGAGGAAAAAAAGGAGTGGGGGCCGGGACAGGAGTGGTATCTCAGGCAGGGAAATGGAAAGCTTCCAGAAGAGCGCCCGGGGCCAGGACCATCCTGGCTGGCCTGCAGGCACCAAGTTGGCCTGCGTGCTGTCGCTGGTGTGGCTCCACGGCCCTTCCTCTAGGCTTTCAAGCCCTTGTACATATTCAGGTGTTTTACCTGGGAAGGGTGGGAACAGTTCAGCAGCAGCTGGCCTGGGGCTCAGCTCACGTTTACTCACAGAGGCCTTGGCACTGTCCCCCAGCTTTGCAATCATGACGCTCCTTGCGTGGGGGGGCCGGGCTGCTGGCTGTATGGGAGATGATTCCCCACCTCTGACCAATCTCAGAATTGTTTACCGCTGGAACAAGTGCCCTGATAGGGTTTTCCTCTGTATAACTGCTGGGTACAGGATTTGTTTTTTCTTTTTTGGTTCAAGTTAGAAGTTATTCATCTTTTATGTATTTATTGATATAAGCATGGAAATAATTCATTCATAGAAATACATCTGTGTGAAGGGAAGAACTTTTTTTCTGTTTTATTTTTAAATTTCATTTCTAAAAATTTTGAAGTTTAATTATATTTATTTTTCTATACAGCAGGTTATTATTAGTTATCTATTTTATTCATATACATATATACAGGTCAATACCTATCTCCCAACTCATCTGACCACCAACACCCCATGGCTTCCCCCACTTGGTGTCCATACGTTTGTTCTCTACCTCTGTTTCTCTATTTCTGCCCTGCAAACCTGTTCATCTGTACCATATATCTAGGTTCCACATACATGCATTAATACAGAATATTTGTTTTGCTCTTTCTGACTTACTTCATTCTGTATGACAGTCTCTAGATCCACCGACTTCTCTACAAATAACCCAGTTTCATTCCTTTTCATGGCTGAGTCATATCCCATTTTATGTATGTACCACATCTTTATCCATTCATCTGTCTGTGGGCATTTAGGTTGCTTCCATTACCTGGCTATTGTAAATAGTGCTGCAATGAACATTGTGGTGAATGTGTGTTTTTGATTTATGGTTGTCTCTGGGTATATGCCCAGAAGAGGGATTGCTGGATCCTATGGTAATTCTATTTCTAGTTTCTTTAAGGAAACTCCATACTGTTCTCCATAGTGACTGTATCAATTTACCTTCCCACCAATAGTGGAAGAGGGTTCCTTTTGTCCACAACCTCCCCAGAATTTGTTGTTTGTAGATTTTCTGATGCTGCCGATTCTAACAGGTGTGAGGTGATACCTCATTGTCATTTTGATTTGCATTTCTCTAATAATTAGTGGTGTTGAGCAGCTTTTCATATGCGTCTTGGTCGTCTCTGTGACTTCTTTGAAGAAACGTCTATTTAGATCTTCTGCCCATTTTTGTAATGGGTTGTTTGTTTTATTAATATTAAGCTGCGTGAGCTGTTTATATATATTGGAGATTAAACCCTTGTCCATTTTTTCGTTTGCGAACGTTTTCGCCCATTCTGAGGGTTGCCTTTTTCCATTCCAGTTTTTTTTTAACCAAAAAAGAAAGAAAGCAAAAGAAGCAGAACACTAATGTGCGTGAAATATGCCTCTTGAAACTGTCGTTTTGAAATATGGACGTCTTTTGAACTTTTTGGTCGATATATGACCCCAGGATTTGTTTTCAGGGCAGGTGTCATTTACAGGCCTGCAATGATTTGGAATATCCACTGACCATTAGCGCTGGGATTAAAGCTGCTGTTGTGTGAAACGGCCACAAGGTGGCAGCAGTTCTCCCTTAGCAAATCTGGTTACCGGGCAACAGAGCCTCAATGGAAGCCTGTTCTAGATTGGAATTTAGAATGGAATGTGCCAGGAGAAAGCCCCTCAAGTTTGTCTCACTACTTCTTTTTCGTGTTTTTAATTTAATTTTTAATTTTTTATTACAGCAAGTTTGATTACAACGTTTGCTTGTTGTAGGTGTGCAAGATGTGGTTCTGTTACACATATACATATGTCTGTTCTTCCTGGGACCCTTTTCCCATGTACATTATGACAGAATGTTGAGTAGTCTTCTCTTGGCATTCCGTAGGTCTTTGGTGATTATATATTTCACCTGTGTTTGTATATGTCTCTTAACCCCAATATCGTAATGAATCCAATCCTCACACCTTTCCATTGGTGAACCATAAGTTTGTTTAATGAATCTGTGATTGCCCTTCTCCGTAGAAATATCTGCCCTGGTATCCGTTTTTAGGTAACACCTATAAGTGATATCCTACGATATGTGTCTTTCACTTTCTGACTTACTACAAGTCACGTGATTACCTGTAGACTCATCTACGGGGCTGCAAATGGCATTGTGCTCTTTTTTTCCTTGGCTAATATTCTGTCTTAGCGAGGTCCATTTTCTGCAATGTGATTCCCTGAGGGCTGAGGATTAGCTGACCTGGGCAGCCTGACCCTGCCGGCAAGCCCTCCCTAGGTGTGCCTGGGTTGAGTTCAATAGAAACAGCACTCCAGGCAGCAATAGCCCCTGCAGCTGTGCCTGACTCCATATTCTCTGCCCCGTCAGCAGTCTCGGGGCTGTGCTGGTGGGAGGGTGTGAGGGTCCATGGCTTTGTTGGTGGCCCGGTGTGAGTGGGGCTCTGCTGGAATTTCTGAAGGAGTTGCCAGGTTGCCACCTGTAAAGAAGAGGATGTGTCACCCATAACTTCCACTGGAATTTCTCTCCGGGCTGAGGTGAGGGAGGAAAAAAAGGAGTGGGGGCCGGGACAGGAGTGGTATCTCAGGCAGGGAAATGGAAAGCTTCCAGAAGAGCGCCCGGGGCCAGGACCATCCTGGCTGGTCTGCAGGCACCAAGTTGGCCTGCGTGCTGTCGCTGGTGTGGCTCCACGGCCCTTCCTCTAGGCTTTCAAGCCCTTGTACATATTCAGGTGTTTTACCTGGGAAGGGTGGGAACAGTTCAGCAGCAGCTGGCCTGGGGCTCAGCTCACGTTTACTCACAGAGGCCTTGGCACTGACCCCCAGCTTTGCAATCATGACGCTCCTTGCGTGGGGGGGCCGGGCTGCTGGCTGTATGGGAGATGATTCCCCACCTCTGACCAATCTCAGAATTGTTTACCGCTGGAACAAGTGCCCTGATAGGGTTTTCCTCTGTATAACTGCTGGGTACAGGATTTGTTTTTTCTTTTTTGGTTCAAGTTAGAAGTTATTCATCTTTTATGTATTTATTGATATAAGCATGGAAATAATTCATTCATAGAAATACATCTGTGTGAAGGGAAGAACTTTTTTCTGTTTTATTTTTAAATTTCATTTCTAAAAATTTTGAAGTTTATTTATATTTATTTTTCTATACAGCAGGTTATTATTAGTTATCTATTTTATTCATATACATATATACAGGTCAATACCTATCTCCCAACTCATCTGACCACCAACACCCCATGGCTTCCCCCACTTGGTGTCCATACGTTTGTTCTCTACCTCTGTTTCTCTATTTCTGCCCTGCAAACCTGTTCATCTGTACCATATATCTAGGTTCCACATACATGCATTAATACAGAATATTTGTTTTGCTCTTTCTGACTTACTTCATTCTGTATGACAGTCTCTAGATCCACCGACTTCTCTACAAATAACCCAGTTTCATTCCTTTTCATGGCTGAATCATATTCCATTTTATATATGTACCACATCTTTTTCCATTCGTCTGTCTGTGGGCATTTAGGTTGCTTCCATTACCTGGCTGTTGTAAATAGTGCTGCAATGAACATTGTGGTGAATGTGTGTTTTTGATTTATGGTTGTCTCTGTGTATATGCCCCGAAGTGGGATTGCTGGATCCTATGGTAATTCTATTTCTAGTTTCTTTAAGGAAACTCCATACTGTTCTCCATAGTGACTGTATCAATTTACCTTCCCACCAATAGTGGAAGAGGGTTCCTTTTGTCCACAACCTCCCCAGAATTTGTTGTTTGTAGATTTTCTGATGCTGCCGATTCTAACAGGTGTGAGGTGATACCTCATTGTCATTTTGATTTGCATTTCTCTAATAATTAGTGGTGTTGAGCAGCTTTTCATATGCGTCTTGGTCGTCTCTGTGACTTCTTTGAAGAAACGTCTATTTAGATCTTCTGCCCATTTTTGTATTGGGTTGTTTGTTTTATTAATATTAAGCTGCGTGAGCTGTTTATATATATTGGAGATTAAACCCTTGTCCATTTTTTCGTTTGCGAACGTTTTCGCCCATTCTGAGGGTTGCCTTTTTCCATTCCAGTTTTTTTTTAACCAAAAAAGAAAGAAAGCAAAAGAAGCAGAACACTAATATGCGTGAAATATGCCTCTTGAAACTGTCGTTTTGAAATATGGACGTCTTTTGAACTTTTTGGTCGATATATGACCCCAGGATTTGTTTTCAGGGCAGGTGTCATTTACAGGCCTGCAATGATTTGGAATATCCACTGACCATTAGCGCTGGGATTAAAGCTGCTGTTGTGTGAAACGGCCACAAGGTGGCAGCAGTTCTCCCTTAGCAACTCTGGTTACCGGGCAACAGAGCCTCAATGGAAGCCTGTTCTAGATTGGAATTTAGAATGGAATGTGCCAGGAGAAAGCCCCTCAAGTTTGTCTCACTACTTCTTTTTCGTGTTTTTAATTTAATTTTTAATTTTTTATTACAGCAAGTTTGATTACAACGTTTGCTTGTTGTAGGTGTGCAAGATGTGGTTCTGTTACACATATACATATGTCTGTTCTTCCTGGGACCCTTTTCCCATGTACATTATGACAGAATGTTGAGTAGTCTTCTCTTGGCATTCCGTAGGTCTTTGGTGATTATATATTTCACCTGTGTTTGTATATGTCTCTTAACCCCAATATCGTAATGAATCCAATCCTCACACCTTTCCATTGGTGAACCATAAGTTTGTTTAATGAATCTGTGATTGCCCTTCTCCGTAGAAATATCTGCCCTGGTATCCGTTTTTAGGTAACACCTATAAGTGATATCCTACGATATGTGTCTTTCACTTTCTGACTTACTACAAGTCACGTGATTACCTGTAGACTCATCTACGGGGCTGCAAATGGCATTGTGCTCTTTTTTTCCTTGGCTAATATTCTGTCTTAGCGAGGTCCATTTTCTGCAATGTGATTCCCTGAGGGCTGAGGATTAGCTGACCTGGGCAGCCTGACCCTGCCGGCAAGCCCTCCCTAGGTGTGCCTGGGTTGAGTTCAATAGAAACAGCACTCCAGGCAGCAATAGCCCCTGCAGCTGTGCCTGACTCCATATTCTCTGCCCCGTCAGCAGTCTCGGGGCTGTGCTGGTGGGAGGGTGTGAGGGTCCATGGCTTTGTTGGTGGCCCGGTGTGAGTGGGGCTCTGCTGGAATTTCTGAAGGAGTTGCCAGGTTGCCACCTGTAAAGAAGAGGATGTGTCACCCATAACTTCCACTGGAATTTCTCTCCGGGCTGAGGTGAGGGAGGAAAAAAAGGAGTGGGGGCCGGGACAGGAGTGGTATCTCAGGCAGGGAAATGGAAAGCTTCCAGAAGAGCGCCCGGGGCCAGGACCATCCTGGCTGGCCTGCAGGCACCAAGTTGGCCTGCGTGCTGTCGCTGGTGTGGCTCCACGGCCCTTCCTCTAGGCTTTCAAGCCCTTGTACATATTCAGGTGTTTTACCTGGGAAGGGTGGGAACAGTTCAGCAGCAGCTGGCCTGGGGCTCAGCTCACGTTTACTCACAGAGGCCTTGGCACTGTCCCCCAGCTTTGCAATCATGACGCTCCTTGCGTGGGGGGGCCGGGCTGCTGGCTGTATGGGAGATGATTCCCCACCTCTGACCAATGTCAGAATTGTTTACCGCTGGAACAAGTGCCCTGATAGGGTTTTCCTCTGTATAACTGCTGGGTACAGGATTTGTTTTTTCTTTTTTGGTTCAAGTTAGAAGTTATTCATCTTTTATGTATTTATTGATATAAGCATGGAAATAATTCATTCATAGAAATACATCTGTGTGAAGGGAAGAACTTTTTTCTGTTTTATTTTTAAATTTCATTTCTAAAAATTTTGCAGTTTATTTATATTTATTTTTCTATACAGCAGGTTATTATTAGTTATCTATTTTATTCATATACATATATACAGGTCAATACCTATCTCCCAACTCATCTGACCACCAACACCCCATGGCTTCGCCCACTTGGTGTCCATACGTTTGTTCTCTACCTCTGTTTCTCTATTTCTGCCCTGCAAACCTGTTCATCTGTACCATATATCTAGGTTCCACATACATGCATTAATACAGAATATTTGTTTTGCTCTTTCTGACTTACTTCATTCTGTATGACAGTCTCTAGATCCACCGACTTCTCTACAAATAACCCAGTTTCATTCCTTTTCATGGCTGAGTCATATCCCATTTTATGTATGTACCACATCTTTATCCATTCATCTGTCTGTGGGCATTTAGGTTGCTTCCATTACCTGGCTATTGTAAATAGTGCTGCAATGAACATTGTGGTGAATGTGTGTTTTTGATTTATGGTTGTCTCTGGGTATATGCCCAGAAGAGGGATTGCTGGATCCTATGGTAATTCTATTTCTAGTTTCTTTAAGGAAACTCCATACTCTTCTCCATAGTGACTGTATCAATTTACCTTCCCACCAATAGTGGAAGAGGGTTCCTTTTGTCCACAACCTCCCCAGAATTTGTTGTTTGTAGATTTTCTGATGCTGCCGATTCTAACAGGTGTGAGGTGATACCTCATTGTCATTTTGATTTGCATTTCTCTAATAATTAGTGGTGTTGAGCAGCTTTTCATATGCGTCTTGGTCGTCTCTGTGACTTCTTTGAAGAAACGTCTATTTAGATCTTCTGCCCATTTTTGTATTGGGTTGTTTGTTTTATTAATATTAAGCTGCGTGAGCTGTTTATATATATTGGAGATTAAACCCTTGTCCATTTTTTCGTTTGCGAACGTTTTCGCCCATTCTGAGGGTTGCCTTTTTCCATTCCCGTTTTTTTTTAACCAAAAAAGAAAGAAAGCAAAAGAAGCAGAACACTAATGTGCGTGAAATATGCCTCTTGAAACTGTCGTTTTGAAATATGGACGTCTTTTGAACTTTTTGGTCGATATATGACCCCAGGATTTGTTTTCAGGGCAGGTGTCATTTACAGGCCTGCAATGATTTGGAATATCCACTGACCATTAGCGCTGGGATTAAAGCTGCTGTTGTGTGAAACGGCCACAAGGTGGCAGCAGTTCTCCCTTAGCAAATCTGGTTACCAGGGCAACAGAGCCTCAATGGAAGCCTGTTCTAGATTGGAATTTAGAATGGAATGTGCCAGGAGAAAGCCCCTCAAGTTTGTCTCACTACTTCTTGTTCGTGTTTTTAATTTAATTTTTAATTTTTTATTACAGCAAGTTTGATTACAACGTTGGCTTGTTGTAGGTGTGCAAGATGTGGTTCTGTTACACATATACATATGTCTGTTCTTCCTGGGACACTTTTCCCATGTACATTATGACAGAATGTTGAGTAGTCTTCTCTTGGCATTCCGTAGGTCTTTGGTGATTATATATTTCACCTGTGTTTGTATATGTCTCTTAACACCAATATCGTAATGAATCCAATCCTCACACCTTTCCATTGGTGAACCATAAGTTTGTTTAATGAATCTGTGATTGCCCTTCTCCGTGGAAATATCTGCCCTGGTATCCGTTTTTAGGTAACACCTATAAGTGATATCCTACGATATGTGTCTTTCACTTTCTGACTTACTACAAGTCACGTGCTTACCTGTAGACTCATCTACGGGGCTGCAAATGGCATTGTGCTCTTTTTTTCCTTGGCTAATATTCTGTCTTAGCGAGGTCCATTTTCTGCAATGTGATTCCCTGAGGGCTGAGGATTAGCTGACCTGGGCAGCCTGACCCTGCCGGCAAGCCCTCCCTAGGTGTGCCTGTGTTGAGTTCAATAGAAACAGCACTCCAGGCAGCAATAGCCCCTGCAGCTGTGCCTGACTCCATATTCTCTGCCCCGTCAGCAGTCTCGGGGCTGTGCTGGTGGGAGGGTGTGAGGGTCCATGGCTTTGTTGGTGGCCCGGTGTGAGTGGGGCTCTGCTGGAATTTCTGAAGGAGTTGCCAGGTTGCCACCTGTAAAGAAGAGGATGTGTCACCCATAACTTCCACTGGAATTTCTCTCCGGGCTGAGGTGAGGGAGGAAAAAAAACGAGTGGGGGCCGGGACAGGAGTGGTATCTCAGGCAGGGAAATGGAAAGCTTCCAGAAGAGCGCCCGGGGCCAGGACCATCCTGGCTGGCCTGCAGGCACCAAGTTGGCCTGCGTGCTGTCGCTGGTGTGGCTCCACGGCCCTTCCTCTAGGCTTTCAAGCCCTTGTACATATTCAGGTGTTTTACCTGGGAAGGGTGGGAACAGTTCAGCAGCAGCTGGCCTGGGGCTCAGCTCACGTTTACTCACAGAGGCCTTGGCACTGTCCCCCAGCTTTGCAATCATGACGCTCCTTGCGTGGGGGGGCCGGGCTGCTGGCTGTATGGGAGATGATTCCCCACCTCTGACCAATCTCAGAATTGTTTACCGCTGGAGCAAGTGCTCTGATAGGGTTTTCCTCTGTATAACTGCTGGGTACAGGATTTGTTTTTTCTTTTTTGGTTCAAGTTAGAAGTTATTCATCTTTTATGTATTTATTGATATAAGCATGGAAATAATTCATTCATAGAAATACATCTGTGTGAAGGGAAGAACTTTTTTCTGTTTTATTTTTAAATTTCATTTCTAAAAATTTTGCAGTTTATTTATATTTATTTTTCTATACAGCAGGTTATTATTAGTTATCTATTTTATTCATATACATATATACAGGTCAATACCTATCTCCCAACTCATCTGACCACCAACACCCCATGGCTTCCCCCACTTGGTGTCCATACGTTTGTTCTCTACCTCTGTTTCTCTATTTCTGCCCTGCAAACCTGTTCATCTGTACCATATATCTAGGTTCCACATACATGCATTAATACAGAATATTTGTTTTGCTCTTTCTGACTTACTTCATTCTGTATGACAGTCTCTAGATCCACCGACTTCTCTACAAATAACCCAGTTTCATTCCTTTTCATGGCTGAATCATATTCCATTTTATATATGTACCACATCTTTTTCCATTCGTCTGTCTGTGGGCATTTAGGTTGCTTCCATTACCTGGCTGTTGTAAATAGTGCTGCAATGAACATTGTGGTGAATGTGTGTTTTTGATTTATGGTTGTCTCTGTGTATATGCCCCGAAGTGGGATTGCTGGATCCTATGGTAATTCTATTTCTAGTTTCTTTAAGGAAACTCCATACTGTTCTCCATAGTGACTGTATCAATTTACCTTCCCACCAATAGTGGAAGAGGGTTCCTTTTGTCCACACCCTCCCCAGAATTTGTTGTTTGTAGATTTTCTGATGATGCCGATTCTAACAGGTGTGAGGTGATACCTCATTGTCGTTTTGATTTGCATTTCTCTAATAATTAGTGGTGTTGAGCAGCTTTTCATGTGCGTCTTGGCCGTCTCTGTGACTTCTTTGAAGAAACGTCTATTTAGATCTGCCCATTTTTGTATTGGGTTGTTTGTTTTATTAATATTAAGCTGCGTGAGCTGTTTATATATATTGGAGATTAAACCTTTGTCCATTGATTCGTTTGCGAACGTTTTCGCCCATTCTGAGGGTTGCCTTTTTCCATTCCCGTTTTTTTTTAACCAAAAAAGAAAGAAAGCAAAAGAAGCAGAACACTAATGTGCGTGAAATATGCCTCTTGAAACTGTCGTTTTGAAATATGGACGTCTTTTGAACTTTTTGGTCGATATATGACCCCAGGAATTGTTTTCAGGGCAGGTGTCATTTACAGGCCTGCAATGATTTGGAATATCCACTGACCAGTAGCGCTGGGATTAAAGCTGCTGTTGTGCGAAATGGCCACAAGGTGGCAGCAGTTCTCCCTTAGCAAATCTGGTTACCAGGGCAACAGAGCCTCAATGGAAGCCTGTTCTAGATTGGAATTTAGAATGGAATGTGCCAGGCGAAAGCCCCTCAAGTTTGTCTCACTACTTCTTGTTCGTGTTTTTAATTTAATTTTTAATTTTTTATTACAGCAAGTTTGATTACAACGTTTGCTTGTTGTAGGTGTGCAAGATGTGGTTCTTTTACACATATACATATGTCTGTTCTTCCTGGGACCCTTTTCCCATGTACGTTATGACAGAATGTTGAGTAGTCTTCTCTTGGCATTCCGTAGGTCTTTGGTGATTATATATTTCACCTGTGTTTGTATATGTCTCTTAACCCCAATATCGTAATGAATCCAATCCTCACACCTTTCCATTGGTGAACCATAAGTTTGTTTAATGAATCTGTGATTGCCCTTCTCCGTGGAAATATCTGCCCTGGTATCCGTTTTTAGGTAACACCTATAAGTGATATCCTACGATATGTGTCTTTCACTTTCTGACTTACTACAAGTCACGTGATTACCTGTAGACTCATCTACGGGGCTGCAAATGGCATTGTGCTCTTTTTTTCCTTGGCTAATATTCTGTCTTAGCGAGGTCCATTTTCTGCAATGTGATTCCCTGAGGGCTGAGGATTAGCTGACCTGGGCAGCCTGACCCTGCCGGCAAGCCCTCCCTAGGTGTGCCTGGGTTGAGTTCAATAGAAACAGCACTCCAGGCAGCAATAGCCCCTGCAGCTGTGCCTGACTCCATATTCTCTGCCCCGTCAGCAGTCTCGGGGCTGTGCTGGTGGGAGGGTGTGAGGGTCCATGGCTTTGTTGGTGGCCCGGTGTGAGTGGGGCTCTGCTGGAATTTCTGAAGGAGTTGCCAGGTTGCCACCTGTAAAGAAGAGGATGTGTCACCCATAACTTCCACTGGAATTTCTCTCCGGGCTGAGGTGAGGGAGGAAAAAAAGGAGTGGGGGCCGGGACAGGAGTGGTATCTCAGGCAGGGAAATGGAAAGCTTCCAGAAGAGCGCCCGGGGCCAGGACCATCCTGGCTGGCCTGCAGGCACCAAGTTGGCCTGCGTGCTGTCGCTGGTGTGGCTCCACGGCCCTTCCTCTAGGCTTTCAAGCCCTTGTACATATTCAGGTGTTTTACCTGGGAAGGGTGGGAACAGTTCAGCAGCAGCTGGCCTGGGGCTCAGCTCACGTTTACTCACAGAGGCCTTGGCACTGTCCCCCAGCTTTGCAATCATGACGCTCCTTGCGTGGGGGGGCCGGGCTGCTGGCTGTATGGGAGATGATTCCCCACCTCTGACCAATCTCAGAATTGTTTACCGCTGGAACAAGTGCCCTGATAGGGTTTTCCTCTGTATAACTGCTGGGTACAGGATTTGTTTTTTCTTTTTTGGTTCAAGTTAGAAGTTATTCATCTTTTATGTATTTATTGATATAAGCATGGAAATAATTCATTCATAGAAATACATCTGTGTGAAGGGAAGAACTTTTTTCTGTTTTATTTTTAAATTTCATTTCTAAAAATTTTGAAGTTTATTTATATTTATTTTTCTATACAGCAGGTTATTATTAGTTATCTATTTTATTCATATACATATATACAGGTCAATACCTATCTCCCAACTCATCTGACCACCAACACCCCATGGCTTCCCCCACTTGGTGTCCATACGTTTGTTCTCTACCTCTGTTTCTCTATTTCTGCCCTGCAAACCTGTTCATCTGTACCATATATCTAGGTTCCACATACATGCATTAATACAGAATATTTGTTTTGCTCTTTCTGACTTACTTCATTCTGTATGACAGTCTCTAGATCCACCGACTTCTCTACAAATAACCCAGTTTCATTCCTTTTCATGGCTGAATCATATTCCATTTTATATATGTACCACATCTTTTTCCATTCGTCTGTCTGTGGGCATTTAGGTTGCTTCCATTACCTGGCTGTTGTAAATAGTGCTGCAATGAACATTGTGGTGAATGTGTGTTTTTGATTTATGGTTGTCTCTGTGTATATGCCCCGAAGTGGGATTGCTGGATCCTATGGTAATTCTATTTCTAGTTTCTTTAAGGAAACTCCATACTGTTCTCCATAGTGACTGTATCAATTTACCTTCCCACCAATAGTGGAAGAGGGTTCCTTTTGTCCACAACCTCCCCAGAATTTGTTGTTTGTAGATTTTCTGATGCTGCCGATTCTAACAGGTGTGAGGTGATACCTCATTGTCATTTTGATTTGCATTTCTCTAATAATTAGTGGTGTTGAGCAGCTTTTCATATGCGTCTTGGTCGTCTCTGTGACTTCTTTGAAGAAACGTCTATTTAGATCTTCTGCCCATTTTTGTATTGGGTTGTTTGTTTTATTAATATTAAGCTGCGTGAGCTGTTTATATATATTGGAGATTAAACCCTTGTCCATTTTTTCGTTTGCGAACGTTTTCGCCCATTCTGAGGGTTGCCTTTTTCCATTCCCGTTTTTTTTTAACCAAAAAAGAAAGAAAGCAAAAGAAGCAGAACACTAATGTGCGTGAAATATGCCTCTTGAAACTGTCGTTTTGAAATATGGACGTCTTTTGAACTTTTTGGTCGATATATGACCCCAGGATTTGTTTTCAGGGCAGGTGTCATTTACAGGCCTGCAATGATTTGGAATATCCACTGACCATTAGCGCTGGGATTAAAGCTGCTGTTGTGTGAAACGGCCACAAGGTGGCAGCAGTTCTCCCTTAGCAAATCTGGTTACCGGGCAACAGAGCCTCAATGGAAGCCTGTTCTAGATTGGAATTTAGAATGGAATGTGCCAGGAGAAAGCCCCTCAAGTTTGTCTCACTACTTCTTTTTCGTGTTTTTAATTTAATTTTTAATTTTTTATTACAGCAAGTTTGATTACAACGTTTGCTTGTTGTAGGTGTGCAAGATGTGGTTCTGTTACACATATACATATGTCTGTTCTTCCTGGGACCCTTTTCCCATGTACATTATGACAGAATGTTGAGTAGTCTTCTCTTGGCATTCCGTAGGTCTTTGGTGATTATATATTTCACCTGTGTTTGTATATGTCTCTTAACCCCAATATCGTAATGAATCCAATCCTCACACCTTTCCATTGGTGAACCATAAGTTTGTTTAATGAATCTGTGATTGCCCTTCTCCGTAGAAATATCTGCCCTGGTATCCGTTTTTAGGTAACACCTATAAGTGATATCCTACGATATGTGTCTTTCACTTTCTGACTTACTACAAGTCACGTGATTACCTGTAGACTCATCTACGGGGCTGCAAATGGCATTGTGCTCTTTTTTTCCTTGGCTAATATTCTGTCTTAGCGAGGTCCATTTTCTGCAATGTGATTCCCTGAGGGCTGAGGATTAGCTGACCTGGGCAGCCTGACCCTGCCGGCAAGCCCTCCCTAGGTGTGCCTGGGTTGAGTTCAATAGAAACAGCACTCCAGGCAGCAATAGCCCCTGCAGCTGTGCCTGACTCCATATTCTCTGCCCCGTCAGCAGTCTCGGGGCTGTGCTGGTGGGAGGGTGTGATGGTCCATGGCTTTGTTGGTGGCCCGGTGTGAGTGGGGCTCTGCTGGAATTTCTGAAGGAGTTGCCAGGTTGCCACCTGTAAAGAAGAGGATGTGTCACCCATAACTTCCACTGGAATTTCTCTCCGGGCTGAGGTGAGGGAGGAAAAAAAGGAGTGGGGGCCGGGACAGGAGTGGTATCTCAGGCAGGGAAATGGAAAGCTTCCAGAAGAGCGCCCGGGGCCAGGACCATCCTGGCTGGCCTGCAGGCACCAAGTTGGCCTGCGTGCTGTCGCTGGTGTGGCTCCACGGCCCTTCCTCTAGGCTTTCAAGCCCTTGTACATATTCAGGTGTTTTACCTGGGAAGGGTGGGAACAGTTCAGCAGCAGCTGGCCTGGGGCTCAGCTCACGTTTACTCACAGAGGCCTTGGCACTGTCCCCCAGCTTTGCAATCATGACGCTCCTTGCGTGGGGGGGCCGGGCTGCTGGCTGTATGGGAGATGATTCCCCACCTCTGACCAATCTCAGAATTGTTTACCGCTGGAACAAGTGCCCTGATAGGGTTTTCCTCTGTATAACTGCTGGGTACAGGATTTGTTTTTTCTTTTTTGGTTCAAGTTAGAAGTTATTCATCTTTTATGTATTTATTGATATAAGCATGGAAATAATTCATTCATAGAAATACATCTGTGTGAAGGGAAGAACTTTTTTTCTGTTTTATTTTTAAATTTCATTTCTAAAAATTTTGAAGTTTAATTATATTTATTTTTCTATACAGCAGGTTATTATTAGTTATCTATTTTATTCATATACATATATACAGGTCAATACCTATCTCCCAACTCATCTGACCACCAACACCCCATGGCTTCCCCCACTTGGTGTCCATACGTTTGTTCTCTACCTCTGTTTCTCTATTTCTGCCCTGCAAACCTGTTCATCTGTACCATATATCTAGGTTCCACATACATGCATTAATACAGAATATTTGTTTTGCTCTTTCTGACTTACTTCATTCTGTATGACAGTCTCTAGATCCACCGACTTCTCTACAAATAACCCAGTTTCATTCCTTTTCATGGCTGAGTCATATCCCATTTTATGTATGTACCACATCTTTATCCATTCATCTGTCTGTGGGCATTTAGGTTGCTTCCATTACCTGGCTATTGTAAATAGTGCTGCAATGAACATTGTGGTGAATGTGTGTTTTTGATTTATGGTTGTCTCTGGGTATATGCCCAGAAGAGGGATTGCTGGATCCTATGGTAATTCTATTTCTAGTTTCTTTAAGGAAACTCCATACTGTTCTCCATAGTGACTGTATCAATTTACCTTCCCACCAATAGTGGAAGAGGGTTCCTTTTGTCCACAACCTCCCCAGAATTTGTTGTTTGTAGATTTTCTGATGCTGCCGATTCTAACAGGTGTGAGGTGATACCTCATTGTCATTTTGATTTGCATTTCTCTAATAATTAGTGGTGTTGAGCAGCTTTTCATATGCGTCTTGGTCGTCTCTGTGACTTCTTTGAAGAAACGTCTATTTAGATCTTCTGCCCATTTTTGTAATGGGTTGTTTGTTTTATTAATATTAAGCTGCGTGAGCTGTTTATATATATTGGAGATTAAACCCTTGTCCATTTTTTCGTTTGCGAACGTTTTCGCCCATTCTGAGGGTTGCCTTTTTCCATTCCAGTTTTTTTTTAACCAAAAAAGAAAGAAAGCAAAAGAAGCAGAACACTAATGTGCGTGAAATATGCCTCTTGAAACTGTCGTTTTGAAATATGGACGTCTTTTGAACTTTTTGGTCGATATATGACCCCAGGATTTGTTTTCAGGGCAGGTGTCATTTACAGGCCTGCAATGATTTGGAATATCCACTGACCATTAGCGCTGGGATTAAAGCTGCTGTTGTGTGAAACGGCCACAAGGTGGCAGCAGTTCTCCCTTAGCAAATCTGGTTACCGGGCAACAGAGCCTCAATGGAAGCCTGTTCTAGATTGGAATTTAGAATGGAATGTGCCAGGAGAAAGCCCCTCAAGTTTGTCTCACTACTTCTTTTTCGTGTTTTTAATTTAATTTTTAATTTTTTATTACAGCAAGTTTGATTACAACGTTTGCTTGTTGTAGGTGTGCAAGATGTGGTTCTGTTACACATATACATATGTCTGTTCTTCCTGGGACCCTTTTCCCATGTACATTATGACAGAATGTTGAGTAGTCTTCTCTTGGCATTCCGTAGGTCTTTGGTGATTATATATTTCACCTGTGTTTGTATATGTCTCTTAACCCCAATATCGTAATGAATCCAATCCTCACACCTTTCCATTGGTGAACCATAAGTTTGTTTAATGAATCTGTGATTGCCCTTCTCCGTAGAAATATCTGCCCTGGTATCCGTTTTTAGGTAACACCTATAAGTGATATCCTACGATATGTGTCTTTCACTTTCTGACTTACTACAAGTCACGTGATTACCTGTAGACTCATCTACGGGGCTGCAAATGGCATTGTGCTCTTTTTTTCCTTGGCTAATATTCTGTCTTAGCGAGGTCCATTTTCTGCAATGTGATTCCCTGAGGGCTGAGGATTAGCTGACCTGGGCAGCCTGACCCTGCCGGCAAGCCCTCCCTAGGTGTGCCTGGGTTGAGTTCAATAGAAACAGCACTCCAGGCAGCAATAGCCCCTGCAGCTGTGCCTGACTCCATATTCTCTGCCCCGTCAGCAGTCTCGGGGCTGTGCTGGTGGGAGGGTGTGAGGGTCCATGGCTTTGTTGGTGGCCCGGTGTGAGTGGGGCTCTGCTGGAATTTCTGAAGGAGTTGCCAGGTTGCCACCTGTAAAGAAGAGGATGTGTCACCCATAACTTCCACTGGAATTTCTCTCCGGGCTGAGGTGAGGGAGGAAAAAAAGGAGTGGGGGCCGGGACAGGAGTGGTATCTCAGGCAGGGAAATGGAAAGCTTCCAGAAGAGCGCCCGGGGCCAGGACCATCCTGGCTGGTCTGCAGGCACCAAGTTGGCCTGCGTGCTGTCGCTGGTGTGGCTCCACGGCCCTTCCTCTAGGCTTTCAAGCCCTTGTACATATTCAGGTGTTTTACCTGGGAAGGGTGGGAACAGTTCAGCAGCAGCTGGCCTGGGGCTCAGCTCACGTTTACTCACAGAGGCCTTGGCACTGACCCCCAGCTTTGCAATCATGACGCTCCTTGCGTGGGGGGGCCGGGCTGCTGGCTGTATGGGAGATGATTCCCCACCTCTGACCAATCTCAGAATTGTTTACCGCTGGAACAAGTGCCCTGATAGGGTTTTCCTCTGTATAACTGCTGGGTACAGGATTTGTTTTTTCTTTTTTGGTTCAAGTTAGAAGTTATTCATCTTTTATGTATTTATTGATATAAGCATGGAAATAATTCATTCATAGAAATACATCTGTGTGAAGGGAAGAACTTTTTTCTGTTTTATTTTTAAATTTCATTTCTAAAAATTTTGAAGTTTATTTATATTTATTTTTCTATACAGCAGGTTATTATTAGTTATCTATTTTATTCATATACATATATACAGGTCAATACCTATCTCCCAACTCATCTGACCACCAACACCCCATGGCTTCCCCCACTTGGTGTCCATACGTTTGTTCTCTACCTCTGTTTCTCTATTTCTGCCCTGCAAACCTGTTCATCTGTACCATATATCTAGGTTCCACATACATGCATTAATACAGAATATTTGTTTTGCTCTTTCTGACTTACTTCATTCTGTATGACAGTCTCTAGATCCACCGACTTCTCTACAAATAACCCAGTTTCATTCCTTTTCATGGCTGAATCATATTCCATTTTATATATGTACCACATCTTTTTCCATTCGTCTGTCTGTGGGCATTTAGGTTGCTTCCATTACCTGGCTGTTGTAAATAGTGCTGCAATGAACATTGTGGTGAATGTGTGTTTTTGATTTATGGTTGTCTCTGTGTATATGCCCCGAAGTGGGATTGCTGGATCCTATGGTAATTCTATTTCTAGTTTCTTTAAGGAAACTCCATACTGTTCTCCATAGTGACTGTATCAATTTACCTTCCCACCAATAGTGGAAGAGGGTTCCTTTTGTCCACAACCTCCCCAGAATTTGTTGTTTGTAGATTTTCTGATGCTGCCGATTCTAACAGGTGTGAGGTGATACCTCATTGTCATTTTGATTTGCATTTCTCTAATAATTAGTGGTGTTGAGCAGCTTTTCATATGCGTCTTGGTCGTCTCTGTGACTTCTTTGAAGAAACGTCTATTTAGATCTTCTGCCCATTTTTGTATTGGGTTGTTTGTTTTATTAATATTAAGCTGCGTGAGCTGTTTATATATATTGGAGATTAAACCCTTGTCCATTTTTTCGTTTGCGAACGTTTTCGCCCATTCTGAGGGTTGCCTTTTTCCATTCCAGTTTTTTTTTAACCAAAAAAGAAAGAAAGCAAAAGAAGCAGAACACTAATATGCGTGAAATATGCCTCTTGAAACTGTCGTTTTGAAATATGGACGTCTTTTGAACTTTTTGGTCGATATATGACCCCAGGATTTGTTTTCAGGGCAGGTGTCATTTACAGGCCTGCAATGATTTGGAATATCCACTGACCATTAGCGCTGGGATTAAAGCTGCTGTTGTGTGAAACGGCCACAAGGTGGCAGCAGTTCTCCCTTAGCAACTCTGGTTACCGGGCAACAGAGCCTCAATGGAAGCCTGTTCTAGATTGGAATTTAGAATGGAATGTGCCAGGAGAAAGCCCCTCAAGTTTGTCTCACTACTTCTTTTTCGTGTTTTTAATTTAATTTTTAATTTTTTATTACAGCAAGTTTGATTACAACGTTTGCTTGTTGTAGGTGTGCAAGATGTGGTTCTGTTACACATATACATATGTCTGTTCTTCCTGGGACCCTTTTCCCATGTACATTATGACAGAATGTTGAGTAGTCTTCTCTTGGCATTCCGTAGGTCTTTGGTGATTATATATTTCACCTGTGTTTGTATATGTCTCTTAACCCCAATATCGTAATGAATCCAATCCTCACACCTTTCCATTGGTGAACCATAAGTTTGTTTAATGAATCTGTGATTGCCCTTCTCCGTAGAAATATCTGCCCTGGTATCCGTTTTTAGGTAACACCTATAAGTGATATCCTACGATATGTGTCTTTCACTTTCTGACTTACTACAAGTCACGTGATTACCTGTAGACTCATCTACGGGGCTGCAAATGGCATTGTGCTCTTTTTTTCCTTGGCTAATATTCTGTCTTAGCGAGGTCCATTTTCTGCAATGTGATTCCCTGAGGGCTGAGGATTAGCTGACCTGGGCAGCCTGACCCTGCCGGCAAGCCCTCCCTAGGTGTGCCTGGGTTGAGTTCAATAGAAACAGCACTCCAGGCAGCAATAGCCCCTGCAGCTGTGCCTGACTCCATATTCTCTGCCCCGTCAGCAGTCTCGGGGCTGTGCTGGTGGGAGGGTGTGAGGGTCCATGGCTTTGTTGGTGGCCCGGTGTGAGTGGGGCTCTGCTGGAATTTCTGAAGGAGTTGCCAGGTTGCCACCTGTAAAGAAGAGGATGTGTCACCCATAACTTCCACTGGAATTTCTCTCCGGGCTGAGGTGAGGGAGGAAAAAAAGGAGTGGGGGCCGGGACAGGAGTGGTATCTCAGGCAGGGAAATGGAAAGCTTCCAGAAGAGCGCCCGGGGCCAGGACCATCCTGGCTGGCCTGCAGGCACCAAGTTGGCCTGCGTGCTGTCGCTGGTGTGGCTCCACGGCCCTTCCTCTAGGCTTTCAAGCCCTTGTACATATTCAGGTGTTTTACCTGGGAAGGGTGGGAACAGTTCAGCAGCAGCTGGCCTGGGGCTCAGCTCACGTTTACTCACAGAGGCCTTGGCACTGTCCCCCAGCTTTGCAATCATGACGCTCCTTGCGTGGGGGGGCCGGGCTGCTGGCTGTATGGGAGATGATTCCCCACCTCTGACCAATGTCAGAATTGTTTACCGCTGGAACAAGTGCCCTGATAGGGTTTTCCTCTGTATAACTGCTGGGTACAGGATTTGTTTTTTCTTTTTTGGTTCAAGTTAGAAGTTATTCATCTTTTATGTATTTATTGATATAAGCATGGAAATAATTCATTCATAGAAATACATCTGTGTGAAGGGAAGAACTTTTTTCTGTTTTATTTTTAAATTTCATTTCTAAAAATTTTGCAGTTTATTTATATTTATTTTTCTATACAGCAGGTTATTATTAGTTATCTATTTTATTCATATACATATATACAGGTCAATACCTATCTCCCAACTCATCTGACCACCAACACCCCATGGCTTCGCCCACTTGGTGTCCATACGTTTGTTCTCTACCTCTGTTTCTCTATTTCTGCCCTGCAAACCTGTTCATCTGTACCATATATCTAGGTTCCACATACATGCATTAATACAGAATATTTGTTTTGCTCTTTCTGACTTACTTCATTCTGTATGACAGTCTCTAGATCCACCGACTTCTCTACAAATAACCCAGTTTCATTCCTTTTCATGGCTGAGTCATATCCCATTTTATGTATGTACCACATCTTTATCCATTCATCTGTCTGTGGGCATTTAGGTTGCTTCCATTACCTGGCTATTGTAAATAGTGCTGCAATGAACATTGTGGTGAATGTGTGTTTTTGATTTATGGTTGTCTCTGGGTATATGCCCAGAAGAGGGATTGCTGGATCCTATGGTAATTCTATTTCTAGTTTCTTTAAGGAAACTCCATACTCTTCTCCATAGTGACTGTATCAATTTACCTTCCCACCAATAGTGGAAGAGGGTTCCTTTTGTCCACAACCTCCCCAGAATTTGTTGTTTGTAGATTTTCTGATGCTGCCGATTCTAACAGGTGTGAGGTGATACCTCATTGTCATTTTGATTTGCATTTCTCTAATAATTAGTGGTGTTGAGCAGCTTTTCATATGCGTCTTGGTCGTCTCTGTGACTTCTTTGAAGAAACGTCTATTTAGATCTTCTGCCCATTTTTGTATTGGGTTGTTTGTTTTATTAATATTAAGCTGCGTGAGCTGTTTATATATATTGGAGATTAAACCCTTGTCCATTTTTTCGTTTGCGAACGTTTTCGCCCATTCTGAGGGTTGCCTTTTTCCATTCCCGTTTTTTTTTAACCAAAAAAGAAAGAAAGCAAAAGAAGCAGAACACTAATGTGCGTGAAATATGCCTCTTGAAACTGTCGTTTTGAAATATGGACGTCTTTTGAACTTTTTGGTCGATATATGACCCCAGGATTTGTTTTCAGGGCAGGTGTCATTTACAGGCCTGCAATGATTTGGAATATCCACTGACCATTAGCGCTGGGATTAAAGCTGCTGTTGTGTGAAACGGCCACAAGGTGGCAGCAGTTCTCCCTTAGCAAATCTGGTTACCAGGGCAACAGAGCCTCAATGGAAGCCTGTTCTAGATTGGAATTTAGAATGGAATGTGCCAGGAGAAAGCCCCTCAAGTTTGTCTCACTACTTCTTGTTCGTGTTTTTAATTTAATTTTTAATTTTTTATTACAGCAAGTTTGATTACAACGTTGGCTTGTTGTAGGTGTGCAAGATGTGGTTCTGTTACACATATACATATGTCTGTTCTTCCTGGGACACTTTTCCCATGTACATTATGACAGAATGTTGAGTAGTCTTCTCTTGGCATTCCGTAGGTCTTTGGTGATTATATATTTCACCTGTGTTTGTATATGTCTCTTAACACCAATATCGTAATGAATCCAATCCTCACACCTTTCCATTGGTGAACCATAAGTTTGTTTAATGAATCTGTGATTGCCCTTCTCCGTGGAAATATCTGCCCTGGTATCCGTTTTTAGGTAACACCTATAAGTGATATCCTACGATATGTGTCTTTCACTTTCTGACTTACTACAAGTCACGTGCTTACCTGTAGACTCATCTACGGGGCTGCAAATGGCATTGTGCTCTTTTTTTCCTTGGCTAATATTCTGTCTTAGCGAGGTCCATTTTCTGCAATGTGATTCCCTGAGGGCTGAGGATTAGCTGACCTGGGCAGCCTGACCCTGCCGGCAAGCCCTCCCTAGGTGTGCCTGTGTTGAGTTCAATAGAAACAGCACTCCAGGCAGCAATAGCCCCTGCAGCTGTGCCTGACTCCATATTCTCTGCCCCGTCAGCAGTCTCGGGGCTGTGCTGGTGGGAGGGTGTGAGGGTCCATGGCTTTGTTGGTGGCCCGGTGTGAGTGGGGCTCTGCTGGAATTTCTGAAGGAGTTGCCAGGTTGCCACCTGTAAAGAAGAGGATGTGTCACCCATAACTTCCACTGGAATTTCTCTCCGGGCTGAGGTGAGGGAGGAAAAAAAACGAGTGGGGGCCGGGACAGGAGTGGTATCTCAGGCAGGGAAATGGAAAGCTTCCAGAAGAGCGCCCGGGGCCAGGACCATCCTGGCTGGCCTGCAGGCACCAAGTTGGCCTGCGTGCTGTCGCTGGTGTGGCTCCACGGCCCTTCCTCTAGGCTTTCAAGCCCTTGTACATATTCAGGTGTTTTACCTGGGAAGGGTGGGAACAGTTCAGCAGCAGCTGGCCTGGGGCTCAGCTCACGTTTACTCACAGAGGCCTTGGCACTGTCCCCCAGCTTTGCAATCATGACGCTCCTTGCGTGGGGGGGCCGGGCTGCTGGCTGTATGGGAGATGATTCCCCACCTCTGACCAATCTCAGAATTGTTTACCGCTGGAGCAAGTGCTCTGATAGGGTTTTCCTCTGTATAACTGCTGGGTACAGGATTTGTTTTTTCTTTTTTGGTTCAAGTTAGAAGTTATTCATCTTTTATGTATTTATTGATATAAGCATGGAAATAATTCATTCATAGAAATACATCTGTGTGAAGGGAAGAACTTTTTTCTGTTTTATTTTTAAATTTCATTTCTAAAAATTTTGCAGTTTATTTATATTTATTTTTCTATACAGCAGGTTATTATTAGTTATCTATTTTATTCATATACATATATACAGGTCAATACCTATCTCCCAACTCATCTGACCACCAACACCCCATGGCTTCCCCCACTTGGTGTCCATACGTTTGTTCTCTACCTCTGTTTCTCTATTTCTGCCCTGCAAACCTGTTCATCTGTACCATATATCTAGGTTCCACATACATGCATTAATACAGAATATTTGTTTTGCTCTTTCTGACTTACTTCATTCTGTATGACAGTCTCTAGATCCACCGACTTCTCTACAAATAACCCAGTTTCATTCCTTTTCATGGCTGAATCATATTCCATTTTATATATGTACCACATCTTTTTCCATTCGTCTGTCTGTGGGCATTTAGGTTGCTTCCATTACCTGGCTGTTGTAAATAGTGCTGCAATGAACATTGTGGTGAATGTGTGTTTTTGATTTATGGTTGTCTCTGTGTATATGCCCCGAAGTGGGATTGCTGGATCCTATGGTAATTCTATTTCTAGTTTCTTTAAGGAAACTCCATACTGTTCTCCATAGTGACTGTATCAATTTACCTTCCCACCAATAGTGGAAGAGGGTTCCTTTTGTCCACACCCTCCCCAGAATTTGTTGTTTGTAGATTTTCTGATGATGCCGATTCTAACAGGTGTGAGGTGATACCTCATTGTCGTTTTGATTTGCATTTCTCTAATAATTAGTGGTGTTGAGCAGCTTTTCATGTGCGTCTTGGCCGTCTCTGTGACTTCTTTGAAGAAACGTCTATTTAGATCTGCCCATTTTTGTATTGGGTTGTTTGTTTTATTAATATTAAGCTGCGTGAGCTGTTTATATATATTGGAGATTAAACCTTTGTCCATTGATTCGTTTGCGAACGTTTTCGCCCATTCTGAGGGTTGCCTTTTTCCATTCCCGTTTTTTTTTAACCAAAAAAGAAAGAAAGCAAAAGAAGCAGAACACTAATGTGCGTGAAATATGCCTCTTGAAACTGTCGTTTTGAAATATGGACGTCTTTTGAACTTTTTGGTCGATATATGACCCCAGGAATTGTTTTCAGGGCAGGTGTCATTTACAGGCCTGCAATGATTTGGAATATCCACTGACCAGTAGCGCTGGGATTAAAGCTGCTGTTGTGCGAAATGGCCACAAGGTGGCAGCAGTTCTCCCTTAGCAAATCTGGTTACCAGGGCAACAGAGCCTCAATGGAAGCCTGTTCTAGATTGGAATTTAGAATGGAATGTGCCAGGCGAAAGCCCCTCAAGTTTGTCTCACTACTTCTTGTTCGTGTTTTTAATTTAATTTTTAATTTTTTATTACAGCAAGTTTGATTACAACGTTTGCTTGTTGTAGGTGTGCAAGATGTGGTTCTTTTACACATATACATATGTCTGTTCTTCCTGGGACCCTTTTCCCATGTACGTTATGACAGAATGTTGAGTAGTCTTCTCTTGGCATTCCGTAGGTCTTTGGTGATTATATATTTCACCTGTGTTTGTATATGTCTCTTAACCCCAATATCGTAATGAATCCAATCCTCACACCTTTCCATTGGTGAACCATAAGTTTGTTTAATGAATCTGTGATTGCCCTTCTCCGTGGAAATATCTGCCCTGGTATCCGTTTTTAGGTAACACCTATAAGTGATATCCTACGATATGTGTCTTTCACTTTCTGACTTACTACAAGTCACGTGATTACCTGTAGACTCATCTACGGGGCTGCAAATGGCATTGTGCTCTTTTTTTCCTTGGCTAATATTCTGTCTTAGCGAGGTCCATTTTCTGCAATGTGATTCCCTGAGGGCTGAGGATTAGCTGACCTGGGCAGCCTGACCCTGCCGGCAAGCCCTCCCTAGGTGTGCCTGGGTTGAGTTCAATAGAAACAGCACTCCAGGCAGCAATAGCCCCTGCAGCTGTGCCTGACTCCATATTCTCTGCCCCGTCAGCAGTCTCGGGGCTGTGCTGGTGGGAGGGTGTGAGGGTCCATGGCTTTGTTGGTGGCCCGGTGTGAGTGGGGCTCTGCTGGAATTTCTGAAGGAGTTGCCAGGTTGCCACCTGTAAAGAAGAGGATGTGTCACCCATAACTTCCACTGGAATTTCTCTCCGGGCTGAGGTGAGGGAGGAAAAAAAGGAGTGGGGGCCGGGACAGGAGTGGTATCTCAGGCAGGGAAATGGAAAGCTTCCAGAAGAGCGCCCGGGGCCAGGACCATCCTGGCTGGCCTGCAGGCACCAAGTTGGCCTGCGTGCTGTCGCTGGTGTGGCTCCACGGCCCTTCCTCTAGGCTTTCAAGCCCTTGTACATATTCAGGTGTTTTACCTGGGAAGGGTGGGAACAGTTCAGCAGCAGCTGGCCTGGGGCTCAGCTCACGTTTACTCACAGAGGCCTTGGCACTGTCCCCCAGCTTTGCAATCATGACGCTCCTTGCGTGGGGGGGCCGGGCTGCTGGCTGTATGGGAGATGATTCCCCACCTCTGACCAATCTCAGAATTGTTTACCGCTGGAACAAGTGCCCTGATAGGGTTTTCCTCTGTATAACTGCTGGGTACAGGATTTGTTTTTTCTTTTTTGGTTCAAGTTAGAAGTTATTCATCTTTTATGTATTTATTGATATAAGCATGGAAATAATTCATTCATAGAAATACATCTGTGTGAAGGGAAGAACTTTTTTCTGTTTTATTTTTAAATTTCATTTCTAAAAATTTTGAAGTTTATTTATATTTATTTTTCTATACAGCAGGTTATTATTAGTTATCTATTTTATTCATATACATATATACAGGTCAATACCTATCTCCCAACTCATCTGACCACCAACACCCCATGGCTTCCCCCACTTGGTGTCCATACGTTTGTTCTCTACCTCTGTTTCTCTATTTCTGCCCTGCAAACCTGTTCATCTGTACCATATATCTAGGTTCCACATACATGCATTAATACAGAATATTTGTTTTGCTCTTTCTGACTTACTTCATTCTGTATGACAGTCTCTAGATCCACCGACTTCTCTACAAATAACCCAGTTTCATTCCTTTTCATGGCTGAATCATATTCCATTTTATATATGTACCACATCTTTTTCCATTCGTCTGTCTGTGGGCATTTAGGTTGCTTCCATTACCTGGCTGTTGTAAATAGTGCTGCAATGAACATTGTGGTGAATGTGTGTTTTTGATTTATGGTTGTCTCTGTGTATATGCCCCGAAGTGGGATTGCTGGATCCTATGGTAATTCTATTTCTAGTTTCTTTAAGGAAACTCCATACTGTTCTCCATAGTGACTGTATCAATTTACCTTCCCACCAATAGTGGAAGAGGGTTCCTTTTGTCCACAACCTCCCCAGAATTTGTTGTTTGTAGATTTTCTGATGCTGCCGATTCTAACAGGTGTGAGGTGATACCTCATTGTCATTTTGATTTGCATTTCTCTAATAATTAGTGGTGTTGAGCAGCTTTTCATATGCGTCTTGGTCGTCTCTGTGACTTCTTTGAAGAAACGTCTATTTAGATCTTCTGCCCATTTTTGTATTGGGTTGTTTGTTTTATTAATATTAAGCTGCGTGAGCTGTTTATATATATTGGAGATTAAACCCTTGTCCATTTTTTCGTTTGCGAACGTTTTCGCCCATTCTGAGGGTTGCCTTTTTCCATTCCCGTTTTTTTTTAACCAAAAAAGAAAGAAAGCAAAAGAAGCAGAACACTAATGTGCGTGAAATATGCCTCTTGAAACTGTCGTTTTGAAATATGGACGTCTTTTGAACTTTTTGGTCGATATATGACCCCAGGATTTGTTTTCAGGGCAGGTGTCATTTACAGGCCTGCAATGATTTGGAATATCCACTGACCATTAGCGCTGGGATTAAAGCTGCTGTTGTGTGAAACGGCCACAAGGTGGCAGCAGTTCTCCCTTAGCAAATCTGGTTACCGGGCAACAGAGCCTCAATGGAAGCCTGTTCTAGATTGGAATTTAGAATGGAATGTGCCAGGAGAAAGCCCCTCAAGTTTGTCTCACTACTTCTTTTTCGTGTTTTTAATTTAATTTTTAATTTTTTATTACAGCAAGTTTGATTACAACGTTTGCTTGTTGTAGGTGTGCAAGATGTGGTTCTGTTACACATATACATATGTCTGTTCTTCCTGGGACCCTTTTCCCATGTACATTATGACAGAATGTTGAGTAGTCTTCTCTTGGCATTCCGTAGGTCTTTGGTGATTATATATTTCACCTGTGTTTGTATATGTCTCTTAACCCCAATATCGTAATGAATCCAATCCTCACACCTTTCCATTGGTGAACCATAAGTTTGTTTAATGAATCTGTGATTGCCCTTCTCCGTAGAAATATCTGCCCTGGTATCCGTTTTTAGGTAACACCTATAAGTGATATCCTACGATATGTGTCTTTCACTTTCTGACTTACTACAAGTCACGTGATTACCTGTAGACTCATCTACGGGGCTGCAAATGGCATTGTGCTCTTTTTTTCCTTGGCTAATATTCTGTCTTAGCGAGGTCCATTTTCTGCAATGTGATTCCCTGAGGGCTGAGGATTAGCTGACCTGGGCAGCCTGACCCTGCCGGCAAGCCCTCCCTAGGTGTGCCTGGGTTGAGTTCAATAGAAACAGCACTCCAGGCAGCAATAGCCCCTGCAGCTGTGCCTGACTCCATATTCTCTGCCCCGTCAGCAGTCTCGGGGCTGTGCTGGTGGGAGGGTGTGATGGTCCATGGCTTTGTTGGTGGCCCGGTGTGAGTGGGGCTCTGCTGGAATTTCTGAAGGAGTTGCCAGGTTGCCACCTGTAAAGAAGAGGATGTGTCACCCATAACTTCCACTGGAATTTCTCTCCGGGCTGAGGTGAGGGAGGAAAAAAAGGAGTGGGGGCCGGGACAGGAGTGGTATCTCAGGCAGGGAAATGGAAAGCTTCCAGAAGAGCGCCCGGGGCCAGGACCATCCTGGCTGGCCTGCAGGCACCAAGTTGGCCTGCGTGCTGTCGCTGGTGTGGCTCCACGGCCCTTCCTCTAGGCTTTCAAGCCCTTGTACATATTCAGGTGTTTTACCTGGGAAGGGTGGGAACAGTTCAGCAGCAGCTGGCCTGGGGCTCAGCTCACGTTTACTCACAGAGGCCTTGGCACTGTCCCCCAGCTTTGCAATCATGACGCTCCTTGCGTGGGGGGGCCGGGCTGCTGGCTGTATGGGAGATGATTCCCCACCTCTGACCAATGTCAGAATTGTTTACCGCTGGAACAAGTGCCCTGATAGGGTTTTCCTCTGTATAACTGCTGGGTACAGGATTTGTTTTTTCTTTTTTGGTTCAAGTTAGAAGTTATTCATCTTTTATGTATTTATTGATATAAGCATGGAAATAATTCATTCATAGAAATACATCTGTGTGAAGGGAAGAACTTTTTTCTGTTTTATTTTTAAATTTCATTTCTAAAAATTTTGCAGTTTATTTATATTTATTTTTCTATACAGCAGGTTATTATTAGTTATCTATTTTATTCATATACATATATACAGGTCAATACCTATCTCCCAACTCATCTGACCACCAACACCCCATGGCTTCGCCCACTTGGTGTCCATACGTTTGTTCTCTACCTCTGTTTCTCTATTTCTGCCCTGCAAACCTGTTCATCTGTACCATATATCTAGGTTCCACATACATGCATTAATACAGAATATTTGTTTTGCTCTTTCTGACTTACTTCATTCTGTATGACAGTCTCTAGATCCACCGACTTCTCTACAAATAACCCAGTTTCATTCCTTTTCATGGCTGAGTCATATCCCATTTTATGTATGTACCACATCTTTATCCATTCATCTGTCTGTGGGCATTTAGGTTGCTTCCATTACCTGGCTATTGTAAATAGTGCTGCAATGAACATTGTGGTGAATGTGTGTTTTTGATTTATGGTTGTCTCTGGGTATATGCCCAGAAGAGGGATTGCTGGATCCTATGGTAATTCTATTTCTAGTTTCTTTAAGGAAACTCCATACTCTTCTCCATAGTGACTGTATCAATTTACCTTCCCACCAATAGTGGAAGAGGGTTCCTTTTGTCCACAACCTCCCCAGAATTTGTTGTTTGTAGATTTTCTGATGCTGCCGATTCTAACAGGTGTGAGGTGATACCTCATTGTCATTTTGATTTGCATTTCTCTAATAATTAGTGGTGTTGAGCAGCTTTTCATATGCGTCTTGGTCGTCTCTGTGACTTCTTTGAAGAAACGTCTATTTAGATCTTCTGCCCATTTTTGTATTGGGTTGTTTGTTTTATTAATATTAAGCTGCGTGAGCTGTTTATATATATTGGAGATTAAACCCTTGTCCATTTTTTCGTTTGCGAACGTTTTCGCCCATTCTGAGGGTTGCCTTTTTCCATTCCCGTTTTTTTTTAACCAAAAAAGAAAGAAAGCAAAAGAAGCAGAACACTAATGTGCGTGAAATATGCCTCTTGAAACTGTCGTTTTGAAATATGGACGTCTTTTGAACTTTTTGGTCGATATATGACCCCAGGATTTGTTTTCAGGGCAGGTGTCATTTACAGGCCTGCAATGATTTGGAATATCCACTGACCATTAGCGCTGGGATTAAAGCTGCTGTTGTGTGAAACGGCCACAAGGTGGCAGCAGTTCTCCCTTAGCAAATCTGGTTACCAGGGCAACAGAGCCTCAATGGAAGCCTGTTCTAGATTGGAATTTAGAATGGAATGTGCCAGGAGAAAGCCCCTCAAGTTTGTCTCACTACTTCTTGTTCGTGTTTTTAATTTAATTTTTAATTTTTTATTACAGCAAGTTTGATTACAACGTTGGCTTGTTGTAGGTGTGCAAGATGTGGTTCTGTTACACATATACATATGTCTGTTCTTCCTGGGACACTTTTCCCATGTACATTATGACAGAATGTTGAGTAGTCTTCTCTTGGCATTCCGTAGGTCTTTGGTGATTATATATTTCACCTGTGTTTGTATATGTCTCTTAACACCAATATCGTAATGAATCCAATCCTCACACCTTTCCATTGGTGAACCATAAGTTTGTTTAATGAATCTGTGATTGCCCTTCTCCGTGGAAATATCTGCCCTGGTATCCGTTTTTAGGTAACACCTATAAGTGATATCCTACGATATGTGTCTTTCACTTTCTGACTTACTACAAGTCACGTGCTTACCTATAGACTCATCTACGGGGCTGCAAATGGCATTGTGCTCTTTTTTTCCTTGGCTAATATTCTGTCTTAGCGAGGTCCATTTTCTGCAATGTGATTCCCTGAGGGCTGAGGATTAGCTGACCTGGGCAGCCTGACCCTGCCGGCAAGCCCTCCCTAGGTGTGCCTGTGTTGAGTTCAATAGAAACAGCACTCCAGGCAGCAATAGCCCCTGCAGCTGTGCCTGACTCCATATTCTCTGCCCCGTCAGCAGTCTCGGGGCTGTGCTGGTGGGAGGGTGTGAGGGTCCATGGCTTTGTTGGTGGCCCGGTGTGAGTGGGGCTCTGCTGGAATTTCTGAAGGAGTTGCCAGGTTGCCACCTGTAAAGAAGAGGATGTGTCACCCATAACTTCCACTGGAATTTCTCTCCGGGCTGAGGTGAGGGAGGAAAAAAAACGAGTGGGGGCCGGGACAGGAGTGGTATCTCAGGCAGGGAAATGGAAAGCTTCCAGAAGAGCGCCCGGGGCCAGGACCATCCTGGCTGGCCTGCAGGCACCAAGTTGGCCTGCGTGCTGTCGCTGGTGTGGCTCCACGGCCCTTCCTCTAGGCTTTCAAGCCCTTGTACATATTCAGGTGTTTTACCTGGGAAGGGTGGGAACAGTTCAGCAGCAGCTGGCCTGGGGCTCAGCTCACGTTTACTCACAGAGGCCTTGGCACTGTCCCCCAGCTTTGCAATCATGACGCTCCTTGCGTGGGGGGGCCGGGCTGCTGGCTGTATGGGAGATGATTCCCCACCTCTGACCAATCTCAGAATTGTTTACCGCTGGAGCAAGTGCTCTGATAGGGTTTTCCTCTGTATAACTGCTGGGTACAGGATTTGTTTTTTCTTTTTTGGTTCAAGTTAGAAGTTATTCATCTTTTATGTATTTATTGATATAAGCATGGAAATAATTCATTCATAGAAATACATCTGTGTGAAGGGAAGAACTTTTTTCTGTTTTATTTTTAAATTTCATTTCTAAAAATTTTGCAGTTTATTTATATTTATTTTTCTATACAGCAGGTTATTATTAGTTATCTATTTTATTCATATACATATATACAGGTCAATACCTATCTCCCAACTCATCTGACCACCAACACCCCATGGCTTCCCCCACTTGGTGTCCATACGTTTGTTCTCTACCTCTGTTTCTCTATTTCTGCCCTGCAAACCTGTTCATCTGTACCATATATCTAGGTTCCACATACATGCATTAATACAGAATATTTGTTTTGCTCTTTCTGACTTACTTCATTCTGTATGACAGTCTCTAGATCCACCGACTTCTCTACAAATAACCCAGTTTCATTCCTTTTCATGGCTGAATCATATTCCATTTTATATATGTACCACATCTTTTTCCATTCGTCTGTCTGTGGGCATTTAGGTTGCTTCCATTACCTGGCTGTTGTAAATAGTGCTGCAATGAACATTGTGGTGAATGTGTGTTTTTGATTTATGGTTGTCTCTGTGTATATGCCCAGAAGTGGGATTGCTGGATCCTATGGTAATTCTATTTCTAGTTTCTTTAAGGAAACTCCATACTGTTCTCCATAGTGACTGTATCAATTTACCTTCCCACCAATAGTGGAAGAGGGTTCCTTTTGTCCACACCCTCCCCAGAATTTGTTGTTTGTAGATTTTCTGATGATGCCGATTCTAACAGGTGTGAGGTGATACCTCATTGTCGTTTTGATTTGCATTTCTCTAATAATTAGTGGTGTTGAGCAGCTTTTCATGTGCGTCTTGGCCGTCTCTGTGACTTCTTTGAAGAAACGTCTATTTAGATCTGCCCATTTTTGTATTGGGTTGTTTGTTTTATTAATATTAAGCTGCGTGAGCTGTTTATATATATTGGAGATTAAACCTTTGTCCATTGATTCGTTTGCGAACGTTTTCGCCCATTCTGAGGGTTGCCTTTTTCCATTCCCGTTTTTTTTTAACCAAAAAAGAAAGAAAGCAAAAGAAGCAGAACACTAATGTGCGTGAAATATGCCTCTTGAAACTGTCGTTTTGAAATATGGACGTCTTTTGAACTTTTTGGTCGATATATGACCCCAGGAATTGTTTTCAGGGCAGGTGTCATTTACAGGCCTGCAATGATTTGGAATATCCACTGACCAGTAGCGCTGGGATTAAAGCTGCTGTTGTGCGAAATGGCCACAAGGTGGCAGCAGTTCTCCCTTAGCAAATCTGGTTACCAGGGCAACAGAGCCTCAATGGAAGCCTGTTCTAGATTGGAATTTAGAATGGAATGTGCCAGGAGAAAGCCCCTCAAGTTTGTCTCACTACTTCTTGTTCGTGTTTTTAATTTAATTTTTAATTTTTTATTACAGCAAGTTTGATTACAACGTTTGCTTGTTGTAGGTGTGCAAGATGTGGTTCTTTTACACATATACATATGTCTGTTCTTCCTGGGACCCTTTTCCCATGTACGTTATGACAGAATGTTGAGTAGTCTTCTCTTGGCATTCCGTAGGTCTTTGGTGATTATATATTTCACCTGTGTTTGTATATGTCTCTTAACCCCAATATCGTAATGAATCCAATCCTCACACCTTTCCATTGGTGAACCATAAGTTTGTTTAATGAATCTGTGATTGCCCTTCTCCGTGGAAATATCTGCCCTGGTATCCGTTTTTAGGTAACACCTATAAGTGATATCCTACGATATGTGTCTTTCACTTTCTGACTTACTACAAGTCACGTGATTACCTGTAGACTCATCTACGGGGCTGCAAATGGCATTGTGCTCTTTTTTTCCTTGGCTAATATTCTGTCTTAGCGAGGTCCATTTTCTGCAATGTGATTCCCTGAGGGCTGAGGATTAGCTGACCTGGGCAGCCTGACCCTGCCGGCAAGCCCTCCCTAGGTGTGCCTGGGTTGAGTTCAATAGAAACAGCACTCCAGGCAGCAATAGCCCCTGCAGCTGTGCCTGACTCCATATTCTCTGCCCCGTCAGCAGTCTCGGGGCTGTGCTGGTGGGAGGGTGTGAGGGTCCATGGCTTTGTTGGTGGCCCGGTGTGAGTGGGGCTCTGCTGGAATTTCTGAAGGAGTTGCCAGGTTGCCACCTGTAAAGAAGAGGATGTGTCACCCATAACTTCCACTGGAATTTCTCTCCGGGCTGAGGTGAGGGAGGAAAAAAAGGAGTGGGGGCCGGGACAGGAGTGGTATCTCAGGCAGGGAAATGGAAAGCTTCCAGAAGAGCGCCCGGGGCCAGGACCATCCTGGCTGGCCTGCAGGCACCAAGTTGGCCTGCGTGCTGTCGCTGGTGTGGCTCCACGGCCCTTCCTCTAGGCTTTCAAGCCCTTGTACATATTCAGGTGTTTTACCTGGGCAGGGTGGGAACAGTTCAGCAGCAGCTGGCCTGGGGCTCAGCTCACGTTTACTCACAGAGGCCTTGGCACTGTCCCCCAGCTTTGCAATCATGACGCTCCTTGAGTGGGGGGGCCGGGCTGCTGGCTGTATGGGAGATGATTCCCCACCTCTGACCAATCTCAGAATTGTTTACCGCTGGAACAAGTGCCCTGATAGGGTTTTCCTCTGTATAACTGCTGGGTACAGGATTTGTTTTTTCTTTTTTGGTTCAAGTTAGAAGTTATTCATCTTTTATGTATTTATTGATATAAGCATGGAAATAATTCATTCATAGAAATACATCTGTGTGAAGGGAAGAACTTTTTTCTGTTTTATTTTAAAATTTCATTTCTAAAAATTTTGCAGTTTATTTATATTTATTTTTCTATACAGCAGGTTATTATTAGTTATCTATTTTATTCATATACATATATACAGGTCAATACCTATCTCCCAACTCATCTGACCACCAACACCCCATGGCTTCGCCCACTTGGTGTCCATACGTTTGTTCTCTACCTCTGTTTCTCTATTTCTGCCCTGCAAACCTGTTCATCTGTACCATATATCTAGGTTCCACATACATGCATTAATACAGAATATTTGTTTTGCTCTTTCTGACTTACTTCATTCTGTATGACAGTCTCTAGATCCACCGACTTCTCTACAAATAACCCAGTTTCATTCCTTTTCATGGCTGAATCATATTCCATTTTATATATGTACCACATCTTTTTCCATTCGTCTGTCTGTGGGCATTTAGGTTGCTTCCATTACCTGGCTGTTGTAAATAGTGCTGCAATGAACATTGTGGTGAATGTGTGTTTTTGATTTATGGTTGTCTCTGTGTATATGCCCAGAAGTGGGATTGCTGGATCCTATGGTAATTCTATTTCTAGTTTCTTTAAGGAAACTCCATACTGTTCTCCATAGTGACTGTATCAATTTACCTTCCCACCAATAGTGGAAGAGGGTTCCTTTTGTCCACACTCTCCCCAGAATTTGTTGTTTGTAGATTTTCTGATGATGCCGATTCTAACAGGTGTGAGGTGATACCTCATTGTCGTTTTGATTTGCATTTCTCTAATAATTAGTGGTGTTGAGCAGCTTTTCATGTGCGTCTTGGCCGTCTCTGTGACTTCTTTGAAGAAACGTCTATTTAGATCTTCTGCCCATTTTTGTATTGGGTTGTTTGTTTTATTAATATTAAGCTGCGTGAGCTGTTTATATATATTGGAGATTAAACCCTTGTCCATTGATTCGTTTGCGAACGTTTTCGCCCATTCTGAGGGTTGCCTTTTTCCATTCCCGTTTTTTTTTAACCAAAAAAGAAAGAAAGCAAAAGAAGCAGAACACTAATGTGCGTGAAATATGCCTCTTGAAACTGTCGTTTTGAAATATGGACGTCTTTTGAAATTTTTGGTCGATATATGACCCCAGGAATTGTTTTCAGGGCAGGTGTCATTTACAGGCCTGCAATGATTTGGAATATCCACTGACCAGTAGCGCTGGGATTAAAGCTGCTGTTGTGCGAAATGGCCACAAGGTGGCAGCAGTTCTCCCTTAGCAAATCTGGTTACCAGGGCAACAGAGCCTCAATGGAAGCCTGTTCTAGATTGGAATTTAGAATGGAATGTGCCAGGAGAAAGCCCCTCAAGTTTGTCTCACTACTTCTTGTTCGTGTTTTTAATTTAATTTTTAATTTTTTATTACAGCAAGTTTGATTACAACGTTTGCTTGTTGTAGGTGTGCAAGATGTGGTTCTTTTACACATATACATATGTCTGTTCTTCCTGGGACCCTTTTCCCATGTACGTTATGACAGAATGTTGAGTAGTCTTCTCTTGGCATTCCGTAGGTCTTTGGTGATTATATATTTCACCTGTGTTTGTATATGTCTCTTAACCCCAATATCGTAATGAATCCAATCCTCACACCTTTCCATTGGTGAACCATAAGTTTGTTTAATGAATCTGTGATTGCCCTTCTCCGTGGAAATATCTGCCCTGGTATCCGTTTTTAGGTAACACCTATAAGTGATATCCTACGATATGTGTCTTTCACTTTCTGACTTACTACAAGTCACGTGATTACCTGTAGACTCATCTACGGGGCTGCAAATGGCATTGTGCTCTTTTTTTCCTTGGCTAATATTCTGTCTTAGCGAGGTCCATTTTCTGCAATGTGATTCCCTGAGGGCTGAGGATTAGCTGACCTGGGCAGCCTGACCCTGCCGGCAAGCCCTCCCTAGGTGTGCCTGGGTTGAGTTCAATAGAAACAGCACTCCAGGCAGCAATAGCCCCTGCAGCTGTGCCTGACTCCATATTCTCTGCCCCGTCAGCAGTCTCGGGGCTGTGCTGGTGGGAGGGTGTGAGGGTCCATGGCTTTGTTGGTGGCCCGGTGTGAGTGGGGCTCTGCTGGAATTTCTGAAGGAGTTGCCAGGTTGCCACCTGTAAAGAAGAGGATGTGTCACCCATAACTTCCACTGGAATTTCTCTCCGGGCTGAGGTGAGGGAGGAAAAAAAGGAGTGGGGGCCGGGACAGGAGTGGTATCTCAGGCAGGGAAATGGAAAGCTTCCAGAAGAGCGCCCGGGGCCAGGACCATCCTGGCTGGCCTGCAGGCACCAAGTTGGCCTGCGTGCTGTCGCTGGTGTGGCTCCACGGCCCTTCCTCTAGGCTTTCAAGCCCTTGTACATATTCAGGTGTTTTACCTGGGAAGGGTGGGAACAGTTCAGCAGCAGCTGGCCTGGGGCTCAGCTCACGTTTACTCACAGAGGCCTTGGCACTGTCCCCCAGCTTTGCAATCATGACGCTCCTTGAGTGGGGGGGCCGGGCTGCTGGTTGTATGGGAGATGATTCCCCACCTCTGACCAATCTCAGAATTGTTTACCGCTGGAACAAGTGCCCTGATAGGGTTTTCCTCTGTATAACTGCTGGGTACAGGATTTGTTTTTTCTTTTTTGGTTCAAGTTAGAAGTTATTCATCTTTTATGTATTTATTGATATAAGCATGGAAATAATTCATTCATAGAAATACATCTGTGTGAAGGGAAGAACTTTTTTCTGTTTTATTTTTAAATTTCATTTCTAAAAATTTTGCAGTTTATTTATATTTATTTTTCTATACAGCAGGTTATTATTAGTTATCTATTTTATTCATATACATATATACAGGTCAATACCTATCTCCCAACTCATCTGACCACCAACACCCCATGGCTTCGCCCACTTGGTGTCCATACGTTTGTTCTCTACCTCTGTTTCTCTATTTCTGCCCTGCAAACCTGTTCATCTGTACCATATATCTAGGTTCCACATACATGCATTAATACAGAATATTTGTTTTGCTCTTTCTGACTTACTTCATTCTGTATGACAGTCTCTAGATCCACCGACTTCTCTACAAATAACCCAGTTTCATTCCTTTTCATGGCTGAATCATATTCCATTTTATATATGTACCACATCTTTTTCCATTCGTCTGTCTGTGGGCATTTAGGTTGCTTCCATTACCTGGCTGTTGTAAATAGTGCTGCAATGAACATTGTGGTGAATGTGTGTTTTTGATTTATGGTTGTCTCTGTGTATATGCCCAGAAGTGGGATTGCTGGATCCTATGGTAATTCTATTTCTAGTTTCTTTAAGGAAACTCCATACTGTTCTCCATAGTGACTGTATCAATTTACCTTCCCACCAATAGTGGAAGAGGGTTCCTTTTGTCCACACCCTCCCCAGAATTTGTTGTTTGTAGATTTTCTGATGATGCCGATTCTAACAGGTGTGAGGTGATACCTCATTGTCGTTTTGATTTGCATTTCTCTAATAATTAGTGGTGTTGAGCAGCTTTTCATGTGCGTCTTGGCCGTCTCTGTGACTTCTTTGAAGAAACGTCTATTTAGATCTTCTGCCCATTTTTGTATTGGGTTGTTTGTTTTATTAATATTAAGCTGCGTGAGCTGTTTATATATATTGGAGATTAAACCCTTGTCCATTTTTTCGTTTGCGAAGTTTTCGCCCATTCTGAGGGTTGCCTTTTTCCATTCCAGTTTTTTTTTAACCAAAAAAGAAAGAAAACAAAAGAAGCAGAACACTAATGTGCGTGAAATATGCCTCTTGAAACTGTCGTTTTGAAATATGGACGTCTTTTGAACTTTTTGGTCAATATATGACCCCAGGATTTGTTTTCAGGGCAGGTGTCATTTACAGGCCTGCAATGATTTGGAATATCCACTGACCATTAGCGCTGGGATTAAAGCTGCTGTTGTGTGAAACGGCCACAAGGTGGCAGCAGTTCTCCCGTAGCAAATCTGGTTACTAGGGCAACAGAGCCTCAATGGAAGCCTGTTCTAGATTGGAATTTAGAATGGAATGTGCCAGGAGAAAGCCCCTCAAGTTTGTCTCACTACTTCTTGTTCGTGTTTTTAATTTAATTTTTAATTTTTTATTACAGCAAGTTTGATTACAACGTTTGCTTGTTGTAGGTGTGCAAGATGTGATTCTGTTACACATATACATATGTCTGTTCTTCCTGGGACCCTTTTCCCATGTACATTATGACAGAATGTTGAGTAGTCTTCTCTTGGCATTCCGTAGGTCTTTGGTGATTATATATTTCACCTGTGTTTGTATATGTCTCTTAACCCCAATATCGTAATGAATCCAATCCTCACACCTTTCCATTGGTGAACCATAAGTTTGTTTAATGAATCTGTGATTGCCCTTCTCCGTGGAAATATCTGCCCTGGTATCCGTTTTTAGGTAACACCTATAAGTGATATCCTACGATATGTGTCTTTCACTTTCTGACTTACTACAAGTCACGTGATTACCTGTAGACTCATCTACGGGGCTGCAAATGGCATTGTGCTCTTTTTTTCCTTGGCTAATATTCTGTCTTAGCGAGGTCCATTTTCTGCAATGTGATTCCCTGAGGGCTGAGGATTAGCTGACCTGGGCAGCCTGACCCTGCCGGCAAGCCCTCCCCAGGTGTGCCTGGGTTGAGGTCAATAGAAACAGCACTCCAGGCAGCAATAGCCCCTGCAGCTGTGCCTGACTCCATATTCTCTGCCCCGTCAGCAGTCTCGGGGCTGTGCTGGTGGGAGGGTGTGAGGGTCCACGGCTTTTTTGGTGGCCCGGTGTGAGTGGGGATCTGCTGGACTTTCTGCAGGAGTTGCCAGGCTGCCACCTGTAAAGAAGAGGATGTGTCACCCATAACTTCCGCTGGAATTTCTCTCCGGGCTGAGGTGAGGAAGGAAAAAAAGGAGTGGGGGCCGAGACAGGAGGGGTATCTCAGGCAGGGAAATGGAAAGCTTCCAGAAGAGCGCCTGGGACCAGGACCATCCTGGCTGGCCTGCAGGCACCAAGTTGGCCTGCGTGCTGTCGCTGTTGTGGCTCCACAACCCTTCCTCTAGGAGTTCAAGCCCTTGTACATATTCAGGTGTTTTACCTGGGAAGGGTGGGAACAGTTCAGCAGCAGCTGGCCTGGGGCTCAGCTCACGTTTACTCACAGAGGCCTCGGCACTGTCCCCCAGCTTTGCAATAAGGACGCTCCTTGCGTGGGGGGGCCGGGCTGCTGGCTGTATGGGAGATGATTCCCAACCTCTGACCAATTTCAGAATTGTTTACCGCTGGAGCAAGTGCCCTGATAGGATTTTCCTCTGTATAACTGCTGGGTTCAGGTTTTTTTTTTCTTTTTTGTTCACGTTAGAATTTATTCATCTTTTATGTATTTATTGATATAAGCATGGAAATAATACATTCATAAAAATATATCTGTGTGAAGGGAAGAACTTTTTCCTGTTTTATTTTTAAATGTCATTTCTAAAAATTTTGAAGTTTAATTATATTTATTTTTCTATACAGCAGGTTATTATTAGTTATCTATTTTATTCATATACATATATACAGGTCAATACCTATCTCCCAACTCATCTGACCACCAACACCCCATGGCTTCCCCCACTTGGTGTCCATACGTTTGTTCTCTACCTCTGTTTCTCTATTTCTGCCCTGCAAACCTGTTCATCTGTACCATATATCTAGGTTCCACATACATGCATTAATACAGAATATTTGTTTTGCTCTTTCTGACTTACTTCATTCTGTATGACAGTCTCTAGATCCACCGACTTCTCTACAAATAACCCAGTTTCATTCCTTTTCATGGCTGAGTCATATTCCCTTTTATATATGTACCACATCTTTATCCATTCGTCTGTCTGTGGGCATTTAGGTTGCTTCCATTACCTGGCTATTGTAAATAGTGCTGCAATGAACATTGTGGTGAATGTGTGTTTTTGATTTATGGTTTTCTCTGGGTATATGCCCAGAAGTGGGATTGCTGGATCCTATGGTAATTCTATTTCTACTTTCTTTAAGGAAACTCCATACTGTTCTCCATAGTGACTGTATCAATTTACCTTCCCACTAATAGTGGAAGAGGGTTCCTTTTGTCCATACCCTCCCCAGAATTTGTTGTTTGTAGATTTTCTGATGATGCCGATTCTAACAGGTGTGAGGTGATACCTCATTGTCGTTGTGATTTGCATTTCTCTAATAATTAGTGGTGTTGAGCAGCTTTTCATGTGCGTCTTGGCCGTCTCTGTGACTTCTTTGAAGAAACGTCTATTTAGATCTTCTGCCCATTTTTGTATTGGGTTGTTTGTTTTATTAATATTAAGCTGCGTGAGCTGTTTATATATGTTGGAGATTAAACCATTGTCCATTGATTCGTTTGCGAACATTTTGGCCCATTCTGAGGGTTGCCTTTTTCCATTCCCGTTTTTTTTAACCAAAAAAGAAAGAAAGCAAAAGAAGCAGAACACTAATGTGCGTGAAATATGCCTCTTGAAACTGACGTTTTGAAATATGGACGTCTTTTGAACTTTTTGGTCGATATATGACCCCAGGATTTGTTTTCAGGGCAGGTGTCATTTACAGGCCAGCAATGATTTGGAATATCCACTGACCATTAGCGCTGGGATTAAAGCTGATGTTGTGTGAAACGGCCACAAGGTGGCAGCAGTTCTCCCTTAGCAAATCTGGTTACCAGGGCAACAGAGCCTCAATGGAAACCGTGTTCTAGATTGGAATTTAGAATGGAATGTGCCAGGAGAAAGCCCCTCAAGTTTGTCTCACTACTTCTTGTTCGTGTTTTTAATTTAATTTTTAATTTTTTATTACAGCAAGTTTGATTACAACGTTTGGCTTGTTGTAGGTGTGCAAGATGTGGTTCTTTTACACATATACATATGTCTGTTCTTCCTGGGACCCTTTTCCCATGTACGTTATGACAGAATGTTGAGTAGTCTTCTCTTGGCATTCCGTAGGTCTTTGGTGATTATATATTTCACCTGTGTTTGTATATGTCTCTTAACCCCAATATCGTAATGAATCCAATCCTCACACCTTTCCATTGGTGAACCATAAGTTTGTTTAATGAATCTGTGATTGCCCTTCTCCGTGGAAATATCTTCCCTGGTATCCGTTTTTAGGTAACACCTATAAGTGATATCCTACGGTATGTGTCTTTCACTTTCTGACTTACTACAAGTCACATGATTACCTGTAGACTCATCTACGGAACTGCAAATGGCATTGTGTCCTTTTTTTCCTTGGCTAATATTCTGTCTTAGCGAGGTCCATTTTCTGCAATGTGATTCCCTGAGGGCTGAGGATTAGCTGACCAGGGCAGCCTGATCCTGCCGGCGAGCCCTCCCCAGGTGTGCCTGGGTTGAGGTCAATAGAAACAGCACTCCAGGCAGCAATAGCCCCTGCAGCTGTGCCTGACTCCATATTCTCTGCCCCGTCAGCAGTCTCGGGGATGTGCTGGTGGGAGGGTGTGAGGGTCCACGGCTTTTTTGGTGGCCCGGTGTGAGTGGGGATCTGCTGGACTTTCTGCAGGAGTTGCCAGGCTGCCACCTGTAAAGAAGAGGATGTGTCACCCATAACTTCCGCTGGAATTTCTCTCCGGGCTGAGGTGAGGAAGGAAAAAAAGGAGTGGGGGCCGGGACAGGAGGGGTATCTCAGGCAGGGAAATGGAAAGCTTCCAGAAGAGCGCCTGGGGCCAGGACCATCCTGGCTGGCCTGCAGGCACCAAGTTGGCCTGCGTGCTGTCGCTGGTGTGTCTCCACGACCCTTCCTCTAGGCGTTCAAGCCCTTGTACATATTCAGGTGTTTTACCTGGGAAGGGTGGGAACAGTTCAGCAGCAGCTGGCCTTGGGCTCAGCTCACGTTTACTCACAGAGGCCTCGGCACGGTCCCCCAGCTTTGCAATGAGGACGCTCCTTGCGTGGGGGGGCCGGGCTGCTGGCTGTATGTGAGATGATTCCCCACCTCTGACCAATTTCAGAATTGTTTACCGCTGGAGCAAGTGCCCTGATAGGGTTTTCCTCTGTATAACTGCTGTGTTGAGGATTTTTTTTTTCTTTTTTGGTTCAAGTTAGAATTCATTCATCTTTTATGTATTTACTGATATAAGCATGGAAATAATTCATTCATTGAAATACATCTGTGTGAAGGGAAGAACTTTTTTCTGTTTTATTTTGAAATGTCATTTCTAAAAATTTTGAGGTATAATTATATTTATTTTTCTATACAGCAGGTTATTATTAGTTATCTATTTTATTCATATACATATATACAGGTCAATACCTATCTCCCAACTCATCTGACCACCAACACCCCATGGCTTCCCCCACTTGGTGTCCATACGTTTGTTCTCTACCTCTGTTTCTCTATTTCTGCCCTGCAAACCTGTTCATCTGTACCATATATCTAGGTTCCACATACATGCATTAATACAGAATATTTGTTTTGCTCTTTCTGACTTACTTCATTCTGTATGACAGTCTCTAGATCCACCGACTTCTCTACAAATAACCCAGTTTCATTCCTTTTCATGGCTGAGTCATATTCCCTTTTATATATGTACCACATCTTTATCCATTCGTCTGTCTGTGGGCATTTAGGTTGCTTCCATTACCTGGCTATTGTAAATAGTGCTGCAATGAACATTGTGGTGAATGTGTGTTTTTGATTTATGGTTTTCTCTGGGTATATGCCCAGAAGTGGGATTGCTGGATCCTATGGTAATTCTATTTCTACTTTCTTTAAGGAAACTCCATACTGTTCTCCATAGTGACTGTATCAATTTACCTTCCCACTAATAGTGGAAGAGGGTTCCTTTTGTCCATACCCTCCCCAGAATTTGTTGTTTGTAGATTTTCTGATGATGCCGATTCTAACAGGTGTGAGGTGATACCTCATTGTCGTTGTGATTTGCATTTCTCTAATAATTAGTGGTGTTGAGCAGCTTTTCATGTGCGTCTTGGCCGTCTCTGTGACTTCTTTGAAGAAACGTCTATTTAGATCTTCTGCCCATTTTTGTATTGGGTTGTTTGTTTTATTAATATTAAGCTGCGTGAGCTGTTTATATATGTTGGAGATTAAACCATTGTCCATTGATTCGTTTGCGAACATTTTGGCCCATTCTGAGGGTTGCCTTTTTCCATTCCCGTTTTTTTTAACCAAAAAAGAAAGAAAGCAAAAGAAGCAGAACACTAATGTGCGTGAAATATGCCTCTTGAAACTGTCGTTTTGAAATATGGACGTCTTTTGAACTTTTTGGTCGATATATGACCCCAGGATTTGTTTTCAGGGCAGGTGTCATTTACAGGCCAGCAATGATTTGGAATATCCACTGACCATTAGCGCTGGGATTAAAGCTGATGTTGTGTGAAACGGCCACAAGGTGGCAGCAGTTCTCCCTTAGCAAATCTGGTTACCAGGGCAACAGAGCCTCAATGGAAGCCGTGTTCTAGATTGGAATTTAGAATGGAATGTGCCAGGAGAAAGCCCCTCAAGTTTGTCTCACTACTTCTTGTTCGTGTTTTTAATTTAATTTTTAATTTTTTATTACAGCAAGTTTGATTACAACGTTTGGCTTGTTGTAGGTGTGCAAGATGTGGTTCTTTTACACATATACATATGTCTGTTCTTCCTGGGACCCTTTTCCCATGTACGTTATGACAGAATGTTGAGTAGTCTTCCCTTGGCATTCCGTAGGTCTTTGCTGATTATATATTTCACCTGAGTTTGTATATGTCTCTTAACCCCAATATCGTAATGAATCCAATCCTCACACCTTTCCATTGGTGAACCATAAGTTTGTTTAATGAATCTGTGATTGCCCTTCTCCGTGGAAATATCTTCCCTGGTATCCGTTTTTAGGTAACACCTATAAGTGATATCCTACGATATGTGTCTTTCACTTTCTGACTTACTACAAGTCACATGATTACCTGTAGACTCATCTACGGGGCTGCAAATGGCATTGTGCCCTTTTTTTCCTTGGCTAATATTCTGTCTTAGCGAGGTCCATTTTCTGCAATGTGATTCCCTGAGGGCTGAGGATTAGCTGACCAGGGCAGCCTGATCCTGCCGGCAAGCCCTCCCCAGGTGTGCCTGGGTTGAGATCAATAGAAACAGCACTCCAGGCAGCAATAGCCCCTGCAGCTGTGCCTGACTCCATATTCTCTGCCCCGTCAGCAGTCTCGGGGCTGTGCTGGTGGGAGGGTGTGAGGGTCCACGGCTTTTTTGGTGGCCCGGTGTGAGTGGGGCTCTGCTGGACTTTCTGCAGGAGTTGCCAGGCTGCCACCTGTAAAGAAGAGGATGTGTCACCCATAACTTCCGCTGGAATTTCTCTCCGGGCTGCGGTGAGGGAGGAAAAAAAGGAGTGGGGGCCGGGACAGGAGGGGTGTCTCAGGCAGAGAAATGGAAAGCTTCCAGAAGAGCACCTGGGTCCAGGATCAACCTGGCTGGCCTGCAGGCACCAAGTTGGCCTGCGTGCTGTCCCTGGTGTGTCTCCACGACCCTTCCTCTAGGCGTTCAAGCCCTTGTACATATTCAGGTGTTTTACCTGGGAAGGGTGGGAACAGTTTAGCAGCAGCTGGCCTTGGGCTCAGCTCACGTTTACTCACAGAGGCCTCGGCACGGTCCCCCAGGTTTGCAATGAGGACGCTCCTTGCGTGGTGGGGCCGGGCTGCTGGCTGTATGGGAGATGATTTCCCACCTCTGACCAATTTCAGAATTGTTTACCGCTGGAGCAAGTGCCCTGATAAGGTTTTCCTCTGTATAACTGCTGGGTTCAGGATTTATTTTTTCTTTTTTGGTTCAAGTTAGAATTCATTCATCTTTTATGTATTTACTGATATAAGCATGGAAATAATTCATTCATAGAAATACATCTGTGTGAAGGGAAGAACTATTTTCTGTTTTATTTTTAAATTTCATTTCTAAAAATTTTGAAGTTTAAATATATTTATTTTTCTATACAGCAGGTTATTATTAGTTATCTATTTTATTCATATACATATATACAGGTCAATACCTATCTCCCAACTCATCTGACCAACAACACCACATGGCTTCCCCCGCTTGGTGTCCATACGTTTGTTCTCTACCTCTGTTTCTCTATTTCTGCCCTGAAAACCTGTTCATCTGTACCATATATCTAGGTTCCACATACATGCATTAATACAGAATATTTGTTTTGCTCTTTCTGACTTACTTCATTCTGTATGACAGTCTCTAGATCCACCGACTTCTCTACAAATAACCCAGTTTCATTCCTTTTCATGGCTGAGTCATATCCTATTTTATATATGTACCACATCTTTATCCATTCGTCTGTCTGTGGGCATTTAGGTTGCTTCCATTACCAGGCTATTGTAAATAGTGCTGCAATGAACATTGTGGTGAATGTGTGTTTTTGATTTATGGTTTTGTCTGGGTATATGCCCAGAAGTGGGATTGCTGGATCCTATGGTAATTCTATTTCTAGTTTCTTTAAGGAAACTCCATACTGTTCTCCATAGTGACTGTATCTTTTTACCTTCCCACCAATAGTGGAAGAGGGTTCCATTTGTCCACATCCTCCCCAGAATTTGTTGTTTGTAGATTTTCTGATGATGCCGATTCTAACAGGTGTGAGGTGATACCTCATTGTCGTTTTGATTTGCATTTCTCTAATAATTAGTGGTGTTGAGCAGCTTTTCATGTGCGTCTTGGCCGTCTCTGTGACTTCTTTGAAGAAACGTCTATTTAGATCTTCTGCCCATTTTTGTATTGGGTTCTTTGTTTTATTGATATTAAGCTGCGTGAGCTGTTTATATATATTGGAGATTAAACCCTTGTCCATTGATTCGTTTGCGAACGTTTTCGCCCATTCTGAGGGTTGCCTTTTCCATTCCCGTTTTTTTAACCAAAAAAGAAAGAAAGCAAAAGAAGCAGAACACTTATGTGCATGAAATATGCCACTTGAAACTGTCGTTTTGAAATATGGACGTCTTTTGAGCTTTTTGGTCGATATATGACCCCAGGATTTGTTTTCAGGGCAGGTGTCATTTACAGGCCTGCAATGATTTGGAATATCCACTGACCAGTAGCGCTGGGATTAAAGCTGCTGTTGTGTGTAACGGCCACAAGGTGGCAGCAGTTCTCCCTTAGAAAATCCGGTTATTAGGGCAACAGAGCCTCAATGGAAGTCGTGTTCTAGATTGGAATTTAGAATGGAATGTGCCAGGAGAAAGCCCCTCAAGTTTGTCTCACTACTTCTTGTTCGTGTTTTTAATTTAATTTTTTATTTTTTATTACAGCCAGTTTGATTACAACGTTTGGTTTGTTGTAGGTGTGCAAGATATGGTTCTTTTACACATATACATATGTCTGTTCTTCCTGGGACCCTTTTCCCATGTACGTATGTTAGAATGTTGAGTAGTCTTCTGTTGGCATTCCGTAGGTCTTTGGTGATTATATATTTCACCTGTGTTTGTATATGTCTCTTAACCCCAATATCGTAATGAATCCAATCCTCACACCTTTCCATTGGTGAACCATAAGTTTGTTTAATGAATCTGTGATTGCCCTTCTCCGTGGAAATATCTGCCCTGGTATCCGTTTTTAGGTAACACCTATAAGTGATATCCTACGATATGTGTCTTTCACTTTCTGACTTACTACAAGTCACGTGATTACCTGTAGACTCATCTATGGGGCTGCAAATGGCATTGTGTCCTTTTATTCCTTGGCTAATATTCTGTCTTAGCGAGGTCCACTTTCTGCAATGTGATTCCCTGAGGGCTGAGGATTAGCTGACCTGGGCAGCCTGACCCTGCCGGCAAGCACTCTCCAGGTGTGCCTGGGTTGAGGTCAATAGAAACAGCACTCCAGGCAGCAATAGCCCCTGCAGCTGTGCCTGACTCCATATTCTCTGCCCCGTCAGCAGTCTCGAGGCTGTGCTGGTGGGAGGGTGTGAGGGTCCACGGCTTTGTTGGTGGCCCGGTGTGAGTGGGGCTCTGCTGGACTTTCTGCAGGAGTTGCCAGGCTGCCACCTGTAAAGAAGAGGATGTGTCACCCATAACTTCCACTGGAATTTCTCTCCGGGCTGAGGTGAGGAAGGAAAAAAAAAAGAGTGGGGGCCGGGACAGGAGGTGTATCTCAGGCAGGGAAATGGAAAGCTTCCAGAAGAGCGCCCGGGGCCAGGACCATCCTGGCTGGCCTGCAGGCACCAAGTTGGCCTGCGTGCTGTCGCTGGTGTGACTCCACAGCCCTGCCTCTAGGCTTTCAAGTCCTTGTACATATTCAGGTGTTTTACCTGGGAAGGGTGGGAACAGTTCAGCAGCAGCTGGCCTGGGGCTCAGCTCACATTTACTCACAGAGGCCTCGGCACGGTCCCCCAGCTTTGCAATGAGGACGCTCCTTGCGTGGGGGGGCCGGGCTGCTGGCTGTATGGGAGATGATTCCCCACCTCTGACCAATCTCAGAATTGTTTACCGCTGGAGCAAGTGCCCTGATAGGGTTTTCCTCTGTATAACTGCTGGGTTCAGGTTTTTTTTTCTTTTTTGTTTCAAGTTAGTATTTATTCATCTTTTATGTATTTATTGATATAAGCATGGAAATAATTCATTCATATAAATACATCTGTGTGAAGGGAAGTACTTTTTTCTGTTTTATTTTTAAATTTCATTTCTAAAAATTTTGAAGTTTAATTATATTTATTTTTCTATACAGCAGGTTATTATTAGTTATCTATTTTATTCATATACATATATACAGGTCAATACCTATCTCCCAACTCATCTGACGACCAACACCCCATGGCTTCCCCGACTTGGTGTCCATACGTTTGTTCTCTACCTCTGTTTCTCTATTTCTGCCCTGCAAACCTGTTCATCTGTACCATATATCTAGGTTCCACATACATGCATTAATACAGAATATTTGTTTTGCTCTTTCTGACTTACTTCATTCTGTATGACAATCTCTAGATCCACCGACTTCTCTACAAATAACCCAGTTTCATTCCTTTTCATGGCTGAGTCATATTCCATTTTATATATGTACCACATCTTTATCCATTCGTCTGTCTGTGGGCATTTAGGTTGCTTCCATTACCTGGCTATTGTAAATAGTGCTGCAATGAATATTGTGGTGCATGTGTGTTTTTGATTTATGGTTTTCTCTGGGTATATGCCCAGAAGTGGGATTGCTGGATCCTATGGTAATTCTATTTCTAGTTTCTTTAAGGAAACTCCATACTGTTCTCCATAGTGACTGTATCAATTTACCTTCCCAGCAATAGTGGAAGAGGGTTCCTTTTGTCCACACCCTCCCCAGAATTTGTTGTTTGTAGATTTTCTGATGATGCCGATTCTAACAGGTGTGAGGTGATACCTCATTGTCGTTTTGATTTGCATTTCTCTAATAATTAGTGGTGTTGAGCAGCTTTTCATGTGCGTCTTGGCCGTCTCTGTGACTTCTTGGAAGAAACGTCTATTTAGATCTTCTGCCCATTTTTGTATTGGGTTCTTTGTTTTATTGATATTAAGCTGCATGAGCTGGTTATATATATTGGAGATTAAACCTTTGCCCATTGATTCGTTTGCGAACGTTTTCGCCCATTCTGAGGGTTGCCTTTTTCCATTCCTGTTTATTTTTTACCAAAAAAGAAAGAAAGCAAAAGAAGCAGAACACTAATGTGCGTGAAATATGCCTCTTGAAACTGTCGTTTTGAAATATGGACGTCTTTTGAACTTTTTGGTCGATATATGACCCCAGGATTTGTTTTCAGGGCAGGTGTCATTTACAGGCCTGCAATGATTTGGAATATCCACTGACCAGTAGCGCTGGGATTAAAGCTGCTGTTGTGCGAAATGGCCACAAGGTGGCAGCAGTTCTCCCTTAGCAAATCTGGTTACCATGGCAACAGAGCCTCAATGGAAGCCTGTTCTAGATTGGAATTTAGAATGGAATGTGCCAGGAGAAAGCCCCTCAAGTTTGTCTCACTACTTCTTGTTCGTGTTTTTAATTTAATTTTTAATTTTTTATTACAGCAAGTTTGATTACAACGTTTGCTTGTTGTAGGTGTGCAAGATGTGGTTCTTTTACACATATACATATGTCTGTTCTTCCTGGGACCCTTTTCCCATGTACGTTATGACAGAATGTTGAGTAGTCTTCTCTTGGCATTCCGTAGGTCTTTGGTGATTATATATTTCACCTGTGTTTGTATATGTCTCTTAACCCCAATATCGTAATGAATCCAATCCTCACACCTTTCCATTGGTGAACCATAAGTTTGTTTAATGAACCTGTGATTGCCCTTCTCCATGGAAATATCTGCCCTGGTATCCGTTTTTAGGTAACACCTATAAGTGATATCCTACGATATGTGTCTTTCACTTTCTGACTTACTACAAGTCACGTGATTACCTGTAGACTCATCTACGGGGCTGCAAATGGCATTGTGCTCTTTTTTTCCTTGGCTAATATTCTGTCTTAGCGAGGTCCATTTTCTGCAATGTGATTCCCTGAGGGCTGAGGATTAGCTGACCTGGGCAGCCTGACCCTGCCGGCAAGCCCTCCCCAGGTGTGCGTGGGTTGAGTTCAATAGAAACAGCACTCCAGGCAGCAATAGCCCCTGCAGCTGTGCCTGACTCCATATTCTCTGCCCCGTCAGCAGTCTCGGGGCTGTGCTGGTGGGATGTTGTGAGGGTCCACGGCTTTGTTGGTGGCCCGGTGTGAGTGGGGCTCTGCTGGAATTTCTGCAGGAGTTGCCAGGTTGCCACCTGTAAAGAAGAGGATGTGTCACCCATAACTTCCACTGGAATTTCTCTCCGGGCTGAGGTGAGGGAGGAAAAAAAGGAGTGGGGGCCGGGACAGGAGTGGTATCTCAGGCAGGGAAATGGAAAGCTTCCAGAAGAGCGCCCGGGTCCAGGACCATCCTGGCTGGCCTGCAGGCACCAAGTTGGCCTGCGTGCTGTCGCTGGTGTGTCTCCACGGCCCTTCCTCTAGGCTTTCAAGCCCTTGTACATATTCAGGTGTTTTACCTGGGAAGGGTGGGAACAGTTCAGCAGCAGCTGGCCTGGGGCTCAGCTCACGTTTACTCACAGAGGCCTCGGCACTGTCCCCCAGCTTTGCAATCAGGACGCTCCTTGCGTGGGGGGGCCGGGTTGCTGGCTGTATGGGAGATGATTCCCCACCTCTGACCAATCTCAGAATTGTTTACCGATGGAACAAGTGCCCTGATAGGGTTTTCCTCTGTATAACTGCTAGGTACAGGATTTGTTTTTTCTTTTTTGGTTCAAGTTAGAAGTTATTCATCTTTTATGTATTTATTGATATAAGCATGGAAATAATTCATTCATAGAAATACATCTGTGTGAAGGGAAGAACTTTTTTCTGTTTTATTTTTAAATTTCATTTCTAAAAATTTTGCAGTTTAATTATATTTATTTTTCTATACAGCAGGTTATTATTAGTTATCTATTTTATTCATGTACATATATACAGGTCAATACCTATCTCCCAACTCATCTGACCACCATCACCCCATGGCTTCCACCACTTGGTGTCCATACGTTTGTTCTCTACCTCTGTTTCTCTATTTCTGCCCTGCAAACCTGTTCATCTGTACCATATATCTAGGTTCCACATACATGCATTAATACAGAATATTTGTTTTGCTCTTTCTGACTTACTTCATTCTGTATGACAGTCTCTAGGTCCACCGACTTCTCTACAAATAACCCAGTTTCATTCCTTTTCATGGCTGAGTCATATCCCATTTTATGTATGTACCACATCTTTATCCATTCATCTGTCTGTGGGCATTTAGGTTGCTTCCATTACCTGGCTATTGTAAATAGTGCTGCAATGAACATTGTGGTGAATGTGTGTTTTTGATTTATGGTTGTCTCTGTGTATATGCCCAGAAGTGGGATTGCTCGATCCTATGGTAATTCTATTTCTAGTTTCTTTAAGGAAACTCCATACTGTTCTCCATAGTGACTGTATCAATTTACCTTCCCACCAATAGTGGAAGAGGGTTCCTTTTGTCCACACCCTCCCCAGAATTTGTTGTTTGTAGATTTTCTGATGCTGCCGATTCTAACAGGTGTGAGGTGATACCTCATTGTCGTTTTGATTTGCATTTCTCTAAAAATTAGTGGTGTTGAGCAGCTTTTCATGTGCATCTTGGCCGTCTCTGTGACTTCTTTGAAGAAACGTCTATTTAGATCTTCTGCCCATTTTTGTATTGGGTTGTTTGTTTTATTAATATTAAGCTGCGTGAGCTGTTTATATATATTGGAGATTAAACCCTTGTCCATTGATTCGTTTGCGAACGTTTTGGCCCATTCTGAGGGTTGCCTTTTTCCATTCCCATTTTTTTTAACCAAAAAAGAAAGAAAGCAAAAGAAGCAGAACACTAATGTGCGTGAAATATGCCTCTTGAGACTGTCGTTTTGAAATATGGACGTCTTTTGAACTTTTTGGTCGATATATGACCCCAGGATTTGTTTTCAGGGCAGGTGTCATTTACAGGCCTGCAATGATTTGGAATATCCACTGACCAGTAGCGCTGGGATTAAAGCTGCTGTTGTGCGAAATGGCCACAAGGTGGCAGCAGTTCTCCCTTAGCAAATCTGGTTACCAGGGCAACAGAGCCTCAATGGAAGCCTGTTCTAGATTGGAATTTAGAATGGAATGTGCCAGGAGAAAGCCCCTCAAGTTTGTCTCACTACTTCTTGTTCGTGTTTTTAATTTAATTTTTAATTTTTTATTACAGCAAGTTTGATTACAACGTTTGCTTGTTGTAGGTGTGCAAGATGTGGTTCTTTTACACATACACATATGTCTGTTCTTCCTGGGACCCTTTTCCCATGTATGTTATGACAGAATGTTGAGTAGTCTTCTCTTGGCATTCCGTAGGTCTTTGGTGATTATATATTTCACCTGTGTTTGTATATGTCTCTTAACCCCAATATCGTAATGAATCCAATCCTCACACCTTTCCATTGGTGAACCATAAGTTTGTTTAATGAACCTGTGATTGCCCTTCTCCGTGGAAATATCTGCCCTGGTATCCGTTTTTAGGTAACACCTATAAGTGATATCCTACGATATGTGTCTTTCACTTTCTGACTTACTACAAGTCACGTGATTACCTGTAGACTCATCTACGGGGCTGCAAATGGCATTGTGCTCTTTTTTTCCTTGGCTAATATTCTGTCTTAGCGAGGTCCATTTTCTGCAATGTGATTCCCTGAGGGCTGAGGATTAGATGACCTGGGCAGCCTGACCCTGCCGGCAAGCCCTCCCCAGGTGTGCGTGGGTTGAGTTCAATAGAAACAGCACTCCAGGCAGCAATAGCCCCTGCAGCTGTGCCTGACTCCATATTCTCTGCCCCGTCAGCAGTCTCGGGGCTGTGCTGGTGGGATGTTGTGAGGGTCCACGGCTTTGTTGGTGGCCCGGTGTGAGTGGGGCTCTGCTGGAATTTCTGCAGGAGTTGCCAGGTTGCCACCTGTAAAGAAGAGGATGTGTCACCCATAACTTCCACTGGAATTTCTCTCCGGGCTGAGGTGAGGGAGGAAAAAAAGGAGTGGGGGCCGGGACAGGAGTGGTATCTCAGGCAGGGAAATGGAAAGCTTCCAGGAGAGCGCCCGGGTCCAGGACCATCCTGGCTGGCCTGCAGGCACCAAGTTGGCCTGCGTGCTGTCGCTGGTGTGGCTCCACGACCCTTCCTCTAGGCTTTCAAGCCCTTGTACATATTCAGGTGTTTTACCTGGGAAGGGTGGGAACAGTTCAGCAGCAGCTGGCCTGGGGCTCAGCTCACGTTTACTCACAGAGGCCTCGGCACTGTCCCCCAGCTTTGCAATCAGGACGCTCCTTTCGTGGGGGGGGCGGGTTGCTGGCTGTATGGGAGATGATTCCCCACCTCTGACCAATCTCAGAATTGTTTACCGATGGAACAAGTGCCCTGATAGGGTTTTCCTCTGTATAACTGCTAGGTACAGGATTTGTTTTTTCTTTTTTGGTTCAACTTAGAAGTTATTCATCTTTTATGTATTTATTGATATAAGCATGGAAATAATTCATTCATAGAAATACATCTGTGTGAAGGGAAGAACTTTTTTCTGTTTTATTTTTAAATTTCATTTCTAAAAGTTTTGCAGTTTAATTATATTTATTTTTCTATACAGCAGGTTATTATTAGTTATCTATTTTATTCATATACATATATACAGGTCAATACCTATCTCCCAACTCATCTGACCACCATCACCCCATGGATTCCACCACTTGGTGTCCATACGTTTGTTCTCTACCTCTGTTTCTCTATTTCTGCCCTGCAAACCTGTTCATCTGTACCATATATCTAGGTTCCACATACATGCATTAATACAGAATATTTGTTTTGCTCTTTCTGACTTACTTCATTCTGTATGACAGTCTCTAGATCCACCGACTTCTCTACAAATAACCCAGTTTCATTCCTTTTCATGGCTGAGTCATATCCCATTTTATGTATGTACCACATCTTTATCCATTCATCTGTCTGTGGGCATTTAGGTTGCTTCCATTACCTGGCTATTGTAAATAGTGCTGCAATGAACATTGTGGTGAATGTGTGTTTTTGATTTATGGTTGTCTCTGTGTATATGCCCAGAAGTGTGATTGCTCGATCCTATGGTAATTCTATTTCTAGTTTCTTTAAGGAAACTCCATACTGTTCTCCATAGTGACTGTATCAATTTACCTTCCCACCAATAGTGGAAGAGGGTTCCTTTTGTCCACACCCTCCCCAGAATTTGTTGTTTGTAGATTTTCTGATGCTGCCGATTCTAACAGGTGTGAGGTGATACCTCATTGTCGTTTTGATTTGCATTTCTCTAATAATTAGTGGTGTTGAGCAGCTTTTCATGTGCGTCTTGGCCGTCTCTGTGACTTCTTTGAAGAAACGTCTATTTAGATCTTCTGCCCATTTTTGTATTGGGTTGTTTGTTTTATTAATATTAAGCTGCGTGAGCTGTTTATATATGTTGGAGATTAAACCATTGTCCATTGATTCGTTTGCGAACATTTTGGCCCATTCTGAGGGTTGCCTTTTTCCATTCCCGTTTTTTTTAACCAAAAAAGAAAGAAAGCAAAAGAAGCAGAACACTAATGTGCGTGAAATATGCCTCTTGAAACTGTCGTTTTGAAATATGGACGTCTTTTGAACTTTTTGGTCGATATATGACCCCAGGATTTGTTTTCAGGGCAGGTGTCATTTACAGGCCAGCAATGATTTGGAATATCCACTGACCATTAGCGCTGGGATTAAAGCTGATGTTGTGTGAAACGGCCACAAGGTGGCAGCAGTTCTCCCTTAGCAAATCTGGTTACCAGGGCAACAGAGCCTCAATGGAAGCCGTGTTCTAGATTGGAATTTAGAATGGAATGTGCCAGGAGAAAGCCCCTCAAGTTTGTCTCACTACTTCTTGTTCGTGTTTTTAATTTAATTTTTAATTTTTTATTACAGCAAGTTTGATTACAACGTTTGGCTTGTTGTAGGTGTGCAAGATGTGGTTCTTTTACACATATACATATGTCTGTTCTTCCTGGGACCCTTTTCCCATGTACGTTATGACAGAATGTTGAGTAGTCTTCTCTTGGCATTCCGTAGGTCTTTGGTGATTATATATTTCACCTGTGTTTGTATATGTCTCTTAACCCCAATATCGTAATGAATCCAATCCTCACACCTTTCCATTGGTGAACCATAAGTTTGTTTAATGAATCTGTGATTGCCCTTCTCCGTGGAAATATCTTCCCTGGTATCCGTTTTTAGGTAACACCTATAAGTGATATCCTACGATATGTGTCTTTCACTTTCTGACTTACTACAAGTCACATGATTACCTGTAGACTCATCTACGGAACTGCAAATGGCATTGTGTCCTTTTTTTCCTTGGCTAATATTCTGTCTTAGCGAGGTCCATTTTCTGCAATGTGATTCCCTGAGGGCTGAGGATTAGCTGACCAGGGCAGCCTGATCCTGCCGGCAAGCCCTCCCCAGGTGTGCCTGGGTTGAGATCAATAGAAACAGCACTCCAGGCAGCAATAGCCCCTGCAGCTGTGCCTGACTCCATATTCTCTGCCCCGTCAGCAGTCTCGAGGCTGTGCTGGTGGGAGGGTGTGAGGGTCCACGGCTTTTTTGGTGGCCCGGTGTGAGTGGGGATCTGCTGGACTTTCTGCAGGAGTTGCCAGGCTGCCACCTGTAAAGAAGAGGATGTGTCACCCATAACTTCCGCTGGAATTTCTCTCCGGGCTGAGGTGAGGAAGGAAAAAAAGGAGTGGGGGCCGGGACAGGAGGGGTATCTCAGGCAGGGAAATGGAAAGTTTCCAGAAGAGCGCCTGGGGCCAGGACCATCCTGGCTGGCCTGCAGGCACCAAGTTGGCCTGCGTGCTGTCGCTGGTGTGTCTCCACGACCCTTCCTCTAGGCGTTCAAGCCCTTGTACATATTCAGGTGTTTTACCTGGGAAGGGTGGGAACAGTTCAGCAGCAGCTGGCCTTGGGCTCAACTCACGTTTACTCACAGAGGCCTCGGCACGGTCCCCCAGCTTTGCAATGAGGACGCTCCTTGCGTGGGGGGGCGGGGCTGCTGGCTGTATGTGAGATGATTCCCCACCTCTGACCAATTTCAGAATTGTTTACCGCTGGAGCAAGTGCCCTGATAGGGTTTTCCTCTGTATAACTTATGGGTTGAGGATTTTTTTTTTCTTTTTTGGTTCAAGTTAGAATTCATTCATCTTTTATGTATTTACTGATATAAGCATGGAAATAATTCATTCATAGAAATACATCTGTGTGAAGGGAAGAACTTTTTTCTGTTTTATTTTGAAATGTCATTTCTAAAAATTTTGAGGTATATTTATATTTATTTTTCTATACAGCAGGTTATTATTAGTTATCTATTTTATTCATATACATATATACAGGTCAATACCTATCTCCCAACTCATCTGACCACCAAAACCCCATGGCTTCCCCCACTTGGTGTCCATACGTTTGTTCTCTACCTCTGTTTCTCTATTTCTGCCCTGCAAACCTGTTCATCTGTACCATATATCTAGGTTCCACATACATGCATTAATACAGAATATTTGTTTTGCTCTTTCTGACTTACTTCATTCTGTATGACAGTCTCTAGATCCACCGACTTCTCTACAAATAACCCAGTTTCATTCCTTTTCATGGCTGAGTCATATTCCATTTTATATATGTACCACATCTTTATCCATTCGTCTGTCTGTGGGCATTTAGGTTGCTTCCATTACCTGGCTATTGTAAATAGTGCTGCAATGAACATTGTGGTGAATGTGTGTTTTTGATTTATGGTTTTCTCTGGGTATATGCCCAGAAGTGGGATTGCTGGATCCTATGGTAATTCTATTTCTAGTTTCTTTAAGGAAACTCCATACTGTTCTCCATAGTGACTGTATCAATTTACCTTCCCACTAATAGTGGAAGAGGGTTCCTTTTGTCCATACCCTCCCCAGAATTTGTTGTTTGTAGATTTTCTGATGATGCCGATTCTAACAGGTGTGAGGTGATACCTCATTGTCGTTGTGATTTGCATTTCTCTAATAATTAGTGGTGTTGAGCAGCTTTTCATGTGCGTCATGGCCGTCTCTGTGACTTCTTTGAAGAAACGTCTATTTAGATCTTCTGCCCATTTTTGTATTGGGTTGTTTGTTTTATTAATATTAAGCTGAGTGAGCTGTTTATATATGTTGGAGAATAACCATTGTCCATTGATTCGTTTGCGAACGTTTTGGCCCATTCTGAGGGTTGCCTTTTTCCATTCCCATTTTTTTTAACCAAAAAAGAAAGAAAGCAAAAGAAGCAGAACACTAATGTGCGTGAAATATGCCTCTTGAAACTGTCGTTTTGAAATATGGACGTCTTTTGAACTTTTTGGTCGATATATGACCCCAGGATTTGTTTTCAGGGCAGGTGTCATTTACAGGCCAGCAATGATTTGGAATATCCACTGACCATTAGCGCTGGGATTAAAGCTGATGTTGTGTGAAACGGCCACAAGGTGGCAGCAGTTCTCCCTTAGCAAATCTGGTTACCAGGGCAACAGAGCCTCAATGGAAGCCGTGTTCTAGATTGGAATTTAGAATGGAATGTGCCAGGAGAAAGCCCCTCAAGTTTGTCTCACTACTTCTTGTTCGTGTTTTTAATTTAATTTTTAATTTTTTATTACAGCAAGTTTGATTACAACGTTTGGCTTGTTGTAGGTGTGCAAGATGTGGTTCTTTTACACATATACATATGTCTGTTCTTCCTGGGACCCTTTTCCCATGTACGTTATGACAGAATGTTGAGTAGTCTTCCCTTGGCATTCCGTAGGTCTTTGGTGATTATATATTTCACCTGTGTTTGTATATGTCTCTTAACCCCAATATCGTAATGAATCCAATCCTCACACCTTTCCATTGGTGAACCATAAGTTTGTTTAATGAATCTGTGATTGCCCTTCTCCGTGGAAATATCTTCCCTGGTATCCGTTTTTAGGTAACACCTATAAGTGATATCCTACGATATGTGTCTTTCAATTTCTGACTTACTACAAGTCACATGATTACCTGTAGACTCATCTACGGGGCTGCAAATGGCATTGTGCCCTTTTTTTCCTTGGCTAATATTCTGTCTTAGCGAGGTCCATTTTCTGCAATGTGATTCCCTGAGGGCTGAGGATTAGCTGACCAGGGCAGCCTGATCCTGCCGGCAAGCCCTCCCCAGGTGTGCCTGGGTTGAGATCAATAGAAACAGCACTCCAGGCAGCAATAGCCCCTGCAGCTGTGCCTCACTCCATATTCTCTGCCCCGTCAGCAGTCTAGGGGCTGTGCTGGTGGGAGGGTGTGAGGGTCCACGGCTTTGTTGGTGGCCCGGTGTGAGTGGGGCTCTGCTGGACTTTCTGCAGGAGTTGCCAGGCTGCCACCTGTAAAGAAGAGGATGTGTCACCCATAACTTCCGCTGGAATTTCTCTCCGGGCTGCGGTGAGGGAGGAAAAAAAGGAGTGGGGGCCGGGACAGGAGGGGTGTCTCAGACAGAGAAATGGAAAGCTTCCAGAAGAGCACCTGGGTCCAGGATCAACCTGGCTGGCCTGCAGGCACCAAGTTGGCCTGCGTGCTGTCGCTGGTGTGTCTCCACGACCCTTCCTCTAGGCGTTCAAGCCCTTGTACATATTCAGGTGTTTTACCTGGGAAGGGTGGGAACAGTTTAGCAGCAGCTGGCCTTGGGCTCAGCTCACGTTTACTCACAGAGGCCTCGGCACGGTCCCCCAGGTTTGCAATGAGGACGCTCCTTGCGTGGTGGGGCCGGGCTGCTGGCTGTATGGGAGATGATTTCCCACCTCTGACCAATTTCAGAATTGTTTACCGCTGGAGCAAGTGCCCTGATAAGGTTTTCCTCTGTATAACTGCTGGGTTCAGGATTTATTTTTTCTTTTTTGGTTCAAGTTAGAATTCATTCATCTTTTATGTATTTACTGATATAAGCATGGAAATAATTCATTCATAGAAATACATCTGTGTGAAGGGAAGAACTATTTTCTGTTTTATTTTTAAATTTCATTTCTAAAAATTTTGAAGTTTAATTATATTTATTTTTCTATACAGCAGGTTATTATTAGTTATCTATTTTATTCATATACATATATACAGGTCAATACCTATCTCCCAACTCATCTGACCAACAACACCCCATGGCTTCCCCCGCTTGGTGTCCATACGTTTGTTCTCTACCTCTGTTTCTCTATTTCTGCCCTGAAAACCTGTTCATCTGTACCATATATCTAGGTTCCACATACATGCATTAATACAGAATATTTGTTTTGCTCTTTCTGACTTACTTCATTCTGTATGACAGTCTCTAGATCCACCGACTTCTCTACAAATAACCCAGTTTCATTCCTTTTCATGGCTGAGTCATATTCCATTTTATATATGTACCACATCTTTATCCATTCGTCTGTCTGTGGGCATTTAGGTTGCTTCCATTACCAGGCTATTGTAAATAGTGCTGCAATGAACATTGTGGTGAATGTGTGTTTTTGATTTATGGTTTTGTCTGGGTATATGCCCAGAAGTGGGATTGCTGGATCCTATGGTAATTCTATTTCTAGTTTCTTTAAGGAAACTCCATACTGTTCTCCATAGTGACTGTATCAATTTACCTTCCCACCAATAGTGGAAGAGGGTTCCATTTGTCCACATCCTCCCCAGAATTTGTTGTTTGTAGATTTTCTGATGATGCCGATTCTAACAGGTGTGAAGTGATACCTCATTGTCGTTTTGATTTGCATTTCTCTAATAATTAGTGGTGTTGAGCAGATTTTCATGTGCGTCTGGGCCGTCTCTGTGACTTCTTTGAAGAAACGTCTATTTAGATCTTCTGCCCATTTTTCTATTGGGTTCTTTGTTTTATTGATATTAAGCTGCGTGAGCTGTTTATATATATTGGAGATTAAACCCTTGTCCATTGATTCGTTTGCGAACGTTTTCGCCCATTCTAGGGGTTGCCTTTTTCCATTCCCGTTTTTTTAACCAAAAAAGAAAGAAAGCAAAAGAAGCAGAACACTTATGTGCATGAAATATGCCACTTGAAACTGTCGTTTTGAAATATGGACGTCTTTTGAGCTTTTTGGTCGATATATGACCCCAGGATTTGTTTTCAGGGCAGGTGTCATTTACAGGCCTGCAATGATTTGGAATATCCACTGACCAGTAGCCCTGGGATTAAAGCTGCTGTTGTGTGTAACGGCCACAAGGTGGCAGCAGTTCTCCCTTAGAAAATCCGGTTATTAGGGCAACAGAGCCTCAATGGAAGTCGTGTTCTAGATTGGAATTTAGAATGGAATGTGCCAGGAGAAAGCCCCTCAAGTTTGTCTCACTACTTCTTGTTCGTGTTTTTAATTTAATTTTTTATTTTTTATTACAGCCAGTTTGATTACAACGTTTGGTTTGTTGTAGGTGTGAAAGATGTGGTTCTTTTACACATATACATATGTCTGTTCTTCCTGGGACCCTTTTCCCATGTACGTTATGTCAGAATGTTGAGTAGTCTTCTGTTGGCATTCCGTAGGTCTTTGGTGATTATATATTTCACCTGTGTTTGTATATGTCTCTTAACCCCAATATCGTAATGAATCCAATCCTCACACCTTTCCATTGGTGAACCATAAGTTTGTTTAATGAATCTGTGATTGCCCTTCTCCTTGGAAATATCTGCCCTGGTATCCGTTTTTAGGTAACACCTATAAGTGATATCCTACGATATGTGTCTTTCACTTTCTGACTTACTACAAGTCACGTGATTACCTGTGGACTCATCTATGGGGCTGCAAATGGCATTGTGTCCTTTTATACCTTGGCTAATATTCTGTCTTAGCGAGGTCCACTTTCTGCAATGTGATTCCCTGAGGGCTGAGGATTAGCTGACCTGGGCAGCCTGACCCTGCCGGCAAGCCCTCCCCAGGTGTGCCTGGGTTGAGGTCAATAGAAACAGCACTCCAGGCAGCAATAGCCCCTGCAGCTGTGCCTCACTCCATATTCTCTGCCCCGTCAGCAGTCTCGGGGCTGTGCTGGTGGGAGGGTGTGAGGGTCCACGGCTTTGTTGGTGGCCCGGTGTGAGTGGGGCTCTGCTGGACTTTCTGCAGGAGTTGCCAGGCTGCCACCTGTAAAGAAGAGGATGTGTCACCCATAACTTCCACTGGAATTTCTCTCCGGGCTGAGGTGAGGAAGGAAAAAAAAAAGAGTGGGGGCCGGGACAGGAGGTGTATCTCAGGCAGGGAAATGGAAAGCTTCCAGAAGAGCGCCCGGGGCCAGGACCATCCTGGCTGGCCTGCAGGCACCAAGTTGGCCTGCGTGCTGTCGCTGGTGTGACTCCACAGCCCTGCCTCTAGGCTTTCAAGTCCTTGTACATATTCAGGTGTTTTACCTGGGAAGGGTGGGAACAGTTCAGCAGCAGCTGGCCTGGGGCTCAGCTCACGTTTACTCACAGAGGCCTCGGCAGGGTCCCCCAGCTTTGCAATGAGGACGCTCCTTGCGTGGGGGAGCCGGGCTGCTGGCTGTATGGGAGATGATTCCCCACCTCTGACCAATCTCAGAATTGTTTACCGCTGGAGCAAGTGCCCTGATAGGGTTTTCCTCTGTATAACTGCTGGGTTCAGGTTTTTTTTTTTCTTTTTTGTTTCAAGTTAGTATTTATTCATCTTTTATGTATTTATTGATATAAGCATGGAAATAATTCATTCATATAAATACATCTGTGTGAAGGGAAGAACTTTTTTCTGTTTTATTTTTAAATTTCATTTCTAAAAATTTTGAAGTTTAATTATATTTATTTTTCTATACAGCAGGTTATTATTAGTTATCTATTTTATTCATATACATATATACAGGTCAATACCTATCTCCCAACTCATCTGACGACCAACACCCCATGGCTTCCCCGACTTGGTGTCCATACGTTTGTTCTCTACCTCTGTTTCTCTATTTCTGCCCTGCAAACCTGTTCATCTGTACCATATATCTAGGTTCCACACATGCATTAATACAGAATATTTGTTTTGCTCTTTCTGACTTACTTCATTCTGTATGACAGTCTCTAGATCCACCGACTTCTCTACAAATAACCCAGTTTCATTCCTTTTCATGGCTGAGTCATATCCCATTTTATGTATGTACCACATCTTTATCCATTCATCTGTCTGTGGGCATTTAGGTTGCTTCCATTACCTGGCTATTGTAAATAGTGCTGCAATGAACATTGTGGTGAATGTGTGTTTTTGATTTATGGTTGTCTCTGTGTATATGCCCAGAAGTGGGATTGCTCGATCCTATGGTAATTCTATTTCTAGTTTCTTTAAGGAAACTCCATACTGTTCTCCATAGTGACTGTATCAATTTACCTTCCCACCAATAGTGGAAGAGGGTTCCTTTTGTCCACACCCTCCCCAGAATTTGTTGTTTGTAGATTTTCTGATGATGCCGATTCTAACAGGTGTGAGGTGATACCTCATTGTCGTTTTGATTTGCATTTCTCTAATAATTAGTGGTGTTGAGCAGCTTTTCATGTGCGTCTTGGCCGTCTCTGTGACTTCTTTGAAGAAACGTCTATTTAGATCTTCTGCCCATTTTTGTATTGGGTTGTTTGTTTTATTAATATTAAGCTGCGTGAGCTGTTTATATATATTGGAGATTAAACCCTTGTCCATTGATTCGTTTGCGAACGTTTTGGCCCATTCTGAGGGTTGCCTTTTTCCATTCCCGTTTTTTTTAACCAAAAAAGAAAGAAAGCAAAAGAAGCAGAACACTAATGTGCGTGAAATATGCCTCTTGAAACTGTCGTTTTGAAATATGGACGTCTTTTGAACTTTTTGGTCGATATATGACCCCAGGATTTGTTTTCAGGGCAGGTGTCATTTACAGGCCTGCAATGATTTGGAATATCCACTGACCAGTAGCGCTGGGATTAAAGCTGCTGTTGTGCGAAATGGCCACAAGGTGGCAGCAGTTCTCCCTTAGCAAATCTGGTTACCAGGGCAACAGAGCCTCAATGGAAGCCTGTTCTAGATTGGAATTTAGAATGGAATGTGCCAGGAGAAAGCCCCTCAAGTTTGTCTCACTACTTCTTGTTCGTGTTTTTAATTTAATTTTTAATTTTTTATTACAGCAAGTTTGATTACAACGTTTGCTTGTTGTAGGTGTGCAAGATGTGGTTCTTTTACACATACACATATGTCTGTTCTTCCTGGGACCCTTTTCCCGTGTACGATATGACAGAATGTTGAGTAGTCTTCTCTTGGCATTCCGTAGGTCTTTGGTGATTATATATTTCACCTGTGTTTGTATATGTCTCTTAACCCCAATATCGTAATGAATCCAATCCTCACACCTTTCCATTGGTGAACCATAAGTTTGTTTAATGAACCTGTGATTGCCCTTCTCCATGGAAATATCTGCCCTGGTATCCGTTTTTAGGTAACACCTATAAGTGATATCCTACGATATGTGTCTTTCACTTTCTGACTTACTACAAGTCACGTGATTACCTGTAGACTCATCTACGGGGCTGCAAATGGCATTGTGCCCTTTTTTTCCTTGGCTAATATTCTGTCTTAGCGAGGTCCATTTTCTGCAATGTGATTCCCTGAGGGCTGAGGATTAGCTGACCTGGGCAGCCTGACCCTGCCGGCAAGCCCTCCCCAGGTGTGCGTGGGTTGAGGTCGATAGAAACAGCACTCCAGGCAGCAATAGCCCCTGCAGCTGTGCCTGACTCCATATTCTCTGCCCCGTCAGCAGTCTCTGGGCTGTGCTGGTGGGATGTTGTGAGGGTCCACGGCTTTGTTGGTGGCCCGGTGTGAGTGGGGCTCTGCTGGAATTTCTGCAGGAGTTGCCAGGTTGCCACCTGTAAAGAAGAGGATGTGTCACCCATAACTTCCACTGGAATTTCTCTCCGGGCTGAGGTGAGGGAGGAAAAAAAGGAGTGGGGGCCGGGACATGAGTGGTATCTCAGGCAGGGAAATGGAAAGCTTCCAGGAGAGCGCCCGGGTCCAGGACCATCCTGGCTGGCCTGCAGGCACCAAGTTGGCCTGCGTGCTGTCGCTGGTGTGGCTCCACGACCCTTCCTCTAGGCTTTCAAGCCCTTGTACATATTCAGGTGTTTTACCTGGGAAGGGTGGGAACAGTTCAGCAGCAGCTGGCCTGGGGCTCAGCTCACGTTTACTCACAGAGGCCTCGGCACTGTCCCCCAGCTTTGCAATCAGGACGCTCCTTGCGTGGGGGGGCCGGGTTGCTGGCTGTATGGGAGATGATTCCCCACCTCTGACCAATCTCAGAATTGTTTACCGATGGAACAAGTGCCCTGATAGGGTTTTCCTCTGTATAACTGCTAGGTACAGGATTTGTTTTTTCTTTTTTGGTTCAACTTAGAAGTTATTCATCTTTTATGTATTTATTGATATAAGCATGGAAATAATTCATTCATAGAAATACATCTGTGTGAAGGGAAGAACTTTTTTCTGTTTTATTTTTAAATTTCATTTCTAAAAGTTTTGCAGTTCAATTATATTTATTTTTCTATACAGCAGGTTATTATTAGTTATCTATTTTATTCATATACATATATACAGGTCAATACCTATCTCCCAACTCATCTGACCACCATCACCCCATGGCTTCCACCACTTGGTGTCCATACGTTTGTTCTCTACCTCTGTTTCTCTATTTCTGCCCTGCAAACCTGTTCATCTGTACCATATATCTAGGTTCCACATACATGCATTAATACAGAATATTTGTTTTGCTCTTTCTGACTTACTTCATTCTGTATGACAGTCTCTAGATCCACCGACTTCTCTACAAATAACCCAGTTTCATTCCTTTTCATGGCTGAGTCATATCCCATTTTATGTATGTACCACATCTTTATCCATTCATCTGTCTGTGGGCATTTAGGTTGCTTCCATTACCTGGCTATTGTAAATAGTGCTGCAATGAACATTGTGGTGAATGTGTGTTTTTGATTTATGGTTGTCTCTGGGTATATGCCCAGAAGTGGGATTGCTGGATCCTATGGTAATTCTATTTCTAGTTTCTTTAAGGAAACTCCATACTCTTCTCCATAGTGACTGTATCAATTTACCTTCCCACCAATAGTGGAAGAGGGTTCCTTTTGTCCACACCCTCCCCAGAATTTGTTGTTTGTAGATTTTCTGATGATGCCGATTCTAACAGGTGTGAGGTGATACCTCATTGTCGTTTTGATTTGCATTTCTCTAATAATTAGTGGTGTTGAGCAGCTTTTCATGTGCGTCTTGGCCGTCTCTGTGACTTCTTGGAAGAAACGTCTATTTAGATCTTCTGCCCATTTTTGTATTGGGTTGTTTGTTTTATTAATATTAAGCTGCGTGAGCTGTTTATATATATTGGAGATTAAACCCTTGTCCATTGATTCATTTGCGAACGTTTTCGCCCATTCTGAGGGTTGCCTTTTTCCATTCCCCTTTTTTTTTTAACCAAAAAAGAAAGAAAGCAAAAGAAGCAGAACACTAATGTGCGTGAAATATGCTTCTTGAAACTGTCGTTTTGAAATATGGACGTCTTTTGAACTTTTTGGTCGATATATGACCCCAGGATTTGTTTTCAGAGCAGGTGTCATTTACAGGCCTGCAATGATTTGGAATATCCACTGACCAGTAGCGCTGGGATTAAAGCTGCTGTTGTGCGAAATGGCCACAAGGTGGCAGCAGTTCTCCCTTAGCAAATCTGGTTACCAGGGCAACAGAGCCTCAATGGAAGCCTGTTCTAGATTGGAATTTAGAATGGAATGTGCCAGGAGAAAGCCCCTCAAGTTTGTCTCACTACTTCTTGTTCGTGTTTTTAATTTAATTTTTAATTTTTTATTACAGCAAGTTTGATTACAACGTTTGCTTGTTGTAGGTGTGCAAGATGTGGTTCTGTTACACATATACATATGTCTGTTCTTCCTGGGACCCTTTTCCCATGTACGTTATGACAGAATGTTGAGTAGTCTTCTCTTGGCATTCCGTAGGTCTTTGGTGATTATATATTTCACCTGTGTTTGTATATGTCTCTTAACCCCAATATCGTAATGAATCCAATCCTCACACATTTCCATTGGTGAACCATAAGTTTGTTTAATGAATCTGTGATTGCCCTTCTCCGTGGAAATATCTGCCCTGGTATCCGTTTTTAGGTAACACCTATAAGTGATATCCTACGATATGTGTCTTTCAATTTCTGACTTACTACAAGTCACGTGATTACCTGTAGACTCATCTACGGGGCTGCAAATGGCATTGTGCCCTTTTTTTCCTTGGCTAATATTCTGTCTTAGCGAGGTCCATTTTCTGCAATGTGATTCCCTGAGGGCTGAGGATTAGCTGACCTGGGCAGCCTGACCCTGCCGGCAAGCCCTCCCCAGGTGTGCCTGGGTTGAGGTCAATAGAAACAGCACTCCAGGCAGCAATAGCCCCTGCAGCTGTGCCTGACTCCATATTCTCTGCCCCGTCAGCAGTCTCGGGGCTGTGCTGGTGGGAGGGAGTGAGGGTCCACGGCTTTGTTGGTGGCCCGGTGTGAGTGGGGCTCTGCTGGAATTTCTGCAGGAGTGGCCAGGTTGCCACCTGTAAAGAAGAGGATGTGTCACCCATAATTTCCACTGGAATTTCTCTCCGGGCTGAGGTGAGGGAGGAAAACAAGGAGTGGGGGCCGGGACAGGAGTGGTATCTCAGGCAGGGAAATGGAAAACTTCCAGAAGAGCGCCCGGGGCCAGGACCATCCTGGCTGGCCTGCAGGCACCAAGTTGGCCTGCGTGCTTTCGCTGGTGTGGCTCCACGGCCCTTCCTCTAGGCTTTCAAGCCCTTGTACATATTCAGGTGTTTTACCTGGGAAGGGTGGGAACAGTTCAGCAGCAGCTGGCCTGGGGCTCAGCTCACGTTTACTCACAGAGGCCTCGGCACGGTCCCCAAGCTTTGCAATGAGGACGCTCCTTGAGTGGGGGGTCCGGGCTGCTGGCTGTATGGGAGATGATTCCCCACCTCTGACCAATGTCAGAATTGTTTACCGCTGGAGCAAGTGCCCTGATAGGGTTTTCCTCTGTATAACTGCTGGGTTCAGGTTTTTTTTTTCTTTTTTGGTTCAAGTTAGAATTTATTCATCTTTTATGTATTTATTGATATAAGCATGGAAATAATTCATTCATAGAAATACATCTGTGTGAAGGGAAGAACTTTTTTCTGTTTTATTTTTAAATTTCATTTCTAAAAATTTTGCAGTTTAATTATATTTATTTTTCTATACAGCAGGTTATTATTAGTTATCTATTTTATTCATATACATATATACAGGTCAATACCTATCTCCCAACTCATCTGACCACCAACACCCCATGGCTTCCCCCACTTGGTGTCCATACATTTGTTCTCTACCTCTGTTTCTCTATTTCTGCCCTGCAAACCTGTTCATCTGTACCATATATCTAGGTTCCACATACATGCATTAATACAGAATATTTGTTTTGCTCTTTCTGACTTACTTCATTCTGTATGACAGTCTCTAGATCCACCTACTTCTCTACAAATAACCCAGTTTCATTCCTTTTCATGGCTGAGTCATATCCCATTTTATGTATGTACCACATCTTTATCCATTCATCTGTCTGTGGGCATTTAGGTTGCTTCCATTACCTGGCTATTGTAAATAGTGCTGCAATGAACATTGTGGTGAATGTGTGTTTTTGATTTATGGTTGTCTCTGGGTATATGCCCAGAAGTGGGATTGCTGGATCCTATGGTAATTCTATTTCTAGTTTCTTTAAGGAAACTCCATACTCTTCTCCATAGTGACTGTATCAATTTACCTTCCCACCAATAGTGGAAGAGGGTTCCTTTTGTCCACACCCTCCCCAGAATTTGTTGTTTGTAGATTTTCTGATGATGCCGATTCTAACAGGTGTGAGGTGATACCTCATTGTCGTTTTGATTTGCATTTCTCTAATAATTAGTGGTGTTGAGCAGCTTTTCATGTGCGTCTTGGCCGTCTCTGTGACTTCTTGGAAGAAACGTCTATTTAGATCTTCTGCCCATTTTTGTATTGGGTTGTTTGTTTTATTAATATTAAGCTGCGTGAGCTGTTTATATATATTTGAGATTAAACCCTTGTCCATTGATTCATTTGCGAACGTTTTCGCCCATTCTGAGGGCTGCCTTTTTCCATTCCCGTTTTTTTTTAACCAAAAAAGAAAGAAAGCAAAAGAAGCAGAACACTAATGTGCGTGAAATATGCCTCTTGAAACTGTCGTTTTGAAATATGGACGTCTTTTGAACTTTTTGGTCGATATATGACCCCAGGATTTGTTTTCAGGGCAGGTGTCATTTACAGGCCTGCAATGATTTGGAATATCCACTGACCAGTAGCGCTGGGATTAAAGCTGCTGTTGTGTGAAACGGCCAAAAGGTGGCAGCAGTTCTCCATTAGCAAATCTGGATACCAGGGCAACAGAGCCTCAATGGAAGTCGTGTTCTAGATTGGAATTTAGAATGGAATGTGCCAGGAGAAAGCCCCTCAAGTTTGTCTCACTACTTCTTGTTCGTGTTTTTAATTTAATTTTTAATTTTTTATTACAGCAAGTTTGATTACAACGTTTGCTTGTTGTAGGTGTGCAAGATGTGGTTCTTTTACACATATACATATGTCTGTTCTTCCTGGGACCCTTTTCCCATGTACGTTATGACAGAATGTTGAGTAGTCTTCTCTTGGCATTCCGTAGGTCTTTGGTGATTATATATTTCACCTGTGTTTGTATATGTCTCTTAACCCCAATATCGTAATGAATCCAATCCTCACACCTTTCCATTGGTGAGCCATAAGTTTGTTTAATGAATCTGTGATTGCCCTTCTCCTTGGAAATATCTGCCCTGGTATCCGTTTTTAGGTAACACCTATAAGTGATATCCTACGATATGTGTCTTTCACTTTCTGACTTACTACAAGTCACGTGCTTACCTATAGACTCATCTACGGGGCTGCAAATGGCATTGTGCCCTTTTTTTCCTTGGCTAATATTCTGTCGTAGCGAGGTCCATTTTCTGCAATGTGATTCCCTGAGGGCTGAGGATTAGCTGACCTGGGCAGCCTGACCCTGCCGGCAAGCCCTCCCCAGGTGTGCCTGGGTTGAGGTCGATAGAAACAGCACTCCAGGCAGCAATAGCCCCTGCAGCTGTGCCTGATTCCATATTCTCTGCCCCGTCAGCAGTCTCGGGGCTGTGCTGGTGGGAGGGTGTGAGGGTCCACGGCTTTGTTGGTGGCCCGTTGTGAGTGGGGTTCTGCTGGACTTTCTGCAGGAGTTGCCAGGCTGCCACCTGTAAAGAAGAGGATGTGTCACCCATAACTTCCACTGGAATTTCTCTCCGGGCTGAGGTGAGGAAGGCAAAAAAGGAATGATGGCCGGGACAGGAGGGGTATATCAGGCAGGGAAATGGAAAGCTTCCAGAAGAGTGCCCGGGGCCAGGACCATCCTGGCTGGCCTGCAGGCACCAAGTTGGCCTGCGTGCTGTCGCTGGTGTGGCTCCACGGCCCTTCCTCTAGGCTTTCAAGCCCTTGTACATATTCAGGTGTTTTACCTGGGAAGGGTGGGAACAGTTCAGCAGCAGCTGGCCTGGGGCTCAGCTCACGTTTACTCACAGAGGCCTCGGCACGGTCCCCCAGCTTTGCAATGAGGGCGCTCCTTGCGTGGGGGGTCCGGGCTGCTGGCTGTATGGGAGATGATTCCCCACCTCTGACCAATGTCAGAATTGTTTACCGCTGGAGCAAGTGCCCTGATAGGGTTTTCCTCTGTATAACTGCTGGGTTCAGGTTTTTTTTTTCTTTTTTGGTTCAAGTTAGAATTTATTCATCTTTTATGTATTTATTGATATAAGCATGGAAATAATTCATTCATAGAAATACATCTGTGTGAAGGGAAGAACTTTTTTCTGTTTTATTTTTAAATTTCATTTCTAAAAATTTTGCAGTTTAATTATATTTATTTTTCTATACAGCAGGTTATTATTAGTTATCTATTTTATTCATATACATATATACAGGTCAATACCTATCTCCCAACTCATCTGACCACCAACACCCCATGGCTTCCCCCACTTGGTGTCCATACGTTTGTTCTCTACCTCTGTTTCTCTATTTCTGCCCTGCAAACCTGTTCATCTGTACCATATATCTAGGTTTCACATACATGCATTAATACAGAATATTTGTTTTGCTCTTTCTGACTTACTTCATTCTGTATGACAGTCTCTAGATCCACCGACTTCTCTACAAATAACCCAGTTTCATTCCTTTTCATGGCTGAGTCATATCCCATTTTATGTATGTACCACATCTTTATCCATTCATCTGTCTGTGGGCATTTAGGTTGCTTCCATTACCTGGCTATTGTAAATAGTGCTGCAGTGAACATTGTGGTGAATGTGTGTTTTTGATTTATGGTTGTCTCTGGGTATATGCCCAGAAGTGGGATTGCTGGATCCTATGGTAATTCTATTTCTAGTTTCTTTAAGGAAACTCCATACTGTTCTCCATAGTGACTGTATCAATTTACCTTCCCACCAATAGTGGAAGAGGGTTCCTTTTGTCCACACCCTCCCCAGAATTTGTTGTTTGTAGATTTTCTGATGATGCCGATTCTAACAGGTGTGAGGTGATACCTCATTGTCGTTTTGATTTGCATTTCTCTAATAATTAGTGGTGTTGAGCAGCTTTTCATGTGCGTCTTGGCCGTCTCTGTGACTTCTTTGAAGAAACGTCTATTTAGATCTTCTGCCCATTTTTGTATTGGGTTGTTTGTTTTATTAATATTAAGCTGCGTGAGCTGTTTATATATATTGGAGATTAAACCCTTGTCCATTGATTCGTTTGCGAACGTTTTCGCCCATTCTGAGGGTTGCCTTTTTCCATTCCCGTTTTTTTTTAACCAAAAAAGAAAGAAAGCAAAAGAAGCAGAACACTAATGTGCGTGAAATATGCCTCTTGAAACTGTCGTTTTGAAATATGGACGTCTTTTGACCTTTTTGGTCGATATATGACCCCAGGATTTGTTTTCAGGGCAGGTGTCATTTACAGGCCTGCAATGATTTGGAATATCCACTGACCATTAGCGCTGGAATTAAAGCTGCTGTTGTGTGAAACGGCCACAAGGTGGCAGCAGTTCTCCATTAACAAATCTGGTTACCAGGGCAACAGAGCCTCAATGGAAGTCGTGTTCTAGATTGGAATTTAGAATGGAATGTGCCAGGAGAAAGCCCCTCAAGTTTGTCTCACTACTTCTTGTTCGTGTTTTTAATTTAATTTTTAATTTTTTATTACAGCAAGTTTGATTACAACGTTTGGCTTGTTGTAGGTGTGCAAGATGTGGTTCTTTTACACATATACATATGTCTGTTCTTCCTGGGACCCTTTTCCATGTACGTTATGACAGAATGTTGAGTAGTCTTCTCTTGGCATTCCATAGGTCTTTGGTGATTATATATTTCACCTGTGTTTGTATATGTCTCTTAACCCCAATATCATAATGAATCCAATCCTCACACCTTTCCATTGGTGAGCCATAAGTTTGTTTAATGAATCTGTGATTGCCCTTCACCGTGGAAATATCTGCCCTGGTATCCGTTTTTAGGTAACACCTATAAGTGATATCCTATGATATGTGTCTTTCACTTTCTGACTTAATACAAGTCACGTGCTTACCTATAGACTCATCTACGGGGCTGCAAATGGCATTGTGCCCGTTTTTTCCTTGGCTAATATTCTGTCTTAGCGAGGTCCATTTTCTGCAATGTGATTCCCTGAGGGCTGAGGATTAGCTGACCTGGGCAGCCTGACCCTGCCGGCAAGCCCTCCCCAGGTGTGCCTGGGTTGAGGTCAATAGAAACAGCACTCCAGGCAGCAATAGCCCCTGCAGCTGTGCCTGACTCCATATTCTCTGCCCCATCAGCAGTCTCGAGGCTGTGCTGGTGGGAGGGAGTGAGGGTCCACGGCTTTGTTGGTGGCCCGGTGTGAGTGGGGCTCTGCTGGAATTTCTGCAGGAGTTGCCAGGTTGCCACCTGTAAAGAAGAGGATGTGTCACCCATAATTTCCACTGGAATTTCTCTCCGGGCTGAGGTGAGGGAGGAAAAAAAGGAGTGGGGGCCGGGACAGGAGTGGTATCTCAGGCAGGGAAATGGAAAACTTCCAGAAGAGCGCCCGGGGCCAGGACCATCCTGGCTGGCCTGCAGGCACCAAGTTGGCCTGCGTGCTGTCGCTGGTGTGGCTCCACGGCCCTTCCTCTAGGCTTTCAAGCCCTTGTACATATTCAGGTGTTTTACCTGGGAAGGGTGGGAACAGTTCAGCAGTAGCTGGCCTGGGGCTCAGCTCACGTTTACTCACAGAGGCCTCGGCACGGTCCCCCAGCTTTGCAATGAGGACGCTCCTTGCATGGGGGGGCCGGGCTGCTGGCTGTATGGGAGATGATTCCCCACCTCTGACCAATGTCAGAATTGTTTACCGCTGGAGCAAGTGCCCTGATAGCGTTTTCCTCTGTATAACTGCTGGGTTCAGGTTTTTTTTTTCTTTTTTGGTTCAAGTTAGAATTTATTCATCTTTTATGTATTTATTGATATAAGCATGGAAATAATTCATTCATAGAAATACATCTGTGTGAAGGGAAGAACCTTTTTCTGTTTTATTTTTAAATTTCATTTCTAAAAATTTTGAAGTTTAATTATATTTATTTTTCTATACAGCAGGTTATTATTAGTTATCTATTTTATTCATATACATATATACAGGTCAATACCTATCTCCCAACTCATCTGACCACCAACACCCCATGGCTTCCCCCACTTGGTGTCCATACATTTGTTCTCTACCTCTGTTTCTCTATTTCTGCCCTGCAAACCTGTTCATCTGTACCATATATCTAGGTTCCACATACATGCATTAATACAGAATATTTGTTTTGCTCTGACTTACTTCATTCTGTATGACAGTCTCTAGATCCACCGACTTCTCTACAAATAACCCAGTTTCATTCCTTTTCATGGCTGAGTCATATCCCATTTTATGTATGTACCACATCTTTATCCATTCATCTGTCTGTGGGCATTTAGGTTGCTTCCATTACCTGGCTATTGTAAATAGTGCTGCAATGAACATTGTGGTGAATGTGTGTTTTTGATTTATGGTTGTCTCTGGGTATATGCCCAGAAGTGGGATTGCTGGATCCTATGGTAATTCTATTTCTAGTTTCTTTAAGGAAACTCCATACTCTTCTCCATAGTGACTGTATCAATTTACCTTCCCACCAATAGTGGAAGAGGGTTCCTTTTGTCCACACCCTCCCCAGAATTTGTTGTTTGTAGATTTTCTGATGCTGCCGATTCTAACAGGTGTGAGGTGATACCTCATTGTCGTTTTGATTTGCATTTTTCTAATAATTAGTGGTGTTGAGCAGCTTTTCATGTGCGTCTTGGCCGTCTCTGTGACTTCTTGGAAGAAACGTCTATTTAGATCTTCTGCCCATTTTTGTATTGGGTTGTTTGTTTTATTAATATTAAGCTGTGTGAGCTGTTTATATATATTGGAGATTAAACCCTTGTCCATTGATTCGTTTGCGAACGTTTTCGCCCATTCTGAGGGCTGCCTTTTTCCATTCCCGTTCTTTTTAACCAAAAAAGAAAGAAAGCAAAAGAAGCAGAACACTAATGTGCGTGAAATATGCCTCTTGAAACTGTCGTTTTGAAATATGGACGTCTTTTGAACTTTTTGGTCGATATATGACCCCAGGATTTGTTTTCAGGGCAGGTGTCATTTACAGGCCTGCAATGATTTGGAATATCCACTGACCATTAGCGCTGGGATTAAAGCTGCTGTTGTGTGAAACGGCCACAAGGTGGCAGCAGTTCTCCCTTAGCAAATCTGGTTACTAGGGCAACAGAGCCTCAATGGAAGCCTGTTCTAGATTGGAATTTAGAATGGAATGTGCCAGGAGAAAGCCCCTCAAGTTTGTCTCACTACTTCTTGTTCGTGTTTTTAATTTAATTTTTAATTTTTTATTACAGCAAGTTTGATTACAATGTTTGCTTGTTGTAGGTGTGCAAGATGTGGTTCTTTTACACATATACATATGTCTGTTCTTCCTGGGACCCTTTTCCATGTACGTTATGACAGAATGTTGAGTAGTCTTCTCTTGGCATTCCGTAGGTCTTTGGTGATTATATATTTCACCTGTGTTTGTATATGTCTCTTAACCCCAATATCATAATGAATCCAATCCTCACACCTTTCCATTGGTGAGCCATAAGTTTGTTTAATGAATCTGTGACTGCCCTTCACCGTGGAAATATCTGCCCTGGTATCCGTTTTTAGGTAACACCTATAAGTGATATCCTACGATATGTGTCTTTCACTTTCTGACTTACTACAAGTCACGTGCTTACCTGTAGACTCATCTACGGGGCTGCAAATGGCATTGTGCCCTTTTTTTCCTTGGCTAATATTCTGTCTTAGCGAGGTCCATTTTCTGCAATGTGATTCCCTGAGGGCTGAGGATTAGCTGACCTGGGCAGCCTGATCCTGCCGGCAAGCCCTCCCCAGGTGTGCCTGAGTTGAGGTCGATAGAAACAGCACTCCAGGCAGCAATAGCCCCTGCAGCTGTGCCTGACTCCATATTCTCTGCCCCGTCAGCAGTCTCGGGGCTGTGCTGGTGGGAGGGTGTGAGGGTCCACGGCTTTGTTGGTGGCCCGGTGTGAGTGGGGCTCTGCTGGACTTTCTGCAGGAGTTGCCAGGCTGCCACCTGTAAAGAAGAGGATGTGTCACCCATAACTTCTTCTGGAATTTCTCTCCGGGCTGAGGTGAGGAAGGAAAAAAAGGAATGGGGGCTGGGACAGGAGGGGTATATCAGGCAGGGAAATGGAAAGCTTCCAGAAGAGTGCCCGGGGCCAGGACCATCCTGGCTGGCCTGCAGGCACCAAGTTGGCCTGCGTGCTGTCGCTGGTGTGGCTCCACGGCCCTTCCTCTAGGCTTTCAAGCCCTTGTACATATTCAGGTGTTTTACCTGGGAAGGTTGGGAACAGTTCAGCAGCAGCTGGCCTGGGGCTCAGCTCACGTTTACTCACAGAGGCCTCGGCACGGTCCCCCAGCTTTGCAATGAGGACGCTCCTTGCGTGGGGGGTCCGGGCTGCTGGCTGTATGGGAGATGATTCCCCACCTCTGACCAATCTCAGAATTGTTTACCGCTGGAGCAAGTGCCCTGATAGGGTTTTCCTCTGTATAACTGCTGGGTACAGGATTTGTTTTTTCTTTTTTGGTTCAAGTTAGAAGTTATTCATCTTTTATGTATTTATTGATATAAGCATGGAAATAATTCATTCATAGAAATACATCTGTGTGAAGGGAAGAACTTTTTTTCTGTTTTATTTTTAAATTTCATTTCTAAAAATTTTGCAGTTTAATTATATTTATTTTTCTATACAGCAGGTTATTATTAGTTATCTATTTTATTCATATACATATATACAGGTCAATACCTATCTCCCAACTCATCTGACCACCAACACCCCATGGCTTCCCCCACTTGGTGTCCATACGTTTGTTCTCTACCTCTGTTTCTCTATTTCTTCCCTGCAAACCTGTTCATCTGTACCATATATCTAGGTTCCACCTACATGCATTAATACAGAATATTTGTTTTGCTCTTTCTGACTTACTTCATCCCGTATGACATTCTCTAGATCCACCGACTTCTCTACAAATAACCCAGTTTCATTCCTTTTCATGGCTGAGTCATATTCCATTTTATATATGTGCCACATCTTTATCCATTCATCTGTCTGTGGGCATTTAGGTTGCTTCCATTACCTGGCTATTGTAAATAGTGCTGCAATGAACATTGTGGTGAATGTGTGTTTTTGATTTATGGTTGTCTCTGTGTATATGCCCAGAAGTGGGATTGCTCGATCCTATGGTAATTCTATTTCTAGTTTCTTTAAGGAAACTCCATACTGTTCTCCATAGTGACTGTATCAATTTACCTTCCCACCAATAGTGGAAGAGGGTTCCTTTTGTCCACACCCTCCCCAGAATTTGTTGTTTGTAGATTTTCTGATGCTGCCGATTCTAACAGGTGTGAGGTGATACCTCATTGTCGTTTTGATTTGCATTTCTCTAATAATTAGTGGTGTTGAGCAGCTTTTCATGTGCGTCTTGGCCGTCTCTGTGACTTCTTGGAAGAAACGTCTATTTAGATCTTCTGCCCATTTTTGTATTGGGTTGTTTGTTTTATTAATATTAAGCTGCGTGAGCTGTTTATATATATTGGAGATTAAACCCTTGTCCATTGATTCGTTTGCGAACGTTTTCGCCCATTCTGAGGGTTGCCTTTTTCCATTCCCGTATTTTTTAACCAAAAAAGAAAGAAAGCAAAAGAAGCAGAACACTAATGTGCGTGAAATATGCTTCTTGAAACTGTCGTTTTGAAATATGGACGTCTTTTGAACTTTTTGGTCGATATATGACCCCAGGATTTGTTTTCAGAGCAGGTGTCATTTACAGGCCTGCAATGATTTGGAATATCCACTGACCAGTAGCGCTGGGATTAAAGCTGCTGTTGTGCGAAATGGCCACAAGGTGGCAGCAGTTCTCCCTTAGCAAATCTGGTTACCAGGGCAACAGAGCCTCAATGGAAGCCTGTTCTAGATTGGAATTTAGAATGGAATGTGCCAGGAGAAAGCCCCTCAAGTTTGTCTCACTACTTCTTGTTCGTGTTTTTAATTTAATTTTTAATTTTTTATTACAGCAAGTTTGATTACAACGTTTGCTTGTTGTAGGTGTGCAAGATGTGGTTCTGTTACACATATACATATGTCTGTTCCTCCTGGGACCCTTTTCCCATGTACGTTATGACAGAATGTTGAGTAGTCTTCTCTTGGCATTCCGTAGGTCTTTGGTGATTATATATTTCACCTGTGTTTGTATATGTCTCTTAACCCCAATATCGTAATGAATCCAATCCTCACACCTTTCCATTGGTGAACCATAAGTTTGTTTAATGAATCTGTGATTGCCCTTCTCCGTGGAAATATCTGCCCTGGTATCCGTTTTTAGGTAACACCTATAAGTGATATCCTACGATATGTGTCTTTCACTTTCTGACTTACTACAAGTCACGTGATTACCTGTAGAATCATCTACGGGGCTGCAAATGGCATTGTGCCCTTTTTTTCTTTGGCTAATATTCTGTCTTAGCGAGGTCCATTTTCTGCAATGTGATTCCCTGAGGGCTGAGGATTAGCTGACCTGGGCAGCCTGACCCTGCCGGCAAGCCCTCCCCAGGTGTGCCTGGGTTGAGTTCAATAGAAACAGCACTCCAGGCAGCAATAGCCCCTGCAGCTGTGCCTGACTCCATATTCTCTGCCCCGTCAGCAGTCTCGGGGCTGTGCTGGTGGGATGTTGTGAGGGTCCACGGCTTTGTTGGTGGCCCGGTGTGAGTGGGGCTCTGCTGGAATTTCTGCAGGAGTTGCCAGGTTGCCACCTGTAAAGAAGAGGATGTGTCACCCATAACTTCCACTGGAATTTCTCTCCGGGCTGAGGTGAGGGAGGAAAAAAAGGAGTGGGGGCCGGGACATGAGTGGTATCTCAGGCAGGGAAATGGAAAGCTTCCAGGAGAGCGCCCGGGTCCAGGACCATCCTGGCTGGCCTGCAGGCACCAAGTTGGCCTGCGTGCTGTCGCTGGTGTGGCTCCCCGACCCTTCCTCTAGGCTTTCAAGCCCTTGTACATATTCAGGTGTTTTACCTGGGAAGGGTGGGAACAGTTCAGCAGCAGCTGGCCTGGGGCTCAGCTCACGTTTACTCACAGAGGCCTCGGCACTGTCCCCCAGCTTTGCAATCAGGACGCTCCTTGCGTGGGGGGGCCGGGTTGCTGGCTGTATGGGAGATGATTCCCCACCTCTGACCAATCTCAGAATTGTTTACCGATGGAACAAGTGCCCTGATAGGGTTTTCCTCTGTATAACTGCTAGGTACAGGATTTGTTTTTTCTTTTTTGGTTCAACTTAGAAGTTATTCATCTTTTATGTATTTATTGATATAAGCATGGAAATAATTCATTCATAGAAATACATCTGTGTGAAGGGAAGAACTTTTTTCTGTTTTATTTTTAAATTTCATTTCTAAAAGTTTTGCAGTTCAATTATATTTATTTTTCTATACAGCAGGTTATTATTAGTTATCTATTTTATTCATATACATATATACAGGTCAATACCTATCTCCCAACTCATCTGACCACCATCACCCCATGGCTTCCACCACTTGGTGTCCATACGTTTGTTCTCTACCTCTGTTTCTCTATTTCTGCCCTGCAAACCTGTTCATCTGTACCATATATCTAGGTTCCACATACATGCATTAATACAGAATATTTGTTTTGCTCTTTCTGACTTACTTCATTCTGTATGACAGTCTCTAGATCCACCGACTTCTCTACAAATAACCCAGTTTCATTCCTTTTCATGGCTGAGTCATATCCCATTTTATGTATGTACCACATCTTTATCCATTCATCTGTCTGTGGGCATTTAGGTTGCTTCCATTACCTGGCTATTGTAAATAGTGCTGCAATGAACATTGTGGTGAATGTGTGTTTTTGATTTATGGTTGTCTCTGGGTATATGCCCAGAAGTGGGATTGCTGGATCCTATGGTAATTCTATTTCTAGTTTCTTTAAGGAAACTCCATACTCTTCTCCATAGTGACTGTATCAATTTACCTTCCCACCAATAGTGGAAGAGGGTTCCTTTTGTCCACACCCTCCCCAGAATTTGTTGTTTGTAGATTTTCTGATGATGCCGATTCTAACAGGTGTGAGGTGATACCTCATTGTCGTTTTGATTTGCATTTCTCTAATAATTAGTGGTGTTGAGCAGCTTTTCATGTGCGTCTTGGCCGTCTCTGTGACTTCTTTGAAGAAACGTCTATTTAGATCTTCTGCCCATTTTTGTATTGGGTTGTTTGTTTTATTAATATTAAGCTGCGTGAGCTGTTTATATATATTGGAGATTAAACCCTTGTCCATTGATTCATTTGCGAACGTTTTCGCCCATTCTGAGGGTTGCCTTTTTCCATTCCCGTTTTTTTTTAACCAAAAAAGAAAGAAAGCAAAAGAAGCAGAACACTAATGTGCGTGAAATATGCTTCTTGAAACTGTCGTTTTGAAATATGGACGTCTTTTGAACTTTTTGGTCGATATATGACCCCAGGATTTGTTTTCAGAGCAGGTGTCATTTACAGGCCTGCAATGATTTGGAATATCCACTGACCAGTAGCGCTGGGATTAAAGCTGCTGTTGTGCGAAATGGCCACAAGGTGGCAGCAGTTCTCCCTTAGCAAATCTGGTTACCAGGGCAACAGAGCCTCAATGGAAGCCTGTTCTAGATTGGAATTTAGAATGGAATGTGCCAGGAGAAAGCCCCTCAAGTTTGTCTCACTACTTCTTGTTCGTGTTTTTAATTTAATTTTTAATTTTTTATTACAGCAAGTTTGATTACAACGTTTGCTTGTTGTAGGTGTGCAAGATGTGGTTCTGTTACACATATACATATGTCTGTTCTTCCTGGGACCCTTTTCCCATGTACGTTATGACAGAATGTTGAGTAGTCTTCTCTTGGCATTCCGTAGGTCTTTGGTGATTATATATTTCACCTGTGTTTGTATATGTCTCTTAACCCCAATATCGTAATGAATCCAATCCTCACACATTTCCATTGGTGAACCATAAGTTTGTTTAATGAATCTGTGATTGCCCTTCTCCGTGGAAATATCTGCCCTGGTATCCGTTTTTAGGTAACACCTATAAGTGATATCCTACGATATGTGTCTTTCAATTTCTGACTTACTACAAGTCACGTGATTACCTGTAGACTCATCTACGGGGCTGCAAATGGCATTGTGCCCTTTTTTTCCTTGGCTAATATTCTGTCTTAGCGAGGTCCATTTTCTGCAATGTGATTCCCTGAGGGCTGAGGATTAGCTGACCTGGGCAGCCTGACCCTGCCGGCAAGCCCTCCCCAGGTGTGCCTGGGTTGAGGTCAATAGAAACAGCACTCCAGGCAGCAATAGCCCCTGCAGCTGTGCCTGACTCCATATTCTCTGCCCCGTCAGCAGTCTCGGGGCTGTGCTGGTGGGAGGGAGTGAGGGTCCACGGCTTTGTTGGTGGCCCGGTGTGAGTGGGGCTCTGCTGGAATTTCTGCAGGAGTGGCCAGGTTGCCACCTGTAAAGAAGAGGATGTGTCACCCATAATTTCCACTGGAATTTCTCTCCGGGCTGAGGTGAGGGAGGAAAACAAGGAGTGGGGGCCGGGACAGGAGTGGTATCTCAGGCAGGGAAATGGAAAACTTCCAGAAGAGCGCCCGGGGCCAGGACCATCCTGGCTGGCCTGCAGGCACCAAGTTGGCCTGCGTGCTTTCGCTGGTGTGGCTCCACGGCCCTTCCTCTAGGCTTTCAAGCCCTTGTACATATTCAGGTGTTTTACCTGGGAAGGGTGGGAACAGTTCAGCAGCAGCTGGCCTGGGGCTCAGCTCACGTTTACTCACAGAGGCCTCGGCACGGTCCCCAAGCTTTGCAATGAGGACGCTCCTTGCGTGGGGGGTCCGGGCTGCTGGCTGTATGGGAGATGATTCCCCACCTCTGACCAATGTCAGAATTGTTTACCGCTGGAGCAAGTGCCCTGATAGGGTTTTCCTCTGTATAACTGCTGGGTTCAGGTTTTTTTTTTCTTTTTTGGTTCAAGTTAGAATTTATTCATCTTTTATGTATTTATTGATATAAGCATGGAAATAATTCATTCATAGAAATACATCTGTGTGAAGGGAAGAACTTTTTTCTGTTTTATTTTTAAATTTCATTTCTAAAAATTTTGAAGTTTAATTATATTTATTTTTCTATACAGCAGGTTATTATTAGTTATCTATTTTATTCATATACATATATACAGGTCAATACCTATCTCCCAACTCATCTGACCACCAACACCCCATGGCTTCCCCCACTTGGTGTCCATACATTTGTTCTCTACCTCTGTTTCTCTATTTCTGCCCTGCAAACCTGTTCATCTGTACCATATATCTAGGTTCCACATACATGCATTAATACAGAATATTTGTTTTGCTCTTTCTGACTTACTTCATTCTGTATGACAGTCTCTAGATCCACCGACTTCTCTACAAATAACCCAGTTTCATTCCTTTTCATGGCTGAGTCATATCCCATTTTATGTATGTACCACATCTTTATCCATTCATCTGTCTGTGGGCATTTAGGTTGCTTCCATTACCTGGCTATTGTAAATAGTGCTGCAATGAACATTGTGGTGAATGTGTGTTTTTGATTTATGGTTGTCTCTGGGTATATGCCCAGAAGTGGGATTGCTGGATCCTATGGTAATTCTATTTCTAGTTTCTTTAAGGAAACTCCATACTCTTCTCCATAGTGACTGTATCAATTTACCTTCCCACCAATAGTGGAAGAGGGTTCCTTTTGTCCACACCCTCCCCAGAATTTGTTGTTTGTAGATTTTCTGATGATGCCGATTCTAACAGGTGTGAGGTGATACCTCATTGTCGTTTTGATTTGCATTTCTCTAATAATTAGTGGTGTTGAGCAGCTTTTCATGTGCGTCTTGGCCGTCTCTGTGACTTCTTGGAAGAAACGTCTATTTAGATCTTCTGCCCATTTTTGTATTGGGTTGTTTGTTTTATTAATATTAAGCTGCGTGAGCTGTTTATATATATTGGAGATTAAACCCTTGTCCATTGATTCATTTGCGAACGTTTTCGCCCATTCTGAGGGCTGCCTTTTTCCATTCCCGTTTTTTTTAACCAAAAAAGAAAGAAAGCAAAAGAAGCAGAACACTAATGTGCGTGAAATATGCCTCTTGAAACTGTCGTTTTGAAATATGGACGTCTTTTGAACTTTTTGGTCGATATATGACCCCAGGATTTGTTTTCAGGGCAGGTGTCATTTACAGGCCTGCAATGATTTGGAATATCCACTGACCAGTAGCGCTGGGATTAAAGCTGCTGTTGTGTGAAACGGCCAAAAGGTGGCAGCAGTTCTCCATTAGCAAATCTGGATACCAGGGCAACAGAGCCTCAATGGAAGTCGTGTTCTAGATTGGAATTTAGAATGGAATGTGCCAGGAGAAAGCCCCTCAAGTTTGTCTCACTACTTCTTGTTCGTGTTTTTAATTTAATTTTTAATTTTTTATTACAGCAAGTTTGATTACAACGTTTGCTTGTTGTAGGTGTGCAAGATGTGGTTCTTTTACACATATACATATGTCTGTTCTTCCTGGGACCCTTTTCCCATGTACGTTATGACAGAATGTTGAGTAGTCTTCTCTTGGCATTCCGTAGGTCTTTGGTGATTATATATTTCACCTGTGTTTGTATATGTCTCTTAACCCCAATATCGTAATGAATCCAATCCTCACACCTTTCCATTGGTGAGCCATAAGTTTGTTTAATGAATCTGTGATTGCCCTTCTCCTTGGAAATGTCTGCCCTGGTATCCGTTTTTAGGTAACACCTATAAGTGATATCCTACGATATGTGTCTTTCACTTTCTGACTTACTACAAGTCACGTGCTTACCTATAGACTCATCTACGGGGCTACAAATGGCATTGTGCCCTTTTTTTCCTTGGCTAATATTCTGTCTTAGCGAGGTCCATTTTCTGCAATGTGATTCCCTGAGGGCTGAGGATTAGCTGACCTGGGCAGCCTGACCCTGCCGGCAAGCCCTCCCCAGGTGTGCCTGGGTTGAGGTCGATAGAAACAGCACTCCAGGCAGCAATAGCCCCTGCAGCTGTGCCTGATTCCATATTCTCTGCCCCGTCAGCAGTCTCGGGGCTGTGCTGGTGGGAGGGTGTGAGGGTCCACGGCTTTGTTGGTGGCCCGTTGTGAGTGGGGTTCTGCTGGACTTTCTGCAGGAGTTGCCAGGCTGCCACCTGTAAAGAAGAGGATGTGTCACCCATAACTTCCACTGGAATTTCTCTCCGGGCTGAGGTGAGGAAGGCAAAAAAGGAATGATGGCCGGGACAGGAGGGGTATATCAGGCAGGGAAATGGAAAGCTTCCAGAAGAGTGCCCGGGGCCAGGACCATCCTGGCTGGCCTGCAGGCACCAAGTTGGCCTGCGTGCTGTCGCTGGTGTGTCTCCACGGCCCTTCCTCTAGGCTTTCAAGCCCTTGTACATATTCAGGTGTTTTACCTGGGAAGGGTGGGAACAGTTCAGCAGCAGCTGGCCTGGGGCTCAGCTCACGTTTACTCACAGAGGCCTCGGCACGGTCCCCCAGCTTTGCAATGAGGGCGCTCCTTGCGTGGGGGGGCCGGGCTGCTGGCTGTATGGGAGATGATTCCCCACCTCTGACCAATGTCAGAATTGTTTACCGCTGGAGCAAGTGCCCTGATAGGGTTTTCCTCTGTATAACTGCTGGGTTCAGGTTTTTTTTTTCTTTTTTGGTTCAAGTTAGAATTTATTCATCTTTTATGTATTTATTGATATAAGCATGGAAATAATTCATTCATAGAAATACATCTGTGTGAAGGGAAGAACTTTTTTCTGTTTTATTTTTAAATTTCATTTCTAAAAATTTTGCAGTTTAATTATATTTATTTTTCTATACAGCAGGTTATTATTAGTTATCTATTTTATTCATATACATATATACAGGTCAATACCTATCTCCCAACTCATCTGACCGCCAACACCCCATGGCTTCCCCCACTTGGTGTCCATACGTTTGTTCTCTACCTCTGTTTCTCTATTTCTGCCCTGCAAACCTGTTCATCTGTACCATATATCTAGGTTTCACATACATGCATTAATACAGAATATTTGTTTTGCTCTTTCTGACTTACTTCATTCTGTATGACAGTCTCTAGATCCACCGACTTCTCTACAAATAACCCAGTTTCATTCCTTTTCATGGCTGAGTCATATCCCATTTTATGTATGTACCACATCTTTATCCATTCATCTGTCTGTGGGCATTTAGGTTGCTTCCATTACCTGGCTATTGTAAATAGTGCTGCAGTGAACCTTGTGGTGAATGTGTGTTTTTGATTTATGGTTGTCTCTGGGTATATGCCCAGAAGTGGGATTGCTGGATCCTATGGTAATTCTATTTCTAGTTTCTTTAAGGAAACTCCATACTGTTCTCCATAGTGACTGTATCAATTTACCTTCCCACCAATAGTGGAAGAGGGTTCCTTTTGTCCACACCCTCCCCAGAATTTGTTGTTTGTAGATTTTCTGATGATGCCGATTCTAACAGGTGTGAGGTGATACCTCATTGTCGTTTTGATTTGCATTTCTCTAATAATTAGTGGTGTTGAGCAGCTTTTCATGTGCGTCTTGGCCGTCTCTGTGACTTCTTTGAAGAAACGTCTATTTAGATCTTCTGCCCATTTTTGTATTGGGTTGTTTGTTTTATTAATATTAAGCTGCGTGAGCTGTTTATATATATTGGAGATTAAACCCTTGTCCATTGATTCGTTTGCGAACGTTTTCGCCCATTCTGAGGGTTGCCTTTTTCCATTCCCGTTTTTTTTTAACCAAAAAAGAAAGAAAGCAAAAGAAGCAGAACACTAATGTGCGTGAAATATGCCTCTTGAAACTGTCGTTTTGAAATATGGACGTCTTTTGACCTTTTTGGTCGATATATGACCCCAGGATTTGTTTTCAGGGCAGGTGTCATTTACAGGCCTGCAATGATTTGGAATATCCACTGACCATTAGCGCTGGAATTAAAGCTGCTGTTGTGTGAAACGGCCACAAGGTGGCAGCAGTTCTCCATTAACAAATCTGGTTACCAGGGCAACAGAGCCTCAATGGAAGTCGTGTTCTAGATTGGAATTTAGAATGGAATGTGCCAGGAGAAAGCCCCTCAAGTTTGTCTCACTACTTCTTGTTCGTGTTTTTAATTTAATTTTAAATTTTTTATTACAGCAAGTTTGATTACAACGTTTGGCTTGTTGTAGTTGTGCAAGATGTGGTTCTTTTACACATATACATATGTCTGTACTTCCTGGGACCCTTTTCCATGTACGTTATGACAGAATGTTGAGTAGTCTTCTCTTGGCATTCCATAGGTCTTTGGTGATTATATATTTCACCTGTGTTTGTATATGTCTCTTAACCCCAATATCATAATGAATCCAATCCTCACACCTTTCCATTGGTGAGCCATAAGTTTGTTAAATGAATCTGTGATTGCCCTTCACCGTGGAAATATCTGCCCTGGTATCCGTTTTTAGGTAACACCTATAAGTGATATCCTATGATATGTGTCTTTCACTTTCTGACTTAATACAAGTCACGTGCTTACCTATAGACTCATCTACGGGGCTGCAAATGGCATTGTGCCCGTTTTTTCCTTGGCTAATATTCTGTCTTAGCGAGGTCCATTTTCTGCAATGTGATTCCCTGAGGGCTGAGGATTAGCTGACCTGGGCAGCCTGACCCTGCCGGCAAGCCCTCCCCAGGTGTGCCTGGGTTGAGGTCAATAGAAACAGCACTCCAGGCAGCAATAGCCCCTGCAGCTGTGCCTGACTCCATATTCTCTGCCCCATCAGCAGTCTCGAGGCTGTGCTGGTGGGAGGGAGTGAGGGTCCACGGCTTTGTTGGTGGCCCGGTGTGAGTGGGGCTCTGCTGGAATTTCTGCAGGAGTTGCCAGGTTGCCACCTGTAAAGAAGAGGATGTGTCACCCATAATTTCCACTGGAATTTCTCTCCGGGCTGAGGTGAGGGAGGAAAAAAAGGAGTGGGGGCCGGGACAGGAGTGGTATCTCAGGCAGGGAAATGGAAAACTTCCAGAAGAGCGCCCGGGGCCAGGACCATCCTGGCTGGCCTGCAGGCACCAAGTTGGCCTGCGTGCTGTCGCTGGTGTGGCTCCACGGCCCTTCCTCTAGGCTTTCAAGCCCTTGTACATATTCAGGTGTTTTACCTGGGAAGGGTGGGAACAGTTCAGCAGTAGCTGGCCTGGGGCTCAGCTCACGTTTACTCACAGAGGCCTCGGCACGGTCCCCCAGCTTTGCAATGAGGACGCTCCTTGCATGGGGGGGCCGGGCTGCTGGCTGTATGGGAGATGATTCCCCACCTCTGACCAATGTCAGAATTGTTTACCGCTGGAGCAAGTGCCCTGATAGGGTTTTCCTCTGTATAACTGCTGGGTTCAGGTTTTTTTTTTCTTTTTTGGTTCAAGTTAGAATTTATTCATCTTTTATGTATTTATTGATATAAGCATGGAAATAATTCATTCATAGAAATACATCTGTGTGAAGGGAAGAACCTTTTTCTGTTTTATTTTTAAATTTCATTTCTAAAAATTTTGAAGTTTAATTATATTTATTTTTCTATACAGCAGGTTATTATTAGTTATCTATTTTATTCATATACATATATACAGGTCAATACCTATCTCCCAACTCATCTGACCACCAACACCCCATGGCTTCCCCCACTTGGTGTCCATACATTTGTTCTCTACCTCTGTTTCTCTATTTCTGCCCTGCAAACCTGTTCATCTGTACCATATATCTAGGTTCCACATACATGCATTAATACAGAATATTTGTTTTGCTCTTTCTGACTTACTTCATTCTGTATGACAGTCTCTAGATCCACCGACTTCTCTACAAATAACCCAGTTTCATTCCTTTTCATGGCTGAGTCATATCCCATTTTATGTATGTACCACATCTTTATCCATTCATCTGTCTGTGGGCATTTAGGTTGCTTCCATTACCTGGCTATTGTAAATAGTGCTGCAATGAACATTGTGGTGAATGTGTGTTTTTGATTTATGGTTGTCTCTGGGTATATGCCCAGAAGTGGGATTGCTGGATCCTATGGTAATTCTATTTCTAGTTTCTTTAAGGAAACTCCATACTCTTCTCCATAGTGACTGTATCAATTTACCTTCCCACCAATAGTGGAAGAGGGTTCCTTTTGTCCACACCCTCCCCAGAATTTGTTGTTTGTAGATTTTCTGATGCTGCCGATTCTAACAGGTGTGAGGTGATACCTCATTGTCGTTTTGATTTGCATTTTTCTAATAATTAGTGGTGTTGAGCAGCTTTTCATGTGCGTCTTGGCCGTCTCTGTGACTTCTTGGAAGAAACGTCTATTTAGATCTTCTGCCCATTTTTGTATTGGGTTGTTTGTTTTATTAATATTAAGCTGTGTGAGCTGTTTATATATATTGGAGATTAAACCCTTGTCCATTGATTCGTTTGCGAACGTTTTCGCCCATTCTGAGGGCTGCCTTTTTCCATTCCCGTTCTTTTTAACCAAAAAAGAAAGAAAGCAAAAGAAGCAGAACACTAATGTGCGTGAAATATGCCTCTTGAAACTGTCGTTTTGAAATATGGACGTCTTTTGAACTTTTTGGTCGATATATGACCCCAGGATTTGTTTTCAGGGCAGGTGTCATTTACAGGCCTGCAATGATTTGGAATATCCACTGACCATTAGCGCTGGGATTAAAGCTGCTGTTGTGTGAAACGGCCACAAGGTGGCAGCAGTTCTCCCTTAGCAAATCTGGTTACTAGGGCAACAGAGCCTCAATGGAAGCCTGTTCTAGATTGGAATTTAGAATGGAATGTGCCAGGAGAAAGCCCCTCAAGTTTGTCTCACTACTTCTTGTTCGTGTTTTTAATTTAATTTTTTATTTTTTATTACAGCAAGTTTGATTACAATGTTTGCTTGTTGTAGGTGTGCAAGATGTGGTTCTTTTACACATATACATATGTCTGTTCTTCCTGGGACCCTTTTCCATGTACGTTATGACAGAATGTTGAGTAGTCTTCTCTTGGCATTCCGTAGGTCTTTGGTGATTATATATTTCACCTGTGTTTGTATATGTCTCTTAACCCCAATATCATAATGAATCCAATCCTCACACCTTTCCATTGGTGAGCCATAAGTTTGTTTAATGAATCTGTGATTGCCCTTCACCGTGGAAATATCTGCCCTGGTATCCGTTTTTAGGTAACACCTATAAGTGATATCCTACGATATGTGTCTTTCACTTTCTGACTTACTACAAGTCACGTGCTTACCTGTAGACTCATCTACGGGGCTGCAAATGGCATTGTGCCCTTTTTTTCCTTGGCTAATATTCTGTCTTAGCGAGGTCCATTTTCTGCAATGTGATTCCCTGAGGGCTGAGGATTAGCTGACCTGGGCAGCCTGATCCTGCCGGCAAGCCCTCCCCAGGTGTGCCTGAGTTGAGGTCGATAGAAACAGCACTCCAGGCAGCAATAGCCCCTGCAGCTGTGCCTGACTCCATATTCTCTGCCCCGTCAGCAGTCTCGGGGCTGTGCTGGTGGGAGGGTGTGAGGGTCCACGGCTTTGTTGGTGGCCCGGTGTGAGTGGGGCTCTGCTGGACTTTCTGCAGGAGTTGCCAGGCTGCCACCTGTAAAGAAGAGGATGTGTCACCCATAACTTCTTCTGGAATTTCTCTCCGGGCTGAGGTGAGGAAGGAAAAAAAGGAATGGGGGCTGGGACAGGAGGGGTATATCAGGCAGGGAAATGGAAAGCTTCCAGAAGAGTGCCCGGGGCCAGGACCATCCTGGCTGGCCTGCAGGCACCAAGTTGGCCTGCGTGCTGTCGCTGGTGTGGCTCCACGGCCCTTCCTCTAGGCTTTCAAGCCCTTGTACATATTCAGGTGTTTTACCTGGGAAGGTTGGGAACAGTTCAGCAGCAGCTGGCCTGGGGCTCAGCTCACGTTTACTCACAGAGGCCTCGGCACGGTCCCCCAGCTTTGCAATGAGGACGCTCCTTGCGTGGGGGGTCCGGGCTGCTGGCTGTATGGGAGATGATTCCCCACCTCTGACCAATCTCAGAATTGTTTACCGCTGGAGCAAGTGCCCTGATAGGGTTTTCCTCTGTATAACTGCTGGGTACAGGATTTGTTTTTTCTTTTTTGGTTCAAGTTAGAAGTTATTCATCTTTTATGTATTTATTGATATAAGCATGGAAATAATTCATTCATAGAAATACATCTGTGTGAAGGGAAGAAATTTTTTTCTGTTTTATTTTTAAATTTCATTTCTAAAAATTTTGCAGTTTAATTATAATTATTTTTCTATACAGCAGGTTATTATTAGTTATCTATTTTATTCATATACATATATACAGGTCAATACCTATCTCCCAACTCATCTGACCACCAACACCCCATGGCTTCCCCCACTTGGTGTCCATACATTTGTTCTCTACCTCTGTTTCTCTATTTCTTCCCTGCAAACCTGTTCATCTGTACCATATATCTAGGTTCCACATACATGCATTAATACAGAATATTTGTTTTGCTCTTTCTGACTTACTTCATCCCGTATGACATTCTCTAGATCCACCGACTTCTCTACAAATAACCCAGTTTCATTCCTTTTCATGGCTGAGTCATATTCCATTTTATATATGTACCACATCTTTATCCATTCATCTGTCTGTGGGCATTTAGGTTGCTTCCATTACCTGGCTATTGTAAATAGTGCTGCAATGAACATTGTGGTGAATGTGTGTTTTTGATTTATGGTTGTCTCTGTGTATATGCCCAGAAGTGGGATTGCTCGATCCTATGGTAATTCTATTTCTAGTTTCTTTAAGGAAACTCCATACTGTTCTCCATAGTGACTGTATCAATTTACCTTCCCACCAATAGTGGAAGAGGGTTCCTTTTGTCCACACCCTCCCCAGAATTTGTTGTTTGTAGATTTTCTGATGCTGCCGATTCTAACAGGTGTGAGGTGATACCTCACTGTCGTTTTGATTTGCATTTCTCTAATAATTAGTGGTGTTGAGCAGCTTTTCATGTGCGTCTTGGCCGTCTCTGTGACTTCTTGGAAGAAACGTCTATTTAGATCTTCTGCCCATTTTTGTATTGGGTTGTTTGTTTTATTAATATTAAGCTGCGTGAGCTGTTTATATATATTGGAGATTAAACCCTTGTCCATTGATTCGTTTGCGAACGTTTTCGCCCATTCTGAGGGTTGCCTTTTTCCATTCCCGTTTTTTTTTAACCAAAAAAGAAAGAAAGCAAAAGAAGCAGAACACTAATGTGCGTGAAATATGCTTCTTGAAACTGTCGTTTTGAAATATGGACGTCTTTTGAACTTTTTGGTCGATATATGACCCCAGGATTTGTTTTCAGAGCAGGTGTCATTTACAGGCCTGCAATGATTTGGAATATCCACTGACCAGTAGCGCTGGGATTAAAGCTGCTGTTGTGCGAAATGGCCACAAGGTGGCAGCAGTTCTCCCTTAGCAAATCTGGTTACCAGGGCAACAGAGCCTCAATGGAAGCCTGTTCTAGATTGGAATTTAGAATGGAATGTGCCAGGAGAAAGCCCCTCAAGTTTGTCTCATTACTTCTTGTTCGTGTTTTTAATTTAATTTTTAATTTTTTATTACAGCAAGTTTGATTACAACGTTTGCTTGTTGTAGGTGTGCAAGATGTGGTTCTGTTACACATATACATATGTCTGTTCCTCCTGGGACCCTTTTCCCATGTACGTTATGACAGAATGTTGAGTAGTCTTCTCTTGGCATTCCGTAGGTCTTTGGTGATTATATATTTCACCTGTGTTTGTATATGTCTCTTAACCCCAATATCGTAATGAATCCAATCCTCACACCTTTCCATTGGTGAACCATAAGTTTGTTTAATGAATCTGTGATTGCCCTTCTCCGTGGAAATATCTGCCCTGGTATCCGTTTTTAGGTAACACCTATAAGTGATATCCTACGATATGTGTCTTTCACTTTCTGACTTAATACAAGTCACGTGATTACCTGTAGACTCATCTACGGGGCTGCAAATGGCATTGTGCCCTTTTTTTCCTTGGCTAATATTCTGTCTTAGCGAGGTCCATTTTCTGCAATGTGATTCCCTGAGGGCTGAGGATTAGCTGACCTGGGCAGCCTGACCCTGCCGGCAAGCCCTCCCCAGGTGTGCCTGGGTTGAGTTCAATAGAAACAGCACTCCAGGCAGCAATAGCCCCTGCAGCTGTGCCTGACTCCATATTCTCTGCCCCGTCAGCAGTCTCGGGGCTGTGCTGGTGGGAGGGAGTGAGGGTCCACGGCTTTGTTGGTGGCCCGGTGTGAGTGGGGCTCTGCTGGAATTTCTGCAGGAGTGGCCAGGTTGCCACCTGTAAAGAAGAGGATGTGTCACCCATAATTTCCACTGGAATTTCTCTCCGGGCTGAGGTGAGGGAGGAAAAAAAGGAGTGGGGGCCGGGACAGGAGTGGTATCTCAGGCAGGGAAATGGAAAACTTCCAGAAGAGCGCCCGGGGCCAGGACCATCCTGGCTGGCCTGCAGGCACCAAGTTGGCCTGCGTGCTGTCGCTGGTGTGGCTCCACGGCCCTTCCTCTAGGCTTTCAAGCCCTTGTACATATTCAGGTGTTTTACCTGGGAAGGGTGGGAACAGTTCAGCAGCAGCTGGCCTGGGGCTCAGCTCACGTTTACTCACAGAGGCCTCGGCACGGTCCCCCAGCTTTGCAATGAGGACGCTCCTTGAGTGGGGGGTCCGGGCTGCTGGCTGTATGGGAGATGATTCCCCACCTCTGACCAATGTCAGAATTGTTTACCGCTGGAGCAAGTGCCCTGATAGGGTTTTCCTCTGTATAACTGCTGGGTTCAGGTTTTTTTTTTCTTTTTTGGTTCAAGTTAGAATTTATTCATCTTTTATGTATTTATTGATATAAGCATGGAAATAATTCATTCATAGAAATACATCTGTGTGAAGGGAAGAACTTTTTTCTGTTTTATTTTTAAATTTCATTTCTAAAAATTTTGCAGTTTAATTATATTTATTTTTCTATACAGCAGGTTATTATTAGTTATCTATTTTATTCATATACATATATACAGGTCAATACCTATCTCCCAACTCATCTGACCGCCAACACCCCATGGCTTCCCCCACTTGGTGTCCATACGTTTGTTCTCTACCTCTGTTTCTCTATTTCTGCCCTGCAAACCTGTTCATCTGTACCATATATCTAGGTTCCACATACATGCATTAATACAGAATATTTGTTTTGCTCTTTCTGACTTACTTCATTCTGTATGACAGTCTCTAGATCCACCGACTTCTCTACAAATAACCCAGTTTCATTCCTTTTCATGGCTGAGTCATATCCCATTTTATGTATGTACCACATCTTTATCCATTCGTCTGTCTGTGGGCATTTAGGTTGCTTCCATTACCTGGCTATTGTAAATAGTGCTGCAATGAACATTGTGGTGAATGTGTGTTTTTGATTTATGGTTGTCTCTGGGTATATGCCCAGAAGTGGGATTGCTGGATCCTATGGTAATTCTATTTCTAGTTTCTTTAAGGAAACTCCATACTCTTCTCCATAGTGACTGTATCAATTTACCTTCCCACCAATAGTGGAAGAGGGTTCCTTTTGTCCACACCCTCCCCAGAATTTGTTGTTTGTAGATTTTCTGATGATGCCGATTCTAACAGGTGTGAGGTGATACCTCATTGTCGTTTTGATTTGCATTTCTCTAATAATTAGTGGTGTTGAGCAGCTTTTCATGTGCGTCTTGGCCGTCTCTGTGACTTCTTGGAAGAAACGTCTATTTAGATCTTCTGCCCATTTTTGTATTGGGTTGTTTGTTTTATTAATATTAAGCTGCGTGAGCTGTTTATATATATTGGAGATTAAACCCTTGTCCATTGATTCGTTTGCGAACGTTTTCGCCCATTCTGAGGGCTGCCTTTTTCCATTCCCGTTTTTTTTTAACCAAAAAAGAAAGAAAGCAAAAGAAGCAGAACACTAATGTGCGTGAAATATGCCTCTTGAAACTGTCGTTTTGAAATATGGACGTCTTTTGAACTTTTTGGTCGATATATGACCCCAGGATTTGTTTTCAGGGCAGGTGTCATTTACAGGCCTGCAATGATTTGGAATATCCACTGACCATTAGCGCTGGGATTAAAGCTGCTGTTGTGTGAAACGGCCAAAAGGTGGCAGCAGTTCTCCATTAGCAAATCTGGATACCAGGGCAACAGAGCCTCAATGGAAGTCGTGTTCTAGATTGGAATTTAGAATGGAATGTGCCAGGAGAAAGCCCCTCAAGTTTGTCTCACTACTTCTTGTTCGTGTTTTTAATTTAATTTTTAATTTTTTATTACAGCAAGTTTGATTACAACGTTTGCTTGTTGTAGGTGTGCAAGATGTGGTTCTTTTACACATATACATATGTCTGTTCTTCCTGGGACCCTTTTCCCATGTACGTTATGACAGAATGTTGAGTAGTCTTCTCTTGGCATTCCGTAGGTCTTTGGTGATTATATATTTCACCTGTGTTTGTATATGTCTCTTAACCCCAATATCGTAATGAATCCAATCCTCACACCTTTCCATTGGTGAGCCATAAGTTTGTTTAATGAATCTGTGATTGCCCTTCTCCGTGGAAATATCTGCCCTGGTATCCGTTTTTAGGTAACACCTATAAGTGATATCCTACGATATGTGTCTTTCACTTTCTGACTTACTACAAGTCACGTGCTTACCTATAGACTCATCTACGGGGCTGCAAATGGCATTGTGCCCTTTTTTTCCTTGGCTAATATTCTGTCTTAGCGAGGTCCATTTTCTGCAATGTGATTCCCTGAGGGCTGAGGATTAGCTGACCTGGGCAGCCTGACCCTGCCGGCAAGCCCTCCCCAGGTGTGCCTGGGTTGAGGTCGATAGAAACAGCACTCCAGGCAGCAATAGCCCCTGCAGCTGTGCCTGATTCCATATTCTCTGCCCCGTCAGCAGTCTCGGGGCTGTGCTGGTGGGAGGGAGTGAGGGTCCACGGCTTTGTTGGTGGCCCGGTGTGAGTGGGGCTCTGCTGGAATTTCTGCAGGAGTGGCCAGGTTGCCACCTGTAAAGAAGAGGATGTGTCACCCATAATTTCCACTGGAATTTCTCTCCGGGCTGAGGTGAGGGAGGAAAAAAAGGAGTGGGGGCCGGGACAGGAGTGGTATCTCAGGCAGGGAAATGGAAAACTTCCAGAAGAGCGCCCGGGGCCAGGACCATCCTGGCTGGCCTGCAGGCACCAAGTTGGCCTGCGTGCTGTCGCTGGTGTGGCTCCACGGCCCTTCCTCTAGGCTTTCAAGCCCTTGTACATATTCAGGTGTTTTACCTGGGAAGGGTGGGAACAGTTCAGCAGCAGCTGGCCTGGGGCTCAGCTCACGTTTACTCACAGAGGCCTCGGCACGGTCCCCCAGCTTTGCAATGAGGACGCTCCTTGAGTGGGGGGTCCGGGCTGCTGGCTGTATGGGAGATGATTCCCCACCTCTGACCAATGTCAGAATTGTTTACCGCTGGAGCAAGTGCCCTGATAGGGTTTTCCTCTGTATAACTGCTGGGTTCAGGTTTTTTTTTTCTTTTTTGGTTCAAGTTAGAATTTATTCATCTTTTATGTATTTATTGATATAAGCATGGAAATAATTCATTCATAGAAATACATCTGTGTGAAGGGAAGAACTTTTTTCTGTTTTATTTTTAAATTTCATTTCTAAAAATTTTGCAGTTTAATTATATTTATTTTTCTATACAGCAGGTTATTATTAGTTATCTATTTTATTCATATACATATATACAGGTCAATACCTATCTCCCAACTCATCTGACCGCCAACACCCCATGGCTTCCCCCACTTGGTGTCCATACGTTTGTTCTCTACCTCTGTTTCTCTATTTCTGCCCTGCAAACCTGTTCATCTGTACCATATATCTAGGTTCCACATACATGCATTAATACAGAATATTTGTTTTGCTCTTTCTGACTTACTTCATTCTGTATGACAGTCTCTAGATCCACCGACTTCTCTACAAATAACCCAGTTTCATTCCTTTTCATGGCTGAGTCATATCCCATTTTATGTATGTACCACATCTTTATCCATTCATCTGTCTGTGGGCATTTAGGTTGCTTCCATTACCTGGCTATTGTAAATAGTGCTGCAATGAACATTGTGGTGAATGTGTGTTTTTGATTTATGGTTGTCTCTGGGTATATGCCCAGAAGTGGGATTGCTGGATCCTATGGTAATTCTATTTCTAGTTTCTTTAAGGAAACTCCATACTCTTCTCCATAGTGACTGTATCAATTTACCTTCCCACCAATAGTGGAAGAGGGTTCCTTTTGTCCACACCCTCCCCAGAATTTGTTGTTTGTAGATTTTCTGATGATGCCGATTCTAACAGGTGTGAGGTGATACCTCATTGTCGTTTTGATTTGCATTTCTCTAATAATTAGTGGTGTTGAGCAGCTTTTCATGTGCGTCTTGGCCGTCTCTGTGACTTCTTGGAAGAAACGTCTATTTAGATCTTCTGCCCATTTTTGTATTGGGTTGTTTGTTTTATTAATATTAAGCTGCGTGAGCTGTTTATATATATTGGAGATTAAACCCTTGTCCATTGATTCGTTTGCGAACGTTTTCGCCCATTCTGAGGGCTGCCTTTTTCCATTCCCGTTTTTTTTTAACCAAAAAAGAAAGAAAGCAAAAGAAGCAGAACACTAATGTGCGTGAAATATGCCTCTTGAAACTGTCGTTTTGAAATATGGACGTCTTTTGAACTTTTTGGTCGATATATGACCCCAGGATTTGTTTTCAGGGCAGGTGTCATTTACAGGCCTGCAATGATTTGGAATATCCACTGACCATTAGCGCTGGGATTAAAGCTGCTGTTGTGTGAAACGGCCAAAAGGTGGCAGCAGTTCTCCATTAGCAAATCTGGATACCAGGGCAACAGAGCCTCAATGGAAGTCGTGTTCTAGATTGGAATTTAGAATGGAATGTGCCAGGAGAAAGCCCCTCAAGTTTGTCTCACTACTTCTTGTTCGTGTTTTTAATTTAATTTTTAATTTTTTATTACAGCAAGTTTGATTACAACGTTTGCTTGTTGTAGGTGTGCAAGATGTGGTTCTTTTACACATATACATATGTCTGTTCTTCCTGGGACCCTTTTCCCATGTACGTTATGACAGAATGTTGAGTAGTCTTCTCTTGGCATTCCGTAGGTCTTTGGTGATTATATATTTCACCTGTGTTTGTATATGTCTCTTAACCCCAATATCGTAATGAATCCAATCCTCACACCTTTCCATTGGTGAGCCATAAGTTTGTTTAATGAATCTGTGATTGCCCTTCTCCGTGGAAATATCTGCCCTGGTATCCGTTTTTAGGTAACACCTATAAGTGATATCCTACGATATGTGTCTTTCACTTTCTGACTTACTACAAGTCACGTGCTTACCTATAGACTCATCTACGGGGCTGCAAATGGCATTGTGCCCTTTTTTTCCTTGGCTAATATTCTGTCTTAGCGAGGTCCATTTTCTGCAATGTGATTCCCTGAGGGCTGAGGATTAGCTGACCTGGGCAGCCTGACCCTGCCGGCAAGCCCTCCCCAGGTGTGCCTGGGTTGAGGTCGATAGAAACAGCACTCCAGGCAGCAATAGCCCCTGCAGCTGTGCCTGATTCCATATTCTCTGCCCCGTCAGCAGTCTCGGGGCTGTGCTGGTGGGAGGATGTGAGGGTCCACGGCTTTGTTGGTGGCCCGTTGTGAGTGGGGTTCTGCTGGACTTTCTGCAGGAGTTGCCAGGCTGCCACCTGTAAAGAAGAGGATGTGTCACCCATAACTTCCACTGGAATTTCTCTCCGGGCTGAGGTGAGGAAGGCAAAAAAGGAATGATGGCCGGGACAGGAGGGGTATATCAGGCAGGGAAATGGAAAGCTTCCAGAAGAGTGCCCGGGGCCAGGACCATCCTGGCTGGCCTGCAGGCACCAAGTTGGCCTGCGTGCTGTCGCTGGTGTGGCTCCACGGCCCTTCCTCTAGGCTTTCAAGCCCTTGTACATATTCAGGTGTTTTACCTGGGAAGGGTGGGAACAGTTCAGCAGCAGCTGGCCTGGGGCTCAGCTCACGTTTACTCACAGAGGCCTCGGCACGGTCCCCCAGCTTTGCAATGAGGGCGCTCCTTGCGTGGGGGGGCCGGGCTGCTGGCTGTATGGGAGATGATTCCCCACCTCTGACCAATGTCAGAATTGTTTACCGCTGGAGCAAGTGCCCTGATAGGGTTTTCCTCTGTATAACTGCTGGGTTCAGGTTTTTTTTTTCTTTTTTGGTTCAAGTTAGAATTTATTCATCTTTTATGTATTTATTGATATAAGCATGGAAATAATTCATTCATAGAAATACATCTGTGTGAAGGGAAGAACTTTTTTCTGTTTTATTTTTAAATTTCATTTCTAAAAATTTTGCAGTTTAATTATATTTATTTTTCTATACAGCAGTTTATTATTAGTTATCTATTTTATTCATATACATATAAACAGGTCAATACCTATCTCCCAACTCATCTGACCGCCAACACCCCATGGCTTCCCCCACTTGGTGTCCATACGTTTGTTCTCTACCTCTGTTTCTCTATTTCTGCCCTGCAAACCTGTTCATCTGTACCATATATCTAGGTTTCACATACATGCATTAATACAGAATATTTGTTTTGCTCTTTCTGACTTACTTCATTCTGTATGACAGTCTCTAGATCCACCGACTTCTCTACAAATAACCCAGTTTCATTCCTTTTCATGGCTGAGTCATATCCCATTTTATGTATGTACCACATCTTTATCCATTCATCTGTCTGTGGGCATTTAGGTTGCTTCCATTACCTGGCTATTGTAAATAGTGCTGCAATGAACATTGTGGTGAATGTGTGTTTTTGATTTATGGTTGTCTCTGGGTATATGCCCAGAAGTGGGATTGCTGGATCCTATGGTAATTCTATTTCTAGTTTCTTTAAGGAAACTCCATACTGTTCTCCATAGTGACTGTATCAATTTACCTTCCCACCAATAGTGGAAGAGGGTTCCTTTTGTCCACACCCTCCCCAGAATTTGTTGTTTGTAGATTTTCTGATGATGCCGATTCTAACAGGTGTGAGGTGATACCTCATTGTCGTTTTGATTTGCATTTCTCTAATAATTAGTGGTGTTGAGCAGCTTTTCATGTGCGTCTTGGCCGTCTCTGTGACTTCTTTGAAGAAACGTCTATTTAGATCTTCTGCCCATTTTTGTATTGGGTTGTTTGTTTTATTAATATTAAGCTGCGTGAGCTGTTTATATATATTGGAGATTAAACCCTTGTCCATTGATTCGTTTGCGAACGTTTTCGCCCATTCTGAGGGTTGCCTTTTTCCATTCCCGTTTTTTTTTAACCAAAAAAGAAAGAAAGCAAAAGAAGCAGAACACTAATGTGCGTGAAATATGCCTCTTGAAACTGTCGTTTTGAAATATGGACGTCTTTTGACCTTTTTGGTCGATATATGACCCCAGGATTTGTTTTCAGGGCAGGTGTCATTTACAGGCCTGCAATGATTTGGAATATCCACTGACCATTAGCGCTGGAATTAAAGCTGCTGTTGTGTGAAACGGCCACAAGGTGGCAGCAGTTCTCCATTAACAAATCTGGTTACCAGGGCAACAGAGCCTCAATGGAAGTCGTGTTCTAGATTGGAATTTAGAATGGAATGTGCCAGGAGAAAGCCCCTCAAGTTTGTCTCACTACTTCTTGTTCGTGTTTTTAATTTAATTTTTAATTTTTTATTACAGCAAGTTTGATTACAACGTTTGGCTTGTTGTAGGTGTGCAAGATGTGGTTCTTTTACACATATACATATGTCTGTTCTTCCTGGGACCCTTTTCCATGTACGTTATGACAGAATGTTGAGTAGTCTTCTCTTGGCATTCCGTAGGTCTTTGGTGATTATATATTTCACCTGTGTTTGTATATGTCTCTTAACCCCAATATCATAATGAATCCAATCCTCACACCTTTCCATTGGTGAGCCATAAGTTTGTTTAATGAATCTGTGATTGCCCTTCACCGTGGAAATATCTGCCCTGGTATCCGTTTTTAGGTAACACCTATAAGTGATATCCTACGATATGTGTCTTTCACTTTCTGACTTAATACAAGTCACGTGCTTACCTATAGACTCATCTACGGGGCTGCAAATGGCATTGTGCCCGTTTTTTCCTTGGCTAATATTCTGTCTTAGCGAGGTCCATTTTCTGCAATGTGATTCCCTGAGGGCTGAGGATTAGCTGACCTGGGCAGCCTGACCCTGCCGGCAAGCCCTCCCCAGGTGTGCCTGGGTTGAGGTCAATAGAAACAGCACTCCAGGCAGCAATAGCCCCTGCAGCTGTGCCTGACTCCATATTCTCTGCCCCGTCAGCAGTCTCGGGGCTGTGCTGGTGGGAGGGAGTGAGGGTCCACGGCTTTGTTGGTGGCCCGGTGTGAGTGGGGCTCTGCTGGAATTTCTGCAGGAGTTGCCAGGTTGCCACCTGTAAAGAAGAGGATGTGTCACCCATAATTTCCACTGGAATTTCTCTCCGGGCTGAGGTGAGGGAGGAAAAAAAGGAGTGGGGTCCGGGACAGGAGTGGTATCTCAGGCAGGGAAATGGAAAACTTCCAGAAGAGCGCCCGGGGCCAGGACCATCCTGGCTGGCCTGCAGGCACCAAGTTGGCCTGCGTGCTGTCGCTGGTGTGGCTCCACGGCCCTTCCTCTAGGCTTTCAAGCCCTTGTACATATTCAGGTGTTTTACCTGGGAAGGGTGGGAACAGTTCAGCAGTAGCTGGCCTGGGGCTCAGCTCACGTTTACTCACAGAGGCCTCGGCACGGTCCCCCAGCTTTGCAATGAGGACGCTCCTTGCGTGGGGGGTCCAGGCTGCTGGCTGTATGGGAGATGATTCCCCACCTCTGACCAATGTCAGAATTGTTTACCGCTGGAGCAAGTGCCCTGATAGGGTTTTCCTCTGTATAACTGCTGGGTTCAGGTTTTTTTTTTCTTTTTTGGTTCAAGTTAGAATTTATTCATCTTTTATGTATTTATTGATATAAGCATGGAAATAATTCATTCATAGAAATACATCTGTGAGAAGGGAAGAACTTTTTTCTGTTTTATTTTTAAATTTCATTTCTAAAAATTTTGCAGTTTAATTATATTTATTTTTCTATACAGCAGGTTATTATTAGTTATCTATTTTATTCATATACATATATACATGTCAATACCTATCTCCCAACTCATCTGACCACCAACACCCCATGGCTTCCCCCACTTGGTGTCCATACATTTGTTCTCTACCTCTGTTTCTCTATTTCTGCCCTGCAAACCTGTTCATCTGTACCATATATCTAGGTTCCACATACATGCATTAATACAGAATATTTGTTTTGCTCTTTCTGACTTACTTCATTCTGTATGACAGTCTCTAGATCCACCGACTTCTCTACAAATAACCCAGTTTCATTCCTTTTCATGGCTGAGTCATATCCCATTTTATGTATGTACCACATCTTTATCCATTCATCTGTCTGTGGGCATTTAGGTTGCTTCCATTACCTGGCTATTGTAAATAGTGCTGCAATGAACATTGTGGTGAATGTGTGTTTTTGATTTATGGTTGTCTCTGGGTATATGCCCAGAAGTGGGATTGCTGGATCCTATGGTAATTCTATTTCTAGTTTCTTTAAGGAAACTCCATACTCTTCTCCATAGTGACTGTATCAATTTACCTTCCCACCAATAGTGGAAGAGGGTTCCTTTTGTCCACACCCTCCCCAGAATTTGTTGTTTGTAGATTTTCTGATGATGCCGATTCTAACAGGTGTGAGGTGATACCTCATTGTCGTTTTGATTTGCATTTCTCTAATAATTAGTGGTGTTGAGCAGCTTTTCATGTGCGTCTTGGCCGTCTCTGTGACTTCTTGGAAGAAACGTCTATTTAGATCTTCTGCCCATTTTTGTATTGGGTTGTTTGTTTTATTAATATTAAGCTGCGTGAGCTGTTTATATATATTGGAGATTAAACCCTTGTCCATTGATTCATTTGCGAACGTTTTCGCCCATTCTGAGGGCTGCCTTTTTCCATTCCCGTTTTTTTTTAACCAAAAAAGAAAGAAAGCAAAAGAAGCAGAACACTAATGTGCGTGAAATATGCCTCTTGAAACTGTCGTTTTGAAATATGGACGTCTTTTGAACTTTTTGGTCGATATATGACCCCAGGATTTGTTTTCAGGGCAGGTGTCATTTACAGGCCTGCAATGATTTGGAATATCCACTGACCAGTAGCGCTGGGATTAAAGCTGCTGTTGTGTGAAACGGCCAAAAGGTGGCAGCAGTTCTCCATTAGCAAATCTGGATACCAGGGCAACAGAGCCTCAATGGAAGTCGTGTTCTAGATTGGAATTTAGAATGGAATGTGCCAGGAGAAAGCCCCTCAAGTTTGTCTCACTACTTCTTGTTCGTGTTTTTAATTTAATTTTTAATTTTTTATTACAGCAAGTTTGATTACAACGTTTGCTTGTTGTAGGTGTGCAAGATGTGGTTCTTTTACACATATACATATGTCTGTTCTTCCTGGGACCCTTTTCCCATGTACGTGATGACAGAATGTTGAGTAGTCTTCTCTTGGCATTCCGTAGGTCTTTGGTGATTATATATTTCACCTGTGTTTGTATATGTCTCTTAACCCCAATATCGTAATGAATCCAATCCTCACACCTTTCCATTGGTGAGCCATAATTTTGTTTAATGAATCTGTGATTGCCCTTCTCCGTGGAAATATCTGCGCTGGTATCCGTTTTTAGGTAACACCTATAAGTGATATCCTACGATATGTGTCTTTCACTTTCTGACTTACTACAAGTCACGTGCTTACCTATAGACTCATCTACGGGGCTGCAAATGGCATTGTGCCCTTTTTTTCCTTGGCTAATATTCTGTCTTAGCGAGGTCCATTTTCTGCAATGTGATTCCCTGAGGGCTGAGGATTAGCTGACCTGGGCAGCCTGACCCTGCCGGCAAGCCCTCCCCAAGTGTGCGTGGGTTGAGGTCGATAGAAACAGCACTCCAGGCAGCAATAGCCCCTGCAGCTGTGCCTGATTCCATATTCTCTGCCCCGTCAGCAGTCTCGGGGCTGTGCTGGTGGGAGGGTGTGAGGGTCCACGGCTTTGTTGGTGACCCGTTGTGAGTGGGGTTCTGCTGGACTTTCTGCAGGAGTTGCCAGGCTGCCACCTGTAAAGAAGAGGATGTGTCACCCATAACTTCCACTGGAATTTCTCTCCGGTCTGAGATGAGGAAGGCAAAAAAGGAATGATGGCCGGGACAGGAGGGGTATATCAGGCAGGGAAATGGAAAGCTTCCAGAAGAGTACCCGGGGCCAGGACCATCCTGGCTGGCCTGCAGGCACCAAGTTGGCCTGCGTGCTGTCGCTGGTGTGGCTCCACGGCCCTTCCTCTAGGCTTTCAAGCCCTTGTACATATTCAGGTGTTTTACCTGGGAAGGGTGGGAACAGTTCAGCAGCAGCTGGCCTGGGGCTCAGCTCACGTTTACTCACAGAGGCCTCGGCACGGTCCCCCAGCTTTGCAATGACGACGCTCCTTGCGTGGGGTGGCCGGGCTGCTGGCTGTATGGGAGATGATTCCCCACCTCTGACCAATGTCAGAATTGTTTACCGCTGGAGCAAGTGCCCTGATAGGGTTTTCCTCTGTATAACTGCTGGGTTCAGGTTTTTTTTTTCTTTTTTGGTTCAAGTTAGAAGTTATTCATCTTTTATGTATTTATTGATATAAGCATGGAAATAATTCATTCATAGAAATACATCTGTGTGAAGGGAAGAACTTTTTTCTGTTTTATTTTTAAATTTCATATCTAAAAATTTTTCAGTTTAATTATATTTATTTTTCTATACAGCAGTTTATTATTAGTTATCTATTTTATTCATATACATATATACAGGTCAATACCTATCTCCCAACTCATCTGACCACCAACACCCCATGGCTTCCCCCACTTGGTGTCCATACGTTTGTTCTCTACCTCTGTTTCTCTATTTCTGCCCTGCAAACCTGTTCATCTGTACCATATATCTAGGTTTCACATACATGCATTAATACAGAATATTTGTTTTGCTCTTTCTGACTTACTTCATTCTGTATGACAGTCTCTAGATCCACCGACTTCTCTACAAATAACCCAGTTTCATTCCTTTTCATGGCTGAGTCATATCCCATTTTATGTATGTACCACATCTTTATCCATTCATCTGTCTGTGGGCATTTAGGTTGCTTCCATTACCTGGCTATTGTAAATAGTGCTGCAATGAACATTGTGGTGAATGTGTGTTTTTGATTTATGGTTGTCTCTGGGTATATGCCCAGAAGTGGGATTGCTGGATCCTATGGTAATTCTATTTCTAGTTTCTTTAAGGAAACTCCATACTGTTCTCCATAGTGACTGTATCAATTTACCTTCCCACCAATAGTGGAAGAGGGTTCCTTTTGTCCACACCCTCCCCAGAATTTGTTGTTTGTAGATTTTCTGATGATGCCGATTCTAACAGGTGTGAGGTGATACCTCATTGTCGTTTTGATTTGCATTTCTCTAATAATTAGTGGTGTTGAGCAGCTTTTCATGTGCGTCTTGGCCGTCTCTGTGACTTCTTTGAAGAAACGTCTATTTAGATCTTCTGCCCATTTTTGTATTGGGTTGTTTGTTTTATTAATATTAAGCTGCGTGAGCTGTTTATATATATTGGAGATTAAACCCTTGTCCATTGATTCGTTTGCGAACGTTTTCGCCCATTCTGAGGGTTGCCTTTTTCCATTCCCGTTTTTTTTTAACCAAAAAAGAAAGAAAGCAAAAGAAGCAGAACACTAATGTGCGTGAAATATGCCTCTTGAAACTGTCGTTTTGAAATATGGACGTCTTTTGACCTTTTTGGTCGATATATGACCCCAGGATTTGTTTTCAGGGCAGGTGTCATTTACAGGCCTGCAATGATTTGGAATATCCACTGACCATTAGCGCTGGAATTAAAGCTGCTGTTGTGTGAAACGGCCACAAGGTGGCAGCAGTTCTCCATTAACAAATCTGGTTACCAGGGCAACAGAGCCTCAATGGAAGTCGTGTTCTAGATTGGAATTTAGAATGGAATGTGCCAGGAGAAAGCCCCTCAAGTTTGTCTCACTACTTCTTGTTCGTGTTTTTAATTTAATTTTTAATTTTTTATTACAGCAAGTTTGATTACAACGTTTGGCTTGTTGTAGGTGTGCAAGATGTGGTTCTTTTACACATATACATATGTCTGTTCTTCCTGGGACCCTTTTCCATGTACGTTATGACAGAATGTTGAGTAGTCTTCTCTTGGCATTCCGTAGGTCTTTGGTGATTATATATTTCACCTGTGTTTGTATATGTCTCTTAACCCCAATATCATAATGAATCCAATCCTCACACCTTTCCATTGGTGAGCCATAAGTTTGTTTAATGAATCTGTGATTGCCCTTCACCGTGGAAATATCTGCCCTGGTATCCGTTTTTAGGTAACACCTATAAGTGATATCCTACGATATGTGTCTTTCACTTTCTGACTTAATACAAGTCACGTGCTTACCTATAGACTCATCTACGGGGCTGCAAATGGCATTGTGCCCGTTTTTTCCTTGGCTAATATTCTGTCTTAGCGAGGTCCATTTTCTGCAATGTGATTCCCTGAGGGCTGAGGATTAGCTGACCTGGGCAGCCTGACCCTGCCGGCAAGCCCTCCCCAGGTGTGCCTGGGTTGAGGTCAATAGAAACAGCACTCCAGGCAGCAATAGCCCCTGCAGCTGTGCCTGACTCCATATTCTCTGCCCCGTCAGCAGTCTCGGGGCTGTGCTGGTGGGAGGGAGTGAGGGTCCACGGCTTTGTTGGTGGCCCGGTGTGAGTGGGGCTCTGCTGGAATTTCTGCAGGAGTTGCCAGGTTGCCACCTGTAAAGAAGAGGATGTGTCACCCATAATTTCCACTGGAATTTCTCTCCGGGCTGAGGTGAGGGAGGAAAAAAAGGAGTGGGGTCCGGGACAGGAGTGGTATCTCAGGCAGGGAAATGGAAAACTTCCAGAAGAGCGCCCGGGGCCAGGACCATCCTGGCTGGCCTGCAGGCACCAAGTTGGCCTGCGTGCTGTCGCTGGTGTGGCTCCACGGCCCTTCCTCTAGGCTTTCAAGCCCTTGTACATATTCAGGTGTTTTACCTGGGAAGGGTGGGAACAGTTCAGCAGTAGCTGGCCTGGGGCTCAGCTCACGTTTACTCACAGAGGCCTCGGCACGGTCCCCCAGCTTTGCAATGAGGACGCTCCTTGCGTGGGGGGTCCAGGCTGCTGGCTGTATGGGAGATGATTCCCCACCTCTGACCAATGTCAGAATTGTTTACCGCTGGAGCAAGTGCCCTGATAGGGTTTTCCTCTGTATAACTGCTGGGTTCAGGTTTTTTTTTTCTTTTTTGGTTCAAGTTAGAATTTATTCATCTTTTATGTATTTATTGATATAAGCATGGAAATAATTCATTCATAGAAATACATCTGTGAGAAGGGAAGAACTTTTTTCTGTTTTATTTTTAAATTTCATTTCTAAAAATTTTGCAGTTTAATTATATTTATTTTTCTATACAGCAGGTTATTATTAGTTATCTATTTTATTCATATACATATATACAGGTCAATACCTATCTCCCAACTCATCTGACCACCAACACCCCATGGCTTCCCCCACTTGGTGTCCATACATTTGTTCTCTACCTCTGTTTCTCTATTTCTGCCCTGCAAACCTGTTCATCTGTACCATATATCTAGGTTCCACATACATGCATTAATACAGAATATTTGTTTTGCTCTTTCTGACTTACTTCATTCTGTATGACAGTCTCTAGATCCACCGACTTCTCTACAAATAACCCAGTTTCATTCCTTTTCATGGCTGAGTCATATCCCATTTTATGTATGTACCACATCTTTATCCATTCATCTGTCTGTGGGCATTTAGGTTGCTTCCATTACCTGGCTATTGTAAATAGTGCTGCAATGAACATTGTGGTGAATGTGTGTTTTTGATTTATGGTTGTCTCTGGGTATATGCCCAGAAGTGGGATTGCTGGATCCTATGGTAATTCTATTTCTAGTTTCTTTAAGGAAACTCCATACTCTTCTCCATAGTGACTGTATCAATTTACCTTCCCACCAATAGTGGAAGAGGGTTCCTTTTGTCCACACCCTCCCCAGAATTTGTTGTTTGTAGATTTTCTGATGATGCCGATTCTAACAGGTGTGAGGTGATACCTCATTGTCGTTTTGATTTGCATTTCTCTAATAATTAGTGGTGTTGAGCAGCTTTTCATGTGCGTCTTGGCCGTCTCTGTGACTTCTTGGAAGAAACGTCTATTTAGATCTTCTGCCCATTTTTGTATTGGGTTGTTTGTTTTATTAATATTAAGCTGCGTGAGCTGTTTATATATATTGGAGATTAAACCCTTGTCCATTGATTCATTTGCGAACGTTTTCGCCCATTCTGAGGGCTGCCTTTTTCCATTCCCGTTTTTTTTTAACCAAAAAAGAAAGAAAGCAAAAGAAGCAGAACACTAATGTGCGTGAAATATGCCTCTTGAAACTGTCGTTTTGAAATATGGACGTCTTTTGAACTTTTTGGTCGATATATGACCCCAGGATTTGTTTTCAGGGCAGGTGTCATTTACAGGCCTGCAATGATTTGGAATATCCACTGACCAGTAGCGCTGGGATTAAAGCTGCTGTTGTGTGAAACGGCCAAAAGGTGGCAGCAGTTCTCCATTAGCAAATCTGGATACCAGGGCAACAGAGCCTCAATGGAAGTCGTGTTCTAGATTGGAATTTAGAATGGAATGTGCCAGGAGAAAGCCCCTCAAGTTTGTCTCACTACTTCTTGTTCGTGTTTTTAATTTAATTTTTAATTTTTTATTACAGCAAGTTTGATTACAACGTTTGCTTGTTGTAGGTGTGCAAGATGTGGTTCTTTTACACATATACATATGTCTGTTCTTCCTGGGACCCTTTTCCCATGTACGTGATGACAGAATGTTGAGTAGTCTTCTCTTGGCATTCCGTAGGTCTTTGGTGATTATATATTTCACCTGTGTTTGTATATGTCTCTTAACCCCAATATCGTAATGAATCCAATCCTCACACCTTTCCATTGGTGAGCCATAATTTTGTTTAATGAATCTGTGATTGCCCTTCTCCGTGGAAATATCTGCGCTGGTATCCGTTTTTAGGTAACACCTATAAGTGATATCCTACGATATGTGTCTTTCACTTTCTGACTTACTACAAGTCACGTGCTTACCTATAGACTCATCTACGGGGCTGCAAATGGCATTGTGCCCTTTTTTTCCTTGGCTAATATTCTGTCTTAGCGAGGTCCATTTTCTGCAATGTGATTCCCTGAGGGCTGAGGATTAGCTGACCTGGGCAGCCTGACCCTGCCGGCAAGCCCTCCCCAAGTGTGCGTGGGTTGAGGTCGATAGAAACAGCACTCCAGGCAGCAATAGCCCCTGCAGCTGTGCCTGATTCCATATTCTCTGCCCCGTCAGCAGTCTCGGGGCTGTGCTGGTGGGAGGGTGTGAGGGTCCACGGCTTTGTTGGTGACCCGTTGTGAGTGGGGTTCTGCTGGACTTTCTGCAGGAGTTGCCAGGCTGCCACCTGTAAAGAAGAGGATGTGTCACCCATAACTTCCACTGGAATTTCTCTCCGGTCTGAGATGAGGAAGGCAAAAAAGGAATGATGGCCGGGACAGGAGGGGTATATCAGGCAGGGAAATGGAAAGCTTCCAGAAGAGTACCCGGGGCCAGGACCATCCTGGCTGGCCTGCAGGCACCAAGTTGGCCTGCGTGCTGTCGCTGGTGTGGCTCCACGGCCCTTCCTCTAGGCTTTCAAGCCCTTGTACATATTCAGGTGTTTTACCTGGGAAGGGTGGGAACAGTTCAGCAGCAGCTGGCCTGGGGCTCAGCTCACGTTTACTCACAGAGGCCTCGGCACGGTCCCCCAGCTTTGCAATGACGACGCTCCTTGCGTGGGGTGGCCGGGCTGCTGGCTGTATGGGAGATGATTCCCCACCTCTGACCAATGTCAGAATTGTTTACCGCTGGAGCAAGTGCCCTGATAGGGTTTTCCTCTGTATAACTGCTGGGTTCAGGTTTTTTTTTTCTTTTTTGGTTCAAGTTAGAAGTTATTCATCTTTTATGTATTTATTGATATAAGCATGGAAATAATTCATTCATAGAAATACATCTGTGTGAAGGGAAGAACTTTTTTCTCTTTTATTTTTAAATTTCATATCTAAAAATTTTTCAGTTTAATTATATTTATTTTTCTATACAGCAGTTTATTATTAGTTATCTATTTTATTCATATACATATATACAGGTCAATACCTATCTCCCAACTCATCTGACCACCAACACCCCATGGCTTCCCCCACTTGGTGTCCATACGTTTGTTCTCTACCTCTGTTTCTCTATTTCTGCCCTGCAAACCTGTTCATCTGTACCATATATCTAGGTTTCACATACATGCATTAATACAGAATATTTGTTTTGCTCTTTCTGACTTACTTCATTCTGTATGACAGTCTCTAGATCCACCGACTTCTCTACAAATAACCCAGTTTCATTCCTTTTCATGGCTGAGTCATATCCCATTTTATGTATGTACCACATCTTTATCCATTCATCTGTCTGTGGGCATTTAGGTTGCTTCCATTACCTGGCTATTGTAAATAGTGCTGCAATGAACATTGTGGTGAATGTGTGTTTTTGATTTATGGTTGTCTCTGGGTATATGCCCAGAAGTGGGATTGCTGGATCCTATGGTAATTCTATTTCTAGTTTCTTTAAGGAAACTCCATACTGTTCTCCATAGTGACTGTATCAATTTACCTTCCCACCAATAGTGGAAGAGGGTTCCTTTTGTCCACACCCTCCCCAGAATTTGTTGTTTGTAGATTTTCTGATGATGCCGATTCTAACAGGTGTGAGGTGATACCTCATTGTCGTTTTGATTTGCATTTCTCTAATAATTAGTGGTGTTGAGCAGCTTTTCATGTGCGTCTTGGCCGTCTCTGTGACTTCTTTGAAGAAACGTCTATTTAGATCTTCTGCCCATTTTTGTATTGGGTTGTTTGTTTTATTAATATTAAGCTGCGTGAGCTGTTTATATATATTGGAGATTAAACCCTTGTCCATTGATTCGTTTGCGAACGTTTTCGCCCATTCTGAGGGTTGCCTTTTTCCATTCCCGTTTTTTTTTAACCAAAAAAGAAAGAAAGCAAAAGAAGCAGAACACTAATGTGCGTGAAATATGCCTCTTGAAACTGTCGTTTTGAAATATGGACGTCTTTTGAACTTTTTGGTCGATATATGACCCCAGGATTTGTTTTCAGGGCAGGTGTCATTTACAGGCCTGCAATGATTTGGAATATCCACTGACCATTAGCGCTGGAATTAAAGCTGCTGTTGTGTGAAACGGCCACAAGGTGGCAGCAGTTCTCCATTAACAAATCTGGTTACCAGGGCAACAGAGCCTCAATGGAAGTCGTGTTCTAGATTGGAATTTAGAATGGAATGTGCCAGGAGAAAGCCCCTCAAGTTTGTCTCACTACTTCTTGTTCGTGTTTTTAATTTAATTTTTAATTTTTTATTACAGCAAGTTTGATTACAACGTTTGGCTTGTTGTAGGTGTGCAAGATGTGGTTCTTTTACACATATACATATGTCTGTTCTTCCTGGGACCCTTTTCCATGTACGTTATGACAGAATGTTGAGTAGTCTTCTCTTGGCATTCCGTAGGTCTTTGGTGATTATATATTTCACCTGTGTTTGTATATGTCTCTTAACCCCAATATCATAATGAATCCAATCCTCACACCTTTCCATTGGTGAGCCATAAGTTTGTTTAATGAATCTGTGATTGCCCTTCACCGTGGAATATCTGCCCTGGTATCCGTTTTTAGGTAACACCTATAAGTGATATCCTACGATATGTGTCTTTCACTTTCTGACTTAATACAAGTCACGTGCTTACCTATAGACTCATCTACGGGGCTGCAAATGGCATTGTGCCCTTTTTTTCCTTGGCTAATATTCTGTCTTAGCGAGGTCCATTTTCTGCAATGTGATTCCCTGAGGGCTGAGGATTAGCTGACCTGGGCAGCCTGACCCTGCCGGCAAGCCCTCCCCAGGTGTGCCTGGGTTGAGGTCAATAGAAACAGCACTCCAGGCAGCAATAGCCCCTGCAGCTGTGCCTGACTCCATATTCTCTGCCCCGTCAGCAGTCTCGGGGCTGTGCTGGTGGGAGGGAGTGAGGGTCCACGGCTTTGTTGGTGGCCCGGTGTGAGTGGGGCTCTGCTGGAATTTCTGCAGGAGTTGCCAGGTTGCCACCTGTAAAGAAGAGGATGTGTCACCCATAATTTCCACTGGAATTTCTCTCCGGGCTGAGGTGAGGGAGGAAAAAAAGGAGTGGGGGCCGGGACAGGAGTGGTATCTCAGGCAGGGAAATGGAAAACTTCCAGAAGAGCGCCCGGGGCCAGGACCATCCTGGCTGGCCTGCAGGCACCAAGTTGGCCTGCGTGCTGTCGCTGGTGTGGCTCCACGGCCCTTCCTCTAGGCTTTCAAGCCCTTGTACATATTCAGGTGTTTTACCTGGGAAGGGTGGGAACAGTTCAGCAGTAGCTGGCCTGGGGCTCAGCTCACGTTTACTCACAGAGGCCTCGGCACGGTCCCCCAGCTTTGCAATGAGGACGCTCCTTGCGTGGGGGGTCCAGGCTGCTGGCTGTATGGGAGATGATTCCCCACCTCTGACCAATGTCAGAATTGTTTACCGCTGGAGCAAGTGCCCTGATAGGGTTTTCCTCTGTATAACTGCTGGGTTCAGGTTTTTTTTTTCTTTTTTGGTTCAAGTTAGAATTTATTCATCTTTTATGTATTTATTGATATAAGCATGGAAATAATTCATTCATAGAAATACATCTGTGTGAAGGGAAGAACTTTTTTCTGTTTTATTTTTAAATTTCATTTCTAAAAGTTTTGCAGTTTAATTATATTTATTTTTCTATACAGCAGGTTATTATTAGTTATCTATTTTATTCATATACATATATACAGGTCAATACCTATCTCCCAACTCATCTGACCACCATCACCCCATGGCTTCCACCACTTGGTGTCCATACGTTTGTTCTCTACCTCTGTTTCTCTATTTCTGCCCTGCAAACCTGTTCATCTGTACCATATATCTAGGTTCCACATACATGCATTAATACAGAATATTTGTTTTGCTCTTTCTGACTTACTTCATTCTGTATGACAGTCTCTAGATCCACCGACTTCTCTACAAATAACCCAGTTTCATTCCTTTTCATGGCTGAGTCATATCCCATTTTATGTATGTACCACATCTTTATCCATTCATCTGTCTGTGGGCATTTAGGTTGCTTCCATTACCTGGCTATTGTAAATAGTGCTGCAATGAACATTGTGGTGAATGTGTGTTTTTGATTTATGGTTGTCTCTGGGTATATGCCCAGAAGTGGGATTGCTGGATCCTATGGTAATTCTATTTCTAGTTTCTTTAAGGAAACTCCATACTCTTCTCCATAGTGACTGTATCAATTTACCTTCCCACCAATAGTGGAAGAGGGTTCCTTTTGTCCACACCCTCCCCAGAATTTGTTGTTTGTAGATTTTCTGATGATGCCGATTCTAACAGGTGTGAGGTGATACCTCATTGTCGTTTTGATTTGCATTTCTCTAATAATTAGTGGTGTTGAGCAGCTTTTCATGTGCGTCTTGGCCGTCTCTGTGACTTCTTGGAAGAAACGTCTATTTAGATCTTCTGCCCATTTTTGTATTGGGTTGTTTGTTTTATTAATATTAAGCTGTGTGAGCTGTTTACATATATTGGAGATTAAACCCTTGTCCATTGATTCGTTTGCGAACGTTTTCGCCCATTCTGAGGGCTGCCTTTTTCCATTCCCGTTCTTTTTAACCAAAAAAGAAAGAAAGCAAAAGAAGCAGAACACTAATGTGCGTGAAATATGCCTCTTGAAACTGTCGTTTTGAAATATGGACGTCTTTTGAACTTTTTGGTCGATATATGACCCCAGGATTTGTTTTCAGGGCAGGTGTCATTTACAGACCTGCAATGATTTGGAATATCCACTGACCATTAGCGCTGGGATTAAAGCTGCTGTTGTGTGAAACGGCCACAAGGTGGCAGCAGTTCTCCCTTAGCAAATCTGGTTACTAGGGCAACAGAGCCTCAATGGAAGCCTGTTCTAGATTGGAATTTAGAATGGAATGTGCCAGGAGAAAGCCCCTCAAGTTTGTCTCACTACTTCTTGTTCGTGTTTTTAATTTAATTTTTAATTTTTTATTACAGCAAGTTTGATTACAACGTTTGCTTGTTGTAGGTGTGCAAGATGTGGTTCTTTTACACATATACATATGTCTGTTCTTCCTGGGACCCTTTTCCATGTACGTTATGACAGAATGTTGAGTAGTCTTCTCTTGGCATTCCGTAGGTCTTTGGTGATTATATATTTCACCTGTGTTTGTATATGTCTCTTAACCCCAATATAATGAATCCAATCCTCACACCTTTCCATTGGTGAGCCATAAGTTTGTTTAATGAATCTGTGATTGCCCTTCACCGTGGAAATATCTTCCCTGGTATCCGTTTTTAGGTAACACCTATAAGTGATATCCTACGATATGTGTCTTTCACTTTCTGACTTACTACAAGTCACGTGCTTACCTGTAGACTCATCTACGGGGCTGCAAATGGCATTGTGCCCTTTTTTTCCTTGGCTAATATTCTGTCGTAGCGAGGTCCATTTTCTGCAATGTGATTCCCTGAGGGCTGAGGATTAGCTGACCTGGGCAGCCTGATCCTGCCGGCAAGCCCTCCCCAGGTGTGCCTGGGTTGAGGTCGATAGAAACAGCACTCCAGGCAGCAATAGCCCCTGCAGCTGTGCCTGACTCCATATTCTCTGCCCCGTCAGCAGTCTCGGGGCTGTGCTGGTGGGAGGGTGTGAGGGTCCACGGCTTTGTTGGTGGCCCGGTGTGAGTGGGGCTCTGCTGGACTTTCTGAAGGAGTTGCCAGGCTGCCACCTGTAAAGAAGAGGATGTGTCACCCATAACTTCTTCTGGAATTTCTCTCCGGGCTGAGGTGAGGAAGGAAAAAAAGGAATGGGGGCTGGGACAGGAGGGGTATATCAGGCAGGGAAATGGAAAGCTTCCAGAAGAGTGCCCGGGGCCAGGACCATCCTGGCTGGCCTGCAGGCACCAAGTTGGCCTGCGTGCTGTCGCTGGTGTGGCTCCACGGCCCTTCCTCTAGGCTTTCAAGCCCTTGTACATATTCAGGTGTTTTACCTGGGAAGGGTGGGAACAGTTCAGCAGCAGCTGGCCTGGGGCTCAGCTCACGTTTACTCACAGAGGCCTCGGCACGGTCCCCCAGCTTTGCAATGAGGATGCTCCTTGCGTGGGGGGGCCGGGCTGCTGGCTGTATGGGAGATGATTCCCCACCTCTGACCAATGTCAGAATTGTTTACCGCTGGAACAAGTGCCCTGATAGGGTTTTCCTCTGTATAACTGCTGGGTTCAGGTTTTTTTTTTCTTTTTTGGTTCAAGTTAGAATTTATTCATCTTTTATGTATTTATTGATATAAGCATGGAAATAATTCATTCATAGAAATACATCTGTGTGAAGGGAAGAACTTTTTTCTGTTTTATTTTTAAATTTCATTTCTAAAAATTTTGCAGTTTAATTATATTTATTTTTCTATACAGCAGGTTATTATTAGTTATCTATTTTATTCATATACATATATACAGGTCAATACCTATCTCCCGACTCATCTGAACACCATCACCCCATGGCTTCCCCCACTTGGTGTCCATACGTTTGTTCTCTACCTCTGTTTCTCTATTTCTGCCCTGCAAACCTGTTCATCTGTACCATATATCTAGGTTCCACATACATGCATTAATACAGAATATTTGTTTTCCTCTTTCTGACTTACTTCATTCTGTATGACAGTCTCTAGATCCACCGACTTCTCTACAAATAACCCAGTTTCATTCCTTTTCATGGCTGAGTCATATCCCATTTTATGTATGTACCACATCTTTATCCATTCATCTGTCTGTGGGCATTTAGGTTGCTTCCATTACCAGGCTATTGTAAATAGTGCTGCAATGAACATTGTGGTGAATGTGTGTTTTTGATTTATGGTTGTCTCTGTGTATATGCCCAGAAGTGGGATTGCTGGATCCTATGGTAATTCTATTTCTAGTTTCTTTAAGGAAACTCCATACTGTTCTCCATAGTGACTGTATCAATTTACCTTCCCACCAATAGTGGAAGAGGGTTCCTTTTGTCCACACCCTCCCCAGAATTTGTTGTTTGTAGATTTTCTGATGATGCCGATTCTAACAGGTGTGAGGTGATACCTCATTGTCATTTTGATTTGCATTTCTCTAATAATTAGTGGTGTTGAGCAGCTTTTCATGTGCGTCTTGGCCGTCTCTGTGACTTCTTTGAAGAAACGTCTATTTAGATCTTCTGCCCATTTTTGTATTGGGTTGTTTGTTTTATTAATATTAAGCTGCGTGAGCTGTTTATATATATTGGAGATTAAACCCTTGTCCATTGATTCGTTTGCGAACGTTTTCGCCCATTCTGAGGGTTGCCTTTTTCCATTCCCGTTTTTTTTTAACCAAAAAAGAAAGAAAGCAAAAGAAGCAGAACACTAATGTGCGTGAAATATGCCTCTTGAAACTGTCGTTTTGAAATATGGACGTCTTTTGAACTTTTTGGTCGATATATGACCCCAGGATTTGTTTTCAGGGCAGGTGTCATGTACAGGCCTGCAATGATTTGGAATATCCACTGACCAGTAGCACTGGGATTAAAGCTGCTGTTGTGCGAAATGGCCACAAGGTGGCAGCAGTTCTCCCTTAGCAAATCTGGTTACCAGGGCAACAGAGCCTCAATGGAAGCCTGTACTAGATTGGAATTTAGAATGGAATGTGCCAGGAGAAAGCCCCTCAAGTTTGTCTCACTACTTCTTGTTCGTGTTTTTAATTTAATTTTTAATTTTTTATTACAGCAAGTTTGATTACAACGTTTGCTTGTTGTAGGTGTGCAAGATGTGGTTCTTTTACACATATACATATGTCTGTTCTTCCTGGGACCCTTTTCCCATGTACGTTATGACAGAATGTTGAGTAGTCTTCTCTTGGCATTCCGTAGGTCTTTGGTGATTTTATATTTCACCTGTGTTTGTATATGTCTCTTAACCCCAATATCATAATGAATCCTATCCTCACACCTTTCCATTGGTGAACCATAAGTTTGTTTAATGAATCTGTGATTGCCCTTCTCCGTGGAAATATCTGCCCTGGTATCCGTTTTTAGGTAACACCTATAAGTGATATCCTACGATATGTGTCTTACACTTTCTGACTTACTACAAGTCACGTGATTACCTGTAGACTCATCTACGGGGCTGCAAATGGCATTGTGCTCTTTTTTTCCTTGGCTAATATTCTGTCTTAGCGAGGTCCATTTTCTGCAATGTGATTCCCTGAGGGCTGAGGATTAGCTGACCTGGGCAGCCTGACCCTGCCGGCAAGCCCTCCCCAGGTGTGCGTGGGTTGAGGTCGATAGAAACAGCACTCCAGGCAGCAATAGCCCCTGCAGCTGTGCCTGACTCCATATTCTCTGCCCCGTCAGCAGTCTCGGGGCTGTGCTGGTGGGAGGGTGTGAGGGTCCATGGCTTTGTTGGTGGCCCGGTGTGAGTGGGGTTCTGCTGGACTTTCTGCAGGAGTTGCCAGGCTGCCACCTGTAAAGAAGAGGATGTGTCACCCATAACTTCCACTGGAATTTCTCTCCGGGCTGAGGTGAGGGAGGAAAAAAAGGAGTGGGGGCCGGGACAGGAGTGGTATCTCAGGCAGGGAAATGGAAAGCTTCCAGAAGAGCGCCGAGGGCCAGGACCATCCTGGCTGGCCTGCAGGCACCAAGTTGGCCTGCGTGCTGTCGCTGGTGTGGCTCCACGGCCCTTCCTCTAGGCTTTCAAGCCCTTGTACATATTCAGGTGTTTTACCTGGGAAGGGTGGGAACAGTTCAGCAGCAGCTGGCCTGGGGCTCAGCTCACGTTTACTCACAGAGGCCTCGGCACTGTCCCCCAGCTTTGCAATCAGGACGCTCCTTGCGTGGGGGTGCGGGGCTGCTGGTTGTATGGGAGATGATTCCCCTCCTCTGACCAATCTCAGAATTGTTTACCGATGGAACAAGTGCCCTGATAGGGTTTTCCTCTGTATAACTGCTGGGTACAGGATTTGTTTTTTCTTTTTTGGTTCAAGTTACAAGTTATTCATCTTTTATGTATTTATTGATATAAGCATGGAAATAATTCATTCATAGAAATACATCTGTGTGAAGGGAAGAACTTTTTTTCTGTTTTATTTTTAAATTTCATTTCTAAAAGTTTTGAAGTTTAATCATATTTAATTTTCTATACAGCAGGTTATTATTAGTTATCTATTTTATTCATATACATATATACAGGTCAATACCTATCTCCCAACTCATCTGACCACCAACACCCCATGGCTTCCCCCACTTGGTGTCCATACGTTTGTTCTCTACCTCTGTTTCTCTATTTCTGCCCTGCAAACCTGTTCATCTGTACCATATATCTAGGTTCCACATACATGCATTAATACAGAATATTTGTTTTGCTATTTCTGACTTACTTCATTCTGTATGACAGTCTCTAGATCCACCGACTTCTCTACAAATAACCCAGTTTCATTCCTTTTCATGGCTGAGTCATATCCCATTTTATGTATGTACCACATCTTTATCCATTCGTCTGTCTGTGGGCATTTACGTTGCTTCCATTACCTGGCTATTGTAAATAGTGCTGCAATGAACATTGTGGTGAATGTGTGTTTTTGATTTATGGTTGTCTCTGGGTATATGCCCAGAAGTGGGATTGCTGGATCCTATGGTAATTCTATTTCTAGTTTCTTTAAGGAAACTCCATACTGTTCTCCATAGTGACTGTATCAATTTACCTTCCCACCAATAGTGGAAGAGGGTTCCTTTTGTCCACACCCTCCCCAGAATTTGTTGTTTGTAGATTTTCTGATGATGCCGATTCTAACAGGTGTGAGGTGATACCTCATTGTCGTTTTGATTTGCATTTCTCTAATAATTAGTGGTGTTGAGCAGCTTTTCATGTGCGTCTTGGCCGTCTCTGTGACTTCTTTGAAGAAACGTCTATTTAGATCTTCTGCCCATTTTTGTATTGGGTTGTTTGTTTTATTAATATTAAGCTGCGTGAGCTGTTTATATATATTGGAGATTAAACCCTTGTCCATTGATTCGTTTGCGAACGTTTTCGCCCATTCTGAGGGTTGCCTTTTTCCATTCCCGTTTTTTTTTAACCAAAAAAGAAAGAAAGCAAAAGAAGCAGAACACTAATGTGCGTGAAATATGCCTCTTGAAACTGTCGTTTTGAAATATGGACGTCTTTTGACCTTTTTGGTCGATATATGACCCCAGGATTTGTTTTCAGGGCAGGTGTCATTTACAGACCTGCAATGATTTGGAATATCCACTGACCATTAGCGCTGGAATTAAAGCTGCTGTTGTGTGAAACGGCCACAAGGTGGCAGCAGTTCTCCATTAACAAATCTGGTTACCAGGGCAACAGAGCCTCAATGGAAGTCGTGTTCTAGATTGGAATTTAGAATGGAATGTGCCAGGAGAAAGCCCCTCAAGTTTGTCTCACTACTTCTTGTTCGTGTTTTTAATTTAATTTTTAATTTTTTATTACAGCAAGTTTGATTACAACGTTTGGCTTGTTGTAGGTGTGCAAGATGTGGTTCTTTTACACATATACATATGTCTGTTCTTCCTGGGACCCTTTTCCATGTACGTTATGACAGAATGTTGAGTAGTCTTCTCTTGGCATTCCGTAGGTCTTTGGTGATTATATATTTCACCTGTGTTTGTATATGTCTCTTAACCCCAATATCATAATGAATCCAATCCTCACACCTTTCCATTGGTGAGCCATAAGTTTGTTTAATGAATCTGTGATTGCCCTTCACCGTGGAATATCTGCCCTGGTATCCGTTTTTAGGTAACACCTATAAGTGATATCCTACGATATGTGTCTTTCACTTTCTGACTTAATACAAGTCACGTGCTTACCTATAGACTCATCTACGGGGCTGCAAATGGCATTGTGCCCTTTTTTTCCTTGGCTAATATTCTGTCTTAGCGAGGTCCATTTTCTGCAATGTGATTCCCTGAGGGCTGAGGATTAGCTGACCTGGGCAGCCTGACCCTGCCGGCAAGCCCTCCCCAGGTGTGCCTGGGTTGAGGTCAATAGAAACAGCACTCCAGGCAGCAATAGCCCCTGCAGCTGTGCCTGACTCCATATTCTCTGCCCCGTCAGCAGTCTCGGGGCTGTGCTGGTGGGAGGGAGTGAGGGTCCACGGCTTTGTTGGTGGCCCGGTGTGAGTGGGGCTCTGCTGGAATTTCTGCAGGAGTTGCCAGGTTGCCTCCTGTAAAGAAGAGGATGTGTCACCCATAATTTCCACTGGAATTTCTCTCCGGGCTGAGGTGAGGGAGGAAAAAATGGAGTGGGGGCCGGGACAGGAGTGGTATCTCAGGCAGGGAAATGGAAAACTTCCAGAAGAGCGCCCGGGGCCAGGACCATCCTGGCTGGCCTGCAGGCACCAAGTTGGCCTGCGTGCTGTCGCTGGTGTGGCTCCACGGCCCTTCCTCTAGGCTTTCAAGCCCTTGTACATATTCAGGTGTTTTACCTGGGAAGGGTGGGAACAGTTCAGCAGTAGCTGGCCTGGGGCTCAGCTCACGTTTACTCACAGAGGCCTCGGGACGGTCCCCCAGCTTTGCAATGAGGACGCTCCTTGCGTGGGGGGTCCAGGCTGCTGGCTGTATGGGAGATGATTCCCCACCTCTGACCAATGTCAGAATTGTTTACCGCTGGAGCAAGTGCCCTGATAGGGTTTTCCTCTGTATAACTGCTGGGTTCAGGTTTTTTTTTTCTTTTTTGGTTCAAGTTAGAATTTATTCATCTTTTATGTATTTATTGATATAAGCATGGAAATAATTCATTCATAGAAATACATCTGTGTGAAGGGAAGAACTTTTTTCTGTTTTATTTTTAAATTTCATTTCTAAAAGTTTTGCAGTTTAATTATATTTATTTTTCTATACAGCAGGTTATTATTAGTTATCTATTTTATTCATATACATATATACAGGTCAATACCTATCTCCCAACTCATCTGACCACCATCACCCCATGGCTTCCACCACTTGGTGTCCATACGTTTGTTCTCTACCTCTGTTTCTCTATTTCTGCCCTGCAAACCTGTTCATCTGTACCATATATCTAGGTTCCACATACATGCATTAATACAGAATATTTGTTTTGCTCTTTCTGACTTACTTCATTCTGTATGACAGTCTCTAGATCCACCGACTTCTCTACAAATAACCCAGTTTCATTCCTTTTCATGGCTGAGTCATATCCCATTTTATGTATGTACCACATCTTTATCCATTCATCTGTCTGTGGGCATTTAGGTTGCTTCCATTACCTGGCTATTGTAAATAGTGCTGCAATGAACATTGTGGTGAATGTGTGTTTTTGATTTATGGTTGTCTCTGGGTATATGCCCAGAAGTGGGATTGCTGGATCCTATGGTAATTCTATTTCTAGTTTCTTTAAGGAAACTCCATACTCTTCTCCATAGTGACTGTATCAATTTACCTTCCCACTAATAGTGGAAGAGGGTTCCTTTTGTCCACACCCTCCCCAGAATTTGTTGTTTGTAGATTTTCTGATGATGCCGATTCTAACAGGTGTGAGGTGATACCTCATTGTCGTTTTGATTTGCATTTCTGTAATAATTAGTGGTGTTGAGCAGCTTTTCATGTGCGTCTTGGCCGTCTCTGTGACTTCTTGGAAGAAACGTCTATTTAGATCTTCTGCCCATTTTTGTATTGGGTTGTTTGTTTTATTAATATTAAGCTGTGTGAGCTGTTTATATATATTGGAGATTAAACCCTTGTCCATTGATTCGTTTGCGAACGTTTTCGCCCATTCTGAGGGCTGCCTTTTTCCATTCCCGTTCTTTTTAACCAAAAAAGAAAGAAAGCAAAAGAAGCAGAACACTAATGTGCGTGAAATATGCCTCTTGAAACTGTCGTTTTGAAATATGGACGTCTTTTGAACTTTTTGGTCGATATATGACCCCAGGATTTGTTTTCAGGGCAGGTGTCATTTACAGACCTGCAATGATTTGGAATATCCACTGACCATTAGCGCTGGGATTAAAGCTGCTGTTGTGTGAAACGGCCACAAGGTGGCAGCAGTTCTCCCTTAGCAAATCTGGTTACTAGGGCAACAGAGCCTCAATGGAAGCCTGTTCTAGATTGGAATTTAGAATGGAATGTGCCAGGAGAAAGCCCCTCAAGTTTGTCTCACTACTTCTTGTTCGTGTTTTTAATTTAATTTTTAATTTTTTATTACAGCAAGTTTGATTACAACGTTTGCTTGTTGTAGGTGTGCAAGATGTGGTTCTTTTACACATATACATATGTCTGTTCTTCCTGGGACCCTTTTCCATGTACGTTATGACAGAATGTTGAGTAGTCTTCTCTTGGCATTCCGTAGGTCTTTGGTGATTATATATTTCACCTGTGTTTGTATATGTCTCTTAACCCCAATATAATGAATCCAATCCTCACACCTTTCCATTGGTGAGCCATAAGTTTGTTTAATGAATCTGTGATTGCCCTTCACCGTGGAAATATCTGCCCTGGTATCCGTTTTTAGGTAACACCTATAAGTGATATCCTACGATATGTGTCTTTCACTTTCTGACTTACTACAAGTCACGTGCTTACCTGTAGACTCATCTACGGGGCTGCAAATGGCATTGTGCCCTTTTTTTCCTTGGCTAATATTCTGTCGTAGCGAGGTCCATTTTCTGCAATGTGATTCCCTGAGGGCTGAGGATTAGCTGACCTGGGCAGCCTGATCCTGCCGGCAAGCCCTCCCCAGGTGTGCCTGGGTTGAGGTCGATAGAAACAGCACTCCAGGCAGCAATAGCCCCTGCAGCTGTGCCTGACTCCATATTCTCTGCCCCGTCAGCAGTCTCGGGGCTGTGCTGGTGGGAGGGTGTGAGGGTCCACGGCTTTGTTGGTGGCCCGGTGTGAGTGGGGCTCTGCTGGACTTTCTGAAGGAGTTGCCAGGCTGCCACCTGTAAAGAAGAGGATGTGTCACCCATAACTTCTTCTGGAATTTCTCTCCGGGCTGAGGTGAGGAAGGAAAAAAAGGAATGGGGGCTGGGACAGGAGGGGTATATCAGGCAGGGAAATGGAAAGCTTCCAGAAGAGTGCCCGGGGCCAGGACCATCCTGGCTGGCCTGCAGGCACCAAGTTGGCCTGCGTGCTGTCGCTGGTGTGGCTCCACGGCCCTTCCTCTAGGCTTTCAAGCCCTTGTACATATTCAGGTGTTTTACCTGGGAAGGGTGGGAACAGTTCAGCAGCAGCTGGCCTGGGGCTCAGCTCACGTTTACTCACAGAGGCCTCGGCACGGTCCCCCAGCTTTGCAATGAGGATGCTCCTTGCGTGGGGGGGCCGGGCTGCTGGCTGTATGGGAGATGATTCCCCACCTCTGACCAATGTCAGAATTGTTTACCGCTGGAACAAGTGCCCTGATAGGGTTTTCCTCTGTATAACTGCTGGGTTCAGGTTTTTTTTTTCTTTTTTGGTTCAAGTTAGAATTTATTCATCTTTTATGTATTTATTGATATAAGCATGGAAATAATTCATTCATAGAAATACATCTGTGTGAAGGGAAGAACTTTTTTCTGTTTTATTTTTAAATTTCATTTGTAAAAATTTTGCAGTTTAATTATATTTATTTTTCTATACAGCAGGTTATTATTAGTTATCTATTTTATTCATATACATATATACAGGTCAATACCTATCTCCCAACTCATCTGAACACCATCACCCCATGGCTTCCCCCACTTGGTGTCCATACGTTTGTTCTCTACCTCTGTTTCTCTATTTCTGCCCTGCAAACCTGTTCATCTGTACCATATATCTAGGTTCCACATACATGCATTAATACAGAATATTTGTTTTCCTCTTTCTGACTTACTTCATTCTGTATGACAGTCTCTAGATCCACCGACTTCTCTACAAATAACCCAGTTTCATTCCTTTTCATGGCTGAGTCATATCCCATTTTATGTATGTACCACATCTTTATCCATTCATCTGTCTGTGGGCATTTAGGTTGCTTCCATTACCAGGCTATTGTAAATAGTGCTGCAATGAACATTGTGGTGAATGTGTGTTTTTGATTTATGGTTGTCTCTGTGTATATGCCCAGAAGTGGGATTGCTGGATCCTATGGTAATTCTATTTCTAGTTTCTTTAAGGAAACTCCATACTGTTCTCCATAGTGACTGTATCAATTTACCTTCCCACCAATAGTGGAAGAGGGTTCCTTTTGTCCACACCCTCCCCAGAATTTGTTGTTTGTAGATTTTCTGATGATGCCGATTCTAACAGGTGTGAGGTGATACCTCATTGTCATTTTGATTTGCATTTCTCTAATAATTAGTGGTGTTGAGCAGCTTTTCATGTGCGTCTTGGCCGTCTCTGTGACTTCTTTGAAGAAACGTCTATTTAGATCTTCTGCCCATTTTTGTATTGGGTTGTTTGTTTTATTAATATTAAGCTGCGTGAGCTGTTTATATATATTGGAGATTAAACCCTTGTCCATTGATTCGTTTGCGAACGTTTTCGCCCATTCTGAGGGTTGCCTTTTTCCATTCCCGTTTTTTTTTAACCAAAAAAGAAAGAAAGCAAAAGAAGCAGAACACTAATGTGCGTGAAATATGCCTCTTGAAACTGTCGTTTTGAAATATGGACGTCTTTTGAACTTTTTGGTCGATATATGACCCCAGGATTTGTTTTCAGGGCAGGTGTCATTTACAGGCCTGCAATGATTTGGAATATCCACTGACCAGTAGCACTGGGATTAAAGCTGCTGTTGTGCGAAATGGCCACAAGGTGGCAGCAGTTCTCCCTTAGCAAATCTGGTTACCAGGGCAACAGAGCCTCAATGGAAGCCTGTACTAGATTGGAATTTAGAATGGAATGTGCCAGGAGAAAGCCCCTCAAGTTTGTCTCACTACTTCTTGTTCGTGTTTTTAATTTAATTTTTAATTTTTTATTACAGCAAGTTTGATTACAACGTTTGCTTGTTGTAGGTGTGCAAGATGTGGTTCTTTTACACATATACATATGTCTGTTCTTCCTGGGACCCTTTTCCCATGTACGTTATGACAGAATGTTGAGTAGTCTTCTCTTGGCATTCCGTAGGTCTTTGGTGATTATATATTTCACCTGTGTTTGTATATGTCTCTTAACCCCAATATCGTAATGAATCCAATCCTCACACCTTTCCATTGGTGAACCATAAGTTTGTTTAATGAATCTGTGATTGCCCTTCTCCGTGGAAATATCTGCCCTGGTATCCGTTTTTAGGTAACACCTATAAGTGATATCCTACGATATGTGTCTTACACTTTCTGACTTACTACAAGTCACGTGATTACCTGTAGACTCATCTACGGGGCTGCAAATGGCATTGTGCTCTTTTTTTCCTTGGCTAATATTCTGTCTTAGCGAGGTCCATTTTCTGCAATGTGATTCCCTGAGGGCTGAGGATTAGCTGACCTGGGCAGCCTGACCCTGCCGGCAAGCCCTCCCCAGGTGTGCGTGGGTTGAGGTCGATAGAAACAGCACTCCAGGCAGCAATAGCCCCTGCAGCTGTGCCTGACTCCATATTCTCTGCCCCGTCAGCAGTCTCGGGGCTGTGCTGGTGGGAGGGTGTGAGGGTCCATGGCTTTGTTGGTGGCCCGGTGTGAGTGGGGCTCTGCTGGAATTTCTGCAGGAGTTGCCAGGTTGCCACCTGTAAAGAAGAGGATGTGTCACCCATAACTTCCACTGGAATTTCTCTCCGGGCTGAGGTGAGGGAGGAAAAAAAGGAGTGGGGGCCGGGACAGGAGTGGTATCTCAGGCAGGGAAATGGAAAGCTTCCAGAAGAGCGCCGAGGGCCAGGACCATCCTGGCTGGCCTGCAGGCACCAAGTTGGCCTGCGTGCTGTCGCTGGTGTGGCTCCACGGCCCTTCCTCTAGGCTTTCAAGCCCTTGTACATATTCAGGTGTTTTACCTGGGAAGGGTGGGAACAGTTCAGCAGCAGCTGGCCTGGGGCTCAGCTCACGTTTACTCACAGAGGCCTCGGCACGGTCCCCCAGCTTTGCAATGAGGATGCTCCTTGCGTGGGGGGGCCGGGCTGCTGGCTGTATGGGAGATGATTCCCCACCTCTGACCAATGTCAGAATTGTTTACCGCTGGAACAAGTGCCCTGATAGGGTTTTCCTCTGTATAACTGCTGGGTTCAGGTTTTTTTTTTCTTTTTTGGTTCAAGTTAGAATTTATTCATCTTTTATGTATTTATTGATATAAGCATGGAAATAATTCATTCATAGAAATACATCTGTGTGAAGGGAAGAACTTTTTTCTGTTTTATTTTTAAATTTCATTTGTAAAAATTTTGCAGTTTAATTATATTTATTTTTCTATACAGCAGGTTATTATTAGTTATCTATTTTATTCATATACATATATACAGGTCAATACCTATCTCCCAACTCATCTGAACACCATCACCCCATGGCTTCCCCCACTTGGTGTCCATACGTTTGTTCTCTACCTCTGTTTCTCTATTTCTGCCCTGCAAACCTGTTCATCTGTACCATATATCTAGGTTCCACATACATGCATTAATACAGAATATTTGTTTTCCTCTTTCTGACTTACTTCATTCTGTATGACAGTCTCTAGATCCACCGACTTCTCTACAAATAACCCAGTTTCATTCCTTTTCATGGCTGAGTCATATCCCATTTTATGTATGTACCACATCTTTATCCATTCATCTGTCTGTGGGCATTTAGGTTGCTTCCATTACCAGGCTATTGTAAATAGTGCTGCAATGAACATTGTGGTGAATGTGTGTTTTTGATTTATGGTTGTCTCTGTGTATATGCCCAGAAGTGGGATTGCTGGATCCTATGGTAATTCTATTTCTAGTTTCTTTAAGGAAACTCCATACTGTTCTCCATAGTGACTGTATCAATTTACCTTCCCACCAATAGTGGAAGAGGGTTCCTTTTGTCCACACCCTCCCCAGAATTTGTTGTTTGTAGATTTTCTGATGATGCCGATTCTAACAGGTGTGAGGTGATACCTCATTGTCATTTTGATTTGCATTTCTCTAATAATTAGTGGTGTTGAGCAGCTTTTCATGTGCGTCTTGGCCGTCTCTGTGACTTCTTTGAAGAAACGTCTATTTAGATCTTCTGCCCATTTTTGTATTGGGTTGTTTGTTTTATTAATATTAAGCTGCGTGAGCTGTTTATATATATTGGAGATTAAACCCTTGTCCATTGATTCGTTTGCGAACGTTTTCGCCCATTCTGAGGGTTGCCTTTTTCCATTCCCGTTTTTTTTTAACCAAAAAAGAAAGAAAGCAAAAGAAGCAGAACACTAATGTGCGTGAAATATGCCTCTTGAAACTGTCGTTTTGAAATATGGACGTCTTTTGAACTTTTTGGTCGATATATGACCCCAGGATTTGTTTTCAGGGCAGGTGTCATTTACAGGCCTGCAATGATTTGGAATATCCACTGACCAGTAGCACTGGGATTAAAGCTGCTGTTGTGCGAAATGGCCACAAGGTGGCAGCAGTTCTCCCTTAGCAAATCTGGTTACCAGGGCAACAGAGCCTCAATGGAAGCCTGTACTAGATTGGAATTTAGAATGGAATGTGCCAGGAGAAAGCCCCTCAAGTTTGTCTCACTACTTCTTGTTCGTGTTTTTAATTTAATTTTTAATTTTTTATTACAGCAAGTTTGATTACAACGTTTGCTTGTTGTAGGTGTGCAAGATGTGGTTCTTTTACACATATACATATGTCTGTTCTTCCTGGGACCCTTTTCCCATGTACGTTATGACAGAATGTTGAGTAGTCTTCTCTTGGCATTCCGTAGGTCTTTGGTGATTATATATTTCACCTGTGTTTGTATATGTCTCTTAACCCCAATATCGTAATGAATCCAATCCTCACACCTTTCCATTGGTGAACCATAAGTTTGTTTAATGAATCTGTGATTGCCCTTCTCCGTGGAAATATCTGCCCTGGTATCCGTTTTTAGGTAACACCTATAAGTGATATCCTACGATATGTGTCTTACACTTTCTGACTTACTACAAGTCACGTGATTACCTGTAGACTCATCTACGGGGCTGCAAATGGCATTGTGCTCTTTTTTTCCTTGGCTAATATTCTGTCTTAGCGAGGTCCATTTTCTGCAATGTGATTCCCTGAGGGCTGAGGATTAGCTGACCTGGGCAGCCTGACCCTGCCGGCAAGCCCTCCCCAGGTGTGCGTGGGTTGAGGTCGATAGAAACAGCACTCCAGGCAGCAATAGCCCCTGCAGCTGTGCCTGACTCCATATTCTCTGCCCCGTCAGCAGTCTCGGGGCTGTGCTGGTGGGAGGGTGTGAGGGTCCATGGCTTTGTTGGTGGCCCGGTGTGAGTGGGGCTCTGCTGGAATTTCTGCAGGAGTTGCCAGGTTGCCACCTGTAAAGAAGAGGATGTGTCACCCATAACTTCCACTGGAATTTCTCTCCGGGCTGAGGTGAGGGAGGAAAAAAAGGAGTGGGGGCCGGGACAGGAGTGGTATCTCAGGCAGGGAAATGGAAAGCTTCCAGAAGAGCGCCGAGGGCCAGGACCATCCTGGCTGGCCTGCAGGCACCAAGTTGGCCTGCGTGCTGTCGCTGGTGTGGCTCCACGGCCCTTCCTCTAGGCTTTCAAGCCCTTGTACATATTCAGGTGTTTTACCTGGGAAGGGTGGGAACAGTTCAGCAGCAGCTGGCCTGGGGCTCAGCTCACGTTTACTCACAGAGGCCTCGGCACTGTCCCCCAGCTTTGCAATCAGGACGCTCCTTGCGTGGGGGTGCGGGGCTGCTGGTTGTATGGGAGATGATTCCCCTCCTCTGACCAATCTCAGAATTGTTTACCGATGGAACAAGTGCCCTGATAGGGTTTTCCTCTGTATAACTGCTGGGTACAGGATTTGTTTTTTCTTTTTTGGTTCAAGTTACAAGTTATTCATCTTTTATGTATTTATTGATATAAGCATGGAAATAATTCATTCATAGAAATACATCTGTGTGAAGGGAAGAACTTTTTTTCTGTTTTATTTTTAAATTTCATTTCTAAAAATTTTGAAGTTTAATCATATTTAATTTTCTATACAGCAGGTTATTATTAGTTATCTATTTTATTCATATACATATATACAGGTCAATACCTATCTCCCAACTCATCTGACCACCAACACCCCATGGCTTCCCCCACTTGGTGTCCATACGTTTGTTCTCTACCTCTGTTTCTCTATTTCTGCCCTGCAAACCTGTTCATCTGTACCATATATCTAGGTTCCACATACATGCATTAATACAGAATATTTGTTTTGCTATTTCTGACTTACTTCATTCTGTATGACAGTCTCTAGATCCACCGACTTCTCTACAAATAACCCAGTTTCATTCCTTTTCATGGCTGAGTCATATCCCATTTTATGTATGTACCACATCTTTATCCATTCGTCTGTCTGTGGGCATTTACGTTGCTTCCATTACCTGGCTATTGTAAATAGTGCTGCAATGAACATTGTGGTGAATGTGTGTTTTTGATTTATGGTTTTCTCTGGCTATATGCCCAGAAGTGGGATTGCTGGATCCTATGGTAATTCTATTTCTAGTTTCTTTAAGGAAACTCCATACTGTTCTCCATACGACTGTATCAATTTACCTTCCCACTAATAGTGGAAGAGGGTTCCTTTTGTCCACACCTTCCCCAGAATTTGTTGTTTGTAGATTTTCTGATGATGCCGATTCTAACAGGTGTGAGGTGATACCTCATTGTCATTTTGATTTGCATTTCTCTAATAATTAGTGGTGTTGAGCAGCTTTTCATGTGCGTCTTGGCCGTCTCTGTGACTTCTTTGAAGAAACGTCTATTTAGATCTTCTGCCCATTTTTGTATTGGGTTGTTTGTTTTATTAATATTAAGCTGCGTGAGCTGTTTATATATATTGGAGATTAAACCCTTATCCATTGATTCGTTTGCGAACGTTTTCGCCCATTCTGAGGGTTGCCTTTTTCCATTCCCGTTTTTTTTAACCAAAAAAGAAAGAAAGCAAAAGAAGCAGAACACTAATGTGCGTGAAATATGCCTCTTGAAACTGTCGTTTTGAAATATGGACGTCTTTTGAACTTTTTGGTCGATATATGACCCCAGGATTTGTTTTCAGGGCAGGTGTCATTTACAGGCCTGCAATGATTTGGAATATCCACTGACCATTAGCGCTGGGATTAAAGCTGCTGTTGTGTGAAACGGCCACAAGGTGGCAGCAGTTCTCCCTTAGCAAATCTGGTTACTAGGGCAACAGAGCCTCAATGGAAGCCTGTTCTAAATTGGAATTTAGAATGGAATGTGCCAGGAGAAAGCCCCTCAAGTTTGTCTCACTACTTCTTGTTCGTGTTTTTAATTTAATTTTTAATTTTTTATTACAGCAAGTTTGATTACAACGTTTGCTTGTTGTAGGTGTGCAAGATGTGGTTCTGTTACACATATACATATGTCTGTTCTTCCTGGGACCCTTTTCCCATGTACGTTATGACAGAATGTTGAGTAGTCTTCTCTTGGCATTCCGTAGGTCTTTGGTGATTATATATTTCACCTGTGTTTGTATATGTCTCTTAACCCCAATATCGTAATGAATCCAATCCTCACACCTTTCCATTGGTGAACCATAAGTTTGTTTAATGAATCTGTGATTGCCCTTCTCCGTGGAAATATCTGCCCTGGTATCCGTTTTTAGGTAACACCTATAAGTGATATCCTACGATATGTGTCTTTCACTTTCTGACTTACTACAAGTCCCGTGCTTACCTGTAGACTCATCTACGGGGCTGCAAATGGCATTGTGCCCTTTTTTTCCTTGGCTAATATTCTGTCTTAGTGAGGTCCATTTTCTGCAATGTGATTCCCTGAGGGCTGAGGATTAGCTGACCTGGGCAGCCTGACCCTACCGGCAAGCCCTCCCCAGGTGTGCGTGGGTTGAGGTCGATAGAAACAGCACTCCAGGCAGCAATAGCCCCTGCAGCTGTGCCTGATTCCATATTCTCTGCCCCGTCAGCAGTCTCGGGGCTGTGCTGGTGGGAGGGTGTGAGGGTCCACGGCTTTGTTGGTGGCCCGGTGTGAGTGGGGCTCTGCTGGAATTTCTGCAGGAGTTGCCAGGCTGCCACCTGTAAAGAAGAGGATGTGTCACCCATAACTTCCACTGGAATTTCTCTCTGGGCTGAGGTGAGGAAGGAAAAAATGGAGTGGGGGCCGGGACAGGAGTGGTATCTCAGGCAGGGAAATGGAAAGCTTCCAGAAGAGCGCCCGGGGCCAGGACCATCCTGGCTGGCCTGTAGGCACCAAGTTGGCCTGCGTGCTGTCACTGGTGTGGCTCCACGGCCCTTCCTTTAGGCTTTCAAGCCCTTGTACATATTCAGGTGTTTTACCTGGGAAGGGTGGGAACAGTTCAGCAGCAGCTGGCCTGGGCCTCAGCTCACGTTTACTCACAGAGGCCTTGGCACTGTCCCCCAGCTTTGCAATCAGGACGCTCCTTGCGTGGGGGTGCCGGGCTGCTGGCTGTATGGGAGATGATTCCCCACCTCTGACCAATCTCACAATTGTTTACCGCTGGAACAAGTGCCCTGATAGGGTTTTCCTCTGTATAACTGCTGGGTACAGGATTTGTTTTTTCTTTTTTGGTTCACGTTAGAAGTTATTCATGTTTTATGTATTTATTGATATAAGCATGGAAATAATTCATTCATAGAAATACATCTGTGTGAAGGGAAGAACTTTTTTTCTGTTTTATTTTTAAATTTCATTTCTAAAAATTTTGAAGTTTAATTATATTTATTTATCTACACAGCAGGTTATTATTAGTTATCTATTTTATTCATATACATATATACAGGTCAATACCTATCTCCCAACTCATCTGACCACCAACACCCCATGGCTTCCCCCACTTGGTGTCCATACGTTTGTTCTCTACCTCTGTTTCTCTATTTCTGCCCTGCAAACCTGTTCATCTGTACCATATATCTAGGTTCCACATACATGCATTAATACAGAATATTTGTTTTGCTATTTCTGACTTACTTCATTCTGTATGACAGTCTCTAGATCCACCGACTTCACTACAAATAACCCAGTTTCATTCCTTTTCATGGCTGAGTCATATCCATTTTTATGTATGTACCACATCTTTATCCATTCATCTGTCTGTGGGCATTTAGGTTGCTTCCATTACCTGGCTATTGTAAATAGTGCTGCAATGAACATTGTGGTGAATGTGTGTTTTTGATTTATGGTTGTCTCTGGGTATATGCCCAGAAGTGGGATTGCTGGATCCTATGGTAATTCTATTTCTAGTTTCTTTAAGGAAACTCCATACTCTTCTCCATAGTGACTGTATCAATTTACCTTCCCACCAATAGTGGAAGAGGGTTCCTTTTGTCCACACCCTCCCCAGAATTTGTTGTTTGTAGATTTTCTGATGATGCCGATTCTAACAGGTGTGAGGTGATACCTCATTGTCATTTTGATTTGCAGTTCTCTAATAATTAGTGGAGTTGAGCAGCTTTTCATATGCGTCTTGGCCGTCTCTGTGACTTCTTTGAAGAAACGTCTATTTAGATCTTCTGCCCATTTTTGTATTGGGTTGTTTGTTTTATTAATATTAAGCTGCGTGAGCTGTTTATATATATTGGAGATTAAACCCTTGTCCATTGATTCATTTGCGAACGTTTTCGCCCATTCTGAGGGTTGCCTTTTTCCATTCCAGTTTTTTTTTAACCAAAAAAGAAAGAAAGCAAAAGAAGCAGAACACTAATGTGCGTGAAATATGCCTCTTGAAACTGTCGTTTTGAAATATGGACGTCTTTTGAACATTTTGGTCGATATATGACCCCAGGATTTGTTTTCAGGGCAGGTGTCATTTACAGGCCTGCAATGATTTGGAATATCCACTGACCATTAGCGCTGGGATTAAAGCTGCTGTTGTGTGAAACGGCCACAAGGTGGCAGCAGTTCTCCCTTAGCAAATCTGGTTACTAGGGCAACAGAGCCTCAATGGAAGCCTGTTCTAGATTGGAATTTAGAATGGAATGTGCCAGGAAGAAGCCCCTCAAGTTTGTCTCACTACTTCTTGTTCGTGTTTTTAATTTAATTTTTAATTTTTTATTACAGCAAGTTTGATTACAACGTTTGCTTGTTGTAGGTGTGCAAGATGTGGTTCTGTTACACATATACATATGTCTGTTCTTCCTGGGACCCTTTTCCCATGTACATTATGACAGAATGTTGAGTAGTCTTCTCTTGGCATTCCGTAGGTCTTTGGTGATTATATATTTCACCTGTGTTTGTATATGTCTCTTAACCCCAATATCGTAATGAATCCAATCCTCACACCTTTCCATTGGTGAACCATAAGTTTGTTTAATGAATCTGTGATTGCCCTTCTCCGTGGAAATATCTGCCCTGGTATCCGTTTTTAGGTAACACCTATAAGTGATATCCTACGATATGTGTCTTTCACTTTCTGACTTACTACAAGTCACGTGCTTACCTGTAGACTCATCTACGGGGCTGCAAATGGCATTGTGCCCTTTTTTTCCTTGGCTAATATTCTGTCTTAGCGAGGTCCATTTTCTGCAATGTGATTCCCTGAGGGCTGAGGATTAGCTGACCTGGGCAGCCTGACCCTGCCGGCAAGCCCTCCCCAGGTGTGCGTGGGTTGAGGTCGATAGAAACAGCACTCCAGGCAGCAATAGCCCCTGCAGCTGTGCCTGACTCCATATTCTCTGCCCCGTCAGCAGTCTCGGGGCTGTGCTGGTGGGAGGGTGTGAGGGTCCACGGCTTTGTTGGTGGCCCGGTGTGAGTGGGGCTCTGCTGGACTTTCTGCAGGAGTTGCCAGGCTGCCACCTGTAAAGAAGAGGATGTGTCACCCATAACTTCCACTGGAATTACTCTCCGGGCTGAGGTGAGGAAGGAAAAAAAGGAATGATGGCCGGGACAGGAGGGGTATATCAGGCAGGGAAATGGAAAGCTTCTAGTAGAGTGCCGGGGCCAGGACCATCCTGGCTGGCCTGCAGGCACCAAGTTGGCCTGCGTGCTGTCACTGGTGTGGCTCCACGGCCCTTCCTCTAGGCTTTCAAGCCCTTGTACATATTCAGGTGTTTTACCTGGGAAGGGTGGGAACAGTTCAGCAGCAGCTGGCCTGGGGCTCAGCTCACGTTTACTCACAGAGGCCTCGGCACGGTCCCCCAGCTTTGCAATGAGGATGCTCCTTGCGTGGCGGGGCCGGGCTGCTGGCTGTATGGGAGATGATTCCCCACCTCTGACCAATGTCAGAATTGTTTACCGCTGGAACAAGTGCCCTGATAGGGTTTTCCTCTGTATAACTGCTGGGTTCAGGTTTTTTTTTCTTTTTTGGTTCAAGTTAGAATTTATTCATCTTTTATGTATTTATTGATATAAGCATGGAAATAATTCATTCATAGAAATACATCTGTGTGAAGGGAAGAACTTTTTTCTGTTTTATTTTTAAATTTCATTTCTAAAAATTTTGCAGTTTAATTATATTTATTTTTCTATACAGCAGGTTATTATTAGTTATCTATTTTATTCATATACATATACACAGGTCAATACCTATCTCCCAACTCATCTGACCACCATCACCCCATGGCTTCCCCCACTTGGTGTCCATACGTTTGTTCTCTACCTCTGTTTCTCTATTTCTGCCCTGCAAACCTGTTCATCTGTACCATATATCTAGGTTCCACATACATGCATTAATACAGAATATTTGTTTTGCTCTTTCTGACTTACTTCATTCTGTATGACAGTCTCTAGATCCACCGACTTCTCTACAAATAACCCAGTTTCATTCCTTTTCATGGCTGAGTCATATCCCATTTTATGTATGTACCACATCTTTATCCATTCATCTGTCTGTGGGCATTTAGGTTGCTTCCATTACCTGGCTATTGTAAATAGTGCTGCAATGAACATTGTGGTGAATGTGTGTTTTTGATTTATGGTTGTCTCTGTGTATATGCCCAGAAGTGGGATTGCTGGATCCTATGGTAATTCTATTTCTAGTTTCTTTAAGGAAACTCCATACTCTTCTCCATAGTGACTGTATCAATTTACCTTCCAACCAATAGTGGAAGAGGGTTCCTTTTGTCCACACCCTCCCCAGAATTTGTTGTTTGTAGATTTTCTGATGATGCCGATTCTAACAGGTGTGAGGTGATACCTCATTGTCATTTTGATTTGCATTTCTCTAATAGTTAGTGGTGTTGAGCAGCTTTTCATGTGCGTCTTGGCCGTCTCTGTGACTTCTTTGAAGAAACGTCTATTTAGATCTTCTGCCCATTTTTGTATTGGGTTGTTTGTTTTATTAATATTAAGCTGCGTGAGCTGTTTATATATATTGGAGATTAAACCCTTGTCCATTGATTCGTTTGCGAACGTTTTCGCCCATTCTGAGGGTTGCCTTTTTCCATTCCCGTTTTTTTTTAACCAAAAAAGAAAGAAAGCAAAAGAAGCAGAACACTAATGTGCGTGAAATATGCCTCTTGAAACTGTCGTTTTGAAATATGGACGTCTTTTGAACTTTTTGGTCGATATATGACCCCAGGATTTGTTTTCAGGGCAGGTGTCATTTACAGGCCTGAAATGATTTGGAATATCCACTGACCAGTAGCACTGGGATTAAAGCTGCTGTTGTGCGAAATGGCCACAAGGTGGCAGCAGTTCTCCCTTAGCAAATCTGGTTACCAGGGCAACAGAGCCTCAATGGAAGCCTGTTCTAGATTGGAATTTAGAATGGAATGTGCCAGGAGAAAGCCCCTCAAGTTTGTCTCACTACTTCTTGTTCGTGTTTTTAATTTAATTTTTAATTTTTTATTACAGCAAGTTTGATTACAACGTTTGCTTGTTGTAGGTGTGCAAGATGTGGTTCTTTTACACATATACATATGTCTGTTCTTCCTGGGACCCTTTTCCCATGTACATTATGACAGAATGTTGAGTAGTCTTCTCTTGGCATTCCGTAGGTCTTTGGTGATTATATATTTCACCTGTGTTTGTATATGTCTCTTAACCCCAATATCGTAATGAATCCAATCCTCACACCTTTCCATTGGTGAACCATAAGTTTGTTTAATGAATCTGTGATTGCCCTTCTCCGTGGAAATATCTGCCCTGGTATCCGTTTTTAGGTAACACCTATAAGTGATATCCTACGATATGTGTCTTTCACTTTCTGACTTACTACAAGTCACGTGATTACCTGTAGACTCATCTACGGGGCTGCAAATGGCATTGTGCTCTTTTTTTCCTTGGCTAATATTCTGTCTTAGCGAGGTCCATTTTCTGCAATGTGATTCCCTGAGGGCTGAGGAATAGCTGACCTGGGCAGCCTGACCCTGCCGGCAAGCCATCCCCAGGTGTGCCTGGGTTGAGTTCAATAGAAACAGCACTCCAGGCAGCAATAGCCCCTGCAGCTGTGCCTGACTCCATATTCTCTGCCCCGTCAGCAGTCTCGGGGCTGCGCTGATGGGAGGGTGTGAGGGTCCATGGCTTTGTTGGTGGCCCGGTGTGAGTGGGGCTCTGCTGGAATTTCTGCAGGAGTTGCCAGGTTGCCACCTGTAAAGAAGAGGATGTGTCACCCATAACTTCCACTGGAATTTCTCTCCGGGCTGAGGTGAGGGAGGAAAAAAAGGAGTGGGGGCCGGGACAGGAGTGGTATCTCAGGCAGGGAAATGGAAAGCTTCCAGAAGAGCGCCGAGGGCCAGGACCATCCTGGCTGGCCTGCAGGCACCAAGTTGGCCTGCGTGCTGTCGCTGGTGTGGCTCCACGGCCCTTCCTCTAGGCTTTCAAGCCCTTGTACATATTCAGGTGTTTTACCTGGGAAGGGTGGGAACAGTTCAGCAGCAGCTGGCCTGGGGCTCAGCTCACGTTTACTCACAGAGGCCTCGGCACTGTCCCCCAGCTTTGCAATCAGGACGCTCCTTGCGTGGGGGTGCGGGGCTGCTGGTTGTATGGGAGATGATTCCCCTCCTCTGACCAATCTCAGAATTGTTTACCGATGGAACAAGTGCCCTGATAGGGTTTTCCTCTGTATAACTGCTGGGTACAGGATTTGTTTTTTTCTTTTTTGGTTCAAGTTACAAGTTATTCATCTTTTATGTATTTATTGATATAAGCATGGAAATAATTCATTCATAGAAATACATCTGTGTGAAGGGAAGAACTGTTTTCTGTTTTATTTTTAAATTTCATTTCTAAAAATTTTGAAGTTGAATCATATTTAATTTTCTATACAACAGGTTATTATTAGTTATCTATTTTATTCATATACATATATACGGGTCAATACCTATCTCCCAACTCATCTGACCACCAACACCCCATGGCTTCCCCCACTTGGTGTCCATACGTTTGTTCTCTACCTCTGTTTCTCTATTTCTGCCCTGCAAACCTGTTCATCTGTACCATATATCTAGGTTCCACATACATGCATTAATACAGAATATTTGTTTTGCTCTTTCTGACTTACTTCATTCTGTATGACAGTCTCTAGATCCACCGACTTCTCTACAAATAACCCAGTTTCATTCCTTTTCATGGCTGAGTCATATCCCATTTTATGTATGTACCACATCTTTATCCATTCGTCTGTCTGTGGGCATTTAGGTTGCTTCCATTACCTGGCTATTGTAAATAGTGCTGCAATGAACATTGTGGTGAATGTGTGTTTTTGATTTATGGTTTTCTCTGGCTATATGCCCAGAAGTGGGATTGCTGGATCCTATGGTAATTCTATTTCTAGTTTCTTTAAGGAAACTCCATACTGTTCTCCATACGACTGTATCAATTTACCTTCCCACTAATAGTGGAAGAGGGTTCCTTTTGTCCACACCTTCCCCAGAATTTGTTGTTTGTAGATTTTCTGATGATGCCGATTCTAACAGGTGTGAGGTGATACCTCATTGTCGTTTTGATTTGCATTTCTCTAATAATTAGTGGTGTTGAGCAGCTTTTCATGTGCGTCTTGGCCGTCTCTGTGACTTCTTTGAAGAAACGTCTATTTAGATCTTCTGCCCATTTTTGTATTGGGTTGTTTGTTTTATTAATATTAAGCTGCGTGAGCTGTTTATATATATTGGAGATTAAACCCTTGTCCATTGATTCCTTTGCGAACGTTTTCGCCCATTCTGAGGGTTGCCTTTTTCCATTCCCGTTTTTTTTTAACCAAAAAAGAAAGAAAGCAAAAGAAGCAGAACACTAATGTGCGTGAAATATGCCTCTTGAAACTGTCGTTTTGAAATATGGACGTCTTTTGAACTTTTTGGTCGATATATGACCCCAGGATTTGTTTTCAGGGCAGGTGTCATTTACAGGCCTGCAATGATTTGGAATATCCACTGACCATTAGCGCTGGGATTAAAGCTGCTGTTGTGTGAAACGGCCACAAGGTGGCAGCAGTTCTCCCTTAGCAAATCTGGTTACTAGGGCAACAGAGCCTCAATGGTAGCCTGTTCTAAATTGGAATTTAGAATGGAATGTGCCAGGAGAAAGCCCCTCAAGTTTGTCTCACTACTTCTTGTTCGTGTTTTTAATTTAATTTTTAATTTTTTATTACAGCAAGTTTGATTACAACGTTTGCTTGTTGTAGGTGTGCAAGATGTGGTTCTGTTACACATATACATATGTCTGTTCTTCCTGGGACCCTTTTCCCATGTACGTTATGACAGAATGTTGAGTAGTCTTCTCTTGGCATTCCGTAGGTCTTTGGTGATTATATATTTCACCTGTGTTTGTATATGTCTCTTAACCCCAATATCGTAATGAATCCAATCCTCACACCTTTCCATTGGTGAACCATAAGTTTGTTTAATGAATCTGTGATTGCCCTTCTCCGTGGAAATATCTGCCCTGGTATCCGTTTTTAGGTAACACCTATAAGTGATATCCTACGATATGTGTCTTTCACTTTCTGACTTACTACAAGTCACGTGCTTACCTGTAGACTCATCTACGGGGCTGCAAATGGCATTGTGCCCTTTTTTTCCTTGGCTAATATTCTGTCTTAGTGAGGTCCATTTTCTGCAATGTGATTCCCTGAGGGCTGAGGATTAGCTGACCTGGGCAGCCTGACCCTGCCGGCAAGCCCTCCCCAGGTATGCGTGGGTTGAGGTCGATAGAAACAGCACTCCAGGCAGCAATAGCCCCTGCAGCTGTGCCTGATTCCATATTCTCTGCCCCGTCAGCAGTCTCGGGGCTGTGCTGGTGGGAGGGTGTAAGGGTCCACGGCTTTGTTGGTGGCCCGGTGTGAGTGGGGCTCTGCTGGACTTTCTGCAGGAGTTGCCAGGCTGCCACCTGTAAAGAAGAGGATGTGTCACCCATAACTTCCACTGGAATTTCTCTCCGGGCTGAGGTGAGGAAGGAAAAAAAGGAATGATGGCCGGGACAGGAGGGGTATATCAGGCAGGGAAATGGAAAGCTTCTAGAAGAGTGCCCGGGGCCAGGACCATCCTGGCTGGCCTGCAGGCACCAAGTTGGCCTGCGTGCTGTCGCTGGTGTGGCTCCACGGCCCTTCCTCTAGGCTTTCAAGCCCTTGTACATATTCAGGTGTTTTACCTGGGAAGGGTGGGAACAGTTCAGCAGCAGCTGGCCTGGGGCTCAGCTCACGTTTACTCACAGAGGCCTCGGCACGGTCCCCCAGCTTTGCAATGAGGATGCTCCTTGCGTGGGGGGCCCTGACTGCTGGCTGTATGGGAGATGATTCCCCACCTCTGACCAATGTCAGAATTGTTTACCGCTGGAGCAAGTGCCCTGATAGGGTTTTCCTCTGTATAACTGCTGGGTTCAAGTTTTTTTTTCTTTTTTGGTTCAAGTTAGAATTTATTCATCTTTTATGTATTTATTGATATAAGCATGGAAATAATTCATTCATAGAAATACATCTGTGTGAAGGGAAGAACTTTTTTCTGTTTTATTTTTAAATTTCATTTCTAAAAATTTTGCAGTTTAATTATATTAATTTTTCTATACAGCAGGTTATTATTAGTTATCTATTTTATTCATATACATATATACAGGTCAATACCTATCTCCCAACTCATCTGACCACCATCACCCCATGGCTTCCCCCACTTGGTGTCCATACGTTTGTTCTCTACCTCTGTTTCTCTATTTCTGCCCTGCAAACCTGTTCATCTGTACCATATATCTAGGTTCCACATACATGCATTAATACAGAATATTTGTTTTGCTCTTTCTGACTTACTTCATTCTGTATGACAGTCTCTAGATCCACCGACTTCTCTACAAATAACCCAGTTTCATTCCTTTTCATGGCTGAGTCATATCCCATTTTATGTATGTACCACATCTTTATCCACTCATCTGTCTGTGGGCATTTAGGTTGCTTCCATTACCTGGCTATTGTAAATAGTGCTGCAATGAACATTGTGGTGAATGTGTGTTTTTGATTTATGGTTTTCTCTGGCTATATGCCCAGAAGTGGGATTGCTGGATCCTATGGTAATTCTATTTCTAGTTTCTTTAAGGAAACTCCATACTGTTCTCCATACGACTGTATCAATTTACCTTCCCACTAATAGTGGAAGAGGGTTCCTTTTGTCCACACCTTCCCCAGAATTTGTTGTTTGTAGATTTTCTGATGATGCCGATTCTAACAGGTGTGAGGTGATACCTCATTGTCGTTTTGATTTGCATTTCTCTAATAATTAGTGGTGTTGAGCAGCTTTTCATGTGCGTCTTGGCCGTCTCTGTGACTTCTTTGAAGAAACGTCTATTTAGATCTTCTGCCCATTTTTGTATTGGGTTGTTTGTTTTATTAATATTAAGCTGCGTGAGCTGTTTATATATATTGGAGATTAAACCCTTGTCCATTGATTCCTTTGCGAACGTTTTCGCCCATTCTGAGGGTTGCCTTTTTCCATTCCCGTTTTTTTTTAACCAAAAAAGAAAGAAAGCAAAAGAAGCAGAACACTAATGTGCGTGAAATATGCCTCTTGAAACTGTCGTTTTGAAATATGGACGTCTTTTGAACTTTTTGGTCGATATATGACCCCAGGATTTGTTTTCAGGGCAGGTGTCATTTACAGGCCTGCAATGATTTGGAATATCCACTGACCATTAGCGCTGGGATTAAAGCTGCTGTTGTGTGAAACGGCCACAAGGTGGCAGCAGTTCTCCCTTAGCAAATCTGGTTACTAGGGCAACAGAGCCTCAATGGTAGCCTGTTCTAAATTGGAATTTAGAATGGAATGTGCCAGGAGAAAGCCCCTCAAGTTTGTCTCACTACTTCTTGTTCGTGTTTTTAATTTAATTTTTAATTTTTTATTACAGCAAGTTTGATTACAACGTTTGCTTGTTGTAGGTGTGCAAGATGTGGTTCTGTTACACATATACATATGTCTGTTCTTCCTGGGACCCTTTTCCCATGTACGTTATGACAGAATGTTGAGTAGTCTTCTCTTGGCATTCCGTAGGTCTTTGGTGATTATATATTTCACCTGTGTTTGTATATGTCTCTTAACCCCAATATCGTAATGAATCCAATCCTCACACCTTTCCATTGGTGAACCATAAGTTTGTTTAATGAATCTGTGATTGCCCTTCTCCGTGGAAATATCTGCCCTGGTATCCGTTTTTAGGTAACACCTATAAGTGATATCCTACGATATGTGTCTTTCACTTTCTGACTTACTACAAGTCACGTGCTTACCTGTAGACTCATCTACGGGGCTGCAAATGGCATTGTGCCCTTTTTTTCCTTGGCTAATATTCTGTCTTAGTGAGGTCCATTTTCTGCAATGTGATTCCCTGAGGGCTGAGGATTAGCTGACCTGGGCAGCCTGACCCTGCCGGCAAGCCCTCCCCAGGTATGCGTGGGTTGAGGTCGATAGAAACAGCACTCCAGGCAGCAATAGCCCCTGCAGCTGTGCCTGATTCCATATTCTCTGCCCCGTCAGCAGTCTCGGGGCTGTGCTGGTGGGAGGGTGTAAGGGTCCACGGCTTTGTTGGTGGCCCGGTGTGAGTGGGGCTCTGCTGGACTTTCTGCAGGAGTTGCCAGGCTGCCACCTGTAAAGAAGAGGATGTGTCACCCATAACTTCCACTGGAATTTCTCTCCGGGCTGAGGTGAGGAAGGAAAAAAAGGAATGATGGCCGGGACAGGAGGGGTATATCAGGCAGGGAAATGGAAAGCTTCTAGAAGAGTGCCCGGGGCCAGGACCATCCTGGCTGGCCTGCAGGCACCAAGTTGGCCTGCGTGCTGTCGCTGGTGTGGCTCCACGGCCCTTCCTCTAGGCTTTCAAGCCCTTGTACATATTCAGGTGTTTTACCTGGGAAGGGTGGGAACAGTTCAGCAGCAGCTGGCCTGGGGCTCAGCTCACGTTTACTCACAGAGGCCTCGGCACGGTCCCCCAGCTTTGCAATGAGGATGCTCCTTGCGTGGGGGGCCCGGACTGCTGGCTGTATGGGAGATGATTCCCCACCTCTGACCAATGTCAGAATTGTTTACCGCTGGAGCAAGTGCCCTGATAGGGTTTTCCTCTGTATAACTGCTGGGTTCAAGTTTTTTTTTCTTTTTTGGTTCAAGTTAGAATTTATTCATCTTTTATGTATTTATTGATATAAGCATGGAAATAATTCATTCATAGAAATACATCTGTGTGAAGGGAAGAACTTTTTTCTGTTTTATTTTTAAATTTCATTTCTAAAAATTTTGCAGTTTAATTATATTAATTTTTCTATACAGCAGGTTATTATTAGTTATCTATTTTATTCATATACATATATACAGGTCAATACCTATCTCCCAACTCATCTGACCACCATCACCCCATGGCTTCCCCCACTTGGTGTCCATACGTTTGTTCTCTACCTCTGTTTCTCTATTTCTGCCCTGCAAACCTGTTCATCTGTACCATATATCTAGGTTCCACATACATGCATTAATACAGAATATTTGTTTTGCTCTTTCTGACTTACTTCATTCTGTATGACAGTCTCTAGATCCACCGACTTCTCTACAAATAACCCAGTTTCATTCCTTTTCATGGCTGAGTCATATCCCATTTTATGTATGTACCACATCTTTATCCACTCATCTGTCTGTGGGCATTTAGGTTGCTTCCATTACCTGGCTATTGTAAATAGTGCTGCAATGAACATTGTGGTGAATGTGTGTTTTTGATTTATGGTTTTCTCTGGCTATATGCCCAGAAGTGGGATTGCTGGATCCTATGGTAATTCTATTTCTAGTTTCTTTAAGGAAACTCCATACTGTTCTCCATACGACTGTATCAATTTACCTTCCCACTAATAGTGGAAGAGGGTTCCTTTTGTCCACACCTTCCCCAGAATTTGTTGTTTGTAGATTTTCTGATGATGCCGATTCTAACAGGTGTGAGGTGATACCTCATTGTCGTTTTGATTTGCATTTCTCTAATAATTAGTGGTGTTGAGCAGCTTTTCATGTGCGTCTTGGCCGTCTCTGTGACTTCTTTGAAGAAACGTCTATTTAGATCTTCTGCCCATTTTTGTATTGGGTTGTTTGTTTTATTAATATTAAGCTGCGTGAGCTGTTTATATATATTGGAGATTAAACCCTTGTCCATTGATTCCTTTGCGAACGTTTTCGCCCATTCTGAGGGTTGCCTTTTTCCATTCCCGTTTTTTTTTAACCAAAAAAGAAAGAAAGCAAAAGAAGCAGAACACTAATGTGCGTGAAATATGCCTCTTGAAACTGTCGTTTTGAAATATGGACGTCTTTTGAACTTTTTGGTCGATATATGACCCCAGGATTTGTTTTCAGGGCAGGTGTCATTTACAGGCCTGCAATGATTTGGAATATCCACTGACCATTAGCGCTGGGATTAAAGCTGCTGTTGTGTGAAACGGCCACAAGGTGGCAGCAGTTCTCCCTTAGCAAATCTGGTTACTAGGGCAACAGAGCCTCAATGGTAGCCTGTTCTAAATTGGAATTTAGAATGGAATGTGCCAGGAGAAAGCCCCTCAAGTTTGTCTCACTACTTCTTGTTCGTGTTTTTAATTTAATTTTTAATTTTTTATTACAGCAAGTTTGATTACAACGTTTGCTTGTTGTAGGTGTGCAAGATGTGGTTCTGTTACACATATACATATGTCTGTTCTTCCTGGGACCCTTTTCCCATGTACGTTATGACAGAATGTTGAGTAGTCTTCTCTTGGCATTCCGTAGGTCTTTGGTGATTATATATTTCACCTGTGTTTGTATATGTCTCTTAACCCCAATATCGTAATGAATCCAATCCTCACACCTTTCCATTGGTGAACCATAAGTTTGTTTAATGAATCTGTGATTGCCCTTCTCCGTGGAAATATCTGCCCTGGTATCCGTTTTTAGGTAACGCCTATAAGTGATATCCTACGATATGTGTCTTTCACTTTCTGACTTACTACAAGTCACGTGCTTACCTGTAGACTCATCTACGGGGCTGCAAATGGCATTGTGCCCTTTTTTTCCTTGGCTAATATTCTGTCTTAGTGAGGTCCATTTTCTGCAATGTGATTCCCTGAGGGCTGAGGATTAGCTGACCTGGGCAGCCTGACCCTGCCGGCAAGCCCTCCCCAGGTGTGCGTGGGTTGAGGTCGATAGAAACAGCACTCCAGGCAGCAATAGCCCCTGCAGCTGTGCCTGATTCCATATTCTCTGCCCCGTCAGCAGTCTCGGGGCTGTGCTGGTGGGAGGGTGTAAGGGTCCACGGCTTTGTTGGTGGCCCGGTGTGAGTGGGGCTCTGCTGGACTTTCTGCAGGAGTTGCCAGGCTGCCACCTGTAAAGAAGAGGATGTGTCACCCATAACTTCCACTGGATTTTCTCTCCGGGCTGAGGTGAGGAAGGAAAAAAAGGAATGATGGCCGGGACAGGAGGGGTATATCAGGCAGGGAAATGGAAAGCTTCTAGAAGAGTGCCCGGGGCCAGGACCATCCTGGCTGGCCTGCAGGCACCAAGTTGGCCTGCGTGCTGTCGCTGGTGTGGCTCCACGGCCCTTCCTCTAGGCTTTCAAGCCCTTGTACATATTCAGGTGTTTTACCTGGGAAGGGTGGGAACAGTTCAGCAGCAGCTGGCCTGGGGCTCAGCTCACGTTTACTCACAGAGGCCTCGGCACGGTCCCCCAGCTTTGCAATGAGGATGCTCCTTGCGTGGGGGGCCCGGACTGCTGGCTGTATGGGAGATGATTCCCCACCTCTGACCAATGTCAGAATTGTTTACCGCTGGAGCAAGTGCCCTGAGAGGGTTTTCCTCTGTATAACTGCTGGGTTCAGGTTTTTTTTTCTTTTTTGGTTCAAGTTAGAATTTATTCATCTTTTATGTATTTATTGATATAAGCATGGAAATAATTCATTCATAGAAATACATCTGTGTGAAGGGAAGAACTTTTTTCTGTTTTATTTTTAAATTTCATTTCTAAAAATTTTGCAGTTTAATTATATTAATTTTTCTATACAGCAGGTTATTATTAGTTATCTATTTTATTCATATACATATATACAGGTCAATACCTATCTCCCAACTCATCTGACCACCATCACCCCATGGCTTCCCCCACTTGGTGTCCATACGTTTGTTCTCTACCTCTGTTTCTCTATTTCTGCCCTGCAAACCTGTTCATCTGTACCATATATCTAGGTTCCACATACATGCATTAATACAGAATATTTGTTTTGCTCTTTCTGACTTACTTCATTCTGTATGACAGTCTCTAGATCCACCGACTTCTCTACAAATAACCCAGTTTCATTCCTTTTCATGGCTGAGTCATATCCCATTTTATGTATGTACCACATCTTTATCCACTCATCTGTCTGTGGGCATTTAGGTTGCTTCCATTACCTGGCTATTGTAAATAGTGCTGCAATGAACATTGTGGTGAATGTGTGTTTTTGATTTATGGTTGTCTCTGTGTATATGCCCAGAAGTGGGATTGCTGGATCCTATGGTAATTCTATTTCTAGTTTCTTTAAGGAAACTCCATACTGTTCTCCATAGTGACTGTATCAATTTACCTTCCCACCAATAGTGGAAGAGGGTTCCTTTTGTCCACACCCTCCCCAGAATTTGTTGTTTGTAGATTTTCTGATGCTGCCGATTCTAACAGGTGTGAGGTGATACCTCATTGTCATTTTGATTTGCATTTCTCTAATAATTAGTGGTGTTGAGCATCTTTTCATGTGCGTCTTGGCCGTCTCTGTGACTTCTTTGAAGAAACGTCTATTTAGATCTTCTGCCCATTTTTGTATTGGGTTGTTTGTTTTATTAATATTAAGCTGCGTGAGCTGTTTATATATATTGGAGATTAAACCCTTGTCCATTGATTCGTTTGCGAACGTTTTGGCCCATTCTGAGGGTTGCCTTTTTCCATTCCCGTTTTTTTTAACCAAGAAAGAAAGAAAGCAAAAGAAGCAGAACACTAATGTGCGTGAAATATGCCTCTTGAAACTGTCGTTTTGAAATATGGACGTCTTTTGAACTTTTTGGTCGATATATGACCCCAGGATTTGTTTTCAGGGCAGGTGTCATTTACAGGCCTGCAATGATTTGGAATATCCACTGACCAGTAGCGCTGGGATTAAAGCTGCTGTTGTGCGAAATGGCCACAAGGTGGCAGCAGTTCTCCCTTAGCAAATCTGGTTACCAGGGCAACAGAGCCTCAATGGAAGCCTGTTCTAGATTGGAATTTAGAATGGAATGTGCCAGGAGAAAGCCCCTCAAGTTTGTCTCACTACTTCTTGCTCGTGTTTTTAATTTAATTTTTAATTTTTTATTACAGCAAGTTTGATTACAACGTTTGCTTGTTGTAGGTGTGCAAGATGTGGTTCTTTTACACATATACATATGTCTGTTCTTCCTGGGACCCTTTTCCCATGTACGTTATGACAGAATGTTGAGTAGTCTTCTCTTGGCATTCCGTAGGTCTTTGGTGATTATATATTTCACCTGTGTTTGTATATGTCTCTTAACCCCAATATCGTAATGAATCCAATCCTCACACCTTTCCATTGGTGAACCATAAGTTTGTTTAATGAATCTGTGATTGCCCTTCTCCGTGGAAATATCTGCCCTGGTATCCGTTTTTAGGTAACACCTATAAGTGATATCCTACGATATGTGTCTTTCACTTTCTGACTTACTACAAGTCACGTGCTTACCTGTAGACTCATCTACGGGGCTGCAAATGGCATTGTGTCCTTTTTTTCCTTGGCTAATATTCTGTCTTATCGAGGTCCATTTTCTGCAATGTGATTCCCTGAGGGCTGAGGATTAGCTGACCTGGGCAGCCTGACCCTGCCGGCAAGCCCTCCCCAGGTGTGCCTGGGTTGAGGTCAATAGAAACAGAACTCCAGGCAGCAATAGCCCCTGCAGCTGTGCCTGACTCCATATTCTCGGCCCCGTCAGCAGTCTCGGGGCTGAGCTGGTGGGAGGGTGTGAGGGTCCACGGCTTTGTTGGTGGCCCGGTGTGAGTGGGCCTCTGCTGGAATTTCTGCAGGAGTTGCCAGGCTGCCAACTGTAAAGAAGAGGATGTGTCACCCATAATTTCCACTGGAATTTCTCTCCGGGCTGAGGTGAGGGAGGAAAAAAAGGAGTGGGTGCCGGGACAGGAGTGGTATCTCAGGCAGGGAAATGGAAAGCTTCCAGAAGAGCGCCGAGGGCCAGGACCATCCTGGCTGGCCTGCAGGCACCAAGTTGGCCTGCGTGCTGTCGCTGGTGTGGCTCCACGGCCCTTCCTCTAGGCTTTCAAGCCCTTGTACATATTCAGGTGTTTTACCTGGGAAGGGTGGGAACAGTTCAGCAGCAGCTGGCCTGGGGCTCAGCTCACGTTTACTCACAGAGGCCTCGGCACTGTCCCCCAGCTTTGCAATCAGGACGCTCCTTGCGTGGGGGTGCGGGGCTGCTGGTTGTATGGGAGATGATTCCCCTCCTCTGACCAATCTCAGAATTGTTTACCGCTGGAACAAGTGCCCTGATAGGGTTTTCCTCTGTATAACAGCTGGGTACAGGATTTTTTTTTTCTTTTTTGGTTCAAGTTAGAAGTTATTCATCTTTTATGTATTTATTGATATAAGCATGGAAATAATTCATTCATAGAAATACATCTGTGTGAAGGGAAGAACTTTTTTTCTGTTTTATTTTTAAATTTCATTTCTAAAAATTTTGCAGTTTAATCATATTTATTTTTCTATACAGCAGGTTATTATTAGTTATCTATTTTATTCATATACATATATACAGGTCAATACCTATCTCCCAACTCATCTGACCACCAACACCCCATGGCTTCCCCCACTTGGTGTCCATACGTTTGTTCTCTACCTCTGTTTCTCTATTTCTGCCCTGCAAACCTGTTCATCTGTACCATATATCTAGGTTCCACCTACATGCATTAATACAGAATATTTGTTTGGCTCTTTCTGACTTACTTCATTCTGTATGACAGTCTCTAGATCCACCGACTTCTCTACAAATAACCCAGTTTCATTCCTTTTCATGGCTGAGTCATATCCCATTTTATGTATGTACCACATCTTTATCCACTCATCTGTCTGTGGGCATTTAGGTTGCTTCCATTACCTGGCTATTGTAAATAGTGCTGCAATGAACATTGTGGTGAATGTGTGTTTTTGATTTATGGTTGTCTCTGTGTATATGCCCAGAAGTGGGATTGCTGGATCCTATGGTAATTCTATTTCTAGTTTCTTTAAGGAAACTCCATACTGTTCTCCATAGTGACTGTATCAATTTACCTTCCCACCAATAGTGGAAGAGGGTTCCTTTTGTCCACACCCTCCCCAGAATTTGTTGTTTGTAGATTTTCTGATGCTGCCGATTCTAACAGGTGTGAGGTGATACCTCATTGTCATTTTGATTTGCATTTCTCTAATAATTAGTGGTGTTGAGCATCTTTTCATGTGCGTCTTGGCCGTCTCTGTGACTTCTTTGAAGAAACGTCTATTTAGATCTTCTGCCCATTTTTGTATTGGGTTGTTTGTTTTATTAATATTAAGCTGCGTGAGCTGTTTATATATATTGGAGATTAAACCCTTGTCCATTGATTCGTTTGCGAACGTTTTGGCCCATTCTGAGGGTTGCCTTTTTCCATTCCCGTTTTTTTTAACCAAGAAAGAAAGAAAGCAAAAGAAGCAGAACACTAATGTGCGTGAAATATGCCTCTTGAAACTGTCGTTTTGAAATATGGACGTCTTTTGAACTTTTTGGTCGATATATGACCCCAGGATTTGTTTTCAGGGCAGGTGTCATTTACAGGCCTGCAATGATTTGGAATATCCACTGACCAGTAGCGCTGGGATTAAAGCTGCTGTTGTGCGAAATGGCCACAAGGTGGCAGCAGTTCTCCCTTAGCAAATCTGGTTACCAGGGCAACAGAGCCTCAATGGAAGCCTGTTCTAGATTGGAATTTAGAATGGAATGTGCCAGGAGAAAGCCCCTCAAGTTTGTCTCACTACTTCTTGCTCGTGTTTTTAATTTAATTTTTAATTTTTTATTACAGCAAGTTTGATTACAACGTTTGCTTGTTGTAGGTGTGCAAGATGTGGTTCTTTTACACATATACATATGTCTGTTCTTCCTGGGACCCTTTTCCCATGTACGTTATGACAGAATGTTGAGTAGTCTTCTCTTGGCATTCCGTAGGTCTTTGGTGATTATATATTTCACCTGTGTTTGTATATGTCTCTTAACCCCAATATCGTAATGAATCCAATCCTCACACCTTTCCATTGGTGAACCATAAGTTTGTTTAATGAATCTGTGATTGCCCTTCTCCGTGGAAATATCTGCCCTGGTATCCGTTTTTAGGTAACACCTATAAGTGATATCCTACGATATGTGTCTTTCACTTTCTGACTTACTACAAGTCACGTGCTTACCTGTAGACTCATCTACGGGGCTGCAAATGGCATTGTGTCCTTTTTTTCCTTGGCTAATATTCTGTCTTATCGAGGTCCATTTTCTGCAATGTGATTCCCTGAGGGCTGAGGATTAGCTGACCTGGGCAGCCTGACCCTGCCGGCAAGCCCTCCCCAGGTGTGCCTGGGTTGAGGTCAATAGAAACAGAACTCCAGGCAGCAATAGCCCCTGCAGCTGTGCCTGACTCCATATTCTCGGCCCCGTCAGCAGTCTCGGGGCTGAGCTGGTGGGAGGGTGTGAGGGTCCACGGCTTTGTTGGTGGCCCGGTGTGAGTGGGCCTCTGCTGGAATTTCTGCAGGAGTTGCCAGGCTGCCAACTGTAAAGAAGAGGATGTGTCACCCATAATTTCCACTGGAATTTCTCTCCGGGCTGAGGTGAGGGAGGAAAAAAAGGAGTGGGTGCCGGGACAGGAGTGGTATCTCAGGCAGGGAAATGGAAAGCTTCCAGAAGAGCGCCGAGGGCCAGGACCATCCTGGCTGGCCTGCAGGCACCAAGTTGGCCTGCGTGCTGTCGCTGGTGTGGCTCCACGGCCCTTCCTCTAGGCTTTCAAGCCCTTGTACATATTCAGGTGTTTTACCTGGGAAGGGTGGGAACAGTTCAGCAGCAGCTGGCCTGGGGCTCAGCTCACGTTTACTCACAGAGGCCTCGGCACTGTCCCCCAGCTTTGCAATCAGGACGCTCCTTGCGTGGGGGTGCGGGGCTGCTGGTTGTATGGGAGATGATTCCCCTCCTCTGACCAATCTCAGAATTGTTTACCGCTGGAACAAGTGCCCTGATAGGGTTTTCTTCTGTATAACAGCTGGGTACAGGATTTTTTTTTTCTTTTTTGGTTCAAGTTAGAAGTTATTCATCTTTTATGTATTTATTGATATAAGCATGGAAATAATTCATTCATAGAAATACATCTGTGTGAAGGGAAGAACTTTTTTTCTGTTTTATTTTTAAATTTCATTTCTAAAAATTTTGCAGTTTAATCATATTTATTTTTCTATACAGCAGGTTATTATTAGTTATCTATTTTATTCATATACATATATACAGGTCAATACCTATCTCCCAACTCATCTGACCACCAACACCCCATGGCTTCCCCCACTTGGTGTCCATACGTTTGTTCTCTACCTCTGTTTCTCTATTTCTGCCCTTCAAACCTGTTCATCTGTACCATATATCTAGGTTCCACATACATGCATTAATACAGAATATTTGTTTTGCTCTTTCTGACTTACTTCATTCTGTATGACAGTCTCTAGATCCACCGACTTCTCTACAAATAACCCAGTTTCATTCCTTTTCATGGCTGAGTCATATCCCATTTTATGTATGTACCACATCTTTATCCATTCGTCTGTCTGTGGGCATTTAGGTTGCTTCCATTACCTGGCTATTGTAAATAGTGCTGCAATGAACATTGTGGTGAATGTGTGTTTTTGATTTATGGTTGTCTCTGGGTATATGCCCAGAAGTGGGATTGCTGGATCCTATGGTAATTCTATTTCTAGTTTCTTTAAGGAAACTCCATACTGTTCTCCATAGTGACTGTATCAATTTACCTTCCCACTAATAGTGGAAGAGGGTTCCTTTTGTCCACACCCTCCCCAGAATTTGTTGTTTGTAGATTTTCTGATGCTGCCGATTCTAACAGGTGTGAGGTGATACCTCATTGTCATTTTGATTTGCATTTCTCTAATAATTAGTGGTGTTGAGCAGCTTTTCATGTGCATCTTGGCCGTCTCTGTGACTTCTTTGAAGAAACGTCTATTTAGATCTTCTGCCCATTTTTGTATTGGGTTGTTTGTTTTATTAATATTAAGCTGCGTGAGCTGTTTATATATATTGGAGATTAAACCCTTGTCCATTGATTCGTTTGCGAACGTTTTGGCCCATTCTGAGGGTTGCCTTTTTCCATTCCCGTTTTTTTTTAACCAAAAAAGAAAGAAAGCAAAAGAAGCAGAACACTAATGTGCGTGAAATATGCCTCTTGAAACTGTAGTTTTGAAATATGGACGTCTTTTGAACTTTTTGGTCGATATATGACCCCAGGATTTGTTTTCAGGGCAGGTGTCATTTACAGGCCTGCAATGATTTGGAATATCCACTGACCATTAGCGCTGTGATTAAAGCTGCTGTTGTGTGAAATGGCCACAAGGTGGCAGCAGTTCTCCCTTAGCAAATCTGGTTACTAGGGCAACAGAGCCTCAATGGAAGCCTGTTCTAGATTGGAATTTAGAATGGAATGTGCCAGGAGAAAGCCCCTCAAGTTTGTCTCACTACTTCTTGTTCGTGTTTTTAATTTAATTTTTAATTTTTTATTACAGCAAGTTTGATTACAATGTTTGCTTGTTGTAGGTGTGCAAGATGTGGTTCTGTTACACATATACATATGTCTGTTCTTCCTGGGACCCTTTTCCCATGTACATTATGACAGAATGTTGAGTAGTCTTCTCTTGGCATTCCGTAGGTCTTTGGTGATTATATATTTCACCTGTGTTTGTATATGTCTCTTAACCCCAATATCGTAATGAATCCAATCCTCACACCTTTCCATTGGTGAACCATAAGTTTGTTTAATGAATCTGTGATTGCCCTTCTCCGTGGAAATATCTGCCCTGGTATCCGTTTTTAGGTAACACCTATAAGTGATAACCTACGATATGTGTCTTTCACTTTCTGACTTACTACAAGTCACGTGCTTACCTGTAGACTCATCTACGGGGCTGCAAATGGCATTGTGACCTTTTTTTCCTTGGCTAATATTCTGTCTTAGCGAGGTCCATTTTCTGCAATGTGATTCCCTGAGGGCTGAGGATTAGCTGACCTGGGCAGCCTGACCCTGCCGGCAAGCCCTCCTCAGGTGTGCGTGGTTTGAGGTCGATAGAAACAGCACTCCAGGCAGCAATAGCCCCTGCAGCTGTGCCTGATTCCATATTCTCTGCCCCGTCAGCAGTCTCGGGGCTGTGCTGGTGGGAGGGTGTGAGGTTCCACGGCTTTGTTGGTGGCCCGGTGTGAGTGGGGCTCTGCTGGACTTTCTGCAGGAGTTGCCAGGCTGCCACCTGTAAAGAAGAGGATGTGTCACCCATAACTTCCACTGGAATTTCTCTCCGGGCTGAGGTGAGGAAGGAAAAAAAGGAATGATGGCCGGGACAGGAGGGGTATATCAGGCAGGGAAATGGAAAGCTTCTAGAAGAGTGCCCGGGGCCAGGACCATCCTGGCTGGCCTGCAGGCACCAAGTTGGCCTGCATGCTGTCGCTGGTGTGGCTCCACGGTCCTTCCTCTAGGCTTTCAAGCCCTTGTACATATTCAGGTGTTTTACCTGGGAAGGGTGGGAATAGTTCAGCAGCAGCTGGCCTGGGGCTCAGCTCACGTTTACTCACAGAGGCCTCGGCACGGTCCCCCAGCTTTGCAATGACGACGCTCCTTGCGTGGGGGGGCCGGGCTGCTGGCTGTATGGGAGATGATTCCCCACCTCTGACCAATGTCAGAATTGTTTACCGCTGGAGCAAGTGCCCTGATAGGGTTTTTCTCTGTATAACTGCTGGGTTCAGGTTTTTTTTTTCTTTTTTGGTTCAAGTTAGAATTTATTCATCTTTTATGTATTTATTGATATAAGCATGGAAATAATTCATTCATAGAAATACATCCGTGTGAAGGGAAGAACTTTTTTCTGTTTTATTTTTAAATTTCATTTCTAAAAATTTTGCAGTTTAATTATATTTATTTTTCTATACAGCAGGTTATTATTAGTTATCTATTTTATTCATATACATATATACAGGTCAATACCTATCTCCCAACTCATCTGACCACCATCACCCCATGGCTTCCCCCACTTGGTGTCCATACGTTTGTTCTCTACCTCTGTTTCTCTATTTCTGCCCTGCAAACCTGTTCATCTGTACCATATATCTAGGTTCCACATACATGCATTAATACAGAATATTTGTTTTGCTCTTTCTGACTTACTTCATTCTGTATGACAGTCTCTAGATCCACCGACTTCTCTACAAATAACCCAGTTTCATTCCTTTTCATGGCTGAGTCATATCCCATTTTATGTATGTACCACATCTTTATCCATTCATCTGTCTGTGGGCATTTAGGTTGCTTCCATTACCTGGCTATTGTAAATAGTGCTGCAATGAACATTGTGGTGAATGTGTGTTTTTGATTTATGGTTGTCTCTGGGTATATGCCCAGAAGTGGGATTGCTGGATCCTATGGTAATTCTATTTCTAGTTTCTTTAAGGAAACTCCATACTCTTCTCCATAGTGACTGTATCAATTTACCTTCCCACCAATAGTGGAAGAGGGTTCCTTTTGTCCACACCCTCCCCAGAATTTGTTGTTTGTAGATTTTCTGATGCTGCCGATTCTAACAGGTGTGAGGTGATACCTCATTGTCGTTTTGATTTGCATTTCTCTAATAATTAGTGGTGTTGAGCATCTTTTCATGTGCGTCTTGGCCGTCTCTGTGACTTCTTTGAAGAAACGTCTATTTAGATCTTCTGCCCATTTTTGTATTGGGTTGTTTGTTTTATTAATATTAAGCTGCGTGAGCTGTTTATATATATTGGAGATTAAACCCTTGTCCATTGATTCGTTTGCGAACGTTTTCGCCCATTCTGAGGGTTGCCTTTTTCCATTCCCGTTTTTTTTTAACCAAGAAAGAAAGAAATCAAAAGAAGCAGAACACTAATGTGTGTGAAATATGCCTCTTGAAACTGTCGTTTTGAAATATGGACGTCTTTTGAACTTTTTGGTCGATATATGACCCCAGGATTTGTTTTCAGGGCAGGTGTCATTTACAGGCCTGCAATGATTTGGAATATCCACTGACCAGTAGCGCTGGGATTAAAGCTGCTGTTGTGTGAAATGGCCACAAGGTGGCAGCAGTTCTCCCTTAGCAAATCTGGTTACCAGGGCAACAGAGCCTCAATGGAAGCCTGTTCTAGATTGGAATTTAGAATGGAATGTGCCAGGAGAAAGCCCCTCAAGTTTGTCTCACTACTTCTTGTTCGTGTTTTTAATTTAATTTTTAATTTTTTATTACAGCAAGTTTGATTACAACGTTTGCTTGTTGTAGGTGTGCAAGATGTGGTTCTTTTACACATATACATATGTCTGTTCTTCCTGGGACCCTTTTCCCATGTACGTTATGACAGAATGTTGAGTAGTCTTCTCTTGGCATTCCGTAGGTCTTTGGTGATTATATATTTCACCTGTGTTTGTATATGTCTCTTAACCCCAATATCGTAATGAATCCAATCCTCACACCTTTCCATTGGTGAACCATAAGTTTGTTTAATGAATCTGTGATTGCCCTTCTCCGTGGAAATATCTGCCCTGGTATCCGTTTTTAGGTAACACCTATAAGTGATATCCTACGATATGTGTCTTTCACTTTCTGACTTACTACAAGTCACGTGCTTACCTGTAGACTCATCTACGGGGCTGCAAATGGCATTGTGCCCTTTTTTTCCTTGGCTAATATTCTGTCTTAGCGAGGTCCATTTTCTGCAATGTGATTCCCTGAGGGCTGAGTTTTAGCTGACCTGGGCAGCCTGACCCTGCCGGCAAGCCTTCCCTTGGTGTGCGTGGGTTGAGGTCGATAGAAACAGCACTCCAGGCAGCAATAGCCCCTGCAGCTGTGCCTGATTCCATATTCTCTGCCCCGTCAGCAGTCTCGGGGCTGTGCTGGTGGGAGGGTGTGAGGGTCCACGGCTTTGTTGGTGGCCCGGTGTGAGTGGGGCTCTGCTGGACTTTCTGCAGGAGTTGCCAGGCTGCCACCTGTAAAGAAGAGGATGTGTCACCCATAACTTCCACTGGAATTTCTCTCCGGGCTGAGGTGAGGAAGGAAAAAAAGGAATGATGGCCGGGACAGGAGGGGTATATCAGGCAGGGAAATGGAAAGCTTCTAGAAGAGTGCCCGGGGCCAGGACCATCCTGGCTGGCCTGCAGGCACCAAGTTGGCCTGCATGCTGTCGCTGGTGTGGCTCCACGGCCCTTCCTCTAGGCTTTCAAGCCCTTGTACATATTCAGGTGTTTTACCTGGGAAGGGTGGGAACAGTTCAGCAGCAGCTGGCCTGGGGCTCAGCTCACGTTTACTCACAGAGGCCTCGGCACGGTCCCCCAGCTTTGCAATGAGGATGCTCCTTGCGTGGGGGGGCCGGGCTGCTGGCTGTATGGGAGATGATTCCCCACCTCTGACCAATGTCAAAATTGTTTACCGCTGGAGCAAGTGCCCTGATAGGGTTTTCCTCTGTATAACTGCTGGGTTCAGGTTTTTTTGTTTTTCTTTTTTGGTTCAAGTTAGAATTTATTCATCTATTATGTATTTATTGATATAAGCATGGAAATAATTCATTCATAGAAATACATCTGTGTGAAGGGAAGAACTTTTTTCTGTTTTATTTTTAAATTTCATTTCTAAAAATTTTGCAGTTTAATTATATTTATTTTTCTATACAGCAGGTTATTATTAGTTATCTATTTTATTCATATACATATATACAGGTCAATACCTATCTCCCAACTCATCTGACCACCATCACCCCATGGCTTCCCCCACTTGGTGTCCATACGTTTGTTCTCTACCTCTGTTTCTCTATTTCTGCCCTGCAAACCTGTTCATCTGTACCATATATCTAGGTTCCACATACATGCATTAATACAGAATATTTGTTTTGCTCTTTCTGACTTACTTCATTCTGTATGACAGTCTCTAGATCCACCTACTTCTCTACAAATAACCCAGTTTCATTCCTTTTCATGGCTGAGTCTTATCCCATTTTATGTATGTACCACATCTTTATCCATTCGTCTGTCTTTTGGCATTTAGGTTGCTTCCATTACCTGGCTATTGTAAATAGTGCTGCAATGAACATTGTGGTGAATGTGTGTTTTTGATTTATGGTTGTCTCTGTGTATATGCCCAGAAGTGGGATTGCTGGATCCTATGGTAATTCTATTTCTAGTTTCTTTAAGGAAACTCCATACTCTTCTCCATAGTGACTGTATCAATTTACCTTCCCACCAATAGTGGAAGAGGGTTCCTTTTGTCCACACCCACCCCAGAATTTGTTGTTTGTAGATTTTCTGATGATGCCGATTCTAACAGGTGTGAGGTGATACCTCATTGTCATTTTGATTTGCATTTCTCTAATAATTAGTGGTGTTGAGCAGCTTTTCATGTGCGTCTTGGCCGTCTCTGTGACTTCTTTGAAGAAACGTCTATTTAGATCTTCTGCCCATTTTTGTATTGGGTTGTTTGTTTTATTAATATTAAGCTGCGTGAGCTGTTTATATATATTGGAGATTAAACCCTTGTCCATTGATTCGTTTGCGAACGTTTTGGCCCATTCTGAGGGTTGCCTTTTTCCATTCCCGTTTTTTTTTAACCAAAAAAGAAAGAAAGCAAAAGAAGCAGAACACTAATGTGCGTGAAATATGCCTCTTGAAACTGTCGTTTTGAAATATGGACGTCTTTTGAACTTTTTGGTCGATATATGACCCCAGGATTTGTTTTCAGGGCAGGTGTCATTTACAGGCCTGCAATGATTTGGAATATCCACTGACCATTAGCGCTGGGATTAAAGCTGCTGTTGTGCGAAATGGCCACAAGGTGGCAGCAGTTCTCCCTTAGCAAATCTGGTTACCAGGGCAACAGAGCCTCAATGGAAGCCTGTTCTAGATTGGAATTTAGAATGGAATGTGCCAGGAGAAAGCCCCTCAAGTTTGTCTCACTACTTCTTGTTCGTGTTTTTAATTTAATTTTTAATTTTTTATTACAGCAAATTTGATTACAACGTTTGCTTGTTGTAGGTGTGCAAGATGTGGTTCTGTTACACATATACATATGTCTGTTCTTCCTGGGACCCTTTTCCCATGTACGTTATGACAGAATGTTGAGTAGTCTTCTCTTGGCATTCCGTAGGTCTTTGGTGATTATATATTTCACCTGTGTTTGTATATGTCTCTTAACCCCAATATCGTAATGAATCCAATCCTCACACCTTTCCATTGGTGAACCATAAGTTTGTTTAATGAATCTGTGATTGCCCTTCTCTGTGGAAATATCTGCCCTGTTATCCGTTTTTAGGTAACACCTATAAGTGATATCCTACGATATGTGTCTTTCACTTTCTGACTTACTACAAGTCACGTGATTACCTGTAGACTCATCTACGGGGCTGCAAATGGCATTGTGCCCTTTTTTCCTTGGCTAATATTCTGTCTTAGCGAGGTCCATTTTCTGCAATGTGATTCCCTGAGGGCTGAGGATTAGCTGACCTGGGCAGCCTGACCCTGCCGGCAAGCCCTCCCCAGGTGTGCCTGGGTTGAGTTCAATAGAAACAGCACTCCAGGCAGCAATAGCCCCTGCAGCTGTGCCTGTTCCATATTCTCTGCCCCGTCAGCAGTCTCGGGGCTGTGCTGGTGGGAGGGTATGAGGGTCCATGGCTTTGTTGGTGGCCGGTGTGAGTGGGGCTCTGCTGGAATTTCTGCAGGAGTTGCCAGGTTGCCACTTGTAAAGAAGAGGATGTGTCACCCATAATTTCCACTGGAATTTCTCTCTGGGCTGAGGTGAGGGAGGAAAAAAAGGAGTGGGGGCCGGGACAGCAGTGGTATCTCAGGCAGGGAAATGGAAAGTTTCCAAAAGAGCGCCCAGGGCCAGGACCATCCTGGCTGGCCTGCAGGCACCAAGTTGGCCTGCGTGCTGTCGCTGGTGTGGCTCCACGGCCCTTCCTCTAGGCTTTCAAGCCCTTGTACATATTCAGGTGTTTTACCTGGGAAGGGTGGGAACAGTTCAGCAGCAGCTGGCCTGGGGCTCAGCTCACGTTTACTCACAGAGGCCTCGGCACTGTCCCCCAGCTTTGCAATCAGGACGCTCCTTGCGTGGGGGGGCCGGGCTGCTGGCTGTATGGGAGATGATTCCCCACCTCTGACCAATCTCAGAATTGTTTACCGCTGGAACAAGTGCCCTGATAGGGTTTTCCTCTGTATAACTGCTGGGTACAGGATTTTTTTTTTCTTTTTTGGTTCAAGTTAGAAGTTATTCATCTTTTATGTATTTATTGATATAAGCATGGAAATCATTCATTCATAGAAATACATCTGTGTGAAGGGAAGAACTTTTCTTCTGTTTTATTTTTAAATTTCATTTCTAAAAATTTTGAAGTTTAATTATATTTATTTTTCTATACAGCAGGTTATTATTAGTTATCTATTTTATTCATATACATATATACAGGTCAATACCTATCTCCCAACTCATCTGACCACCAACACCCCATGGCTTCCCCCACTTGGTGTCCATACGTTTGTTCTCTACCTCTGTTTCTCTATTTCTGCCCTGCAAACCTGTTCATCTGTACCATATATCTAGGTTCCACATACATGCATTAATACAGAATATTTGTTTTGCTCTTTCTGACTTACTTCATTCTGTATGACAGTCTCTAGATCCACCGACTTCTCTACAAATAACCCAGTTTCATTCCTTTTCATGGCTGAGTCATATCCCATTTTATGTATGTACCACATCTTTATCCATTCGTCTGTCTGTGGGCATTTAGGTTGCTTCCATTACCTGGCTATTGTAAATAGTGCTGCAATGAACATTGTGGTGAATGTGTGTTTTTGATTTATGGTTGTCTCTGTGTATATGCCCAGAAGTGGGATTGCTGGATCCTATGGTAATTCTATTTCTAGTTTCTTTAAGGAAACTCCATACTGTTCCCCATAGTGACTGTATCAATTTACCTTCCCACCAATAGTGGAAGAGGGTTCCTTTTGTCCACACCCTCCCCAGAATTTGTTGTTTGTTGATTTTCTGATGATGCCGATTCTAACAGGTGTGAGGTGATACCTCATTGTCGTTTTGATTTGCATTTCTCTAATAATTAGTGGTGTTGAGCAGCTTTTCATGTGCGTCTTGGCCGTCTCTGTGACTTCTTTGAAGAAACGTCTATTTAGATCTTCTGCCCATTTTTGTATTGGGTTGTTTGTTTTATTAATATTAAGCTGCGTGAGCTGTTTATATATATTGGAGATTAAACCCTTGTCCATTGATTCGTTTGCGAACGTTTTGGCCCATTCTGAGGGTTGCCTTTTTCCATTCCCGTTTTTTTTTAACCAAAAAAGAAAGAAAGCAAAAGAAGCAGAACACTAATGTGCGTGAAATATGCCTCTTGAAACTGTCGTTTTGAAATATGGACGTCTTTTGAAATTTTTGGTCGATATATGACCCCAGGATTTGTTTTCAGGTCAGGTGTCATTTACAGGCCTGCAATGATTTGGAATATCCACTGACCATTAGCGCTGGGATTAAAGCTGCTGTTGTGCGAAACGGCCACAAGGTGGCAGCAGTTCTCCCTTAGCAAATCTGGTTACCAGGGCAACAGAGCCTCAATGGAAGCCTGTTCTAGATTGGAATTTAGAATGGAATGTGCCAGGAGAAAGCCCCTCAAGTTTGTCTCACTACTTCTTGTTCGTGTTTTTAATTTAATTTTTAATTTTTTATTACAGCAAGTTTGATTACAACGTTTGCTTGTTGTAGGTGTGCAAGATGTGGTTCTGTTACACATATACATATGTCTGTTCTTCCTGGGACCCTTTTCCCATGTACGTTATGACAGAATGTTGAGTAGTCTTCTCTTGGCATTCCGTAGGTCTTTGGTGATTATATATTTCACCTGTGTTTGTATATGTCTCTTAACCCCAATATCGTAATGAATCCAATCCTCACACCTTTCCATTGGTGAACCATAAGTTTGTTTAATGAATCTGTGATTGCCCTTCTCCGTGGAAATATCTGCCCTGGTATCCGTTTTTAGGTAACACCTATAAGTGATATCCTACGATATGTGTCTTTCACTTTCTGACTTACTACAAGTCACGTGCTTACCTGTAGACTCATCTACGGGGCTGCAAATGGCATTGTGCCCTTTTTTTCCTTGGCTAATATTCTGTCTTAGCGAGGTCCATTTTCTGCAATGTGATTCCCTGAGGGCTGAGGATTAGCTGACCTGGGCAGCCTGACCCTGCTGGCAAGCCCTCCCCAGGTGTGCGTGGGTTGAGGTCGATAGAAACAGCACTCCAGGCAGCAATAGCCCCTGCAGCTGTGCCTGATTCCATATTCTCTGCCCCGTCAGCAGTCTCGGGGCTGTGCTGGTGGGAGGGTGTGAGGGTCCACGGCTTTGTTGGTGGCCCGGTGTGAGTGGGGCTCTGCTGGACTTTCTGCAGGAGTTGCCAGGCTGCCACCTGTAAAGAAGAGGATGTGTCACCCATAACTTCCACTGGAATTTCTCTCCGGGCTGAGGTGAGGAAGGAAAAAAAGGAATGATGGCCGGGACAGGAGGGGTATATCAGGCAGGGAAATGGAAAGCTTCTAGTAGAGTGCCGGGGCCAGGACCATCCTGGCTGGCCTGCAGGCACCAAGTTGGCCTGCGTGCTGTCGCTGGTGTGGCTCCACGGCCCTTCCTCTAGGCTTTCAAGCCCTTGTACATATTCAGGTGTTTTACCTGGGAAGGGTGGGAACAGTTCAGCAGCAGCTAGCCTGGGGCTCAGCTCACGTTTACTCACAGAGGCCTCGGCACGGTCCCCCAGCTTTGCAATGAGGATGCTCCTTGCGTGGGGGGGCCGGGCTGCTGGCTGTATGGGAGATGATTCCCCACCTCTGACCAATGTCAGAATTGTTTACCGCTGGAGCAAGTGCCCTGATAGGGTTTTCCTCTGTATAACTGCTGGGTTCAGGTTTTTTTTTTTCTTTTTTGGTTCAAGTTAGAATTTATTCATCTTTTATGTATTTATTGATATAAGCATGGAAATAATTCATTCATAGAAATACATCTGTGTGAAGGGAAGAACTTTTTTCTGTTTTATTTTTAAATTTCATTTCTAAAAATTTTGCAGTTTAATTATATTTATTTTTCTATACAGCAGGTTATTATTAGTTATCTATTTTATTCATATACATATATACAGGTCAATACCTATCTCCCAACTCATCTGACCACCATCACCCCATGGCTTCCCCCACTTGGTGTCCATACGTTTGTTCTCTACCTCTGTTTCTCTATTTCTGCCCTGCAAACCTGTTCATCTGTACCATATATCTAGGTTTCACATACATGCATTAATACAGAATATTTGTTTTGCTCTTTCTGACATACTTCATTCTGTATGACAGTCTCTAGATCCACCGACTTCTCTACAAATAACCCAGTTTCATTCCTTTTCATGGCTGAGTCATATCCCATTTTATGTATGTACCACATCTTTATCCATTCATCTGTCTGTGGGCATTTAGGTTGCTTCCATTACCTGGCTATTGTAAATAGTGCTGCAATGAACATTGTGGTGAATGTGTGTTTTTGATTTATGGTTGTCTCTGGGTATATGCCCAGAAGTGGGATTGCTGGATCCTATGGTAATTCTATTTCTAGTTTCTTTAAGGAAACTCCATACTGTTCTCCATAGTGACTGTATCAATTTACCTTCCCACCAATAGTGGAAGAGGGTTCCTTTTGTCCACACCCTCCCCAGAATTTGTTGTTTGTAGATTTTCTGATGATGCCGATTCTAACAGGTGTGAGGTGATACCTCATTGTCGTTTTGATTTGCATTTCTCTAATAATTAGTGGTGTTGAGCAGCTTTTCATGTGCGTCTTGGCCGTCTCTGTGACTTCTTTGAAGAAACGTCTATTTAGATCTTCTGCCCATTTTTGTATTGGGTTGTTTGTTTTATTAATATTAAGCTGCGTGAGCTGTTTATATATATTGGAGATTAAACCCTTGTCCATTGATTCGTTTGCGAACGTTTTGGCCCATTCTGAGGGTTGCCTTTTTCCATTCCCGTTTTTTTTTAACCAAAAAAGAAAGAAAGCAAAAGAAGCAGAACACTAATGTGCGTGAAATATGCCTCTTGAAACTGTCGTTTTGAAATATGGACGTCTTTTGAACTTTTTGGTCGATATATGACCCCAGGATTTGTTTTCAGGGCAGGTGTCATTTACAGGCCTGCAATGATTTGGAATATCCACTGACCATTAGCGCTGGGATTAAAGCTGCTGTTGTGCGAAACGGCCACAAGGTGGCAGCAGTTCTCCCTTAGCAAATCTGGTTACCAGGGCAACAGAGCCTCAATGGAAGCCTGTTCTAGATTGGAATTTAGAATGGAATGTGCCAGGAGAAAGCCCCTCAAGTTTGTCTCACTACTTCTTGTTCGTGTTTTTAATTTAATTTTTAATTTTTTATTACAGCAAGTTTGATTACAACGTTTGCTTGTTGTAGGTGTGCAAGATGTGGTTCTGTTACACATATACATATGTCTGTTCTTCCTGGGACCCTTTTCCCATGTACGTTATGACAGAATGTTGAGTAGTCTTCTCTTGGCATTCCGTAGGTCTTTGGTGATTATATATTTCACCTGTGTTTGTATATGTCTCTTAACCCCAATATCGTAATGAATCCAATACTCACACCTTTCCATTGGTGAACCATAAGTTTGTTTAATGAATCTGTGATTGCCCTTCTCCGTGGAAATATCTGCCCTGGTATCCGTTTTTAGGTAACACCTATAAGTGATATCCTACGATATGTGTCTTTCACTTTCTGACTTACTACAAGTCACGTGCTTACCTGTAGACTCATCTACGGGGCTGCAAATGGCATTGTGCCCTTTTTTTCCTTGGCTAATATTCTGTCTTAGCGAGGTCCATTTTCTGCAATGTGATTCCCTGAGGGCTGAGGATTAGCTGACCTGGGCAGCCTGACCCTGCCGGCAAGCCCTCCCCAGGTGTGCGTGGGTTGAGGTCGATAGAAACAGCACTCCAGGCAGCAATAGCCCCTGCAGCTGTGCCTGATTCCATATTCTCTGCCCCGTCAGCAGTCTCGGGGCTGTGCTGGTGGGAGGGTGTGAGGGTCCACGGCTTTGTTGGTGGCCCGGTGTGAGTGGGGCTCTGCTGGACTTTCTGCAGGAGTTGCCAGGCTGCCACCTGTAAAGAAGAGGATGTGTCACCCATAACTTCCACTGGAATTTCTCTCCGGGCTGAGGTGAGGAAGGAAAAAAAGGAATGATGGCCGGGACAGGAGGGGTATATCAGGCAGGGAAATGGAAAGCTTCTAGAAGAGTGCCGGGGCCAGGACCATCCTGGCTGGCCTGCAGGCACCAAGTTGGCCTGCGTGCTGTCGCTGGTGTGGCTCCACGGCCCTTCCTCTTGGCTTTCAAGCCCTTGTACATATTCAGGTGTTTTACCTGGGAAGGGTGGGAACAGTTCAGCAGCAGCTGGCCTGGGGCTCAGCTCACGTTTACTCACAGAGGCCTCGGCACGGTCCCCCAGCTTTGCAATGAGGATGCTCCTTGCGTGGGGGGGCCGGGCTGCTGGCTGTATGGGAGATGATTCCCCACCTCTGACCAATGTCAGAATTGTTTACCGCTGGAGCAAGTGCCCTGATAGGGTTTTCCTCTGTATAACTGCTGGGTTCAGGTTTTTTTTTCTTTTTTGGTTCAAGTTAGAATTTATTCATCTTTTATGTATTTATTGATATAAGCATGGAAATAATTCATTCATAGAAATACATCTGTGTGAAGGGAAGAACTTTTTTCTGTTTTATTTTTAAATTTCATTTCTAAAAATTTTGCAGTTTAATTATATTAATTTTTCTATACAGCAGGTTATTATTAGTTATCTATTTTATTCATATACATATATACAGGTCAATACCTATCTCCCAACTCATCTGACCACCATCACCCCATGGCTTCCCCCACTTGGTGTCCATACGTTTGTTCTCTACCTCTGTTTCTCTATTTCTGCCCTGCAAACCTGTTCATCTGTACCATATATCTAGGTTCCACATACATGCATTAATACAGAATATTTGTTTTGCTCTTTCTGACTTACTTCATTCTGTATGACAGTCTCTAGATCCACCGACTTCTCTACAAATAACCCAGTTTCATTCCTTTTCATGGCTGAGTCATATCCCATTTTATGTATGTACCACATCTTTATCCATTCGTCTGTCTGTGGGCATTTAGGTTGCTTCCATTACCTGGCTATTGTAAATAGTGCTGCAATGAACATTGTGGTGAATGTGTGTTTTTGATTTATGGTTTTCTCTGGCTATATGCCCAGAAGTGGGATTGCTGGATCCTATGGTAATTCTATTTCTAGTTTCTTTAAGGAAACTCCATACTGTTCTCCATACGACTGTATCAATTTACCTTCCCACTAATAGTGGAAGAGGGTTCCTTTTGTCCACACCTTCCCCAGAATTTGTTGTTTGTAGATTTTCTGATGATGCCGATTCTAACAGGTGTGAGGTGATACCTCATTGTCGTTTTGATTTGCATTTCTCTAATAATTAGTGGTGTTGAGCAGCTTTTCATGTGCGTCTTGGCCGTCTCTGTGACTTCTTTGAAGAAACGTCTATTTAGATCTTCTGCCCATTTTTGTATTGGGTTGTTTGTTTTATTAATATTAAGCTGCGTGAGCTGTTTATATATATTGGAGATTAAACCCTTGTCCATTGATTCCTTTGCGAACGTTTTCGCCCATTCTGAGGGTTGCCTTTTTCCATTCCCGTTTTTTTTTAACCAAAAAAGAAAGAAAGCAAAAGAAGCAGAACACTAATGTGCGTGAAATATGCCTCTTGAAACTGTCGTTTTGAAATATGGACGTCTTTTGAACTTTTTGGTCGATATATGACCCCAGGATTTGTTTTCAGGGCAGGTGTCATTTACAGGCCTGCAATGATTTGGAATATCCACTGACCATTAGCGCTGGGATTAAAGCTGCTGTTGTGTGAAACGGCCACAAGGTGGCAGCAGTTCTCCCTTAGCAAATCTGGTTACTAGGGCAACAGAGCCTCAATGGTAGCCTGTTCTAAATTGGAATTTAGAATGGAATGTGCCAGGAGAAAGCCCCTCAAGTTTGTCTCACTACTTCTTGTTCGTGTTTTTAATTTAATTTTTAATTTTTTATTACAGCAAGTTTGATTACAACGTTTGCTTGTTGTAGGTGTGCAAGATGTGGTTCTGTTACACATATACATATGTCTGTTCTTCCTGGGACCCTTTTCCCATGTACGTTATGACAGAATGTTGAGTAGTCTTCTCTTGGCATTCCGTAGGTCTTTGGTGATTATATATTTCACCTGTGTTTGTATATGTCTCTTAACCCCAATATCGTAATGAATCCAATCCTCACACCTTTCCATTGGTGAACCATAAGTTTGTTTAATGAATCTGTGATTGCCCTTCTCCGTGGAAATATCTGCCCTGGTATCCGTTTTTAGGTAACACCTATAAGTGATATCCTACGATATGTGTCTTTCACTTTCTGACTTACTACAAGTCACGTGCTTACCTGTAGACTCATCTACGGGGCTGCAAATGGCATTGTGTCCTTTTTTTCCTTGGCTAATATTCTGTCTTATCGAGGTCCATTTTCTGCAATGTGATTCCCTGAGGGCTGAGGATTAGCTGACCTGGGCAGCCTGACCCTGCCGGCAAGCCCTCCCCAGGTGTGCGTGGGTTGAGGTCGATAGAAACAGCACTCCAGGCAGCAATAGCCCCTGCAGCTGTGCCTGATTCCATATTCTCTGCCCCGTCAGCAGTCTCGGGGCTGTGCTGGTGGGAGGGTGTAAGGGTCCACGGCTTTGTTGGTGGCCCGGTGTGAGTGGGGCTCTGCTGGACTTTCTGCAGGAGTTGCCAGGCTGCCACCTGTAAAGAAGAGGATGTGTCACCCATAACTTCCACTGGAATTTCTCTCCGGGCTGAGGTGAGGAAGGAAAAAAAGGAATGATGGCCGGGACAGGAGGGGTATATCAGGCAGGGAAATGGAAAGCTTCTAGAAGAGTGCCCGGGGCCAGGACCATCCTGGCTGGCCTGCAGGCACCAAGTTGGCCTGCGTGCTGTCGCTGGTGTGGCTCCACGGCCCTTCCTCTAGGCTTTCAAGCCCTTGTACATATTCAGGTGTTTTACCTGGGAAGGGTGGGAACAGTTCAGCAGCAGCTGGCCTGGGGCTCAGCTCACGTTTACTCACAGAGGCCTCGGCACGGTCCCCCAGCTTTGCAATGAGGATGCTCCTTGCGTGGGGGGCCCGGACTGCTGGCTGTATGGGAGATGATTCCCCACCTCTGACCAATGTCAGAATTGTTTACCGCTGGAGCAAGTGCCCTGATAGGGTTTTCCTCTGTATAACTGCTGGGTTCAGGTTTTTTTTTCTTTTTTGGTTCAAGTTAGAATTTATTCATCTTTTATGTATTTATTGATATAAGCATGGAAATAATTCATTCATAGAAATACATCTGTGTGAAGGGAAGAACTTTTTTCTGTTTTATTTTTAAATTTCATTTCTAAAAATTTTGCAGTTTAATTATATTAATTTTTCTATACAGCAGGTTATTATTAGTTATCTATTTTATTCATATACATATATACAGGTCAATACCTATCTCCCAACTCATCTGACCACCATCACCCCATGGCTTCCCCCACTTGGTGTCCATACGTTTGTTCTCTACCTCTGTTTCTCTATTTCTGCCCTGCAAACCTGTTCATCTGTACCATATATCTAGGTTCCACATACATGCATTAATACAGAATATTTGTTTTGCTCTTTCTGACTTACTTCATTCTGTATGACAGTCTCTAGATCCACCGACTTCTCTACAAATAACCCAGTTTCATTCCTTTTCATGGCTGAGTCATATCCCATTTTATGTATGTACCACATCTTTATCCACTCATCTGTCTGTGGGCATTTAGGTTGCTTCCATTACCTGGCTATTGTAAATAGTGCTGCAATGAACATTGTGGTGAATGTGTGTTTTTGATTTATGGTTGTCTCTGTGTATATGCCCAGAAGTGGGATTGCTGGATCCTATGGTAATTCTATTTCTAGTTTCTTTAAGGAAACTCCATACTGTTCTCCATAGTGACTGTATCAATTTACCTTCCCACCAATAGTGGAAGAGGGTTCCTTTTGTCCACACCCTCCCCAGAATTTGTTGTTTGTAGATTTTCTGATGCTGCCGATTCTAACAGGTGTGAGGTGATACCTCATTGTCATTTTGATTTGCATTTCTCTAATAATTAGTGGTGTTGAGCATCTTTTCATGTGCGTCTTGGCCGTCTCTGTGACTTCTTTGAAGAAACGTCTATTTAGATCTTCTGCCCATTTTTGTATTGGGTTGTTTGTTTTATTAATATTAAGCTGCGTGAGCTGTTTATATATATTGGAGATTAAACCCTTGTCCATTGATTCGTTTGCGAACGTTTTGGCCCATTCTGAGGGTTGCCTTTTTCCATTCCCGTTTTTTTTAACCAAGAAAGAAAGAAAGCAAAAGAAGCAGAACACTAATGTGCGTGAAATATGCCTCTTGAAACTGTCGTTTTGAAATATGGACGTCTTTTGAACTTTTTGGTCGATATATGACCCCAGGATTTGTTTTCAGGGCAGGTGTCATTTACAGGCCTGCAATGATTTGGAATATCCACTGACCAGTAGCGCTGGGATTAAAGCTGCTGTTGTGCGAAATGGCCACAAGGTGGCAGCAGTTCTCCCTTAGCAAATCTGGTTACCAGGGCAACAGAGCCTCAATGGAAGCCTGTTCTAGATTGGAATTTAGAATGGAATGTGCCAGGAGAAAGCCCCTCAAGTTTGTCTCACTACTTCTTGCTCGTGTTTTTAATTTAATTTTTAATTTTTTATTACAGCAAGTTTGATTACAACGTTTGCTTGTTGTAGGTGTGCAAGATGTGGTTCTTTTACACATATACATATGTCTGTTCTTCCTGGGACCCTTTTCCCATGTACGTTATGACAGAATGTTGAGTAGTCTTCTCTTGGCATTCCGTAGGTCTTTGGTGATTATATATTTCACCTGTGTTTGTATATGTCTCTTAACCCCAATATCGTAATGAATCCAATCCTCACACCTTTCCATTGGTGAACCATAAGTTTGTTTAATGAATCTGTGATTGCCCTTCTCCGTGGAAATATCTGCCCTGGTATCCGTTTTTAGGTAACACCTATAAGTGATATCCTACGATATGTGTCTTTCACTTTCTGACTTACTACAAGTCACGTGCTTACCTGTAGACTCATCTACGGGGCTGCAAATGGCATTGTGTCCTTTTTTTCCTTGGCTAATATTCTGTCTTATCGAGGTCCATTTTCTGCAATGTGATTCCCTGAGGGCTGAGGATTAGCTGACCTGGGCAGCCTGACCCTGCCGGCAAGCCCTCCCCAGGTGTGCCTGGGTTGAGGTCAATAGAAACAGAACTCCAGGCAGCAATAGCCCCTGCAGCTGTGCCTGACTCCATATTCTCGGCCCCGTCAGCAGTCTCGGGGCTGAGCTGGTGGGAGGGTGTGAGGGTCCACGGCTTTGTTGGTGGCCCGGTGTGAGTGGGCCTCTGCTGGAATTTCTGCAGGAGTTGCCAGGCTGCCAACTGTAAAGAAGAGGATGTGTCACCCATAATTTCCACTGGAATTTCTCTCCGGGCTGAGGTGAGGGAGGAAAAAAAGGAGTGGGTGCCGGGACAGGAGTGGTATCTCAGGCAGGGAAATGGAAAGCTTCCAGAAGAGCGCCGAGGGCCAGGACCATCCTGGCTGGCCTGCAGGCACCAAGTTGGCCTGCGTGCTGTCGCTGGTGTGGCTCCACGGCCCTTCCTCTAGGCTTTCAAGCCCTTGTACATATTCAGCTGTTTTACCTGGGAAGGGTGGGAACAGTTCAGCAGCAGCTGGCCTGGGGCTCAGCTCACGTTTACTCACAGAGGCCTCGGCACTGTCCCCCAGCTTTGCAATCAGGACGCTCCTTGCGTGGGGGTGCGGGGCTGCTGGTTGTATGGGAGATGATTCCCCTCCTCTGACCAATCTCAGAATTGTTTACCGCTGGAACAAGTGCCCTGATAGGGTTTTCCTCTGTATAACAGCTGGGTACAGGATTTTTTTTTTCTTTTTTGGTTCAAGTTAGAAGTTATTCATCTTTTATGTATTTATTGATATAAGCATGGAAATAATTCATTCATAGAAATACATCTGTGTGAAGGGAAGAACTTTTTTTCTGTTTTATTTTTAAATTTCATTTCTAAAAATTTTGCAGTTTAATCATATTTATTTTTCTATACAGCAGGTTATTATTAGTTATCTATTTTATTCATATACATATATACAGGTCAATACCTATCTCCCAACTCATCTGACCACCAACACCCCATGGCTTCCCCCACTTGGTGTCCATACGTTTGTTCTCTACCTCTGTTTCTCTATTTCTGCCCTGCAAACCTGTTCATCTGTACCATATATCTAGGTTCCACATACATGCATTAATACAGAATATTTGTTTTGCTCTTTCTGACTTACTTCATTGTGTATGACAGTCTCTAGATCCACCGACTTCTCTACAAATAACCCAGTTTCATTCCTTTTCATGGCTGAGTCATATCCCATTTTATGTATGTACCACATCTTTATCCACTCATCTGTCTGTGGGCATTTAGGTTGCTTCCATTACCTGGCTATTGTAAATAGTGCTGCAATGAACATTGTGGTGAATGTGTGTTTTTGATTTATGGTTGTCTCTGTGTATATGCCCAGAAGTGGGATTGCTGGATCCTATGGTAATTCTATTTCTAGTTTCTTTAAGGAAATTCCATACTGTTCTCCATAGTGACTGTATCAATTTACCTTCCCACCAATAGTGGAAGAGGGTTCCTTTTGTCCACACCCTCCCCAGAATTTGTTGTTTGTAGATTTTCTGATGCTGCCGATTCTAACAGGTGTGAGGTGATACCTCATTGTCATTTTGATTTGCATTTCTCTAATAATTAGTGGTGTTGAGCATCTTTTCATGTGCGTCTTGGCCGTCTCTGTGACTTCTTTGAAGAAACGTCTATTTAGATCTTCTGCCCATTTTTGTATTGGGTTGTTTGTTTTATTAATATTAAGCTGCGTGAGCTGTTTATATATATTGGAGATTAAACCCTTGTCCATTGATTCGTTTGCGAACGTTTTGGCCCATTCTGAGGGTTGCCTTTTTCCATTCCCGTTTTTTTTAACCAAAAAAGAAAGAAAGCAAAAGAAGCAGAACACTAATGTGCGTGAAATATGCCTCTTGAAACTGTCGTTTTGAAATATGGACGTCTTTTGAATTTTTTGGTCGATATATGACCCCAGGATTTGTTTTCAGGGCAGGTGTCATTTACAGGCCTGCAATGATTTGGAATATCCACTGACCAGTAGCGCTGGGATTAAAGCTGCTGTTGTGCGAAATGGCCACAAGGTGGCAGCAGTTCTCCCTTAGCAAATCTGGTTACCAGGGCAACAGAGCCTCAATGGAAGCCTGTTCTAGATTGGAATTTAGAATGGAATGTGCCAGGAGAAAGCCCCTCAAGTTTGTCTCACTACTTCTTGCTCGTGTTTTTAATTTAATTTTTAATTTTTTATTACAGCAAGTTTGATTACAACGTTTGCTTGTTGTAGGTGTGCAAGATGTGGTTCTTTTACACATATACATATGTCTGTTCTTCCTGGGACCCTTTTCCCATGTACGTTATGACAGAATGTTGAGTAGTCTTCTCTTGGCATTCCGTAGGTCTTTGGTGATTATATATTTCACCTGTGTTTGTATATGTCTCTTAACCCCAATATCGTAATGAATCCAATCCTCACACCTTTCCATTGGTGAACCATAAGTTTGTTTAATGAATCTGTGATTGCCCTTCTCCGTGGAAATATCTGCCCTGGTATCCGTTTTTAGGTAACACCTATAAGTGATATCCTACGATATGTGTCTTTCACTTTCTGACTTACTACAAGTCACGTGCTTACCTGTAGACTCATCTACGGGGCTGCAAATGGCATTGTGTCCTTTTTTTCCTTGGCTAATATTCTGTCTTATCGAGGTCCATTTTCTGCAATGTGATTCCCTGAGGGCTGAGGATTAGCTGACCTGGGCAGCCTGACCCTGCCGGCAAGCCCTCCCCAGGTGTGCCTGGGTTGAGGTCAATAGAAACAGAACTCCAGGCAGCAATAGCCCCTGCAGCTGTGCCTGACTCCATATTCTCGGCCCCGTCAGCAGTCTCGGGGCTGAGCTGGTGGGAGGGTGTGAGGGTCCACGGCTTTGTTGGTGGCCCGGTGTGAGTGGGCCTCTGCTGGAATTTCTGCAGGAGTTGCCAGGCTGCCAACTGTAAAGAAGAGGATGTGTCACCCATAATTTCCACTGGAATTTCTCTCCGGGCTGAGGTGAGGGAGGAAAAAAAGGAGTGGGTGCCGGGACAGGAGTGGTATCTCAGGCAGGGAAATGGAAAGCTTCCAGAAGAGCGCCGAGGGCCAGGACCATCCTGGCTGGCCTGCAGGCACCAAGTTGGCCTGCGTGCTGTCACTGGTGTGGCTCCACGGCCCTTCCTCTAGGCTTTCAAGCCCTTGTACATATTCAGGTGTTTTACCTGGGAAGGGTGGGAACAGTTCAGCAGCAGCTGGCCTGGGGCTCAGCTCACGTTTACTCACAGAGGCCTCGGCACTGTCCCCCAGCTTTGCAATCAGGACGCTCCTTGCGTGGGGGTGCGGGGCTGCTGGTTGTATGGGAGATGATTCCCCTCCTCTGACCAATCTCAGAATTGTTTACCGCTGGAACAAGTGCCCTGATAGGGTTTTCCTCTGTATAACAGCTGGGTACAGGATTTTTTTTTTTCTTTTTTGGTTCAAGTTAGAAGTTATTCATCTTTTATGTATTTATTGATATAAGCATGGAAATAATTCATTCATAGAAATACATCTGTGAGAAGGGAAGAACTTTTTTTCTGTTTTATTTTTAAATTTCATTTCTAAAAATTTTGCAGTTTAATCATATTTATTTTTCTATACAGCAGGTTATTATTAGTTATCTATTTTATTCATATACATATATACAGGTCAATACCTATCTCCCAACTCATCTGACCACCAACACCCCATGGCTTCCCCCACTTGGTGTCCATACGTTTGTTCTCTACCTCTGTTTCTCTATTTCTGCCCTGCAAACCTGTTCATCTGTACCATATATCTAGGTTTCACATACATGCATTAATACAGAATATTTGTTTTGCTCTTTCTGACATACTTCATTCTGTATGACAGTCTCTAGATCCACCGACTTCTCTACAAATAACCCAGTTTCATTCCTTTTCATGGCTGAGTCATATCCCATTTTATGTATGTACCACATCTTTATCCATTCATCTGTCTGTGGGCATTTAGGTTGCTTCCATTACCTGGCTATTGTAAATAGTGCTGCAATGAACATTGTGGTGAATGTGTGTTTTTGATTTATGGTTGTCTCTGTGTATATGCCCAGAAGTGGGATTGCTGGATCCTATGGTAATTCTATTTCTAGTTTCTTTAAGGAAACTCCATACTGTTCTCCATAGTGACTGTATCAATTTACCTTCCCACCAATAGTGGAAGAGGGTTCCTTTTGTCCACACCCTCCCCAGAATTTGTTGTTTGTAGATTTTCTGATGATGCCGATTCTAACAGGTGTGAGGTGATACCTCATTGTCGTTTTGATTTGCATTTCTCTAATAATTAGTGGTGTTGAGCAGCTTTTCATGTGCGTCTTGGCCGTCTCTGTGACTTCTTTGAAGAAACGTCTATTTAGATCTTCTGCCCATTTTTGTATTGGGTTGTTTGTTTTATTAATATTAAGCTGCGTGAGCTGTTTATATATATTGGAGATTAAACCCTTGTCCATTGATTCGTTTGCGAACGTTTTGGCCCATTCTGAGGGTTGCCTTTTTCCATTCCCGTTTTTTTTTAACCAAAAAAGAAAGAAAGCAAAAGAAGCAGAACACTAATGTGCGTGAAATATGCCTCTTGAAACTGTCGTTTTGAAATATGGACGTCTTTTGAACTTTTTGGTCGATATATGACCCCAGGATTTGTTTTCAGGGCAGGTGTCATTTACAGGCCTGCAATGATTTGGAATATCCACTGACCATTAGCGCTGGGATTAAAGCTGCTGTTGTGCGAAACGGCCACAAGGTGGCAGCAGTTCTCCCTTAGCAAATCTGGTTACCAGGGCAACAGAGCCTCAATGGAAGCCTGTTCTAGATTGGAATTTAGAATGGAATGTGCCAGGAGAAAGCCCCTCAAGTTTGTCTCACTACTTCTTGTTCGTGTTTTTAATTTAATTTTTAATTTTTTATTACAGCAAGTTTGATTACAACGTTTGCTTGTTGTAGGTGTGCAAGATGTGGTTCTGTTACACATATACATATGTCTGTTCTTCCTGGGACCCTTTTCCCATGTACGTTATGACAGAATGTTGAGTAGTCTTCTCTTGGCATTCCGTAGGTCTTTGGTGATTATATATTTCACCTGTGTTTGTATATGTCTCTTAACCCCAATATCGTAATGAATCCAATACTCACACCTTTCCATTGGTGAACCATAAGTTTGTTTAATGAATCTGTGATTGCCCTTCTCCGTGGAAATATCTGCCCTGGTATCCGTTTTTAGGTAACACCTATAAGTGATATCCTACGATATGTGTCTTTCACTTTCTGACTTACTACAAGTCACGTGCTTACCTGTAGACTCATCTACGGGGCTGCAAATGGCATTGTGCCCTTTTTTTCCTTGGCTAATATTCTGTCTTAGCGAGGTCCATTTTCTGCAATGTGATTCCCTGAGGGCTGAGGATTAGCTGACCTGGGCAGCCTGACCCTGCCGGCAAGCCCTCCCCAGGTGTGCGTGGGTTGAGGTCGATAGAAACAGCACTCCAGGCAGCAATAGCCCCTGCAGCTGTGCCTGATTCCATATTCTCTGCCCCGTCAGCAGTCTCGGGGCTGTGCTGGTGGGAGGGTGTGAGGGTCCACGGCTTTGTTGGTGGCCCGGTGTGAGTGGGGCTCTGCTGGACTTTCTGCAGGAGTTGCCAGGCTGCCACCTGTAAAGAAGAGGATGTGTCACCCATAACTTCCACTGGAATTTCTCTCCGGGCTGAGGTGAGGAAGGAAAAAAAGGAATGATGGCCGGGACAGGAGGGGTATATCAGGCAGGGAAATGGAAAGCTTCTAGAAGAGTGCCGGGGCCAGGACCATCCTGGCTGGCCTGCAGGCACCAAGTTGGCCTGCGTGCTGTCGCTGGTGTGGCTCCACGGCCCTTCCTCTAGGCTTTCAAGCCCTTGTACATATTCAGGTGTTTTACCTGGGAAGGGTGGGAACAGTTCAGCAGCAGCTGGCCTGGGGCTCAGCTCACGTTTACTCACAGAGGCCTCGGCACGGTCCCCCAGCTTTGCAATGAGGATGCTCCTTGCGTGGGGGGGCCGGGCTGCTGGCTGTATGGGAGATGATTCCCCACCTCTGACCAATGTCAGAATTGTTTACCGCTGGAGCAAGTGCCCTGATAGGGTTTTCCTCTGTATAACTGCTGGGTTCAGGTTTTTTTTTCTTTTTTGGTTCAAGTTAGAATTTATTCATCTTTTATGTATTTATTGATATAAGCATGGAAATAATTCATTCATAGAAATACATCTGTGTGAAGGGAAGAACTTTTTTCTGTTTTATTTTTAAATTTCATTTCTAAAAATTTTGCAGTTTAATTATATTTATTTTTCTATACAGCAGGTTATTATTAGTTATCTATTTTATTCATATACATATATACAGGTCAATACCTATCTCCCAACTCATCTGACCACCATCACCCCATGGCTTCCCCAACTTGGTGTCCATACGTTTGTTCTCTACCTCTGTTTCTCTATTTCTGCCCTGCAAACCTGTTCATCTGTACCATATATCTAGGTTTCACATACATGCATTAATACAGAATATTTGTTTTGCTCTTTCTGACTTACTTCATTCTGTATGACAGTCTCTAGATCCACCGACTTCTCTACAAATAACCCAGTTTCATTCCTTTTCATGGCTGAGTCATATCCCATTTTATGTATGTACCACATCTTTATCCATTCATCTGTCTGTGGGCATTTAGGTTGCTTCCATTACCTGGCTATTGTAAATAGTGCTGCAATGAACATTGTGGTGAATGTGTGTTTTTGATTTATGGTTGTCTCTGTGTATATGCCCAGAAGTGGGATTGCTGGATCCTATGGTAATTCTATTTCTAGTTTCTTTAAGGAAACTCCATACTGTTCTCCATAGTGACTGTATCAATTTACCTTCCCACCAATAGTGGAAGAGGGTTCCTTTTGTCCACACCCTCCCCAGAATTTGTTGTTTGTAGATTTTCTGATGATGCCGATTCTAACAGGTGTGAGGTGATACCTCATTGTCGTTTTGATTTGCATTTCTCTAATAATTAGTGGTGTTGAGCAGCTTTTCATGTGCGTCTTGGCCGTCTCTGTGACTTCTTTGAAGAAACGTCTATTTAGATCTTCTGCCCATTTTTGTATTGGGTTGTTTGTTTTATTAATATTAAGCTGCGTGAGCTGTTTATATATATTGGAGATTAAACCCTTGTCCATTGATTCGTTTGCGAACGTTTTGGCCCATTCTGAGGGTTGCCTTTTTCCATTCCCGTTTTTTTTTAACCAAAAAAGAAAGAAAGCAAAAGAAGCAGAACACTAATGTGCGTGAAATATGCCTCTTGAAACTGTCGTTTTGAAATATGGACGTCTTTTGAACTTTTTGGTCGATATATGACCCCAGGATTTGTTTTCAGGGCAGGTGTCATTTACAGGCCTGCAATGATTTGGAATATCCACTGACCATTAGCGCTGGGATTAAAGCTGCTGTTGTGCGAAACGGCCACAAGGTGGCAGCAGTTCTCCCTTAGCAAATCTGGTTACCAGGGCAACAGAGCCTCAATGGAAGCCTGTTCTAGATTGGAATTTAGAATGGAATGTGCCAGGAGAAAGCCCCTCAAGTTTGTCTCACTACTTCTTGTTCGTGTTTTTAATTTAATTTTTAATTTTTTATTACAGCAAGTTTGATTACAACGTTTGCTTGTTGTAGGTGTGCAAGATGTGGTTCTGTTACACATATACATATGTCTGTTCTTCCTGGGACCCTTTTCCCATGTACGTTATGACAGAATGTTGAGTAGTCTTCTCTTGGCATTCCGTAGGTCTTTGGTGATTATATATTTCACCTGTGTTTGTATATGTCTCTTAACCCCAATATCGTAATGAATCCAATACTCACACCTTTCCATTGGTGAACCATAAGTTTGTTTAATGAATCTGTGATTGCCCTTCTCCGTGGAAATATCTGCCCTGGTATCCGTTTTTAGGTAACACCTATAAGTGATATCCTACGATATGTGTCTTTCACTTTCTGACTTACTACAAGTCACGTGCTTACCTGTAGACTCATCTACGGGGCTGCAAATGGCATTGTGCCCTTTTTTTCCTTGGCTAATATTCTGTCTTAGCGAGGTCCATTTTCTGCAATGTGATTCCCTGAGGGCTGAGGATTAGCTGACCTGGGCAGCCTGACCCTGCCGGCAAGCCCTCCCCAGGTGTGCGTGGGTTGAGGTCGATAGAAACAGCACTCCAGGCAGCAATAGCCCCTGCAGCTGTGCCTGATTCCATATTCTCTGCCCCGTCAGCAGTCTCGGGGCTGTGCTGGTGGGAGGGTGTGAGGGTCCACGGCTTTGTTGGTGGCCCGGTGTGAGTGGGGCTCTGCTGGACTTTCTGCAGGAGTTGCCAGGCTGCCACCTGTAAAGAAGAGGATGTGTCACCCATAACTTCCACTGGAATTTCTCTCCGGGCTGAGGTGAGGAAGGAAAAAAAGGAATGATGGCCGGGACAGGAGGGGTATATCAGGCAGGGAAATGGAAAGCTTCTAGAAGAGTGCCGGGGCCAGGACCATCCTGGCTGGCCTGCAGGCACCAAGTTGGCCTGCGTGCTGTCGCTGGTGTGGCTCCACGGCCCTTCCTCTAGGCTTTCAAGCCCTTGTACATATTCAGGTGTTTTACCTGGGAAGGGTGGGAACAGTTCAGCAGCAGCTGGCCTGGGGCTCAGCTCACGTTTACTCACAGAGGCCTCGGCACGGTCCCCCAGCTTTGCAATGAGGATGCTCCTTGCGTGGGGGGGCCGGGCTGCTGGCTGTATGGGAGATGATTCCCCACCTCTGACCAATGTCAGAATTGTTTACCGCTGGAGCAAGTGCCCTGATAGGGTTTTCCTCTGTATAACTGCTGGGTTCAGGTTTTTTTTTCTTTTTTGGTTCAAGTTAGAATTTATTCATCTTTTATGTATTTATTGATATAAGCATGGAAATAATTCATTCATAGAAATACATCTGTGTGAAGGGAAGAACTTTTTTCTGTTTTATTTTTAAATTTCATTTCTAAAAATTTTGCAGTTTAATTATATTTATTTTTCTATACAGCAGGTTATTATTAGTTATCTATTTTATTCATATACATATATACAGGTCAATACCTATCTCCCAACTCATCTGACCACCATCACCCCATGGCTTCCCCAACTTGGTGTCCATACGTTTGTTCTCTACCTCTGTTTCTCTATTTCTGCCCTGCAAACCTGTTCATCTGTACCATATATCTAGGTTTCACATACATGCATTAATACAGAATATTTGTTTTGCTCTTTCTGACTTACTTCATTCTGTATGACAGTCTCTAGATCCACCGACTTCTCTACAAATAACCCAGTTTCATTCCTTTTCATGGCTGAGTCATATCCCATTTTATGTATGTACCACATCTTTATCCATTCATCTGTCTGTGGGCATTTAGGTTGCTTCCATTACCTGGCTATTGTAAATAGTGCTGCAATGAACATTGTGGTGAATGTGTGTTTTTGATTTATGGTTGTCTCTGTGTATATGCCCAGAAGTGGGATTGCTGGATCCTATGGTAATTCTATTTCTAGTTTCTTTAAGGAAACTCCATACTGTTCTCCATAGTGACTGTATCAATTTACCTTCCCACCAATAGTGGAAGAGGGTTCCTTTTGTCCACACCCTCCCCAGAATTTGTTGTTTGTAGATTTTCTGATGATGCCGATTCTAACAGGTGTGAGGTGATACCTCATTGTCGTTTTGATTTGCATTTCTCTAATAATTAGTGGTGTTGAGCAGCTTTTCATGTGCGTCTTGGCCGTCTCTGTGACTTCTTTGAAGAAACGTCTATTTAGATCTTCTGCCCATTTTTGTATTGGGTTGTTTGTTTTATTAATATTAAGCTGCGTGAGCTGTTTATATATATTGGAGATTAAACCCTTGTCCATTGATTCGTTTGCGAACGTTTTCGCCCATTCTGAGGGTTGCCTTTTTCCATTCCCGTTTTTTTTTAACCAAAAAAGAAAGAAAGCAAAAGAAGCAGAACACTAATGTGCGTGAAATATGCCTCTTGAAACTGTCGTTTTGAAATATGGACGTCTTTTGACCTTTTTGGTCGATATATGACCCCAGGATTTGTTTTCAGGGCAGGTGTCATTTACAGGCCTGCAATGATTTGGAATATCCACTGACCATTAGCGCTGGAATTAAAGCTGCTGTTGTGTGAAACGGCCACAAGGTGGCAGCAGTTCTCCATTAACAAATCTGGTTACCAGGGCAACAGAGCCTCAATGGAAGTCGTGTTCTAGATTGGAATTTAGAATGGAATGTGCCAGGAGAAAGCCCCTCAAGTTTGTCTCACTACTTCTTGTTCGTGTTTTTAATTTAATTTTTAATTTTTTATTACAGCAAGTTTGATTACAACGTTTGGCTTGTTGTAGGTGTGCAAGATGTGGTTCTTTTACACATATACATATGTCTGTTCTTCCTGGGACCCTTTTCCATGTACGTTATGACAGAATGTTGAGTAGTCTTCTCTTGGCATTCCGTAGGTCTTTGGTGATTATATATTTCACCTGTGTTTGTATATGTCTCTTAACCCCAATATCATAATGAATCCAATCCTCACACCTTTCCATTGGTGAGCCATAAGTTTGTTTAATGAATCTGTGATTGCCCTTCACCGTGGAAATATCTGCCCTGGTATCCGTTTTTAGGTAACACCTATAAGTGATATCCTACGATATGTGTCTTTCACTTTCTGACTTAATACAAGTCACGTGCTTACCTATAGACTCATCTACGGGGCTGCAAATGGCATTGTGCCCGTTTTTTCCTTGGCTAATATTCTGTCTTAGCGAGGTCCATTTTCTGCAATGTGATTCCCTGAGGGCTGAGGATTAGCTGACCTGGGCAGCCTGACCCTGCCGGCAAGCCCTCCCCAGGTGTGCCTGGGTTGAGGTCAATAGAAACAGCACTCCAGGCAGCAATAGCCCCTGCAGCTGTGCCTGACTCCATATTCTCTGCCCCGTCAGCAGTCTCGGGGCTGTGCTGGTGGGAGGGAGTGAGGGTCCACGGCTTTGTTGGTGGCCCGGTGTGAGTGGGGCTCTGCTGGAATTTCTGCAGGAGTTGCCAGGTTGCCACCTGTAAAGAAGAGGATGTGTCACCCATAATTTCCACTGGAATTTCTCTCCGGGCTGAGGTGAGGGAGGAAAAAAAGGAGTGGGGGCCGGGACAGGAGTGGTATCTCAGGCAGGGAAATGGAAAACTTCCAGAAGAGCGCCCGGGGCCAGGATCATCCTGGCTGGCCTGCAGGCACCAAGTTGGCCTGCGTGCTGTCGCTGGTGTGGCTCCACGGCCCTTCCTCTAGGCTTTCAAGCCCTTGTACATATTCAGGTGTTTTACCTGGGAAGGGTGGGAACAGTTCAGCAGTAGCTGGCCTGGGGCTCAGCTCACGTTTACTCACAGAGGCCTCGGCACGGTCCCCCAGCTTTGCAATGAGGACGTTCCTTGCGTGGGGGGTCCAGGCTGCTGGCTGTATGGGAGATGATTCCCCACCTCTGACCAATGTCAGAATTGTTTACCGCTGGAGCAAGTGCCCTGATAGGGTTTTCCTCTGTATAACTGCTGGGTTCAGGTTTTTTTTTTTTTTGGTTCAAGTTAGAATTTATTCATCTTTTATGTATTTATTGATATAAGCATGGAAATAATTCATTCATAGAAATACATCTGTGTGAAGGGAAGAACTTTTTTCTGTTTTATTTTTAAATTTCATTTCTAAAAATTTTGCAGTTTAATTATATTTATTTTTCTATACAGCAGGTTATTATTAGTTATCTATTTTATTCATATACATATATACAGGTCAATACCTATCTCCCAACTCATCTGACCACCAACACCCCATGGCTTCCCCCACTTGGTGTCCATACATTTGTTCTCTACCTCTGTTTCTCTATTTCTGCCCTGCAAACCTGTTCATCTGTACCATATATCTAGGTTCCACATACATGCATTAATACAGAATATTTGTTTTGCTCTTTCTGACTTACTTCATTCTGTATGACAAACTCTAGATCCACCGACTTCTCTACAAATAACCCAGTTTCATTCCTTTTCATGGCTGAGTCATATCCCATTTTATGTATGTACCACATCTTTATCCATTCATCTGTCTGTGGGCATTTAGGTTGCTTCCATTACCTGGCTATTGTAAATAGTGCTGCAATGAACATTGTGGTGAATGTGTGTTTTTGATTTATGGTTGTCTCTGGGTATATGCCCAGAAGTGGGATTGCTGGATCCTATGGTAATTCTATTTCTAGTTTCTTTAAGGAAACTCCATACTCTTCTCCATAGTGACTGTATCAATTTACCTTCCCACCAATAGTGGAAGAGGGTTCCTTTTGTCCACACCCTCCCCAGAATTTGTTGTTTGTAGATTTTCTGATGATGCCGATTCTAACAGGTGTGAGGTGATACCTCATTGTCGTTTTGATTTGCATTTCTCTAATAATTAGTGGTGTTGAGCAGCTTTTCATGTGCGTCTTGGCCGTCTCTGTGACTTCTTGGAAGAAACGTCTATTTAGATCTTCTGCCCATTTTTGTATTGGGTTGTTTGTTTTATTAATATTAAGCTGCGTGAGCTGTTTATATATATTGGAGATTAAACCCTTGTCCATTGATTCATTTGCGAACGTTTTCGCCCATTCTGAGGGCTGCCTTTTTCCATTCCCGTTTTTTTTTAACCAAAAAAGAAAGAAAGCAAAAGAAGCAGAACACTAATGTGCGTGAAATATGCCTCTTGAAACTGTCGTTTTGAAATATGGACGTCTTTTGAACTTTTTGGTCGATATATGACCCCAGGATTTGTTTTCAGGGCAGGTGTCATTTACAGGCCTGCAATGATTTGGAATATCCACTGACCATTAGCGCTGGGATTAAAGCTGCTGTTGTGTGAAACGGCCAAAAGGTGGCAGCAGTTCTCCATTAGCAAATCTGGATACCAGGGCAACAGAGCCTCAATGGAAGTCGTGTTCTAGATTGGAATTTAGAATGGAATGTGCCAGGAGAAAGCCCCTCAAGTTTGTCTCACTACTTCTTGTTCGTGTTTTTAATTTAATTTTTAATTTTTTATTACAGCAAGTTTGATTACAACGTTTGCTTGTTGTAGGTGTGCAAGATGTGGTTCTTTTACACATATACATATGTCTGTTCTTCCTGGGACCCTTTTCCCATGTACGTTATGACAGAATGTTGAGTAGTCTTCTCTTGGCATTCCGTAGGTCTTTGGTGATTATATATTTCACCTGTGTTTGTATATGTCTCTTAACCCCAATATCGTAATGAATCCAATCCTCACACCTTTCCATTGGTGAGCCATAAGTTTGTTTAATGAATCTGTGATTGCCCTTCTCCGTGGAAATATCTGCCCTGGTATCCGTTTTTAGGTAACACCTATAAGTGATATCCTACGATATGTGTCTTTCACTTTCTGACTTACTACAAGTCACGTGCTCACCTATAGACTCATCTACGGGGCTGCAAATGGCATTGTGCCCTTTTTTTCCTTGGCTAATATTCTGTCTTAGCGAGGTCCATTTTCTGCAATGTGATTCCCTGAGGGCTGAGGATTAGCTGACCTGGGCAGCCTGACCCTGCCGGCAAGCCCTCCCCAGGTGTGCCTGGGTTGAGGTCGATAGAAACAGCACTCCAGGCAGCAATAGCCCCTGCAGCTGTGCCTGATTCCATATTCTCTGCCCCGTCAGCAGTCTCGGGGCTGTGCTGGTGGGAGGGTGTGAGGGTCCACGGCTTTGTTGGTGGCCCGTTGTGAGTGGGGTTCTGCTGGACTTTCTGCAGGAGTTGCCAGGCTGCCACCTGTAAAGAAGAGGATGTGTCACCCATAACTTCCACTGGAATTTCTCTCCGGGCTGAGGTGAGGAAGGCAAAAAAGGAATGATGGCCGGGACAGGAGGGGTATATCAGGCAGGGAAATGGAAAGCTTCCAGAAGAGTGCCCGGGGCCAGGAGCATCCTGGCTGGCCTGCAGGCACCAAGTTGGCCTGCGTGCTGTCGCTGGTGTGGCTCCACGGCCCTTCCTCTAGGCTTTCAAGCCCTTGTACATATTCAGGTGTTTTACCTGGGAAGGGTGGGAACAGTTCAGCAGCAGCTGGCCTGGGGCTCAGCTCACGTTTACTCACAGAGGCCTCGGCACGGTCCCCCAGCTTTGCAATGACGACGCTCCTTGCGTGGGGGGGCCGGGCTGCTGGCTGTATGGGAGATGATTCCCCACCTCTGACCAATGTCAGAATTGTTTACCGCTGGAGCAAGTGCCCTGATAGGGTTTTCCTCTGTATAACTGCTGGGTTCAGGTTTTTTTTTTCTTTTTTGGTTCAAGTTAGAATTTATTCATCTTTTATGTATTTATTGATATAAGCATGGAAATAATTCATTCATAGAAATACATCTGTGTGAAGGGAAGAACTTTTTTCTGTTTTATTTTTAAATTTCATTTCTAAAAATTTTGCAGTTTAATTATATTTATTTTTCTATACAGCAGGTTATTATTAGTTATCTATTTTATTCATATACATATATACAGGTCAATACCTATCTCCCAACTCATCTGACCACCAACACCCCATGGCTTCCCCCACTTGGTGTCCATACATTTGTTCTCTACCTCTGTTTCTCTATTTCTGCCCTGCAAACCTGTTCATCTGTACCATATATCTAGGTTCCACATACATGCATTAATACAGAATATTTGTTTTGCTCTTTCTGACTTACTTCATTCTGTATGACAAACTCTAGATCCACCGACTTCTCTACAAATAACCCAGTTTCATTCCTTTTCATGGCTGAGTCATATCCCATTTTATGTATGTACCACATCTTTATCCATTCATCTGTCTGTGGGCATTTAGGTTGCTTCCATTACCTGGCTATTGTAAATAGTGCTGCAATGAACATTGTGGTGAATGTGTGTTTTTGATTTATGGTTGTCTCTGGGTATATGCCCAGAAGTGGGATTGCTGGATCCTATGGTAATTCTATTTCTAGTTTCTTTAAGGAAACTCCATACTCTTCTCCATAGTGACTGTATCAATTTACCTTCCCACCAATAGTGGAAGAGGGTTCCTTTTGTCCACACCCTCCCCAGAATTTGTTGTTTGTAGATTTTCTGATGATGCCGATTCTAACAGGTGTGAGGTGATACCTCATTGTCGTTTTGATTTGCATTTCTCTAATAATTAGTGGTGTTGAGCAGCTTTTCATGTGCGTCTTGGCCGTCTCTGTGACTTCTTGGAAGAAACGTCTATTTAGATCTTCTGCCCATTTTTGTATTGGGTTGTTTGTTTTATTAATATTAAGCTGCGTGAGCTGTTTATATATATTGGAGATTAAACCCTTGTCCATTGATTCATTTGCGAACGTTTTCGCCCATTCTGAGGGCTGCCTTTTTCCATTCCCGTTTTTTTTTAACCAAAAAAGAAAGAAAGCAAAAGAAGCAGAACACTAATGTGCGTGAAATATGCCTCTTGAAACTGTCGTTTTGAAATATGGACGTCTTTTGAACTTTTTGGTCGATATATGACCCCAGGATTTGTTTTCAGGGCAGGTGTCATTTACAGGCCTGCAATGATTTGGAATATCCACTGACCATTAGCGCTGGGATTAAAGCTGCTGTTGTGTGAAACGGCCAAAAGGTGGCAGCAGTTCTCCATTAGCAAATCTGGATACCAGGGCAACAGAGCCTCAATGGAAGTCGTGTTCTAGATTGGAATTTAGAATGGAATGTGCCAGGAGAAAGCCCCTCAAGTTTGTCTCACTACTTCTTGTTCGTGTTTTTAATTTAATTTTTAATTTTTTATTACAGCAAGTTTGATTACAACGTTTGCTTGTTGTAGGTGTGCAAGATGTGGTTCTTTTACACATATACATATGTCTGTTCTTCCTGGGACCCTTTTCCCATGTACGTTATGACAGAATGTTGAGTAGTCTTCTCTTGGCATTCCGTAGGTCTTTGGTGATTATATATTTCACCTGTGTTTGTATATGTCTCTTAACCCCAATATCGTAATGAATCCAATCCTCACACCTTTCCATTGGTGAGCCATAAGTTTGTTTAATGAATCTGTGATTGCCCTTCTCCGTGGAAATATCTGCCCTGGTATCCGTTTTTAGGTAACACCTATAAGTGATATCCTACGATATGTGTCTTTCACTTTCTGACTTACTACAAGTCACGTGCTCACCTATAGACTCATCTACGGGGCTGCAAATGGCATTGTGCCCTTTTTTTCCTTGGCTAATATTCTGTCTTAGCGAGGTCCATTTTCTGCAATGTGATTCCCTGAGGGCTGAGGATTAGCTGACCTGGGCAGCCTGACCCTGCCGGCAAGCCCTCCCCAGGTGTGCCTGGGTTGAGGTCGATAGAAACAGCACTCCAGGCAGCAATAGCCCCTGCAGCTGTGCCTGATTCCATATTCTCTGCCCCGTCAGCAGTCTCGGGGCTGTGCTGGTGGGAGGGTGTGAGGGTCCACGGCTTTGTTGGTGGCCCGTTGTGAGTGGGGTTCTGCTGGACTTTCTGCAGGAGTTGCCAGGCTGCCACCTGTAAAGAAGAGGATGTGTCACCCATAACTTCCACTGGAATTTCTCTCCGGGCTGAGGTGAGGAAGGCAAAAAAGGAATGATGGCCGGGACAGGAGGGGTATATCAGGCAGGGAAATGGAAAGCTTCCAGAAGAGTGCCCGGGGCCAGGAGCATCCTGGCTGGCCTGCAGGCACCAAGTTGGCCTGCGTGCTGTCGCTGGTGTGGCTCCACGGCCCTTCCTCTAGGCTTTCAAGCCCTTGTACATATTCAGGTGTTTTACCTGGGAAGGGTGGGAACAGTTCAGCAGCAGCTGGCCTGGGGCTCAGCTCACGTTTACTCACAGAGGCCTCGGCACGGTCCCCCAGCTTTGCAATGACGACGCTCCTTGCGTGGGGGGGCCGGGCTGCTGGCTGTATGGGAGATGATTCCCCACCTCTGACCAATGTCAGAATTGTTTACCGCTGGAGCAAGTGCCCTGATAGGGTTTTCCTCTGTATAACTGCTGGGTTCAGGTTTTTTTTTTCTTTTTTGGTTCAAGTTAGAATTTATTCATCTTTTATGTATTTATTGATATAAGCATGGAAATAATTCATTCATAGAAATACATCTGTGTGAAGGGAAGAACTTTTTTCTGTTTTATTTTTAAATTTCATTTCTAAAAATTTTGCAGTTTAATTATATTTATTTTTCTATACAGCAGGTTATTATTAGTTATCTATTTTATTCATATACATATATACAGGTCAATACCTATCTCCCAACTCATCTGACCGCCAACACCCCATGGCTTCCCCCACTTGGTGTCCATACGTTTGTTCTCTACCTCTGTTTCTCTATTTCTGCCCTGCAAACCTGTTCATCTGTACCATATATCTAGGTTTCACATACATGCATTAATACAGAATATTTGTTTTGCTCTTTCTGACTTACTTCATTCTGTATGACAGTCTCTAGATCCACCGACTTCTCTACAAATAACCCAGTTTCATTCCTTTTCATGGCTGAGTCATATCCCATTTTATGTATGTACCACATCTTTATCCATTCATCTGTCTGTGGGCATTTAGGTTGCTTCCATTACCTGGCTATTGTAAATAGTGCTGCAATGAACATTGTGGTGAATGTGTGTTTTTGATTTATGGTTGTCTCTGTGTATATGCCCAGAAGTGGGATTGCTGGATCCTATGGTAATTCTATTTCTAGTTTCTTTAAGGAAACTCCATACTGTTCTCCATAGTGACTGTATCAATTTACCTTCCCACCAATAGTGGAAGAGGGTTCCTTTTGTCCACACCCTCCCCAGAATTTGTTGTTTGTAGATTTTCTGATGATGCCGATTCTAACAGGTGTGAGGTGATACCTCATTGTCGTTTTGATTTGCATTTCTCTAATAATTAGTGGTGTTGAGCAGCTTTTCATGTGCGTCTTGGCCGTCTCTGTGACTTCTTTGAAGAAACGTCTATTTAGATCTTCTGCCCATTTTTGTATTGGGTTGTTTGTTTTATTAATATTAAGCTGCGTGAGCTGTTTATATATATTGGAGATTAAACCCTTGTCCATTGATTCGTTTGCGAACGTTTTCGCCCATTCTGAGGGTTGCCTTTTTCCATTCCCGTTTTTTTTTAACCAAAAAAGAAAGAAAGCAAAAGAAGCAGAACACTAATGTGCGTGAAATATGCCTCTTGAAACTGTCGTTTTGAAATATGGACGTCTTTTGACCTTTTTGGTCGATATATGACCCCAGGATTTGTTTTCAGGGCAGGTGTCATTTACAGGCCTGCAATGATTTGGAATATCCACTGACCATTAGCGCTGGAATTAAAGCTGCTGTTGTGTGAAACGGCCAAAAGGTGGCAGCAGTTCTCCATTAGCAAATCTGGATACCAGGGCAACAGAGCCTCAATGGAAGTCGTGTTCTAGATTGGAATTTAGAATGGAATGTGCCAGGAGAAAGCCCCTCAAGTTTGTCTCACTACTTCTTGTTCGTGTTTTTAATTTAATTTTTAATTTTTTATTACAGCAAGTTTGATTACAACGTTTGCTTGTTGTAGGTGTGCAAGATGTGGTTCTTTTACACATATACATATGTCTGTTCTTCCTGGGACCCTTTTCCCATGTACGTTATGACAGAATGTTGAGTAGTCTTCTCTTGGCATTCCGTAGGTCTTTGGTGATTATATATTTCACCTGTGTTTGTATATGTCTCTTAACCCCAATATCGTAATGAATCCAATCCTCACACCTTTCCATTGGTGAGCCATAAGTTTGTTTAATGAATCTGTGATTGCCCTTCTCCGTGGAAATATCTGCCCTGGTATCCGTTTTTAGGTAACACCTATAAGTGATATCCTACGATATGTGTCTTTCACTTTCTGACTTACTACAAGTCACGTGCTCACCTATAGACTCATCTACGGGGCTGCAAATGGCATTGTGCCCTTTTTTTCCTTGGCTAATATTCTGTCTTAGCGAGGTCCATTTTCTGCAATGTGATTCCCTGAGGGCTGAGGATTAGCTGACCTGGGCAGCCTGACCCTGCCGGCAAGCCCTCCCCAGGTGTGCCTGGGTTGAGGTCAATAGAAACAGCACTCCAGGCAGCAATAGCCCCTGCAGCTGTGCCTGATTCCATATTCTCTGCCCCGTCAGCAGTCTCGGGGCTGTGCTGGTGGGAGGGTGTGAGGGTCCACGGCTTTGTTGGTGGCCCGTTGTGAGTGGGGTTCTGCTGGACTTTCTGCAGGAGTTGCCAGGCTGCCACCTGTAAAGAAGAGGATGTGTCACCCATAACTTCCACTGGAATTTCTCTCCGGGCTGAGGTGAGGAAGGCAAAAAAGGAATGATGGCCGGGACAGGAGGGATATATCAGGCAGGGAAATGGAAAGCTTCCAGAAGAGTGCCCGGGGCCAGGAGCATCCTGGCTGGCCTGCAGGCACCAAGTTGGCCTGCGTGCTGTCGCTGGTGTGGCTCCACGGCCCTTCCTCTAGGCTTTCAAGCCCTTGTACATATTCAGGTGTTTTACCTGGGAAGGGTGGGAACAGTTCAGCAGCAGCTGGCCTGGGGCTCAGCTCACGTTTACTCACAGAGGCCTCGGCACGGTCCCCCAGCTTTGCAATGACGACGCTCCTTGCGTGGGGGGGCCGGGCTGCTGGCTGTATGGGAGATGATTCCCCACCTCTGACCAATGTCAGAATTGTTTACCGCTGGAGCAAGTGCCCTGATAGGGTTTTCCTCTGTATAACTGCTGGGTTCAGGTTTTTTTTTCTTTTTTGGTTCAAGTTAGAATTTATTCATCTTTTATGTATTTATTGATATAAGCATGGAAATAATTCATTCATAGAAATACATCTGTGTGAAGGGAAGAACTTTTTTCTGTTTTATTTTTAAATTTCATTTCTAAAAATTTTGCAGTTTAATTATATTTATTTTTCTATACAGCAGGTTATTATTAGTTATCTATTTTATTCATATACATATATACAGGTCAATACCTATCTCCCAACTCATCTGACCACCATCACCCCATGGCTTCCCCAACTTGGTGTCCATACGTTTGTTCTCTACCTCTGTTTCTCTATTTCTGCCCTGCAAACCTGTTCATCTGTACCATATATCTAGGTTTCACATACATGCATTAATACAGAATATTTGTTTTGCTCTTTCTGACTTACTTCATTCTGTATGACAGTCTCTAGATCCACCGACTTCTCTACAAATAACCCAGTTTCATTCCTTTTCATGGCTGAGTCATATCCCATTTTATGTATGTACCACATCTTTATCCATTCATCTGTCTGTGGGCATTTAGGTTGCTTCCATTACCTGGCTATTGTAAATAGTGCTGCAATGAACATTGTGGTGAATGTGTGTTTTTGATTTATGGTTGTCTCTGTGTATATGCCCAGAAGTGGGATTGCTGGATCCTATGGTAATTCTATTTCTAGTTTCTTTAAGGAAACTCCATACTGTTCTCCATAGTGACTGTATCAATTTACCTTCCCACCAATAGTGGAAGAGGGTTCCTTTTGTCCACACCCTCCCCAGAATTTGTTGTTTGTAGATTTTCTGATGATGCCGATTCTAACAGGTGTGAGGTGATACCTCATTGTCGTTTTGATTTGCATTTCTCTAATAATTAGTGGTGTTGAGCAGCTTTTCATGTGCGTCTTGGCCGTCTCTGTGACTTCTTTGAAGAAACGTCTATTTAGATCTTCTGCCCATTTTTGTATTGGGTTGTTTGTTTTATTAATATTAAGCTGCGTGAGCTGTTTATATATATTGGAGATTAAACCCTTGTCCATTGATTCGTTTGCGAACGTTTTCGCCCATTCTGAGGGTTGCCTTTTTCCATTCCCGTTTTTTTTAACCAAAAAAGAAAGAAAGCAAAAGAAGCAGAACACTAATGTGCGTGAAATATGCCTCTTGAAACTGTCGTTTTGAAATATGGACGTCTTTTGACCTTTTTGGTCGATATATGACCCCAGGATTTGTTTTCAGGGCAGGTGTCATTTACAGGCCTGCAATGATTTGGAATATCCACTGACCATTAGCGCTGGAATTAAAGCTGCTGTTGTGTGAAACGGCCACAAGGTGGCAGCAGTTCTCCATTAACAAATCTGGTTACCAGGGCAACAGAGCCTCAATGGAAGTCGTGTTCTAGATTGGAATTTAGAATGGAATGTGCCAGGAGAAAGCCCCTCAAGTTTGTCTCACTACTTCTTGTTCGTGCTTTTAATTTAATTTTTAATTTTTTATTACAGCAAGTTTGATTACAACGTTTGCTTGTTGTAGGTGTGCAAGATGTGGTTCTTTTACACATATACATATGTCTGTTCTTCCTGGGACCCTTTTCCCATGTACGTTATGACAGAATGTTGAGTAGTCTTCTCTTGGCATTCCGTAGGTCTTTGGTGATTATATATTTCACCTGTGTTTGTATATGTCTCTTAACCCCAATATCGTAATGAATCCAATCCTCACACCTTTCCATTGGTGAGCCATAAGTTTGTTTAATGAATCTGTGATTGCCCTTCTCCGTGGAAATATCTGCCCTGGTATCCGTTTTTAGGTAACACTTATAAGTGATATCCTACGATATGTGTCTTTCACTTTCTGACTTACTACAAGTCACGTGCTCACCTATAGACTCATCTACGGGGCTGCAAATGGCATTGTGCCCTTTTTTTCCTTGGCTAATATTCTGTCTTAGCGAGGTCCATTTTCTGCAATGTGATTCCCTGAGGGCTGAGGATTAGCTGACCTGGGCAGCCTGACCCTGCCGGCAAGCCCTCCCCAGGTGTGCCTGGGTTGAGGTCGATAGAAACAGCACTCCAGGCAGCAATAGCCCCTGCAGCTGTGCCTGATTCCATATTCTCTGCCCCGTCAGCAGTCTCGGGGCTGTGCTGGTGGGAGGGAGTGAGGGTCCACGGCTTTGTTGGTGGCCCGGTGTGAGTGGGGCTCTGCTGGAATTTCTGCAGGAGTTGCCAGGTTGCCACCTGTAAAGAAGAGGATGTGTCACCCATAATTTCCACTGGAATTTCTCTCCGGGCTGAGGTGAGGGAGGAAAAAAAGGAGTGGGGGCCGGGACAGGAGTGGTATCTCAGGCAGGGAAATGGAAAACTTCCAGAAGAGCGCCCGGGGCCAGGACCATCCTGGCTGGCCTGCAGGCACCAAGTTGGCCTGCGTGCTGTCGCTGGTGTGGCTCCACGGCCCTTCCTCTAGGCTTTCAAGCCCTTGTACATATTCAGGTGTTTTACCTGGGAAGGGTGGGAACAGTTCAGCAGTAGCTGGCCTGGGGCTCAGCTCACGTTTACTCACAGAGGCCTCGGCACGGTCCCCCAGCTTTGCAATGAGGACGTTCCTTGCGTGGGGGGTCCAGGCTGCTGGCTGTATGGGAGATGATTCCCCACCTCTGACCAATGTCAGAATTGTTTACCGCTGGAGCAAGTGCCCTGATAGGGTTTTCCTCTGTATAACTGCTGGGTTCAGGTTTTTTTTTTTTTTTTTGGTTCAAGTTAGAATTTATTCATCTTTTATGTATTTATTGATATAAGCATGGAAATAATTCATTCATAGAAATACATCTGTGTGAAGGGAAGAACTTTTTTCTGTTTTATTTTTAAATTTCATTTCTAAAAATTTTGCAGTTTAATTATATTTATTTTTCTATACAGCAGGTTATTATTAGTTATCTATTTTATTCATATACATATATACAGGTCAATACCTATCTCCCAACTCATCTGACCACCAACACCCCATGGCTTCCCCCACTTGGTGTCCATACATTTGTTCTCTACCTCTGTTTCTCTATTTCTGCCCTGCAAACCTGTTCATCTGTACCATATATCTAGGTTCCACATACATGCATTAATACAGAATATTTGTTTTGCTCTTTCTGACTTACTTCATTCTGTATGACAATCTCTAGATCCACCGACTTCTCTACAAATAACCCAGTTTCATTCCTTTTCATGGCTGAGTCATATCCCATTTTATGTATGTACCACATCTTTATCCATTCATCTGTCTGTGGGCATTTAGGTTGCTTCCATTACCTGGCTATTGTAAATAGTGCTGCAATGAACATTGTGGTGAATGTGTGTTTTTGATTTATGGTTGTCTCTGGGTATATGCCCAGAAGTGGGATTGCTGGATCCTATGGTAATTCTATTTCTAGTTTCTTTAAGGAAACTCCATACTCTTCTCCATAGTGACTGTATCAATTTACCTTCCCACCAATAGTGGAAGAGGGTTCCTTTTGTCCACACCCTCCCCAGAATTTGTTGTTTGTAGATTTTCTGATGATGCCGATTCTAACAGGTGTGAGGTGATACCTCATTGTCGTTTTGATTTGCATTTCTCTAATAATTAGTGGTGTTGAGCAGCTTTTCATGTGCGTCTTGGCCGTCTCTGTGACTTCTTGGAAGAAACGTCTATTTAGATCTTCTGCCCATTTTTGTATTGGGTTGTTTGTTTTATTAATATTAAGCTGCGTGGGCTGTTTATATATATTGGAGATTAAACCCTTGTCCATTGATTCATTTGCAAACGTTTTCGCCCATTCTGAGGGCTGCATTTTTCCATTCCCGTTTTTTTTTAACCAAAAAAGAAAGAAAGCAAAAGAAGCAGAACACTAATGTGCGTGAAATATGCCTCTTGAAACTGTCGTTTTGAAATATGGACGTCTTTTGAACTTTTTGGTCGATATATGACCCCAGGATTTGTTTTCAGGGCAGGTGTCATTTACAGGCCTGCAATGATTTGGAATATCCACTGACCATTAGCGCTGGGATTAAAGCTGCTGTTGTGTGAAACGGCCAAAAGGTGGCAGCAGTTCTCCATTAGCAAATCTGGATACCAGGGCAACAGAGCCTCAATGGAAGTCGTGTTCTAGATTGGAATTTAGAATGGAATGTGCCAGGAGAAAGCCCCTCAAGTTTGTCTCACTACTTCTTGTTCGTGTTTTTAATTTAATTTTTAATTTTTTATTACAGCAAGTTTGATTACAACGTTTGCTTGTTGTAGGTGTGCAAGATGTGGTTCTTTTACACATATACATATGTCTGTTCTTCCTGGGACCCTTTTCCCATGTACGTTATGACAGAATGTTGAGTAGTCTTCTCTTGGCATTCCGTAGGTCTTTGGTGATTATATATTTCACCTGTGTTTGTATATGTCTCTTAACCCCAATATCGTAATGAATCCAATCCTCACACCTTTCCATTGGTGAGCCATAAGTTTGTTTAATGAATCTGTGATTGCCCTTCTCCGTGGAAATATCTGCCCTGGTATCCGTTTTTAGGTAACACCTATAAGTGATATCCTACGATATGTGTCTTTCACTTTCTGACTTACTACAAGTCACGTGCTCACCTATAGACTCATCTACGGGGCTGCAAATGGCATTGTGCCCTTTTTTTCCTTGGCTAATATTCTGTCTTAGCGAGGTCCATTTTCTGCAATGTGATTCCCTGAGGGCTGAGGATTAGCTGACCTGGGCAGCCTGACCCTGCCGGCAAGCCCTCCCCAGGTGTGCCTGGGTTGAGGTCGATAGAAACAGCACTCCAGGCAGCAATAGCCCCTGCAGCTGTGCCTGATTCCATATTCTCTGCCCCGTCAGCAGTCTCGGGGCTGTGCTGGTGGGAGGGTGTGAGGGTCCACGGCTTTGTTGGTGGCCCGTTGTGAGTGGGGTTCTGCTGGACTTTCGGCAGGAGTTGCCAGGCTGCCACCTGTAAAGAAGAGGATGTGTCACCCATAACTTCCACTGGAATTTCTCTCCGGGCTGAGGTGAGGAAGGCAAAAAAGGAATGATGGCCGGGACAGGAGGGGTATATCAGGCAGGGAAATGGAAAGCTTCCAGAAGAGTGCCCGGGGCCAGGACCATCCTGGCTGGCCTGCAGGCACCAAGTTGGCCTGCGTGCTGTCGCTGGTGTGGCTCCACGGCCCTTCCTCTAGGCTTTCAAGCCCTTGTACATATTCAGGTGTTTTACCTGGGAAGGGTGGGAACAGTTCAGCAGCAGCTGGCCTGGGGCTCAGCTCACGTTTACTCACAGAGGCCTCGGCACGGTCCCCCAGCTTTGCAATGACGACGCTCCTTGCGTGGGGGGGCCGGGCTGCTGGCTGTATGGGAGATGATTCCCCACCTCTGACCAATGTCAGAATTGTTTACCGCTGGAGCAAGTGCCCTGATAGGGTTTTCCTCTGTATAACTGCTGGGTTCAGGTTTTTTTTTTCTTTTTTGGTTCAAGTTAGAATTTATTCATCTTTTATGTATTTATTGATATAAGCATGGAAATAATTCATTCATAGAAATACATCTGTGTGAAGGGAAGAACTTTTTTCTGTTTTATTTTTAAATTTCATTTCTAAAAATTTTGCAGTTTAATTATATTTATTTTTCTATACAGCAGGTTATTATTAGTTATCTATTTTATTCATATACATATATACAGGTCAATACCTATCTCCCAACTCATCTGACCGCCAACACCCCATGGCTTCCCCCACTTGGTGTCCATACGTTTGTTCTCTACCTCTGTTTCTCTATTTCTGCCCTGCAAACCTGTTCATCTGTACCATATATCTAGGTTTCACATACATGCATTAATAGAGAATATTTGTTTTGCTCTTTCTGACTTACTTCATTCTGTATGACAGTCTCTAGATCCACCGACTTCTCTACAAATAACCCAGTTTCATTCCTTTTCATGGCTGAGTCATATCCCATTTTATGTATGTACCACATCTTTATCCATTCATCTGTCTGTGGGCATTTAGGTTGCTTCCATTACCTGGCTATTGTAAATAGTGCTGCAATGAACATTGTGGTGAATGTGTGTTTTTGATTTATGGTTGTCTCTGGGTATATGCCCAGAAGTGGGATTGCTGGATCCTATGGTAATTCTATTTCTAGTTTCTTTAAGGAAACTCCATACTCTTCTCCATAGTGACTGTATCAATTTACCTTCCCACCAATAGTGGAAGAGGGTTCCTTTTGTCCACACCCTCCCCAGAATTTGTTGTTTGTAAATTTTCTGATGATGCCGATTCTAACAGGTGTGAGGTGATACCTCATTGTCGTTTTGATTTGCATTTCTCTAATAATTAGTGGTGTTGAGCAGCTTTTCATGTGCGTCTTGGCCGTCTCTGTGACTTCTTTGAAGAAACGTCTATTTAGATCTTCTGCCCATTTTTGTATTGGGTTGTTTGTTTTATTAATATTAAGCTGCGTGAGCTGTTTATATATATTGGAGATTAAACCCTTGTCCATTGATTCGTTTGCGAACGTTTTCGCCCATTCTGAGGGTTGCCTTTTTCCATTCCCGTTTTTTTTTAACCAAAAAAGAAAGAAAGCAAAAGAAGCAGAACACTAATGTGCGTGAAATATGCCTCTTGAAACTGTCGTTTTGAAATATGGACGTCTTTTGACCTTTTTGGTCGATATATGACCCCAGGATTTGTTTTCAGGGCAGGTGTCATTTACAGGCCTGCAATGATTTGGAATATCCACTGACCATTAGCGCTGGAATTAAAGCTGCTGTTGTGTGAAACGGCCACAAGGTGGCAGCAGTTCTCCATTAACAAATCTGGATACCAGGGCAACAGATCCTCAATGGAAGTCGTGTTCTAGATTGGAATTTAGAATGGAATGTGCCAGGAGAAAGCCCCTCAAGTTTGTCTCACTACTTCTTGTTCGTGTTTTTACTTTAATTTTTAATTTTTTATTACAGCAAGTTTGATTACAACGTTTGGCTTGTTGTAGGTGTGCAAGATGTGGTTCTTTTACACATATACATATGTCTGTTCTTCCTGGGACCCTTTTCCATGTACGTTATGACAGAATGTTGAGTAGTCTTCTCTTGGCATTCCGTAGGTCTTTGGTGATTATATATTTCACCTGTGTTTGTATATGTCTCTTAACCCCAATATCATAATGAATCCAATCCTCACACCTTTCCATTGGTGAGCCATAAGTTTGTTTAATGAATCTGTGATTGCCCTTCACCGTGGAAATATCTGCCCTGGTATCCGTTTTTAGGTAATACCTATAAGTGATATCCTACGATATGTGTCTTTCACTTTCTGACTTAATACAAGTCACGTGCTTACCTATAGACTCATCTACGGGGCTGCAAATGGCATTGTGCCCGTTTTTTCCTTGGCTAATATTCTGTCTTAGCGAGGTCCATTTTCTGCAATGTGATTCCCTGAGGGCTGAGGATTAGCTGACCTGGGCAGCCTGACCCTGCCGGCAAGCCCTCCCCAGGTGTGCCTGGGTTGAGGTCAATAGAAACAGCACTCCAGGCAGCAATAGCCCCTGCAGCTGTGCCTGATTCCATATTCTCTGCCCCGTCAGCAGTCTCGGGGCTGTGCTGGTGGGAGGGAGTGAGGGTCCACGGCTTTGTTGGTGGCCCGGTGTGAGTGGGGCTCTGCTGGAATTTCTGCAGGAGTTGCCAGGTTGCCACCTGTAAAGAAGAGGATGTGTCACCCATAATTTCCACTGGAATTTCTCTCCGGGCTGAGGTGAGGGAGGAAAAAAAGGAGTGGGGGCCGGGACAGGAGTGGTATCTCAGGCAGGGAAATGGAAAACTTCCAGAAGAGCGCCCGGGGACAGGACCATCCTGGCTGGCCTGCAGGCACCAAGTTGGCCTGCGTGCTGTCGCTGGTGTGGCTCCACGGCCCTTCCTCTAGGCTTTCAAGCCCTTGTACATATTCAGGTGTTTTACCTGGGAAGGGTGGGAACAGTTCAGCAGTAGCTGGCCTGGGGCTCAGCTCACGTTTACTCACAGAGGCCTCGGCACGGTCCCCCAGCTTTGCAATGAGGACGCTCCTTGCGTGGGGGGTCCAGGCTGCTGGCTGTATGGGAGATGATTCCCCACCTCTGACCAATGTCAGAATTGTTTACCGCTGGAGCAAGTGCCCTGATAGGGTTTTCCTCTGTATAACTGCTGGGTTCAGGTTTTTTTTTTCTTTTTTGGTTCAAGTTAGAATTTATTCATCTTTTATGTATTTATTGATATAAGCATGGAAATAATTCATTCATAGAAATACATCTGTGTGAAGGGAAGAACTTTTTTCTGTTTTATTTTTAAATTTCATTTCTAAAAATTTTGCAGTTTAATTATATTTATTTTTCTATACAGCAGGTTATTATTAGTTATCTATTTTATTCATATACATATATACAGGTCAATACCTATCTCCCAACTCATCTGACCACCAACACCCCATGGCTTCCCCCACTTGGTGTCCATACATTTGTTCTCTACCTCTGTTTCTCTATTTCTGCCCTGCAAACCTGTTCATCTGTACCATATATCTAGGTTCCACATACATGCATTAATACAGAATATTTGTTTTGCTCTTTCTGACTTACTTCATTCTGTATGACAGTCTCTAGATCCACCGACTTCTCTACAAATAACCCAGTTTCATTCCTTTTCATGGCTGAGTCATATCCCATTTTATGTATGTACCACATCTTTATCCATTCATCTGTCTGTGGGCATTTAGGTTGCTTCCATTACCTGGCTATTGTAAATAGTGCTGCAATGAACATTGTGGTGAATGTGTGTTTTTGATTTATGGTTGTCTCTGGGTATATGCCCAGAAGTGGGATTGCTGGATCCTATGGTAATTCTATTTCTAGTTTCTTTAAGGAAACTCCATACTCTTCTCCATAGTGACTGTATCAATTTACCTTCCCACCAATAGTGGAAGAGGGTTCCTTTTGTCCACACCCTCCCCAGAATTTGTTGTTTGTAGATTTTCTGATGATGCCGATTCTAACAGGTGTGAGGTGATACCTCATTGTCGTTTTGATTTGCATTTCTCTAATAATTAGTGGTGTTGAGCAGCTTTTCATGTGCGTCTTGGCCGTCTCTGTGACTTCTTGGAAGAAACGTCTATTTAGATCTTCTGCCCATTTTTGTATTGGGTTGTTTGTTTTATTAATATTAAGCTGTGTGAGCTGTTTATATATATTGGAGATTAAACCCTTGTCCATTGATTCGTTTGCGAACGTTTTCGCCCATTCTGAGGGCTGCCTTTTTCCATTCCCGTTCTTTTTAACCAAAAAAGAAAGAAAGCAAAAGAAGCAGAACACTAATGTGCGTGAAATATGCCTCTTGAAACTGTCGTTTTGAAATATGGACGTCTTTTGAACTTTTTGGTCGATATATGACCCCAGGATTTGTTTTCAGGGCAGGTGTCATTTACAGGCCTGCAATGATTTGGAATATCCACTGACCATTAGCGCTGGGATTAAAGCTGCTGTTGTGTGAAACGGCCACAAGGTGGCAGCAGTTCTCCCTTAGCAAATCTGGTTACTAGGGCAACAGAGCCTCAATGGAAGCCTGTTCTAGATTGGAATTTAGAATGGAATGTGCCAGGAGAAAGCCCCTCAAGTTTGTCTCACTACTTCTTGTTCGTGTTTTTAATTTAATTTTTAATTTTTTATTACAGCAAGTTTGATTACAACGTTTGCTTGTTGTAGGTGTGCAAGATGTGGTTCTTTTACACATATACATATGTCTGTTCTTCCTGGGACCCTTTTCCATGTACGTTATGACAGAATGTTGAGTAGTCTTCTCTTGGCATTCCGTAGGTCTTTGGTGATTATATATTTCACCTGTGTTTGTATATGTCTCTTAACCCCAATATCATAATGAATCCAATCCTCACACCTTTCCATTGGTGAGCCATAAGTTTGTTTAATGAATCTGTGATTGCCCTTCACCGTGGAAATATCTGCCCTGGTATCCGTTTTTAGGTAACACCTATAAGTGATATCCTACGATATGTGTCTTTCACTTTCTGACTTACTACAAGTCACGTGCTTACCTGTAGACTCATCTACGGGGCTGCAAATGGCATTGTGCCCTTTTTTTCCTTGGCTAATATTCTGTCGTAGCGAGGTCCATTTTCTGCAATGTGATTCCCTGAGGGCTGAGGATTAGCTGACCTGGGCAGCCTGATCCTGCCGGCAAGCCCTCCCCAGGTGTGCGTGGGTTGAGGTCGATAGAAACAGCACTCCAGGCAGCAATAGCCCCTGCAGCTGTGCCTGACTCCATATTCTCTGCCCCGTCAGCAGTCTCGGGGCTGTGCTGGTGGGTGGGTGTGAGGGTCCACGGCTTTGTTGGTGGCCCGGTGTGAGTGGGGCTCTGCTGGACTTTCTGCAGGAGTTGCCAGGCTGCCACCTGTAAAGAAGAGGATGTGTCACCCATAACTTCTTCTGGAATTTCTCTCCGGGCTGAGGTGAGGAAGGAAAAAAAGGAATGGGGGCTGGGACAGGAGGGGTATATCAGGCAGGGAAATGGAAAGCTTCCAGAAGAGTGCCCGTGGCCAGGACCATCCTGGCTGGCCTGCAGGCACCAAGTTGGCCTGCGTGCTGTCGCTGGTGTGGCTCCACGGCCCTTCCTCTAGGCTTTCAAGCCCTTGTACATATTCAGGTGTTTTACCTGGGAAGGGTGGGAACAGTTCAGCAGCAGCTGGCCTGGGGCTCAGCTCACGTTTACTCACAGAGGCCTCGGCACGGTCCCCCAGCTTTGCAATGAGGACGCTCCTTGCGTGGGGGGTCCAGGCTGCTGGCTGTATGGGAGATGATTCCCCACCTCTGACCAATCTCAGAATTGTTTACCGCTGGAGCAAGTGCCCTGATAGGGTTTTCCTCTGTATAACTGCTGGGTACAGGATTTGTTTTTTCTTTTTTGGTTCAAGTTAGAAGTTATTCATCTTTTATGTATTTATTGATATAAGCATGGAAATAATTCATTCATAGAAATACATCTGTGTGAAGGGAAGAACTTTTTTTCTGTTTTATTTTTAAATTTCATTTCTAAAAATTTTGCAGTTTAATTATATTTATTTTTCTATACAGCAGGTTATTATTAGTTATCTATTTTATTCATATACATATATACAGGTCAATACCTATCTCCCAACTCATCTGACCACCAACACCCCATGGCTTCCCCCACTTGGTGTCCATACGTTTGTTCTCTACCTCTGTTTCTCTATTTCTGCCCTGCAAACCTGTTCATCTGTACCATATATCTAGGTTCCACATACATGCATTAATACAGAATATTTGTTTTGCTCTTTCTGACTTACTTCATTCTGTATGACAGTCTCTAGATCCACCGACTTCTCTACAAATAACCCAGTTTCATTCCTTTTCATGGCTGAGTCATATCCCATTTTATGTATGTACCACATCTTTATCCATTCATCTGTCTGTGGGCATTTAGGTTGCTTCCATTACCTGGCTATTGTAAATAGTGCTGCAATGAACATTGTGGTGAATGTGTGTTTTTGATTTATGGTTGTCTCTGTGTATATGCCCAGAAGTGGGATTGCTGGATCCTATGTTAATTCTATTTCTAGTTTCTTTAAGGAAACTCCATACTGTTCTCCATAGTGACTGTATCAATTTACCTTCCCACCAATAGTGGAAGAGGGTTCCTTTTGTCCACACCCTCCCCAGAATTTGTTGTTTGTAGATTTTCTGATGCTGCCGATTCTAACAGGTGTGAGGTGATACCTCATTGTCATTTTGATTTGCATTTCTCTAATAATTAGTGGTGTTGAGCAGCTTTTCATATGCGTCTTGGCCGTCTCTGTGACTTCTTTGAAGAAACGTCTATTTAGATCTTCTGCCCATTTTTGTATTGGGTTGTTTGTTTTATTAATATTAAGCTGCGTGAGCTGTTTATATATATTGGAGATTAAACCCTTGTCCATTGATTCGTTTGCGAACGTTTTCGCCCATTCTGAGGGTTGCCTTTTTCCATTCCCGTTTTTTTTTAACCAAAAAAGAAAGAAAGCAAAAGAAGCAGAACACTAATGTGCGTGAAATATGCCTCTTGAAACTGTCGTTTTGAAATATGGACGTCTTTTGACCTTTTTGGTCGATATATGACCCCAGGATTTGTTTTCAGGGCAGGTGTCATTTACAGGCCTGCAATGATTTGGAATATCCACTGACCATTAGCGCTGGAATTAAAGCTGCTGTTGTGTGAAACGGCCACAAGGTGGCAGCAGTTCTCCATTAACAAATCTGGATACCAGGGCAACAGATCCTCAATGGAAGTCGTGTTCTAGATTGGAATTTAGAATGGAATGTGCCAGGAGAAAGCCCCTCAAGTTTGTCTCACTACTTCTTGTTCGTGTTTTTACTTTAATTTTTAATTTTTTATTACAGCAAGTTTGATTACAACGTTTGGCTTGTTGTAGGTGTGCAAGATGTGGTTCTTTTACACATATACATATGTCTGTTCTTCCTGGGACCCTTTTCCATGTACGTTATGACAGAATGTTGAGTAGTCTTCTCTTGGCATTCCGTAGGTCTTTGGTGATTATATATTTCACCTGTGTTTGTATATGTCTCTTAACCCCAATATCATAATGAATCCAATCCTCACACCTTTCCATTGGTGAGCCATAAGTTTGTTTAATGAATCTGTGATTGCCCTTCACCGTGGAAATATCTGCCCTGGTATCCGTTTTTAGGTAATACCTATAAGTGATATCCTACGATATGTGTCTTTCACTTTCTGACTTAATACAAGTCACGTGCTTACCTATAGACTCATCTACGGGGCTGCAAATGGCATTGTGCCCGTTTTTTCCTTGGCTAATATTCTGTCTTAGCGAGGTCCATTTTCTGCAATGTGATTCCCTGAGGGCTGAGGATTAGCTGACCTGGGCAGCCTGACCCTGCCGGCAAGCCCTCCCCAGGTGTGCCTGGGTTGAGGTCAATAGAAACAGCACTCCAGGCAGCAATAGCCCCTGAAGCTGTGCCTGACTCCATATTCTCTGCCCCGTCAGCAGTCTCGGGGCTGTGCTGGTGGGAGGGAGTGAGGGTCCACGGCTTTGTTGGTGGCCCGGTGTGAGTGGGGCTCTGCTGGAATTTCTGCAGGAGTTGCCAGGTTGCCACCTGTAAAGAAGAGGATGTGTCACCCATAATTTCCACTGGAATTTCTCTCCGGGCTGAGGTGAGGGAGGAAAAAAAGGAGTGGGGGCCGGGACAGGAGTGGTATCTCAGGCAGGGAAATGGAAAACTTCCAGAAGAGCGCCCGGGGACAGGACCATCCTGGCTGGCCTGCAGGCACCAAGTTGGCCTGCGTGCTGTCGCTGGTGTGGCTCCACGGCCCTTCCTCTAGGCTTTCAAGCCCTTGTACATATTCAGGTGTTTTACCTGGGAAGGGTGGGAACAGTTCAGCAGTAGCTGGCCTGGGGCTCAGCTCACGTTTACTCACAGAGGCCTCGGCACGGTCCCCCAGCTTTGCAATGAGGACGCTCCTTGCGTGGGGGGTCCAGGCTGCTGGCTGTATGGGAGATGATTCCCCACCTCTGACCAATGTCAGAATTGTTTACCGCTGGAGCAAGTGCCCTGATAGGGTTTTCCTCTGTATAACTGCTGGGTTCAGGTTTTTTTTTTCTTTTTTGGTTCAAGTTAGAATTTATTCATCTTTTATGTATTTATTGATATAAGCATGGAAATAATTCATTCATAGAAATACATCTGTGTGAAGGGAAGAACTTTTTTCTGTTTTATTTTTAAATTTCATTTCTAAAAATTTTGCAGTTTAATTATATTTATTTTTCTATACAGCAGGTTATTATTAGTTATCTATTTTATTCATATACATATATACAGGTCAATACCTATCTCCCAACTCATCTGACCACCAACACCCCATGGCTTCCCCCACTTGGTGTCCATACATTTGTTCTCTACCTCTGTTTCTCTATTTCTGCCCTGCAAACCTGTTCATCTGTACCATATATCTAGGTTCCACATACATGCATTAATACAGAATATTTGTTTTGCTCTTTCTGACTTACTTCATTCTGTATGACAGTCTCTAGATCCACCGACTTCTCTACAAATAACCCAGTTTCATTCCTTTTCATGGCTGAGTCATATCCCATTTTATGTATGTACCACATCTTTATCCATTCATCTGTCTGTGGGCATTTAGGTTGCTTCCATTACCTGGCTATTGTAAATAGTGCTGCAATGAACATTGTGGTGAATGTGTGTTTTTGATTTATGGTTGTCTCTGGGTATATGCCCAGAAGTGGGATTGCTGGATCCTATGGTAATTCTATTTCTAGTTTCTTTAAGGAAACTCCATACTCTTCTCCATAGTGACTGTATCAATTTACCTTCCCACCAATAGTGGAAGAGGGTTCCTTTTGTCCACACCCTCCCCAGAATTTGTTGTTTGTAGATTTTCTGATGATGCCGATTCTAACAGGTGTGAGGTGATACCTCATTGTCGTTTTGATTTGCATTTCTCTAATAATTAGTGGTGTTGAGCAGCTTTTCATGTGCGTCTTGGCCGTCTCTGTGACTTCTTGGAAGAAACGTCTATTTAGATCTTCTGCCCATTTTTGTATTGGGTTGTTTGTTTTATTAATATTAAGCTGTGTGAGCTGTTTATATATATTGGAGATTAAACCCTTGTCCATTGATTCGTTTGCGAACGTTTTCGCCCATTCTGAGGGCTGCCTTTTTCCATTCCCGTTCTTTTTAACCAAAAAAGAAAGAAAGCAAAAGAAGCAGAACACTAATGTGCGTGAAATATGCCTCTTGAAACTGTCGTTTTGAAATATGGACGTCTTTTGAACTTTTTGGTCGATATATGACCCCAGGATTTGTTTTCAGGGCAGGTGTCATTTACAGGCCTGCAATGATTTGGAATATCCACTGACCATTAGCGCTGGGATTAAAGCTGCTGTTGTGTGAAACGGCCACAAGGTGGCAGCAGTTCTCCCTTAGCAAATCTGGTTACTAGGGCAACAGAGCCTCAATGGAAGCCTGTTCTAGATTGGAATTTAGAATGGAATGTGCCAGGAGAAAGCCCCTCAAGTTTGTCTCACTACTTCTTGTTCGTGTTTTTAATTTAATTTTTAATTTTTTATTACAGCAAGTTTGATTACAACGTTTGCTTGTTGTAGGTGTGCAAGATGTGGTTCTTTTACACATATACATATGTCTGTTCTTCCTGGGACCCTTTTCCATGTACGTTATGACAGAATGTTGAGTAGTCTTCTCTTGGCATTCCGTAGGTCTTTGGTGATTATATATTTCACCTGTGTTTGTATATGTCTCTTAACCCCAATATCATAATGAATCCAATCCTCACACCTTTCCATTGGTGAGCCATAAGTTTGTTTAATGAATCTGTGATTGCCCTTCACCGTGGAAATATCTGCCCTGGTATCCGTTTTTAGGTAACACCTATAAGTGATATCCTACGATATGTGTCTTTCACTTTCTGACTTACTACAAGTCACGTGCTTACCTGTAGACTCATCTACGGGGCTGCAAATGGCATTGTGCCCTTTTTTTCCTTGGCTAATATTCTGTCGTAGCGAGGTCCATTTTCTGCAATGTGATTCCCTGAGGGCTGAGGATTAGCTGACCTGGGCAGCCTGATCCTGCCGGCAAGCCCTCCCCAGGTGTGCGTGGGTTGAGGTCGATAGAAACAGCACTCCAGGCAGCAATAGCCCCTGCAGCTGTGCCTGACTCCATATTCTCTGCCCCGTCAGCAGTCTCGGGGCTGTGCTGGTGGGTGGGTGTGAGGGTCCACGGCTTTGTTGGTGGCCCGGTGTGAGTGGGGCTCTGCTGGACTTTCTGCAGGAGTTGCCAGGCTGCCACCTGTAAAGAAGAGGATGTGTCACCCATAACTTCTTCTGGAATTTCTCTCCGGGCTGAGGTGAGGAAGGAAAAAAAGGAATGGGGGCTGGGACAGGAGGGGTATATCAGGCAGGGAAATGGAAAGCTTCCAGAAGAGTGCCCGTGGCCAGGACCATCCTGGCTGGCCTGCAGGCACCAAGTTGGCCTGCGTGCTGTCGCTGGTGTGGCTCCACGGCCCTTCCTCTAGGCTTTCAAGCCCTTGTACATATTCAGGTGTTTTACCTGGGAAGGGTGGGAACAGTTCAGCAGCAGCTGGCCTGGGGCTCAGCTCACGTTTACTCACAGAGGCCTCGGCACGGTCCCCCAGCTTTGCAATGAGGACGCTCCTTGCGTGGGGGGTCCAGGCTGCTGGCTGTATGGGAGATGATTCCCCACCTCTGACCAATCTCAGAATTGTTTACCGCTGGAGCAAGTGCCCTGATAGGGTTTTCCTCTGTATAACTGCTGGGTTCAGGTTTTTTTTTTCTTTTTTGGTTCAAGTTAGAATTTATTCATCTTTTATGTATTTATTGATATAAGCATGGAAATAATTCATTCATAGAAATACATCTGTGTGAAGGGAAGAACTTTTTTCTGTTTTATTTTTAAATTTCATTTCTAAAAATTTTGCAGTTTAATTATATTTATTTTTCTATACAGCAGGTTATTATTAGTTATCTATTTTATTCATATACATATATACAGGTCAATACCTATCTCCCAACTCATCTGACCACCAACACCCCATGGCTTCCCCCACTTGGTGTCCATACATTTGTTCTCTACCTCTGTTTCTCTATTTCTGCCCTGCAAACCTGTTCATCTGTACCATATATCTAGGTTCCACATACATGCATTAATACAGAATATTTGTTTTGCTCTTTCTGACTTACTTCATTCTGTATGACAGTCTCTAGATCCACCGACTTCTCTACAAATAACCCAGTTTCATTCCTTTTCATGGCTGAGTCATATCCCATTTTATGTATGTACCACATCTTTATCCATTCATCTGTCTGTGGGCATTTAGGTTGCTTCCATTACCTGGCTATTGTAAATAGTGCTGCAATGAACATTGTGGTGAATGTGTGTTTTTGATTTATGGTTGTCTCTGGGTATATGCCCAGAAGTGGGATTGCTGGATCCTATGGTAATTCTATTTCTAGTTTCTTTAAGGAAACTCCATACTCTTCTCCATAGTGACTGTATCAATTTACCTTCCCACCAATAGTGGAAGAGGGTTCCTTTTGTCCACACCCTCCCCAGAATTTGTTGTTTGTAGATTTTCTGATGATGCCGATTCTAACAGGTGTGAGGTGATACCTCATTGTCGTTTTGATTTGCATTTCTCTAATAATTAGTGGTGTTGAGCAGCTTTTCATGTGCGTCTTGGCCGTCTCTGTGACTTCTTGGAAGAAACGTCTATTTAGATCTTCTGCCCATTTTTGTATTGGGTTGTTTGTTTTATTAATATTAAGCTGTGTGAGCTGTTTATATATATTGGAGATTAAACCCTTGTCCATTGATTCGTTTGCGAACGTTTTCGCCCATTCTGAGGGCTGCCTTTTTCCATTCCCGTTCTTTTTAACCAAAAAAGAAAGAAAGCAAAAGAAGCAGAACACTAATGTGCGTGAAATATGCCTCTTGAAACTGTCGTTTTGAAATATGGACGTCTTTTGAACTTTTTGGTCGATATATGACCCCAGGATTTGTTTTCAGGGCAGGTGTCATTTACAGGCCTGCAATGATTTGGAATATCCACTGACCATTAGCGCTGGGATTAAAGCTGCTGTTGTGTGAAACGGCCACAAGGTGGCAGCAGTTCTCCCTTAGCAAATCTGGTTACTAGGGCAACAGAGCCTCAATGGAAGCCTGTTCTAGATTGGAATTTAGAATGGAATGTGCCAGGAGAAAGCCCCTCAAGTTTGTCTCACTACTTCTTGTTCGTGTTTTTAATTTAATTTTTAATTTTTTATTACAGCAAGTTTGATTACAACGTTTGCTTGTTGTAGGTGTGCAAGATGTGGTTCTTTTACACATATACATATGTCTGTTCTTCCTGGGACCCTTTTCCATGTACGTTATGACAGAATGTTGAGTAGTCTTCTCTTGGCATTCCGTAGGTCTTTGGTGATTATATATTTCACCTGTGTTTGTATATGTCTCTTAACCCCAATATCATAATGAATCCAATCCTCACACCTTTCCATTGGTGAGCCATAAGTTTGTTTAATGAATCTGTGATTGCCCTTCACCGTGGAAATATCTGCCCTGGTATCCGTTTTTAGGTAACACCTATAAGTGATATCCTACGATATGTGTCTTTCACTTTCTGACTTACTACAAGTCACGTGCTTACCTGTAGACTCATCTACGGGGCTGCAAATGGCATTGTGCCCTTTTTTTCCTTGGCTAATATTCTGTCGTAGCGAGGTCCATTTTCTGCAATGTGATTCCCTGAGGGCTGAGGATTAGCTGACCTGGGCAGCCTGATCCTGCCGGCAAGCCCTCCCCAGGTGTGCGTGGGTTGAGGTCGATAGAAACAGCACTCCAGGCAGCAATAGCCCCTGCAGCTGTGCCTGACTCCATATTCTCTGCCCCGTCAGCAGTCTCGGGGCTGTGCTGGTGGGTGGGTGTGAGGGTCCACGGCTTTGTTGGTGGCCCGGTGTGAGTGGGGCTCTGCTGGACTTTCTGCAGGAGTTGCCAGGCTGCCACCTGTAAAGAAGAGGATGTGTCACCCATAACTTCTTCTGGAATTTCTCTCCGGGCTGAGGTGAGGAAGGAAAAAAAGGAATGGGGGCTGGGACAGGAGGGGTATATCAGGCAGGGAAATGGAAAGCTTCCAGAAGAGTGCCCGTGGCCAGGACCATCCTGGCTGGCCTGCAGGCACCAAGTTGGCCTGCGTGCTGTCGCTGGTGTGGCTCCACGGCCCTTCCTCTAGGCTTTCAAGCCCTTGTACATATTCAGGTGTTTTACCTGGGAAGGGTGGGAACAGTTCAGCAGCAGCTGGCCTGGGGCTCAGCTCACGTTTACTCACAGAGGCCTCGGCACGGTCCCCCAGCTTTGCAATGAGGACGCTCCTTGCGTGGGGGGTCCAGGCTGCTGGCTGTATGGGAGATGATTCCCCACCTCTGACCAATCTCAGAATTGTTTACCGCTGGAGCAAGTGCCCTGATAGGGTTTTCCTCTGTATAACTGCTGGGTACAGGATTTGTTTTTTCTTTTTTGGTTCAAGTTAGAAGTTATTCATCTTTTATGTATTTATTGATATAAGCATGGAAATAATTCATTCATAGAAATACATCTGTGTGAAGGGAAGAACTTTTTTTCTGTTTTATTTTTAAATTTCATTTCTAAAAATTTTGCAGTTTAATTATATTTATTTTTCTATACAGCAGGTTATTATTAGTTATCTATTTTATTCATATACATATATACAGGTCAATACCTATCTCCCAACTCATCTGACCACCAACACCCCATGGCTTCCCCCACTTGGTGTCCATACGTTTGTTCTCTACCTCTGTTTCTCTATTTCTGCCCTGCAAACCTGTTCATCTGTACCATATATCTAGGTTCCACATACATGCATTAATACAGAATATTTGTTTTGCTCTTTCTGACTTACTTCATTCTGTATGACAGTCTCTAGATCCACCGACTTCTCTACAAATAACCCAGTTTCATTCCTTTTCATGGCTGAGTCATATCCCATTTTATGTATGTACCACATCTTTATCCATTCATCTGTCTGTGGGCATTTAGGTTGCTTCCATTACCTGGCTATTGTAAATAGTGCTGCAATGAACATTGTGGTGAATGTGTGTTTTTGATTTATGGTTGTCTCTGTGTATATGCCCAGAAGTGGGATTGCTGGATCCTATGTTAATTCTATTTCTAGTTTCTTTAAGGAAACTCCATACTGTTCTCCATAGTGACTGTATCAATTTACCTTCCCACCAATAGTGGAAGAGGGTTCCTTTTGTCCACACCCTCCCCAGAATTTGTTGTTTGTAGATTTTCTGATGCTGCCGATTCTAACAGGTGTGAGGTGATACCTCATTGTCATTTTGATTTGCATTTCTCTAATAATTAGTGGTGTTGAGCAGCTTTTCATATGCGTCTTGGCCGTCTCTGTGACTTCTTTGAAGAAACGTCTATTTAGATCTTCTGCCCATTTTTGTATTGGGTTGTTTGTTTTATTAATATTAAGCTGCGTGAGCTGTTTATATATATTGGAGATTAAACCCTTGTCCATTTTTTCGTTTGCGAACGTTTTCGCCCATTCTGAGGTTTGCCTTTTTCCATTCCCGTTTTTTTTTAACCAAAAAAGAAAGAAAGCAAAAGAAGCAGAACACTAATGTGCGTGAAATATGCCTCTTGAAACTGTCGTTTTGAAATATGGACGTCTTTTGAACTTTTTGGTCGATATATGACCCCAGGATTTGTTTTCAGGGCAGGTGTCATTTACAGGCCTGCAATGATTTGGAATATCCACTGACCATTAGCGCTGGGATTAAAGCTGCTGTTGTGTGAAACGGCCACAAGGTGGCAGCAGTTTTCCCTTAGCAAATCTGGTTACTAGGGCAACAGAGCCTCAATGGAAGCCTGTTCTAGATTGGAATTTAGAATGGAATGTGCCAGGAGAAAGCCCCTCAAGTTTGTCTCACTACTTCTTGTTCGTGTTTTTAATTTAATTTTTTATTTTTTATTACAGCAAGTTTGATTACAACGTTTGCTTGTTGTAGGTGTGCAAGATGTGGTTCTGTTACACATATACATATGTCTGTTCTTCCTGGGACCCTTTTCCCATGTACATTATGACAGAATGTTGAGTAGTCTTCTCTTGGCATTCCGTAGGTCTTTGGTGATTATATATTTCACCTGTGTTTGTATATGTCTCTTAACCCCAATATCGTAATGAATCCAATCCTCACACCTTTCCATTGGTGAACCATAAGTTTGTTTAATGAATCTGTGATTGCCCTTCTCCGTGGAAATATCTGCCCTGGTATCCGTTTTTAGGTAACACCTATAAGTGATATCCTACGATATGTGTCTTTCACTTTCTGACTTACTACAAGTCACGTGCTTACCTGTAGACTCATCTACGGGGCTGCAAATGGCATTGTGCCCTTTTTTTCCTTGGCTAATATTCTGTCTTAGCGAGGTCCATTTTCTGCAATGTGATTCCCTGAGGGCTGAGGATTAGCTGACCTGGGCAGCCTGACCCTGCCGGCAAGACCTCCCCAGGTGTGCGTGGGTTGAGGTCGATAGAAACAGCACTCCAGGCAGCAATAGCCCCTGCAGCTGTGCCTGACTCCATATTCTCTGCCCCGTCAGCAGTCTCGGGGCTGTGCTGGTGGGAGGGTGTGAGGGTCCACGGCTTTGTTGGTGGCCCGGTGTGAGTGGGGCTCTGCTGGACTTTCTGCAGGAGTTGCCAGGCTGCCACCCGTAAAGAAGAGGATGTGTCACCCATAAATTCCACTGGAATTTCTCTCTGGGCTGAGGTGAGGAAGGAAAAAAAGGAATGATGGCCTCGACAGGAGGAGTATATCAGGCAGGGAAATGGAAAGCTTCTAGAAGAGTGCCGGGGCCAGGACCATCCTGGCTGGCCTGCAGGCACCAAGTTGGCCTGCGTGCTGTCGCTGGTGTGGCTCCACGGCCCTTCCTCTAGGCTTTCAAGCCCTTGTACATATTCAGGTGTTTTACCTGGGAAGGGTGGGAACAGTTCAGCAGCAGCTGGCCTGGGGCTCAGCTCACGTTTACTCACAGAGGCCTCGGCACGGTCCCCCAGCTTTGCAATGAGGACGCTCCTTGCGTGGGGGGGCCGGGCTGCTGGCTGTATGGGAGATGATTCCCCACCTCTGACCAATGTCAGAATTGTTTACCGCTGGAACAAGTGCCCTGATAGGGTTTTCCTCTGTATAACTGCTGGGTTCAGGTTTTTTTTTTTCTTTTTTGGTTCAAGTTAGAATTTATTCATCTTTTATGTATTTATTGATATAAGCATGGAAATAATTCATTCATAGAAATACATCTGTGTGAAGGGAAGAACTTTTTTCTGTTTTATTTTTAAATTTCATTTCTAAAAATTTTGCAGTTTAATTATATTTATTTTTCTATACAGCAGGTTATTATTAGTTATGTATTTTATTCATATACATATATACAGGTCAATACCTATCTCCCAACTCATCTGACCACCATCACCCCATGGCTTCCCCCACTTGGTGTCCATACGTTTGTTCTCTACCTCTGTTTCTCTATTTCTGCCCTGCAAACCTGTTCATCTGTACCATATATCTAGGTTCCACATACATGCATTAATACAGAATATTTGTTTTGCTCTTTCTGACTTACTTCATTCTGTATGACAGTCTCTAGATCCACCGACTTCTCTACAAATAACCCAGTTTCATTCCTTTTCATGGCTGAGTCATATCCCATTTTATGTATGTACCACATCTTTATCCATTCATCTGTCTGTGGGCATTTAGGTTGCTTCCATTACCTGGCTATTGTAAATAGTGCTGCAATGAACATTGTGGTGAATGTGTGTTTTTGATTTATGGTTGTCTCTGTGTATATGCCCAGAAGTGGGATTGCTGGATCCTATGGTAATTCTATTTCTAGTTTCTTTAAGGAAACTCCATACTGTTCTCCATAGTGACTGTATCAATTTACCTTCCCACCAATAGTGGAAGAGGGTTCCTTTTGTCCACACCCTCCCCAGAATTTGTTGTTTGTAGATTTTCTGATGCTGCCGATTCTAACAGGTGTGAGGTGATACCTCATTGTCATTTTGATTTGCATTTCTCTAATAATTAGTGGTGTTGAGCAGCTTTTCATGTGCGTCTTGGCCGTCTCTGTGACTTCTTTGAAGAAACGTCTATTTAGATCTTCTGCCCATTTTTGTATTGGGTTGTTTGTTTTATTAATATTAAGCTGCGTGAGCTGTTTATATATATTGGAGATTAAACCCTTGTCCATTGATTCGTTTGCGAACGTTTTCGCCCATTCTGAGGGTTGCCTTTTTCCATTCCCGTTTTTTTTTAACCAAAAAAGAAAGAAAGCAAAAGAAGCAGAACACTAATGTGCATGAAATATGCCTCTTGAAACTGTCGTTTTGAAATATGGACGTCTTTTGAACTTTTTGGTCGATATATGACCCCAGGATTTGTTTTCAGGGCAGGTGTCATTTACAGGCCTGCAATGATTTGGAATATCCACTGACCATTAGCGCTGGGATTAAAGCTGCTGTTGTGTGAAGTGGCCACAAGGTGGCAGCAGTTCTCCCTTAGCAAATCTGGTTACTAGGGCAACAGAGCCTCAATGGAAGCCTGTTCTAGATTGGAATTTAGAATGGAATGTGCCAGGAGAAAGCCCCTCAAGTTTGTCTCACTACTTCTTGTTCGTGTTTTTAATTTAATTTTTAATTTTTTATTACAGCAAGTTTGATTACAACGTTTGCTTGTTGTAGGTGTGCAAGATGTGGTTCTGTTACACATATACATATGTCTGTTCTTCCTGGGACCCTTTTCCCATGTACATTATGACAGAATGTTGAGTAGTCTTCTCTTGGCATTCCGTAGGTCTTTGGTGATTATATATTTCACCTGTGTTTGTATATGTCTCTTAACCCCAATATCGTAATGAATCCAATCCTCACACCTTTCCATTGGTGAGCCATAAGTTTGTTTAATGAATCTGTGATTGCCCTTCTCCGTGGAAATATCTGCCCTGGTATCCGTTTTTAGGTAACACCTATAAGTGATATCCTACGATATGTGTCTTTCACTTTCTGACTTACTACAAGTCACGTGATTACCTGTAGACTCATCTACGGGGCTGCAAATGGCATTGTGCTCTTTTTTTCCTTGGCTAATATTCTGTCTTAGCGAGGTCCATTTTCTGCAATGTGATTCCCTGAGGGCTGAGGATTAGCTGACATGGGCAGCCTGACCCTGCCGGCAAGCCCTCCCCAGGTGTGCCTTGGTTGAGTTCAATAGAAACAGCACTCCAGGCAGCAATAGCCCCTGCAGCTGTGCCTGACTCCATATTCTCTGCCCCGTCAGCAGTCTCGGGGCTGTGCTGGTGGGAGGGTGTGAGGGTCCATGGCTTTGTTGGTGGCACGGTGTGAGTGGGGCTCTGCTGGAATTTCTGCAGGAGTTGCCAGGTTGCCACCTGTAAAGAAGAGGATGTGTCACCCATAACTTCCACTGGAATTTCTCTCCGGGCTGAGGTGAGGGAGGAAAAAAAGGAGTGGGGGCCGGGACAGGAGTGGTATCTCAGGCAGGGAAATGGAAAGCTTCCAGAAGAGTGCCCGGGGCCAGGACCATCCTGGCTGGCCTGCAGGCACCAAGTTGGCCTGCGTGCTGTCGCTGGTGTGGCTCCACGGCCCTTCCTCTAGGCTTTCAAGCCCTTGTACATATTCAGGTGTTTTACCTGGGAAGGGTGGGAACAGTTCAGCAGCAGCTGGCCTGGGGCTCAGCTCACGTTTACTCACAGAGGCCTCGGCACTGTCCCCCAGCTTTGAAATCAGGACGCTCCTTGCGTGGGGGTGCGGGGCTGCTGGTTGTATGGGAGATGATTCCCCTCCTCTGACCAATCTCAGAATTGTTTACCGATGGAACAAGTGCCCTGATACGGTTTTCCTCTGTATAACTGCTGGGTACAGGATTTGTTTTTTCTTTTTTGGTTCAAGTTAGAAGTTATTCATCTTTTATGTATTTATTGATATAAGCATGGAAATAATTCATTCATAGAAATACATCTGTGTGAAGGGAAGAACTTTTTTTCTGTTTTATTTTTAAATTTCATTTCTAAAAATTTTGAAGTTTAATCATATTTAATTTTCTATACAGCAGGTTATTATTAGTTATCTATTTTATTCATATACATATATACAGGTCAATACCTATCTCCCAACTCATCTGACCACCAACACCCCATGGCTTCCCCCACTTGGTGTCCATACGTTTGTTCTCTACCTCTGTTTCTCTATTTCTGCCCTGCAAACCTGTTCATCTGTACCATATATCTAGGTTCCACATACATGCATTAATACAGAATATTTGTTTTGCTATTTCTGACTTACTTCATTCTGTATGACAGTCTCTAGATCCACCGACTTCTCTACAAATAACCCAGTTTCATTCCTTTTCATGGCTGAGTCATATCCCATTTTATGTATGTACCACATCTTTATCCATTCGTCTGTCTGTGGGCATTTACGTTGCTTCCATTACCTGGCTATTGTAAATAGTGCTGCAATGAACATTGTGGTGAATGTGTGTTTTTGATTTATGGTTTTCTCTGGCTATATGCCCAGAAGTGGGATTGCTGGATCCTATGGTAATTCTATTTCTAGTTTCTTTAAGGAAACTCCATACTGTTCTCCATACGACTGTATCAATTTACCTTCCCACTAATAGTGGAAGAGGGTTCCTTTTGTCCACACCTTCCCCAGAATTTGTTGTTTGTAGATTTTCTGATGATGCCGATTCTAACAGGTGTGAGGTGATACCTCATTGTCGTTTTGATTTGCATTTCTCTAATAATTAGTGGTGTTGAGCAGCTTTTCATGTGCGTCTTGGCCGTCTCTGTGACTTCTTTGAAGAAACGTCTATTTAGATCTTCTGCCCATTTTTGTATTGGGTTGTTTGTTTTATTAATATTAAGCTGCGTGAGCTGTTTATATATATTGGAGATTAAACCCTTGTCCATTGATTCGTTTGCGAACGTTTTCGCCCATTCTGAGGGTTGCCTTTTTCCATTCCCGTTTTTTTTAACCAAAAAAGAAAGAAAGCAAAAGAAGCAGAACACTAATGTGCGTGAAATATGCCTCTTGAAACTGTCGTTTTGAAATATGGACGTCTTTTGAACTTTTTGGTCGATATATGACCCCAGGATTTGTTTTCAGGGCAGGTGTCATTTACAGGCCTGCAATGATTTGGAATATCCACTGACCATTAGCGCTGGGATTAAAGCTGCTGTTGTGTGAAACGGCCACAAGGTGGCAGCAGTTCTCCCTTAGCAAATCTGGTTACTAGGGCAACAGAGCCTCAATGGAAGCCTGTTCTAGATTGGAATTTAGAATGGAATGTGCCAGGAGAAAGCCCCTCAAGTTTGTCTCACTACTTCTTGTTCGTGTTTTTAATTTAATTTTTAATTTTTTATTACAGCAAGTTTGATTACAACGTTTGCTTGTTGTAGGTGTGCAAGATGTGGTTCTTTTACACATATACATATGTCTGTTCTTCCTGGGACCCTTTTCCATGTACGTTATGACAGAATGTTGAGTAGTCTTCTCTTGGCATTCCGTAGGTCTTTGGTGATTATATATTTCACCTGTGTTTGTATATGTCTCTTAACCCCAATATCTTAATGAATCCAATCCTCACACCTTTCCATTGGTGAACCATAAGTTTGTTTAATGAATCTGTGATTGCCCTTCTCCGTGGAAATATCTGCCCTGGTATCCGTTTTTAGGTAACACCTATAAGTGATATCCTACGATATGTGTCTTTCACTTTCTGACTTACTACAAGTCACGTGCTTACCTGTAGACTCATCTACGGGGCTGCAAATGGCATTGTGCCCTTTTTTTCCTTGGCTAATATTCTGTCTTAGTGAGGTCCATTTTCTGCAATGTGATTCCCTGAGGGCTGAGGATTAGCTGACCTGGGCAGCCTGACCCTACCAGCAAGCCCTCCCCAGGTGTGCGTGGGTTGAGGTCGACAGAAACAGCACTCCAGGCAGCAATAGCCCCTGCAGCTGTGCCTGATTCCATATTCTCTGCCCCGTCAGCAGTCTCGGGGCTGTGCTGGTGGGAGGGTGTGAGGGTCCACGGCTTTGTTGTGGCCCGGTGTGAGTGGGGCTCTGCTGGACTTTCTGCAGGAGTTGCCAGGCTGCCACCTGTAAAGAAGAGGATGTGTCACCCATAACTTCCACTGGAATTTCTCTCTGGGCTGAGGTGAGGAAGGAAAAAATGGAGTGGGGGCCGGGACAGGAGTGGTATCTCAGGCAGGGAAATGGAAAGCTTCCAGAAGAGCGCCCGGGGCCAGGACCATCCTGGCTGGCCTGCAGGCACCAAGTTGGCCTGCGTGCTGTCACTGGTGTGGCTCCACGGCCCTTCCTCTAGGCTTTCAAGCCCTTGTACATATTCAGGTGTTTTACCTGGGAAGGGTGGGAACAGTTCAGCAGCAGCTGGCCTGGGGCTCAGCTCACGTTTACTCACAGAGGCCTTGGCACTGTCCCCCAGCTTTGCAATCAGGACGATCCTTGCGTGGGGGGGCCGGGCTGCTGGCTGTATGGGAGATGATTCCCCACCTCTGACCAATGTCAGAATTGTTTACCGCTGGAGCAAGTGCCCTGATAGGGTTTTTCTCTGTATAACTGCTGGGTTCAGGTTTTTTTTTTCTTTTTTGGTTCAAGTTAGAAATTATTCATCTTTTATGTATTTATTGATATAAGCATGGAAATAATTCATTCATAGAAATACATCTGTGTGAAGGGAAGAACTTTTTTCTGTTTTATTTTTAAATTTCATTTCTAAAAATTTTGCAGTTTAATTATATTTATTTTTCTATACAGCAGGTTATTATTAGTTATCTATTTTATTCATATACATATATACAGGTCAATACCTATCTCCCAACTCATCTGACCACCATCACCCCATGGCTTCCCCCACTTGGTGTCCATACGTTTGTTCTCTACCTCTGTTTCTCTATTTCTGCCCTGCAAACCTGTTCATCTGTACCATATATCTAGGTTCCACATACATGCATTAATACAGAATATATGTTTTGCTCTTTCTGACTTACTTCATTCTGTATGACAGTCTCTAGATCCACCGACTTCTCTACAAATAACCCAGTTTCATTCCTTTTCATGGCTGAGTCATATCCCATTTTATGTATGTACCACATCTTTATCCATTCATCTGTCTGTGGGCATTTAGGTTGCTTCCATTACCTGGCTATTGTAAATAGTGCTGCAATGAACATTGTGGTGAATGTGTGTTTTTGATTTATGGTTGTCTCTGGGTATATGCCCAGAAGTGGGATTGCTGGATCCTATGGTAATTCTATTTCTAGTTTCTTTAAGGAAACTCCATACTGTTCTCCATAGTGACTGTATCAATTTACCTTCCCACTAATAGTGGAAGAGGGTTCCTTTTGTCCACACCCTCCCCAGAATTTGTTGTTTGTAGATTTTCTGATGCTGCCGATTCTAACAGGTGTGAGGTGATACCTCATTGTCATTTTGATTTGCATTTCTCTAATAATTAGTCGTGTTGAGCAGCTTTTCATGTGCGTCTTGGCCGTCTCTGTGACTTCTTTGAAGAAACGTCTATTTAGATCTTCTGCCCATTTTTGTATTGGGTTGTTTGTTTTATTAATATTAAGCTGCGTGAGCTGTTTATATATATTGGAGATTAAACCCTTGTCCATTGATTCGTTTGCGAACGTTTTGGCCCATTCTGAGGGTTGCCTTTTTCCATTCCCGTTTTTTTTTTAACCAAAAAAGAAAGAAAGCAAAAGAAGCAGAACACTAATGTGCGTGAAATATGCCTCTTGAAACTGTCGTTTTGAAATATGGACGTCTTTTGAACTTTGTGGTCGATATATGACCCCAGGATTTGTTTTCAGGGCAGGTGTCATTTACAGGCCTGCAATGATTTGGAATATCCACTGACCATTAGCGCTGGGATTAAAGCTGCTGTTGTGTGAAATGGCCACAAGGTGGCAGCAGTTCTCCCTTAGCAAATCTGGTTACTAGGGCAACAGAGCCTCAATGGAAGCCTGTTCTAGATTGGAATTTAGAATGGAATGTGCCAGGAGAAAGCCCCTCAAGTTTGTCTCACTACTTCTTGTTCGTGTTTTTAATTTAATTTTTAATTTTTTATTACAGCAAGTTTGATTACAACGTTTGCTTGTTGTAGGTGTGCAAGATGTGGTTCTGTTACACATATACATATGTCTGTTCTTCCTGGGACCCCTTTCCCATGTACATTATGACAGAATGTTGAGTAGTCTTCTCTTGGCATTCCGTAGGTCTTTGGTGATTATATATTTCACCTGTGTTTGTATATGTCTCTTAACCCCAATATCGTAATGAATCCAATCCTCACACCTTTCCATTGGTGAACCATAAGTTTATTTAATGAATCTGTGATTGCCCTTCTCCGTGGAAATATCTGCCCTGGTATCCGTTTTTAGGTAACACCTATAAGTGATATCCTACGATATGTGTCTTTCACTTTCTGACTTACTACAAGTCACGTGCTTACCTGTAGACTCATCTACGGGGCTGCAAATGGCATTGTGCCCTTTTTTCCCTTGGCTAATATTCTGTCTTAGCGAGGTCCATTTTCTGCAATGTGATTCCCTGAGGGCTGAGGATTAGCTGACCTGGGCAGCCTGACACTGCCGGCAAGCCCTCCCCAGGTGTGCGTGGTTTGAGGTCGATAGAAACAGCACTCCAGGCAGCAATAGCCCCTGCAGCTGTGCCTGATTCCATATTCTCTGCCCCGTCAGCAGTCTCGGGGCTGTGCTGGTGGGAGGGTGTGAGGGTCCACGGCTTTGTTGGTGGCCCGGTGTGAGTGGGGCTCTGCTGGACTTTCTGCAGGAGTTGCCAGGCTGCCACCTGTAAAGAAGAGGATGCGTCACCCATAACTTCCACTGGAATTTCTCTCCGGGCTGAGGTGAGGAAGGAAAAAAAGGAATGATGGCCGGGACAGGAGGGGTATATCAGGCAGGGAAATGGAAAGCTTCTAGAAGAGTGCCCGGGGCCAGGACCATCCTGGCTGGCCTGCAGGCACCAAGTTGGCCTGCATGCTGTCGCTGGTGTGGCTCCACGGTCCTTCCTCTAGGCTTTCAAGCCCTTGTACATATTCAGGTGTTTTACCTGGGAAGGGTGGGAACAGTTCAGCAGCAGCTGGCCTGGGGCTCAGCTCACGTTTACTCACAGAGGCCTCGGCACGGTCCCCCAGCTTTGCAATGACGACGCTCCTTGCGTTGGGGGGCCGGGCTGCTGGCTGTATGGGAGATGATTCCCCACCTCTGACCAATGTCAGAATTGTTTACCGCTGGAGCAAGTGCCCTGATAGGGTTTTTCTCTGTATAACTGCTGGGTTCAGGTTTTTTTTTTCTTTTTTGGTTCAAGTTAGAATTTATTCATCTTTTATGTATTTATTGATATAAGCATGGAAATAATTCATTCATAGAAATACATCTGTGTGAAGGGAAGAACTTTTTTCTGTTTTAATTTTAAATTTCATTTCTAAAAATTTTGCAGTTTAATTATATTTATTTTTCTATACAGCAGGTTATTATTAGTTATCTATTTTATTCATATACATATATACAGGTCAATACCTATCTCCCAACTCATCTGACCACCATCACCCCATGGCTTCCCCCACTTGGTGTCCATACGTTTGTTCTCTACCTCTGTTTCTCTATTTCTGCCCTGCAAACCTGTTCATCTGTACCATATATCTAGGTTCCACATACATGCATTAATACAGAATATATGTTTTGCTCTTTCTGACTTACTTCATTCTGTATGACAGTCTCTAGATCCACCGACTTCTCTACAAATAACCCAGTTTCATTCCTTTTCATGGCTGAGTCATATCCCATTTTATGTATGTACCACATCTTTATCCATTCATCTGTCTGTGGGCATTTAGGTTGCTTCCATTACCTGGCTATTGTAAATAGTGCTGCAATGAACATTGTGGTGAATGTGTGTTTTTGATTTATGGTTGTCTCTGTGTATATGCCCAGAATTGGGATTGCTGGATCCTATGGTAATTCTATTTCTAGTTTCTTTAAGGAAACTCCATACTGTTCTCCATAGTGACTGTATCAATTTACCTTCCCACCAATAGTGGAAGAGGGTTCCTTTTGTCCACACCCTCCCCAGAATTTGTTGTTTGTAGATTTTCTGATGCTGCCGATTCTAACAGGTGTGAGGTGATACCTCATTGTCGTTTTGATTTGCATTTCTCTAATAATTAGTGGTGTTGAGCATCTTTTCATGTGCGTCTTGGCCGTCTCTGTGACTTCTTTGAAGAAACGTCTATTTAGATCTTCTGCCCATTTTTGTATTGGGTTGTTTGTTTTATTAATATTAAGCTGCGTGAGCTGTTTATATATATTGGAGATTAAACCCTTGTCCATTGATTCGTTTGCGAACGTTTTGGCCCATTCTGAGGGTTGCCTTTTTCCATTCCCGTTTTTTTTTAACCAAGAAAGAAAGAAATCAAAAGAAGCAGAACACTAATGTGTGTGAAATATGCCTCTTGAAACTGTCGTTTTGAAATATGGACGTCTTTTGAACTTTTTGGTCGATATATGACCCCAGGATTTGTTTTCAGGGCAGGTGTCATTTACAGGCCTGCAATGATTTGGAATATCCACTGACCAGTAGCGCTGGGATTAAAGCTGCTGTTGTGCGAAATGGCCACAAGGTGGCAGCAGTTCTCCCTTAGCAAATCTGGTTACCAGGGCAACAGAGCCTCAATGGAAGCCTGTTCTAGATTGGAATTTAGAATGGAATGTGCCAGGAGAAAGCCCCTCAAGTTTGTCTCACTACTTCTTGTTCGTGTTTTTAATTTAATTTTTAATTTTTTATTACAGCAAGTTTGATTACAACGTTTGCTTGTTGTAGGTGTGCAAGATGTGGTTCTTTTACACATATACATATGTCTGTTCTTCCTGGGACCCTTTTCCCATGTACGTTATGACAGAATGTTGAGTAGTCTTCTCTTGGCATTCCGTAGGTCTTTGGTGATTATATATTTCACCTGTGTTTGTATATGTCTCTTAACCCCAATATCGTAATGAATCCAATCCTCACACCTTTCCATTGGTGAACCATAAGTTTGTTTAATGAATCTGTGATTGCCCTTCTCCGTGGAAATATCTGCCCTGGTATCCGTTTTTAGGTAACACCTATAAGTGATATCCTACGATATGTGTCTTTCACTTTCTGACTTACTACAAGTCACGTGCTTACCTGTAGACTCATCTACGGGGCTGCAAATGGCATTGTGCCCTTTTTTTCCTTGGCTAATATTCTGTCTTAGCGAGGTCCATTTTCTGCAATGTGATTCCCTGAGGGCTGAGTTTTAGCTGACCTGGGCAGCCTGACCCTGCCGGCAAGCCCTCCCTTGGTGTGCGTGGGTTGAGGTCGATAGAAACAGCACTCCAGGCAGCAATAGCCCCTGCAGCTGTGCCTGATTCCATATTCTCTGCCCCGTCAGCAGTCTCGGGGCTGTGCTGGTGGGAGGGTGTGAGGGTCCACGGCTTTGTTGGTGGCCCGGTGTGAGTGGGGCTCTGCTGGACTTTCTGCAGGAGTTGCCAGGCTGCCACCTGTAAAGAAGAGGATGTGTCACCCATAACTTCCACTGGAATTTCTCTCCGGGCTGAGGTGAGGAAGGAAAAAAAGGAATGATGGCCGGGACAGGAGGGGTATATCAGGCAGGGAAATGGAAAGCTTCTAGAAGAGTGCCCGGGGCCAGGACCATCCTGGCTGGCCTGCAGGCACCAAGTTGGCCTGCATGCTGTCGCTGGTGTGGCTCCACGGCCCTTCCTCTAGGCTTTCAAGCCCTTGTACATATTCAGGTGTTTTACCTGGGAAGGGTGGGATCAGTTCAGCAGCAGCTGGCCTGGGGCTCAGCTCACGTTTACTCACAGAGGCCTCGGCACGGTCCCCCAGCTTTGCAATGAGGATGCTCCTTGCGTGGGGGGGCCGGGCTGCTGGCTGTATGGGAGATGATTCCCCACCTCTGACCAATGTCAAAATTGTTTACCGCTGGAGCAAGTGCCCTGATAGGGTTTTCCTCTGTATAACTGCTGGGTTCAGGTTTTTTGTTTTTCTTTTTTGGTTCAAGTTAGAATTTATTCATCTATTATGTATTTATTGATATAAGCATGGAAATAATTCATTCATAGAAATACATCTGTGTGAAGGGAAGAACTTTTTTCTGTTTTATTTTTAAATTTCATTTCTAAAAATTTTGCAGTTTAATTATATTTATTTTTCTATACAGCAGGTTATTATTAGTTATCTATTTTATTCATATACATATATACAGGTCAATACCTATCTCCCAACTCATCTGACCACCATCACCCCATGGCTTCCCCCACTTGGTGTCCATACGTTTGTTCTCTACCTCTGTTTCTCTATTTCTGCCCTGCAAACCTGTTCATCTGTACCATATATCTAGGTTCCACATACATGCATTAATACAGAATATATGTTTTGCTCTTTCTGACTTACTTCATTCTGTATGACAGTCTCTAGATCCACCGACTTCTCTACAAATAACCCAGTTTCATTCCTTTTCATGGCTGAGTCATCCCATTTTATGTATGTACCACATCTTTATCCATTCATCTGTCTGTGGGCATTTAGGTTGCTTCCATTACCTGGCTATTGTAAATAGTGCTGCAATGAACATTGTGGTGAATGTGTGTTTTTGATTTATGGTTGTCTCTGGGTATATGCCCAGAAGTGGGATTGCTGGATCCTATGGTAATTCTATTTCTAGTTTCTTTAAGGAAACTCCATACTGTTCTCCATAGTGACTGTATCAATTTACCTTCCCACTAATAGTGGAAGAGGGTTCCTTTTGTCCACACCCTCCCCAGAATTTGTTGTTTGTAGATTTTCTGATGCTGCCGATTCTAACAGGTGTGAGGTGATACCTCATTGTCATTTTGATTTGCATTTCTCTAATAATTAGTGGTGTTGAGCAGCTTTTCATGTGCGTCTTGGCCGTCTCTGTGACTTCTTTGAAGAAACGTCTATTTAGATCTTCTGCCCATTTTTGTATTGGGTTGTTTGTTTTATTAATATTAAGCTGCGTGAGCTGTTTATATATATTGGAGATTAAACCCTTGTCCATTGATTCGTTTGCGAACGTTTTGGCCCATTCTGAGGGTTGCCTTTTTCCATTCCCGTTTTTTTTTTAACCAAAAAAGAAAGAAAGCAAAAGAAGCAGAACACTAATGTGCGTGAAATATGCCTCTTGAAACTGTCGTTTTGAAATATGGACGTCTTTTGAACTTTTTGGTCGATATATGACCCCAGGATTTGTTTTCAGGGCAGGTGTCATTTACAGGCCTGCAATGATTTGGAATATCCACTGACCAGTAGCGCTGGGATTAAAGCTGCTGTTGTGCGAAATGGCCACAAGGTGGCAGCAGTTCTCCCTTAGCAAATCTGGTTACCAGGGCAACAGAGCCTCAATGGAAGCCTGTTCTAGATTGGAATTTAGAATGGAATGTGCCAGGAGAAAGCCCCTCAAGTTTGTCTCACTACTTCTTGTTCGTGTTTTTAATTTAATTTTTAATTTTTTATTACAGCAAGTTTGATTACAACGTTTGCTTGTTGTAGGTGTGCAAGATGTGGTTCTGTTACACATATACATATGTCTGTTCTTCCTGGGACCCTTTTCCCATGTACGTTATGACAGAATGTTGAGTAGTCTTCTCTTGGCATTCCGTAGGTCTTTGGTGATTATATATTTCACCTGTGTTTGTATATGTCTCTTAACCCCAATATCGTAATGAATCCAATCCTCACACCTTTCCATTGGTGAACCATAAGTTTGTTTAATGAATCTGTGATTGCCCTTCTCTGTGGAAATATCTGCCCTGTTATCCGTTTTTAGGTAACACCTATAAGTGATATCCTACGATATGTGTCTTTCACTTTCTGACTTACTACAAGTCACGTGATTACCTGTAGACTCATCTACGGGGCTGCAAATGGCATTGTGCCCTTTTTTTCCTTGGCTAATATTCTGTCTTAGCGAGGTCCATTTTCTGCAATGTGATTCCCTGAGGGCTGAGGATTAGCTGACCTGGGCAGCCTGACCCTGCCGGCAAGCCCTCCCCAGGTGTGCCTGGGTTGAGTTCAATAGAAACAGCACTCCAGGCAGCAATAGCCCCTGCAGCTGTGCCTGACTCCATATTCTCTGCCCCGTCAGCAGTCTCGGGGCTGTGCTGGTGGGAGGGTATGAGGGTCCATGGCTTTGTTGGTGGCCCGGTGTGAGTGGGGCTCTGCTGGAATTTCTGCAGGAGTTGCCAGGTTGCCACTTGTAAAGAAGAGGATGTGTCACCCATAATTTCCACTGGAATTTCTCTCTGGGCTGAGGTGAGGGAGGAAAAAAAGGAGTGGGGGCCGGGACAGGAGTGGTATCTCAGGCAGGGAAATGGAAAGTTTCCAAAAGAGCGCCCAGGGCCAGGACCATCCTGGCTGGCCTGCAGGCACCAAGTTGGCCTGCGTGCTGTCGCTGGTGTGGCTCCACGGCCCTTCCTCTAGGCTTTCAAGCCCTTGTACATATTCAGGTGTTTTACCTGGGAAGGGTGGGAACAGTTCAGCAGCAGCTGGCCTGGGGCTCAGCTCACGTTTACTCACAGAGGCCTCGGCACTGTCCCCCAGCTTTGCAATCAGGACGCTCCTTGCGTGTGGGGGCCGGGCTGCTGGCTGTATGGGAGATGATTCCCCACCTCTGACCAATCTCAGAATTGTTTACCGCTGGAACAAGTGCCCTGATAGGGTTTTCCTCTGTATAACTGCTGGGTACAGGATTTTTTTTTTCTTTTTTGGTTCAAGTTAGAAGTTATTCATCTTTTATGTATTTATTGATATAAGCATGGAAATCATTCATTCATAGAAATACATCTGTGTGAAGGGAAGAACTTTTCTTCTGTTTTATTTTTAAATTTCATTTCTAAAAATTTTGAAGTTTAATTATATTTATTTTTCTATACAGCAGGTTATTATTAGTTATCTATTTTATTCATATACATATATACAGGTCAATACCTATCTCCCAACTCATCTGACCACCAACACCCCATGGCTTCCCCCACTTGGTGTCCATACGTTTGTTCTCTACCTCTGTTTCTCTATTTCTGCCCTGCAAACCTGTTCATCTGTACCATATATCTAGGTTCCACATACATGCATTAATACAGAATATTTGTTTTGCTATTTCTGACTTACTTCATTCTGTATGACAGTCTCTAGATCCACCGACTTCTCTACAAATAACCCAGTTTCATTCCTTTTCATGGCTGAGTCATATCCCATTTTATGTATGTACCACATCTTTATCCATTCGTCTGTCTGTGGGCATTTAGGTTGCTTCCATTACCTGGCTATTGTAAATAGTGCTGCAATGAACATTGTGGTGAATGTGTGTTTTTGATTTATGGTTGTCTCTGTGTATATGCCCAGAAGTGGGATTGCTGGATCCTATGGTAATTCTATTTCTAGTTTCTTTAAGGAAACTCCATACTGTTCCCCATAGTGACTGTATCAATTTACCTTCCCACCAATAGTGGAAGAGGGTTCCTTTTGTCCACACCCTCCCCAGAATTTGTTGTTTGTTGATTTTCTGATGATGCCGATTCTAACAGGTGTGAGGTGATACCTCATTGTCGTTTTGATTTGCATTTCTCTAATAATTAGTGGTGTTGAGCAGCTTTTCATGTGCGTCTTGGCCGTCTCTGTGACTTCTTTGAAGAAACGTCTATTTAGATCTTCTGCCCATTTTTGTATTGGGTTGTTTGTTTTATTAATATTAAGCTGCGTGAGCTGTTTATATATATTGGAGATTAAACCCTTGTCCATTGATTCGTTTGCGAACGTTTTGGCCCATTCTGAGGGTTGCCTTTTTCCATTCCCGTTTTTTTTTAACCAAAAAAGAAAGAAAGCAAAAGAAGCAGAACACTAATGTTCGTGAAATATGCCTCTTGAAACTGTCGTTTTGAAATATGGACGTCTTTTGAACTTTTTGGTCGATATATGACCCCAGGATTTGTTTTCAGGGCAGGTGTCATTTACAGGCCTGCAATGATTTGGAATATCCACTGACCAGTAGCGCTGGGATTAAAGATGCTGTTGTGCGAAACGGCCACAAGGTGGCAGCAGTTCTCCCTTAGCAAATCTGGTTACCAGGGCAACATAGCCTCAATGGAAGCCTGTTCTAGATTGGAATTTAGAATGGAATGTGCCAGGAGAAAGCCCCTCAAGTTTGTCTCACTACTTCTTGTTCGTGTTTTTAATTTAATTTTTAATTTTTTATTACAGCAAGTTTGATTACAACGTTTGCTTGTTGTAGGTGTGCAAGATGTGGTTCTTTTACACATATACATATGTCTGTTCTTCCTGGGACCCTTTTCCCATGTACGTTATGACAGAATGTTGAGTAGTCTTCTCTTGGCATTCCGTAGGTCTTTGGTGATTATATATTTCACCTGTGTTTGTATATGTCTCTTAACCCCAATATCGTAATGAATCCAATTCTCACACCTTTCCATTGGTGAACCATAAGTTTGTTTAATGAATCTGTGATTGCCCTTCTCCGTGGAAATATCTGCCCTGGTATCCGTTTTTAGGTAACACCTATAAGTGATATCCTACGATATGTGTCTTTCACTTTCTGACTTACTACAAGTCACGTGCTTACCTGTAGACTCATCTACGGGGCTGCAAATGGCATTGTGCCCTTTTTTTCCTTGGCTAATATTCTGTCTTAGCGAGGTCCATTTTCTGCAATGTGATTCCCTGAGGGCTGAGGATTAGCTGACCTGGGCAGCCTGACCCTGCCGGCAAGCCCTCCCCAGGTGTGCGTGGGTTGAGGTCGATAGAAACAGCACTCCAGGCAGCAATAGCCCCTGCAGCTGTGCCTGATTCCATATTCTCTGCCCCGTCAGCAGTCTCGGGGCTGTGCTGGTGGGAGGGTGTGAGGGTCCACGGCTTTGTTGGTGGCCCGGTGTGAGTGGGGCTCTGCTGGACTTTCTGCAGGAGTTGCCAGGCTGCCACCTGTAAAGAAGAGGTTGTGTCACCCATAACTTCCACTGGAATTTCTCTCCGGGCTGAGGTGAGGAAGGAAAAAAAGGAATGATGGCCGGGACAGGAGGGGTATATCAGGCAGGGAAATGGAAAGCTTCTAGAAGAGTGCCGGGGCCAGGACCATCCTGGCTGGCCTGCAGGCACCAAGTTGGCCTGCGTGCTGTCGCTGGTGTGGCTCCACGGCCCTTCCTCTAGGCTTTCAAGCCCTTGTACATATTCAGGTGTTTTACCTGGGAAGGGTGGGAACAGTTCAGCAGCAGCTGGCCTGGGGCTCAGCTCACGTTTACTCACAGAGTCCTCAGCACTGTCCCCCAGCTTTGCAATCAGGACGCTCCTTGCGTGGGGGGGCCGGGCTGCTGGCTGTATGGGAGATGATTCCCCACCTCTGACCAATCTCAGAATTGTTTACCGCTGGAACAAGTGCCCTGATAGGGTTTTCCTCTGTATAACTGCTGGGTACAGGATTTTTTTTTTCTTTTTTGGTTCAAGTTAGAAGTTATTCATCTTTTATGTATTTATTGATATAAGCATGGAAATCATTCATTCATAGAAATACATCTGTGTGAAGGGAAGAACTTTTCTTCTGTTTTATTTTTAAATTTCATTTCTAAAAATTTTGAAGTTTAATTATATTTATTTTTCTATACAGCAGGTTATTATTAGTTATCTATTTTATTCATATACATATATACAGGTCAATACCTATCTCCCAACTCATCTGACCACCAACACCCCATGGCTTCCCCCACTTGGTGTCCATACGTTTGTTCTCTACCTCTGTTTCTCTATTTCTGCCCTGCAAACCTGTTCATCTGTACCATATATCTAGGTTCCACATACATGCATTAATACAGAATATTTGTTTTGCTCTTTCTGACTTACTTCATTCTGTATGACAGTCTCTAGATCCACCGACTTCTCTACAAATAACCCAGTTTCATTCCTTTTCATGGCTGAGTCTTATCCCATTTTATGTATGTACCACATCTTTATCCATTCGTCTGTCTTTGGGCATTTAGGTTGCTTCCATTACCTGGCTATTGTAAATAGTGCTGCAATGAACATTGTGGTGAATGTGTGTTTTTGATTTATGGTTGTCTCTGTGTATATGCCCAGAAGTGGGATTGCTGGATCCTATGGTAATTCTATTTCTAGTTTCTTTAAGGAAACTCCATACTGTTCTCCATAGTGACTGTATCAATTTACCTTCCCACCAATAGTGGAAGAGGGTTCCTTTTGTCCACACCCTCCCCAGAATTTGTTGTTTGTAGATTTTCTGATGATGCCGATTCTAACAGGTGTGAGGTGATACCTCATTGTCATTTTGATTTGCATTTCTCTAATAATTAGTGGTGTTGAGCAGCTTTTCATGTGCGTCTTGGCCGTCTCTGTGACTTCTTTGAAGAAACGTCTATTTAGATCTTCTGCCCATTTTTGTATTGGGTTGTTTGTTTTATTAATATTAAGCTGCGTGAGCTGTTTATATATATTGGAGATTAAACCCTTGTCCATTGATTCGTTTGCGAACGTTTTCGCCCATTCTGATGGTTGCCTTTTTCCATTCCCGTTTTTTTTTAACCAAAAAAGAAAGAAAGCAAAAGAAGCAGAACACTAATGTGCGTGAAATATGCCTCTTGAAACTGTCGTTTTGAAATATGGACGTCTTTTGAACTTTTTGGTCGATATATGACCCCAGGATTTGTTTTCAGGGCAGGTGTCATTTACAGGCCTGCAATGATTTGGAATATCCACTGACCAGTAGCGCTGGGATTAAAGCTGCTGTTGTGCGAAATGGCCACAAGGTGGCAGCAGTTCTCCCTTAGCAAATCTGGTTACCAGGGCAACACAGCCTCAATGGAAGCCTGTTCTAGATTGGAATTTAGAATGGAATGTGCCAGGAGAAAGCCCCTCAAGTTTGTCTCACTACTTCTTGTTCGTGTTTTTAATTTAATTTTTAATTTTTTATTACAGCAAGTTTGATTACAACGTTTGCTTGTTGTAGGTGTGCAAGATGTGGTTCTGTTACACATATACATATGTCTGTTCTTCCTGGGACCCTTTTCCCATGTACGTTATGACAGAATGTTGAGTAGTCTTCTCTTGGCATTCTGTAGGTCTTTGGTGATTATATATTTCACCTGTGTTTGTATATGTCTCTTAACCCCAATATCGTAATGAATCCAATCCTCACACCTTTCCATTGGTGAACCATAAGTTTGTTTAATGAATCTGTGATTGCCCTTCTCTGTGGAAATATCTGCCCTGTTATCCGTTTTTAGGTAACACCTATAAGTGATATCCTACGATATGTGTCTTTCACTTTCTGACTTACTACAAGTCACGTGATTACCTGTAGACTCATCTACGGGGCTGCAAATGGCATTGTGCCCTTTTTTTCCTTGGCTAATATTCTGTCTTAGCGAGGTCCATTTTCTGCAATGTGATTCCCTGAGGGCTGAGGATTAGCTGACCTGGGCAGCCTGACCCTGCCGGCAAGCCCTCCCCAGGTGTGCCTGGGTTGAGTTCAATAGAAACAGCACTCCAGGCAGCAATAGCCCCTGCAGCTGTGCCTGACTCCATATTCTCTGCCCCGTCAGCAGTCTCGGGGCTGTGCTGGTGGGAGGGTATGAGGGTCCATGGCTTTGTTGGTGGCCCGGTGTGAGTGGGGCTCTGCTGGAATTTCTGCAGGAGTTGCCAGGTTGCCACTTGTAAAGAAGAGGATGTGTCACCCATAATTTCCACTGGAATTTCTCTCTGGGCTGAGGTGAGGGAGGAAAAAAAGGAGTGGGGGCCGGGACAAGAGTGGTATCTCAGGCAGGGAAATGGAAAGTTTCCAAAAGAGCGCCCAGGGCCAGGACCATCCTGGCTGGCCTGCAGGCACCAAGTTGGCCTGCGTGCTGTCGCTGGTGTGGCTCCACGGCCCTTCCTCTAGGCTTTCAAGCCCTTGTACATATTCAGGTGTTTTACCTGGGAAGGGTGGGAACAGTTCAGCAGCAGCTGGCCTGGGGCTCAGCTCACGTTTACTCACAGAGGCCTCGGCACTGTCCCCCAGCTTTGCAATCAGGACGCCCCTTGCGTGGGGGGGCCGGGCTGCTGGCTGTATGGGAGATGATTCCCCACCTCTGACCAATCTCAGAATTGTTTACCGCTGGAACAAGTGCCCTGATAGGGTTTTCCTCTGTATAACTGCTGGGTACAGGATTTTTTTTTTCTTTTTTGGTTCAAGTTAGAAGTTATTCATCTTTTATGTATTTATTGATATAAGCATGGAAATCATTCATTCATAGAAATACATCTGTGTGAAGGGAAGAACTTTTCTTCTGTTTTATTTTTAAATTTCTTTTCTAAAAATTTTGAAGTTTAATTATATTTATTTTTCTATACAGCAGGTTATTATTAGTTATCTATTTTATTCATATACATATATACAGGTCAATACCTATCTCCCAACTCATCTGACCACCAACACCCCATGGCTTCCCCCACTTGGTGTCCATACGTTTGTTCTCTACCTCTGTTTCTCTATTTCTGCCCTGCAAACCTGTTCATCTGTACCATATATCTAGGTTCCACATACATGAATTAATACAGAATATTTGTTTTGCTCTTTCTGACTTACTTCATTCTGTATGACAGTCTCTAGATCCACCGACTTCTCTACAAATAACCCAGTTTCATTCCTTTTCATGGCTGAGTCATATCCCATTTTATGTATGTACCACATCTTTATCCATTCGTCTGTCTGTGGGCATTTAGGTTGCTTCCATTACCTGGCTATTGTAAATAGTGCTGCAATGAACATTGTGGTGAATGTGTGTTTTTGATTTATGGTTGTCTCTGTGTATATGCCCAGAAGTGGGATTGCTGGATCCTATGGTAATTCTATTTCTAGTTTCTTTAAGGAAACTCCATACTGTTCCCCATAGTGACTGTATCAATTTACCTTCCCACCAATAGTGGAAGAGGGTTCCTTTTGTCCACACCCTCCCCAGAATTTGTTGTTTGTTGATTTTCTGATGATGCCGATTCTAACAGGTGTGAGGTGATACCTCATTGTCGTTTTGATTTGCATTTCTCTAATAATTAGTGGTGTTGAGCAGCTTTTCATGTGCGTCTTGGCCGTCTCTGTGACTTCTTTGAAGAAACGTCTATTTAGATCTTCTGCCCATTTTTGTATTGGGTTGTTTGTTTTATTAATATTAAGCTGCGTGAGCTGTTTATATATATTGGAGATTAAACCCTTGTCCATTGATTCGTTTGCGAACGTTTTGGCCCATTCTGAGGGTTGCCTTTTTCCATTCCCGTTTTTTTTAACCAAAAAAGAAAGAAAGCAAAAGAAGCAGAACACTAATGTGCGTGAAATATGCCTCTTGAAACTGTCGTTTTGAAATATGGACGTCTTTTGAACTTTTTGGTCGATATATGACCCCAGGATTTGTTTTCAGGGCAGGTGTCATTTACAGGCCTGCAATGATTTGGAATATCCACTGACCATTAGCGCTGGGATTAAAGATGCTGTTGTGCGAAACGGCCACAAGGTGGCAGCAGTTCTCCCTTAGCAAATCTGGTTACCAGGGCAACAGAGCCTCAATGGAAGCCTGTTCTAAATTGGAATTTAGAATGGAATGTGCCAGGAGAAAGCCCCTCAAGTTTGTCTCACTACTTCTTGCTCGTGTTTTTAATTTAATTTTTAATTTTTTATTACAGCAAGTTTGATTACAACGTTTGCTTGTTGTAGGTGTGCAAGATGTGGTTCTTTTACACATATACATATGTCTGTTCTTCCTGGGACCCTTTTCCCATGTACGTTATGACAGAATGTTGAGTAGTCTTCTCTTGGCATTCCGTAGGTCTTTGGTGATTATATATTTCACCTGTGTTTGTATATGTCTCTTAACCCCAATATCGTAATGAATCCAATCCTCACACCTTTCCATTGGTGAACCATACGTTTGTTTAATGAATCTGTGATTGCCCTTCTCTGTGGAAATATCTGCCCTGGTATCCGTTTTTAGGTAACACCTATAAGTGATATCCTACGATATGTGTCTTTCACTTTCTGACTTACTACAAGTCACGTGCTTACCTGTAGACTCATCTACGGGGCTGCAAATGGCATTGTGCCCTTTTTTTCCTTGGCTAATATTCTGTCTTAGCGAGGTCCATTTTCTGCAATGTGATTCCCTGAGGGCTGAGGATTAGCTGACCTGGGCAGCCTGACCCTGCCGGCAAGCCCTCCCCAGGTGTGCGTGGGTTGAGGTCGATAGAAACAGCACTCCAGTCAGCAATAGCCCCTGCAGCTGTGCCTGATTCCATATTCTCTGCCCCGTCAGCAGTCTCGGGGCTGTGCTGGTGGGAGGGTGTGAGGGTCCACGGCTTTGTTGGTGGCCCGGTGTGAGTGGGGCTCTGCTGGACTTTCTGCAGGAGTTGCCAGGCTGCCACCTGTAAAGAAGAGGATGTGTCACCCATAACTTCCACTGGAATTTCTCTCCGGGCTGAGGTGAGGAAGGAAAAAAAGGAATGATGGCCGGGACAGGAGGGGTATATCAGGCAGGGAAATGGAAAGCTTCTAGAAGAGTGCCGGGGCCAGGACCATCCTGGCTGGCCTGCAGGCACCAAGTTGGCCTGCGTGCTGTCGCTGGTGTGGCTCCACGGCCCTTCCTCTAGGCTTTCAAGCCCTTGTACATATTCAGGTGTTTTACCTGGGAAGGGTGGGAACAGTTCAGCAGCAGCTGGCCTGGGGCTCAGCTCACGTTTACTCACAGAGGCCTCGGCACGGTCCCCCAGCTTTGCAATGAGGATGCTCCTTGCGTGGGGGGGCCGGGCTGCTGGCTGTATGGCAGATGATTCCCCACCTCTGACCAATGTCAGAATTGTTTACCACTGGAGCAAGTGCCCTGATAGGGTTTTCCTCTGTATAACTGCTGGGTTCAGGTTTTTTTTTTCTTTTTTGGTTCAAGTTAGAATTTATTCATCTTTTATGTATTTATTGATATAAGCATGGAAATAATTCATTCATAGAAATACATCTGTGTGAAGGGAAGAACTTTTTTCTGTTTTATTTTTAAATTTCATTTCTAAAAATTTTGCAGTTTAATTATATTTATTTTTCTATACAGCAGGTTATTATTAGTTATCTATTTTATTCATATACATATATACAGGTCAATACCTATCTCCCAACTCATCTGACCACCATCACCCCATGGCTTCCCCCACTTGGTGTCCATACGTTTGTTCTCTACCTCTGTTTCTCTATTTCTGCTCTGCAAACCTGTTCATCTGTACCATATATCTAGGTTCCACATACATGCATTAATACAGAATATTTGTTTTGCTCTTTCTGACTTACTTCATTCTGTATGACAGTCTCTAGATCCACCGACTTCTCTACAAATAACCCAGTTTCATTCTTTTTCATGGCTGAGTCATATTCCATTTTATATATGTACCAAATCTTTATCCATTCGTCTGTCTGTGGGCATTTAGGTTGCTTCCATTACCTGGCTATTGTAAATAGTGCTGCAATGAACATTGTGGTGAATGTGTGTTTTTGATTTATGGTTGTCTCTGGGTATATGCCCAGAAGTGGGATTGCTGGATCCTATGGTAATTCTATTTCTAGTTTCTTTAAGGAAACTCCATACTGTTCTCCATAGTGACTGTATCAATTTACCTTCCCACCAATAGTGGAAGAGGGTTCCTTTTGTCCACACCCTCCCCAGAATTTGTTGTTTGTAGATTTTCTGATGATGCCGATTCTAACAGGTGTGAGGTGATACCTCATTGTCGTTTTGATTTGCATTTCTCTAATAATTAGAGGTGTTGAGCAGCTTTTCATGTGCGTCTTGGCCGTCTCTGTGACTTCTTTGAAGAAACGTCTATTTAGATCTTCTGCCCATTTTTGTATTGGGTTGTTTGTTTTATTAATATTAAGCTGCGTGAGCTGTTTATATATATTGGAGATTAAACCCTTGTCCATTGATTCGTTGGCGAACGTTTTCGCCCATTCTGAGGGTTGCCTTTTTCCATTCCCGTTTTTTTTTAACCAAAAAAGAAAGAAAGCAAAAGAAGCAGAACACTAATGTGCGTGAAATATGCCTCTTGAAACTGTCGTTTTGAAATATGGACGTCTTTTGAAATTTTGGTCGATATATGACCCCAGGATTTGTCTTCAGGGCAGGTGTCATTTACAGGCCTGCAATGATTTGGAATATCCACTGACCAGTAGCGCTGGGATTAAAGCTGCTGTTGTGCGAAATGGCCACAAGGTGGCAGCAGTTCTCCCTTAGCAAATCTGGTTACCAGGGCAACAGAGCCTCAATGGAAGCCTGTTCTAGATTGGAATTTAGAATGGAATGTGCCAGGAGAAAGCCCCTCAAGTTTGTCTCACTACTTCTTGTTCGTGTTTTTAATTTAATTTTTAATTTTTTATTACAGCAAGTTTGATTACAACATTTGAATGTTGTAGGTGTGCAAGATGTGGTTCTTTTACACATATACATATGTCTGTTCTTCCTGGGACCCTTTTCCCATGTACGTTATGACAGAATGTTGAGTAGTCTTCTCTTGGCATTCCGTAGGTCTTTGGTGATTATATATTTCACCTGTGTTTGTATATGTCTCTTAACCCCAATATCGTAATGAATCCAATCCTCACACCTTTCCATTGGTGAACCATAAGTTTGTTTAATGAATCTGTGATTGCCCTTCTCCGTGGAAATATCTGCCCTGGTATCCGTTTTTAGGTAACACCTATAAGTGATATCCTACGATATGTGTCTTTCACTTTCTGACTTACTACAAGTCACGTGCTTACCTGTAGACTCATCTACGGGGCTGCAAATGGCATTGTGCCCTTTTTTTCCTTGGCTAATATTCTGTCTTAGCGAGGTCCATTTTCTGCAATGTGATTCCCTGAGGGCTGAGGATTAGCTGACCTGGGCAGCCTGACCCTGCCGGCAAGCCCTCCCCAGGTGTGCCTGGGTTGAGTTCAATAGAAACAGCACTCCAGGCAGCAATAGCCCCTGCAGCTGTGCCTGACTCCATATTCTCTGCCCCGTCAGCAGTCTCGGGGCTGTGCTGGTGGGAGGGTGTGAGGGTCCACGGCTTTGTTGGTGTCCCGGTGTGAGTGGGGCTCTGCTGGAATTTCTGCAGGAGTTGCCAGGTTGCCACCTGTAAAGAAGAGGATGTGTCACCCATAACTTCCGCTGGAATTTCTCTCCGGGCTGAGGTGAGGAAGGAAAAAAAGGAGTGAGGGCCGGGACAGGAGGGGTATCTCAGGCAGGGAAATGGAAAGCTTCCAGAAGAGCGCCCGGGGCGAGGACCATCCTGGCTTGCCTGCAGGCACCAAGTTGGCCGGCGTGCTGTCGCTGGTGTGGCTCCACGACCCTTCCTCTAGGCTTTCAAGCCCTTGTACATATTCAGGTGTTTTACCTGGGAAGGGTGGGAACAGTTCAGCAACAGCTGGCCTGGGGCTCTGCTCACGTTTACTCACAGAGGCCCCGGCACGGTCCCCCAGCTTCGCAATGAGGACGCTCCTTGCGTGGAGGGGCTGGGCTGCTGGCTGTATGGGAGATGATTCCCCACCTCTGACCAATTTCAGAATTGTTTACCGCTGGAGCAAGTGCCCTGATAGGGTTTTCCTCTGTATAACTGCTGGGTTCAGGTTTTTTTTTTCTTTTTTGGTTCAACTTAGAATTTATTCATCTTTTATGTATTTATTGATATAAGCATGGAAATAATTCATTCATAGAAATACATCTGTGTGAAGGGAAGAACTTTTTTCTGTTTTATTTTTAAATTTCATTTCTAAAAATTTTGAAGTTTAATTATATTTATTTTTCTATACAGCAGGTTATTATTAGTTATCTATTTTATTCATATACATATATACAGGTGAATACCTATCTCCCAACTCATCTGACAACCAACAATCCATGGCTTCCCACACTTGGTGTCCATACGTTTGTTCTCTACCTCTTTTTCTCTATTTCTGCCCTGCAAACCTGTTCATCTGTACCATATATCTAGGTTCCACATACATGCATTAATACAGAATATTTGTTTTGCACTTTCTGACTTACTTCATTCTGTATGACAGTCTCTAGATCCACCGACTTCTCTACAAATAACCCAGTTTCATTCCTTTTCATGGCTGAGTCATATTCCATTTTATATATGTACCAAATCTTTATCCATTCGTCTGTCTGTGGGCATTTAGGTTGCTTCCATTAGCTGGCTATTGTAAATAGTGCTGCAATGAACATTGTGGTGAATGTGTGTTTTTGATTTATGGTTTTCTCTGGGTATATGCCCAGAAGTGGGATTGCTGGATCCTATGGTAATTCTATTTCTAGTTTCTTTAAGGAAACTCCATACTGTTCTCCATAGTGACTGTATCAATTTACCTTCCCACTAATAGTGGAAGAGGGTTCCTTTTGTCCACACCCTCCCCAGAATTTGTTGTTTGTAGATTTTCTGATGATGCCGATTCTAACAGGTGTGAGGTGATACCTCATTGTCGTTGTGATTTGCATTTCTCTAATAATTAGTGGTGTTGAGCAGCTTTTCATGTGCGTCTTGGCCGTCTCTGTGACTTCTTTGAAGAAACGTCTATTTAGATCTTCTGCCTTTATTTGTATTGGGTTGTTTGTTTTTTTAATATTAAGCTGCGTGAGCTGTTTATATATGTTGGAGATTAAACCATTGTCCATTGATTCGTTTGCGAACGTTTTGGCCCATTCTGAGGTTTGCCTTTTTCCATTCCCGTTTTTTTTAACCAAAAAAGAAAGACAGCAAAAGAAGCAGAACACTAATGTGCGTGAAATATGCCTCTTGAAACTGTCGTTTTGAAATATGGACGTCTTTTGAACTTTTTGGTCGATATATGACCCCAGGATTTGTTTTCAGGGCAGGTGTCATTTACAGGCCTGCAATGATTTGGAATATCCACTGACCATTAGCGCTGGGATTAAAGCTGCTGTTGTGTGAAACGGCCACAAGGTGGCAGCAGTTCTCCCTTAGCAAATCTGCTTACTAGGGCAACAGAGCCTCAATGGAAGCCGTGTTCTAGATTTGAATTTAGAATGGAATGTGCCAGGAGAAAGCCCCTCAAGTTTGTCTCACTACTTCTTGTTCGTGTTTTTAATTTAATTTTTAATTTTTTATTACAGCAAGTTTGATTACATCATTTGGCTTGTTGTAGGTGTGCAAGATGTGGTTCTTTTACACATATACATATGTCTGTTCTTCCTGGGACCCTTTTCCCATGTACGTTATGACAGAATGTTGAGTAGTCTTCTCTTGGCATTCCGTAGGTCTTTGGTGATTATATATTTCACCTGTGTTTGTATATGTCTCTTAACACCAATATCGTAATGAATCCAATCCTCACACCTTTCCATTGGTGAACCATAAGTTTGTTTAATGAATCTGTGATTGCCCTTCTCCGTGGAAATATCTGCCCTGGTATCCGTTTTTAGGTAACACCTATAAGTGATATCCTACGATATGTGTCTTTCACTTTCTGACTTACTACAAGTCACGTGATTACCTGTAGACTCATCTACGGGGCTGCAAATGGCATTGTGTCCTTTTTTTCCTTGGCTAATATTCTGTCTTAGCGAGGTCCATTTTCTGCAATGTGATTCCCTGAGGGCTGAGGATTAGCTGACCTGGGCAGCCTGACCCTGCTGGCAAGCCCTCCCCAGGTGTGCCTGGGTTGAGGTCAATAGAAACAGCACTCCAGGCAGCAATAGCCCCTGCAGCTGTGCCTGACTCCATATTCTCTGCCCTGTCAGCAGTCTCGGGGCTGTGCTGGTGGGTGGGTGTGAGGGTCCACGGCTTTGTTGGTGGCCCGGTGTGAGTGGGGCTCTGCTGGACTTTCTGCAGGAGTTGCCAGGCTGCCACTTGTAAAGAAGAGGATGTGTCACCCATAACTTCCGCTGGAATTTCTCTCCGGGCTGAGGTGAGGAAGGAAAAAAAGGAGTGAGGGCCGGGACAGGAGGGGTATCTCAGGCAGGGAAATGGAAAGCTTCCAGAAGAGCGCCCGGGGCGAGGACCATCCTGGCTTGCCTGCAGGCACCAAGTTGGCCGGCGTGCTGTCGCTGGTGTGGCTCCACGACCCTTCCTCTAGGCTTTCAAGCCCTTGTTCATATTCAGGTGTTTTACCTGGGAAGGGTGGGAACAGTTCAGCAACAGCTGGCCTGGGGCTCTGCTCACGTTTACTCACAGAGGCCCCGGCACGGTCCCCCAGCTTCGCAATGAGGACGCTCCTTGCGTGGAGGGGCCGGGCTGCTGGCTGTATGGGAGATGATTCCCCACCTCTGACCAATTTCAGAATTGTTTACCGCTGGAGCAAGTGCCCTGATAGGGTTTTCCTCTGTATAACTGCTGGGTTCAGGTTTTTTTTTTCTTTTTTGGTTCAACTTAGAATTTATTCATCTTTTATGTATTTATTGATATAAGCATGGAAATAATTCATTCATAGAAATACATCTGTGTGAAGGGAAGAACTTTTTTCTGTTTTATTTTTAAATTTCATTTCTAAAAATTTTGAAGTTTAATTATATTTATTTTTCTATACAGCAGGTTATTATTAGTTATCTATTTTATTCATATACATATATACAGGTGAATACCTATCTCCCAACTCATCTGACAACCAACAATCCATGGCTTCCCACACTTGGTGTCCATACGTTTGTTCTCTACCTCTTTTTCTCTATTTCTGCCCTGCAAACCTGTTCATCTGTACCATATATCTAGGTTCCACATACATGCATTAATACAGAATATTTGTTTTGCACTTTCTGACTTACTTCATTCTGTATGACAGTCTCTAGATCCACCGACTTCTCTACAAATAACCCAGTTTCATTCCTTTTCATGGCTGAGTCATATTCCATTTTATATATGTACCAAATCTTTATCCATTCGTCTGTCTGTGGGCATTTAGGTTGCTTCCATTAGCTGGCTATTGTAAATAGTGCTGCAATGAACATTGTGGTGAATGTGTGTTTTTGATTTATGGTTTTCTCTGGGTATATGCCCAGAAGTGGGATTGCTGGATCCTATGGTAATTCTATTTCTAGTTTCTTTAAGGAAACTCCATACTGTTCTCCATAGTGACTGTATCAATTTACCTTCCCACTAATAGTGGAAGAGGGTTCCTTTTGTCCACACCCTCCCCAGAATTTGTTGTTTGTAGATTTTCTGATGATGCCGATTCTAACAGGTGTGAGGTGATACCTCATTGTCGTTGTGATTTGCATTTCTCTAATAATTAGAGGTGTTGAGCAGCTTTTCATGTGCGTCTTGGCCGTCTCTGTGACTTCTTTGAAGAAACGTCTATTTAGATCTTCTGCCTTTATTTGTATTGGGTTGTTTGTTTTTTTAATATTAAGCTGCGTGAGCTGTTTATATATGTTGGAGATTAAACCATTGTCCATTGATTCGTTTGCGAACGTTTTGGCCCATTCTGAGGTTTGCCTTTTTCCATTCCCGTTTTTTTTAACCAAAAAAGAAAGACAGCAAAAGAAGCAGAACACTAATGTGCGTGAAATATGCCTCTTGAAACTGTCGTTTTGAAATATGGACGTCTTTTGAACTTTTTGGTCGATATATGACCCCAGGATTTGTTTTCAGGGCAGGTGTCATTTACAGGCCTGCAATGATTTGGAATATCCACTGACCATTAGCGCTGGGATTAAAGCTGCTGTTGTGTGAAACGGCCACAAGGTGGCAGCAGTTCTCCCTTAGCAAATCTGCTTACTAGGGCAACAGAGCCTCAATGGAAGCCGTGTTCTAGATTTGAATTTAGAATGGAATGTGCCAGGAGAAAGCCCCTCAAGTTTGTCTCACTACTTCTTGTTCGTGTTTTTAATTTAATTTTTAATTTTTTATTACAGCAAGTTTGATTACATCATTTGGCTTGTTGTAGGTGTGCAAGATGTGGTTCTTTTACACATATACATATGTCTGTTCTTCCTGGGACCCTTTTCCCATGTACGTTATGACAGAATGTTGAGTAGTCTTCTGTTGGCATTCCGTAGGTTTTTGGTGATTATATATTTCACCTGTGTTTGTATATGTCTCTTAACACCAATATCGTAATGAATCCAATCCTCACACCTTTCCATTGGTGAACCATAAGTTTGTTTAATGAATCTGTGATTGCCCTTCTCCGTGGAAATATCTGCCCTGGTATCCGTTTTTAGGTAACACCTGTAAGTGATATCCTACGATATGTGTCTTTCACTTTCTGACTTACTACAAGTCACGTGATTACCTGTAGACTCATCTACGGGGCTGCAAATGGCATTGTGTCCGTTTTTTCCTTGGCTAATATTCTGTCTTAGCGAGGTCCATTTTCTGCAATGTGATTCCCTGAGGGCTGAGGATTAGCTGACCTGGGCAGCCTGACCCTGCCGGCAAGCCCTCCCCAGGTGTGCCTGGGTTGAGGTCAATAGAAACAGCACTCCAGGCAGCAATAGCCCCTGCAGCTGTGCCTGACTCCATATTCTCTGCCCCGTCAGCAGTCTCGGGGCTGTGCTGGTGGGTGGGTGTGAGGGTCCATGGCTTTGTTGGTGGCCCGGTGTGAGTGGGGCTCTGCTGGACTTTCTGCAGTAGTTGCCAGGCTGCCACTTGTAAAGAAGAGGATGTGTCACCCATAACTTCCGCTGGAATTTCTCTCCGGGCTGAGGTGAGGAAGGAAAAAAAGGAGTGGGGGCCGGGACAGGAGGGGTATCTCAGGCAGGGAAATGGAAAGCTTCCAGAAGAGCGCCCGGGGCCAGGACCATCCTGGCTGGCCTGCAGGCACCAAGTTGGCCTGCGTGCTGTCGCTGGTGTGGCTCCTCGACCCTTCCTCTAGGCTTTTAAGCCCTTGTACATATTCAGGTGTTTTACCTGGGAAGGGTGGGAACAGTTCAGCAACAGCTGGCCTGGGGCTCTGCTCACGTTTACTCACAGAGGCCCCGGCACGGTCCCCCAGCTTTGCAATGAGGACGCTCCTTGCGTGGAGGGGCCGGGCTGCTGGCTGTATGGGAGATGATTCCCCACCTCTGACCAATTTCAGAATTTTTTACCGCTGGAGCGAGTGACCTGATAGGGTTTTCCTCTGTATAACTGCTGGGTTCAGGTTTTTTTTTTTCTTTTTTGGTTCAAGTTAGAATTTATTCATCTTTTATGTATTTATTGATATAAGCATGGAAATAATTCATTCATAGAAATACATCTGTGTGAAGGGAAGAACTTTTTTCTGTTTTATTTTTAAATTTCATTTCTAAAAATTTTGAAGTTTAATTATATTTATTTTTCTATACAGCAGGTTATTATTAATTATTTATTTTATTCATATACATATATACAGGTCAATACCTATCTCCCAACTCATCTGACCACAACACCCCATGGCTTCCCCGACTTGGTGTCCATACGTTTGTTCTCTACCTCTGTTTCTCTATTTCTGCCCTGCAAACCTGTTCATCTGTACCATATATCTAGGTTCCACATACATGCATTAATACAGAATATTTGTTTTGCTCTTTCTGACTTACTTCATTCTGTATGACAGTCTCTAGATCCACCGACTTCTCTACAAACAACCCAGTTTCATTCCTTTTCATGGCTGAGTCATATCCCATTTTATATATGTACCACATCTTTATCCATTCGTCTGTCTGTGGGCATTTAGGTTGCTTCCAATACCTGGCTATTGTAAATAGTGCTGCAATGAACATTGTGGTGAATGTGTGATTTTGATTTATGGTTTTCTCTGGGTATATGCCCAGAAGTGGGATTGCTGGATCCTATGGTAATTCTATTTCTAGTTTCTTTAAGGAAACTCCATACTGTTCTCCATAGTGACTGTATCAATTTACCTTCCCACCAATAGTGGAAGAGGGTTCCTTTTGTCCACACCCTCCCCAGAATTTGTTGTTTGTAGATTTTCTGATGATGCCGAGTCTAACAGGTGTGAGGTGATACCTCATTGTCGTTTTGATTTGCATTTCTCTAATAATTAGAGGTGTTGAGCAGCTTTTCATGTGCGTCTTGGCCGTCTCTGTGACTTCTTTGAAGAAACGTCTATTTAGATCTTCTGCCCATTTTTGTATTGGGTTGTTTGTTTTATTAATATTAAGCTGCCTGAGCTGTTTATATATATTGGAGATTAAACCTTTGTCCATTGATTCGTTTGCGAACGTTTTCGCCCATTCTGAGCGTTGCTTTTTTCCATTCCCGTTTTTTTTAACCAAAAAAGAAAGAAAGCAAAAGAAGCAGAACACTAATGTGCGTGAAATATGCCTCTTGAAACTGTCGTTTAGAAATATGGACGTCTTTTGAACTTTTTGGTTGATATATGACCCCAGGATTTGTTTTCATGGCCGGTGTCATTTACAGGCCTGAAATGATTTGGAATATCCCCTGACCATTAGCGCTGGGATTAAAGCTGCTGTTGTGTGAAACGGCCACAAGGTGGCAGCAGTTCTCCCTTAGCAAATCTGCTTACTAGGGCAACAGAGCCTCAATGGAAGCCGTGTTCTAGATTGGAATTTAGAATGGAATGTGCCAGGAGAAAGCCCCTCAAGTTTGTCTCACTACTTCTTGTTCGTGTTTTTAATTTAATTTTTAATTTTTTATTACAACAAGTTTGATTACATCGTTTGGCTTGTTGTAGGTGTGCAAGATGTGGTTCTTTTACACATATACATATGTCTGTTCTTCCTGGGACCCTTTTCCCATGTACGTTATGACAGAATGTTGAGTAGTCTTCTCTTGGCATTCCGTAGGTCTTTGGTGATTATATATTTCACCTGTGTTTGTATATGTCTCTTAACCCCAATATTGTAATGAATCCAATCCTCACACCTTTCCATTGGTGAACCATAAGTTTGTTTAATGAATCTGTGATTGCCCTTCTCCGTGGAAATATCTGCCCTGGTATCCGTTTTTAGGTAACACCTGTAAGTGATATCCTACGATATGTGTCTTTCACTTTCTGACTTACTACAAGTCACGTGATTACCTGTAGACTCATCTACGGGGCTGCAAATGGCATTGTGTCCTTTTTTTCCTTGGCTAATATTCTGTCTTAGCGAGGTCCATTTTCTGCAATGTGATTCCCTGAGGGCTGAGGATTAGCTGACCTGGGCAGCCTGACCCTGCCGGCAAGCCCTCCCCAGGTGTGCCTGGGTTGAGGTCAATAGAAACAGCACTCCAGGCAGCAATAGCCCCTGCAGCTGTGCCTGACTCCATATTCTCTGCCCCGTCAGCAGTCTCGGGGCTGTGCTGTTGGGTGGGTGTGAGGGTCCACGGCTTTGTTGGTGGCCCGGTGTGAGTGGGGCTCTGCTGGACTTTCTGCAGGAGTTGCCAGGCTGCCACTTGTAAAGAAGAGGATGTGTCACCCATAACTTCCGCTGGAATTTCTCTCCGGGCTGAGGTGAGGAAGGAAAAAAAGGAGTGGGGGCCGGGACAGGAGGGGTATCTCAGGCAGGGAAATGGAAAGCTTCCAGAAGAGCGCCCGGGGCCAGGACCATCCTGGCTGGCCTGCAGGCACCAAGTTGGCCTGTGTGCTGTCGTTGGTGTGGCTCCACGACCCTTCCTCTAGGCTTTCAAGCCCTTGTACATATTCAGGTGTTTTACCTGGGAAGGGTGGGAACAGTTCAGCAACAGCTGGCCTGGGGCTCTGCTCACGTTTACTCACAGAGGCCCCGGCACGGTCCCCCAGCTTTGCAATGAGGACGCTCCTTGCGTGGAGGGGCCGGGCTGCTGGATGTATGGGAGACGATTCCCCACCTCTGACCAATTTCAGAATTGTTTACCGCTGGAGCAAGTGCCCTGATAGGGTTTTCCTCTGTATAACTGCTGGGTTCAGGATTTTTTTTTTCTTTTTTGGTTCAAGTTAGAATTTATTCATCTTTTATGTATTTATTGATATAAGCATGGAAATAATTCATTCATATAAATACATCTGTGTGAAGGGAAGAACTTTTTTCTGTTTTATTTTTAAATTTCATTTCTAAAAATTTTGAAGTTTAATTATATTTATTTTTCTATACAGCAGGTTATTATTAATTATTTATTTTATTCATATACATATATACAGGTCAATACCTATCTCCCAACTCATCTGACCACAACACCCCATGGCTTCCCCGACTTGGTGTCCATACGTTTGTTCTCTACCTCTGTTTCTCTATTTCTGCCCTGCAAACCTGTTCATCTGTACCATATATCTAGGTTCCACATACATGCATTAATACAGAATATTTGTTTTGCTCTTTATGACTTACTTCATTCTGTATGACAGTCTCTAGATCCACCGACTTCTCTACAAACAGCCCAGTTTCATTCCTTTTCATGGCTGAGTCATATCCCATTTTATATATGTACCACATCTTTATCCATTCGTCTGTCTGTGGGCATTTAGGTTGCTTCCATTACCTGGCTATTGTAAATAGTGCTGCAATGAACATTGTGGTGAATGTGTGATTTTGATTTATGGTTGTCTCTGGGTATATGCCCAGAAGTGGGATTGCCGGATCCTATGGTAATTCTATTTCTAGTTTCTTTAAGGAAACTCCATACTGTTCTCCATAGTGACTGTATCAATTTACCTTCCCACCAATAGTGGAAGAGGGTTCCTTTTGTCCACACCCTCCCCAGAATTTGTTGTTTGTAGATTTTCTGATGATGCCGAGTCTAACAGGTGTGAGGTGATACCTCATTGTCGTTTTGATTTGCATTTCTCTAATAATTAGAGGTGTTGAGCAGCTTTTCATGTGCGTCTTGGCCGTCTCTGTGACTTCTTTGAAGAAACGTCTATTTAGATCTTCTGCCCATTTTTGTATTGGGTTGTTTGTTTTATTAATATTAAGCTGCCTGAGCTGTTTATATATATTGGAGATTAAACCTTTGTCCATTGATTCGTTTGCGAACGTTTTCGCCCATTCTGAGCGTTGCTTTTTTCCATTCCCGTTTTTTTTAACCAAAAAAGAAAGAAAGCAAAAGAAGCAGAACACTAATGTGCGTGAAATATGCCTCTTGAAACTGTCGTTTTGAAATATGGACGTCTTTTGAACTTTTTGGTTGATATATGACCCCAGGATTTGTTTTCAGGGCCGGTGTCATTTACAGGCCTGAAATGATTTGGAATATCCACTGACCATTAGCGCTGGGATTAAAGCTGCTGTTGTGTGAAACGGCCACAAGGTGGCAGCAGTTCTCCCTTAGCAAATCTGCTTACTAGGGCAACAGAGCCTCAATGGAAGCCGTGTTCTAGATTGGAATTTAGAATGGAATGTGCCAGGAGAAAGCCCCTCAAGTTTGTCTCACTACTTCTTGTTCGTGTTTTTAATTTAATTTTTAATTTTTTATTACAACAAGTTTGATTACATCGTTTGGCTTGTTGTAGGTGTGCAAGATGTGGTTCTTTTACACATATACATATGTCTGTTCTTCCTGGGACCCTTTTCCCATGTACGTTATGACAGAATGTTGAGTAGTCTTCTCTTGGCATTCCGTAGGTCTTTGGTGATTATATATTTCACCTGTGTTTGTATATGTCTCTTAACCCCAATATTGTAATGAATCCAATCCTCACACCTTTCCATTGGTGAACCATAAGTTTGTTTAATGAATCTGTGATTGCCCTTCTCCGTGGAAATATCTGCCCTGGTATCCGTTTTTAGGTAACACCTGTAAGTGATATCCTACGATATGTGTCTTTCACTTTCTGACTTACTACAAGTCACGTGATTACCTGTAGACTCATCTACGGGGCTGCAAATGGCATTGTGTCCTTTTTTTCCTTGGCTAATATTCTGTCTTAGCGAGGTCCATTTTCTGCAATGTGATTCCCTGAGGGCTGAGGATTAGCTGACCTGGGCAGCCTGACCCTGCCGGCAAGCCCTCCCCAGGTGTGCCTGGGTTGAGGTCAATAGAAACAGCACTCCAGGCAGCAATAGCCCCTGCAGCTGTGCCTGACTCCATATTCTCTGCCCCGTCAGCAGTCTCGGGGCTGTGCTGTTGGGTGGGTGTGAGGGTCCACGGCTTTGTTGGTGGCCCGGTGTGAGTGGGGCTCTGCTGGACTTTCTGCAGGAGTTGCCAGGCTGCCACTTGTAAAGAAGAGGATGTGTCACCCATAACTTCCGCTGGAATTTATCTCCGGGCTGAGGTGAGGAAGGAAAAAAAGGAGTGGGGGCCGGGACAGGAGGGGTATCTCAGGCAGGGAAATGGAAAGCTTCCAGAAGAGCGCCCGGGGCCAGGACCATCCTGGCTGGCCTGCAGGCACCAAGTTGGCCTGTGTGCTGTCGTTGGTGTGGCTCCACGACCCTTCCTCTAGGCTTTCAAGCCCTTGTACATATTCAGGTGTTTTACCTGGGAAGGGTGGGAACAGTTCAGCAACAGCTGGCCTGGGGCTCTGCTCACGTTTACTCACAGAGGCCCCGGCACGGTCCCCCAGCTTTGCAATGAGGACGCTCCTTGCGTGGAGGGGCCGGGCTGCTGGATGTATGGGAGACGATTCCCCACCTCTGACCAATTTCAGAATTGTTTACCGCTGGAGCAAGTGCCCTGATAGGGTTTTCCTCTGTATAACTGCTGGGTTCAGGATTTTTTTTTTCTTTTTTGGTTCAAGTTAGAATTTATTCATCTTTTATGTATTTATTGATATAAGCATGGAAATAATTCATTCATATAAATACATCTGTGTGAAGGGAAGAACTTTTTTCTGTTTTATTTTTAAATTTCATTTCTAAAAATTTTGAAGTTTAATTATATTTATTTTTCTATACAGCAGGTTATTATTAATTATTTATTTTATTCATATACATATATACAGGTCAATACCTATCTCCCAACTCATCTGACCACAACACCCCATGGCTTCCCCGACTTGGTGTCCATACGTTTGTTCTCTACCTCTGTTTCTCTATTTCTGCCCTGCAAACCTGTTCATCTGTACCATATATCTAGGTTCCACATACATGCATTAATACAGAATATTTGTTTTGCTCTTTATGACTTACTTCATTCTGTATGACAGTCTCTAGATCCACCGACTTCTCTACAAACAGCCCAGTTTCATTCCTTTTCATGGCTGAGTCATATCCCATTTTATATATGTACCACATCTTTATCCATTCGTCTGTCTGTGGGCATTTAGGTTGCTTCCATTACCTGGCTATTGTAAATAGTGCTGCAATGAACATTGTGGTGAATGTGTGATTTTGATTTATGGTTGTCTCTGGGTATATGCCCAGAAGTGGGATTGCCGGATCCTATGGTAATTCTATTTCTAGTTTCTTTAAGGAAACTCCATACTGTTCTCCATAGTGACTGTATCAATTTACCTTCCCACCAATAGTGGAAGAGGGTTCCTTTTGTCCACACCCTCCCCAGAATTTGTTGTTTGTAGATTTTCTGATGATGCCGAGTCTAACAGGTGTGAGGTGATACCTCATTGTCGTTTTGATTTGCATTTCTCTAATAATTAGAGGTGTTGAGCAGCTTTTCATGTGCGTCTTGGCCGTCTCTGTGACTTCTTTGAAGAAACGTCTATTTAGATCTTCTGCCCATTTTTGTATTGGGTTGTTTGTTTTATTAATATTAAGCTGCCTGAGCTGTTTATATATATTGGAGATTAAACCTTTGTCCATTGATTCGTTTGCGAACGTTTTCGCCCATTCTGAGCGTTGCTTTTTTCCATTCCCGTTTTTTTTAACCAAAAAAGAAAGAAAGCAAAAGAAGCAGAACACTAATGTGCGTGAAATATGCCTCTTGAAACTGTCGTTTTGAAATATGGACGTCTTTTGAACTTTTTGGTTGATATATGACCCCAGGATTTGTTTTCAGGGCCGGTGTCATTTACAGGCCTGAAATGATTTGGAATATCCACTGACCATTAGCGCTGGGATTAAAGCTGCTGTTGTGTGAAACGGCCACAAGGTGGCAGCAGTTCTCCCTTAGCAAATCTGCTTACTAGGGCAACAGAGCCTCAATGGAAGCCGTGTTCTAGATTGGAATTTAGAATGGAATGTGCCAGGAGAAAGCCCCTCAAGTTTGTCTCACTACTTCTTGTTCGTGTTTTTAATTTAATTTTTAATTTTTTATTACAGCAAGTTTGATTACATCGTTTGGCTTGTTGTAGGTGTGCAAGATGTGGTTCTTTTACACATATACATATGTCTGTTCTTCCTGGGACCCTTTTCCCATGTACGTTATGACAGAATGTTGAGTAGTCTTCTCTTGGCATTCCGTAGGTCTTTGGTGATTATATATTTCACCTGTGTTTGTATATGTCTCTTAACACCAATATCGTAATGAATCCAATCCTCACACCTTTCCATTGGTGAACCATAAGTTTGTTTAATGAATCTGTGATTGCCCTTCTCCGTGGAAATATCTGCCCTGGTATCCGTTTTTAGGTAACACCTGTAAGTGATATCCTAGGATATGTGTCTTTCACTTTCTGACTTACTACAAGTCACGTGATTACCTGTAGACTCATCTACGGGGCTGCAAATGGCATTGTGTCCTTTTTTTCCTTGGCTAATATTCTGTCTTAGTGAGGTCCATTTTCTGCAATGTGATTCCCTGAGGGCTGAGGATTAGCTGACCTGGGCAGCCTGACCCTGCCGGCAAGCCCTCCCCAGGTGTGCCTGGGTTGAGGTCAATAGAAACAGCACTCCAGGCAGCAATAGCCCCTGCAGCTGTGCCTGACTCCATATTCTCTGCCCCGTCAGCAGTCTCGGGGCTGTGCTGTTGGGTGGGTGTGAGGGTCCACGGCTTTGTTGGTGGCCCGGTGTGAGTGGGGCTCTGCTGGACTTTCTGCAGGAGTTGCCAGGCTGCCACTTGTAAAGAAGAGGATGTGTCACCCATAACTTCCGCTGGAATTTCTCTCCGGGCTGAGGTGAGGAAGGAAAAAAAGGAGTGGGGGCCGGGACAGGAGGGGTATCTCAGGCAGGGAAATGGAAAGCTTCCAGAAGAGCGCCCGGGGCCAGGACCATCCTGGCTGGCCTGCAGGCACCAAGTTGGCCTGCGTGCTGTCGCTGGTGTGGATCCACGACCCTTCCTCTAGGCTTTCAAGCCCTTGTACATATTCAGGTGTTTTACCTGGGAAGGGTGGGAACAGTTCAGCAACAGCTGGCCTGGGGCTCTGCTCACGTTTACTCACAGAGGCCCCGGCACGGTCCCCCAGCTTCGCAATGAGGACGCTCCTTGCGTGGAGGGGCTGGGCTGCTGGCTGTATGGGAGATGATTCCCCACCTCTGACCAATTTCAGAATTGTTTACCGCTGGAGCAAGTGCCCTGATAGGGTTTTCCTCTGTATAACTGCTGGGTTCAGGTTTTTTTTTTCTTTTTTGGTTCAACTTAGAATTTATTCATCTTTTATGTATTTATTGATATAAGCATGGAAATAATTCATTCATAGAAATACATCTGTGTGAAGGGAAGAACTTTTTTCTGTTTTATTTTTAAATTTCATTTCTAAAAATTTTGAAGTTTAATTATATTTATTTTTCTATACAGCAGGTTATTATTAGTTATCTATTTTATTCATATACATATATACAGGTGAATACCTATCTCCCAACTCATCTGACAACCAACAATCCATGGCTTCCCACACTTGGTGTCCATACGTTTGTTCTCTACCTCTTTTTCTCTATTTCTGCCCTGCAAACCTGTTCATCTGTACCATATATCTAGGTTCCACATACATGCATTAATACAGAATATTTGTTTTGCACTTTCTGACTTACTTCATTCTGTATGACAGTCTCTAGATCCACCGACTTCTCTACAAATAACCCAGTTTCATTCCTTTTCATGGCTGAGTCATATTCCATTTTATATATGTACCAAATCTTTATCCATTCGTCTGTCTGTGGGCATTTAGGTTGCTTCCATTAGCTGGCTATTGTAAATAGTGCTGCAATGAACATTGTGGTGAATGTGTGTTTTTGATTTATGGTTTTCTCTGGGTATATGCCCAGAAGTGGGATTGCTGGATCCTATGGTAATTCTATTTCTAGTTTCTTTAAGGAAACTCCATACTGTTCTCCATAGTGACTGTATCAATTTACCTTCCCACTAATAGTGGAAGAGGGTTCCTTTTGTCCACACCCTCCCCAGAATTTGTTGTTTGTAGATTTTCTGATGATGCCGATTCTAACAGGTGTGAGGTGATACCTCATTGTCGTTGTGATTTGCATTTCTCTAATAATTAGTGGTGTTGAGCAGCTTTTCATGTGCGTCTTGGCCGTCTCTGTGACTTCTTTGAAGAAACGTCTATTTAGATCTTCTGCCTTTATTTGTATTGGGTTGTTTGTTTTTTTAATATTAAGCTGCGTGAGCTGTTTATATATGTTGGAGATTAAACCATTGTCCATTGATTCGTTTGCGAACGTTTTGGCCCATTCTGAGGTTTGCCTTTTTCCATTCCCGTTTTTTTTAACCAAAAAAGAAAGACAGCAAAAGAAGCAGAACACTAATGTGCGTGAAATATGCCTCTTGAAACTGTCGTTTTGAAATATGGACGTCTTTTGAACTTTTTGGTCGATATATGACCCCAGGATTTGTTTTCAGGGCAGGTGTCATTTACAGGCCTGCAATGATTTGGAATATCCACTGACCATTAGCGCTGGGATTAAAGCTGCTGTTGTGTGAAACGGCCACAAGGTGGCAGCAGTTCTCCCTTAGCAAATCTGCTTACTAGGGCAACAGAGCCTCAATGGAAGCCGTGTTCTAGATTGGAATTTAGAATGGAATGTGCCAGGAGAAAGCCCCTCAAGTTTGTCTCACTACTTCTTGTTCGTGTTTTTAATTTAATTTTTAATTTTTTATTACAGCAAGTTTGATTACATCATTTGGCTTGTTGTAGGTGTGCAAGATGTGGTTCTTTTACACATATACATATGTCTGTTCTTCCTGGGACCCTTTTCCCATGTACGTTATGACAGAATGTTGAGTAGTCTTCTCTTGGCATTCCGTAGGTCTTTGGTGATTATATATTTCACCTGTGTTTGTATATGTCTCTTAACACCAATATCGTAATGAATCCAATCCTCACACCTTTCCATTGGTGAACCATAAGTTTGTTTAATGAATCTGTGATTGCCCTTCTCCGTGGAAATATCTGCCCTGGTATCCGTTTTTAGGTAACACCTATAAGTGATATCCTACGATATGTGTCTTTCACTTTCTGACTTACTACAAGTCACGTGATTACCTGTAGACTCATCTACGGGGCTGCAAATGGCATTGTGTCCTTTTTTTCCTTGGCTAATATTCTGTCTTAGCGAGGTCCATTTTCTGCAATGTGATTCCCTGAGGGCTGAGGATTAGCTGACCTGGGCAGCCTGACCCTGCTGGCAAGCCCTCCCCAGGTGTGCCTGGGTTGAGGTCAATAGAAACAGCACTCCAGGCAGCAATAGCCCCTGCAGCTGTGCCTGACTCCATATTCTCTGCCCCGTCAGCAGTCTCGGGGCTGTGCTGGTGGGTGGGTGTGAGGGTCCACGGCTTTGTTGGTGGCCCGGTGTGAGTGGGGCTCTGCTGGACTTTCTGCAGGAGTTGCCAGGCTGCCACTTGTAAAGAAGAGGATGTGTCACCCATAACTTCCGCTGGAATTTCTCTCCGGGCTGAGGTGAGGAAGGAAAAAAAGGAGTGAGGGCCGGGACAGGAGGGGTATCTCAGGCAGGGAAATGGAAAGCTTCCAGAAGAGCGCCCGGGGCGAGGACCATCCTGGCTTGCCTGCAGGCACCAAGTTGGCCGGCGTGCTGTCGCTGGTGTGGCTCCACGACCCTTCCTCTAGGCTTTCAAGCCCTTGTTCATATTCAGGTGTTTTACCTGGGAAGGGTGGGAACAGTTCAGCAACAGCTGGCCTGGGGCTCTGCTCACGTTTACTCACAGAGGCCCCGGCACGGTCCCCCAGCTTCGCAATGAGGACGCTCCTTGCGTGGAGGGGCCGGGCTGCTGGCTGTATGGGAGATGATTCCCCACCTCTGACCAATTTCAGAATTGTTTACCGCTGGAGCAGGTGCCCTGATAGGGTTTTCCTCTGTATAACTGCTGGGTTCAGGTTTTTTTTTTCTTTTTTGGTTCAACTTAGAATTTATTCATCTTTTATGTATTTATTGATATAAGCATGGAAATAATTCATTCATAGAAATACATCTGTGTGAAGGGAAGAACTTTTTTCTGTTTTATTTTTAAATTTCATTTCTAAAAATTTTGAAGTTTAATTATATTTATTTTTCTATACAGCAGGTTATTATTAGTTATCTATTTTATTCATATACATATATACAGGTGAATACCTATCTCCCAACTCATCTGACAACCAACAATCCATGGCTTCCCACACTTGGTGTCCATACGTTTGTTCTCTACCTCTTTTTCTCTATTTCTGCCCTGCAAACCTGTTCATCTGTACCATATATCTAGGTTCCACATACATGCATTAATACAGAATATTTGTTTTGCACTTTCTGACTTACTTCATTCTGTATGACAGTCTCTAGATCCACCGACTTCTCTACAAATAACCCAGTTTCATTCCTTTTCATGGCTGAGTCATATTCCATTTTATATATGTACCAAATCTTTATCCATTCGTCTGTCTGTGGGCATTTAGGTTGCTTCCATTAGCTGGCTATTGTAAATAGTGCTGCAATGAACATTGTGGTGAATGTGTGTTTTTGATTTATGGTTTTCTCTGGGTATATGCCCAGAAGTGGGATTGCTGGATCCTATGGTAATTCTATTTCTAGTTTCTTTAAGGAAACTCCATACTGTTCTCCATAGTGACTGTATCAATTTACCTTCCCACTAATAGTGGAAGAGGGTTCCTTTTGTCCACACCCTCCCCAGAATTTGTTGTTTGTAGATTTTCTGATGATGCCGATTCTAACAGGTGTGAGGTGATACCTCATTGTCGTTGTGATTTGCATTTCTCTAATAATTAGTGGTGTTGAGCAGCTTTTCATGTGCGTCTTGGCCGTCTCTGTGACTTCTTTGAAGAAACGTCTATTTAGATCTTCTGCCTTTATTTGTATTGGGTTGTTTGTTTTTTTAATATTAAGCTGCGTGAGCTGTTTATATATGTTGGAGATTAAACCATTGTCCATTGATTCGTTTGCGAACGTTTTGGCCCATTCTGAGGTTTGCCTTTTTCCATTCCCGTTTTTTTTAACCAAAAAAGAAAGACAGCAAAAGAAGCAGAACACTAATGTGCGTGAAATATGCCTCTTGAAACTGTCGTTTTGAAATATGGACGTCTTTTGAACTTTTTGGTCGATATATGACCCCAGGATTTGTTTTCAGGGCAGGTGTCATTTACAGGCCTGCAATGATTTGGAATATCCACTGACCATTAGCGCTGGGATTAAAGCTGCTGTTGTGTGAAACGGCCACAAGGTGGCAGCAGTTCTCCCTTAGCAAATCTGCTTACTAGGGCAACAGAGCCTCAATGGAAGCCGTGTTCTAGATTTGAATTTAGAATGGAATGTGCCAGGAGAAAGCCCCTCAAGTTTGTCTCACTACTTCTTGTTCGTGTTTTTAATTTAATTTTTAATTTTTTATTACAGCAAGTTTGATTACATCATTTGGCTTGTTGTAGGTGTGCAAGATGTGGTTCTTTTACACATATACATATGTCTGTTCTTCCTGGGACCCTTTTCCCATGTACGTTATGACAGAATGTTGAGTAGTCTTCTGTTGGCATTCCGTAGGTTTTTGGTGATTATATATTTCACCTGTGTTTGTATATGTCTCTTAACACCAATATCGTAATGAATCCAATCCTCACACCTTTCCATTGGTGAACCATAAGTTTGTTTAATGAATCTGTGATTGCCCTTCTCCGTGGAAATATCTGCCCTGGTATCCGTTTTTAGGTAACACCTGTAAGTGATATCCTACGATATGTGTCTTTCACTTTCTGACTTACTACAAGTCACGTGATTACCTGTAGACTCATCTACGGGGCTGCAAATGGCATTGTGTCCGTTTTTTCCTTGGCTAATATTCTGTCTTAGCGAGGTCCATTTTCTGCAATGTGATTCCCTGAGGGCTGAGGATTAGCTGACCTGGGCAGCCTGACCCTGCCGGCAAGCCCTCCCCAGGTGTGCCTGGGTTGAGGTCAATAGAAACAGCACTCCAGGCAGCAATAGCCCCTGCAGCTGTGCCTGACTCCATATTCTCTGCCCCGTCAGCAGTCTCGGGGCTGTGCTGGTGGGTGGGTGTGAGGGTCCATGGCTTTGTTGGTGGCCCGGTGTGAGTGGGGCTCTGCTGGACTTTCTGCAGTAGTTGCCAGGCTGCCACTTGTAAAGAAGAGGATGTGTCACCCATAACTTCCGCTGGAATTTCTCTCCGGGCTGAGGTGAGGAAGGAAAAAAAGGAGTGGGGGCCGGGACAGGAGGGGTATCTCAGGCAGGGAAATGGAAAGCTTCCAGAAGAGCGCCCGGGGCCAGGACCATCCTGGCTGGCCTGCAGGCACCAAGTTGGCCTGCGTGCTGTCGCTGGTGTGGCTCCTCGACCCTTCCTCTAGGCTTTTAAGCCCTTGTACATATTCAGGTGTTTTACCTGGGAAGGGTGGGAACAGTTCAGCAACAGCTGGCCTGGGGCTCTGCTCACGTTTACTCACAGAGGCCCCGGCACGGTCCCCCAGCTTTGCAATGAGGACGCTCCTTGCGTGGAGGGGCCGGGCTGCTGGCTGTATGGGAGATGATTCCCCACCTCTGACCAATTTCAGAATTTTTTACCGCTGGAGCGAGTGACCTGATAGGGTTTTCCTCTGTATAACTGCTGGGTTCAGGTTTTTTTTTTTCTTTTTTGGTTCAAGTTAGAATTTATTCATCTTTTATGTATTTATTGATATAAGCATGGAAATAATTCATTCATAGAAATACATCTGTGTGAAGGGAAGAACTTTTTTCTGTTTTATTTTTAAATTTCATTTCTAAAAATTTTGAAGTTTAATTATATTTATTTTTCTATACAGCAGGTTATTATTAATTATTTATTTTATTCATATACATATATACAGGTCAATACCTATCTCCCAACTCATCTGACCACAACACCCCATGGCTTCCCCGACTTGGTGTCCATACGTTTGTTCTCTACCTCTGTTTCTCTATTTCTGCCCTGCAAACCTGTTCATCTGTACCATATATCTAGGTTCCACATACATGCATTAATACAGAATATTTGTTTTGCTCTTTCTGACTTACTTCATTCTGTATGACAGTCTCTAGATCCACTGACTTCTCTACAAACAACCCAGTTTCATTCCTTTTCATGGCTGAGTCATATCCCATTTTATATATGTACCACATCTTTATCCATTCGTCTGTCTGTGGGCATTTAGGTTGCTTCCATTACCTGGCTATTGTAAATAGTGCTGCAATGAACATTGTGGTGAATGTGTGATTTTGATTTATGGTTTTCTCTGGGTATATGCCCAGAAGTGGGATTGCTGGATCCTATGGTAATTCTATTTCTAGTTTCTTTAAGGAAACTCCATACTGTTCTCCATAGTGACTGTATCAATTTACCTTCCCACCAATAGTGGAAGAGGGTTCCTTTTGTCCACACCCTCCCCAGAATTTGTTGTTTGTAGATTTTCTGATGATGCCGAGTCTAACAGGTGTGAGGTGATACCTCATTGTCGTTTTGATTTGCATTTCTCTAATAATTAGAGGTGTTGAGCAGCTTTTCATGTGCGTCTTGGCCGTCTCTGTGACTTCTTTGAAGAAACGTCTATTTAGATCTTCTGCCCATTTTTGTATTGGGTTGTTTGTTTTATTAATATTAAGCTGCCTGAGCTGTTTATATATATTGGAGATTAAACCTTTGTCCATTGATTCGTTTGCGAACGTTTTCGCCCATTCTGAGCGTTGCTTTTTTCCATTCCCGTTTTTTTTAACCAAAAAAGAAAGAAAGCAAAAGAAGCAGAACACTAATGTGCGTGAAATATGCCTCTTGAAACTGTCGTTTAGAAATATGGACGTCTTTTGAACTTTTTGGTTGATATATGACCCCAGGATTTGTTTTCATGGCCGGTGTCATTTACAGGCCTGAAATGATTTGGAATATCCCCTGACCATTAGCGCTGGGATTAAAGCTGCTGTTGTGTGAAACGGCCACAAGGTGGCAGCAGTTCTCCCTTAGCAAATCTGCTTACTAGGGCAACAGAGCCTCAATGGAAGCCGTGTTCTAGATTGGAATTTAGAATGGAATGTGCCAGGAGAAAGCCCCTCAAGTTTGTCTCACTACTTCTTGTTCGTGTTTTTAATTTAATTTTTAATTTTTTATTACAACAAGTTTGATTACATCGTTTGGCTTGTTGTAGGTGTGCAAGATGTGGTTCTTTTACACATATACATATGTCTGTTCTTCCTGGGACCCTTTTCCCATGTACGTTATGACAGAATGTTGAGTAGTCTTCTCTTGGCATTCCGTAGGTCTTTGGTGATTATATATTTCACCTGTGTTTGTATATGTCTCTTAACCCCAATATCGTAATGAATCCAATCCTCACACATTTCCATTGGTGAACCATAAGTTTGTTTAATGAATCTGTGATTGCCCTTCTCCGTGGAAATATCTGCCCTGGTATCCGTTTTTAGGTAACACCTGTAAGTGATATCCTACGATATGTGTCTTTCACTTTCTGACTTACTACAAGTCACGTGATTACCTGTAGACTCATCTACGGGGCTGCAAATGGCATTGTGTCCTTTTTTTCCTTGGCTAATATTCTGTCTTAGCGAGGTCCATTTTCTGCAATGTGATTCCCTGAGGGCTGAGGATTAGCTGACCTGGGCAGCCTGACCCTGCCGGCAAGCCCTCCCCAGGTGTGCCTGGGTTGAGGTCAATAGAAACAGCACTCCAGGCAGCAATAGCCCCTGCAGCTGTGCCTGACTCCATATTCTCTGCCCCGTCAGCAGTCTCGGGGCTGTGCTGTTGGGTGGGTGTGAGGGTCCACGGCTTTGTTGGTGGCCCGGTGTGAGTGGGCTCTGCTGGACTTTCTGCAGGAGTTGCCAGGCTGCCACTTGTAAAGAAGAGGATGTGTCACCCATAACTTCCGCTGGAATTTCTCTCCGGGCTGAGGTGAGGAAGGAAAAAAAGGAGTGGGGGCCGGGACAGGAGGGGTATCTCAGGCAGGGAAATGGAAAGCTTCCAGAAGAGCGCCCGGGGCCAGGACCATCCTGGCTGGCCTGCAGGCACCAAGTTGGCCTGTGTGCTGTCGCTGGTGTGGCTCCACGACCCTTCCTCTAGGCTTTCAAGCCCTTGTACATATTCAGGTGTTTTACCTGGGAAGGGTGGGAACAGTTCAGCAACAGCTGGCCTGGGGCTCTGCTCACGTTTACTCACAGAGGCCCCGGCACGGTCCCCCAGCTTTGCAATGAGGACGCTCCTTGCGTGGAGGGGCCGGGCTGCTGGATGTATGGGAGACGATTCCCCACCTCTGACCAATTTCAGAATTGTTTACCGCTGGAGCAAGTGCCCTGATAGGGTTTTCCTCTGTATAACTGCTGGGTTCAGGATTTTTTTTTTCTTTTTTGGTTCAAGTTAGAATTTATTCATCTTTTATGTATTTATTGATATAAGCATGGAAATAATTCATTCATATAAATACATCTGTGTGAAGGGAAGAACTTTTTTCTGTTTTATTTTTAAATTTCATTTCTAAAAATTTTGAAGTTTAATTATATTTATTTTTCTATACAGCAGGTTATTATTAATTATTTATTTTATTCATATACATATATACAGGTCAATACCTATCTCCCAACTCATCTGACCACAACACCCCATGGCTTCCCCGACTTGGTGTCCATACGTTTGTTCTCTACCTCTGTTTCTCTATTTCTGCCCTGCAAACCTGTTCATCTGTACCATATATCTAGGTTCCACATACATGCATTAATACAGAATATTTGTTTTGCTCTTTATGACTTACTTCATTCTGTATGACAGTCTCTAGATCCACCAACTTCTCTACAAACAGCCCAGTTTCATTCCTTTTCATGGCTGAGTCATATCCCATTTTATATATGTACCACATCTTTATCCATTCGTCTGTCTGTGGGCATTTAGGTTGCTTCCATTACCTGGCTATTGTAAATAGTGCTGCAATGAACATTGTGGTGAATGTGTGATTTTGATTTATGGTTGTCTCTGGGTATATGCCCAGAAGTGGGATTGCCGGATCCTATGGTAATTCTATTTCTAGTTTCTTTAAGGAAACTCCATACTGTTCTCCATAGTGACTGTATCAATTTACCTTCCCACCAATAGTGGAAGAGGGTTCCTTTTGTCCACACCCTCCCCAGAATTTGTTGTTTGTAGATTTTCTGATGATGCCGAGTCTAACAGGTGTGAGGTGATACCTCATTGTCGTTTTGATTTGCATTTCTCTAATAATTAGAGGTGTTGAGCAGCTTTTCATGTGCGTCTTGGCCGTCTCTGTGACTTATTTGAAGAAACGTCTATTTAGATCTTCTGCCCATTTTTGTATTGGGTTGTTTGTTTTATTAATATTAAGCTGCCTGAGCTGTTTATATATATTGGAGATTAAACCTTTGTCCATTGATTCGTTTGCGAACGTTTTCGCCCATTCTGAGAGTTGCTTTTTTCCATTCCCGTTTTTTTTAACCAAAAAAGAAAGAAAGCAAAAGAAGCAGAACACTAATGTGCGTGAAATATGCCTCTTGAAACTGTCGTTTTGAAATATGGACGTCTTTTGAACTTTTTGGTTGATATATGACCCCAGGATTTGTTTTCAGGGCCGGTGTCATTTACAGGCCTGAAATGATTTGGAATATCCACTGACCAGTAGCGCTGGGATTAAAGCTGCTGTTGTGTGAAATGGCCACAAGGTGGCAGCAGTTCTCCCTTAGCAAATCTGCTTACTAGGGCAACAGAGCCTCAATGGAAGCCGTGTTCTAGATTGGAATTTAGAATGGAATGTGCCAGGAGAAAGCCCCTCAAGTTTGTCTCACTACTTCTTGTTCGTGTTTTTAATTTAATTTTTAATTTTTTATTACAGCAAGTTTGATTACGTCGTTTGGCTTGTTGTAGGTGTGCAAGATGTGGTTCTTTTACACATATACATATGTCTGTTCTTCCTGGGACCCTTTTCCCATGTACATTATGACAGAATGTTGAGTAGTCTTCTCTTGGCATTCCGTAGGTCTTTGGTGATTATATATTTCACCTGTGTTTGTATATGTCTCTTAACACCAATATCGTAATGAATCCAATCCTCACACCTTTCCATTGGTGAACCATAAGTTTGTTTAATGAATCTGTGATTGCCCTTCTCCGTGGAAATATCTGCCCTGGTATCCGTTTTTAGGTAACACCTGTAAGTGATATCCTAGGATATGTGTCTTTCACTTTCTGACTTACTACAAGTCACGTGATTACCTGTAGACTCATCTACGGGGCTGCAAATGGCATTGTGTCCTTTTTTTCCTTGGCTAATATTCTGTCTTAGTGAGGTCCATTTTCTGCAATGTGATTCCCTGAGGGCTGAGGATTAGCTGATCTGGGCAGCCTGACCCTGCCGGCAAGCCCTCCCCAGGTGTGCCTGGGTTGAGGTCAATAGAAACAGCACTCCAGGCAGCAATAGCCCCTGCAGCTGTGCCTGACTCCATATTCTCTGCCCCGTCAGCAGTCTCGGGGCTGTGCTGTTGGGTGGGTGTGAGGGTCCACGGCTTTGTTGGTGGCCCGGTGTGAGTGGGGCTCTGCTGGACTTTCTGCAGGAGTTGCCAGGCTGCCACTTGTAAAGAAGAGGATGTGTCACCCATAACTTCCGCTGGAATTTCTCTCCGGGCTGAGGTGAGGAAGGAAAAAAAGGAGTGGGGGCCGGGACAGGAGGGGTATCTCAGGCAGGGAAATGGAAAGCTTCCAGAAGAGCGCCCGGGGCCAGGACCATCCTGGCTGGCCTGCAGGCACCAAGTTGGCCTGCGTGCTGTCGCTGGTGTGGATCCACGACCCTTCCTCTAGGCTTTCAAGCCCTTGTACATATTCAGGTGTTTTACCTGGGAAGGGTGGGAACAGTTCAGCAACAGCTGGCCTGGGGCTCTGCTCACGTTTACTCACAGAGGCCCCGGCACGGTGCCCCAGCTTTGCAATGAGGACGCTCCTTGCGTGGAGGGGCCGGGCTGCTGCCTGTATGGGGGATGATTCCCCACCTCTGACCAATTTCAGAATTGTTTACTGCTGGAGCAAGTGCCCTGATAGGGTTTTCCTCTGTATAACTGCTGGGTTCAGGATTTTTTTTTCTTTTTTGGTTCAAGTTAGAATTTATTCATCTTTTATGTATTTATTGATATAAGCATGGAAATAATTCATTCATAGAAATACATCTGTGTGAAGGGAAGAACTTTTTTCTGTTTTATTTTTAATTTCATTTCTAAAAATTTTGAAGTTTAATTATATTTATTTTTCTATACAGCAGGTTATTATTAATTATTTATTTTATTCATATACATATATACAGGTCAATACCTATCTCCCAACTCATCTGACCACAACACCCCATGGCTTCCCCGACTTGGTGTCCATACGTTTGTTCTCTACCTCTGTTTCTCTATTTCTGCCCTGCAAACCTGTTCATCTGTACCATATATCTAGGTTCCACATACATGCATTAATACAGAATATTTGTTTTGCTCTTTCTGACTTACTTCATTCTGTATGACAGTCTCTAGATCCACCGACTTCTCTACAAACAACCCAGTTTCATTCCTTTTCATGGCTGAGTCATATCCCATTTTATATATGTACCACATCTTTATCCATTCGTCTGTCTGTGGGCATTTAGGTTGCTTCCAAAACCTGGCTATTGTAAATAGTGCTGCAATGAACATTGTGGTGAATGTGTGATTTTGATTTATGGTTTTCTCTGGGTATATGCCCAGAAGTGGGATTGCTGGATCCTATGGTAATTCTATTTCTAGTTTCTTTAAGGAAACTCCATACTGTTCTCCATAGTGACTGTATCAATTTACCTTCCCACCAATAGTGGAAGAGGGTTCCTTTTGTCCACACCCTCCCCAGAATTTGTTGTTTGTAGATTTTCTGATGATGCCGAGTCTAACAGGTGTGAGGTGATACCTCATTGTCGTTTTGATTTGCATTTCTCTAATAATTAGAGGTGTTGAGCAGCTTTTCATGTGCGTCTTGGCCGTCTCTGTGACTTCTTTGAAGAAACGTCTATTTAGATCTTCTGCCCATTTTTGTATTGGGTTGTTTGTTTTATTAATATTAAGCTGCCTGAGCTGTTTATATATATTGGAGATTAAACCTTTGTCCATTGATTCGTTTGCGAACGTTTTCGCCCATTCTGAGCGTTGCTTTTTTCCATTCCCGTTTTTTTTAACCAAAAAAGAAAGAAAGCAAAAGAAGCAGAACACTAATGTGCGTGAAATATGCCTCTTGAAACTGTCGTTTAGAAATATGGACGTCTTTTGAACTTTTTGGTTGATATATGACCCCAGGATTTGTTTTCATGGCCGGTGTCATTTACAGGCCTGAAATGATTTGGAATATCCCCTGACCATTAGCGCTGGGATTAAAGCTGCTGTTGTGTGAAACGGCCACAAGGTGGCAGCAGTTCTCCCTTAGCAAATCTGCTTACTAGGGCAACAGAGCCTCAATGGAAGCCGTGTTCTAGATTGGAATTTAGAATGGAATGTGCCAGGAGAAAGCCCCTCAAGTTTGTCTCACTACTTCTTGTTCGTGTTTTTAATTTAATTTTTAATTTTTTATTACAACAAGTTTGATTACATCGTTTGGCTTGTTGTAGGTGTGCAAGATGTGGTTCTTTTACACATATACATATGTCTGTTCTTCCTGGGACCCTTTTCCCATGTACGTTATGACAGAATGTTGAGTAGTCTTCTCTTGGCATTCCGTAGGTCTTTGGTGATTATATATTTCACCTGTGTTTGTATATGTCTCTTAACCCCAATATTGTAATGAATCCAATCCTCACACCTTTCCATTGGTGAACCATAAGTTTGTTTAATGAATCTGTGATTGCCCTTCTCCGTGGAAATATCTGCCCTGGTATCCGTTTTTAGGTAACACCTGTAAGTGATATCCTACGATATGTGTCTTTCACTTTCTGACTTACTACAAGTCACGTGATTACCTGTAGACTCATCTACGGGGCTGCAAATGGCATTGTGTCCTTTTTTTCCTTGGCTAATATTCTGTCTTAGCGAGGTCCATTTTCTGCAATGTGATTCCCTGAGGGCTGAGGATTAGCTGACCTGGGCAGCCTGACCCTGCCGGCAAGCCCTCCCCAGGTGTGCCTGGGTTGAGGTCAATAGAAACAGCACTCCAGGCAGCAATAGCCCCTGCAGCTGTGCCTGACTCCATATTCTCTGCCCCGTCAGCAGTCTCGGGGCTGTGCTGTTGGGTGGGTGTGAGGGTCCACGGCTTTGTTGGTGGCCCGGTGTGAGTGGGGCTCTGCTGGACTTTCTGCAGGAGTTGCCAGGCTGCCACTTGTAAAGAAGAGGATGTGTCACCCATAACTTCCGCTGGAATTTCTCTCCGGGCTGAGGTGAGGAAGGAAAAAAAGGAGTGGGGGCCGGGACAGGAGGGGTATCTCAGGCAGGGAAATGGAAAGCTTCCAGAAGAGCGCCCGGGGCCAGGACCATCCTGGCTGGCCTGCAGGCACCAAGTTGGCCTGTGTGCTGTCGCTGGTGTGGCTCCACGACCCTTCCTCTAGGCTTTCAAGCCCTTGTACATATTCAGGTGTTTTACCTGGGAAGGGTGGGAACAGTTCAGCAACAGCTGGCCTGGGGCTCTGCTCACGTTTACTCACAGAGGCCCCGGCACGGTCCCCCAGCTTTGCAATGAGGACGCTCCTTGCGTGGAGGGGCCGGGCTGCTGGATGTATGGGAGACGATTCCCCACCTCTGACCAATTTCAGAATTGTTTACCGCTGGAGCAAGTGCCCTGATAGGGTTTTCCTCTGTATAACTGCTGGGTTCAGGATTTTTTTTTTCTTTTTTGGTTCAAGTTAGAATTTATTCATCTTTTATGTATTTATTGATATAAGCATGGAAATAATTCATTCATATAAATACATCTGTGTGAAGGGAAGAACTTTTTTCTGTTTTATTTTTAAATTTCATTTCTAAAAATTTTGAAGTTTAATTATATTTATTTTTCTATACAGCAGGTTATTATTAATTATTTATTTTATTCATATACATATATACAGGTCAATACCTATCTCCCAACTCATCTGACCACAACACCCCATGGCTTCCCCGACTTGGTGTCCATACGTTTGTTCTCTACCTCTGTTTCTCTATTTCTGCCCTGCAAACCTGTTCATCTGTACCATATATCTAGGTTCCACATACATGCATTAATACAGAATATTTGTTTTGCTCTTTATGACTTACTTCATTCTGTATGACAGTCTCTAGATCCACCGACTTCTCTACAAACAGCCCAGTTTCATTCCTTTTCATGGCTGAGTCATATCCCATTTTATATATGTACCACATCTTTATCCATTCGTCTGTCTGTGGGCATTTAGGTTGCTTCCATTACCTGGCTATTGTAAATAGTGCTGCAATGAACATTGTGGTGAATGTGTGATTTTGATTTATGGTTGTCTCTGGGTATATGCCCAGAAGTGGGATTGCCGGATCCTATGGTAATTCTATTTCTAGTTTCTTTAAGGAAACTCCATACTGTTCTCCATAGTGACTGTATCAATTTACCTTCCCACCAATAGTGGAAGAGGGTTCCTTTTGTCCACACCCTCCCCAGAATTTGTTGTTTGTAGATTTTCTGATGATGCCGAGTCTAACAGGTGTGAGGTGATACCTCATTGTCGTTTTGATTTGCATTTCTCTAATAATTAGAGGTGTTGAGCAGCTTTTCATGTGCGTCTTGGCCGTCTCTGTGACTTCTTTGAAGAAACGTCTATTTAGATCTTCTGCCCATTTTTGTATTGGGTTGTTTGTTTTATTAATATTAAGCTGCCTGAGCTGTTTATATATATTGGAGATTAAACCTTTGTCCATTGATTCGTTTGCGAACGTTTTCGCCCATTCTGAGCGTTGCTTTTTTCCATTCCCGTTTTTTTTAACCAAAAAAGAAAGAAAGCAAAAGAAGCAGAACACTAATGTGCGTGAAATATGCCTCTTGAAACTGTCGTTTTGAAATATGGACGTCTTTTGAACTTTTTGGTTGATATATGACCCCAGGATTTGTTTTCAGGGCCGGTGTCATTTACAGGCCTGAAATGATTTGGAATATCCACTGACCATTAGCGCTGGGATTAAAGCTGCTGTTGTGTGAAATGGCCACAAGGTGGCAGCAGTTCTCCCTTAGCAAATCTGCTTACTAGGGCAACAGAGCCTCAATGGAAGCCGTGTTCTAGATTGGAATTTAGAATGGAATGTGCCAGGAGAAAGCCCCTCAAGTTTGTCTCACTACTTCTTGTTCGTGTTTTTAATTTAATTTTTAATTTTTTATTACAGCAAGTTTGATTACATCGTTTGGCTTGTTGTAGGTGTGCAAGATGTGGTTCTTTTACACATATACATATGTCTGTTCTTCCTGGGACCCTTTTCCCATGTACGTTATGACAGAATGTTGAGTAGTCTTCTCTTGGCATTCCGTAGGTCTTTGGTGATTATATATTTCACCTGTGTTTGTATATGTCTCTTAACACCAATATCGTAATGAATCCAATCCTCACACCTTTCCATTGGTGAACCATAAGTTTGTTTAATGAATCTGTGATTGCCCTTCTCCGTGGAAATATCTGCCCTGGTATCCGTTTTTAGGTAACACCTGTAAGTGATATCCTACGATATGTGTCTTTCACTTTCTGACTTACTACAAGTCACGTGATTACCTGTAGACTCATCTACGGGGCTGCAAATGGCATTGTGTCCTTTTTTTCCTTGGCTAATATTCTGTCTTAGTGAGGTCCATTTTCTGCAATGTGATTCCCTGAGGGCTGAGGATTAGCTGACCTGGGCAGCCTGACCCTGCCGGCAAGCCCTCCCCAGGTGTGCCTGGGTTGAGGTCAATAGAAACAGCACTCCAGGCAGCAATAGCCCCTGCAGCTGTGCCTGACTCCATATTCTCTGCCCCGTCAGCAGTCTCGGGGCTGTGCTGTTGGGTGGGTGTGAGGGTCCACGGCTTTGTTGGTGGCCCGGTGTGAGTGGGGCTCTGCTGGACTTTCTGCAGGAGTTGCCAGGCTGCCACTTGTAAAGAAGAGGATGTGTCACCCATAACTTCCGCTGGAATTTCTCTCCGGGCTGAGGTGAGGAAGGAAAAAAAGGAGTGAGGGCCGGGACAGGAGGGGTATCTCAGGCAGGGAAATGGAAAGCTTCCAGAAGAGTGCCCGGGGCCAGGACCATCCTGGCTGGCCTGCAGGCACCAAGTTGGCCTGCGTGCTGTCGCTGGTGTGGATCCACGACCCTTCCTCTAGGCTTTCAAGCCCTTGTACATATTCAGGTGTTTTACCTGGGAAGGGTGGGAACAGTTCAGCAACAGCTGGCCTGGGGCTCTGCTCACGTTTACTCACAGAGGCCCCGGCACGGTGCCCCAGCTTTGCAATGAGGACGCTCCTTGCGTGGAGGGGCCGGGCTGCTGGCTGTATGGGGGATGATTCCCCACCTCTGACCAATTTCAGAATTGTTTACTGCTGGAGCAAGTGCCCTGATAGGGTTTTCCTCTGTATAACTGCTGGGTTCAGGATTTTTTTTTCTTTTTTGGTTCAAGTTAGAATTTATTCATCTTTTATGTATTTATTGATATAAGCATGGAAATAATTCATTCATAGAAATACATCTGTGTGAAGGGAAGAACTTTTTTCTGTTTTATTTTTAAATTTCATTTCTAAAAATTTTGAAGTTTAATTATATTTATTTTTCTATACAGCAGGTTATTATTAATTATTTATTTTATTCATATACATATATACAGGTCAATACCTATCTCCCAACTCATCTGACCACAACACCCCATGGCTTCCCCGACTTGGTGTCCATACGTTTGTTCTCTACCTCTGTTTCTCTATTTCTGCCCTGCAAACCTGTTCATCTGTACCATATATCTAGGTTCCACATACATGCATTAATACAGAATATTTGTTTTGCTCTTTCTGACTTACTTCATTCTGTATGACAGTCTCTAGATCCACCGACTTCTCTACAAACAACCCAGTTTCATTCCTTTTCATGGCTGAGTCATATCCCATTTTATATATGTACCACATCTTTATCCATTCGTCTGTCTGTGGGCATTTAGGTTGCTTCCATTACCTGGCTATTGTAAATAGTGCTGCAATGAACATTGTGGTGAATGTGTGTTTTTGATTTATGGTTGTCTCTGGGTATATGCCCAGAAGTGGGATTGCTGGATCCTATGGTAATTCTATTTCTAGTTTCTTTAAGGAAACTCCATACTGTTCTCCATAGTGACTGTATCAATTTACCTTCCCACCAATAGTGGAAGAGGGCTCCTTTTGTCCACACCCTCCCCAGAATTTGTTGTTTGTAGATTTTCTGATGATGCCGAGTCTAACAGGTGTGAGGTGATACCTCATTGTCGTTTTGATTTGCATTTCCCTAATAATTAGTGGTGTTGAGCAGCTTTTCATGTGCGTCTTGGCCGTCTCTGTGACTTCTTTGAAGAAAAGTGTATTTAGATCTGCTGCCCATTTTTTTATTGGGGTGTTTGTTTTATTAATATTAAGCTGCCTGAGCTGTTTATATATATTGGAGATTAAACCTTTGTCCATTGATTCGTTTGCGAACGTTTTCGCCCATTCTGAGGGTTGCCTTTTTCCATTCCCGTTTTTTTTAACCAAAAAAGAAAGACAGCAAAAGAAGCAGAACACTAATGTGCGTGAAATATGCCTCTTGAAACTGTCGTTTTGAAATATGGACGTCTTTTGAACTTTTTGGTCGATATATGACCCCAGGATTTGTTTTCAGGGCAGGTGTCATTTACAGGCCTGCAATGATTTGGAATATCCACTGACCATTAGCGCTGGGATTAAAGCTGCTGTTGTGTGAAACGGCCACAAGGTGGCAGCAGTTCTCCCTTAGCAAATCTGCTTACTAGGGCAACAGAGCCTCAATGGAAGCCGTGTTCTAGATTGGAATTTAGAATGGAATGTGCCAGGAGAAAGCCCCTCAAGTTTGTCTCACTACTTCTTGTTCGTGTTTTTAATTTAATTTTTTATTTTTTATTACAACAAGTTTGATTACATCGTTTGGCTTGTTGTAGGTGTGCAAGATGTGGTTCTTTTACACATATACATATGTCTGTTCTTCCTGGGACCCTTTTCCCATGTACGTTATGACAGAATGTTGAGTAGTCTTCTCTTGGCATTCCGTAGGTCTTTGGTGATTATATATTTCACCTGTGTTTGTATATGTCTCTTAACACCAATATCGTAATGAATCCAATCCTCACACCTTTCCATTGGTGAACCATAAGTTTGTTTAATGAATCTGTTATTGCCCTTCTCCGTGGAAATATCTGCCCTGGTATCCGTTTTTAGGTAACACCTATAAGTGATATCCTACGATATGTGTCTTTCACTTTCTGACTTACTACAAGTCACGTGATTACCTGTAGACTCATCTACGGGGCTGCAAATGGCATTGTGCCCTTTTTTTCCTTGGCTAATATTCTGTCTTAGCGAGGTCCATTTTCTGCAATGTGATTCCCTGAGGGCTGAGGATTAGCTGACCTGGACAGCCTGACCCTGCCGGCAAGCCCTCCCCAGGTGTGCCTGGTTTGAGGTCGATAGAAACAGCACTCCAGGCAGCAATAGCCCCTGCAGCTGTGCCTGACTCCATATTCTCTGCCCCGTCAGCAGTCTCGGGGCTGTGCTGGTGGGAGGGTGTGAGGGTCCACGGCTTTGTTGGTGGCCCGGTGTGAGTGGGGCTCTGCTGGACTTTCTGCAGGAGTTGCCAGGCTGCCACTTGTAAAGAAGAGGATGTGTCACCCATAACTTCCGCTGGAATATCTCTCCGGGCTGAGGTGAGGAAGGAAAAAAAGGAGTGGGGGCCGGGACAGGACGGGTATCTCAGGCAGGGAAATGGAAAGCTTCCAGAAGAGCGCCCGGGGCCAGGACCATTCTGGCTGGCCTGCAGGCACCAAGTTGGCCTGCGTGCTGTCGCTGGTGTGGCTCCACGACCCTTCCTCTAGGCTTTCAAGCCCTTGTACATATTCAGGTGTTTTACCTGGAAAGGGTGGGAACAGTTCAGCAACAGCTGGCCTGGGGCTCAGCTCACGTTTACTCACAGAGGCCTCGGCATGGTCCCCTAGCTTTGCAATGAAGACGCTCCTTGCATGGGGGGGTCCGGGCTGCTGGCTGTATGGGAGATGATTCCCCACCTCTGACCAATTTCAGAATTGTTTACCGCTGGAGCAAGTGCCCTGATAGGGTTTTCCTCTGTATAACTGCTGGGTTCAGGTTTTTTTTCTCTTTTTTGGTTCAAGTTAGAATTTATTCATCTTAAATGTATTTATTGATATAAGCATGGAAATAATTCATTCATATAAATACATCTGTGTGAAGGGAAGAACTTTTTTCTGTTTTATTTTTAAATTTTATTTCTAAAAATTTTGAAGTTTAATTATATTTATTTTTCTATACAGCAGGTTATTATTGATTATTTATTTTATTCATATACATATATACAGGTCAATACCTATCTCCCAACTCATCTGACCACAACACCCCATGGCTTCCCCGACTTGGTGTCCATACGTTTGTTCTCTACCTCTGTTTCTCTATTTCTGCCCTGCAAACCTGTTCATCTGTACCATATATCTAGGTTCCACATACATGCATTAATACAGAATATTTGTTTTGCTCTTTCTGACTTACTTCATTCTGTATGACAGTCTCTAGATCCACCGACTTCTCTACAAACAACCCAGTTTCATTCCTTTTCATGGCTGAGTCATATCCCATTTTATATATGTACCACATCTTTATCCATTCGTCTGTCTGTGGGCATTTAGGTTGCTTCCATTACCTGGCTATTGTAAATAGTGCTGCAATGAACATTGTGGTGAATGTGTGTTTTTGATTTATGGTTGTCTCTGGGTATATGCCCAGAAGTGGGATTGCTGGATCCTATGGTAATTCTATTTCTAGTTTCTTTAAGGAAACTCCATACTGTTCTCCATAGTGACTGTATCAATTTACCTTCCCACCAATAGTGGAAGAGGGTTCCTTTTGTCCACACCCTCCCCAGAATTTGTTGTTTGTAGATTTTCTGATGATGCCGAGTCTAACAGGTGTGAGGTGATACCTCATTGTCATTTTGATTTGCATTTCTCTAATAATTAGTGGTGTTGAGCAGCTTTTCATGTGCGTCTTGGCCGTCTCTGTGACTTCTTTGAAGAAAAGTCTATTTAGATCTTCTGCCCATTTTTGTATTGGGTTGTTTGTTTTATTAATATTAAGCTGCCTGAGCTGTTTATATATATTGGAGATTAAACCTTTGTCCATTGATTCGTTTGCGAACGTTTTCGCCCATTCTGAGGGTTGCCTTTTTCCATTCCCGTTTTTTTTAACCAAAAAAGAAAGAAAGCAAAAGAAGCAGAACACTAATGTGCGTGAAATATGCCTCTTGAAACTGTCGTTTTGAAATATGGACGTCTTTTGAACTTTTTAGTGGATATATAACCCCAGGATTTGTTTTATGGGCAGGTGTCATTTACAGGCCTGCAATGATTTGGAATATCCACTGACCATTAGCGCTGGGATTAAAGCTGCTGTTGTGTGAAACGGCCACAAGGTGGCAGCAGTTCTCCCTTAGCAAATCTGGTTACTAGGGCAAAAGAGCCTCAATGGAAGCCATGTTCTAGATTGGAATTTAGAATGGAATGTGCAGGGAAAAGCCCCTCAAGTTTGTCTCACTACTTCTTGTTCGTGTTTTTAATTTAATTTTTAATTTTTATTACAGCAAGTTTGATTACATCGTTTGGCTTGTTGTAGGTGTGCAAGATGTGGTTCTTTTACACATATACATATGTCTGTTCTTCCTGGGACCCTTTTCCCATGTACGTTATGACAGAATGTTGAGTAGTCTTCTCTTGGCATTCCGTAGGTCTTTGGTGATTATATATTTCACCTGTGTTTGTATATGTCTCTTAACACCAATATCGTAATGAATCCAATCCTCACAGCTTTCCATTGGTGAACCATAAGTTTGTTTAATGAATCTGTGATTGCCCTTCTCCGTGGAAATATCTGCCCTGGTATCCGTTTTTAGGTAACACCTATAAGTGATATCCTACGATATGTGTCTTTCACTTTCTGACTTACTACAAGTCCCGTGCTTACCTGTAGACTCATCTACGGGGCTGCAAATGGCATCGTGCCCTTTTTTTCCTTGGCTAATATTCTGTCTTAGCGTGGTCCATTTTCTGCAATGTGATTCCCTGAGGGCTGAGGATTAGCTGACCTGGGCAGCCTGACCCTGCCGGCAAGCCCTCCCCAGGTGTGCCTGGGTTGAGTTCAATAGAAACAGCACTCCAGGCAGCAATAGCCCCTGCAGCTGTGCCTGACTCCATATTCTCTGCCCCGTCAGCAGTCTCGGGGCTGTGCTGGTGGGAGGGTGTGAGGTTCCACGGCTTTGTTGGTGGCCCGGTGTGAGTGGGGCTCTGCTGGAATTTCTGCAGGAGTTGCCAGGTTGCCACCTGTAAAGAAGAGGATGTGTCACCCATAATTTCCACTGGAATTTCTCTCCGGGCTGAGGTGAGGGAGGAAAAAAAAGAGTGGGGGCCGGGACAGGAGTGGTATCTCAGGCAGGGAAATGGAAAGCTTCCAGAAGAGTGCCCGGGGCCAGGACCATCCTGGCTGGCCTGCAGGCACCAAGTTGGCCTGCGTGCTGTCGCTGGTGTGGCTCCACGGCCCTTCCTCTAGGCTTTCAAGCCCTTGTACATATTCAGGTGTTTTACCTGGGAAGGGTGGGAACAGTTCAGCAGCAGCTGGCCTGGGGCTCAGCTCACGTTTACTCACAGAGGCCTCGGCACGGTCCGCCAGCTTTGCAATCAGGACGCTCCTTGCGTGGGGGGGCCGGGCTGCTGGCTGTATGGGAGATGATTCCCCACCTCTGACCAATGTCAGAATTGTTTACCGCTGGAACAAGTGCCCTGATAGGGTTTTCCTCTGTATAACTGCTGGGTACAGGATTTTTTTTTTCTTTTTTGGTTCAAGTTAGAAGTTATTCATCTTTTATGTATTTATTGATATAAGCATGGAAATAATTCATTCATAGAAATACATCTGTGTGAAGGGAAGAACTTTTTTTCTGTTTTATTTTTAAATTTCATTTCTAAAAATTTTGCAGTTTAATCATATTTATTTTTCTATACAGCAGGTTATTATTAGTTATCTATTTTATTCATATACATATATACAGGTCAATACCTATCTCCCAACTCATCTGACCACCAACACCCCATGGCTTCCCCCACTTAGTGTCCATACGTTTGTTCTCTACCTCTGTTTCTCTATTTCTGCCCTGCAAACCTGTTCATCTGTACCATATATCTAGGTTCCACAAACATGCATTAATACAGAATATTTGTTTTGCTCTTTCTGACTTACTTCATTCTGTATGACAGTCTCTAGATCCACCGACTTCTCTACAAATAACCCAGTTTCATTCCTTTTCATGGCTGAGTCATATCCCATTTTATGTATGTACCACATCTTTATCCATTCGTCTGTCTGTGGGCATTTAGGTTGCTTCCATTACCTGGCTATTGTAAATAGTGCTGCAATGAACATTGTGGTGAATGTGTGTTTTTGATTTATGTTTGTCTCTGGGTATATGCCCAGAAGTGGGATTGCTGGATCCTATGGTAATTCTATTCCTAGTTTCTTTAAGGAAACTCCATACTGTTCTCCATAGTGACTGTATCAATTTACCTTCCCACTAATAGTGGAAGAGGGTTCCTTTTGTCCACACCCTCCCCAGAATTTGTTGTTTGTTGATTTTCTGATGCTGCCGATTCTAACAGGTGTGAGGTGATACCTCATTGTCATTTTGATTTGCATTTCTCTAATAATTAGTGGTGTTGAGCAGCTTTTCATGTGCGTCTTGGCCGTCTCTGTGACTTCTTTGAAGAAACGTCTATTTAGATCTTCTGCCCATTTTTGTATTGGGTTGTTTGTTTTATTAATATTAAGCTGCGTGAGCTGTTTATATATATTGGAGATTAAACCCTTGTCCATTGATTCGTTTGCGAACGTTTTCGCCCATTCTGAGGGTTGCCTTTTTCCATTCCCGTTTTTTTTTAACCAAAAAAGAAAGAAAGCAAAAGAAGCAGAACACTAATGTGCGTGAAATATGCCTCTTGAAACTGTCGTTTTGAAATATGGACGTCTTTTGAACTTTTTGGTCGATATATGACCCCAGGATTTGTTTTCAGGGCAGGTGTCATTTACAGGCCTGCAATGATTTGGAATATCCACTGACCATTAGCGCTGGGATTAAAGCTGCTGTTGTGTGAAATGGCCACAAGGTGGCAGCAGTTCTCCCTTAGCAAATCTTGTTACTAGGGCAACAGAGCCTCAATGGAAGCCTGTTCTAGATTGGAATTTAGAATGGAATGTGCCAGGAGAAAGCCCCTCAAGTTTGTCTCACTACTTCTTGTTCGTGTTTTTAATTTAATTTTTAATTTTTTATTACAACAAGTTTGATTACAACGTTTGCTTGTTGTAGGTGTGCAAGATGTGGTTCTGTTACACATATACATATGTCTGTTCTTCCTGGGACCCTTTTCCCATGTACATTATGACAGAATGTTGAGTAGTCTTCTCTTGGCATTCCGTAGGTCTTTGGTGATTATATATTTCACCTGTGTTTGTATATGTCTCTTAACCCCAATATCGTAATGAATCCAATCCTCACAGTTTTCCATTGGTGAACCATAAGTTTGTTTAATGAATCTGTGATTGCCCTTCTCCGTGGAAATATCTGCCCTGGTATCCGTTTTTAGGTAACACCTATAAGTGATATCCTACGATATGTGTCTTTCACTTTCTGACTTACTACAAGTCATGTGCTTACCTGTAGACTCATCTACGGGGCTGCAAATGGCATTGTGCCCTTTTTTTCCTTGGCTAATATTCTGTCTTAGCGAGGTCCATTTTCTGCAATGTGATTCCCTGAGGGCTGAGGATTAGCTGACTTGGGCAGCCTGACCCTGCCGGCAAGCCCTCCCCAGGTGTGCGTGGGTTGAGGTCGATAGAAACAGCACTCCAGTCAGCAATAGCCCCTGCAGCTGTGCCTGATTCCATATTCTCTGCCCCGTCAGCAGTCTCGGGGCTGTGCTGGTGGGAGGGTGTGAGGGTCCACGGCTTTGTTGGTGGCCCGGTGTGAGTGGGGCTCTGCTGGACTTTCTGCAGGAGTTGCCAGGCTGCCACTTGTAAAGAAGAGGATGTGTCAACCATAACTTCCATTGGAATTTCTCTCCGGGCTGATGTGAGGAAGGAAAAAAAGGAATGATGGCCGGGACAGGAGTGGTATCTCATGCAGGGAAATGGAAAGCTTCCAGAAGAGCGCCCGGGGCCAGGACCATCCTGGCTGGCCTGCAGGCACCAAGTTGGCCTGCGTGCTGTCGCTGGTGTGGCTCCACGGCCCTTCCTCTAGGCTTTCAAGCCCTTGTACATATTCAGGTGTTTTACCTGGGAAGGGTGGGAACAGTTCAGCAGCAGCTGGCCTGGGGCTCAGCTCACGTTTACTCACAGAGGCCTCGGCACTGTTCCCCAGCTTTGCAATCAGGACGCTCCTTGCGTGGGGGGGCCGGGCTGCTGGCTGTATGGGAGATGATTCCCCACCTCTGACCAATGTCAGAATTGTTTACCGCTGGAACAAGTGCCCTGATAGGGTTTTCCTCTGTATAACTGCTGGGTTCAGGTTTTTTTTTTCTTTTTTGGTTCAAGTTAGAAGTTATTCATCTTTTATGTATTTATTGATATAAGCATGGAAATAATTCATTCATAGAAATACATCTGTGTGAAGGGAAGAACTTTTTTTCTGTTTTATTTTTAAATTTCATTTCTAAAAATTTTGCAGTTTAATCATATTTATTTTTCTATACAGCAGGTTATTATTAGTTATCTATTTTATTCATATACATATATACAGGTCAATACCTATCTCCCAACTCATCTGACCACCAACACCCCATGGCTTCCCCCACTTGGTGTCCATACGTTTGTTCTCTACCTCTGTTTCTCTATTTCTGCCCTGCAAACCTGTTCATCTGTACCATATATCTAGGTTCCACATACATGCATTAATACAGAATATTTGTTTTGCTCTTTCTGACTTACTTCATTCTGTATGACAGTCTCTAGATCCACCGACTTCTCTACAAATAACCCAGTTTCATTCCTTTTCATGGCTGAGTCATATCCCATTTTATGTACGTACCACATCTTTATCCATTCATCTGTCTGTGGGCATTTAGGTTGCTTCCATTACCTGGCTATTGTAAATAGTGCTGCAATGAACATTGTGGTGAATGTGTGTTTTTGATTTATGGTTGTCTCTGTGTATATGCCCAGAAGTGGGATTGCTGGATCCTATGGTAATTCTATTTCTAGTTTCTTTAAGAAAACTCCATACTGTTCTCCATAGTGACTGTATCAATTTACCTTCCCACCAATAGTGGAAGAGTGTTCCTTTTGTCCACACCCTCCCCAGAATTTGTTGTTTGTAGATTTTCTGATGATGCCGATTCTAACAGTTGTGAGGTGATACCTCATTGTCGTTTCGATTTGCATTTCTCTAATAATTAGTGGTGTTGAGCAGCTTTTCATGTGCGTCTTGGCCGTCTCTGTGACTTCTTTGAAGAAACGTCTATTTAGATCTTCTGCCCATTTTTGTATTGGGTTGTTTGTTTTATTAATATTAAGCTGCGTGAGCTGTTTATATATATTGGTGATTAAACCCTTGTCCATTGATTCGTTTGCGAACGTTTTCGCCCATTCTGAGGGTTGCCTTTTTCCATTCCCGTTTTTTTTTAACCAAAAAAGTAAGAAAGCAAAAGAAGCAGAACACTAATGTGCGTGAAATATGCCTCTTGAAACTGTCGTTTTGAAATATGGACGTCTTTTGAACTTTTTGGTCGATATATGACCCCAGGATTTGTTTTCAGGGCAGGTGTCATTTACAGGCCTGCAATGATTTGGAATATCCACTGACCAGTAGCGCTGGGATTAAAGCTGCTGTTGTGCGAAATGGCCACAAGGTGGCAGCAGTTCTCCCTTAGCAAATCTGGTTACCAGGGCAACAGAGCCTCAATGGAAGCCTGTTCTAGATTGGAATTTAGAATGGAATGTGCCAGGAGAAAGCCCCTCAAGTTTGTCTCACTACTTCTTGTTCGTGTTTTTAATTTAATTTTTAATTTTTTATTACAGCAAGTTTGATTACAACGTTTGCTTGTTGTAGGTGTGCAAGATGTGGTTCTTTTACACATATACATATGTCTGTTCTTCCTGGGACCCTTTTCCCATGTACGTTATGACAGAATGTTGAGTAGTCTTCTCTTGGCATTCCGTAGGTCTTTGGTGATTATATATTTCACCTGTGTTTGTATATGTCTCTTAACCCCAATATCGTAATGAATCCAATCCTCACACCTTTCCATTGGTGAACCATAAGTTTGTTTAATGAATCTGTGATTGCCCTTCTCCGTGGAAATATCTGCCCTGGTATCCGTTTTTAGGTAACACCTATAAGTGATATCCTACGATATGTGTCTTTCACTTTCTGACTTACTACAAGTCACGTGCTTACCTGTAGACTCATCTACGGGGCTGCAAATGGCATTGTGCTCTTTTTTTCCTTGGCTAATATTCTGTCTTAGCGAGGTCCATTTTCTGCAATGTGATTCCCTGAGGGCTGAGGATTAGCTGACCTGGGCAGCCTGACCCTGCCGGCAAGCCCTCCCCAGGTGTGCCTGGGTTGAGGTCAATAGAAACAGCACTCCAGGCAGCAATAGCCCCTGCAGCTGTGCCTGACTCCATATTCTCTGCCCCGTCAGCAGTCTCGGGGCTGTGCTGTTGGGTGGGTGTGAGGGTCCACGGCTTTGTTGGTGGCCCGGTGTGAGTGGGGCTCTGCTGGACTTTCTGCAGGAGTTGCCAGGCTGCCACTTGTAAAGAAGAGGATGTGTCACCCATAACTTCCGCTGGAATTTCTCTCCGGGCTGAGGTGAGGAAGGAAAAAAAGGAGTGGGGGCCGGGACAGGAGGGGTATCTCAGGCAGGGAAATGGAAAGCTTCCAGAAGAGTGCCCGGGGCCAGGACCATCCTGGCTGGCCTGCAGGCACCAAGTTGGCCTGCGTGCTGTCGCTGGTGTGGATCCACGACCCTTCCTCTAGGCTTTCAAGCCCTTGTACATATTCAGGTGTTTTACCTGGGAAGGGTGGGAACAGTTCAGCAACAGCTGGCCTGGGGCTCTGCTCACGTTTACTCACAGAGGCCCCGGCACGGTGCCCCAGCTTTGCAATGAGGACGCTCCTTGCGTGGAGGGGCCGGGCTGCTGGCTGTATGGGGGATGATTCCCCACCTCTGACCAATTTCAGAATTGTTTACTGCTGGAGCAAGTGCCCTGATAGGGTTTTCCTCTGTATAACTGCTGGGTTCAGGATTTTTTTTTCTTTTTTGGTTCAAGTTAGAATTTATTCATCTTTTATGTATTTATTGATATAAGCATGGAAATAATTCATTCATAGAAATACATCTGTGTGAAGGGAAGAACTTTTTTCTGTTTTATTTTTAAATTTCATTTCTAAAAATTTTGAAGTTTAATTATATTTATTTTTCTATACAGCAGGTTATTATTAATTATTTATTTTATTCATATACATATATACAGGTCAATACCTATCTCCCAACTCATCTGACCACAACACCCCATGGCTTCCCCGACTTGGTGTCCATACGTTTGTTCTCTACCTCTGTTTCTCTATTTCTGCCCTGCAAACCTGTTCATCTGTACCATATATCTAGGTTCCACATACATGCATTAATACAGAATATTTGTTTTGCTCTTTCTGACTTACTTCATTCTGTATGACAGTCTCTAGATCCACCGACTTCTCTACAAACAACCCAGTTTCATTCCTTTTCATGGCTGAGTCATATCCCATTTTATATATGTACCACATCTTTATCCATTCGTCTGTCTGTGGGCATTTAGGTTGCTTCCATTACCTGGCTATTGTAAATAGTGCTGCAATGAACATTGTGGTGAATGTGTGTTTTTGATTTATGGTTGTCTCTGGGTATATGCCCAGAAGTGGGATTGCTGGATCCTATGGTAATTCTATTTCTAGTTTCTTTAAGGAAACTCCATACTGTTCTCCATAGTGACTGTATCAATTTACCTTCCCACCAATAGTGGAAGAGGGCTCCTTTTGTCCACACCCTCCCCAGAATTTGTTGTTTGTAGATTTTCTGATGATGCCGAGTCTAACAGGTGTGAGGTGATACCTCATTGTCGTTTTGATTTGCATTTCCCTAATAATTAGTGGTGTTGAGCAGCTTTTCATGTGCGTCTTGGCCGTCTCTGTGACATCTTTGAAGAAAAGTGTATTTAGATCTGCTGCCCATTTTTTTATTGGGGTGTTTGTTTTATTAATATTAAGCTGCCTGAGCTGTTTATATATATTGGAGATTAAACCTTTGTCCATTGATTCGTTTGCGAACGTTTTCGCCCATTCTGAGGGTTGCCTTTTTCCATTCCCGTTTTTTTTAACCAAAAAAGAAAGACAGCAAAAGAAGCAGAACACTAATGTGCGTGAAATATGCCTCTTGAAACTGTCGTTTTGAAATATGGACGTCTTTTGAACTTTTTGGTCGATATATGACCCCAGGATTTGTTTTCAGGGCAGGTGTCATTTACAGGCCTGCAATGATTTGGAATATCCACTGACCATTAGCGCTGGGATTAAAGCTGCTGTTGTGTGAAACGGCCACAAGGTGGCAGCAGTTCTCCCTTAGCAAATCTGCTTACTAGGGCAACAGAGCCTCAATGGAAGCCGTGTTCTAGATTGGAATTTAGAATGGAATGTGCCAGGAGAAAGCCCCTCAAGTTTGTCTCACTACTTCTTGTTCGTGTTTTTAATTTAATTTTTTATTTTTTATTACAACAAGTTTGATTACATCGTTTGGCTTGTTGTAGGTGTGCAAGATGTGGTTCTTTTACACATATACATATGTCTGTTCTTCCTGGGACCCTTTTCCCATGTACGTTATGACAGAATGTTGAGTAGTCTTCTCTTGGCATTCCGTAGGTCTTTGGTGATTATATATTTCACCTGTGTTTGTATATGTCTCTTAACACCAATATCGTAATGAATCCAATCCTCACACCTTTCCATTGGTGAACCATAAGTTTGTTTAATGAATCTGTGATTGCCCTTCTCCGTGGAAATATCTGCCCTGGTATCCGTTTTTAGGTAACACCTATAAGTGATATCCTACGATATGTGTCTTTCACTTTCTGACTTACTACAAGTCACGTGATTACCTGTAGACTCATCTACGGGGCTGCAAATGGCATTGTGCCCTTTTTTTCCTTGGCTAATATTCTGTCTTAGCGAGGTCCATTTTCTGCAATGTGATTCCCTGAGGGCTGAGGATTAGCTGACCTGGACAGCCTGACCCTGCCGGCAAGCCCTCCCCAGGTGTGCCTGGTTTGAGGTCGATAGAAACAGCACTCCAGGCAGCAATAGCCCCTGCAGCTGTGCCTGACTCCATATTCTCTGCCCCGTCAGCAGTCTCGGGGCTGTGCTGGTGGGAGGGTGTGAGGGTCCACGGCTTTGTTGGTGGCCCGGTGTGAGTGGGGCTCTGCTGGACTTTCTGCAGGAGTTGCCAGGCTGCCACTTGTAAAGAAGAGGATGTGTCACCCATAACTTCCGCTGGAATATCTCTCCGGGCTGAGGTGAGGAAGGAAAAAAAGGAGTGGGGGCCGGGACAGGACGGGTATCTCAGGCAGGGAAATGGAAAGCTTCCAGAAGAGCGCCCGGGGCCAGGACCATTCTGGCTGGCCTGCAGGCACCAAGTTGGCCTGCGTGCTGTCGCTGGTGTGGCTCCACGACCCTTCCTCTAGGCTTTCAAGCCCTTGTACATATTCAGGTGTTTTACCTGGAAAGGGTGGGAACAGTTCAGCAACAGCTGGCCTGGGGCTCAGCTCACGTTTACTCACAGAGGCCTCGGCATGGTCCCCTAGCTTTGCAATGAAGACGCTCCTTGCATGGGGGGGTCCGGGCTGCTGGCTGTATGGGAGATGATTCCCCACCTCTGACCAATTTCAGAATTGTTTACCGCTGGAGCAAGTGCCCTGATAGGGTTTTCCTCTGTATAACTGCTGGGTTCAGGTTTTTTTTCTCTTTTTTGGTTCAAGTTAGAATTTATTCATCTTAAATGTATTTATTGATATAAGCATGGAAATAATTCATTCATATAAATACATCTGTGTGAAGGGAAGAACTTTTTTCTGTTTTATTTTTAAATTTTATTTCTAAAAATTTTGAAGTTTAATTATATTTATTTTTCTATACAGCAGGTTCTTATTGATTATTTATTTTATTCATATACATATATACAGGTCAATACCTATCTCCCAACTCATCTGACCACAACACCCCATGGCTTCCCCGACTTGGTGTCCATACGTTTGTTCTCTACCTCTGTTTCTCTATTTCTGCCCTGCAAACCTGTTCATCTGTACCATATATCTAGGTTCCACATACATGCATTAATACAGAATATTTGTTTTGCTCTTTCTGACTTACTTCATTCTGTATGACAGTCTCTAGATCCACCGACTTCTCTACAAACAACCCAGTTTCATTCCTTTTCATGGCTGAGTCATATCCCATTTTATATATGTACCACATCTTTATCCATTCGTCTGTCTGTGGGCATTTAGGTTGCTTCCATTACCTGGCTATTGTAAATAGTGCTGCAATGAACATTGTGGTGAATGTGTGTTTTTGATTTATGGTTGTCTCTGGGTATATGCCCAGAAGTGGGATTGCTGGATCCTATGGTAATTCTATTTCTAGTTTCTTTAAGGAAACTCCATACTGTTCTCCATAGTGACTGTATCAATTTACCTTCCCACCAATAGTGGAAGAGGGTTCCTTTTGTCCACACCCTCCCCAGAATTTGTTGTTTGTAGATTTTCTGATGATGCCGAGTCTAACAGGTGTGAGGTGATACCTCATTGTCATTTTGATTTGCATTTCTCTAATAATTAGTGGTGTTGAGCAGCTTTTCATGTGCGTCTTGGCCGTCTCTGTGACTTCTTTGAAGAAAAGTCTATTTAGATCTTCTGCCCATTTTTGTATTGGGTTGTTTGTTTTATTAATATTAAGCTGCCTGAGCTGTTTATATATATTGGAGATTAAACCTTTGTCCATTGATTCGTTTGCGAACGTTTTCGCCCATTCTGAGGGTTGCCTTTTTCCATTCCCGTTTTTTTTAACCAAAAAAGAAAGAAAGCAAAAGAAGCAGAACACTAATGTGCGTGAAATATGCCTCTTGAAACTGTCGTTTTGAAATATGGACGTCTTTTGAACTTTTTAGTGGATATATAACCCCAGGATTTGTTTTATGGGCAGGTGTCATTTACAGGCCTGCAATGATTTGGAATATCCACTGACCATTAGCGCTGGGATTAAAGCTGCTGTTGTGTGAAACGGCCACAAGGTGGCAGCAGTTCTCCCTTAGCAAATCTGGTTACTAGGGCAAAAGAGCCTCAATGGAAGCCATGTTCTAGATTGGAATTTAGAATGGAATGTGCAGGGAAAAGCCCCTCAAGTTTGTCTCACTACTTCTTGTTCGTGTTTTTAATTTAATTTTTAATTTTTATTACAGCAAGTTTGATTACATCGTTTGGCTTGTTGTAGGTGTGCAAGATGTGGTTCTTTTACACATATACATATGTCTGTTCTTCCTGGGACCCTTTTCCCATGTACGTTATGACAGAATGTTGAGTAGTCTTCTCTTGGCATTCCGTAGGTCTTTGGTGATTATATATTTCACCTGTGTTTGTATATGTCTCTTAACACCAATATCGTAATGAATCCAATCCTCACAGCTTTCCATTGGTGAACCATAAGTTTGTTTAATGAATCTGTGATTGCCCTTCTCCGTGGAAATATCTGCCCTGGTATCCGTTTTTAGGTAACACCTATAAGTGATATCCTACGATATGTGTCTTTCACTTTCTGACTTACTACAAGTCCCGTGCTTACCTGTAGACTCATCTACGGGGCTGCAAATGGCATTGTGCCCTTTTTTTCCTTGGCTAATATTCTGTCTTAGCGTGGTCCATTTTCTGCAATGTGATTCCCTGAGGGCTGAGGATTAGCTGACCTGGGCAGCCTGACCCTGCCGGCAAGCCCTCCCCAGGTGTGCCTGGGTTGAGTTCAATAGAAACAGCACTCCAGGCAGCAATAGCCCCTGCAGCTGTGCCTGACTCCATATTCTCTGCCCCGTCAGCAGTCTCGGGGCTGTGCTGGTGGGAGGGTGTGAGGTTCCACGGCTTTGTTGGTGGCCCGGTGTGAGTGGGGCTCTGCTGGAATTTCTGCAGGAGTTGCCAGGTTGCCACCTGTAAAGAAGAGGATGTGTCACCCATAATTTCCACTGGAATTTCTCTCCGGGCTGAGGTGAGGGCGGAAAAAAAAGAGTGGGGGCCGGGACAGGAGTGGTATCTCAGGCAGGGAAATGGAAAGCTTCCAGAAGAGTGCCCGGGGCCAGGACCATCCTGGCTGGCCTGCAGGCACCAAGTTGGCCTGCGTGCTGTCGCTGGTGTGGCTCCACGGCCCTTCCTCTAGGCTTTCAAGCCCTTGTACATATTCAGGTGTTTTACCTGGGAAGGGTGGGAACAGTTCAGCAGCAGCTGGCCTGGGGCTCAGCTCACGTTTACTCACAGAGGCCTCGGCACGGTCCGCCAGCTTTGCAATCAGGACGCTCCTTGCGTGGGGGGGCCGGGCTGCTGGCTGTATGGGAGATGATTCCCCACCTCTGACCAATGTCAGAATTGTTTACCGCTGGAACAAGTGCCCTGATAGGGTTTTCCTCTGTATAACTGCTGGGTACAGGATTTTTTTTTTCTTTTTTGGTTCAAGTTAGAAGTTATTCATCTTTTATGTATTTATTGATATAAGCATGGAAATAATTCATTCATAGAAATACATCTGTGTGAAGGGAAGAACTTTTTTTCTGTTTTATTTTTAAATTTCATTTCTAAAAATTTTGCAGTTTAATCATATTTATTTTTCTATACAGCAGGTTATTATTAGTTATCTATTTTATTCATATACATATATACAGGTCAATACCTATCTCCCAACTCATCTGACCACCAACACCCCATGGCTTCCCCCACTTAGTGTCCATACGTTTGTTCTCTACCTCTGTTTCTCTATTTCTGCCCTGCAAACCTGTTCATCTGTACCATATATCTAGGTTCCACATACATGCATTAATACAGAATATTTGTTTTGCTCTTTCTGACTTACTTCATTCTGTATGACAGTCTCTAGATCCACCGACTTCTCTACAAATAACCCAGTTTCATTCCTTTTCATGGCTGAGTCATATCCCATTTTATGTATGTACCACATCTTTATCCATTCGTCTGTCTGTGGGCATTTAGGTTGCTTCCATTACCTGGCTATTGTAAATAGTGCTGCAATGAACATTGTGGTGAATGTGTGTTTTTGATTTATGTTTGTCTCTGGGTATATGCCCAGAAGTGGGATTGCTGGATCCTATGGTAATTCTATTCCTAGTTTCTTTAAGGAAACTCCATACTGTTCTCCATAGTGACTGTATCAATTTACCTTCCCACTAATAGTGGAAGAGGGTTCCTTTTGTCCACACCCTCCCCAGAATTTGTTGTTTGTTGATTTTCTGATGCTGCCGATTCTAACAGGTGTGAGGTGATACCTCATTGTCATTTTGATTTGCATTTCTCTAATAATTAGTGGTGTTGAGCAGCTTTTCATGTGCGTCTTGGCCGTCTCTGTGACTTCTTTGAAGAAACGTCTATTTAGATCTTCTGCCCATTTTTGTATTGGGTTGTTTGTTTTATTAATATTAAGCTGCGTGAGCTGTTTATATATATTGGAGATTAAACCCTTGTCCATTGATTCGTTTGCGAACGTTTTCGCCCATTCTGAGGGTTGCCTTTTTCCATTACCGTTTTTTTTTTAACCAAAAAAGAAAGAAAGCAAAAGAAGCAGAACACTAATGTGCGTGAAATATGCCTCTTGAAACTGTCGTTTTGAAATATGGACGTCTTTTGAACTTTTTGGTCGATATATGACCCCAGGATTTGTTTTCAGGGCAGGTGTCATTTACAGGCCTGCAATGATTTGGAATATCCACTGACCATTAGCGCTGGGATTAAAGCTGCTGTTGTGTGAAATGGCCACAAGGTGGCAGCAGTTCTCCCTTAGCAAATCTTGTTACTAGGGCAACAGAGCCTCAATGGAAGCCTGTTCTAGATTGGAATTTAGAATGGAATGTGCCAGGAGAAAGCCCCTCAAGTTTGTCTCACTACTTCTTGTTCGTGTTTTTAATTTAATTTTTAATTTTTTATTACAACAAGTTTGATTACAACGTTTGCTTGTTGTAGGTGTGCAAGATGTGGTTCTGTTACACATATACATATGTCTGTTCTTCCTGGGACCCTTTTCCCATGTACATTATGACAGAATGTTGAGTAGTCTTCTCTTGGCATTCCGTAGGTCTTTGGTGATTATATATTTCACCTGTGTTTGTATATGTCTCTTAACCCCAATATCGTAATGAATCCAATCCTCACAGTTTTCCATTGGTGAACCATAAGTTTGTTTAATGAATCTGTGATTGCCCTTCTCCGTGGAAATATCTGCCCTGGTATCCGTTTTTAGGTAACACCTATAAGTGATATCCTACGATATGTGTCTTTCACTTTCTGACTTACTACAAGTCATGTGCTTACCTGTAGACTCATCTACGGGGCTGCAAATGGCATTGTGCCCTTTTTTTCCTTGGCTAATATTCTGTCTTAGCGAGGTCCATTTTCTGCAATGTGATTCCCTGAGGGCTGAGGATTAGCTGACTTGGGCAGCCTGACCCTGCCGGCAAGCCCTCCCCAGGTGTGCGTGGGTTGAGGTCGATAGAAACAGCACTCCAGTCAGCAATAGCCCCTGCAGCTGTGCCTGATTCCATATTCTCTGCCCCGTCAGCAGTCTCGGGGCTGTGCTGGTGGGAGGGTGTGAGGGTCCACGGCTTTGTTGGTGGCCCGGTGTGAGTGGGGCTCTGCTGGACTTTCTGCAGGAGTTGCCAGGCTGCCACTTGTAAAGAAGAGGATGTGTCAACCATAACTTCCATTGGAATTTCTCTCCGGGCTGATGTGAGGAAGGAAAAAAAGGAATGATGGCCGGGACAGGAGTGGTATCTCATGCAGGGAAATGGAAAGCTTCCAGAAGAGCGCCCGGGGCCAGGACCATCCTGGCTGGCCTGCAGGCACCAAGTTGGCCTGCGTGCTGTCGCTGGTGTGGCTCCACGGCCCTTCCTCTAGGCTTTCAAGCCCTTGTACATATTCAGGTGTTTTACCTGGGAAGGGTGGGAACAGTTCAGCAGCAGCTGGCCTGGGGCTCAGCTCACGTTTACTCACAGAGGCCTCGGCACTGTTCCCCAGCTTTGCAATCAGGACGCTCCTTGCGTGGGGGGGCCGGGCTGCTGGCTGTATGGGAGATGATTCCCCACCTCTGACCAATGTCAGAATTGTTTACCGCTGGAACAAGTGCCCTGATAGGGTTTTCCTCTGTATAACTGCTGGGTTCAGGTTTTTTTTTTCTTTTTTGGTTCAAGTTAGAAGTTATTCATCTTTTATGTATTTATTGATATAAGCATGGAAATAATTCATTCATAGAAATACATCTGTGTGAAGGGAAGAACTTTTTTTCTGTTTTATTTTTAAATTTCATTTCTAAAAATTTTGCAGTTTAATCATATTTATTTTTCTATACAGCAGGTTATTATTAGTTATCTATTTTATTCATATACATATATACAGGTCAATACCTATCTCCCAACTCATCTGACCACCAACACCCCATGGCTTCCCCCACTTGGTGTCCATACGTTTGTTCTCTACCTCTGTTTCTCTATTTCTGCCCTGCAAACCTGTTCATCTGTACCATATATCTAGGTTCCACATACATGCATTAATACAGAATATTTGTTTTGCTCTTTCTGACTTACTTCATTCTGTATGACAGTCTCTAGATCCACCGACTTCTCTACAAATAACCCAGTTTCATTCCTTTTCATGGCTGAGTCATATCCCATTTTATGTACGTACCACATCTTTATCCATTCATCTGTCTGTGGGCATTTAGGTTGCTTCCATTACCTGGCTATTGTAAATAGTGCTGCAATGAACATTGTGGTGAATGTGTGTTTTTGATTTATGGTTGTCTCTGTGTATATGCCCAGAAGTGGGATTGCTGGATCCTATGGTAATTCTATTTCTAGTTTCTTTAAGAAAACTCCATACTGTTCTCCATAGTGACTGTATCAATTTACCTTCCCACCAATAGTGGAAGAGTGTTCCTTTTGTCCACACCCTCCCCAGAATTTGTTGTTTGTAGATTTTCTGATGATGCCGATTCTAACAGTTGTGAGGTGATACCTCATTGTCGTTTCGATTTGCATTTCTCTAATAATTAGTGGTGTTGAGCAGCTTTTCATGTGCGTCTTGGCCGTCTCTGTGACTTCTTTGAAGAAACGTCTATTTAGATCTTCTGCCCATTTTTGTATTGGGTTGTTTGTTTTATTAATATTAAGCTGCGTGAGCTGTTTATATATATTGGTGATTAAACCCTTGTCCATTGATTCGTTTGCGAACGTTTTCGCCCATTCTGAGGGTTGCCTTTTTCCATTCCCGTTTTTTTTTAACCAAAAAAGTAAGAAAGCAAAAGAAGCAGAACACTAATGTGCGTGAAATATGCCTCTTGAAACTGTCGTTTTGAAATATGGACGTCTTTTGAACTTTTTGGTCGATATATGACCCCAGGATTTGTTTTCAGGGCAGGTGTCATTTACAGGCCTGCAATGATTTGGAATATCCACTGACCAGTAGCGCTGGGATTAAAGCTGCTGTTGTGCGAAATGGCCACAAGGTGGCAGCAGTTCTCCCTTAGCAAATCTGGTTACCAGGGCAACAGAGCCTCAATGGAAGCCTGTTCTAGATTGGAATTTAGAATGGAATGTGCCAGGAGAAAGCCCCTCAAGTTTGTCTCACTACTTCTTGTTCGTGTTTTTAATTTAATTTTTAATTTTTTATTACAGCAAGTTTGATTACAACGTTTGCTTGTTGTAGGTGTGCAAGATGTGGTTCTTTTACACATATACATATGTCTGTTCTTCCTGGGACCCTTTTCCCATGTACGTTATGACAGAATGTTGAGTAGTCTTCTCTTGGCATTCCGTAGGTCTTTGGTGATTATATATTTCACCTGTGTTTGTATATGTCTCTTAACCCCAATATCGTAATGAATCCAATCCTCACACCTTTCCATTGGTGAACCATAAGTTTGTTTAATGAATCTGTGATTGCCCTTCTCCGTGGAAATATCTGCCCTGGTATCCGTTTTTAGGTAACACCTATAAGTGATATCCTACGATATGTGTCTTTCACTTTCTGACTTACTACAAGTCACGTGCTTACCTGTAGACTCATCTACGGGGCTGCAAATGGCATTGTGCTCTTTTTTTCCTTGGCTAATATTCTGTCTTAGCGAGGTCCATTTTCTGCAATGTGATTCCCTGAGGGCTGAGGATTAGCTGACCTGGGCAGCCTGACCCTCCCGGCAAGCCCTCCCCAGGTGTGCCTGGGTTGAGTTCAATAGAAACAGCACTCCAGGCAGCAATAGCCCCTGCAGCTGTGCCTGACTCCATATTCTCTGCCCCTTCAGCAGTCTCGGGGCTGTGCTGGTGGGAGGGTGTGAGGGTCCACGGCTTTGTTGGTGGCCCGGTGTGAGTGGGTCTCTGCTGGAATTTCTGCAGGAGTTGCCAGGTTGCCACCTGTAAAGAAGTGGATGTGTCACCCATAACTTCCACTGGAATTTCTCTCCGGGCTGAGGTGAGGGAGGAAAAAAAGGAATGATGGCCGGGACAGGAGTGGTATCTCATGCAGGGAAATGGAAAGCTTCCAGAAGAGCGCCCGGGGCCAGGACCATCCTGGCTGGCCTGCAGGCACCAAGTTGGCCTGCGTGCTGTCGCTGGTGTGGCTCCACGGCCCTTCCTCTAGGCTTTCAAGCCCTTGTACATATTCAGGTGTTTTACCTGGGAAGGGTGGGAACAGTTCAGCAGCAGCTGGCCTGGGGCTCAGCTCACGTTTACTCACAGAGTCCTCGGCACGGTCCCCTAGCTTTGCAATGAGGATGCTCCTTGCGTGGGGGGCCGGGCTGCTGGCTGTATGGGAGATGATTCCCCACCTCTGACCAATGTCAGAATTGTTTACCGCTGGAGCAAGTTCCCTGATAGGGTTTTCCTCTGTATAACTGCTGGGTTCAGGTTTTTTTTTTCTTTTTTGGTTCAAGTTAGAATTTATTCATCTTTTATGTATTTATTGATATAAGCATGGAAATAATTCATTCATAGAAATACATCTGTGTGAAGGGAAGAACTTTTTTCTGTTTTATTTTTAAATTTCATTTCTAAAAATTTTGCAGTTTAATTATATTTTTTTTTCTATACAGCAGGTTATTATTAGTTATCTATTTTATTCATATACATATATACAGGTCAATACCTATCTCCCAACTCATCTGACCACCATCACCCCATGGCTTCCCCCACTTGGTGTCCATACGTTTGTTCTCTACCTCTGTTTCTCTATTTCTGCCCTGCAAACCTGTTCATCTGTACCATATATCTAGGTTCCACATACATGCATTAATACAGAATATTTGTTTTGCTCTTTCTGACTTACTTCATTCTGTATGACAGTCTCTAGATCCACCGACTTCTCTACAAATAACCCAGTTTCATTCCTTTTCATGGCTGAGTCATATCCCATTTTATGTATGTACCACATCTTTATCCATTCATCTGTCTGTGGGCATTTAGCTTGCTTCCATTACCTGGCTATTGTAAATAGTCTGCAATGAACATTGTGGTGAATGTGTGTTTTTGATTTATGGTTGTCTCTGTGTATATGCCCAGAAGTGGGATTGCTGGATCCTATGGTAATTCTATTTCTAGTTTCTTTAAGGAAACTCCATACTGTTCTCCATAGTGACTGTATCAATTTACCTTCCCACCAATAGTGGAAGAGGGTTCCTTTTGTCCACACCCTCCCCAGAATTTGTTGTTTGTAGATTTTCTGATGATGCCGATTCTAACAGGTGTGAGGTGATACCTCATTGTCGTTTTGATTTGCATTTCTCTAATAATTAGTGGTGTTGAGCAGCTTTTCATGTGCGTCTTGGCTGTCTCTGTGACTTCTTGGAAGAAACGTCTATTTAGATCTTCTGCCCATTTTTGTATTGGGTTGTTTGTTTTATTAATATTAAGCTGCGTGAGCTGTTTATATATATTGGAGATTAAACCCTTGTCCATTGATTCGTTTGCGAACGTTTTCGCCCATTCTGAGGGTTGCCTTTTTCCATTCCCGTTTTTTTTAACCAAAAAAGAAAGAAAGCAAAAGAAGCAGAACACTAATGTGCGTGAAATATGCCTCTTGAAACTGTCGTTTTGAAATATGGACGTCTTTTGAACTTTTTGGTCGATATATGACCCCAGGATTTGTTTTCAGGGCAGGTGTCATTTACAGGCCTGCAATGATTTGGAATATCCACTGACCAGAAGCGCTGGGATTAAAGCTGCTGTTGTGCGAAATGGCCACAAGGTGGCAGCAGTTCTCCCTTAGCAAATCTGGTTACCAGGGCAACAGAGCCTCAATGGAAGCCTGTTCTAGATTGGAATTTAGAATGGAATGTGCCAGGAGAAAGCCCCTCAAGTTTGTCTCACTACTTCTTGTTCGTGTTTTTAATTTAATTTTTAATTTTTTATTACAGCAAGTTTGATTACAACGTTTGCTTGTTGTAGGTGTGCAAGATGTGGTTCTTTTACACATATACATATGTCTGTTCTTCCTGGGACCCTTTTCCCATGTATGTTATGACAGAATGTTGAGTAGTCTTCTCTTGGCATTCCGTAGGCCTTTGGTGATTATATATTTCACCTGTGTTTGTATATGCCTCTTAACCCCAATATCGTAATGAATCCAATCCTCACAGCTTTCCATTGGTGAACCATAAGTTTGTTTAATGAATCTGTGATTGCCCTTCTCCGTGGAAATATCTGCCCTGGTATCCGTTTTTAGGTAACACCTATAAGTGATATCCTACGATATGTGTCTTTCACTTTCTGACTTACTACAAGTCCCGTGCTTACCTGTAGACTCATCTACGGGGCTGCAAATGGCATTGTGCCCTTTTTTTCCTTGGCTAATATTCTGTCTTAGCGAGGTCCATTTTCTGCAATGTGATTCCCTGAGGGCTGAGGATTAGCTGACCTGGGCAGCCTGACCCTGCCGGCAAGCCCTCCCCAGGTGTGCCTGGGTTGAGTTCAATAGAAACAGCACTCCAGGCAGCAATAGCCCCTGCAGCTGTGCCTGACTCCATATTCTCTGCCCCGTCAGCAGTCTCGGGGCTGTGCTGGTGGGAGGGTGTGAGGGTCCACGGCTTTGTTGGTGGCCCGGTGTGAGTGGGTCTCTGCTGGAATTTCTGCAGGAGTTGCCAGGTTGCCACCTGTAAAGAAGTGGATGTGTCACCCATAACTTCCACTGGAATTTCTCTCCGGGCTGAGGTGAGGGAGGAAAAAAAGGAATGATGGCCGGGACAGGAGTGGTATCTCATGCAGGGAAATGGAAAGCTTCCAGAAGAGCGCCCGGGGCCAGGACCATCCTGGCTGGCCTGCAGGCACCAAGTTGGCCTGCGTGCTGTCGCTGGTGTGGCTCCACGGCCCTTCCTCTAGGCTTTCAAGCCCTTGTACATATTCAGGTGTTTTACCTGGGAAGGGTGGGAACAGTTCAGCAGCAGCTGGCCTGGGGCTCAGCTCACGTTTACTCACAGAGTCCTCGGCACGGTCCCCTAGCTTTGCAATGAGGATGCTCCTTGCGTGGGGGCCCGGGCTGCTGGCTGTATGGGAGATGATTCCCCACCTCTGACCAATGTCAGAATTGTTTACCGCTGGAGCAAGTGCCCTGATAGGGTTTTCCTCTGTATAACTGCTGGGTTCAGGTTTTTTTTTTCTTTTTTGGTTCAAGTTAGAATTTATTCATCTTTTATGTATTTATTGATATAAGCATGGAAATAATTCATTCATAGAAATACATCTGTGTGAAGGGAAGAACTTTTTTCTGTTTTATTTTTAAATTTCATTTCTAAAAATTTTGCAGTTTAATTATATTTATTTTTCTATACAGCAGGTTATTATTAGTTATCTATTTTATTCATATACATATATACAGGTCAATACCTATCTCCCAACTCATCTGACCACCATCACCCCATGGCTTCCCCCACTTGGTGTCCATACGTTTGTTCTCTACCTCTGTTTCTCTATTTCTGCCCTGCAAACCTGTTCATCTGTACCATATATCTAGGTTCCACATACATGCATTAATACAGAATATTTGTTTTGCTCTTTCTGACTTACTTCATTCTGTATGACAGTCTCTAGATCCACCGACTTCTCTACAAATAACCCAGTTTCATTCCTTTTCATGGCTGAGTCATATCCCATTTTATGTATGTACCACATCTTTATCCATTCATCTGTCTGTGGGCATTTAGCTTGCTTCCATTACCTGGCTATTGTAAATAGTCTGCAATGAACATTGTGGTGAATGTGTGTTTTTGATTTATGGTTGTCTCTGTGTATATGCCCAGAAGTGGGATTGCTGGATCCTATGGTAATTCTATTTCTAGTTTCTTTAAGGAAACTCCATACTGTTCTCCATAGTGACTGTATCAATTTACCTTCCCACCAATAGTGGAAGAGGGTTCCTTTTGTCCACACCCTCCCCAGAATTTGTTGTTTGTAGATTTTCTGATGATGCCGATTCTAACAGGTGTGAGGTGATACCTCATTGTCGTTTTGATTTGCATTTCTCTAATAATTAGTGGTGTTGAGCAGCTTTTCATGTGCGTCTTGGCTGTCTCTGTGACTTCTTGGAAGAAACGTCTATTTAGATCTTCTGCCCATTTTTGTATTGGGTTGTTTGTTTTATTAATATTAAGCTGCGTGAGCTGTTTATATATATTGGAGATTAAACCCTTGTCCATTGATTCGTTTGCGAACGTTTTCGCCCATTCTGAGGGTTGCCTTTTTCCATTCCCGTTTTTTTTTAACCAAAAAAGAAAGAAAGCAAAAGAAGCAGAACACTAATGTGCGTGAAATATGCCTCTTGAAACTGTCGTTTTGAAATATGGACGTCTTTTGAACTTTTTGGTCGATATATGACCCCAGGATTTGTTTTCAGGGCAGGTGTCATTTACAGGCCTGCAATGATTTGGAATATCCACTGACCAGTAGCGCTGGGATTAAAGCTGCTGTTGTGCGAAATGGCCACAAGGTGGCAGCAGTTCTCCCTTAGCAAATCTGGTTACCAGGGCAACAGAGCCTCAATGGAAGCCTGTTCTAGATTGGAATTTAGAATGGAATGTGCCAGGAGAAAGCCCCTCAAGTTTGTCTCACTACTTCTTGTTCGTGTTTTTAATTTAATTTTTAATTTTTTATTACAGCAAGTTTGATTACAACGTTTGCTTGTTGTAGGTGTGCAAGATGTGGTTCTTTTACACATATACATATGTCTGTTCTTCCTGGGACCCTTTTCCCATGTATGTTATGACAGAATGTTGAGTAGTCTTCTCTTGGCATTCCGTAGGCCTTTGGTGATTATATATTTCACCTGTGTTTGTATATGCCTCTTAACCCCAATATCGTAATGAATCCAATCCTCACAGCTTTCCATTGGTGAACCATAAGTTTGTTTAATGAATCTGTGATTGCCCTTCTCCGTGGAAATATCTGCCCTGGTATCCGTTTTTAGGTAACACCTATAAGTGATATCCTACGATATGTGTCTTTCACTTTCTGACTTACTACAAGTCCCGTGCTTACCTGTAGACTCATCTACGGGGCTGCAAATGGCATTGTGCCCTTTTTTTCCTTGGCTAATATTCTGTCTTAGCGAGGTCCATTTTCTGCAATGTGATTCCCTGAGGGCTGAGGATTAGCTGACCTGGGCAGCCTGACCCTGCCGGCAAGCCCTCCCCAGGTGTGCCTGGGTTGAGTTCAATAGAAACAGCACTCCAGGCAGCAATAGCCCCTGCAGCTGTGCCTGACTCCATATTCTCTGCCCCGTCAGCAGTCTCGGGGCTGTGCTGGTGGGAGGGTGTGAGGGTCCACGGCTTTGTTGGTGGCCCGGTGTGAGTGGGGCTCTGCTGGAATTTCTGCAGGTGTTGCCAGGTTGCCACCTGTAAAGAAGAGGATGTGTCACCCATAATTTCCACTGGAATTTCTCTCCGGGCTGAGGTGAGGGAGGAAAAAAAAGAGTGGGGGCCGGGACAGGAGTGGTATCTCAGGCAGGGAAATGGAAAGCTTCCAGAAGAGCGCCCGGGGCCAGGACCATCCTGGCTGGCCTGCAGGCACCAAGTTGGCCTGCGTGCTGTCGCTGGTGTGGCTGCACGGCCCTTCCTCTAGGCTTTCAAGCCCTTGTACATATTCAGGTGTTTTACCTGGGAAGGGTGGGAACAGTTCAGCAGCAGCTGGCCTGGGGCTCAGCTCACGTTTACTCACAGAGGCCTCGGCACGGTCCCCCAGCTTTGCAATCAGGATGCTCCTTGCGTGGGGGGGCCAGGCTGCTGGCTGTATGGGAGATGATTCCCCACCTCTGACCAATGTCAGAATTGTTTACCGCTGGAACAAGTGCCCTGATAGGGTTTTCCTCTGTATAACTGCTGGGTACAGGATTTTTTTTTTCTTTTTTGGTTCAAGTTAGAATTTATTCATCTTTTATGTATTTATTGATATAAGCATGGAAATAATTCATTCATAGAAATACATCTGTGTGAAGGGAAGAACTTTTTTCTGTTTTATTTTTAAATTTCATTTCTAAAAATTTTGCAGTTTAATTATATTTATTTTTCTATACAGCAGGTTATTATTAGTTATCTATTTTATTCATATACATATATACAGGTCAATACCTATCTCCCAACTCATCTGACCACCATCACCCCATGGCTTCCCCCACTTGGTGTCCATACGTTTGTTCTCTACCTCTGTTTCTCTATTTCTGCCCTGCAAACCTGTTCATCTGTACCATATATCTAGGTTCCACATACATGCATTAATACAGAATATTTGTTTTGCTCTTTCTGACTTACTTCATTCTGTATGACAGTCTCTAGATCCACCGACTTCTCTACAAATAACCCAGTTTCATTCCTTTTCATGGCTGAGTCATATCCCATTTTATGTATGTACCACATCTTTATCCATTCATCTGTCTGTGGGCATTTAGCTTGCTTCCATTACCTGGCTATTGTAAATAGTCTGCAATGAACATTGTGGTGAATGTGTGTTTTTGATTTATGGTTGTCTCTGTGTATATGCCCAGAAGTGGGATTGCTGGATCCTATGGTAATTCTATTTCTAGTTTCTTTAAGGAAACTCCATACTGTTCTCCATAGTGACTGTATCAATTTACCTTCCCACCAATAGTGGAAGAGGGTTCCTTTTGTCCACACCCTCCCCAGAATTTGTTGTTTGTAGATTTTCTGATGATGCCGATTCTAACAGGTGTGAGGTGATACCTCATTGTCGTTTTGATTTGCATTTCTCTAATAATTAGTGGTGTTGAGCAGCTTTTCATGTGCGTCTTGGCTGTCTCTGTGACTTCTTGGAAGAAACGTCTATTTAGATCTTCTGCCCATTTTTGTATTGGGTTGTTTGTTTTATTAATATTAAGCTGCGTGAGCTGTTTATATATATTGGAGATTAAACCCTTGTCCATTGATTCGTTTGCGAACGTTTTCGCCCATTCTGAGGGTTGCCTTTTTCCATTCCCGTTTTTTTTTTTTAACCAAAAAAGAAAGAAAGCAAAAGAAGCAGAACACTAATGTGCGTGAAATATGCCTCTTGAAACTGTCGTTTTGAAATATGGACGTCTTTTGAACTTTTTGGTCGATATATGACCCCAGGATTTGTTTTCAGGGCAGGTGTCATTTACAGGCCTGCAATGATTTGGAATATCCACTGACCAGTAGCGCTGGGATTAAAGCTGCTGTTGTGCGAAATGGCCACAAGGTGGCAGCAGTTCTCCCTTAGCAAATCTGGTTACCAGGGCAACAGAGCCTCAATGGAAGCCTGTTCTAGATTGGAATTTAGAATGGAATGTGCCAGGAGAAAGCCCCTCAAGTTTGTCTCACTACTTCTTGTTCGTGTTTTTAATTTAATTTTTAATTTTTTATTACAGCAAGTTTGATTACAACGTTTGCTTGTTGTAGGTGTGCAAGATGTGGTTCTTTTACACATATACATATGTCTGTTCTTCCTGGGACCCTTTTCCCATGTATGTTATGACAGAATGTTGAGTAGTCTTCTCTTGGCATTCCGTAGGCCTTTGGTGATTATATATTTCACCTGTGTTTGTATATGCCTCTTAACCCCAATATCGTAATGAATCCAATCCTCACAGCTTTCCATTGGTGAACCATAAGTTTGTTTAATGAATCTGTGATTGCCCTTCTCCGTGGAAATATCTGCCCTGGTATCCGTTTTTAGGTAACACCTATAAGTGATATCCTACGATATGTGTCTTTCACTTTCTGACTTACTACAAGTCCCGTGCTTACCTGTAGACTCATCTACGGGGCTGCAAATGGCATTGTGCCCTTTTTTTCCTTGGCTAATATTCTGTCTTAGCGAGGTCCATTTTCTGCAATGTGATTCCCTGAGGGCTGAGGATTAGCTGACCTGGGCAGCCTGACCCTGCCGGCAAGCCCTCCCCAGGTGTGCCTGGGTTGAGTTCAATAGAAACAGCACTCCAGGCAGCAATAGCCCCTGCAGCTGTGCCTGACTCCATATTCTCTGCCCCGTCAGCAGTCTCGGGGCTGTGCTGGTGGGAGGGTGTGAGGGTCCACGGCTTTGTTGGTGGCCCGGTGTGAGTGGGGCTCTGCTGGAATTTCTGCAGGTGTTGCCAGGTTGCCACCTGTAAAGAAGAGGATGTGTCACCCATAATTTCCACTGGAATTTCTCTCCGGGCTGAGGTGAGGGAGGAAAAAAAAGAGTGGGGGCCGGGACAGGAGTGGTATCTCAGGCAGGGAAATGGAAAGCTTCCAGAAGAGCGCCCGGGGCCAGGACCATCCTGGCTGGCCTGCAGGCACCAAGTTGGCCTGCGTGCTGTCGCTGGTGTGGCTCCACGGCCCTTCCTCTAGGCTTTCAAGCCCTTGTACATATTCAGGTGTTTTACCTGGGAAGGGTGGGAACAGTTCAGCAGCAGCTGGCCTGGGGCTCAGCTCACGTTTACTCACAGAGGCCTCGGCACGGTCCCCCAGCTTTGCAATCAGGATGCTCCTTGCGTGGGGGGGCCAGGCTGCTGGCTGTATGGGAGATGATTCCCCACCTCTGACCAATGTCAGAATTGTTTACCGCTGGAACAAGTGCCCTGATAGGGTTTTCCTCTGTATAACTGCTGGGTACAGGATTTTTTTTTTCTTTTTTGGTTCAAGTTAGAAGTTATTCATCTTTTATGTATTTATTGATATAAGCATGGAAATAATTCATTCATAGAAATACATCTGTGTGAAGGGAAGAACTTTTTTTCTGTTTTATTTTTAAATTTCATTTCTAAAAATTTTGCAGTTTAATCATATTTATTTTTCTATACAGCAGGTTATTATTAGTTATCTATTTTATTCATATACATATATACAGGTCAATACCTATCTCCCAACTCATCTGACCACCAACACCCCATGGCTTCCCCCACTTGGTGTCCATACGTTTGTTCTCTACCTCTGTTTCTCTATTTCTGCCCTGCAAACCTGTTCATCTGTACCATATATCTAGGTTCCACATACATGCATTAATACAGAATATTTGTTTTGCTCTTTCTGACTTACTTCATTCTGTATGACAGTCTCTAGATCCACCGACTTCTCTACAAATAACCCAGTTTCATTCCTTTTCATGGCTGAGTCATATCCCATTTTATGTATGTACCACATCTTTATCCATTCGTCTGTCTGTGGGCATTTAGGTTGCTTCCATTACCTGGCTATTGTAAATAGTGCTGCAATGAACATTGTGGTGAATGTGTGTTTTTGATTTATGGTTGTCTCTGGGTATGTGCCCAGAAGTGGGATTGCTGGATCCTATGGTAATTCTATTCCTAGTTTCTTTAAGGAAACTCCATACTGTTCTCCATAGTGACTTTATCAATTTACCTTCCCACTAATAGTGGAAGAGGGTTCCTTTTGTCCACACCCTCCCCAGAATTTGTTGTTTGTAGATTTTCTGATGCTGCCGATTCTAACAGGTGTGAGGTGATACCTCATTGTCATTTTGATTTGCATTTCTCTAATAATTAGTGGTGTTGAGCAGCTTTTCATGTGCGTCTTGGCCGTCTCTGTGACTTCTTTGAAGAAACGTCTATTTAGATCTTCTGCCCATTTTTGTATTGGGTTGTTTGTTTTATTAATATTAAGCTGCGTGAGCTGTTTATATATATTGGAGATTAAACCCTTGTCCATTGATTCGTTTGCGAACGTTTTCGCCCATTCTGAGGGTTGCCTTTTTCCATTCCCGTTTTTTTTAACCAAAAAAGAAAGAAAGCAAAAGAAGCAGAACACTAATGTGCGTGAAATATGCCTCTTGAAACTGTCGTTTTGAAATATGGACGTCTTTTGAACTTTTTGGTCGATATATGACCCCAGGATTTGTTTTCAGGGCAGGTGTCATTTACAGGCCTGCAATGATTTGGAATATCCACTGACCATTAGCGCTGGGATTAAAGCTGCTGTTGTGTGAAATGGCCACAAGGTGGCAGCAGTTCTCCCTTAGCAAATCTTGTTACTAGGGCAACAGAGCCTCAATGGAAGCCTGTTCTAGATTGGAATTTAGAATGGAATGTGCCAGGAGAAAGCCCCTCAAGTTTGTCTCACTACTTCTTGTTCGTGTTTTTAATTTAATTTTTAATTTTTTATTACAACAAGTTTGATTACAACGTTTGCTTGTTGTAGGTGTGCAAGATGTGGTTCTGTTACACATATACATATGTCTGTTCTTCCTGGGACCCTTTTCCCATGTACATTATGACAGAATGTTGAGTAGTCTTCTCTTGGCATTCCGTAGGTCTTTGGTGATTATATATTTCACCTGTGTTTGTATATGTCTCTTAACCCCAATATCGTAATGAATCCAATCCTCACACCTTTCCATTGGTGAACCATAAGTTTGTTTAATGAATCTGTGATTGCCCTTCTCCGTGGAAATATCTGCCCTGGTATCCGTTTTTAGGTAACACCTATAAGTGATATCCTACGATATGTGTCTTTCACTTTCTGACTTACTACAAGTCATGTGCTTACCTGTAGACTCATCTACGGGGCTGCAAATGGCATTGTGCCCTTTTTTTCCTTGGCTAATATTCTGTCTTAGCGAGGTCCATTTTCTGCAATGTGATTCCCTGAGGGCTGAGGATTAGCTGACTTGGGCAGCCGGACCCTGCCGGCAAGCCCTCCCCAGGTGTGCGTGGGTTGAGGTCGATAGAAACAGCACTCCAGGCAGCAATAGCCCCTGCAGCTGTGCCAGATTCCATATTCTCTGCCCCGTCAGCAGTCTCGAGGCTGTGCTGCTGGGAGGGTGTGAGGGTCCACGGCTTTGTTGGTGGCCCGGTGTGAGTGGGGGTCTGCTGGACTTTCTGCAGGAGTTGCCAGGCTGCCACCTGTAAAGAAGAGGATGTGTCAACCATAACTTCCACTGGAATTCCTCTCCGGGCTGATGTGAGGAAGGAAAAAAAGGAATGATGGCCGGGACAGGAGTGGTATCTCATGCAGGGAAATGGAAAGCTTCCAGAAGAGTGCCCGGGGCCAGGACCATCCTGGCTGGCCTGCAGGCACCAAGTTGGCCTGCGTGCTGTCGCTGGTGTGGCTCCACGGCCCTTCCTCTAGGCTTTCAAGCCCTTGTACATATTCAGGTGTTTTACCTGGGAAGGGTGGGAACAGTTCAGCAGCAGCTGGCCTGGGGCTCAGCTCACGTTTACTCACAGAGGCCTCGGCACTGTTCCCCAGCTTTGCAATCAGGACGCTCCTTGCGTGTGGGGGCCGGGCTGCTGGCTGTATGGGAGATGATTCCCCACCTCTGACCAATCTCAGAATTGTTTACCACTGGAACAAGTGCCCTGATAGGGTTTTCCTCTGTATAACTGCTGGGTTCAGGTTTTTTTTTCTTTTTTGGTTCAAGTTAGAAGTTATTCATCTTTTATGTATTTATTGATATAAGCATGGAAATAATTCATTCATAGAAATACATCTGTGTGAAGGGAAGAACTTTTTTTCTGTTTTATTTTTAAATTTCATTTCTAAAAATTTTGCAGTTTAATCATATTTATTTTTCTATACAGCAGGTTATTATTAGTTATCTATTTTATTCATATACATATATACAGGTCAATACCTATCTCCCAACTCATCTGACCACCAACACCCCATGGCTTCCCCCACTTGGTGTCCATACGTTTGTTCTCTACCTCTGTTTCTCTATTTCTGCCCTGCAAACCTGTTCATCTGTACCATATATCTAGGTTCCACATACATGCATTAATACAGAATATTTGTTTTGCTCTTTCTGACTTACTTCATTCTGTATGACAGTCTCTAGATCCACCGACTTCTCTACAAATAACCCAGTTTCATTCCTTTTCATGGCTGAGTCATATCCCATTTTATGTATGTACCACATCTTTATCCATTCATCTGTCTGTGGGCATTTAGGTTGCTTCCATTACCTGGCTATTGTAAATAGTGCTGCATTGAACATTGTGGTGAATGTGTGTTTTTGATTTATGGTTGTCTCTATGTATATGCCCAGAAGTGGGATTGCTGGATCCTATGGTAATTCTATTTCTAGTTTCTTTAAGAAAACTCCATACTGTTCTCCATAGTGACTGTATCAATTTACCTTCCCACCAATAGTGGAAGAGGGTTCCTTTTGTCCACACCCTCCCCAGAATTTGTTGTTTGTAGATTTTCTGATGATGCCGATTCTAACAGTTGTGAGGTGATACCTCATTGTCGTTTTGATTTGCATTTCTCTAATAATTAGTGGTGTTGAGCAGCTTTTCATGTGCGTCTTGGCCGTCTCTGTGACTTCTTTGAAGAAACGTCTATTTAGATCTTCTGCCCATTTTTGTATTGGGTTGTTTGTTTTATTAATATTAAGCTGCGTGAGCTGTTTATATATATTGGAGATTAAACCCTTGTCCATTGATTCGTTTGCGAACGTTTTCGCCCATTCTGAGGGTTGCCTTTTTCCATTCCCGTTTTTTTTTAACCAAAAAAGTAAGAAAGCAAAAGAAGCAGAACACTAATGTGCGTGAAATATGCCTCTTGAAACTGTCGTTTTGAAATATGGACGTCTTTTGAACTTTTTGGTCGATATATGACCCCAGGATTTGTTTTCAGGGCAGGTGTCATTTACAGGCCTGCAATGATTTGGAATATCCACTGACCAGTAGCGCTGGGATTAAAGCTGCTGTTGTGCGAAATGGCCACAAGGTGGCAGCAGTTCTCCCTTAGCAAATCTGGTTACCAGGGCAACAGAGCCTCAATGGAAGCCTGTTCTAGATTGGAATTTAGAATGGAATGTGCCAGGAGAAAGCCCCTCAAGTTTGTCTCACTACTTCTTGTTCGTGTTTTTAATTTAATTTTTAATTTTTTATTACTGCAAGTTTGATTACAACGTTTGGCTTGTTGTAGGTGTGCAAGATGTGGTTCTTTTACACATATACATATGTCTGTTCTTCCTGGGACCCTTTTCCCATGTATGTTATGACAGAATGTTGAGTAGTCTTCTCTTGGCATTCCGTAGGCCTTTGGTGATTATATATTTCACCTGTGTTTGTATATGCCTCTTAACCCCAATATCGTAATGAATCCAATCCTCACAGCTTTCCATTGGTGAACCATAAGTTTGTTTAATGAATCTGTGATTGCCCTTCTCCGTGGAAATATCTGCCCTGGTATCCGTTTTTAGGTAACACCTATAAGTGATATCCTACGATATGTGTCTTTCACTTTCTGACTTACTACAAGTCCCGTGCTTACCTGTAGACTCATCTACGGGGCTGCAAATGGCATTGTGCCCTTTTTTTCCTTGGCTAATATTCTGTCTTAGCGAGGTCCATTTTCTGCAATGTGATTCCCTGAGGGCTGAGGATTAGCTGACCTGGGCAGCCTGACCCTGCCGGCAAGCCCTCCCCAGGTGTGCCTGGGTTGAGTTCAATAGAAACAGCACTCCAGGCAGCAATAGCCCCTGCAGCTGTGCCTGACTCCATATTCTCTGCCCCTTCAGCAGTCTCGGGGCTGTGCTGGTGGGAGGGTGTGAGGGTCCACGGCTTTGTTGGTGGCCCGGTGTGAGTGGGTCTCTGCTGGAATTTCTGCAGGAGTTGCCAGGTTGACACCTGTAAAGAAGTGGATGTGTCACCCATAACTTCCACTGGAATTTCTCTCCGGGCTGAGGTGAGGGAGGAAAAAAAGGAATGATGGCCGGGACAGGAGTGGTATCTCATGCAGGGAAATGGAAAGCTTCCAGAAGAGCGCCCGGGGCCAGGACCATCCTGGCTGGCCTGCAGGCACCAAGTTGGCCTGCGTGCTGTCGCTGGTGTGGCTCCACGGCCCTTCCTCTAGGCTTTCAAGCCCTTGTACATATTCAGGTGTTTTACCTGGGAAGGGTGGGAACAGTTCAGCAGCAGCTGGCCTGGGGCTCAGCTCACGTTTACTCACAGAGTCCTCGGCACGGTCCCCTAGCTTTGCAATGAGGATGCTCCTTGCGTGGGGGGCCGGGCTGCTGGCTGTATGGGAGATGATTCCCCACCTCTGACCAATGTCAGAATTGTTACCGCTGGAGCAAGTGCCCTGATAGGGTTTTCCTCTGTATAACTGCTGGGTTCAGGTTTTTTTTTTCTTTTTTGGTTCAAGTTAGAATTTATTCATCTTTTATGTATTTATTGATATAAGCATGGAAATAATTCATTCATAGAAATACATCTGTGTGAAGGGAAGAACTTTTTTCTGTTTTATTTTTAAATTTCATTTCTAAAAATTTTGCAGTTTAATTATATTTATTTTTCTATACAGCAGGTTATTATTAGTTATCTATTTTATTCATATACATATATACAGGTCAATACCTATCTCCCAACTCATCTGACCACCATCACCCCATGGCTTCCCCCACTTGGTGTCCATACGTTTGTTCTCTACCTCTGTTTCTCTATTTCTGCCCTGCAAACCTGTTCATCTGTACCATATATCTAGGTTCCACATACATGCATTAATACAGAATATTTGTTTTGCTCTTTCTGACTTACTTCATTCTGTATGACAGTCTCTAGATCCACCGACTTCTCTACAAATAACCCAGTTTCATTCCTTTTCATGGCTGAGTCATATCCCATTTTATGTATGTACCACATCTTTATCCATTCATCTGTCTGTGGGCATTTAGCTTGCTTCCATTACCTGGCTATTGTAAATAGTCTGCAATGAACATTGTGGTGAATGTGTGTTTTTGATTTATGGTTGTCTCTGTGTATATGCCCAGAAGTGGGATTGCTGGATCCTATGGTAATTCTATTTCTAGTTTCTTTAAGGAAACTCCATACTGTTCTCCATAGTGACTGTATCAATTTACCTTCCCACCAATAGTGGAAGAGGGTTCCTTTTGTCCACACCCTCCCCAGAATTTGTTGTTTGTAGATTTTCTGATGATGCCGATTCTAACAGGTGTGAGGTGATACCTCATTGTCGTTTTGATTTGCATTTCTCTAATAATTAGTGGTGTTGAGCAGCTTTTCATGTGCGTCTTGGCTGTCTCTGTGACTTCTTGGAAGAAACGTCTATTTAGATCTTCTGCCCATTTTTGTATTGGGTTGTTTGTTTTATTAATATTAAGCTGCGTGAGCTGTTTATATATATTGGAGATTAAACCCTTGTCCATTGATTCGTTTGCGAACGTTTTCGCCCATTCTGAGGGTTGCCTTTTTCCATTCCCGTTTTTTTTTAACCAAAAAAGAAAGAAAGCAAAAGAAGCAGAACACTAATGTGCGTGAAATATGCCTCTTGAAACTGTCGTTTTGAAATATGGACGTCTTTTGAACTTTTTGGTCGATATATGACCCCAGGATTTGTTTTCAGGGCAGGTGTCATTTACAGGCCTGCAATGATTTGGAATATCCACTGACCAGTAGCACTGGGATTAAAGCTGCTGTTGTGCGAAATGGCCACAAGGTGGCAGCAGTTCTCCCTTAGCAAATCTGGTTACCAGGGCAACAGAGCCTCAATGGAAGCCTGTTCTAGATTGGAATTTAGAATGGAATGTGCCAGGAGAAAGCCCCTCAAGTTTGTCTCACTACTTCTTGTTCGTGTTTTTAATTTAATTTTTAATTTTTTATTACAGCAAGTTTGATTACAACGTTTGCTTGTTGTAGGTGTGCAAGATGTGGTTCTTTTACACATATACATATGTCTGTTCTTCCTGGGACCCTTTTCCCATGTATGTTATGACAGAATGTTGAGTAGTCTTCTCTTGGCATTCCGTAGGCCTTTGGTGATTATATATTTCACCTGTGTTTGTATATGCCTCTTAACCCCAATATCGTAATGAATCCAATCCTCACAGCTTTCCATTGGTGAACCATAAGTTTGTTTAATGAATCTGTGATTGCCCTTCTCCGTGGAAATATCTGCCCTGGTATCCGTTTTTAGGTAACACCTATAAGTGATATCCTACGATATGTGTCTTTCACTTTCTGACTTACTACAAGTCCCGTGCTTACCTGTAGACTCATCTACGGGGCTGCAAATGGCATTGTGCCCTTTTTTTCCTTGGCTAATATTCTGTCTTAGCGAGGTCCATTTTCTGCAATGTGATTCCCTGAGGGCTGAGGATTAGCTGACCTGGGCAGCCTGACCCTGCCGGCAAGCCCTCCCCAGGTGTGCCTGGGTTGAGCTCAATAGAAACAGCACTCCAGGCAGCAATAGCCCCTGCAGCTGTGCCTGACTCCATATTCTCTGCCCCGTCAGCAGTCTCGGGGCTGTGCTGGTGGGAGGGTGTGAGGGTCCACGGCTTTGTTGGTGGCCCGGTGTGAGTGGGGCTCTGCTGGAATTTCTGCAGGTGTTGCCAGGTTGCCACCTGTAAAGAAGAGGATGTGTCACCCATAATTTCCACTGGAATTTCTCTCCGGGCTGAGGTGAGGGAGGAAAAAAAAGAGTGGGGGCCGGGACAGGAGTGGTATCTCAGGCAGGGAAATGGAAAGCTTCCAGAAGAGCGCCCGGGGCCAGGACCATCCTGGCTGGCCTGCAGGCACCAAGTTGGCCTGCGTGCTGTCGCTGGTGTGGCTCCACGGCCCTTCCTCTAGGCTTTCAAGCCCTTGTACATATTCAGGTGTTTTACCTGGGAAGGGTGGGAACAGTTCAGCAGCAGCTGGCCTGGGGCTCAGCTCACGTTTACTCACAGAGGCCTCGGCACGGTCCCCCAGCTTTGCAATCAGGATGCTCCTTGCGTGGGGGTGCCAGGCTGCTGGCTGTATGGGAGATGATTCCCCACCTCTGACCAATGTCAGAATTGTTTACCGCTGGAACAAGTGCCCTGATAGGGTTTTCCTCTGTATAACTGCTGGGTACAGGATTTTTTTTTTTCTTTTTTGGTTCAAGTTAGAATTTATTCATCTTTTATGTATTTATTGATATAAGCATGGAAATAATTCATTCATAGAAATACATCTGTGTGAAGGGAAGAACTTTTTTCTGTTTTATTTTTAAATTTCATTTCTAAAAATTTTGCAGTTTAATTATATTTATTTTTCTATACAGCAGGTTATTATTAGTTATCTATTTTATTCATATACATATATACAGGTCAATACCTATCTCCCAACTCATCTGACCACCATCACCCCATGGCTTCCCCCACTTGGTGTCCATACGTTTGTTCTCTACCTCTGTTTCTCTATTTCTGCCCTGCAAACCTGTTCATCTGTACCATATATCTAGGTTCCACATACATGCATTAATACAGAATATTTGTTTTGCTCTTTCTGACTTACTTCATTCTGTATGACAGTCTCTAGATCCACCGACTTCTCTACAAATAACCCAGTTTCATTCCTTTTCATGGCTGAGTCATATCCCATTTTATGTATGTACCACATCTTTATCCATTCATCTGTATGTGGGCATTTAGCTTGCTTCCATTACCTGGCTATTGTAAATAGTCTGCAATGAACATTGTGGTGAATGTGTGTTTTTGATTTATGGTTGTCTCTGTGTATATGCCCAGAAGTGGGATTGCTGGATCCTATGGTAATTCTATTTCTAGTTTCTTTAAGGAAACTCCATACTGTTCTCCATAGTGACTGTATCAATTTACCTTCCCACCAATAGTGGAAGAGGGTTCCTTTTGTCCACACCCTCCCCAGAATTTGTTGTTTGTAGATTTTCTGATGATGCCGATTCTAACAGGTGTGAGGTGATACCTCATTGTCGTTTTGATTTGCATTTCTCTAATAATTAGTGGTGTTGAGCAGCTTTTCATGTGCGTCTTGGCTGTCTCTGTGACTTCTTGGAAGAAACGTCTATTTAGATCTTCTGCCCATTTTTGTATTGGGTTGTTTGTTTTATTAATATTAAGCTGCGTGAGCTGTTTATATATATTGGAGATTAAACCCTTGTCCATTGATTCGTTTGCGAACGTTTTCGCCCATTCTGAGGGTTGCCTTTTTCCATTCCCGTTTTTTTTTAACCAAAAAAGAAAGAAAGCAAAAGAAGCAGAACACTAATGTGCGTGAAATATGCCTCTTGAAACTGTCGTTTTGAAATATGGACGTCTTTTGAACTTTTTGGTCGATATATGACCCCAGGATTTGTTTTCAGGGCAGGTGTCATTTACAGGCCTGCAATGATTTGGAATATCCACTGACCAGTAGCGCTGGGATTAAAGCTGCTGTTGTGCGAAATGGCCACAAGGTGGCAGCAGTTCTCCCTTAGCAAATCTGGTTACCAGGGCAACAGAGCCTCAATGGAAGCCTGTTCTAGATTGGAATTTAGAATGGAATGTGCCAGGAGAAAGCCCCTCAAGTTTGTCTCACTACTTCTTGTTCGTGTTTTTAATTTAATTTTTAATTTTTTATTACAGCAAGTTTGATTACAACGTTTGCTTGTTGTAGGTGTGCAAGATGTGGTTCTTTTACACATATACATATGTCTGTTCTTCCTGGGACCCTTTTCCCATGTATGTTATGACAGAATGTTGAGTAGTCTTCTCTTGGCATTCCGTAGGCCTTTGGTGATTATATATTTCACCTGTGTTTGTATATGCCTCTTAACCCCAATATCGTAATGAATCCAATCCTCACAGCTTTCCATTGGTGAACCATAAGTTTGTTTAATGAATCTGTGATTGCCCTTCTCCGTGGAAATATCTGCCCTGGTATCCGTTTTTAGGTAACACCTATAAGTGATATCCTACGATATGTGTCTTTCACTTTCTGACTTACTACAAGTCCCGTGCTTACCTGTAGACTCATCTACGGGGCTGCAAATGGCATTGTGCCCTTTTTTTCCTTGGCTAATATTCTGTCTTAGCGAGGTCCATTTTCTGCAATGTGATTCCCTGAGGGCTGAGGATTAGCTGACCTGGGCAGCCTGACCCTGCCGGCAAGCCCTCCCCAGGTGTGCCTGGGTTGAGTTCAATAGAAACAGCACTCCAGGCAGCAATAGCCCCTGCAGCTGTGCCTGACTCCATATTCTCTGCCCCGTCAGCAGTCTCGGGGCTGTGCTGGTGGGAGGGTGTGAGGGTCCACGGCTTTGTTGGTGGCCCGGTGTGAGTGGGGCTCTGCTGGAATTTCTGCAGGAGTTGCCAGGTTGCCACCTGTAAAGAAGAGGATGTGTCACCCATAATTTCCACTGGAATTTCTCTCCGGGCTGAGGTGAGGGAGGAAAAAAAAGAGTGGGGGCCGGGACAGGAGTGGTATCTCAGGCAGGGAAATGGAAAGCTTCCAGAAGAGCGCCCGGGGCCAGGACCATCCTGGCTGGCCTGCAGGCACCAAGTTGGCCTGCGTGCTGTCGCTGGTGTGGCTCCACGGCCCTTCCTCTAGGCTTTCAAGCCCTTGTACATATTCAGGTGTTTTACCTGGGAAGGGTGGGAACAGTTCAGCAGCAGCTGGCCTGGGGCTCAGCTCACGTTTACTCACAGAGGCCTCGGCACGGTCCCCCAGCTTTGCAATCAGGATGCTCCTTGCGTGGGGGGGCCAGGCTGCTGGCTGTATGGGAGATGATTCCCCACCTCTGACCAATGTCAGAATTGTTTACCGCTGGAACAAGTGCCCTGATAGGGTTTTCCTCTGTATAACTGCTGGGTACAGGATTTTTTTTTTCTTTTTTGGTTCAAGTTAGAAGTTATTCATCTTTTATGTATTTATTGATATAAGCATGGAAATAATTCATTCATAGAAATACATCTGTGTGAAGGGAAGAACTTTTTTTCTGTTTTATTTTTAAATTTCATTTCTAAAAATTTTGCAGTTTAATCATATTTATTTTTCTATACAGCAGGTTATTATTAGTTATCTATTTTATTCATATACATATATACAGGTCAATACCTATCTCCCAACTCATCTGACCACCAACACCCCATGGCTTCCCCCACTTGGTGTCCATACGTTTGTTCTCTACCTCTGTTTCTCTATTTCTGCCCTGCAAACCTGTTCATCTGTACCATATATCTAGGTTCCACATACATGCATTAATACAGAATATTTGTTTTGCTCTTTCTGACTTACTTCATTCTGTATGACAGTCTCTAGATCCACCGACTTCTCTACAAATAACCCAGTTTCATTCCTTTTCATGGCTGAGTCATATCCCATTTTATGTATGTACCACATCTTTATCCATTCGTCTGTCTGTGGGCATTTAGGTTGCTTCCATTACCTGGCTATTGTAAATAGTGCTGCAATGAACATTGTGGTGAATGTGTGTTTTTGATTTATGGTTGTCTCTGGGTATGTGCCCAGAAGTGGGATTGCTGGATCCTATGGTAATTCTATTCCTAGTTTCTTTAAGGAAACTCCATACTGTTCTCCATAGTGACTGTATCAATTTACCTTCCCACTAATAGTGGAAGAGGGTTCCTTTTGTCCACACCCTCCCCAGAATTTGTTGTTTGTAGATTTTCTGATGCTGCCGATTCTAACAGGTGTGAGGTGATACCTCATTGTCATTTTGATTTGCATTTCTCTAATAATTAGTGGTGTTGAGCAGCTTTTCATGTGCGTCTTGGCCGTCTCTGTGACTTCTTTGAAGAAACGTCTATTTAGATCTTCTGCCCATTTTTGTATTGGGTTGTTTGTTTTATTAATATTAAGCTGCGTGAGCTGTTTATATATATTGGAGATTAAACCCTTGTCCATTGATTCGTTTGCGAACGTTTTCGCCCATTCTGAGGGTTGCCTTTTTCCATTCCCGTTTTTTTTAACCAAAAAAGAAAGAAAGCAAAAGAAGCAGAACACTAATGTGCGTGAAATATGCCTCTTGAAACTGTCGTTTTGAAATATGGACGTCTTTTGAACTTTTTGGTCGATATATGACCCCAGGATTTGTTTTCAGGGCAGGTGTCATTTACAGGCCTGCAATGATTTGGAATATCCACTGACCATTAGCGCTGGGATTAAAGCTGCTGTTGTGTGAAATGGCCACAAGGTGGCAGCAGTTCTCCCTTAGCAAATCTTGTTACTAGGGCAACAGAGCCTCAATGGAAGCCTGTTCTAGATTGGAATTTAGAATGGAATGTGCCAGGAGAAAGCCCCTCAAGTTTGTCTCACTACTTCTTGTTCGTGTTTTTAATTTAATTTTTAATTTTTTATTACAACAAGTTTGATTACAACGTTTGCTTGTTGTAGGTGTGCAAGATGTGGTTCTGTTACACATATACATATGTCTGTTCTTCCTGGGACCCTTTTCCCATGTACATTATGACAGAATGTTGAGTAGTCTTCTCTTGGCATTCCGTAGGTCTTTGGTGATTATATATTTCACCTGTGTTTGTATATGTCTCTTAACCCCAATATCGTAATGAATCCAATCCTCACACCTTTCCATTGGTGAACCATAAGTTTGTTTAATGAATCTGTGATTGCCCTTCTCCGTGGAAATATCTGCCCTGGTATCCGTTTTTAGGTAACACCTATAAGTGATATCCTACGATATGTGTCTTTCACTTTCTGACTTACTACAAGTCATGTGCTTACCTGTAGACTCATCTACGGGGCTGCAAATGGCATTGTGCCCTTTTTTTCCTTGGCTAATATTCTGTCTTAGCGAGGTCCATTTTCTGCAATGTGATTCCCTGAGGGCTGAGGATTAGCTGACTTGGGCAGCCTGACCCTGCCGGCAAGCCCTCCCCAGGTGTGCGTGGGTTGAGGTCGATAGAAACAGCACTCCAGGCAGCAATAGCCCCTGCAGCTGTGCCTGATTCCATATTCTCTGCCCCGTCAGCAGTCTCGAGGCTGTGCTGCTGGGAGGGTGTGAGGGACCACGGCTTTGTTGGTGGCCCGGTGTGAGTGGGGGTCTGCTGGACTTTCTGCAGGAGTTGCCAGGCTGCCACCTGTAAAGAAGAGGATGTGTCAACCATAACTTCCACTGGAATTCCTCTCCGGGCTGATGTGAGGAAGGAAAAAAAGGAATGATGGCCGGGACAGGAGTGGTATCTCATGCAGGGAAATGGAAAGCTTCCAGAAGAGCGCCCGGGGCCAGGACCATCCTGGCTGGCCTGCAGGCACCAAGTTGGCCTGCGTGCTGTCGCTGGTGTGGCTCCACGGCCCTTCCTCTAGGCTTTCAAGCCCTTGTACATATTCAGGTGTTTTACCTGGGAAGGGTGGGAACAGTTCAGCAGCAGCTGGCCTGGGGCTCAGCTCACGTTTACTCACAGAGGCCTCGGCACTGTTCCCCAGCTTTGCAATCAGGACGCTCCTTGCGTGGGGGGGCCGGGCTGCTGGCTGTATGGGAGATGATTCCCCACCTCTGACCAATCTCAGAATTGTTTACCACTGGAACAAGTGCCCTGATAGGGTTTTCCTCTGTATAACTGCTGGGTTCAGGTTTTTTTTTCTTTTTTGGTTCAAGTTATAATTTATTCATCTTTTATGTATTTATTGATATAAGCATGGAAATAATTCATTCATAGAAATACATCTGTGTGAAGGGAAGAACTTTTTTCTGTTTTATTTTTAAATTTCATTTCTAAAAATTTTGCAGTTTAATTATATTTATTTTTCTGTACAGCAGGTTATTATTAGTTATCTATTTTATTCATATATATATATACATGTCAATACCTATCTCCCAACTCATCTGACCATCAACACCCCATGGCTTCCCCCACTTGGTGTCCATACGTTTGTTCTCTACCTCTGTTTCTCTATTTCTGCCCTGCAAACCTGTTCATCTGTACCATATATCTAGGTTCCACATACATGCATTAATACAGAATATTTGTTTTGCTCTTTCTGACTTACTTCATTCTGTATGACAGTCTCTAGATCCACCGACTTCTCTACAAATAACCCAGTTTCATTCCTTTTCATGGCTGAGTCATATCCCATTTTATGTACGTACCACATCTTTATCCATTCATCTGTCTGTGGGCATTTAGGTTGCTTCCATTACCTGGCTATTGTAAATAGTGCTGCAATGAACATTGTGGTGAATGTGTGTTTTTGATTTATGGTTGTCTCTGTGTATATGCCCAGAAGTGGGATTGCTGGATCCTATGGTAATTCTATTTCTAGTTTCTTTAAGAAAACTCCATACTGTTCTCCATAGTGACTGTATCAATTTACCTTCCCACCAATAGTGGAAGAGGGTTCCTTTTGTCCACACCCTCCCCAGAATTTGTTGTTTGTAGATTTTCTGATGATGCCGATTCTAACAGTTGTGAGGTGATACCTCATTGTCGTTTTGATTTGCATTTCTCTAATAATTAGTGGTGTTGAGCAGCTTTTCATGTGCGTCTTGGCCGTCTCTGTGACTTCTTTGAAGAAACGTCTATTTATATCTTCTGCCCATTTTTGTATTGGGTTGTTTGTTTTATTAATATTATGCTGCGTGAGCTGTTTATATATATTGGAGATTAAACCCTTGTCCATTGATTCGTTTGCGAACGTTTTCGCCCATTCTGAGGGTTGCCTTTTTCCATTCCCGTTTTTTTTTAACCAAAAAAGTAAGAAAGCAAAAGAAGCAGAACACTAATGTGCGTGAAATATGCCTCTTGAAACTGTCGTTTTCAAATATGGACGTCTTTTGAACTTTTTGGTCGATATATGACCCCAGGATTTGTTTTCAGGGCAGGTGTCATTTACAGGCCTGCAATGATTTGGAATATCCACTGACCAGTAGCGCTGGGATTAAAGCTGCTGTTGTGCGAAATGGCCACAAGGTGGCAGCAGTTCTCCCTTAGCAAATCTGGTTACCAGGGCAACAGAGCCTCAATGGAAGCCTGTTCTAGATTGGAATTTAGAATGGAATGTGCCAGGAGAAAGCCCCTCAAGTTTGTCTCACTACTTCTTGTTCGTGTTTTTAATTTAATTTTTAATTTTTTATTACAGCAAGTTTGATTACAACGTTTGGCTTGTTGTAGGTGTGCAAGATGTGGTTCTTTTACACATATACATATGTCTGTTCTTCCTGGGACCCTTTTCCCATGTACGTTATGACAGAATGTTGAGTAGTCTTCTCTTGGCATTCCGTAGGTCTTTGGTGATTATATATTTCACCTGTGTTTGTATATGTCTCTTAACCCCAATATCGTAATGAATCCAATCCTCACACCTTTCCATTGGTGAACCATAAGTTTGTTTAATGAATCTGTGATTGCCCTTCTCCGTGGAAATATCTGCCCTGGTATCCGTTTTTAGGTAACACCTATAAGTGATATCCTACAATATGTGTCTTTCACTTTCTGACTTACTACAAGTCACGTGCTTACCTGTAGACTCATCTACGGGGCTGCAAATGGCATTGTGCTCTTTTTTTCCTTGGCTAATATTCTGTCTTAGCGAGGTCCATTTTCTGCAATGTGATTCCCTGAGGGCTGAGGATTAGCTGATCTGGGCAGCCTGACCGTCCCGGCAAGCCCTCCCCTGGTGTGCCTGGGTTGAGTTCAATAGAAACAGCACTCCAGGCAGCAATAGCCCCTGCAGCTGTGCCTGACTCCATATTCTCTGCCCCTTCAGCAGTCTCGGGGCTGTGCTGGTGGGAGGGTGTGAGGGTCCACGGCTTTGTTGGTGGCCCGGTGTGAGTGGGGCTCTGCTGGAATTTCTGCAGGAGTTGCCAGGTTGCCAACTGTAAAGAAGTGGATGTGTCACCCATAACTTCCACTGGAATTTCTCTCCGGGCTGAGGTGAGGGAGGAAAAAAAGGAGTGGGGGCCGGGACAGGTGTGGTATCTCAGGCAGGGAAATGGAAAGCTTCCAGAAGAGCGCCCGGGTCCAGGACCATCCTGGCTGGCCTGCAGGCACCAAGTTGGCCTGCGTGCTGTCTCTGGTGTGGCTCCACGGCCCTTCCTCTAGGCTTTCAAGCCCTTGTACATATTCAGGTGTTTTACCTGGGAAGGGTGGGAACAGTTCAGCAGCAGCTGGCCTGGGGCTCAGCTCACGTTTACTCACAGAGGCCTCGGCACGGTCCCCTAGCTTTGCAATGAGGATGCTCCTTGCGTGGGGGGCCGGGCTGCTGGCTGTATGGGAGATGATTCCCCACCTCTGACCAATGTCAGAATTGTTTACCGCTGGAGCAAGTGCCCTGATAGGGTTTTCCTCTGTATAACTGCTGGGTTCAGGTTTTTTTTTCTTTTTTGGTTCAAGTTAAAATTTATTCATCTTTTATGTATTTATTGATATAAGCATGGAAATAATTCATTCATAGAAATACATCTGTGTGAAGGGAAGAACTTTTTTCTGTTTTATTTTTAAATTTCATTTCTAAAAATTTTGCAGTTTAATTATATTTATTTTTCTATACAGCAGGTTATTATTAGTTATCTATTTTATTCATATACATATATACAGGTCAATACCTATCTCCCAACTCATCTGACCACCATCACCCCATGGCTTCCCCCACTTGGTGTCCATACGTTTGTTCTCTACCTCTGTTTCTCTATTTCTGCCCTGCAAACCTGTTCATCTGTACCATATATCTAGGTTCCACATACATGCATTAATACAGAATATTTGTTTTGCTCTTTCTGACTTACTTCATTCTGTATGACAGTCTCTAGATCCACCGACTTCTCTACAAATAACCCAGTTTCATTCCTTTTCATGGCTGAGTCATATCCCATTTTATGTATGTACCACATCTTTATCCATTCATCTGTCTGTGGGCATTTAGGTTGCTTCCATTACCTGGCTATTGTAAATAGTGCTGCAATGAACATTGTGGTGAATGTGTGTTTTTGATTTATGGTTGTCTCTGTGTATATGCCCAGAAGTGGGATTGCTGGATCCTATGGTAATTCTATTTCTAGTTTCTTTAAGGAAACTCCATACTGTTCTCCATAGTGACTGTATCAATTTACCTTCCCACCAATAGTGGAAGAGGGTTCCTTTTGTCCACACCCTCCCCAGAATTTGTTGTTTGTAGATTTTCTGATGATGCCGATTCTAACAGGTGTGAGGTGATACCTCATTGTCGTTTTGATTTGCATTTCTCTAATAATTAGTGGTGTTGAGCAGCTTTTCATGTGCGTCTTGGCCGTCTCTGTGACTTCTTTGAAGAAACGTCTATTTAGATCTTCTGCCCATTTTTGTATTGGGTTGTTTGTTTTATTAATATTAAGCTGCGTGAGCTGTTTATATATATTGGAGATTAAACCCTTGTCCATTGATTCGTTTGCGAACGTTTTCGCCCATTCTGAGGGTTGCCTTTTTCCATTCCCGTTTTTTTTTAACCAAAAAAGAAAGAAAGCAAAAGAAGCAGAACACTAATGTGCGTGAAATATGCCTCTTGAAACTGTCGTTTTGAAATATGGACGTCTTTTGAACTTTTTGGTCGATATATGACCCCAGGATTTGTTTTCAGGGCAGGTGTCATTTACAGGCCTGCAATGATTTGGAATATCCACTGACCAGTAGCGCTGGGATTAAAGCTGCTGTTGTGCGAAATGGCCACAAGGTGGCAGCAGTTCTCCCTTAGCAAATATGGTTACCAGGGCACCAGAGCCTCAATGGAAGCCTGTTCTAGATTGGAATTTAGAATGGAATGTGCCAGGAGAAAGCCCCTCAAGTTTGTCTCACTACTTCTTGTTCGTGTTTTTAATTTAATTTTTAATTTTTTATTACAGCAAGTTTGATTACAACATTTGCTTGTTGTAGGTGTGCAAGATGTGGTTCTTTTACACATATACATATGTCTGTTCTTCCTGGGACCCTTTTCCCATGTACGTTATGACAGAATGTTGAGTAGTCTTCTCTTGGCATTCCGTAGGTCTTTGGTGATTATATATTTCACCTGTGTTTGTATATGTCTCTTAACCCCAATATCGTAATGAATCCAATCCTCACACCTTTCCATTGGTGAACCACAAGTTTGTTTAATGAATCTGTGATTGCCCTTCTCCGTGGAAATATCTGCCCTGGTATCCGTTTTTAGGTAACACCTATAAGTGATATCCTACGATATGTGTCTTTCACTTTCTGACTTACTACAAGTCCCGTGCTTACCTGTAGACTCATCTACGGGGCTGCAAATGGCATTGTGCCCTTTTTTTCCTTGGCTAATATTCTGTCTTAGCGAGGTCCATTTTCTGCAATGTGATTCCCTGAGGGCTGAGGATTAGCTGACCTGGGCAGCCTGACCCTGCCGGCAAGCCCTCCCCAGGTGTGCCTGGGTTGAGGTCAATAGAAACAGCACTCCAGGCAGCAATAGCCCCTGCAGCTGTGCCTGACTCCATATTCTCTGCCCCGTCAGCAGTCTCGGGGCTGTGCTGGTGGGAGGGTGTGAGGGTCCACGGCTTTGTTGGTGGCCCGGTGTGAGTGGGGCTCTGCTGGACTTTCTGCAGGAGTTGCCAGTTTGCCACCTGTAAAGAAGAGGATGTGTCACCCATAATTTCCACTGGAATTTCTCTCCGGGCTGAGGTGAGGGAGGAAAAAAAAGAGTGGGGGCCGGGACAGGAGTGGTATCTCAGGCAGGGAAATGGAAAACTTCCAGAAGAGCGCCCGGGGCCAGGACCATCCTGGCTGGCCTGCAGGCACCAAGTTGGCCTGCGTGCTGTCGCTGGTGTGGCTCCAAGGCCCTTCCTCTAGGCTTTCAAGCCCTTGTACATATTCAGGTGTTTTACCTGGGAAGGGTGGGAACAGTTCAGCAGCAGCTGGCCTGGGGCTCAGCTCACGTTTACTCACAGAGGCCTCGGAACTGTCCCCCAGCTTTGCAATCAGGACGCTCCTTGCGTGGGGGGGCCGGGCTGCTGGCTGTATGGGAGATGATTCCCCACCTCTGACCAATCTCAGAATTGTTTACCGCTGGAACAAGTGCCCTGATACGGTTTTCCTCTGTATAACTGCTGGGTACAGGATTTGTTTTTTCTTTTTTGGTTCAAGTTAGAAGTTATTCATCTTTTATGTATTTATTGATATAAGCATGGAAATAATTCATTCATAGAAATACATCTGTGTGAAGGGAAGAACCTTTTTTCTGTTTTATTTTTAAATTTCATTTCTAAAAATTTTGCAGTTTAATCATATTTATATTTCTATACAGCAGGTTATTATTAGTTATCTATTTTATTCATATACATTTATACAGGTCAATACCTATCTCCCAACTCATCTGACCACCAACACCCCATGGCTTCCCCCACTTGGTGTCCATACGTTTGTTCTCTACCTCTGTTTCTCTATTTCTGCCCTGCAAACCTGTTCATCTGTACCATATATCTAGGTTCCACATACATGCATTAATACAGAATATTTGTTTTGCTCTTTCTGACTTACTTCATTCTGTATGACAGTCTCTAGATCCACCGACTTCTCTACAAATAACCCAGTTTCATTCCTTTTCATGGCTGAGTCATATCCCATTTTATGTATGTACCACATCTTTATCCATTCGTCTGTCTGTGGGCATTTAGTTTGCTTCCATTACCTGGCTATTGTAAATAGTGCTGCAATGAACATTGTGGTGAATGTGTGTTTTTGATTTATGGTTGTCTCTGGGTATATGCCCAGAAGTGGGATTGCTGGATCCTATGGTAATTCTATTCCTAGTTTCTTTAAGGAAACTCCATACTGTTCTCCATAGTGACTGTATCAATTTACCTTCCCACTAATAGTGGAAGAGGGTTCCTTTTGTCCACACCCTCCCCAGAATTTGTTGTTTGTAGATTTTCTGATGCTGCCGATTCTAACAGGTGTGAGGTGATACCTCATTGTCATTTTGATTTGCATTTCTCTAATAATTAGTGGTGTTGAGCAGCTTTTCATGTGCGTCTTGGCCGTCTCTGTGACTTCTTTGAAGAAACGTCTATTTAGATCTTCTGCCCATTTTTGTATTGGGTTGTTTGTTTTATTAATATTAAGCTGCGTGAGCTGTTTATATATATTGGAGATTAAACCCTTGTCCATTGATTCGTTTGCGAACGTTTTCGCCCATTCTGAGGGTTGCCTTTTTCCATTCCCGTTTTTTTTAACCAAAAAAGAAAGAAAGCAAAAGAAGCAGAACACTAATGTGCGTGAAATATGCCTCTTGAAACTGTCGTTTTGAAATATGGACGTCTTTTGAACTTTTTGGTCGATATATGACCCCAGGATTTGTTTTCAGGGCAGGTGTCATTTACAGGCCTGCAATGATTTGGAATATCCACTGACCATTAGCGCTGGGATTAAAGCGGCTGTTGTGTGAAATGGCCACAAGGTGGCAGCAGTTCTCCCTTAGCAAATCTGGTTACTAGGGCAACAGAGCCTCAATGGAAGCCTGTTCTAGATTGGAATTTAGAATGGAATGTGCCAGGAGAAAGCCCCTCAAGTTTGTCTCACTACTTCTTGTTCGTGTTTTTAATTTAATTTTTAATTTTTTATTACAGCAAGTTTGATTACAACGTTTGCTTGTTGTAGGTGTGCAAGATGTGGTTCTGTTACACATATACATATGTCTGTTCTTCCTGGGACCCTTTTCCCATGTACGTTATGACAGAATGTTGAGTAGTCTTCTCTTGGCATTCCGTAGGTCTTTGGTGATTATATATTTCACCTGTGTTTGTATATGTCTCTTAACCCCAATATTGTAATGAATCCAATCCTCACACCTTTCCATTGGTGAACCATAAGTTTGTTTAATGAATCTGTGATTGCCCTTCTCCGTGGAAATATCTGCCCTGGTATCCGTTTTTAGGTAACACCTATAAGTGATATCCTACGATATGTGTGTTTCACTTTCTGACTTACTACAAATCCCGTGCTTACCTGTAGACTCATCTAAGGGGCTGCAAATGGCATTGTGCCCTTTTTTTCCTTGGCTAATATTCTGTCTTAGCGAGGTCCATTTTCTGCAATGTGATTCCCTGAGGGCTGAGGATTAGCTGACCTGGGCAGCCTGACCCTGCCGGCAAGCCCTCACCAGGTGTGCGTGGGTTGAGGTCGATAGAAACAGCACTCCAGGCAGCAGTAGCCCCTGCAGCTGTGCCTGATTCCATATTCTCTGCCCCGTCAGCAGTCTCGAGGCTGTGCTCGTGGGAGGGTGTGAGGGTCCACGGCTTTGTTGGTGGCCCAGTGTGAGTGGGGCTCTGCTGGTCTTTCTGCAGGAGTTGCCAGGCTGCCACCTGTAAAGAAGAGGATGTGTCACCCATAACTTCCACTGGAATTTCTCTCCGGGCTGAGGTGAGGAAGGAAAAGAAGGAATGATGGCCGGGACAGGAGGGGTATATCAGGCAGGGAAATGGAAAGCTTCTAGAAGAGTGCCCGGGGCCAGGACCATCCTGGCTGGCCTGCAGGCACCAAGTTGGCCTGCCTGCTGTCGCTGGTGTGGCTCCACGGCCCTTCCTCTAGGCTTTCAAGCCCTTGTACATATTCAGGTGTTTTACCTGAGAAGGGTGGGAACAGTTCAGCAGCAGCTGGCCTGGGGCTCAGCTCACGTTTACTCACAGAGGCCTCGGCACGGTCCCCCAGCTTTGCAATAAGGATGCTCCTTGCGTGGGGGGGCCGGGCTGCTGGCTGTATGGGAGATGATTCCCTACCTCTGACCAATGTCAGAATTGTTTACCGCTGGAGCAAGTGCCCTGATAGGGTTTTCCTCTGTATAACTGCTGGGTTCAGGTTTTTTTTTTCTTTTTTGGTTCAAGTTAGAATTTATTCATCTTTTATGTATTTATTGATATAAGCATGGAAATAATTCATTCATAGAAATACATCTGTGTGAAGGGAAGAACTTTTTTTCTGTTTTATTTTTAAATTTCATTTCTAAAAATTTTGCAGTTTAATTATATTTATTTTTCTATACAGCAGGTTATTATTAGTTATCTATTTTATTCATATACATATATACAGGTCAATACCTATCTCCCAACTCATCTGACAACCATCACCCCATGGCTTCCCCCACTTGGTGTCCATACGTTTGTTCTCTACCTCTGTTTCTCTATTTCTGCCCTGCAAACCTGTTCATCTGTACCATATATCTAGGTTCCACATACATGCATTAATACAGAATATTTGTTTTGCTCTTTCTGACTTACTTCATTCTGTATGACAGTCCTCTAGATCCACCGACTTCTCTACAAATAACCCAGTTTCATTCCTTTTCATGGCTGAGTCATATCCCATTTTATGTATGTACCACATCTTTATCCATTCATCTGTCTGTGGGCATTTAGGTTGCTTCCATTACCTGGCTATTGTAAATAGTGCTGCAATGAACATTGTGGTGAATGTGTGTTTTTGATTTATGGTTGTCTCTGTGTATATGCCCAGAAGTGGGATTGCTGGATCCTATGGTAATTCTATTTCTAGTTTCTTTAAGGAAACTCCATACTGTTCTCCATAGTGACTGTATCAATTTACCTTCCCACCAATAGTGGAAGAGGGTTCCTTTTGTCCACACCCTCCCCAGAATTTGTTGTTTGTAGATTTTCTGATGATGCCGATTCTAACAGGTGTGAGGTGATACCTCATTGTCGTTTTGATTTGCATTTCTCTAATAATTAGTGGTGTTGAGCAGCTTTTCATGTGCGTCTTGGCCGTCTCTGTGACTTCTTTGAAGAAACGTCTATTTAGATCTTCTGCCCATTTTTGTATTGGGTTGTTTGTTTTATTAATATTAAGCTGCGTGAGCTGTTTATATATATTGGAGATTAAACCCTTGTCCATTGATTCGTTTGCGAACGTTTTCGCCCATTCTGAGGGTTGCCTTTTTCCATTCCCGTTTTTTTTAACCAAAAAAGAAAGAAAGCAAAAGAAGCAGAACACTAATGTGCGTGAAATATGCCTCTTGAAACTGTCGTTTTGAAATATGGACGTCTTTTGAACTTTTTGGTCGATATATGACCCCAGGATTTGTTTTCAGGGCAGGTGTCATTTACAGGCCTGCAATGATTTGGAATATCCACTGACCTGTAGCGCTGGGATTAAAGGTGCTGTTGTGCGAAATGGCCACAAGGTGGCAGCAGTTCTCCCTTAGCAAATCTGGTTACCAGGGCAACAGAGCCTCAATGGAAGCCTGTTCTAGATTGGAATTTAGAATGGAATGTGCCAGGAGAAAGCCCCTCAAGTTTGTCTCACTACTTATTGTTCGTGTTTTTAATTTAATTTTTAATTTTTTATTACAGCAAGTTTGATTACAACGTTTGCTTGTTGTAGGTGTGCAAGATGTGGTTCTTTTACACATATACATATGTCTGTTCTTCCTGGGACCCTTTTCCCATGTACGTTATGACAGAATGTTGAGTAGTCTTCTCTTGGCATTCCGTAGGTCTTTGGTGATTATATATTTCACCTGTGTTTGTATATGTCTCTTAACCCCAATATCGTAATGAATCCAATCCTCACACCTTTCCATTGGTGAACCATGAGTTTGTTTAATGAATCTGTGATTGCCCTTCTCCATGGAAATATCTGCCCTGGTATCCGTTTTTAGGTAACACCTATAAGTGATATCCTACGATATGTGTCTTTCACTTTCTGACTTACTACAAGTCCCGTGCTTACCTGTAGACTCATCTACGGGGCTGCAAATGGCATTGTGCCCTATTTTTCCTTGGCTAATATTCTGTCTTAGCGAGGTCCATTTTCTGCAATGTGATTCCCTGAGGGCTGAGGATTAGCTGACCTGGGCAGCCTGACCCTGCCGGCAAGCCCTCCCCAGGTGTGCCTGGGTTGAGTTCAATAGAAACAGCACTCCAGGCAGCAATAGCCCCTGCAGCTGTGCCTGACTCCATATTCTCTGCCCCGTCAGCAGTCTCGGGGCTGTGCTGGTGGGAGGGTGTGAGGGTCCACGGCTTTGTTGGTGGCCCGGTGTGAGTGGGCTCTGCTGGAATTTCTGCAGGAGTTGCCAGGTTGCCACCTGTAAAGAAGAGGATGTGTCACCCATAACTTCCACTGGAATTTCTCTCCGGGCTGAGGTGAGGGAGGAAAAAAAGGAGTGGGGGCCGGGCCAGGAGTGGTATCTCAGGCAGGGAAATGGAAAGCTTCCAGAAGAGCGCCCGGGGCCAGGACCATCCTGGCTGGCCTGCAGGCACCAAGTTGGCCTGCGTGCTGTCGCTGGTGTGGCTCCACGGCCCTTCCTCTAGGCTTTCAAGCCCTTGTACATATTCAGGTGTTTTACCTGGGAAGGGTGGGAACAGTTCAGCAGCAGCTGGCCTGGGGCTCAGCTCACGTTTACTCACAGAGGCCTCGGCACGGTCCCCTAGCTTTGCAATGAGGATGCTCCTTGCGTGGGGGGCCGGGCTGCTGGCTGTATGGGAGATGATTCCCCACCTCTGACCAATGTCAGAATTGTTTACCGCTGGAGCAAGTGCCCTGATAGGGTTTTCCTCTGTATAACTGCTGGGTTCAGGTTTTTTTTTTCTTTTTTGGTTCAAGTTAGAATTTATTCATCTTTTATGTATTTATTGATATAAGCATGGAAATAATTCATTCATAGAAATACATCTGTGTGAAGGGAAGAACTTTTTTCTGTTTTATTTTTAAATTTCATTTCTAAAAATTTTGCAGTTTAATTATATTTATTTTTCTATACAGCAGGTTATTATTAGTTATCTATTTTATTCATATACATATATACAGGTCAATACCTATCTCCCAACTCATCTGACCACCATCACCCCATGGCTTCCTCCACTTGGTGTCCATACGTTTGTTCTCTACCTCTGTTTCTCTATTTCTGCCCTGCAAACCTGTTCATCTGTACCATATATCTAGGTTCCACATACATGCATTAATACAGAATATTTGTTTTGCTCTTTCTGACTTACTTCATTCTGTATGACAGTCTCTAGATCCACCGACTTCTCTACAAATAACCCAGTTTCATTCCTTTTCATGGCTGAGTCATATCCCATTTTATGTATGTACCACATCTTTATCCATTCATCTGTCTGTGGGCATTTAGGTTGCTTCCATTACCTGGCTATTGTAAATAGTGCTGCAATGAACATTGTGGTGAATGTGTGTTTTTGATTTATGGTTGTCTCAGTGTATATGCCCAGAAGTGGAATTGCTGGATCCTATGGTAATTCTATTTCTAGTTTCTTTAAGGAAACTCCATACTGTTCTCCATAGTGACTGTATCAATTTACTTTCCCACCAATAGTGGAAGAGGGTTCCTTTTGTCCACACCCTCCCAAGAATTTGTTGTTTGTAGATTTTCTGATGCTGCCGATTCTAACAGGTGTGAGGTGATACCTCATTGTCGTTTTGATTTGCATTTCTCTAATAATTAGTGGTGTTGAGCATCTTTTCATGTGCGTCTTGGCCGTCTCTGTGACTTCTTTGAAGAAACGTCTATTTAGATCTGCCCATTTTTGTATTGGGTTGTTTGTTTTATTAATATTAAGCTGCGTGAGCTGTTTATATATATTGGAGATTAAACCCTTGTCCATTGATTCGTTTGCGAACGTTTTCGCCCATTCTGAGGGTTGCCTTTTTCCATTCCCGTTTTTTTTTAACCAAAAAAGAAAGAAAGCAAAAGAAGCAGAACACTAATGTGCGTGAAATATGCCTCTTGAAACTGTCGTTTTGAAATATGGACGTCTTTTGAACTTTTTGGTCGATATATGACCCCAGGATTTGTTTTCAGGGCAGGTGTCATTTACAGGCCTGCAATGATTTGGAATATCCACTGACCAGTAGCGCTGGGATTAAAGCTGCTGTTGTGCGAAATGGCCACAAGGTGGCAGCAGTTCTCCCTTAGCAAATCTGGTTACTAGGGCAACAGAGCCTCAATGGAAGCCTGTTCTAGATTGGAATTTAGAATGGAATGTGCCAGGAGAAAGCCCCTCAAGTTTGTCTCACTACTTCTTGTTCGTGTTTTTAATTTAATTTTTAATTTTTTATTACAGCAAGTTTGATTACAACGTTTGCTTGTTGTAGTGTGCAAGATGTGGTTCTGTTACACATATACATATGTCTGTTCTTCCTGGGACCCTTTTCCCATGTACGTTATGACAGAATGTTGAGTAGTCTTCTCTTGGCATTCCGTAGGTCTTTGGTGATTATATATTTCACCTGTGTTTGTATATGTCTCTTAACCCCAATATCGTAAGGAATCCAATCCTCACACCTTTCCATTGGTGAACCACAAGTTTGTTTAATGAATCTGTGATTGCCCTTCTCCGTGGAAATATCTGCCCTGGTATCCGTTTTTAGGTAACACCTATAAGTGATATCCTACGATATGTGTCTTTCACTTTCTGACTTACTACAAGTCCCGTGCTTACCTGTAGACTCATCTAAGGGGCTGCAAATGGCATTGTGCCCTTTTTTTCCTTGGCTAATATTCTGTCTTAGCGAGGTCCATTTTCTGCAATGTGATTCCCTGAGGGCTGAGGATTAGCTGACCTGGGCAGCCTGACCCTGCCGGCAAGCCCTCCCCAGGTGTGCGTGGATTGAGGTCGATAGAAACAGCACTCCAGGCAGCAATTGCCCCTGCAGCTGTGCCTGATTCCATATTCTCTGCCCCGTCAGCAGTCTCGAGGCTGTGCTGGTGGGAGGGTGTGAGGGTCCACGGCTTTGTTGGTGGCCCGGTGTGAGTGGGGCTCTGCTGGACTTTCTGCAGGAGTTGCCAGGCTGCCACCTGTAAAGAAGAGGATGTGTCACCCATAACTTCCACTGGAATTTCTCTCCGGGCTGAGGTGAGGAAGGAAAAAAAGGAATGATGGCCGGGACAGGAGGGGTATATCAGGCAGGGAAATGGAAAGCTTCTAGAAGAGTGCCGGGGCCAGTATCATCCTGGCTGGCCTGCAGGCACCAAGTTGGCCTGCGTGCTGTCGCTGGTGTGGCTCCACGGCCCTTCCTGTAGGCTTTCAAGCCCTTGTACATATTCAGGTGTTTTACCTGGGAAGGGTGGGAACATTCAGCAGCAGCTGGCCTGGGGCTCAGCTCACGTTTACTCACAGAGGCCTCGGCACGGTCCCCCAGCTTTGCAATGAGGATGCTCCTTGCGTGGGGGGGCCGGGCTGCTGGCTGTATGGGAGATGATTCCCCACCACTGACCAATGTCAGAATTGTTTACCGCTGGAGCAAGTGCCCTGAAAGGGTTTTCCTCTGTATAACTGCTGGGTTCAGGTTTTTTTTTTCTTTTTTGGTTCAAGTTAGAATTTATTCATCTTTTATGTATTTATTGATATAAGCATGGAAATAATTCATTCATAGAAATACATCTGTGTGAAGGGAAGAACTTTTTTCTGTTTTATTTTTAAATTTCATTTCTAAAAATTTTGCAGTTTAATTATATTTATTTTTCTATACAGCAGGTTATTATTAGTTATCTATTTTATTCATATACATATATATAGGTCAATACGTATCTCCCAACTCATCTGACCACCATCACCCCATGGCTTCCCCCACTTGGTGTCCATACGTTTGTTCTCAACCTCTGTTTCTCTATTTCTGCCCTGCAAACCTGTTCATCTGTACCATATATCTAGGTTCCACATACATGCATTAATACAGAATATTTGTTTTGCTCTTTCTGACTTACTTCATTCTGTATGACAGTCTCTAGATCCACCGACTTCTCTACAAATAACCCAGTTTCATTCCTTTTCATGGCTGAGTCATATCCCATTTTATGTATGTACCACATCTTTATCCATTCATCTGTCTGTGGGCATTTAGGTTGCTTCCATTACCTGGCTATTGTAAATAGTGCTGCAATGAACATTGTGGTGAATGTGTGTTTTTGATTTATGGTTGTCTCTGTGTATATGCCCAGAAGTGGGATTGCTGGATCCTATGGTAATTCTATTTCTAGTTTCTTTAAGGAAACTACATACTGTTCTCCATAGTGACTGTATCAATTTACCTTCCCACTAATAGTGGAAGAGGGTTCCTTTTGTCCACACCCTCCCCAGAATTTGTTGTTTGTAGATTTTCTGATGCTGCCGATTCTAACAGGTGTGAGGTGATACCTCATTGTCGTTTTGATTTGCATATCTCTAATAATTAGTGGTGTTGAGCATCTTTTCATGTGCGTCTTGGCCGTCTCTGTGACTTCTTTGAAGAAACGTCTATTTAGATCTTCTGCCCATTTTTGTATTGGGTTGTTTGTTTTATTAATATTAAGCTGCGTCAGCTGTTTATATATATTGGAGATTAAACCCTTGTCCATTGATTCGTTTGCGAACGTTTTCGCCCATTCTGAGGGTTGCCTTTTTCCATTCCTGTTTTTTTTTAACCAGAAAAGAAAGAAAGCAAAAGAAGCAGAACACTAATGTGCGTGAAATATGCCTCTTGAAACTGTCGTTTTGAAATATGGACGTCTTTTGAACTTTTTGGTCGATATATGACCCCAGGATTTGTTTTCAGGGCAGGTGTCATTTACAGGCCTGCAATGATTTGGAATATCCACTGACCAGCAGCACTGGGATTAAAGCTGCTGTTGTGCGAAATGGCCACAAGGTGGCAGCAGTTCTCCCTTAGCAAATCTGGTTACCAGGGCAACAGAGCCTCATTGGAAGCCTGTTCTAGATTGGAATTTAGAATGGAATGTGCCAGGAGAAAGCCCCTCAAGTTTGTCTCACTACTTCTTGTTCGTGTTTTTAATTTAATTTTTAATTTTTTATTACAGCAAGTTTGATTACAACGTTTGCTTGTTGTAGGTGTGCAAGATGTGGTTCTTTTACACATATACATATGTCTGTTCTTCCTGGGACCCTTTTCCCATGTATGTTATGACAGAATGTTGAGTAGTCTTCTCTTGGCATTCCGTAGGCCTTTGGTGATTATATATTTCACCTGTGTTTGTATATGCCTCTTAACCCCAATATCGTAATGAATCCAATCCTCACAGCTTTCCATTGGTGAACCATAAGTTTGTTTAATGAATCTGTGATTGCCCTTCTCCGTGGAAATATCTGCCCTGGTATCCGTTTTTAGGTAACACCTATAAGTGATATCCTACGATATGTGTCTTTCACTTTCTGACTTACTACAAGTCCCGTGCTTACCTGTAGACTCATCTATGGGGCTGCAAATGGCATTGTGCCCTTTTTTTCCTTGGCTAATATTCTGTCTTAGCGAGGTCCATTTTCTGCAATGTGATTCCCTGAGGGCTGAGGATTAGCTGACCTGGGCAGCCTGACCCTGCCGGCAAGCCCTCCCCAGGTGTGCCTGGGTTGAGTTCGATAGAAACAGCACTCCAGGCAGCAATAGCCCCTTCAGCTGTGCCTGACTCCATATTCTCTGCCCCGTCAGCAGTCTCGGGGCTGTGCTGGTGGGAGGGTGTGAGGGTCCACGGCTTTGTTGGTGGCCCGGTGTGAGTCGGGCTCTGCTGGAATTTCTGCAGGAGTTGCCAGGTTGCCACCTGTAAAGAAGAGGATGTGTCACCCATAATTTCCACTGGAATTTCTCTCCGGGCTGAGGTGTGGAAGGAAAAAAAAGAGTGGGGGCCGGGACAGGAGTGGTATCTCAGGCAGGGAAATGGAAAGCTTCCAGAAGAGCGCCCGCGGCCAGGACCATCCTGGCTGGCCTGCAGGCACCAAGTTGGCCTGCGTGCTGTCGCTGGTGTGGCTCCACGGCCCTTCCTCTAGGCTTTCAAGCCCTTGTACATATTCAGGTGTTTTACCTGGGAAGGGTGCGAACAGTTCAGCAGCAGCTGGCCTGGGGCTCAGCTCACGTTTACTCACAGAGGCCTCGGCACTGTCCCCCAGCTTTGCAATCAGGACGCTCCTTGCGTGGGGGGGCCGGGCTGCTGGCTATATGGGAGATGATTCCCCACCTCTGACCAATCTCAGAATTGTTTACCGCTGGAACAAGTGCCCTGATAGGGTTTTCCTCTGTATAACTGCTGGGTACAGGATTTTTTTTTTCTTTTTTGGTTCAAGTTAGAAGTTATTCATCTTTTATGTATTTATTGATATAAGCATGGAAATAATTCATTCATAGAAATACATCTGTGTGAAGGGAAGAACTTTTTTTCTGTTTTATTTTTAAATTTCATTTCTAAAAATTTTGCAGTTTAATCATATTTATTTTTCTATACAGCAGGTTATTATTAGTTATCTATTTTATTCATATACATATATACAGGTCAATACCTATCTCCCAACTCATCTGACCACCAACACCCCATGGCTTCCCCCACTTGGTGTCCATACGTTTGTTCTCTACCTCTGTTTCTCTATTTCTGCCCTGCAAACCTGTTCATCTGTACCATATATCTAGGTTCCACATACATGCATTAATACAGAATATTTGTTTTGCTCTTTCTGACTTACTTCATTCTGTATGACAGTCTCTAGATCCACCGACTTCTCTACAAATAACCCAGTTTCATTCCTTTTCATGGCTGAGTCATATCCCATTTTATGTATGTACCACATCTTTATCCATTCGTCTGTCTGTGGGCATTTAGGTTGCTTCCATTACCTGGCTATTGTAAATAGTGCTGCAATGAACATTGTGGTGAATGTGTGTTTTTGATTTATGGTTGTCTCTGGGTATATGCCAAGAAGTGGGTTTGCTGGATCCTATGGTAATTCTATTTCTAGTTTCTTTAAGGAAACTCCATACTGTTCTCCATAGTGACTGTATCAATTTACCTTCCCACCAATAGTGGAAGAGGGTTCCTTTTGTCCACACCCTCCCCAGAATTTGTTGTTTGTAGATTTTCTGATGCTGCCGATTCTAACAGGTGTGAGGTGATACCTCATTGTCATTTTGATTTGCATTTCTCTAATAATTAGTGGTGTTGAGCAGCTTTTCATATGCGTCTTGGCCGTCTCTGTGACTTCTTTGAAGAAACGTCTATTTAGATCTTCTGCCCATTTTTGTATTGGGCTGTTTGTTTTATTAATATTAAGCTGCGTGAGCTGTTTATATATATTGGAGATTAAACCCTTGTCCATTGATTCGTTTGCGAACGTTTTCGCCCATTCTGAGGGTTGCCTTTTTCCATTCCCGTTTTTTTTTAACCAAAAAAGAAAGAAAGCAAAAGAAGCAGAACACTAATGTGCGTGAAATATGCCTCTTGAAACTGTCGTTTTGAAATATGGACGTCTTTTGAACTATTTGGTCGATATATGACCCCAGGATTTGTTTTCAGGGCAGGTGTCATTTACAGGCCTGCAATGATTTGGAATATCCACTGACCAGTAGCGCTGGGATTAAAGCTGCTGTTGTGCGAAATGGCCACAAGGTGGCAGCAGTTCTCCCTTAGCAAATCTGGTTACCAGGGCAACAGAGCCTCAATGGAAGCCTGTTCTAGATTGGAATTTAGAATGGAATGTGCCAGGAGAAAGCCCCTCAAGTTTGTCTCACTACTTCTTGTTCGTGTTTTTAATTTAATTTTTAATTTTTTATTACAGCAAGTTTGATTACAACGTTTGCTTGTTGTAGGTGTGCAAGATGTGGTTCTTTTACACATATACATATGTCTGTTCTTCCTGGGACCCTTTTCCCATGTACGTTATGACAGAATGTTGAGTAGTCTTCTCTTGGCATTCCGTAGGTCTTTGGTGATTATATATTTCACCTGTGTTTGTATATGTCTCTTAACCCCAATATCGTAATGAATCCAATCCTCACACCTTTCCATTGGTGAACCATAAGTTTGTTTAATGAATCTGTGATTGCCCTTCTCCGTGGAAATATCTGCCCTGGTATCCGTTTTTAGGTAACACCTATAAGTGATATCCTACGATATGTGTCTTTCACTTTCTGACTTACTACAAGTCCCGTGCTTACCTGTAGACACATCTACGGGGCTGCAAATGGCATTGTGCCCTTTTTTTCCTTGGCTAATATTCTGTCTTAGCGAGGTCCATTTTCTGCAATGTGATTCCCTGAGGGCTGAGGATTAGCTGACCTGGGCAGCCTGACCCTGCCGGCAAGCCCTCCCCAGGTGTGCGTGGGTTGAGTTCAATAGAAACAGCACTCCAGTCAGCAATAGCCCCTGCAGCTGTGCCTGACTCCATATTCTCTGCCCCGTCAGCAGTCTCGGGGCTGTGCTGGTGGGAGGGTGTGAGGGTCCACGGCTTTGTTGGTGGCCCGGTGTGAGTGGGGCTCTGCTGGACTTTCTGCAGGAGTTGCCAGGCTGCCACCTGTAAAGAAGAGGATGTGTCACCCATAACGTCCACTGGAATTTCTCTCCGGGCTGTGGTGAGGAAGGAAAAAAAGGAATGATGGCCGGGACAGGAGGGGTATATCAGGCATGGAAATGGAAAGCTTCTAGAAGAGTGCCGGGTTCAGGACCATCCTGGCTGGCCTGCAGGCACCAAGTTGGCCTGCGTGCTGTCGCTGGTGTGGCTCCACGGCCCTTCCTCTAGGCTTTCAAGCCCTTGTACATATTCAGGTGTTTTACCTGGGAAGGGTGGGAACAGTTCAGCAGCAGCTGGCCTGGGGCTCAGCTCACGTTTACTCACAGAGGCCTCGGCACGGTCCCCCAGCTTTGCAATGAGGATGCTCCTTGCGTGGGGGGGCCGGGCTGCTGGCTGTATGGGAGATGATTCCCCACCTCTGACCAATGTCAGAATTGTTTACCGCTGGAGCAAGTGCCCTGATAGGGTTTTCCTCTGTATAACTGCTGGGTTCAGGTTTTTTTTTCTTTTTTGGTTCAAGTTAGAATTTATTCATCTTTTATGTATTTATTGATATAAGCATGGAAATAATTCATTCATAGAAATACATCTGTGTGAAGGGAAGAACTTTTTTCTGTTTTATTTTTAAATTTCATTTCTAAAAATTTTGCAGTTTAATTATATTTATTTTTCTATACAGCAGGTTATTATTAGTTATCTATTTTATTCATATACATATATACAGGTCAATACCTATCTCCCAACTCATCTGACCACCATCACCCCATGGCTTCCCCCACTTGGTGTCCATACGTTTGTTCTCTACCTCTGTTTCTCTATTTCTGCCCTGCAAACCTGTTCATCTGTACCATATATCTAGGTTCCACATACATGCATTAATACAGAATATTTGTTTTGCTCTTTCTGACTTACTTCATTCTGTATGACAGTCTCTAGATCCACCGACTTCTCTACAAATAACCCAGTTTCATTCCTTTTCATGGCTGAGTCATATCCCATTTTATGTATGTACCACATCTTTATCCATTCGTCTGTCTGTGGGCATTTAGGTTGCTTCCATTACCTGGCTATTGTAAATAGTGCTGCAATGAACATTGTGGTGAATGTGTGTTTTTGATTTATGGTTGTCTCTGTGTATATGCCCAGAAGTGGGATTGCTGGATCCTATGGTAATTCTATTTCTAGTTTCTTTAAGGAAACTCCATACTGTTCTCCATAGTGACTGTATCAATTTACCTTCCCACCAATAGTGGAAGAGGGTTCCTTTTGTCCACACCCTCCCCAGAATTTGTTGTTTGTAGATTTTCTGATGATGCCGATTCTAACAGGTGTGAGGTGATACCTCATTGTCATTTTGATTTGCATTTCTCTAATAATTAGTGGTGTTGAGCAGCTTTTCATGTGCGTCTTGGCTGTCTCTGTGACTTCTTTGAAGAAACGTCTATTTAGATCTTCTGCCCATTTTTGTATTGGATTGTTTGTTTTATTAATATTAAGCTGCGTGAGCTGTTTATATATATTGGAGATTAAACCCTTGTCCATTGATTCGTTTGCGAACGTTTTCGCCCATTCTGAGGGTTGCCTTTTTCCATTCCCGTTTTTTTTTTAACCAAAAAAGAAAGAAAGCAAAATAAGCAGAACACTAATGTGCGTGAAATATGCCTCTTGAAACTGTCGTTTTGAAATATGGACGTCTTTTAAACTTTTTGGTCGATATATGACCCCAGGATTTGTTTTCAGGGCAGGTGTCATTTACAGGCCTGCAATGATTTGGAATATCCACTGACCAGTAGCACTGGGATTAAAGCTGCTGTTGTGCGAAATGGCCACAAGGTGGCAGCAGTTCTCCCTTAGCAAATCTGGTTACCAGGGCAACAGAGCCTCAATGGAAGCCTGTTCTAGATTGGAATTTAGAATGGAATGTGCCAGGAGAAAGCCCCTCAAGTTTGTCTCACTACTTCTTGTTCGTGTTTTTAATTTAATTTTTAATTTTTTATTACAGCAAGTTTGATTACAACGTTTGCTTGTTGTAGGTGTGCAAGATGTGGTTCTTTTACACATATACATATGTCTGTTCTTCCTGGGACCCTTTTCCCATGTACGTTATGACAGAATGTTGAGTAGTCTTCTCTTGGCATTCCATAGGTCTTTGGTGATTATATATTTCACCTGTGTTTGTATATGTCTCTTAACCCCAATATCGTAATGAATCCATTCCTCACACCTTTCCATTGGTGAACCATAAGTTTGTTTAATGAATCTGTGATTGCCCTTCTCCGTGGAAATATCTGCCCTGGTATCCGTTTTTAGGTAACACCTATAAGTGATATCCTACGATATGTGTCTTTCACTTTCTGACTTACTACAAGTCACATGATTACCTGTAGACTCATCTACGGGGCTGCAAATGGCATTGTGCTCTTTTTTTCCTTGGCTAATATTCTGTCTTAGCGAGGTCCATTTTCTGCAATGTGATTCCCTGAGGGCTGAGGATTAGCTGACCTGGGCAGAGTGACCCTGCCGGCAAGCCCTCGCCAGGTGTGCCTGGGTTGAGTTCAATAGAAACAGCACTCCAGGCAGCAATAGCCCCTGCAGCTGTGCCTGACTCCATATTCTCTGCCCCGTCAGCAGTCTCGGGGCTGTGCTGGTGGGAGGGTGTGAGGGTCCATGGCTTTGTTGGTGGCCCGGTGTGAGTGGGGCTCTGTTGGAATTTCTGCAGGAGTTGCCAGGTTGCCACCTGTAAAGAAGAGGATGTGTCACCCATAACTTCCACTGGAATTTCTCTCCGGGCTGAGGTGAGGGAGGAAAAAAAGGAGTGGGGGCCGGGACAGGAGTGGTATCTCAGGCAGGGAAATGGAAAGCTTCCAGAAGAGCTCCCAGGGCCAGGACCATCCTGGCTGGCCTGCAGGCACCAAGTTGGCCTGCGTGCTGTCGCTGGTGTGGCTCCACGGCCCTTCCTCTAGGCTTTCAAGCCCTTGTACATATTCAGGTGTTTTACCTGGGAAGGGTGGGAACAGTTCAGCAGCAGCTGGCCTGGGGCTCAGCTCACGTTTACTCACAGAGGCCTCGGCACTGTCCCCCAGCTTTGCAATCAGGACGCTCCTTGCGTGGGGGGGCCGGGCTGCTGGCTGTATGGGAGATGATTCCCCACCTCTGACCAATCTCAGAATTGTTTACCGCTGGAACAAGTGCCCTGATAGGGTTTTCCTCTGTATAACTGCTGGGTACAGGATTTGTTTTTTCTTTTTTGGTTCAAGTAAGAAGTTATTCATCTTTTATGTATTTATTGATATAAGCATGGAAATAAATAATTCATAGAAATACATCTGTGTGAAGGGAAGAACTTTTTTTCTCTTTTATTTTTAAATTTCATTTCTAAAAATTTTGAAGTTTAATCATATTTAATTTTCTATACAGCAGGTTATTATTAGTTATCTATTTTATTCATATACATATATACAGGTCAATACCTATCTCCCAACTCATCTGACCACCAACACCCCATGGCTTCCCCCACTTGGTGTCCATACGTTTGTTCTCTACCTCTGTTTCTCTATTTCTGCCCTGCAAACCTGTTCATCTGTACCATATATCTAGGTTCCACATACATGCATTAATACAGAATATTTGTTTTGCTCTTTCTGACTTACTTCATTCTGTATGACAGTCTCTAGATCCACCGACTTCTCTACAAATAACCCAGTTTCATTACTTTTCATGGCTGAGTCATATCCCATTTTATGTATGTACCACATCTTTATCCATTCGTCTGTCTGTGGGCATTTAGGTTGCTTCCATTACCTGGCTATTGTAAATAGTGCTGCAATGAACATTGTGGTGAATGTGTGTTTTTGATTTATGGTTTTCTCTGGCTATATGCCCAGAAGTGGGATTGCTGGATCCTATGGTAATTCTATTTCTAGTTTCTTTAAGGAAACTCCATACTGTTCTCCATACGACTGTATCAATTAACCTTCCCACTAATAGTGGAAGAGGGTTCCTTTTGTCCACACCTTCCCCAGAATTTGTTGTTTGTAGATTTTCTGATGATGCCGATTCTAACAGGTGTGAGGTGATACCTCATTGTCGTTTTGATTTGCATTTCTCTAATAATTAGTGGTGTTGAGCAGCTTTTCATGTGCGTCTTGGCCGTCTCTGTGACTTCTTTGAAGAAACGTCTAATTAGATCTTCTGCCCATTTTTGTATTGGGTTGTTTGTTTTATTAATATTAAGCTGCCTGAGCTGTTTATATATATTGGAGATTAAACCCTTGTCCATTGATTCGTTTGCGAACGTTTTCGCCCATTCTGAGGGTTGCCTTTTTCCATTCCCGTTTTTTTTAACCAAAAAAGAAAGAAAGCAAAAGAAGCAGAACACTAATGTGCGTGAAATATGCCTCTTGAAACTGTCGTTTTGAAATATGGACGTCTTTTGAACTTTTTGGTCGATATATGACCCCAGGATTTGTTTTCAGGGCAGGTGTCATTTACAGGCCTGCAATGATTTGGAATATCCACTGACCATTAGCGCTGGGATTAAAGCTGCTGTTGTGTGAAACGGCCACAAGGTGGCAGCAGTTCTCCCTTAGCAAATCTGGTTACTAGGGCAACAGAGCCTCAATGGAAGCCTGTTCTAGATTGGAATTTAGAATGGAATGTGCCAGGAGAAAGCCCCTCAAGTTTGTCTCACTACTTCTTGTTCGTGTTTTTAATTTAATTTTTAAATTTTGATTACAGCAAGTTTGATTACAACGTTTGCTTGTTGTAGGTGTGCAAGATGTGGTTCTGTTACACATATACATATGTCTGTTCTTCCTGGGACCCTTTTCCCATGTACGTTATGACAGAATGTTGAGTAGTCTTCTCTTGGCATTCCGTAGGTCTTTGGTGATTATATATTTCACCTGTGTTTGTATATGTCTCTTAACCCCAATATCGTAATGAATCCAATCCTCACACCTTTCCATTGGTGAACCATAAGTTTGTTTAATGAATCTGTGATTGCCCTTCTCCGTGGAAATATCTGCCCTGGTATCCGTTTTTAGGTAACACCTATAAGTGATATCCTACGATATGTGTCTTTCACTTTCTGACTTACTACAAGTCACGTGCTTACCTGTAGACTCATCTAAGGGGCTGCAAATGGCATTGTGCCCTTTTTTTCCTTGGCTAATATTCTGTCTTAGTGAGGTCCATTTTCTGCAAAGTGATTCCCTGAGGGCTGAGGATTAGCTGACCTGGGCAGCCTGACCCTGCCGGCAAGCCCTCCCCAGGTGTGCGTGGGTTGAGGTCGATAGAAACAGCACTCCAGGCAGCAATAGCCCCTGCAGCTGTGCCTGACTCCATATTCTCTGCCCCGTCAGCCGTCTCGGGGCTGTGCTGGTGGGAGGGTGTGAGGGTCTACGGCTTTGTTGGTGGCCCGGTGTGAGTGGGGCTCTGCTGGACTTTCTGCAGGAGTTGCCAGGCTGCCACCTGTAAAGAAGAGGATGTGTCACCCATAACTTCCGCTTGAATTTCTCTCTGGGCTGAGGTGAGGGAGGAAAAAAAGGAGTGGGGGCCGGGACAGGAGGGTTATCTCAGGCAGGGAAATGGAAAGCTTCCAGAAGAGCACCTGGGGCCAGGATTATCCTGGCTGGCCTGCAGGCACCAAGTTGGCCTGCGTGCTGTCGCTGGTGTGGCTCCACGACCCTTCCTCTAGGCTTTCAAGCCCTTGTACATATTCAGGTGTTTTACCTGGGAAGGGTGGGAACAGTTCAGCAGCAGCTCGCCTTGGGCTCAGCTCACGTTTACTCACAGAGGCCTCGGCCCTGTCCCCCAGCTTTGCAATGAGGACGCTCCTTGCGTGGGGGTGCCGGGCTGCTGGCTGTATGGGAGATGATTCCCCACCTCTGACCAATTTCAGAATTGTTTACCGCTGGAGCAAGTGCCCTGATAGGGTTTTCCTCTGTATAACTGCTGGGTTCAGGTTTTTTTTTTCTTTTTTGGTTCAAGTTAGAATTTATTCATCTTTTATGTATTTATTGATATAAGCATGGAAATAATACATTCATAGAAATATATCTGTGTGAAGGGAAGAACTTATTCCTGTTTTATTTTTAAATGTCATTTCTAAAAATTTTGAAGTTTAATTATATTTATTTTTCTATACAGCTGGTTATTATTAGTTATCTATTTTATTCATATACATATATACAGGTCAATACCTATCTCCCAACTCATCTGACCACCATCACCCCATGGCTTCCCCCACTTGGTGTCCATACGTTTGTTCTCTACCTCTGTTTCTCTATTTCTGCCCTGCAAACCTGTTCTTCTGTACCATATATCTAGGTTCCACATACATGCATTAATACAGAATATTTGTTTTGCTCTTTCTGACTTACTTCATTCTGTATGACAGTCTCTAGATCCACCGACTTCTCTACAAATAACCCAGTTTCATTCCTTTTAATGGCTGAGTCATATCCCATTTTATATATGTACCACATCTTTATCCATTCTTCTGTCTGTGGGCATTTAGGTTGCTTCCATTACCTGGCTATTGTAAATAGTGCTGCAATGAACTTTGTGGTGAATGTGTGTTTTTCATTTATGGTTGTCTCTGGGTATATGCCCAGAAGTGGGATTGCTGGATCCTATGGTAATTCTATTTCTAGTTTCTTTAAGGAATCTCCATACTCTTCTCCATAGTGACTGTATCAATTTTACCTTCCCACTAATAGTGGAAGAGGGTTCCTTTTGTCCACACCCTCCCCAGAATTTGTTGTTTGTAGATTTTCTGATGATGCCGATTCTAACAGGTGTGAGGTGATACCTCATTGTCGTTGTGATTTGCATTTCTCTAATAATTAGTGGTGTTGAGCAGCTTTTCATGTGCGTCTTGGCCGTCTCTGTGACTTCTTTGAAGAAACGTCTATTTAGATCTTCTGCCCATTTTTTGTATTGGGTTGTTTGTTTTATTAATATTAAGCTGCGTGAGCTGTTTATATATGTTGGAGATTAAACCATTGTCCATTGATTCGTTTGCGAACGTTTTTGCCCATTCTGAGGGTTGCCTTTTTCCATTCCCGTTTTTTTTAACCAAAAAAGAAAGAAAGCAAAAGAAACAGAACACTAATGTGCGTGAAATATGCCTCTTGAAACTGTCGTTTTGAAATATGGACGTCTTTTGAACTTTTTGGTCGATATATGACCCCAGGATTTGTTTTCAGGGCAGGTGTCATTTACAGGCCAGCAATGATTTGGAATATCCACTGACCATTAGCTCTGGAATTAAACCTGATGTTGTGTGAAACGGCCACAAGGTGGCAGCAGTTCTCCCTTAGCAAATCTGGTTACCAGGGCAACAGAGCCTCAATGGAAGTCGTGTTCTAGATTGGAATTTAGAATTGAATGTGCCAGGAGAAAGCCCCTCAAGTTTGTCTCACTACTTCTTGTTCATGTTTTTAATTTAATTTTTAATTTTTTATTACAGCAAGTTTGATTACAACGTTTGGCTTGTTGTAGGTGTGCAAGATGTGGTTCTTTTACACATATACATATGTCTGTTCTTCCTGGGACCCTTTTCCCATGTACGTTATGACAGAATGTTGAGTAGTCTTCTCTTGGCATTCCGTAGGTCTTTGGTGATTATATATTTCACCTGTGTTTGTATATGTCTCTTAACCCCAATATCGTAATGAATCCAATCCTCACACCTTTCCATTGGTGAACCATAAGTTTGTTTAATGAATCTGTGATTGCCCTTCTCCGTGGAAATATCTGCCCTGGTATCCGTTTTTAGGTAACACCTATAAGTGATATCCTACGATATGTGTCTTTCACTTTCTGACTTACTACAAGTCACGTGATTACCTGTAGACTCATCTACGGGGCTGCAAATGGCATTGTGTCCTTTTTTTCCTTGGCTAATATTCTGGCTTAGCGAGGTCCATTTTCTGCAATGTGATTCCCTGAGGGCTGAGGATTAGCTGACCTGGGCAGACTGATCCTGCCGGCAAGCCCTCCCCAGGTGTGCCTGGGTTGAGGTCAATAGAAACAGCCCTCCTGGCAGCAATAGCCCCTGCAGCTGTGCATGACTCCATATTCTCTGCCCCGTCAGCAGTCTCGGGGCTGTGCTGGTGGGAGGGTGTGAGGGTCCACGGCTTTGTTGGTGGCCCGGTGTGAGTGGGGGTCTGCTGGACTTTCTGCAGGAGTTGCCAGGCTGCCACCTGTAAAGAAGAGGATGTGTCACCCATAACTTCCGCTGGAATTTCTCTCCGGGCTGAGGTGAGGGAGGAAAAAAAGGAGTGGGGGCCGGGACAGGAGGGGTATCTCAGGCAGGGAAATGGAAAGCTTCCAGAAGAGCACCTGGGGCCAGGATTATCCTGGCTGCCCTGCAGGCACCAATTTGGCATGCGTGCTGTCACTGGTGTGTCTCCACGACCCTTCCTCTAGGCTTTCAAGCCCTTGTACATATTCAGGTGTTTTACCTGGGAAGGGTGGGAACAGTTCAGCAGCAGCTCGCCTTGGGCTCAGCTCACGTTTACTCACAGAGGCCTCGGCCCTGTCCCCCAGCTTTGCAATGAGGACGCTCCTTGCGTGGGGGTGCCGGGCTGCTGGCTGTATGGGAGATGATTCCCCACCTCTGACCAATTTCAGAATTGTTTACCGCTGGAGCAAGTGCCCTGATAGGGTTTTCCTCTGTATAACTGCTGGGTTCAGGTTTTTTTTTTCTTTTTTGGTTCAAGTTAGAATTTATTCATCTTTTATGTATTTATTGATATAAGCATGGAAATAATACATTCATAGAAATATATCTGTGTGAAGGGAAGAACTTTTTCCTGTTTTATTTTTAAATGTCATTTCTAAAAATTTTGAAGTTTAATTATATTTATTTTTCTATACAGCAGGTTATTATTAGTTATCTATTTTATTCATATACATATATACAGGTCAATACCTATCTCCCAACTCATCTGACCACCAACACCCCATGGCTTCCCCCACTTGGTGTCCATACGTTTGTTCTCTACCTCTGTTTCTCTATTTCTGCCCTGCAAACCTGTTCATCTGTACCATATATCTAGGTTCCACATACATGCATTAATACAGAATATTTGTTTTGCTCTTTCTGACTTACTTCATTCTGTATGACAGTCTCTAGATCCACCGACTTCTCTACAAATAACCCAGTTTCATTCCTTTTCATGGCTGAGTCATATCCCATTTTATATATGTACCACATCTTTATCCATTCTTCTGTCTGTGGGCATTTAGGTTGCTTCCATTACCTGGCTATTGTAAATAGTGCTGCAATGAACATTGTGGTGAATGTGTGTTTTTGATTTATGGTTGTCTCTGGGTATATGCCCAGAAGTGGGATTGCTGGATCCTATGGTAATTCTATTTCTAGTTTCTTTAAGGAAACTCCATACTATTCTCCATAGTGACTGTATCAATTTTACCTTCCCACTAATAGTGGAAGAGGGTTCCTTTTGTCCACACCCTCCCCAGAGTTTGTTGTTTGTAGATTTTCTGATGATGCCGATTCTAACAGGTGTGAGGTGATACCTCATTGTCGTTGTGATTTGCATTTCTCTAATAATTAGTGGTGTTGAGCAGCTTTTCATGTGCGTCTTGGCCGTCTCTGTGACTTCTTTGAAGAAACGTCTATTTAGATCTTCTGCCCATTTTTTGTATTGGGTTGTTTCTTTTATTAATATTAAGCTGCGTGAGCTGTTTATATATGTTGGAGATTAAACCATTGTCCATTGATTCGTTTGCGAATGTTTTGGCCCATTCTGAGGGTTGCCTTTTTCCATTCCCGTTTTTTTTAACCAAAAAAGAAAGAAAGCAAAAGAAACAGAACACTAATGTGCATGAAATATGCCTCTTGAAACTGTCGTTTTGAAATATGGACGTCTTTTGAACTTTTTTGTCTATATATGACCCCAGGATTTGTTTTCAGGGCAGGTGTCATTTACAGGCCAGCAATGATTTGGAATATCCACTGACCATTAGCGCTGGAATTAAAGCTGATGTTGTTTGAAACGGCCACAAGGTGGCAGCAGTTCTCCCTTAGCAAATCTGGTTACCAGGGCAACAGAGCCTCAATGGAAGTCATGTTCTAGATTGGAATTTAGAATTGAATGTGCCAGGAGAAAGCCCCTCAAGTTTGTCTCACTACTTCTTGTTCATGTTTTTAATTTAATTTTTAATTTTTTATTACAGCAAGTTTGATTACAACGTTTGGCTTGTTGTAGGTGTGCAAGATGTGGTTCTTTTACACATATACATATGTCTGTTCTTCCTGGGACCCTTTTCCCATGTACGTTATGACAGAATGTTGAGTAGTCTTCTCTTGGCATTCCGTAGGTCTTTGGTGATTATATATTTCACCTGTGTTTGTATATGTCTCTTAACCCCAATATCGTAATGAATCCAATCCTCACACCTTTCCATTGGTGAACCATAAGTTTGTTTAATGAATCTGTGATTGCCCTTCTCCGTGGAAATATCTGCCCTGGTATCCGTTTTTAGGTAACACCTATAAGTGATATCCTACGATATGTGTCTTTCACTTTCTGACTTACTACAAGTCACGTGATTACCTGTAGACTCATCTACGGGGCTGCAAATGGCATTGTGTCCTTTTTTTCCTTGGCTAATATTCTGGATTAGCGAGGTCCATTTTCTGCAATGTGATTCCCTGAGGGCTGAGGATTAGCTGACCTGGGCAGCCTGATCCTGCCGGCAAGCCCTCCCCAGGTGTGCCTGGTTTGAGGTCAATAGAAACAGCACTCCAGGCAGCAATAGCCCCTGCAGCTGTGCATGACTCCATATTCTCTGCCCCGTCAGCAGTCTCGGGGCTGTGCTGTTGGGTGGGTGTGAGGGTCCACGGCTTTGTTGGTGGCCCGGTGTGAATGGGGCTCTGCTGGACTTTCTGCAGGAGTTGCCAGGCTGCCACCTGTAAAGAAGAGGATGTGTCACCCATAACTTCCGCTGGAATTTCTCTCCGGGCTGAGGTGAGGGAGGAAAAAAAGGAGTGGGGGCCGGGACAGGAGGGTTATCTCAGGCAGGGAAATGGAAAGCTTCCAGAAGAGCACCTGGGGCCAGGATTATCCTGGCTGGCCTGCAGGCACCAATTTGGCATGCGTGCTGTCGCTGGTGTGTCTCCACGACCCTTCCTCTAGGCTTTCAAGCCCTTGTACATATTCAGGTGTTTTACCTGGGAAGGGTGGGAACAGTTCAGCAGCAGCTCGCCTTGGGCTCAGCTCACGTTTACTCACAGAGGCCTCGGCCCTGTCCCCCAGCTTTGCAATGAGGACGCTCCTTGCGTGGGGGTGCCGGGCTGCTGGCTGTATGGGAGATGATTCCCCACCTCTGACCAATTTCAGAATTGTTTACCGCTGGAGCAAGTGCCCTGATAGGGTTTTCCTCTGTATAACTGCTGGGTTCAGGTTTTATTTTTCTTTTTTGGTTCAAGTTAGAATTTATTCATCTTTTATGTATTTATTGATATAAGCATGGAAATAATACATTCATAGAAATATATCTGTGTGAAGGGAAGAACTTTTTCCTGTTTTATTTTTAAATGTCATTTCTAAAAATTTTGAAGTTTAATTATATTTATTTTTCTATACAGCAGGTTATTATTAGTTATCTATTTTATTCATATACATATATACAGGTCAATACCTATCTCCCAACTCATCTGACCACCAACACCCCATGGCTTCCCCCACTTGGTGTCCATACGTTTGTTCTCTACCTCTGTTTCTCTATTTCTGCCCTGCAAACCTGTTCATCTGTACCATATATCTAGGTTCCACATACATGCATTAATACAGAATATTTGTTTTGCTCTTTCTGACTTACTTCATTCTGTATGACAGTGTCTAGATCCACCGACTTCTCTACAAATAACCCAGTTTCATTCCTTTTCATGGCTGAGTCATATCCCATTTTATATATGTACCACATCTTTATCCATTCTTCTGTCTGTGGGCATTTAGGTTGCTTCCATTACCTGGCTATTGTAAATAGTGCTGCAATGAACATTGTGGTGAATGTGTGTTTTTGATTTATGGTTGTCTCTGGGTATATGCCCAGAAGTGGGATTGCTGGATCCTATGGTAATTCTATTTCTAGTTTCTTTAAGGAAACTCCATACTGTTCTCCATAGTGACTGTATCAATTTTACCTTCCCACTAATACTGGAAGAGGGTTCCTTTTGTCCACACCCTCCCCAGTATTTGTTGTTTGTAGATTTTCTGATGATGCCGATTCTAACAGGTGTGAGGTGATACCTCATTGTCGTTGTGATTTGCATTTCTCTAATAATTAGTGGTGTTGAGCAGCTTTTCATGTGCGTCTTGGCCGTCTCTGTGACTTCTTTGAAGAAACGTCTATTTAGATCTTCTGCCCATTTTTTGTATTGGGTTGTTTGTTTTATTAATATTAAGCTGCGTGAGCTGTTTATATATGTTGGAGATTAAACCATTGTCCATTGATTCGTTTGCGAACGTTTTGGCACATTCTGAGGGTTGCCTTTTTCCATTCCCGTTTTTTTTAACCAAAAAAGAAAGAAAGCAAAAGAAACAGAACACTAATGTGCGTGAAATATGCCTCTTGAAACTGTCGTTTTGAAATATGGACGTCTTTTGAACTTTTTTGTCTATATATGACCCCAGGATTTGTTTTCAGGGCAGGTGTCATTTACAGGCCAGCAATGATTTGGAATATCCACTGACCATTAGCGCTGGAATTAAAGCTGATATTGTGTGAAACGGCCACAAGGTGGCAGCAGTTCTCCCTTAGCAAATCTGGTTTCTAGGGCAACAGAGCCTCAATGGAAACCGTGTTCTAGATTGGAATTTAGGATGGAAGGTGCCAGGAGAAAGCCCTCAAGTTTGTCTCACTACTTCTTGTTCGTGTTTTTAATTTAATTTTTAATTTTTTATTACAGCAAGTTTGATTACAACGTTTGCTTTTTCTAGGTGTGCAAGATGTAGTTCTGTTACACATATACATATGTCTGTTCTTCCTGGGACCCTTTTCCCATGTACGTTATGACAGAATGTTGAGTAGTCTTCTCTTGGCATTCCGTAGGTCTTTGGTGATTATATACTTCACCTGTGTTTGTATATGTCTCTTAACCCCAATATCGTAATGAATCCAATCCTCACACCTTTCCATTGGTGAACCATAAGTTTGTTTAATGAATCTGTGATTGCCCTTCTCTGTGGAAATATCTGCCCTGGTATCCGTTTTTAGGTAACACCTATAAGTGATATCCTACGATATGTGTCTTTCACTTTCTGATTTACTACAAGTCACGTGATTACCTGTAGACTCATCTACCTGGCTGCAAATGGCATTGTGCCCTTTTTTTCCTTGGCTAATATTCTGGCTTAGCGAGGTCCATTTTCTGCAATGTGATTCCCTGAGGGCTGAGGATTAGCTGACCTGGGCAGCCTGACCCTGCCGGCAAGCCCTCCTCAGGTGTGCCTGGGTTGAGGTCGATAGAAACAGCACTCCAGGCAGCAATAGCCCCTGCAGCTGTGCCGGACTCCATATTCTCTGCCCCGTCAGCAGTCTCGGGGCTGTGCTGGTGGGAGGGTGTGAGGGTCCACGGCTTTGTTGGTGGCCCGGTGTGAGTGGGGCTCTGCTGGACTTTCTGCAGGAGTTGCCAGGCTGCCACCTGTAAAGAAGAGGATGTGTCACCCATAACTTCCACTGGAATTTCTCTCCGGTCTGAGGTGAGGAAGGAAAAAAAGGAATGGAGGCCGGGACAGGAGGGTTATATCAGGCAGGGAAATGGAAAGCTTCCAGAAGAGTTCCCGTGGCCAGGACCATCCTGGCTGGCCTGCAGGCACCAAGTTGGCCTGCCTGCTGTCGCTGGTGTGGCTCCACGGCCCTTCCTCTAGGCTTTCAAGCCCTTGTACATATTCAGGGGTTTTACCTGAGAAGGGTGGGAACAGTTCAGCAGCAGCTGGCCTGGGGCTCAGCTCACGTTTACTCACAGAGGCCTCGGCACGGTCCCCCAGCTTTGCAATGAGGATGCTCCTTGCGTGGGGGGGCCGGGCTGCTGGCTGTATGGGAGATGATTCCCCACCTCTGACCAATGTCAGAATTGTTTACCACTGGAGCAAGTGCCCTGATAGGGTTTTCCTCTGTATAACTGCTGGGTTCAGGTTTTTTTTTCTTTTTTGGTTCAAGTTAGAATTTATTCATCTTTTATGTATTTATTGATATAAGCATGGAAATAATTCATTCATAGAAATACATCTGTGTGAAGGGAAGAACTTTTTTCTGTTTTATTTTTAAATTTCATTTCTAAAAATTTTGCAGTTTAATTATATTTATTTTTCTATACAGCAGGTTATTATTAGTTATCTATTTTATTCATATACATATATACAGGTCAATACCTATCTCCCAACTCATCTGACCACCATCACCCCATGGCTTCCCCCACTTGGTGTCCATACGTTTGTTCTCTACCTCTGTTTCTCTATTTCTGCCCTGCAAACCTGTTCATCTGTACCATATATCTAGGTTCCACATACATGCATTAATACAGAATATTTGTTTTGCTCTTTCTGACTTACTTCATTCTGTATGACAGTCTCTAGATCCACCGACTTCTCTACAAATAACCCAGTTTCATTCCTTTTCATGGCTGAGTCATATCCCATTTTATGTATGTACCACATCTTTATCCATTCATCTGTCTGTGGGCATTTAGGTTGCTTCCATTACCTGGCTATTGTAAATAGTGCTGCAATGAACATTGTGGTGAATGTGTGTTTTTGATTTATGGTTGTCTCTGGGTATATGCCCAGAAGTGGGATTGCTGGATCCTATGGTAATTCTATTTCTAGTTTCTTTAAGGAAACTCCATACTGTTCTCCATAGTGACTGTATCAATTTACCTTCCCACCAATAGTGGAAGAGGGTTCCTTTTGTCCACACCCTCCCCAGAATTTGTTGTTTGTAGATTTTCTGATGCTGCCGATTCTAACAGGTGTGAGGTGATACCTCATTGTCGTTTTGATTTGCATTTCTCTAATAATTAGTGGTGTTGAGCATCTTTTCATGTGGGTCTTGGCCGTCTCTGTGACTTCTTTGAAGAAACGTCTATTTAGATCTTCTGCCCATTTTTGTATTGGGTTGTTTGTTTTATTAATATTAAGCTGCGTGAGCTGTTTATATATATTGGAGATTAAACCCTTGTCCATTGATTCGTTTGCGAACGTTTTCGCCCATTCTGAGGGTTGCCTTTTTCCATTCCCGTTTTTTTTTAACCAAAAAAGAAAGAAAGCAAAAGAAGCAGAACACTAATGTGCGTGAAATATGCCTCTTGAAACTGTCGTTTTGAAATATGGACGTCTTTTGAACTTTTTGGTCGATATATGACCCCAGGATTTGTTTTCAGGGCAGGTGTCATTTACAGGCCTGCAATGATTTGGAATATCCACTGACCAGTAGCGCTGGGATTAAAGCTGCTGTTGTGCGAAATGGCCACAAGGTGGCAGCAGTTCTCCCTTAGCAAATCTGGTTACTAGGGCAACAGAGCCTCAATGGAAGCCTGTTCTAGATTGGAATTTAGAATGGAATGTGCCAGGAGAAAGCCCCTCAAGTTTGTCTCACTACTTCTTGTTCGTGTTTTTAATTTAATTTTTAATTTTTTATTACAGCAAGTTTGATTACAACGTTTGCTTGTTGTAGGTGTGCAAGATGTGGTTCTGTTACACATATACATATGTCTGTTCTTCCTGGGACCCTTTTCCCATGTACGTTATGACAGAATGTTGAGTAGTCTTCTCTTGGCATTCCGTAGGTCTTTGGTGATTATATATTTCACCTGTGTTTGTATATGTCTCTTAACCCCAATATCGTAATGAATCCAATCCTCACACCTTTCCATTGTTGAACCACAAGTTTGTTTAATGAATCTGTGATTGCCCTTCTCCGTGGAAATATCTGCCCTGGTATCCGTTTTTAGGTAACACCTATAAGTGATATCCTACGATATGTGTCTTTCACTTTCTGACTTACTACAAGTCCCGTGCTTACCTGTAGACTCATCTAAGGGGCTGCAAATGGCATTGTGCCCTTTTTTTCCTTGGCTAATATTCTGTCTTAGCGAGGTCCATTTTCTGCAATGTGATTCCCTGAGGGCTGAGGATTAGCTGACCTGGGCAGCCTGACCCTGCCTGCAAGCCCTCCCCAGGTGTGCGTGGGTTGAGGTCGATAGAAACAGCACTCCAGGCAGCAATAGCCCCTGCAGCTGTGCCTGATTCCATATTCTCTGCCCCGTCAGCAGTCTCGAGGCTGTGCTGGTGGGAGGGTGTGAGGGTCCACGGCTTTGTTGGTGGCCCGGTGTGAGTGGGGCTCTGCTGGACTTTCTGCAGGAGTTGCCAGGCTGCCACCTGTAAAGAAGAGGATGTGTCACCCATAACTTCCACTGGAATTTCTCTCCGGGCTGAGGTGAGGAAGGAAAAAAAGGAATGATGGCCGGGACAGGAGGGGTATATCAGGCAGGGAAATGGAAAGCTTCTAGATGAGTGCCGGGGCCAGTATCATCCTGGCTGGCCTGCAGGCACCAAGTTGGCCTGCGTGCTGTCGCTGGTGTGGCTCCACGGCCCTTCCTCTAGGCTTTCAAGCCCTTGTACATATTCAGGTGTTTTACCTGGGAAGGGTGGGAACAGTTCAGCAGCAGCTGGCCTGGGGCTCAGCTCACGTTTACTCACAGAGGCCTCGGCACGGTCCCCCAGCTTTGCAATGAGGATGCTCCTTGCGTGGGGGGGCCGGGCTGCTGGCTGTATGGGAGATGATTCCCCACCACTGACCAATGTCAGAATTGTTTACCGCCAGAGCAAGTGCCCTGAAAGGGTTTTCCTCTGTATAACTGCTGGGTTCAGGTTTTTTTTTTCTTTTTTGGTTCAAGTTAGAATTTATTCATCTTTTATGTATTTATTGATATAAGCATGGAAATAATTCATTCATAGAAATACATCTGTGTGAAGGGAAGAACTTTTTTCTGTTTTATTTTTAAATTTCATTTCTAAAAATTTTGCAGTTTAATTATATTTATTTTTCTATACAGCAGGTTATTATTAGTTATCTATTTTATTCATATACATATATATAGCTCAATACGTATCTCCCAACTCATCTGACCACCATCACCCCATGGCTTCCCCCACTTGGTGTCCATACGTTTGTTCTCTACCTCTGTTTCTCTATTTCTGCCCTGCAAACCTGTTCATCTGTACCATATATCTAGGTTCCACATACATGCATTAATACAGAATATTTGTTTTGCTCTTTCTGACTTACTTCATTCTGTATGACAGTCTCTAGATCCACCGACTTCTCTACAAATAACCCAGTTTCATTCCTTTTCATGGCTGAGTCATATCCCATTTTATGTATGTACCACATCTTTATCCATTCATCTGTCTGTGGGCATTTAGGTTGCTTCCATTACCTGGCTATTGTAAATAGTGCTGCAATGAACATTGTGGTGAATGTGTGTTTTTGATTTATGGTTGTCTCTGTGTATATGCCCAGAAGTGGGATTGCTGGATCCTATGGTAATTCTATTTCTAGTTTCTTTAAGGAAACTCCATACTGTTCTCCATAGTGACTGTATCAATTTACCTTCCCACCAATAGTGGAAGAGGGTTCCTTTTGTCCACACCCTCCCCAGAATTTGTTGTTTGTAGATTTTCTGATGCTGCCGATTCTAACAGGTGTGAGGTGATACCTCATTGTCGTTTTGATTTGCATATCTCTAATAATTAGTGGTGTTGAGCATCTTTTCATGTGCGTCTTGGCCGTCTCTGTGACTTCTTTGAAGAAACGTCTATTTAGATCTTCTGCCCATTTTTGTATTGGGTTGTTTGTTTTATTAATATTAAGCTGCGTCAGCTGTTTATATATATTGGAGATTAAACCCTTGTCCATTGATTCGTTTGCGAACGTTTTCGCCCATTCTGAGGGTTGCCTTTTTCCATTCCTGTTTTTTTTTAACCAGAAAAGAAAGAAAGCAAAAGAAGCAGAACACTAATGTGCGTGAAATATGCCTCTTGAAACTGTCGTTTTGAAATATGGACGTCTTTTGAACTTTTTGGTCAATATATGACCCCAGGATTTGTTTTCAGGGCAGGTGTCATTTACAGGCCTGCAATGATTTGGAATATCCACTGACCAGTAGCACTGGGATTAAAGCTGCTGTTGTGCGAAATGGCCACAAGGTGGCAGCAGTTCTCCCTTAGCAAATCTGGTTACCAGGGCAACAGGGCCTCATTGGAAGCCTATTCTAGATTGGAATTTAGAATGGAATGTGCCAGGAGAAAGCCCCTCAAGTTTGTCTCACTACTTCTTGTTCGTGTTTTTAATTTAATTTTTAATTTTTTATTACAGCAAGTTTGATTACAACGTTTGCTTGTTGTAGGTGTGCAAGATGTGGTTCTTTTACACATATACATATGTCTGTTCTTCCTGGGACCCTTTTCCCATGTACGTTATGACAGAATGTTGAGTAGTCTTCTCTTGGCATTCCGTAGGTCTTTGGTGATTATATATTTCACCTGTGTTTGTATATGTCTCTTAACCCCAATATCGTAATGAATCCAATCCTCACACCTTTCCATTGGTGAACCATAAGTTTGTTTAATGAATCTGTGATTGCCCTTCTCCGTGGAAATATCTGCCCTGGTATCCGTTTTTAGGTAACACCTATAAGTGATATCCTACGATATGTGTCTTTCACTTTCTGACTTACTACAAGTCACGTGATTACCTGTAGACTCATCTACGGGGCTGCAAATGGCATTGTGCTCTTTTTTTCCTTGGCTAATATTCTGTCTTAGTGAGGTCCATTTTCTGCAATGTGATTCCCTGAGGGCTGAGGATTAGCTGACCTGAGCAGCCTGACCCTGCCGGCAAGCCCTCCCTAGGTGTGCCTGGGTTGAGTTCAATAGAAACAGCACTCCAGGCAGCAATAGCCCCTGCAGCTGTGCCTGACTCCATATTCTCTGCCCCGTCAGCAGTCTCGGGGCTGTGCTGGTGGGAGGGTGTGAGGGTCCATGGCTTTGTTGTTGGCCAGGTGTGAGTGGGGCTCTGCTGGAATTTCTGAAGGAGTTGTCAGGTTGCCACCTCTAAAGAAGAGGTTGTGTCACCCATAACTTCCACTGGAATTTCTCTCCAGGATGAGGTGAGGGAGGAAAAAAAGGAGTGGGGGCCGGGACAGGAGTGGTATCTCAGGCAGGGAAATGGAAAGCTTCCAGAAGAACGCCCGGGGCCAGGACCATCCTGGCTGGCCTGCAGGCACCAAGTTGGCCTGCGTGCTGTCGCTGGTGTGGCTCCACGGCCCTTCCTCTAGGCTTTCAAGCCCTTGTACATATTCAGGTGTTTTACCTGGGAAGGGTGGGAACAGTTCAGCAGCAGCTGGCCTGAGGCTCAGCTCACGTTTACTCACAGAGGCCTTGGCACTGTCCCCCAGCTTGGCAATCAGGACGCTCCTTGCGTGGAGTGGCCGGGCTGCTGGCTGTATGGGAGATGATTCCCCACCTCTGACCAATCTCAGAATTGTTTACCGCTGGAACAAGTGCCCTGATAGGGTTTTCCTCTGTATAACTGCTGGGTACAGGATTTGTTTTTTCTTTTTTGGTTCAAGTTAGAAGTTATTCATCTTTTATGTATTTATTGATATAAGCATGGAAATAATTCATTCATAGAAATACATCTGTGTGAAGGGAAGAACTTTTTTTCTGTTTTACTTTTAAATTTCATTTCTAAAAATTTTGCAGTTTAATTATATTTATTTTTCTATACAGCAGGTTATTATTAATTATCTATTTTATTCATATACATATATACAGGTCAATACCTATCTCCCAACTCATCTGACCACCAACACCCCATGGCTTCCCCCACTTGGTGTCCATACGTTTGTTCTCTACCTCTGTTTCTCTATTTCTGCCCTGCAAACCTGTTCATCTGTACCATATATCTAGGTTCCACATACATGCATCAATACAGAATATTGGTTTTGCTCTTTCTGACTTACTTCATTCTGTATGACAGTCTCTAGATCCACCGACTTCTCTACAAATAACCCAGTTTCATTGCTTTTCATGGCTGAGTCATATCCCATTTTATGTATGTACCACATCTTTATCCATTCGTCTGTCTGTGGGCATTTAGGTTGCTTCCATTACCTGGCTATTGTAAATAGTGCTGCAATGAACATTGTGGTGAATGTGTGTTTTTGATTTATGGTTGTCTCTGGGTATATGCCCAGAAGTGGGATTGCTGGATCCTATGGTAATTCTATTTCTAGTTTCTTTAAGGAAACTCCATACTCTTCTCCATAGTGACTGTATCAATTTACCTTCCCACCAATAGTGGAAGAGGGTTCCTTTTGTCCACACCCTCCCCAGAATTTGTTGTTTGTAGATTTTCTGATGCTGCCGATTCTAACAGGTGTGAGGTGATACCTCATTGTCATTTTGATTTGCATTTCTCTAATAATTAGTGGTGTTGAGCAGCTTTTCATATGCGTCTTGGCCGTCTCTGTGACTTCTTTGAAGAAACGTCTATTTAGATCTTCTGCCCATTTTTGTATTGGGTTGTTTGTTTTATTAATATTAAGCTGCGTGAGCTGTTTATATATATTGGAGATTAAACCCTTGTCCATTGATTCGTTTGCGAACGTTTTCGCCCATTCTGAGGGTTGCCTTTTTCCATTCCCGTTTTTTTTAACCAAAAAAGAAAGAAAGCAAAAGAAGCAGAACACTAATGTGCGTGAAATATGCCTCTTGAAACTGTCGTTTTGAAATATGGACGTCTTTTGAACTATTTGGTCGATATATGACCCCAGGATTTGTTTTCAGGGCAGGTGTCATTTACAGGCCTGCAATGATTTGGAATATCCACTGACCAGTAGCGCTGGGATTAAAGCTGCTGTTGTGCGAAATGGCCACAAGGTGGCAGCAGTTCTCCCTTAGCAAATCTGGTTACCAGGGCAACAGAGCCTCAATGGAAGCCTGTTCTAGATTGGAATTTAGAATGGAATGTGCCAGGAGAAAGCCCCTCAAGTTTGTCTCACTACTTCTTGTTCGTGTTTTTAATTTAATTTTTAATTTTTTATTACAGCAAGTTTGATTACAACGTTTGCTTGTTGTAGGTGTGCAAGATGTGGTTCTTTTACACATATACATATGTCTGTTCTTCCTGGGACTCTTTTCCCATGTACGTTATGACAGAATGTTGAGTAGTCTTCTCTTGGCATTCCGTAGGTCTTTGGTGATTATATATTTCACCTGTGTTTGTATATGTCTCTTAACCCCAATATCGTAATGAATCCAATCCTCACACCTTTCCATTGGTGAACCATAAGTTTGTTTAATGAATCTGTGATTGCCCTTCTCCGTGGAAATATCTGCCCTGGTATCCGTTTTTAGGTAACACCTATAAGTGATATCCTACGATATGTGTCTTTCACTTTCTGACTTACTACAAGTCCCGTGCTTACCTGTAGACTCATCTACGGGGCTGCAAATGGCATTTTGCCCTTTTTTTCCTTGGCTAATATTCTGTCTTAGCGAGGTCCATTTTCTGCAATGTGATTCCCTGAGGGCTGAGGATTAGCTGACCTGGGCAGCCTGACCCTGCCGGCAAGCCCTCCCCAGGTGTGCCTGGGTTGAGTTCGATAGAAACAGCACTCCAGGCAGCAATAGCCCCTGCAGCTGTGCCTGACTCCATATTCTCTGCCCCGTCAGCAGTCTCGGGGCTGTGCTGGTGGGAGGGTGTGAGGGTCCACGGCTTTGTTGGTGGCCCGGTGTGAGTGGGGCTCTGCTGGAATTTCTGCAGGAGTTGCCAGGTTGCCACCTGTAAAGAAGAGGATGTGTCACCCATAATTTCCACTGGAATTTCTCTCCGGGCTGAGGTGTGGAAGGAAAAAAAAGAGTGGGGGCCGGGACAGGAGTGGTATCTCAGGCAGGGAAATGGAAAGCTTCCAGAAGAGCGCCCGCGGCCAGGACCATCCTGGCTGGCCTGCAGGCACCAAGTTGGCCTGTGTGCTGTCGCTGGTGTGGCTCCACTGCCCTTCCTCTAGGCTTTCAAGCCCTTGTACATATTCAGGTGTTTTACCTGGGAAGGGTGCGAACAGTTCAGCAGCAGCTGGCCTGGGGCTCAGCTCACGTTTACTCACAGAGGCCTCGGCACTGTCCCCCAGCTTTGCAATCAGGACGCTCCTTGCGTGGGGGGGCCGGGCTGCTGGCTATATGGGAGATGATTCCCCACCTCTTACCAATCTCAGAATTGTTTACCGCTGGAACAAGTGCCCTGATAGGGTTTTCCTCTGTATAACTGCTGGGTACAGGATTTTTTTTTCTTTTTTGGTTCAAGTTAGAAGTTATTCATCTTTTATGTATTTATTGATACAAGCATGGAAATAATTCATTCATAGAAATACATCTGTGTGAAGGGAAGAACTTTTTTTCTGTTTTATTTTTAAATTTCATTTCTAAAAATTTTGCAGTTTAATCATATTTATTTTTCTATACAGCAGGTTATTATTAGTTATCTATTTTATTCATATACATATATACAGGTCAATACCTATCTCCCAACTCATCTGACCACCAACACCCCATGACTTCCCCCACTTTGTGTCCATACGTTTGTTCTCTACCTCTGTTTCTCTATTTCTGCCCTGCAAACCTGTTCATCAGTACCATATATCTATTTTCCACATACATGCATTAATACAGAATATTTGTTTTGCTCTTTCTGACTTACTTCATTCTGTATGACAGTCTCTAGATCCACCGACTTCTCTACAAATAACCCAGTTTCATTCCTTTTCATGGCTGAGTCATATCCCATTTTATGTATGTACCACATCTTTATCCATTCGCCTGTCTGTGGGCATTTAGGTTGCTTCCATTACCTGGCTATTGTAAATAGTGCTGCAATGAACATTGTGGTGAATGTGTGTTTTTGATTTATGGTTGTCTCTGGGTATATGCCCAGAAGTGGGTTTGCTGGATCCTATGGTAATTCTATTTCTAGTTTCTTTAAGGAAACTCCATACTGTTCTCCATAGTGACTGTATCAATTTACCTTCCCACCAATAGTGGAAGAGGGTTCCTTTTGTCCACACCCTCCCCAGAATTTGTTGTTTGTAGATTTTCTGATGCTGCCGATTCTAACAGGTGTGAGGTGATACCTCATTGTCATTTTGATTTGCATTTCTCTAATAATTAGTGGTGTTGAGCAGCTTTTCATATGCGTCTTGGCCGTCTCTGTGACTTTTTTGAAGAAACGTCTATTTAAATCTTCTGCCCATTTTTGTATTGGGCTGTTTGTTTTATTAATATTAAGCTGCGTGAGCTGTTTATATATATTGGAGATTAAACCCTTGTCCATTGATTCGTTTGCGAACGTTTTCGCCCATTCTGAGGGTTGCCTTTTTCCATTCCCGTTTTTTTTTAACCAAAAAAGAAAGAAAGCAAAAGAAGCAGAACACTAATGTGCGTGAAATATGCCTCTTGAAACTGTCGTTTTGAAATATGGACGTCTTTTGAACTATTTGGTCGATATATGACCCCAGGATTTGTTTTCAGGGCAGGTGTCATTTACAGGCCTGCAATGATTTGGAATATCCACTGACCAGTAGCGCTGGGATTAAAGCTGCTGTTGTGCGAAATGGCCACAAGGTGGCAGCAGTTCTCCCTTAGCAAATCTGGTTACCAGGGCAACAGAGCCTCAATGGAAGCCTGTTCTAGATTGGAATTTAGAATGGAATGTGCCAGGAGAAAGCCCCTCAAGTTTGTCTCACTACTTCTTGTTCGTGTTTTTAATTTAATTTTTAATTTTTTATTACAGCAAGTTTGATTACAACGTTTGCTTGTTGTAGGTGTGCAAGATGTGGTTCTTTTACACATATACATATGTCTGTTCTTCCTGGGACCCTTTTCCCATGTACGTTATGACAGAATGTTGAGTAGTCTTCTCTTGGCATTCCGTAGGTCTTTGGTGATTATATATTTCACCTGTGTTTGTATATGTCTCTTAACCCCAATATCGTAATGAATCCAATCCTCACACCTTTCCATTGGTGAACCATAAGTTTGTTTAATGAATCTGTGATTGCCCTTCTCCATGGAAATATCTGCCCTGGTATCCGTTTTTAGGTAACACCTATAAGTGATATCCTACGATATGTGTCTTTCACTTTCTGACTTACTACAAGTCCCGTGCTTACCTGTAGACTCATCTACGGGGCTGCAAATGGCATTGTGCCCTTTTTTTCCTTGGCTAATATTCTGTCTTAGCGAGGTCCATTTTCTGCAATGTGATTCCCTGAGGGCTGAGGATTAGCTGACCTGGGCAGCCTGACCCTGCCGGCAAGCCCTCCCCAGGTGTGCCTGGGTTGAGGTCGATAGAAACAGCACTCCAGTCAGCAATAGCCCCTGCAGCTGTGCCTGACTCCATATTCTCTGCCCCGTCAGCAGTCTCGGGGCTGTGCTGGTGGGAGGGTGTGAGGGTCCACGGCTTTGTTGGTGGCCCGGTGTGAGTGGGGCTCTGCTGGACTTTCTGCAGGAGTTGCCAGGCTGCCACCTGTAAAGAAGAGGATGTGTCACCCATAACGTCCACTGGAATTTCTCTCCGGGCTGAGGTGAGGAAGGAAAAAAAGGAATGATGGCCGGGACAGGAGGGGTATATCAGGCATGGAAATGGAAAGCTTCTAGAAGAGTGCCGGGTTCAGGACCATCCTGGTTGGCCTGCAGGCACCAAGTTGGCCTGCGTGCTGTCGCTGGTGTGGCTCCACGGCCCTTCCTCTAGGCTTTCAAGCCCTTGTACATATTCAGGTGTTTTACCTGGGAAGGGTGGGAACAGTTCAGCAGCAGCTGGCCTGGGGCTCAGCTCACGTTTACTCACAGAGGCCTCGGCACGGTCCCCCAGCTTTGCAATGAGGATGCTCCTTGCGTGGGGGGGCCGGGCTGCTGGCTGTATGGGAGATGATTCCCCACCTCTGACCAATGTCAGAATTGTTTACCGCTGGAGCAAGTGCCCTGATAGGGTTTTCCTCTGTATAACTGCTGGGTTCAGGTTTTTTTTTTCTTTTTTGGTTCAAGTTAGAATTTATTCATCTTTTATGTATTTATTGATATAAGCATGGAAATAATTCATTCATAGAAATACATCTGTGTGAATGGAAGAACTTTTTTCTGTTTTATTTTTAAATTTCATTTCTAAAAATTTTGCAGTTTAATTATATTTATTTTTCTATACAGCAGGTTATTATTAGTTATCTATTTTATTCATATACATATATACAGGTCAATACCTATCTCCCAACTCATCTGACCACCATCACCCCATGGCTTCCCCCACTTGGTGTCCATACGTTTGTTCTCTACCTCTGTTTCTCTATTTCTGCCCTGCAAACCTGTTCATCTGTACCATATATCTAGGTTCCACATACATGCATTAATACAGAATATTTGTTTTGCTCTTTCTGACTTACTTCATTCTGTATGACAGTCTCTAGATACACCGACTTATCTACAAATAACCCAGTTTCATTCCTTTTCATGGCTGAGTCATATCCCATTTTATGTATGTACCACATCTTTATCCATTCGTCTGTCTGTGGGCATTTAGGTTGCTTCCATTAACTGGCTATTGTAAATAGTGCTGCAATGAACATTGTGGTGAATGTGTGTTTTTGATTTATGGTTGTCTCTGTGTATATGCCCAGAAGTGGGATTGCTGGATCCTATGGTAATTCTATTTCTAGTTTCTTTAAGGAAACTCCATACTGTTCTCCATAGTGACTGTAGCAATTTACCTTCCCACCAATAGTGGAAGAGGGTTCCTTTTGTCCACACCCTCCCCAGAATTTGTTGTTTGTAGATTTTCTGATGATGCCGATTCTAACAGGTGTGAGGTGATACCTCATTGTCATTTTGATTTGCATTTCTCTAATAATTAGTGGTGTTGAGCAGCTTTTCATGTGCGTCTTGGCTGTCTCTGTGACTTCTTTGAAGAAACGTCTATTTAGATCTTCTGCCCATTTTTGTATTGGGTTGTTTGTTTTATTAATATTAAGCTGCGTGAGCTGTTTATATATATTGGAGATTAAACCCTTGTCCATTGATTCTTTTGCGAACGTTTTTGCCCATTCTGAGGGTTGCCTTTTTCCATTCCCGTTTTTTTTTTAACCAAAAAAGAAAGAAAGCAAAAGAAGCAGAACACTAATGTGCGTGAAATATGCCTCTTGAAACTGTCGTTTTGAAATATGGACGTCTTTTAAACTTTTTGGTCGATATATGACCCCAGGATTTGTTTTCAGGGCAGGTGTCATTTACAGGCCTGCAATGATTTGGAATATCCACTGACCAGTAGCACTGGGATTAAAGCTGCTGTTGTGAGAAATGGCCACAAGGTGGCAGCAGTTCTCCCTTAGCAAATCTGGTTACCAGGGCAACAGAGCCTCAATGGAAGCCTGTTCTAGATTGGAATTTAGAATGGAATGTGCCAGGAGAAAGCCCCTCAAGTTTGTCTCACTACTTCTTGTTCGTGTTTTTAATTTAATTTTTAATTTTTTATTACAGCAAGTTTGATTACAACGTTTGCTTGTTGTAGGTGTGCAAGATGTGGTTCTTTTACACATATACATATGTCTGTTCTTCCTGGGACCCTTTTCCCATGTACGTTATGACAGAATGTTGAGTAGTCTTCTCTTGGCATTCCATAGGTCTTTGGTGATTATATATTTCACCTGTGTTTGTATATGTCTCTTAACCCCAATATCGTAATGAATCCAATCCTCACACCTTTCCATTGGTGAACCATAAGTTTGTTTAATGAATCTGTGATTGCCCTTCTCCGTGGAAATATCTGCCCTGGTATCCGTTTTTAGGTAACACCTATAAGTGATATCCTACGATATGTGTCTTTCACTTTCTGACTTACTACAAGTCACATGATTACCTGTAGACTCATCTACGGGGCTGCAAATGGCATTGTGCTCTTTTTTTCCTTGGCTAATATTCTGTCTTAGCGAGGTCCATTTTCTGCAATGTGATTCCCTGAGGGCTGAGGATTAGCTGACCTGGGCAGAGTGACCCTGCCGGCAAGCCCTCGCCAGGTGTGCCTGGGTTGAGTTCAATAGAAACAGCACTCCAGGCAGCAATAGCCCCTGCAGCTGTGCCTGACTCCATATTCTCTGCCCCGTCAGCAGTCTCGGGGCTGTGCTGGTGGGAGGGTGTGAGGGTCCATGGCTTTGTTGGTGGCCCGGTGTGAGTGGGGCTCTGTTGGAATTTCTGCAGGAGTTGCCAGGTTGCCACCTGTAAAGAAGAGGATGTGTCACCCATAACTTCCACTGGAATTTCTCTCCGGGCTGAGGTGAGGGAGGAAAAAAAGGAGTGGGGGCCGGGACAGGAGTGGTATCTCAGGCAGGGAAATGGAAAGCTTCCAGAAGAGCTCCCAGGGCCAGGACCATCCTGGCTGGCCTGCAGGCACCAAGTTGGCCTGCGTGCTGTCGCTGGTGTGGCTCCACGGCCCTTCCTCTAGGCTTTCAAGCCCTTGTACATATTCAGGTGTTTTACCTGGGAAGGGTGGGAACAGTTCAGCAGCAGCTGGCCTGGGGCTCAGCTCACGTTTACTCACAGAGGCCTCGGCACTGTCCCCCAGCTTTGCAATCAGGACGCTCCTTGCGTGGGGGGGCCGTGCTGCTGGCTGTATGGGAGATGATTCCCCACCTCTGACCAATCTCAGAATTGTTTACCGCTGGAACAAGTGCCCTGATAGGGTTTTCCTCTGTATAACTGCTGTGTACAGGATTTGTTTTTTCTTTTTTGGTTCAAGTAAGAAGTTATTCATCTTTTATGTATTTATTGATATAAGCATGGAAATAAATCATTCATAGAAATACATCTGTGTGAAGGGAAGAACTTTTTCTCTCTTTTATTTTTAAATTTCATTTCTAAAAATTTTGAAGTTTAATCATATTTAATTTTCTATACAGCAGGTTATTATTAGTTATCTATTTTATTCATATACATATATACAGGTCAATACCTATCTCCCAACTCATCTGACCACCAACACCCCATGGCTTCCCCCACTTGGTGTCCATACGTTTGTTCTCTACCTCTGTTTCTCTATTTCTGCCCTGCAAACCTGTTCATCTGTAGCATATATCTAGGTTCCACATACATGCATTAATACAGAATATTTGTTTTGCTCTTTCTGACTTACTTCATTCTGTATGACAGTCTCTAGATCCACCGACTTCTCTACAAATAACCCAGTTTCATTACTTTTCATGGCTGAGTCATATCCCATTTTATGTATGTACCACATCTTTATCCATTCGTCTGTCTGTGGGCATTTAGGTTGCTTCCATTACCTGGCTATTGTAAATAGTGCTGCAATGAACATTGTGGTGAATGTGTGTTTTTGATTTATGGTTTTCTCTGGCTATATGCCCAGAAGTGGGATTGCTGGATCCTATGGTAATTCTATTTCTAGTTTCTTTAAGGAAACTCCATACTGTTCTCCATACGACTGTATCAATTAACCTTCCCACTAATAGTGGAAGAGGTTTCCTTTTGTCCACACCTTCCCCAGAATTTGTTGTTTGTAGATTTTCTGATGATGCCGATTCTAACAGGTGTGAGGTGATACCTCATTGTCGTTTTGATTTGCATTTCTCTAATAATTAGTGGTGTTGAGCAGCTTTTCATGTGCGTCTTGGCCGTCTCTGTGACTTCTTTGAAGAAACGTCTAATTAGATCTTCTGCCCATTTTTGTATTGGGTTGTTTGTTTTATTAATATTAAGCTGCGTGAGCTGTTTATATATACTGGAGATTAAACCCTTGTCCATTGATTCGTTTGCGAACGTTTTCGCCCATTCTGAGGGTTGCCTTTTTCCATTCCCGTTTTTTTTAACCAAAAAAGAAAGAAAGCAAAAGAAGCAGAACACTAATGTGCGTGAAATATGCCTCTTGAAACTGTCGTTTTGAAATATGGACGTCTTTTGAACTTTTTGGTCGATATATGACCCCAGGATTTGTTTAGAGGGCAGGTGTCATTTACAGGCCTGCAATGATTTGGAATATCCACTGACCATTAGCGCTGGGATTAAAGCTGCTGTTGTGTGAAACGGCCACAAGGTGGCAGCAGTTCTCCCTTAGCAAATCTGGTTACTAGGGCAACAGAGCCTCAATGGAAGCCGTGTTCTAGATTGGAATTTAGAATGGAATGTGCCAGGAGAAAGCCCCTCAAGTTTGTCTCACTACTTCTTGTTCGTGTTTTTAATTTAATTTTTAAATTTTTATTACAGCAAGTTTGATTACAACGTTTGCTTGTTGTAGGTGTGCAAGATGTGGTTCTGTTACACATATACATATGTCTGTTCTTCCTGGGACCCTTTTCCCATGTACGTTATGACAGAATGTTGAGTAGTCTTCTCTTGGCATTCCGTAGGTCTTTGGTGATTATATATTTCACCTGTGTTTGTATATGTCTCTTAACCCCAATATCGTAATGAATCCAATCCTCACACCTTTCCATTGGTGAACCATAAGTTTGTTTAATGAATCTGTGATTGCCCTTCTCCATGGAAATATCTGCCCTGGTATCCGTTTTTAGGTAACACCTATAAGTGATATCCTACGATATGTGTCTTTCACTTTCTGACTTACTACAAGTCACGTGATTACCTGTAGACTCATCTACGGGGCTGCAAATGGCATTGTGCTCTTTTTTTCCTTGGCTAATATTCTGTCTTAGTGAGGTCCATTTTCTGCAATGTGATTCCCTGAGGGCTGAGGATTAGCTGACCTGAGCAGCCTGACCCTGCCGGCAAGCCCTCCCTAGGTGTGCCTGGGTTGAGTTCAATAGAAACAGCACTCCAGGCAGCAATAGCCCCTGCAGCTGTGCCTGACTCCATATTCTCTGCCCCGTCAGCAGTCTCGGGGCTGTGCTGGTGGGAGGGTGTGAGGGTCCATGGCTTTGTTGGTGGCCCGGTGTGAGTGGGGCTCTGCTGGAATTTCTGAAGGAGTTGCCAGGTTGCCACCTGTAAAGAAGAGGTTGTGTCACCCATAACTTCCACTGGAATTTCTCTCCGGGCTGAGGTGAGGGAGGAAAAAAAGGAGTGGGGGCCGGGACAGGAGTGGTATCTCAGGCAGGGAAATGGAAAGCTTCCAGAAGAACGCCCGGGGCCAGGACCATCCTGGCTGGCCTGCAGGCACCAAGTTGGCCTGCGTGCTGTCGCTGGTGTGGCTCCACGGCCCTTCCTCTAGGCTTTCAAGCCCTTGTACATATTCAGGTGTTTTACCTGGGAAGGGTGGGAACAGTTCAGCAGCAGCTGGCCTGAGGCTCAGCTCACGTTTACTCACAGAGGCCTTGGCACTGTCCCCCAGCTTGGCAATCAGGACGCTCCTTGCGTGGAGGGGCCGGGCTGCTGGCTGTATGGGAGATGATTCCCCACCTCTGACCAATCTCAGAATTGTTTACCGCTGGAACAAGTGCCCTGATAGGGTTTTCCTCTGTATAACTGCTGGGTACAGGATTTGTTTTTTCTTTTTTGGTTCAAGTTAGAAGTTATTCATCTTTTATGTATTTATTGATATAAGCATGGAAATAATTCATTCATAGAAATACATCTGTGTGAAGGGAAGAACTTTTTTTCTGTTTTACTTTTAAATTTCATTTCTAAAAATTTTGAAGTTTAATTATATTTATTTTTCTATACAGCAGGTTATTATTAATTATCTATTTTATTCATATACATATATACAGGTCAATACCTATCTCCCAACTCATCTGACCACCAACACCCCATGGCTTCCCCCACTTGGTGTCCATACGTTTGTTCTCTACCTCTGTTTCTCTATTTCTGCCCTGCAAACCTGTTCATCTGTACCATATATCTAGGTTCCACATACATGCATCAATACAGAATATTGGTTTTGCTCTTTCTGACTTACTTCATTCTGTATGACAGTCTCTAGATCCACCGACTTCTCTACAAATAACCCAGTTTCATTGCTTTTCATGGCTGAGTCATATCCCATTTTATGTATGTACCACATCTTTATCCATTCGTCTGTCTGTGGGCATTTAGGTTGCTTCCATTACCTGGCTATTGTAAATAGTGCTGCAATGAACATTGTGGTGAATGTGTGTTTTTGATTTATGGTTGTCTCTGTGTATATGCCCAGAAGTGGGATTGCTGGATCCTATGGTAATTCTATTTCTAGTTTCTTTAAGGAAACTCCATACTCTTCTCCATAGTGACTGTATCAATTTACCTTCCCACCAATAGTGGAAGAGGGTTCCTTTTGTCCACACCCTCCCCAGAATTTGTTGTTTGTAGATTTTCTGATGCTGCCGATTCTAACAGGTGTGAGGTGATACCTCATTGTCATTTTGATTTGCATTTCTCTAATAATTAGTGGTGTTGAGCAGCTTTTCATATGCGTCTTGGCCGTCTCTGTGACTTCTTTGAAGAAACGTCTATTTAGATCTTCTGCCCATTTTTGTATTGGGTTGTTTGTTTTATTAATATTAAGCTGCGTGAGCTGTTTATATATATTGGAGATTAAACCCTTGTCCATTGATTCGTTTGCGAACGTTTTCGCCCATTCTGAGGGTTGCCTTTTTCCATTCCCGTTTTTTTTAACCAAAAAAGAAAGAAAGCAAAAGAAGCAGAACACTAATGTGCGTGAAATATGCCTCTTGAAACTGTCGTTTTGAAATATGGACGTCTTTTGAACTATTTGGTCGATATATGACCCCAGGATTTGTTTTCAGGGCAGGTGTCATTTACAGGCCTGCAATGATTTGGAATATCCACTGACCAGTAGCGCTGGGATTAAAGCTGCTGTTGTGCGAAATGGCCACAAGGTGGCAGCAGTTCTCCCTTAGCAAATCTGGTTACCAGGGCAACAGAGCCTCAATGGAAGCCTGTTCTAGATTGGAATTTAGAATGGAATGTGCCAGGAGAAAGCCCCTCAAGTTTGTCTCACTACTTCTTGTTCGTGTTTTTAATTTAATTTTTAATTTTTTATTACAGCAAGTTTGATTACAACGTTTGCTTGTTGTAGGTGTGCAAGATGTGGTTCTTTTACACATATACATATGTCTGTTCTTCCTGGGACCCTTTTCCCATGTACGTTATGACAGAATGTTGAGTAGTCTTCTCTTGGCATTCCATAGGTCTTTGGTGATTATATATTTCACCTGTGTTTGTATATGTCTCTTAACCCCAATATCGTAATGAATCCAATCCTCACACCTTTCCATTGGTGAACCATAAGTTTGTTTAATGAATCTGTGATTGCCCTTCTCCGTGGAAATATCTGCCCTGGTATCCGTTTTTAGGTAACACCTATAAGTGATATGCTACGATATGTGTCTTTCACTTTCTGACTTACTACAAGTCACATGATTACCTGTAGACTCATCTACGGGGCTGCAAATGGCATTGTGCTCTTTTTTTCCTTGGCTAATATTCTGTCTTAGCGAGGTCCATTTTCTGCAATGTGATTCCCTGAGGGCTGAGGATTAGCTGACCTGGGCAGAGTGACCCTGCCGGCAAGCCCTCGCCAGGTGTGCCTGGGTTGAGTTCAATAGAAACAGCACTCCAGGCAGCAATAGCCCCTGCAGCTGTGCCTGACTCCATATTCTCTGCCCCGTCAGCAGTCTCGGGGCTGTGCTGGTGGGAGGGTGTGAGGGTCCATGGCTTTGTTGGTGGCCCGGTGTGAGTGGGGCTCTGTTGGAATTTCTGCAGGAGTTGCCAGGTTGCCACCTGTAAAGAAGAGGATGTGTCACCCATAACTTCCACTGGAATTTCTCTCCGGGCTGAGGTGAGGGAGGAAAAAAAGGAGTGGGGGCCGGGACAGGAGTGGTATCTCAGGCAGGGAAATGGAAAGCTTCCAGAAGAGCTCCCAGGGCCAGGACCATCCTGGCTGGCCTGCAGGCACCAAGTTGGCCTGCGTGCTGTCGCTGGTGTGGCTCCACGGCCCTTCCTCTAGGCTTTCAAGCCCTTGTACATATTCAGGTGTTTTACCTGGGAAGGGTGGGAACAGTTCAGCAGCAGCTGGCCTGGGGCTCAGCTCACGTTTACTCACAGAGGCCTCGGCACGGTCCCCCAGCTTTGCAATGAGGATGCTCCTTTCGTGGGGGGGCCGGGCTGCTGGCTGTATGGGAGATGATTCCCCACCACTGACCAATGTCAGAATTGTTTACCGCCAGAGCAAGTGCCCTGAAAGGGTTTTCCTCTGTATAACTGCTGGGTTCAGGTTTTTTTTTTCTTTTTTGGTTCAAGTTAGAATTTATTCATCTTTTATGTATTTATTGATATAAGCATGGAAATAATTCATTCATAGAAATACATCTGTGTGAAGGGAAGAACTTTTTTCTGTTTTATTTTTAAATTTCATTTCTAAAAATTTTGCAGTTTAATTATATTTATTTTTCTATACAGCAGGTTATTATTAGTTATCTATTTTATTCATATACATATATATAGCTCAATACGTATCTCCCAACTCATCTGACCACCATCACCCCATGGCTTCCCCCACTTGGTGTCCATACGTTTGTTCTCTACCTCTGTTTCTCTATTTCTGCCCTGCAAACCTGTTCATCTGTACCATATATCTAGGTTCCACATACATGCATTAATACAGAATATTTGTTTTGCTCTTTCTGACTTACTTCATTCTGTATGACAGTCTCTAGATACACCGACTTCTCTACAAATAACCCAGTTTCATTCCTTTTCATGGCTGAGTCATATCCCATTTTATGTATGTACCACATCTTTATCCATTCATCTGTCTGTGGGCATTTAGGTTGCTTCCATTACCTGGCTATTGTAAATAGTGCTGCAATGAACATTGTGGTGAATGTGTGTTTTTGATTTATGGTTGTCTCTGTGTATATGCCCAGAAGTGGGATTGCTGGATCCTATGGTAATTCTATTTCTAGTTTCTTTAAGGAAACTCCATACTGTTCTCCATAGTGACTGTATCAATTTACCTTCCCACCAATAGTGGAAGAGGGTTCCTTTTGTCCACACCCTCCCCAGAATTTGTTGTTTGTAGATTTTCTGATGCTGCCGATTCTAACAGGTGTGAGGTGATACCTCATTGTCGTTTTGATTTGCATATCTCTAATAATTAGTGGTGTTGAGCATCTTTTCATGTGCGTCTTGGCCGTCTCTGTGACTTCTTTGAAGAAACGTCTATTTAGATCTTCTGCCCATTTTTGTATTGGGTTGTTTGTTTTATTAATATTAAGCTGCGTCAGCTGTTTATATATATTGGAGATTAAACCCTTGTCCATTGATTCGTTTGCGAACGTTTTCGCCCATTCTGAGGGTTGCCTTTTTCCATTCCTGTTTTTTTTTAACCAGAAAAGAAAGAAAGCAAAAGAAGCAGAACACTAATGTGCGTGAAATATGCCTCTTGAAACTGTCGTTTTGAAATATGGACGTCTTTTGAAATTTTTGGTCAATATATGACCCCAGGATTTGTTTTCAGGGCAGGTGTCATTTACAGGCCTGCAATGATTTGGAATATCCACTGACCAGTAGCACTGGGATTAAAGCTGCTGTTGTGCGAAATGGCCACAAGGTGGCAGCAGTTCTCCCTTAGCAAATCTGGTTACCAGGGCAACAGAGCCTCATTGGAAGCCTGTTCTAGATTGGAATTTAGAATGGAATGTGCCAGGAGAAAGCCCCTCAAGTTTGTCTCACTACTTCTTGTTCGTGTTTTTAATTTAATTTTTAATTTTTTATTACAGCAAGTTTGATTACAACGTTTGCTTGTTGTAGGTGTGCAAGATGTGGTTCTTTTACACATATACATATGTCTGTTCTTCCTGGGACCCTTTTCCCATGTACGTTATGACAGAATGTTGAGTAGTCTTCTCTTGGCATTCCGTAGGTCTTTGGTGATTATATATTTCACCTGTGTTTGTATATGTCTCTTAACCCCAATATCGTAATGAATCCAATCCTCACACCTTTCCATTGGTGAACCATAAGTTTGTTTAATGAATCTGTGATTGCCCTTCTCCGTGGAAATATCTGCCCTGGTATCCGTTTTTAGGTAACACCTATAAGTGATATCCTACGATATGTGTCTTTCACTTTCTGACTTACTACAAGTCACGTGATTACCTGTAGACTCATCTACGGGGCTGCAAATGGCATTGTGCTCTTTTTTTCCTTGGCTAATATTCTGTCTTAGTGAGGTCCATTTTCTGCAATGTGATTCCCTGAGGGCTGAGGATTAGCTGACCTGAGCAGCCTGACCCTGCCGGCAAGCCCTCCCTAGGTGTGCCTGGGTTGAGTTCAATAGAAACAGCACTCCAGGCAGCAATAGCCCCTGCAGCTGTGCCTGACTCCATATTCTCTGCCCCGTCAGCAGTCTCGGGGCTGTGCTGGTGGGAGGGTGTGAGGGTCCATGGCTTTGTTGGTGGCCCGGTGTGAGTGGGGCTCTGCTGGAATTTCTGAAGGAGTTGCCAGGTTGCCACCTGTAAAGAAGAGGTTGTGTCACCCATAACTTCCACTGGAATTTCTCTCCGGGCTGAGGTGAGGGAGGAAAAAAAGGAGTGGGGGCCGGGACAGGAGTGGTATCTCAGGCAGGGAAATGGAAAGCTTCCAGAAGAACGCCCGGGGCCAGGACCATCCTGGCTGGCCTGCAGGCACCAAGTTGGCCTGCGTGCTGTCGCTGGTGTGGCTCCACGGCCCTTCCTCTAGGCTTTCAAGCCCTTGTACATATTCAGGTGTTTTACCTGGGAAGGGTGGGAACAGTTCAGCAGCAGCTGGCCTGAGGCTCAGCTCACGTTTACTCACAGAGGCCTTGGCACTGTCCCCCAGCTTGGCAATCAGGACGCTCCTTGCGTGGAGGGGCCGGGCTGCTGGCTGTATGGGAGATGATTCCCCACCTCTGACCAATCTCAGAATTGTTTACCGCTGGAACAAGTGCCCTGATAGGGTTTTCCTCTGTATAACTGCTGGGTACAGGATTTGTTTTTTCTTTTTTGGTTCAAGTTAGAAGTTATTCATCTTTTATGTATTTATTGATATAAGCATGGAAATAATTCATTCATAGAAATACATCTGTGTGAAGGGAAGAACTTTTTTTCTGTTTTACTTTTAAATTTCATTTCTAAAAATTTTGAAGTTTAATTATATTTATTTTTCTATACAGCAGGTTATTATTAATTATCTATTTTATTCATATACATATATACAGGTCAATACCTATCTCCCAACTCATCTGACCACCAACACCCCATGGCTTCCCCCACTTGGTGTCCATACGTTTGTTCTCTACCTCTGTTTCTCTATTTCTGCCCTGCAAACCTGTTCATTTGTACCATATATCTAGGTTCCACATACATGCATCAATACAGAATATTGGTTTTGCTCTTTCTGACTTACTTCATTCTGTATGACAGTCTCTAGATCCACCGACTTCTCTACAAATAACCCAGTTTCATTGCTTTTCATGGCTGAGTCATATCCCATTTTATGTATGTACCACATCTTTATCCATTCGTCTGTCTGTGGGCATTTAGGTTGCTTCCATTACCTGGCTATTGTAAATAGTGCTGCAATGAACATTGTGGTGAATGTGTGTTTTTGATTTATGGTTGTCTCTGGGTATATGCCCAGAAGTGGGATTGCTGGATCCTATGGTAATTCTATTTCTAGTTTCTTTAAGGAAACTCCATACTCTTCTCCATAGTGACTGTATCAATTTACCTTCCCACCAATAGTGGAAGAGGGTTCCTTTTGTCCACACCCTCCCCAGAATTTGTTGTTTGTAGATTTTCTGATGCTGCCGATTCTAACAGGTGTGAGGTGATACCTCATTGTCATTTTGATTTGCATTTCTCTAATAATTAGTGGTGTTGAGCAGCTTTTCATATGCGTCTTGGCCGTCTCTGTGACTTCTTTGAAGAAACGTCTATTTAGATCTTCTGCCCATTTTTGTATTGGGTTGTTTGTTTTATTAATATTAAGCTGCGTGAGCTGTTTATATATATTGGAGATTAAACCCTTGTCCATTGATTCGTTTGCGAACGTTTTCGCCCATTCTGAGGGTTGCCTTTTTCCATTCCCGTTTTTTTTAACCAAAAAAGAAAGAAAGCAAAAGAAGCAGAACACTAATGTGCGTGAAATATGCCTCTTGAAACTGTCGTTTTGAAATATGGACGTCTTTTGAACTATTTGGTCGATATATGACCCCAGGATTTGTTTTCAGGGCAGGTGTCATTTACAGGCCTGCAATGATTTGGAATATCCACTGACCAGTAGCGCTGGGATTAAAGCTGCTGTTGTGCGAAATGGCCACAAGGTGGCAGCAGTTCTCCCTTAGCAAATCTGGTTACCAGGGCAACAGAGCCTCAATGGAAGCCTGTTCTAGATTGGAATTTAGAATGGAATGTGCCAGGAGAAAGCCCCTCAAGTTTGTCTCACTACTTCTTGTTCGTGTTTTTAATTTAATTTTTAATTTTTTATTACAGCAAGTTTGATTACAACGTTTGCTTGTTGTAGGTGTGCAAGATGTGGTTCTTTTACACATATACATATGTCTGTTCTTCCTGGGACCCTTTTCCCATGTACGTTATGACAGAATGTTGAGTAGTCTTCTCTTGGCATTCCGTAGGTCTTTGGTGATTATATATTTCACCTGTGTTTGTATATGTCTCTTAACCCCAATATCGTAATGAATCCAATCCTCACACCTTTCCATTGGTGAACCATAAGTTTGTTTAATGAATCTGTGATTGCCCTTCTCCGTGGAAATATCTGCCCTGGTATCCGTTTTTAGGTAACACCTATAAGTGATATCCTACGATATGTGTCTTTCACTTTCTGACTTACTACAAGTCCCGTGCTTACCTGTAGACTCATCTACGGGGCTGCAAATGGCATTTTGCCCTTTTTTTCCTTGGCTAATATTCTGTCTTAGCGAGGTCCATTTTCTGCAATGTGATTCCCTGAGGGCTGAGGATTAGCTGACCTGGGCAGCCTGACCCTGCCGGCAAGCCCTCCCCAGGTGTGCCTGGGTTGAGTTCGATAGAAACAGCACTCCAGGCAGCAATAGCCCCTGCAGCTGTGCCTGACTCCATATTCTCTGCCCCGTCAGCAGTCTCGGGGCTGTGCTGGTGGGAGGGTGTGAGGGTCCACGGCTTTGTTGGTGGCCCGGTGTGAGTGGGGCTCTGCTGGAATTTCTGCAGGAGTTGCCAGGTTGCCACCTGTAAAGAAGAGGATGTGTCACCCATAATTTCCACTGGAATTTCTCTCCGGGCTGAGGTGTGGAAGGAAAAAAAAGAGTGGGGGCCGGGACAGGAGTGGTATCTCAGGCAGGGAAATGGAAAGATTCCAGAAGAGCGCCCGCGGCCAGGACCATCCTGGCTGGCCTGCAGGCACCAAGTTGGCCTGTGTGCTGTCGCTGGTGTGGCTCCACTGCCCTTCCTCTAGGCTTTCAAGCCCTTGTACATATTCAGGTGTTTTACCTGGGAAGGGTGCGAACAGTTCAGCAGCAGCTGGCCTGGGGCTCAGCTCACGTTTACTCACAGAGGCCTCGGCACTGTCCCCCAGCTTTGCAATCAGGACGCTCCTTGCGTGGGGGGGCCGGGCTGCTGGCTATATGGGAGATGATTCCCCACCTCTGACCAATCTCAGAATTGTTTACCGCTGGAACAAGTGCCCTGATAGGGTTTTCCTCTGTATAACTGCTGGGTACAGGATTTTTTTTTCTTTTTTGGGTCAAGTTAGAAGTTATTCATCTTTTATGTATTTATTGATATAAGCATGGAAATAATTCATTCATAGAAATACATCTGTGTGAAGGGAAGAACTTTTTTTCTGTTTTATTTTTTAATTTCATTTCTAAAAATTTTGCAGTTTAATCATATTTATTTTTCTATACAGCAGGTTATTATTAGTTATCTATTTTATTCATATACATATATACAGGTCAATACCTATCTCCCAACTCATCTGACCACCAACACCCCATGACTTCCCCCACTTTGTGTCCATACGTTTGTTCTCTACCTCTGTTTCTCTATTTCTGCCCTGCAAACCTGTTCATCTGTACCATATATCTATTTTCCACATACATGCATTAATACAGAATATTTGTTTTGCTCTTTCTGACTTACTTCATTCTGTATGACAGTCTCTAGATCCACCGACTTCTCTACAAATAACCCAGTTTCATTCCTTTTCATGGCTGAGTCATATCCCATTTTATGTATGTACCACATCTTTATCCATTCGTCTGTCTGTGGGCATTTAGGTTGCTTCCATTACCTGGCTATTGTAAATAGTGCTGCAATGAACATTGTGGTGAATGTGTGTTTTTGATTTATGGTTGTCTCTGGGTATATGCCCAGAAGTGGGTTTGCTGGATCCTATGGTAATTCTATTTCTAGTTTCTTTAAGGAAACTCCATACTGTTCTCCATAGTGACTGTATCAATTTACCTTCCCACCAATAGTGGAAGAGGGTTCCTTTTGTCCACACCCTCCCCAGAATTTGTTGTTTGTAGATTTTCTGATGCTGCCGATTCTAAAAGGTGTGAGGTGATACCTCATTGTCATTTTGATTTGCATTTCTCTAATAATTAGTGGTGTTGAGCAGCTTTTCATATGCGTCTTGGCCGTCTCTGTGACTTCTTTGAAGAAACGTCTATTTAAATCTTCTGCCCATTTTTGTATTGGGCTGTTTGTTTTATTAATATTAAGCTGCGTGAGCTATTTATATATATTGGAGATTAAACCCTTGTCCATTGATTCGTTTGCGAACGTTTTCGCCCATTCTGAGGGTTGCCTTTTTCCATTCCCGTTTTTTTTTAACCAAAAAAGAAAGAAAGCAAAAGAAGCAGAACACTAATGTGCGTGAAATATGCCTCTTGAAACTGTCGTTTTGAAATATGGACGTCTTTTGAACTATTTGGTCGATATATGACCCCAGGATTTGTTTTCAGGGCAGGTGTCATTTACAGGCCTGCAATGATTTGGAATATCCACTGACCAGTAGCGCTGGGATTAAAGCTGCTGTTGTGCGAAATGGCCACAAGGTGGCAGCAGTTCTCCCTTAGCAAATCTGGTTACCAGGGCAACAGAGCCTCAATGGAAGCCTGTTCTAGATTGGAATTTAGAATGGAATGTGCCAGGAGAAAGCCCCTCAAGTTTGTCTCACTACTTCTTGTTCGTGTTGTTAATTTAATTTTTAATTTTTTATTACAGCAAGTTTGATTACAACGTTTGCTTGTTGTAGGTGTGCAAGATGTGGTTCTTTTACACATATACATATGTCTGTTCTTCCTGGGACCCTTTTCCCATGTACGTTATGACAGAATGTTGAGTAGTCTTCTCTTGGCATTCCGTAGGTCTTTGGTGATTATATATTTCACCTGTGTTTGTATATGTCTCTTAACCCCAATATCGTAATGAATCCAATCCTCACACCTTTCCATTGGTGAACCATAAGTTTGTTTAATGAATCTGTGATTGCCCTTCTCCATGGAAATATCTGCCCTGGTATCCGTTTTTAGGTAACACCTATAAGTGATATCCTACGATATGTGTCTTTCACTTTCTGACTTACTACAAGTCCCGTGCTTACCTGTAGACTCATCTACGGGGCTGCAAATGGCATTGTGCCCTTTTTTTCCTTGGCTAATATTCTGTCTTAGCGAGGTCCATTTTCTGCAATGTGATTCCCTGAGGGCTGAGGATTAGCTGACCTGGGCAGCCTGACCCTGCCGGCAAGCCCTCCCCAGGTGTGCCTGGGTTGAGGTCGATAGAAACAGCACTCCAGTCAGCAATAGCCCCTGCAGCTGTGCCTGACACCATATTCTCTGCCCCGTCAGCAGTCTCGGGGCTGTGCTGGTGGGAGGGTGTGAGGGTCCACGGCTTTGTTGGTGGCCCGGTGTGAGTGGGGCTCTGCTGGACTTTCTGCAGGAGTTGCCAGGCTGCCACCTGTAAAGAAGAGGATGTGTCACCCATAACGTCCACTGGATTTTCTCTCCGGGCTGAGGTGAGGAAGGAAAAAAAGGAATGATGGCCGGGACAGGAGGGGTATATCAGGCATGGAAATGGAAAGCTTCTAGAAGAGTGCCGGGTTCAGGACCATCCTGGCTGGCCTGCAGGCACCAAGTTGGCCTGCGTGCTGTCGCTGGTGTGGCTCCACGGCCCTTCCTCTAGGCTTTCAAGCCCTTGTACATATTCAGGTGTTTTACCTGGGAAGGGTGGGAACAGTTCAGCAGCAGCTGGCCTGGGGCTCAGCTCACGTTTACTCACAGAGGCCTCGGCACGGTCCCCCAGCTTTGCAATGAGGATGCTCCTTGCGTGGGGGGGCCGGGCTGCTGGCTGTATGGGAGATGATTCCCCACCTCTGACCAATGTCAGAATTGTTTACCGCTGGAGCAAGTGCCCTGATAGGGTTTTCCTCTGTATAACTGCTGGGTTCAGGTTTTTTTTTTCTTTTTTGGTTCAAGTTAGAATTTATTCATCTTTTATGTATTTATTGATATAAGCATGGAAATAATTCATTCATAGAAATACATCTGTGTGAATGGAAGAACTTTTTTCTGTTTTATTTTAAAATTTCATTTCTAAAAATTTTGCAGTTTAATTATATTTATTTTTCTATACGGCAGGTTATTATTAGTTATCTATTTTATTCATATACATATATACAGGTCAATACCTATCTCCCAACTCATCTGACCACCATCACCCCATGGCTTCCCCCACTTGGTGTCCATACGTTTGTTCTCTACCTCTGTTTCTCTATTTCTGCCCTGCAAACCTGTTCATCTGTACCATATATCTAGGTTCCACATACATGCATTAATACAGAATATTTGTTTTGCTCTTTCTGACTTACTTCATTCTGTATGACAGTCTCTAGATCCACCGACTTCTCTACAAATAACCCAGTTTCATTCCTTTTCATGGCTGAGTCATATCCCATTTTATGTATGTACCACATCTTTATCCATTCGTCTGTCTGTGGGCATTTAGGTTGCTTCCATTACCTGGCTATTGTAAATAGTGCTGCAATGAACATTGTGGTGAATGTGTGTTTTTGATTTATGGTTGTCTCTGTGTATATGCCCAGAAGTGGGATTGCTGGATCCTTTGGTAATTCTATTTCTAGTTTCTTTAAGGAAACTCCATACTGTTCTCCATAGTGACTGTAGCAATTTACCTTCCCACCAATAGTGGAAGAGGGTTCCTTTTGTCCACACCCTCCCCAGAATTTGTTGTTTGTAGATTTTCTGATGATGCCGATTCTAACAGGTGTGAGGTGATACCTCATTGTCATTTTGATTTGCATTTCTCTAATAATTAGTGGTGTTGAGCAGCTTTTCATGTGCGTCTTGGCTGTCTCTGTGACTTCTTTGAAGAAACGTCTATTTAGATCTTCTGCCCATTTTTGTATTGGGTTGTTTGTTTTATTAATATTAAGCTGCGTGAGCTGTTTATATATATTGGAGATTAAACCCTTGTCCATTGATTCGTTTGCGAACGTTTTCGCCCATTCTGAGGGTTGCCTTTTTCCATTCCCGTTTTTTTTTAACCAAAAAAGAAAGAAAGCAAAATAAGCAGAACACTAATGTGCGTGAAATATGCCTCTTGAAACTGTCGTTTTGAAATATGGACGTCTTTTAAAATTTTTGGTCGATATATGACCCCAGGATTTGTTTTCAGGGCAGGTGTCATTTACAGGCCTGCAATGATTTGGAATATCCACTGACCAGTAGCACTGGGATTAAAGCTGCTGTTGTGCGAAATGGCCACAAGGTGGCAGCAGTTCTCCCTTAGCAAATCTGGTTACCAGGGCAACAGAGCCTCAATGGAAGCCTGTTCTAGATTGGAATTTAGAATGGAATGTGCCAGGAGAAAGCCCCTCAAGTTTGTCTCACTACTTCTTGTTCGTGTTTTTAATTTAATTTTTAATTTTTTATTACAGCAAGTTTGATTACAACGTTTGCTTGTTGTAGGTGTGCAAGATGTGGTTCTTTTACACATATACATATGTCTGTTCTTCCTGGGACCCTTTTCCCATGTACGTTATGACAGAATGTTGAGTAGTCTTCTCTTGGCATTCCATAGGTCTTTGGTGATTATATATTTCACCTGTGTTTGTATATGTCTCTTAACCCCAATATCGTAATGAATCCAATCCTCACACCTTTCCATTGGTGAACCATAAGTTTGTTTAATGAATCTGTGATTGCCCTTCTCCGTGGAAATATCTGCCCTGGTATCCGTTTTTAGGTAACACCTATAAGTGATATCCTACGATATGTGTCTTTCACTTTCTGACTTACTACAAGTCACATGATTACCTGTAGACTCATCTACGGGGCTGCAAATGGCATTGTGCTCTTTTTTTCCTTGGCTAATATTCTGTCTTAGCGAGGTCCATTTTCTGCAATGTGATTCCCTGAGGGCTGAGGATTAGCTGACCTGGGCAGAGTGACCCTGCCGGCAAGCCCTCGCCAGGTGTGCCTGGGTTGAGTTCAATAGAAACAGCACTCCAGGCAGCAATAGCCCCTGCAGCTGTGCCTGACTCCATATTCTCTGCCCCGTCAGCAGTCTCGGGGCTGTGCTGGTGGGAGGGTGTGAGGGTCCATGGCTTTGTTGGTGGCCCGGTGTGAGTGGGGCTCTGTTGGAATTTCTGCAGGAGTTGCCAGGTTGCCACCTGTAAAGAAGAGGATGTGTCACCCATAACTTCCACTGGAATTTCTCTCCGGGCTGAGGTGAGGGAGGAAAAAAAGGAGTGGGGGCCGGGACAGGAGTGGTATCTCAGGCAGGGAAATGGAAAGCTTCCAGAAGAGCTCCCAGGGCCAGGACCATCCTGGCTGGCCTGCAGGCACCAAGCTGGCCTGCGTGCTGTCGCTGGTGTGGCTCCACGGCCCTTCCTCTAGGCTTTCAAGCCCTTGTACATATTCAGGTGTTTTACCTGGGAAGGGTGGGAACAGTTCAGCAGCAGCTGGCCTGGGGCTCAGCTCACGTTTACTCACAGAGGCCTCGGCACTGTCCCCCAGCTTTGCAATCAGGACGCTCCTTGCGTGGGGGGGCCGGGCTGCTGGCTGTATGGGAGATGATTCCCCACCTCTGACCAATCTCAGAATTGTTTACCGCTGGAACAAGTGCCCTGATAGGGTTTTCCTCTGTATAACTGCTGGGTACAGGATTTGTTTTTTCTTTTTTGGTTCAAGTAAGAAGTTATTCATCTTTTATGTATTTATTGATATAAGCATGGAAATAAATCATTCATAGAAATACATCTGTGTGAAGGGAAGAACTTTTTCTCTCTTTTATTTTTAAATTTCATTTCTAAAAATTTTGAAGTTTAATCATATTTAATTTTCTATACAGCAGGTTATTATTAGTTATCTATTTTATTCATATACATATATACAGGTCAATACCTATCTCCCAACTCATCTGACCACCAACACCCCATGGCTTCCCCCACTTGGTGTCCATACGTTTGTTCTCTACCTCTGTTTCTCTATTTCTGCCCTGCAAACCTGTTCATCTGTACCATATATCTAGGTTCCACATACATGCATTAATACAGAATATTTGTTTTGCTCTTTCTGACTTACTTCATTCTGTATGACAGTCTCTAGATCCACCGACTTCTCTACAAATAACCCAGTTTCATTACTTTTCATGGCTGAGTCATATCCCATTTTATGTATGTACCACATCTTTATCCATTCGTCTGTCTGTGGGCATTTAGGTTGCTTCCATTACCTGGCTATTGTAAATAGTGCTGCAATGAACATTGTGGTGAATGTGTGTTTTTGATTTATGGTTTTCTCTGGCTATATGCCCAGAAGTGGGATTGCTGGATCCTATGGTAATTCTATTTCTAGTTTCTTTAAGGAAACTCCATACTGTTCTCCATACGACTGTATCAATTAACCTTCCCACTAATAGTGGAAGAGGTTTCCTTTTGTCCACACCTTCCCCAGAATTTGTTGTTTGTAGATTTTCTGATGATGCCGATTCTAACAGGTGTGAGGTGATACCTCATTGTCGTTTTGATTTGCATTTCTCTAATAATTAGTGGTGTTGAGCAGCTTTTCATGTGCGTCTTGGCCGTCTCTGTGACTTCTTTGAAGAAACGTCTAATTAGATCTTCTGCCCATTTTTGTATTGGGTTGTTTGTTTTATTAATATTAAGCTGCGTGAGCTGTTTATATATATTGGAGATTAAACCCTTGTCCATTGATTCGTTTGCGAACGTTTTCGCCCATTCTGAGGGTTGCCTTTTTCCATTCCCGTTTTTTTTAACCAAAAAAGAAAGAAAGCAAAAGAAGCAGAACACTAATGTGCGTGAAATATGCCTCTTGAAACTGTCGTTTTGAAATATGGACGTCTTTTGAACTTTTTGGTCGATATATGACCCCAGGATTTGTTTAGAGGGCAGGTGTCATTTACAGGCCTGCAATGATTTGGAATATCCACTGACCATTAGCGCTGGGATTAAAGCTGCTGTTGTGTGAAACGGCCACAAGGTGGCAGCAGTTCTCCCTTAGCAAATCTGGTTACTAGGGCAACAGAGCCTCAATGGAAGCCGTGTTCTAGATTGGAATTTAGAATGGAATGTGCCAGGAGAAAGCCCCTCAAGTTTGTCTCACTACTTCTTGTTCGTGTTTTTAATTTAATTTTTAAATTTTTATTACAGCAAGTTTGATTACAACGTTTGCTTGTTGTAGGTGTGCAAGATGTGGTTCTGTTACACATATACATATGTCTGTTCTTCCTGGGACCCTTTTCCCATTTACGTTATGACAGAATGTTGAGTAGTCTTCTCTTGGCATTCCGTAGGTCTTTGGTGATTATATATTTCACCTGTGTTTGTATATGTCTCTTAACCCCAATATCGTAATGAATCCAATCCTCACACCTTTCCATTGGTGAACCATAAGTTTGTTTAATGAATCTGTGATTGCCCTTCTCCGTGGAAATATCTGCCCTGGTATCCGTTTTTAGGTAACACCTATAAGTGATATCCTACGATATGTGTCTTTCACTTTCTGACTTACTACAAGTCACGTGCTTACCTGTAGACTCATCTACGGGGCTGCAAATGGCATTGTGCCCTTTTTTTCCTTGGCTAATATTCTGTCTAAGTGTGGTCCATTTTCTGCAAAGTGATTCCCTGAGGGCTGAGGATTAGCTGACCTGGGCAGCCTGACCCTGCCGGCAAGCCCTCCCCAGGTGTGCGTGGGTTGAGGTCGATAGAAACAGCACTCCAGGAAGCAATAGCCCCTGCAGCTGTGCCTGACTCCATATTCTCTGCCCCGTCAGCCGTCTCGGGGCTGTGCTGGTGGGAGGGTGTGAGGGTCTACGGCTTTGTTGGTGGCCCGGTGTGAGTGGGGCTCTGCTGGACTTTCTGCAGGAGTTGCCAGGCTGCCACCTGTAAAGAAGAGGATGTGTCACCCATAACTTCCGCTGGAATTTCTCTCTGGGCTGAGGTGAGGGAGGAAAAAAAGGAGTGGGGGCCGGGACAGGAGGGGTATCTCAGGCAGGGAAATGGAAAGCTTCCAGAAGAGCACGTGGGGCCAGGATTATCCTGGCTGGCCTGAAGGCACCAAGTTGGCCTGCGTGCTGTCGCTGGTGTGGCTCCACGACCCTTCCTCTAGGCTTTCAAGCCCTTGTACATATTCAGGTGTTTTACCTGGGAAGGGTGGGAACAGTTCAGCAGCAGCTCGCCTTGGGCTCAGCTCACGTTTACTCACAGAGGCCTCGGCCCTGTCCCCCAGCTTTGCAATGAGGACGCTCCTTGCGTGGGGGTGCCGGGCTGCTGGCTGTATGGGAGATGATTCCCCACCTCTGACCAATTTCAGAATTGTTTACCGCTGGAGCAAGTGCCCTGATAGGGTTTTCCTCTGTATAACTGCTGGGTTCAGGTTTTTTTTTTCTTTTTTGGTTCAAGTTAGAATTTATTCATCTTTTATGTATTTATTGATATAAGCATGGAAATAATACATTCATAGAAATATATCTGTGTGAAGGGAAGAACTTATTCCTGTTTTATTTTTAAATGTCATTTCTAAAAATTTTGAAGTTTAATTATATTTATTTTTCTATACAGCAGGTTATTATTAGTTATCTATTTTATTCATATACATATATACAGGTCAATACCTATCTCCCAACTCATCTGACCACCATCACCCCATGGCTTCCCCCACTTGGTGTCCATACGTTTGTTCTCTACCTCTGTTTCTCTATTTCTGCCCTGCAAACCTGTTCATCTGTACCATATATCTAGGTTCCACATACATGCATTAATACAGAATATTTGTTTTACTCTTTCTGACTTACTTCATTCTGTATGACAGTCTCTAGATCCACCGACTTCTCTACAAATAACCCAGTTTCATTCCTTTTCATGGCTGAGTCATATCCCATTTTATATATGTACCACATCTTTATCCATTCTTCTGTCTGTGGGCATTTAGGTTGCTTCCATTACCTGGCTATTGTAAATAGTGCTGCAATGAACTTTGTGGTGAATGTGTGTTTTTGATTTATGGTTGTCTCTGTGTATATGCCCAGAAGTGGGATTGCTGGATCCTATGGTAATTCTATTTCTAGTTTCTTTAAGGAAACTCCATACTCTTCTCCATAGTGACTGTATCAATTTTACCTTCCCACTAATAGTGGAAGAGGGTTCCTTTTGTCCACACCCTCCCCAGAATTTGTTGTTTGTAGATTTTCTGATGATGCCGATTCTAACAGGTGTGAGGTGATACCTCATTGTCGTTGTGATTTGCATTTCTCTAATAATTAGTGGTGTTGAGCAGCTTTTCATGTGCGTCTTGGCCGTCTCTGTGACTTCTTTGAAGAAACGTCTATTTAGATCTTCTGCCCATTTTTTGTATTGGGTTGTTTGTTTTATTAATATTAAGCTGCGTGAGCTGTTTATATATGTTGGAGATTAAACCATTGTCCATTGATTCGTTTGCGAACGTTTTTGACCATTCTGAGGGTTGCCTTTTTCCATTCCCGTTTTTTTTAACCAAAAAAGAAAGAAAGCAAAAGAAACAGAACACTAATGTGCGTGAAATATGCCTCTTGAAACTGTCGTTTTGAAATATGGACGTCTTTTGAACTTTTTGGTCGATATATGACCCCAGGATTTGTTTTCAGGGCAGGTGTCATTTACAGGCCAGCAATGATTTGGAATATCCACTGACCATTAGCTCTGGAATTAAAGCTGATATTGTGTGAAACGGCCACAAGGTGGCAGCAGTTCTCCCTTAGCAAATCTGGTTACCAGGGCAACAGAGCCTCAATGGAAGTCGTGTTCTAGATTGGAATTTAGAATTGAATGTGCCAGGAGAAAGCCCCTCAAGTTTGTCTCACTACTTCTTGTTCATGTTTTTAATTTAATTTTTAATTTTTTATTACAGCAAGTTTGATTACAACGTTTGGCTTGTTGTAGGTGTGCAAGATGTGGTTCTTTTACACATATACATATGTCTGTTCTTCCTGGGACCCTTTTCCCATGTACGTTATGACAGAATGTTGAGTAGTCTTCTCTTGGCATTCCGTAGGTCTTTGGTGATTATATATTTCACCTGTGTTTGTATATGTCTCTTAACCCCAATATCGTAATGAATCCAATCCTCACACCTTTCCATTGGTGAACCATAAGTTTGTTTAATGAATCTGTGATTGCCCTTCTCCGTGGAAATATCTGCCCTGGTATCCGTTTTTAGGTAACACCTATAAGTGATATCCTACGATATGTGTCTTTCACTTTCTGACTTACTACAAGTCACGTGATTACCTGTAGACTCATCTACGGGGCTGCAAATGGCATTGTGTCCTTTTTTTCCTTGGCTAATATTCTGGCTTAGCGAGGTCCATTTTCTGCAATGTGATTCCCTGAGGGCTGAGGATTAGCTGACCTGGGCAGACTGATCCTGCCGGCAAGCCCTCCCCAGGTGTGCCTGTGTTGAGGTCAATAGAAACAGCACTCCAGGCAGCAATAGCCCCTGCAGCTGTGCATGACTCCATATTCTCTGCCCCGTCAGCAGTCTCGGGGCTGTGCTGGTGGGAGGGTGTGAGGGTCCACGGCTTTGTTGGTGGCCCGGTGTGAGTGGGGCTCTGCTGGACTTTCTTCAGGAGTTGCCAGGCTGCCACCTGTAAAGAAGAGGATGTGTCACCCATAACTTCCGCTGGAATTTCTCTCCGGGCTGAGGTGAGGGAGGAAAAAAAGGAGTGGGGGCCGGGACAGGAGGGGTATCTCAGGCAGGGAAATGGAAAGCTTCCAGAAGAGCACCTGGGGCCAGGATTATCCTGGCTGGCCTGCAGGCACCAATTTGGCATGCGTGCTGTCACTGGTGTGTCTCCACGACCCTTCCTCTAGGCTTTCAAGCCCTTGTACATATTCAGGTGTTTTACCTGGGAAGGGTGGGAACAGTTCAGCAGCAGCTCGCCTTGGGCTCAGCTCACGTTTACTCACAGAGGCCTCGGCCCTGTCCCCCAGCTTTGCAATGAGGACGCTCCTTGCGTGGGGGTGCCGGGCTGCTGGCTGTATGGGAGATGATTCCCCACCTCTGACCAATTTCAGAATTGTTTACCGCTGGAGCAAGTGCCCTGATAGGGTTTTCCTCTGTATAACTGCTGGGTTCAGGTTTTTTTTTTCTTTTTTGGTTCAAGTTAGAATTTATTCATCTTTTATGTATTTATTGATATAAGCATGGAAATAATACATTCATAGAAATATATCTGTGTGAAGGGAAGAACTTTTTCCTGTTTTATTTTTAAATGTCATTTCTAAAAATTTTGAAGTTTAATTATATTTATTTTTCTATACAGCAGGTTATTATTAGTTATCTATTTTATTCATATACATATATACAGGTCAATACCTATCTCCCAACTCATCTGACCACCAACACCCCATGGCTTCCCCCACTTGGTGTCCATACGTTTGTTCTCTACCTCTGTTTCTCTATTTCTGCCCTGCAAACCTGTTCATCTGTACCATATATCTAGGTTCCACATACATGCATTAATACAGAATATTTGTTTTGCTCTTTCTGACTTACTTCATTCTGTATGACAGTCTCTAGATCCACCGACTTCTCTACAAATAACCCAGTTTCATTCCTTTTCATGGCTGAGTCATATCCCATTTTATATATGTACCACATCTTTATCCATTCTTCTGTCTGTGGGCATTTAGGTTGCTTCCATTACCTGGCTATTGTAAATAGTGCTGCAATGAACATTGTGGTGAATGTGTGTTTTTGATTTATGGTTGTCTCTGTGTATATGCCCAGAAGTGGGATTGCTGGATCCTATGGTAATTCTATTTCTAGTTTCTTTAAGGAAACTCCATACTATTCTCCATAGTGACTGTATCAATTTTACCTTCCCACTAATAGTGGAAGAGGGTTCCTTTTGTCCACACCCTCCCCAGAGTTTGTTGTTTGTAGATTTTCTGATGATGCCGATTCTAACAGGTGTGAGGTGATACCTCATTGTCGTTGTGATTTGCATTTCTCTAATAATTAGTGGTGTTGAGCAGCTTTTCATGTGCGTCTTGGCCGTCTCTGTGACTTCTTTGAAGAAACGTCTATTTAGATCTTCTGCCCATTTTTTGTATTGGGTTGTTTCTTTTATTAATATTAAGCTGCGTGAGCTGTTTATATATGTTGGAGATTAAACCATTGTCCATTGATTCGTTTGCGAACGTTTTGGCCCATTCTGAGGGTTGCCTTTTTCCATTCCCGTTTTTTTTAACCAAAAAAGAAAGAAAGCAAAAGAAACAGAACACTAATGTGCGTGAAATATGCCTCTTGAAACTGTCGTTTTGAAATATGGACGTCTTTTGAACTTTTTTGTCTGTATATGACCCCAGGATTTGTTTTCAGGGCAGGTGTCATTTACAGGCCAGCAATGATTTGGAATATCCACTGACCATTAGCGCTGGAATTAAAGCTGATATTGTGTGAAACGGCCACAAGGTGGCAGCAGTTCTCCCTTAGCAAATCTGGTTACTAGGGCAACAGAGCCTCAATGGAAACCGTGTTCTAGATTGGAATTTAGGATGGAAGGTGCCAGGAGAAAGCCCTCAAGTTTGTCTCACTACTTCTTGTTCGTGTTTTTAATTTAATTTTTAATTTTTTATTACAGCAAGTTTGATTACAACGTTTGCTTTTTGTAGGTGTGCAAGATGTAGTTCTGTTACACATATACATATGTCTGTTCTTCCTGGGACCCTTTTCCCATGTACGTTATGACAGAATGTTGAGTAGTCTTCTCTTGGCATTCCGTAGGTCTTTGGTGATTATATACTTCACCTGTGTTTGTATATGTCTCTTAACCCCAATATCGTAATGAATCCAATCCTCACACCTTTCCATTGGTGAACCATAAGTTTGTTTAATGAATCTGTGATTGCCCTTCTTTGTGGAAATATCTGCCCTGGTATCCGTTTTTAGGTAACACCTATAAGTGATATCCTACGATATGTGTCTTTCACTTTCTGATTTACTACAAGTCACGTGATTACCTGTAGACTCATCTACCTGGCTGCAAATGGCATTGTGCCCTTTTTTTCCTTGGCTAATATTCTGGCTTAGCGAGGTCCATTTTCTGCAATGTGATTCCCTGAGGGCTGAGGATTAGCTGACCTGGGCAGCCTGACCCTGCCGGCAAGCCCTCCTCAGGTGTGCCTGGGTTGAGGTCGATAGAAACAGCACTCCAGGCAGCAATAGCCCCTGCAGCTGTGCCGGACTCCATATTCTCTGCCCCGTCAGCAGTCTCGGGGCTGTGCTGGTGGGAGGGTGTGAGGGTCCACGGCTTTGTTGGTGGCCCGGTGTGAGTGGGGCTCTGCTGGACTTTCTGCAGGAGTTGCCAGGCTGCCACCTGTAAAGAAGAGGATGTGTCACCCATAACTTCCACTGGAATTTCTCTCCGGGCTGAGGTGAGGAAGGAAAAAAAGGAATGGAGGCCGGGACAGGAGGGTTATATCAGGCAGGGAAATGGAAAGCTTCCAGAAGAGTTCCCGTGGCCAGGACCATGCTGGCTGGCCTGCAGGCACCAAGTTGGCCTGCGTGCTGTCGCTGGTGTGGCTCCACGGCCCTTCCTCTAGGCTTTCAAGCCCTTGTAAATATTCAGGTGTTTTACCTGGGAAGGGTGGGAACAGTTCAGCAGCAGCTGGCCTGGGGCTCAGCTCACGTTTACTCACAGAGGCCTCGGCACGGTCCCACAGCTTTGCAATGAGGACGCTCCTTGTGTGGGTGGGCCGGGCTGCTGGCTGTATGGGAGATGATTCCCCACCTCTGACCAATTTCAGAATTGTTTACCGCTGGAGCAAGTGCCCTGATAGGGTTTTCCTCTGTATAACTGCTGGGTTCAGGTGTTTTTTTTTCTTTTTTGGTTCAAGTTAGAATTTATTCATCTTTTATGTATTTATTGATATAAGCATGGAAATAATTCATTCATAGAAATACATCTGTGTGAAAGGAAGAACTTTTTTCTGTTTTATTTTTAAATTTCATTTCTAAAAATTTGAAGTTTAATTATATTTATTTTTCTATACAGCAGGTTATTATTAGTTATCTATTTTATTCATATACATATATACAGGTCAATACCTATCTCCCAACTCATCTGACCACCAACACCCCATGGCTTCCCCCACTTGGTGTCCATACGTTTGTTCTCTACCTCTGTTTCTCTATTTCTGCCCTGCAAACCTGTTCATCTGTACCATATATCTATTTTCCACATACATGCATTAATACAGAATATTTGTTTGGCTCTTTCTGACTTACTTCATTCTGTATGATAGTCTCTAGATCCACCGACTTCTGTACAAATAACCCAGTTTCATTCCTTTTCATGGCTGAGTCATATTCCATTTTATATATGTACCACATCTTTATCCATTCGTCTGTCTTTGGGCATTTAGGTCGCTTCCATTACCTGGCTATTGTACATAGTGCTGCAATGAACATTGTGGTGAATGTGTGTTTTTGATTTATGGTTTTCTCTGGTTATATGCCAAGAAAAGGGATTGCTGGATCCTATGGTAATTCTATTTCTAGTTTCTTTAAGGAAACTCCATACTGTTCTCCATAGTGACTGTATCAATTTACCTTCTCACCAATAGTGGAAGAGGGTTCCTTTTGTCCACACCCTCCCCAGAATTTGTTGTTTGTAGATTTTCTGATGATGCCGATTCTAACAGGTGTGAGGTGATACCTCATTGTCGTTTTGATTTGCATTTCTCTAATAATTAGTGGTGTTGGGCAGCTTTTCATGTGCGTCTTGGCCGTCTCTGTGACTTCTTTGAAGAAACGTCTATTTACATCTTCTGCCCATTTTTGTATTGGGTTGTTTTTTTTATTAATATTAAGCTGCGTGAGCTGTTTATATATATTGGAGATTAAACCTTTGTCCATTGATTCTTTTGCTAACGTTTTTGCCCATTCTGAGGGTTGCCTTTTTCCATTCCCGTTTTTTTTTAACCAAAAAAGAAAGAAAGCAAAAGAAGCAGAACACTAATGTGCGTGAAATATGCCTCTTGAAACTGTCGTTTTGAAATATGGACGTCTTTTGAAATTTTTGGTCGATATATGACCCCAGGATTTGTTTTCAGGGCAGGTGTCATTTACAGGCCTGCAATGATTTGGAATATCCACTGACCAGTAGCGCTGGGATTAAAGGTGCTGTTGTGTGAAACGGCCACAAGGTGGCAGCAGTTCTCCCTTAGCAAATCTGGTTACTAGGGCAACAGAGCCTCAATGGAAGCCCTGTTCTAGATTGGAATTTAGAATGGAATGTGCCAGGAGAAAGCCCCTCAAGTTTGTCTCACTACTTCTTGTTCGTGTTTTTAATTTAATTTTTAATTTTTTATTACAGCAAGTTTGATTACAACGTTTGGCTTGTTGTAGGTGTGCAAGATGTGGTTCTTTTACACATATACATATGTCTGTTATTCCTGGGACACTTTTCCCATGTACGTTATGACAGAATGTTGAGTAGTCTTCTCTTGGCATTCCGTAGGTCTTTGGTGATTATATATTTCACCTGTGTTTGTATATGTCTCTTAACACCAATATCGTAATGAATCCAATCCTCACACCTTTCCATTGGTGAACCATAAGTTTGTTTAATGAATCTGTGATTGCCCTTCTCCATGGAAATATCTGCCCTGGTATCCGTTTTTAGGTAACACCTATAAGTGATATCCTACGATATGTGTCTTTCACTTTCTGACTTACTACAAGTCACGTGATTACCTGTAGACTCATCTACGGGGCTGCAAATGGCATTGTGCCCTTTTTTTCCTTGGCTAATATTCTGTCTTTGCGAGGTCCATTTTCTGCAATGTGATTTCCTGAGGGCTGAGGATTAGCTGACCTGGGCAGCCTGACCCTGCCGGCAAGCCCTCCCCAGGTGTGCCTGGGTTGAGGTCGATAGAAACAGCACTCCAGGCAGCAATAGCCCCTGCAGCTGTGCCTGACTCCATATTCTCTGCCCCGTCAGCAGTCTCGGGGCTGTGCTGGTGGGAGGGTGTGAGGGTCCACGGCTTTGTTGGTGGCCCGGTGTGAGTGGGGCTCTGCTGGACTTTCTGCAGGAGTTGCCAGGCTGCCACCTGTAAACAAGAGGATGTGTCACCCATAACTTCCACTGGAATTTCTCTCCGGGCTGAGGTGAGGAAGGAAAAAAGGAATGGGGGCCGGGACAGGAGGGGTATATCAGGCAGGGAAATGGAAAGCTTCCAGAAGATGCCCGGGGCCAGGACCATCCTGGCTGGCCTGCAGGCACCAAGTTGGCCTGCGTGCTGTCGCTGGTATGGCTCCACGGCCCTTCCTCTAGGCTTTCAAGCCCTTGTACATATTCAGGTGTTTTACCTGGGAAGGGTGGGAACAGTTCAGCAGCAGCTGGCCTGGGGCTCAGCTCACGTTTACTCACAGAGGCCTCGGCACGGTCTCACAGCTTTGCAATGAGGACGCTCCTTGTGTGGGTGGGCCGGGCTGCTGGCTCTGTGGGAGATGATTCCCCACCTTTGACCAATTTCAGAATTGTTTACCGCTGGAGCAAGTGCCCTGATAGGGTTTACCTCTGTATAACTACTGCGTTCAGGTTTTTTTTTTTTCTTTTTTGGTTCAAGTTACAATTTATTCATCTTTTATGTATTTATTGATATAAGCATGGAAATAATTCATTCATAGAAATACATCTGTGTGAAGGGAAGTACTTTTTTCTGTTTTATTTTTAAATTTCATTTCTAAAAATTTTGCAGTTTAATTATATTTATTTTTCTATACAGCAGGTTATTATTAGTTATCTATTTTATTCATATACATATATACAGGTCAATACCTATCTCCAAACTCATCTGACCACGAACACACCATGGCTTCCTCCACTTGGTGTCCATTCGTTTGTTCTCTACCTCTGTTTCTCTATTTCTGCCCTGCAAACCTGTTCATCTGTACCATATATCTAGGATCCACATACATGCATTAATACAGAATATTTGTTTGGCTCTTTCTGACTTACTTCATTCTGTATGATAGTCTCTAGATCCACCGACTTCTCTACAAATAACCCAGTTTCATTCCTTTTCATGGCTGAGTCATATTCCATTTTATATATGTACCACATCTTTATCCATTCGTCTGTCTTTGGGCATTTAGGTCGCTTCCATTACCTGGCTATTGTAAATAGTGCTGCAATGAACATTGTGGTGAATGTGTGTTTTTGATTTATGGTTTTCTCTGGTTATATATCCAGAAGTGGGATTGCTGGATCCTATGGTAATTCTATTTCTAGTTTCTTTAAGGAAACTCCATACTGTTCTCCATAGTGACTGTATCAATTTACCTTCTCACCAATAGTGGAAGAGGGTTCCTTTTGTCCACACCCTCCCCAGAATTTGTTGTTTGTAGATTTTCTGATGATGCCGATTCTAACAGGTGTGAGGTGATACCTCATTGTCGTTGTGATTTGCATTTCTCTAATAATTAGTGGTGTTGAGCAGCTTTTCATGTGCGTCTTGGCCGTCTCTGTGACTTCTTGGAAGAAACGTCTATTTAGATCTTCTGCCCATTTTTGTATTGGGTTGTTTGTTTTATTAATATTAAGCTGCGTGAGCTGTTTATATATATTGGAGATTAAACCCTTGTCCATTGATTCTTTTGCGAACGTTTTTGCCCATTCTGAGGGTTGCCTTTTTCCATTCCCGTTTTTTTTTTAACCAAAAAAGAAAGAAAGCAAAAGAAGCAGAACACTAATGTGCGTGAAATATGCCTCTTGAAACTGTCGTTTTGAAATATGGACGTCTTTTGAACTTTTTGGTCGATATATGACCCCAGGATTTGTTTTCAGGGCAGGTGTCATTTACAGGCCTGCAATGATTTGGAATATCCACTGACCATTAGCTCTGGAATTAAAGCTGATGTTGTGTGAAACGGCCACAAGGTGGCAGCAGTTCTCCCTTAGCAAATCTGGTTACCAGGGCAACAGAGCCTCAATGGAAGTCGTGTTCTAGATTGGAATTTAGAATTGAATGTGCCAGGAGAAAGCCCCTCAAGTTTGTCTCACTACTTCTTGTTCATGTTTTTAATTTAATTTTTAATTTTTTATTACAGCAAGTTTGATTACAACGTTTGGCTTGTTGTAGGTGTGCAAGATGTGGTTCTTTTACACATATACATATGTCTGTTCTTCCTGGGACCCTTTTCCCATGTACGTTATGACAGAATGTTGAGTAGTCTTCTCTTGGCATTCCGTAGGTCTTTGGTGATTATATATTTCACCTGTGTTTGTATATGTCTCTTAACCCCAATATCGTAATGAATCCAATCCTCACACCTTTCCATTGGTGAACCATAAGTTTGTTTAATGAATCTGTGATTGCCCTTCTCCGTGGAAATATCTGCCCTGGTATCCGTTTTTAGGTAACACCTATAAGTGATATCCTACGATATGTGTCTTTCACTTTCTGACTTACTACAAGTCACGTGATTACCTGTAGACTCATCTACGGGGCTGCAAATGGCATTGTGTCCTTTTTTTCCTTGGCTAATATTCTGGCTTAGCGAGGTCCATTTTCTGCAATGTGATTCCCTGAGGGCTGAGGATTAGCTGACCTGGGCAGACTGATCCTGCCGGCAAGCCCTCCCCAGGTGTGCCTGTGTTGAGGTCAATAGAAACAGCACTCCAGGCAGCAATAGCCCCTGCAGCTGTGCATGACTCCATATTCTCTGCCCCGTCAGCAGTCTCGGGGCTGTGCTGGTGGGAGGGTGTGAGGGTCCACGGCTTTGTTGGTGGCCCGGTGTGAGTGGGGGTCTGCTGGACTTTCTTCAGGAGTTGCCAGGCTGCCACCTGTAAAGAAGAGGATGTGTCACCCATAACTTCCGCTGGAATTTCTCTCCGGGCTGAGGTGAGGGAGGAAAAAAAGGAGTGGGGGCCGGGACAGGAGGGGTATCTCAGGCAGGGAAATGGAAAGCTTCCAGAAGAGCACCTGGGGCCAGGATTATCCTGGCTGGCCTGCAGGCACCAATTTGGCATGCGTGCTGTCACTGGTGTGTCTCCACGACCCTTCCTCTAGGCTTTCAAGCCCTTGTACATATTCAGGTGTTTTACCTGGGAAGGGTGGGAACAGTTCAGCAGCAGCTCGCCTTGGGCTCAGCTCACGTTTACTCACAGAGGCCTCGGCCCTGTCCCCCAGCTTTGCAATGAGGACGCTCCTTGCGTGGGGGTGCCGGGCTGCTGGCTGTATGGGAGATGATTCCCCACCTCTGACCAATTTCAGAATTGTTTACCGCTGGAGCAAGTGCCCTGATAGGGTTTTCCTCTGTATAACTGCTGGGTTCAGGTTTTTTTTTTCTTTTTTGGTTCAAGTTAGAATTTATTCATCTTTTATGTATTTATTGATATAAGCATGGAAATAATACATTCATAGAAATATATCTGTGTGAAGGGAAGAACTTTTTCCTGTTTTATTTTTAAATGTCATTTCTAAAAATTTTGAAGTTTAATTATATTTATTTTTCTATACAGCAGGTTATTATTAGTTATCTATTTTATTCATATACATATATACAGGTCAATACCTATCTCCCAACTCATCTGACCACCAACACCCCATGGCTTCCCCCACTTGGTGTCCATACGTTTGTTCTCTACCTCTGTTTCTCTATTTCTGCCCTGCAAACCTGTTCATCTGTACCATATATCTAGGTTCCACATACATGCATTAATACAGAATATTTGTTTTGCTCTTTCTGACTTACTTCATTCTGTATGACAGTCTCTAGATCCACCGACTTCTCTACAAATAACCCAGTTTCATTCCTTTTCATGGCTGAGTCATATCCCATTTTATATATGTACCACATCTTTATCCATTCTTCTGTCTGTGGGCATTTAGGTTGCTTCCATTACCTGGCTATTGTAAATAGTGCTGCAATGAACATTGTGGTGAATGTGTGTTTTTGATTTATGGTTGTCTCTGTGTATATGCCCAGAAGTGGGATTGCTGGATCCTATGGTAATTCTATTTCTAGTTTCTTTAAGGAAACTCCATACTATTCTCCATAGTGACTGTATCAATTTTACCTTCCCACTAATAGTGGAAGAGGGTTCCTTTTGTCCACACCCTCCCCAGAGTTTGTTGTTTGTAGATTTTCTGATGATGCCGATTCTAACAGGTGTGAGGTGATACCTCATTGTCGTTGTGATTTGCATTTCTCTAATAATTAGTGGTGTTGAGCAGCTTTTCATGTGCGTCTTGGCCGTCTCTGTGACTTCTTTGAAGAAACGTCTATTTAGATCTTCTGCCCATTTTTTGTATTGGGTTGTTTCTTTTATTAATATTAAGCTGCGTGAGCTGTTTATATATGTTGGAGATTAAACCATTGTCCATTGATTCGTTTGCGAACGTTTTGGCCCATTCTGAGGGTTGCCTTTTTCCATTCCCGTTTTTTTTAACCAAAAAAGAAAGAAAGCAAAAGAAACAGAACACTAATGTGCGTGAAATATGCCTCTTGAAACTGTCGTTTTGAAATATGGACGTCTTTTGAACTTTTTTGTCTGTATATGACCCCAGGATTTGTTTTCAGGGCAGGTGTCATTTACAGGCCAGCAATGATTTGGAATATCCACTGACCATTAGCGCTGGAATTAAAGCTGATATTGTGTGAAACGGCCACAAGGTGGCAGCAGTTCTCCCTTAGCAAATCTGGTTACTAGGGCAACAGAGCCTCAATGGAAACCGTGTTCTAGATTGGAATTTAGGATGGAAGGTGCCAGGAGAAAGCCCTCAAGTTTGTCTCACTACTTCTTGTTCGTGTTTTTAATTTAATTTTTAATTTTTTATTACAGCAAGTTTGATTACAACGTTTGCTTTTTGTAGGTGTGCAAGATGTAGTTCTGTTACACATATACATATGTCTGTTCTTCCTGGGACCCTTTTCCCATGTACGTTATGACAGAATGTTGAGTAGTCTTCTCTTGGCATTCCGTAGGTCTTTGGTGATTATATACTTCACCTGTGTTTGTATATGTCTCTTAACCCCAATATCGTAATGAATCCAATCCTCACACCTTTCCATTGGTGAACCATAAGTTTGTTTAATGAATCTGTGATTGCCCTTCTTTGTGGAAATATCTGCCCTGGTATCCGTTTTTAGGTAACACCTATAAGTGATATCCTACGATATGTGTCTTTCACTTTCTGATTTACTACAAGTCACGTGATTACCTGTAGACTCATCTACCTGGCTGCAAATGGCATTGTGCCCTTTTTTTCCTTGGCTAATATTCTGGCTTAGCGAGGTCCATTTTCTGCAATGTGATTCCCTGAGGGCTGAGGATTAGCTGACCTGGGCAGCCTGACCCTGCCGGCAAGCCCTCCTCAGGTGTGCCTGGGTTGAGGTCGATAGAAACAGCACTCCAGGCAGCAATAGCCCCTGCAGCTGTGCCGGACTCCATATTCTCTGCCCCGTCAGCAGTCTCGGGGCTGTGCTGGTGGGAGGGTGTGAGGGTCCACGGCTTTGTTGGTGGCCCGGTGTGAGTGGGGCTCTGCTGGACTTTCTGCAGGAGTTGCCAGGCTGCCACCTGTAAAGAAGAGGATGTGTCACCCATAACTTCCACTGGAATTTCTCTCCGGGCTGAGGTGAGGAAGGAAAAAAAGGAATGGAGGCCGGGACAGGAGGGTTATATCAGGCAGGGAAATGGAAAGCTTCCAGAAGAGTTCCCGTGGCCAGGACCATGCTGGCTGGCCTGCAGGCACCAAGTTGGCCTGCGTGCTGTCGCTGGTGTGGCTCCACGGCCCTTCCTCTAGGCTTTCAAGCCCTTGTAAATATTCAGGTGTTTTACCTGGGAAGGGTGGGAACAGTTCAGCAGCAGCTGGCCTGGGGCTCAGCTCACGTTTACTCACAGAGGCCTCGGCACGGTCCCACAGCTTTGCAATGAGGACGCTCCTTGTGTGGGTGGGCCGGGCTGCTGGCTGTATGGGAGATGATTCCCCACCTCTGACCAATTTCAGAATTGTTTACCGCTGGAGCAAGTGCCCTGATAGGGTTTTCCTCTGTATAACTGCTGGGTTCAGGTGTTTTTTTTTCTTTTTTGGTTCAAGTTAGAATTTATTCATCTTTTATGTATTTATTGATATAAGCATGGAAATAATTCATTCATAGAAATACATCTGTGTGAAAGGAAGAACTTTTTTCTGTTTTATTTTTAAATTTCATTTCTAAAAATTTGAAGTTTAATTATATTTATTTTTCTATACAGCAGGTTATTATTAGTTATCTATTTTATTCATATACATATATACAGGTCAATACCTATCTCCCAACTCATCTGACCACCAACACCCCATGGCTTCCCCCACTTGGTGTCCATACGTTTGTTCTCTACCTCTGTTTCTCTATTTCTGCCCTGCAAACCTGTTCATCTGTACCATATATCTATTTTCCACATACATGCATTAATACAGAATATTTGTTTGGCTCTTTCTGACTTACTTCATTCTGTATGATAGTCTCTAGATCCACCGACTTCTGTACAAATAACCCAGTTTCATTCCTTTTCATGGCTGAGTCATATTCCATTTTATATATGTACCACATCTTTATCCATTCGTCTGTCTTTGGGCATTTAGGTCGCTTCCATTACCTGGCTATTGTACATAGTGCTGCAATGAACATTGTGGTGAATGTGTGTTTTTGATTTATGGTTTTCTCTGGTTATATGCCAAGAAAAGGGATTGCTGGATCCTATGGTAATTCTATTTCTAGTTTCTTTAAGGAAACTCCATACTGTTCTCCATAGTGACTGTATCAATTTACCTTCTCACCAATAGTGGAAGAGGGTTCCTTTTGTCCACACCCTCCCCAGAATTTGTTGTTTGTAGATTTTCTGATGATGCCGATTCTAACAGGTGTGAGGTGATACCTCATTGTCGTTTTGATTTGCATTTCTCTAATAATTAGTGGTGTTGGGCAGCTTTTCATGTGCGTCTTGGCCGTCTCTGTGACTTCTTTGAAGAAACGTCTATTTACATCTTCTGCCCATTTTTGTATTGGGTTGTTTTTTTTATTAATATTAAGCTGCGTGAGCTGTTTATATATATTGGAGATTAAACCTTTGTCCATTGATTCTTTTGCTAACGTTTTTGCCCATTCTGAGGGTTGCCTTTTTCCATTCCCGTTTTTTTTTAACCAAAAAAGAAAGAAAGCAAAAGAAGCAGAACACTAATGTGCGTGAAATATGCCTCTTGAAACTGTCGTTTTGAAATATGGACGTCTTTTGAAATTTTTGGTCGATATATGACCCCAGGATTTGTTTTCAGGGCAGGTGTCATTTACAGGCCTGCAATGATTTGGAATATCCACTGACCAGTAGCGCTGGGATTAAAGGTGCTGTTGTGTGAAACGGCCACAAGGTGGCAGCAGTTCTCCCTTAGCAAATCTGGTTACTAGGGCAACAGAGCCTCAATGGAAGCCCTGTTCTAGATTGGAATTTAGAATGGAATGTGCCAGGAGAAAGCCCCTCAAGTTTGTCTCACTACTTCTTGTTCGTGTTTTTAATTTAATTTTTAATTTTTTATTACAGCAAGTTTGATTACAACGTTTGGCTTGTTGTAGGTGTGCAAGATGTGGTTCTTTTACACATATACATATGTCTGTTATTCCTGGGACACTTTTCCCATGTACGTTATGACAGAATGTTGAGTAGTCTTCTCTTGGCATTCCGTAGGTCTTTGGTGATTATATATTTCACCTGTGTTTGTATATGTCTCTTAACACCAATATCGTAATGAATCCAATCCTCACACCTTTCCATTGGTGAACCATAAGTTTGTTTAATGAATCTGTGATTGCCCTTCTCCATGGAAATATCTGCCCTGGTATCCGTTTTTAGGTAACACCTATAAGTGATATCCTACGATATGTGTCTTTCACTTTCTGACTTACTACAAGTCACGTGATTACCTGTAGACTCATCTACGGGGCTGCAAATGGCATTGTGCCCTTTTTTTCCTTGGCTAATATTCTGTCTTTGCGAGGTCCATTTTCTGCAATGTGATTTCCTGAGGGCTGAGGATTAGCTGACCTGGGCAGCCTGACCCTGCCGGCAAGCCCTCCCCAGGTGTGCCTGGGTTGAGGTCGATAGAAACAGCACTCCAGGCAGCAATAGCCCCTGCAGCTGTGCCTGACTCCATATTCTCTGCCCCGTCAGCAGTCTCGGGGCTGTGCTGGTGGGAGGGTGTGAGGGTCCACGGCTTTGTTGGTGGCCCGGTGTGAGTGGGGCTCTGCTGGACTTTCTGCAGGAGTTGCCAGGCTGCCACCTGTAAACAAGAGGATGTGTCACCCATAACTTCCACTGGAATTTCTCTCCGGGCTGAGGTGAGGAAGGAAAAAAGGAATGGGGGCCGGGACAGGAGGGGTATATCAGGCAGGGAAATGGAAAGCTTCCAGAAGATGCCCGGGGCCAGGACCATCCTGGCTGGCCTGCAGGCACCAAGTTGGCCTGCGTGCTGTCGCTGGTATGGCTCCACGGCCCTTCCTCTAGGCTTTCAAGCCCTTGTACATATTCAGGTGTTTTACCTGGGAAGGGTGGGAACAGTTCAGCAGCAGCTGGCCTGGGGCTCAGCTCACGTTTACTCACAGAGGCCTCGGCACGGTCTCACAGCTTTGCAATGAGGACGCTCCTTGTGTGGGTGGGCCGGGCTGCTGGCTCTGTGGGAGATGATTCCCCACCTTTGACCAATTTCAGAATTGTTTACCGCTGGAGCAAGTGCCCTGATAGGGTTTACCTCTGTATAACTACTGCGTTCAGGTTTTTTTTTTTTCTTTTTTGGTTCAAGTTACAATTTATTCATCTTTTATGTATTTATTGATATAAGCATGGAAATAATTCATTCATAGAAATACATCTGTGTGAAGGGAAGTACTTTTTTCTGTTTTATTTTTAAATTTCATTTCTAAAAATTTTGCAGTTTAATTATATTTATTTTTCTATACAGCAGGTTATTATTAGTTATCTATTTTATTCATATACATATATACAGGTCAATACCTATCTCCAAACTCATCTGACCACGAACACACCATGGCTTCCTCCACTTGGTGTCCATTCGTTTGTTCTCTACCTCTGTTTCTCTATTTCTGCCCTGCAAACCTGTTCATCTGTACCATATATCTAGGATCCACATACATGCATTAATACAGAATATTTGTTTGGCTCTTTCTGACTTACTTCATTCTGTATGATAGTCTCTAGATCCACCGACTTCTCTACAAATAACCCAGTTTCATTCCTTTTCATGGCTGAGTCATATTCCATTTTATATATGTACCACATCTTTATCCATTCGTCTGTCTTTGGGCATTTAGGTCGCTTCCATTACCTGGCTATTGTAAATAGTGCTGCAATGAACATTGTGGTGAATGTGTGTTTTTGATTTATGGTTTTCTCTGGTTATATATCCAGAAGTGGGATTGCTGGATCCTATGGTAATTCTATTTCTAGTTTCTTTAAGGAAACTCCATACTGTTCTCCATAGTGACTGTATCAATTTACCTTCTCACCAATAGTGGAAGAGGGTTCCTTTTGTCCACACCCTCCCCAGAATTTGTTGTTTGTAGATTTTCTGATGATGCCGATTCTAACAGGTGTGAGGTGATACCTCATTGTCGTTGTGATTTGCATTTCTCTAATAATTAGTGGTGTTGAGCAGCTTTTCATGTGCGTCTTGGCCGTCTCTGTGACTTCTTGGAAGAAACGTCTATTTAGATCTTCTGCCCATTTTTGTATTGGGTTGTTTGTTTTATTAATATTAAGCTGCGTGAGCTGTTTATATATATTGGAGATTAAACCCTTGTCCATTGATTCTTTTGCGAACGTTTTTGCCCATTCTGAGGGTTGCCTTTTTCCATTCCCGTTTTTTTTTTAACCAAAAAAGAAAGAAAGCAAAAGAAGCAGAACACTAATGTGCGTGAAATATGCCTCTTGAAACTGTCGTTTTGAAATATGGACGTCTTTTGAACTTTTTGGTCGATATATGACCCCAGGATTTGTTTTCAGGGCAGGTGTCATTTACAGGCCTGCAATGATTTGGAATATCCACTGACCATTAGCTCTGGAATTAAAGCTGATGTTGTGTGAAACGGCCACAAGGTGGCAGCAGTTCTCCCTTAGCAAATCTGGTTACCAGGGCAACAGAGCCTCAATGGAAGTCGTGTTCTAGATTGGAATTTAGAATTGAATGTGCCAGGAGAAAGCCCCTCAAGTTTGTCTCACTACTTCTTGTTCATGTTTTTAATTTAATTTTTAATTTTTTATTACAGCAAGTTTGATTACAACGTTTGGCTTGTTGTAGGTGTGCAAGATGTGGTTCTTTTACACATATACATATGTCTGTTCTTCCTGGGACCCTTTTCCCATGTACGTTATGACAGAATGTTGAGTAGTCTTCTCTTGGCATTCCGTAGGTCTTTGGTGATTATATATTTCACCTGTGTTTGTATATGTCTCTTAACCCCAATATCGTAATGAATCCAATCCTCACACCTTTCCATTGGTGAACCATAAGTTTGTTTAATGAATCTGTGATTGCCCTTCTCCGTGGAAATATCTGCCCTGGTATCCGTTTTTAGGTAACACCTATAAGTGATATCCTACGATATGTGTCTTTCACTTTCTGACTTACTACAAGTCACGTGATTACCTGTAGACTCATCTACGGGGCTGCAAATGGCATTGTGTCCTTTTTTTCCTTGGCTAATATTCTGGCTTAGCGAGGTCCATTTTCTGCAATGTGATTCCCTGAGGGCTGAGGATTAGCTGACCTGGGCAGACTGATCCTGCCGGCAAGCCCTCCCCAGGTGTGCCTGTGTTGAGGTCAATAGAAACAGCACTCCAGGCAGCAATAGCCCCTGCAGCTGTGCATGACTCCATATTCTCTGCCCCGTCAGCAGTCTCGGGGCTGTGCTGGTGGGAGGGTGTGAGGGTCCACGGCTTTGTTGGTGGCCCGGTGTGAGTGGGGGTCTGCTGGACTTTCTTCAGGAGTTGCCAGGCTGCCACCTGTAAAGAAGAGGATGTGTCACCCATAACTTCCGCTGGAATTTCTCTCCGGGCTGAGGTGAGGGAGGAAAAAAAGGAGTGGGGGCCGGGACAGGAGGGGTATCTCAGGCAGGGAAATGGAAAGCTTCCAGAAGAGCACCTGGGGCCAGGATTATCCTGGCTGGCCTGCAGGCACCAATTTGGCATGCGTGCTGTCACTGGTGTGTCTCCACGACCCTTCCTCTAGGCTTTCAAGCCCTTGTACATATTCAGGTGTTTTACCTGGGAAGGGTGGGAACAGTTCAGCAGCAGCTCGCCTTGGGCTCAGCTCACGTTTACTCACAGAGGCCTCGGCCCTGTCCCCCAGCTTTGCAATGAGGACGCTCCTTGCGTGGGGGTGCCGGGCTGCTGGCTGTATGGGAGATGATTCCCCACCTCTGACCAATTTCAGAATTGTTTACCGCTGGAGCAAGTGCCCTGATAGGGTTTTCCTCTGTATAACTGCTGGGTTCAGGTTTTTTTTTTCTTTTTTGGTTCAAGTTAGAATTTATTCATCTTTTATGTATTTATTGATATAAGCATGGAAATAATACATTCATAGAAATATATCTGTGTGAAGGGAAGAACTTTTTCCTGTTTTATTTTTAAATGTCATTTCTAAAAATTTTGAAGTTTAATTATATTTATTTTTCAATACAGCAGGTTATTATTAGTTATCTATTTTATTCATATACATATATACAGGTCAATACCTATCTCCCAACTCATCTGACCACCAACACCCCATGGCTTCCCCCACTTGGTGTCCATACGTTTGTTCTCTACCTCTGTTTCTCTATTTCTGCCCTGCAAACCTGTTCATCTGTACCATATATCTAGGTTCCACATACATGCATTAATACAGAATATTTGTTTTGCTCTTTCTGACTTACTTCATTCTGTATGACAGTCTCTAGATCCACCGACTTCTCTACAAATAACCCAGTTTCATTCCTTTTCATGGCTGAGTCATATCCCATTTTATATATGTACCACATCTTTATCCATTCTTCTGTCTGTGGGCATTTAGGTTGCTTCCATTACCTGGCTATTGTAAATAGTGCTGCAATGAACATTGTGGTGAATGTGTGTTTTTGATTTATGGTTGTCTCTGTGTATATGCCCAGAAGTGGGATTGCTGGATCCTATGGTAATTCTATTTCTAGTTTCTTTAAGGAAACTCCATACTATTCTCCATAGTGACGGTATCAATTTTACCTTCCCACTAATAGTGGAAGAGGGTTCCTTTTGTCCACACCCTCCCCAGAGTTTGTTGTTTGTAGATTTTCTGATGATGCCGATTCTAACAGGTGTGAGGTGATACCTCATTGTCGTTGTGATTTGCATTTCTCTAATAATTAGTGGTGTTGAGCAGCTTTTCATGTGCGTCTTGGCCGTCTCTGTGACTTCTTTGAAGAAACGTCTATTTAGATCTTCTGCCCATTTTTTGTATTGGGTTGTTTCTTTTATTAATATTAAGCTGCGTGAGCTGTTTATATATGTTGGAGATTAAACCATTGTCCATTGATTCGTTTGCGAACGTTTTGGCCCATTCTGAGGGTTGCCTTTTTCCATTCCCGTTTTTTTTAACCAAAAAAGAAAGAAAGCAAAAGAAACAGAACACTAATGTGCGTGAAATATGCCTCTTGAAACTGTCGTTTTGAAATATGGACGTCTTTTGAACTTTTTTGTCTGTATATGACCCCAGGATTTGTTTTCAGGGCAGGTGTCATTTACAGGCCAGCAATGATTTGGAATATCCACTGACCATTAGCGCTGGAATTAAAGCTGATATTGTGTGAAACGGCCACAAGGTGGCAGCAGTTCTCCCTTAGCAAATCTGGTTACTAGGGCAACAGAGCCTCAATGGAAACCGTGTTCTAGATTGGAATTTAGGATGGAAGGTGCCAGGAGAAAGCCCTCAAGTTTGTCTCACTACTTCTTGTTCGTGTTTTTAATTTAATTTTTAATTTTTTATTACAGCAAGTTTGATTACAACGTTTGCTTTTTGTAGGTGTGCAAGATGTAGTTCTGTTACACATATACATATGTCTGTTCTTCCTGGGACCCTTTTCCCATGTACGTTATGACAGAATGTTGAGTAGTCTTCTCTTGGCATTCCGTAGGTCTTTGGTGATTATATACTTCACCTGTGTTTGTATATGTCTCTTAACCCCAATATCGTAATGAATCCAATCCTCACACCTTTCCATTGGTGAACCATAAGTTTGTTTAATGAATCTGTGATTGCCCTTCTTTGTGGAAATATCTGCCCTGGTATCCGTTTTTAGGTAACACCTATAAGTGATATCCTACGATATGTGTCTTTCACTTTCTGATTTACTACAAGTCACGTGATTACCTGTAGACTCATCTACCTGGCTGCAAATGGCATTGTGCCCTTTTTTTCCTTGGCTAATATTCTGGCTTAGCGAGGTCCATTTTCTGCAATGTGATTCCCTGAGGGCTGAGGATTAGCTGACCTGGGCAGCCTGACCCTGCCGGCAAGCCCTCCTCAGGTGTGCCTGGGTTGAGGTCGATAGAAACAGCACTCCAGGCAGCAATAGCCCCTGCAGCTGTGCCGGACTCCATATTCTCTGCCCCGTCAGCAGTCTCGGGGCTGTGCTGGTGGGAGGGTGTGAGGGTCCACGGCTTTGTTGGTGGCCCGGTGTGAGTGGGGCTCTGCTGGACTTTCTGCAGGAGTTGCCAGGCTGCCACCTGTAAAGAAGAGGATGTGTCACCCATAACTTCCACTGGAATTTCTCTCCGGGCTGAGGTGAGGAAGGAAAAAAAGGAATGGAGGCCGGGACAGGAGGGTTATATCAGGCAGGGAAATGGAAAGCTTCCAGAAGAGTTCCCGTGGCCAGGACCATGCTGGCTGGCCTGCAGGCACCAAGTTGGCCTGCGTGCTGTCGCTGGTGTGGCTCCACGGCCCTTCCTCTAGGCTTTCAAGCCCTTGTAAATATTCAGGTGTTTTACCTGGGAAGGGTGGGAACAGTTCAGCAGCAGCTGGCCTGGGGCTCAGCTCACGTTTACTCACAGAGGCCTCGGCACGGTCCCACAGCTTTGCAATGAGGACGCTCCTTGTGTGGGTGGGCCGGGCTGCTGGCTGTATGGGAGATGATTCCCCACCTCTGACCAATTTCAGAATTGTTTACCGCTGGAGCAAGTGCCCTGATAGGGTTTTCCTCTGTATAACTGCTGGGTTCAGGTGTTTTTTTTTCTTTTTTGGTTCAAGTTAGAATTTATTCATCTTTTATGTATTTATTGATATAAGCATGGAAATAATTCATTCATAGAAATACATCTGTGTGAAAGGAAGAACTTTTTTCTGTTTTATTTTTAAATTTCATTTCTAAAAATTTGAAGTTTAATTATATTTATTTTTCTATACAGCAGGTTATTATTAGTTATCTATTTTATTCATATACATATATACAGGTCAATACCTATCTCCCAACTCATCTGACCACCAACACCCCATGGCTTCCCCCACTTGGTGTCCATACGTTTGTTCTCTACCTCTGTTTCTCTATTTCTGCCCTGCAAACCTGTTCATCTGTACCATATATCTATTTTCCACATACATGCATTAATACAGAATATTTGTTTGGCTCTTTCTGACTTACTTCATTCTGTATGATAGTCTCTAGATCCACCGACTTCTGTACAAATAACCCAGTTTCATTCCTTTTCATGGCTGAGTCATATTCCATTTTATATATGTACCACATCTTTATCCATTCGTCTGTCTTTGGGCATTTAGGTCGCTTCCATTACCTGGCTATTGTACATAGTGCTGCAATGAACATTGTGGTGAATGTGTGTTTTTGATTTATGGTTTTCTCTGGTTATATGCCAAGAAAAGGGATTGCTGGATCCTATGGTAATTCTATTTCTAGTTTCTTTAAGGAAACTCCATACTGTTCTCCATAGTGACTGTATCAATTTACCTTCTCACCAATAGTGGAAGAGGGTTCCTTTTGTCCACACCCTCCCCAGAATTTGTTGTTTGTAGATTTTCTGATGATGCCGATTCTAACAGGTGTGAGGTGATACCTCATTGTCGTTTTGATTTGCATTTCTCTAATAATTAGTGGTGTTGGGCAGCTTTTCATGTGCGTCTTGGCCGTCTCTGTGACTTCTTTGAAGAAACGTCTATTTACATCTTCTGCCCATTTTTGTATTGGGTTGTTTTTTTTATTAATATTAAGCTGCGTGAGCTGTTTATATATATTGGAGATTAAACCTTTGTCCATTGATTCTTTTGCTAACGTTTTTGCCCATTCTGAGGGTTGCCTTTTTCCATTCCCGTTTTTTTTTAACCAAAAAAGAAAGAAAGCAAAAGAAGCAGAACACTAATGTGCGTGAAATATGCCTCTTGAAACTGTCGTTTTGAAATATGGACGTCTTTTGAAATTTTTGGTCGATATATGACCCCAGGATTTGTTTTCAGGGCAGGTGTCATTTACAGGCCTGCAATGATTTGGAATATCCACTGACCAGTAGCGCTGGGATTAAAGGTGCTGTTGTGTGAAACGGCCACAAGGTGGCAGCAGTTCTCCCTTAGCAAATCTGGTTACTAGGGCAACAGAGCCTCAATGGAAGCCCTGTTCTAGATTGGAATTTAGAATGGAATGTGCCAGGAGAAAGCCCCTCAAGTTTGTCTCACTACTTCTTGTTCGTGTTTTTAATTTAATTTTTAATTTTTTATTACAGCAAGTTTGATTACAACGTTTGGCTTGTTGTAGGTGTGCAAGATGTGGTTCTTTTACACATATACATATGTCTGTTATTCCTGGGACACTTTTCCCATGTACGTTATGACAGAATGTTGAGTAGTCTTCTCTTGGCATTCCGTAGGTCTTTGGTGATTATATATTTCACCTGTGTTTGTATATGTCTCTTAACACCAATATCGTAATGAATCCAATCCTCACACCTTTCCATTGGTGAACCATAAGTTTGTTTAATGAATCTGTGATTGCCCTTCTCCATGGAAATATCTGCCCTGGTATCCGTTTTTAGGTAACACCTATAAGTGATATCCTACGATATGTGTCTTTCACTTTCTGACTTACTACAAGTCACGTGATTACCTGTAGACTCATCTACGGGGCTGCAAATGGCATTGTGCCCTTTTTTTCCTTGGCTAATATTCTGTCTTTGCGAGGTCCATTTTCTGCAATGTGATTTCCTGAGGGCTGAGGATTAGCTGACCTGGGCAGCCTGACCCTGCCGGCAAGCCCTCCCCAGGTGTGCCTGGGTTGAGGTCGATAGAAACAGCACTCCAGGCAGCAATAGCCCCTGCAGCTGTGCCTGACTCCATATTCTCTGCCCCGTCAGCAGTCTCGGGGCTGTGCTGGTGGGAGGGTGTGAGGGTCCACGGCTTTGTTGGTGGCCCGGTGTGAGTGGGGCTCTGCTGGACTTTCTGCAGGAGTTGCCAGGCTGCCACCTGTAAACAAGAGGATGTGTCACCCATAACTTCCACTGGAATTTCTCTCCGGGCTGAGGTGAGGAAGGAAAAAAGGAATGGGGGCCGGGACAGGAGGGGTATATCAGGCAGGGAAATGGAAAGCTTCCAGAAGATGCCCGGGGCCAGGACCATCCTGGCTGGCCTGCAGGCACCAAGTTGGCCTGCGTGCTGTCGCTGGTATGGCTCCACGGCCCTTCCTCTAGGCTTTCAAGCCCTTGTACATATTCAGGTGTTTTACCTGGGAAGGGTGGGAACAGTTCAGCAGCAGCTGGCCTGGGGCTCAGCTCACGTTTACTCACAGAGGCCTCGGCACGGTCTCACAGCTTTGCAATGAGGACGCTCCTTGTGTGGGTGGGCCGGGCTGCTGGCTCTGTGGGAGATGATTCCCCACCTTTGACCAATTTCAGAATTGTTTACCGCTGGAGCAAGTGCCCTGATAGGGTTTACCTCTGTATAACTACTGCGTTCAGGTTTTTTTTTTTTCTTTTTTGGTTCAAGTTACAATTTATTCATCTTTTATGTATTTATTGATATAAGCATGGAAATAATTCATTCATAGAAATACATCTGTGTGAAGGGAAGTACTTTTTTCTGTTTTATTTTTAAATTTCATTTCTAAAAATTTTGCAGTTTAATTATATTTATTTTTCTATACAGCAGGTTATTATTAGTTATCTATTTTATTCATATACATATATACAGGTCAATACCTATCTCCAAACTCATCTGACCACGAACACACCATGGCTTCCTCCACTTGGTGTCCATTCGTTTGTTCTCTACCTCTGTTTCTCTATTTCTGCCCTGCAAACCTGTTCATCTGTACCATATATCTAGGATCCACATACATGCATTAATACAGAATATTTGTTTGGCTCTTTCTGACTTACTTCATTCTGTATGATAGTCTCTAGATCCACCGACTTCTCTACAAATAACCCAGTTTCATTCCTTTTCATGGCTGAGTCATATTCCATTTTATATATGTACCACATCTTTATCCATTCGTCTGTCTTTGGGCATTTAGGTCGCTTCCATTACCTGGCTATTGTAAATAGTGCTGCAATGAACATTGTGGTGAATGTGTGTTTTTGATTTATGGTTTTCTCTGGTTATATATCCAGAAGTGGGATTGCTGGATCCTATGGTAATTCTATTTCTAGTTTCTTTAAGGAAACTCCATACTGTTCTCCATAGTGACTGTATCAATTTACCTTCTCACCAATAGTGGAAGAGGGTTCCTTTTGTCCACACCCTCCCCAGAATTTGTTGTTTGTAGATTTTCTGATGATGCCGATTCTAACAGGTGTGAGGTGATACCTCATTGTCGTTGTGATTTGCATTTCTCTAATAATTAGTGGTGTTGAGCAGCTTTTCATGTGCGTCTTGGCCGTCTCTGTGACTTCTTGGAAGAAACGTCTATTTAGATCTTCTGCCCATTTTTGTATTGGGTTGTTTGTTTTATTAATATTAAGCTGCGTGAGCTGTTTATATATATTGGAGATTAAACCCTTGTCCATTGATTCTTTTGCGAACGTTTTTGCCCATTCTGAGGGTTGCCTTTTTCCATTCCCGTTTTTTTTTTAACCAAAAAAGAAAGAAAGCAAAAGAAGCAGAACACTAATGTGCGTGAAATATGCCTCTTGAAACTGTCGTTTTGAAATATGGACGTCTTTTGAACTTTTTGGTCGATATATGACCCCAGGATTTGTTTTCAGGGCAGGTGTCATTTACAGGCCTGCAATGATTTGGAATATCCACTGACCAGTAGCGCTGGGATTAAAGGTGCTGTTGTGTGAAACGGCCACAAGGTGGCAGCAGTTCTCCCTTAGCAAATCTGGTTACTAGGGCAACAGAGCCTCAATGGAAGCCCTGTTCTAGATTGGAATTTAGAATGGAATGTGCCAGGAGAAAGCCCCTCAAGTTTGTCTCACTACTTCTTGTTCGTGTTTTTAATTTAATTTTTAATTTTTTATTACAGCAAGTTTGATTACAACGTTTGGCTTGTTGTAGGTGTGCAAGTTGTGGTTCTTTTACACATATACATATGTCTGTTCTTCCTGGGACCCTTTTCCCATGTACGTTATGACAGAATGTTGAGTAGTCTTCTCTTGGCATTCCGTAGGTCTTTGGTGATTATATATTTCACCTGTGTTTGTATATGTCTCTTAACACCAATATCGTAATGAATCCAATCCTCACACCTTTCCATTGGTGAACCATAAGTTTGTTTAATGAATCTGTGATTGCCCTTCTCCGTGGAAATATCTGCCCTGGTATCCGTTTTTAGGTAACACCTATAAGTGATATCCTACGATATGTGTCTTTCACTTTCTGACTTACTACAAGTCACGTGATTACATGTAGACTCATCTACGGGGCTGCAAATGGCATTGTGTCCTTTTTTTCCTTGGCTAATATTCTGTCTTTGCGAGGTCCATTTTCTGCAATGTGATTTCCTGAGGGCTGAGGATTAGCTGACCTGGGCAGCCTGACCCTGCCGGCAAGCCCTCCCCAGGTGTGCCTGGGTTGAGGTCGATAGAAACAGCACTCCAGGCAGCAATAGCCCCTGCAGCTGTGCCTGACTCCATATTCTCTGCCCCGTCAGCAGTCTCGGGGCTGTGCTGGTGGGAGGGTGTGAGGGTCCACGGCTTTGTTGGTGGCCCGGTGTGAGTGGGGCTCTGCTGGACTTTCTGCAGGAGTTGCCAGGCTGCCACCTGTAAACAAGAGGATGTGTCACCCATAACTTCCACTGGAATTTCTCTCCGGGCTGAGGTGAGGAAGGAAAAAAGGAATGGGGGCCGGGACAGGAGGGGTATATCAGGCAGGGAAATGGAAAGCTTCCAGAAGAGTGCCCGGGGCCAGGACCATCCTGGCTGGCCTGCAGGCACCAAGTTGGCCTGCGTGCTGTCGCTGGTATGGCTCCACGGCCCTTCCTCTAGGCTTTCAAGCCCTTGTACATATTCAGGTGTTTTACCTGGGAAGGGTGGGAACAGTTCAGCAGCAGCTGGCCTGGGGCTCAGCTCACGTTTACTCACAGAGGCCACGGCACGGTCCCCCAGCTTTGCAATGAGGACGCTCCTTGCATGGGGAGGCAGGGCTGCTGGCTGTATGGGAGATGATTCCCCACCTCTGACCAATTTCAGAATTGTTTACCGCTGGAGCAAGTGCCCTGATAGGGTTTTCCTCTGTATAACTGCTGGGTTCAGGTGTTTTTTTTTCTTTTTTGGTTCAAGTTAGAATTTATTCATCTTTTATGTATTTATTGATATAAGCATGGAAATAATTCATTCATAGAAATACATCTGTGTGAAAGGAAGAACTTTTTTCTGTTTTATTTTTAAATTTCATTTCTAAAAATTTGAAGTTTAATTATATTTATTTTTCTATACAGCAGGTTATTATTAGTTATCTATTTTATTCATATACATATATACAGGTCAATACCTATCTCCCAACTCATCTGACCACCAACACCCCATGGCTTCCCCCACTTGGTGTCCATACGTTTGTTCTCTACCTCTGTTTCTCTATTTCTGCCCTGCAAACCTGTTCATCTGTACCATATATCTATTTTCCACATACATGCATTAATACAGAATATTTGTTTGGCTCTTTCTGACTTACTTCATTCTGTATGATAGTCTCTAGATCCACCGACTTCTGTACAAATAACCCAGTTTCATTCCTTTTCATGGCTGAGTCATATTCCATTTTATATATGTACCACATCTTTATCCATTCGTCTGTCTTTGGGCATTTAGGTCGCTTCCATTACCTGGCTATTGTACATAGTGCTGCAATGAACATTGTGGTGAATGTGTGTTTTTGATTTATGGTTTTCTCTGGTTATATGCCAAGAAAAGGGATTGCTGGATCCTATGGTAATTCTATTTCTAGTTTCTTTAAGGAAACTCCATACTGTTCTCCATAGTGACTGTATCAATTTACCTTCTCACCAATAGTGGAAGAGGGTTCCTTTTGTCCACACCCTCCCCAGAATTTGTTGTTTGTAGATTTTCTGATGATGCCGATTCTAACAGGTGTGAGGTGATACCTCATTGTCGTTTTGATTTGCATTTCTCTAATAATTAGTGGTGTTGGGCAGCTTTTCATGTGCGTCTTGGCCGTCTCTGTGACTTCTTTGAAGAAACGTCTATTTACATCTTCTGCCCATTTTTGTATTGGGTTGTATTTTTTATTAATATTAAGCTGCGTGAGCTGTTTATATATATTGGAGATTAAACCTTTGTCCATTGATTCTTTTGCGAACGTTTTTGCCCATTCTGAGGGTTGCCTTTTTCCATTCCCGTTTTTTTTTTTAACCAAAAAAGAAAGAAAGCAAAAGAAGCAGAACACTAATGTGCGTGAAATATGCCTCTTGAAACTGTCGTTTTGAAATATGGACGTCTTTTGAACTTTTTGGTCGATATATGACCCCAGGATTTGTTTTCAGGGCAGGTGTCATTTACAGGCCTGCAATGATTTGGAATATCCACTGACCAGTAGCGCTGGGATTAAAGGTGCTGTTGTGTGAAACGGCCACAAGGTGGCAGCAGTTCTCCCTTAGCAAATCTGGTTACTAGGGCAACAGAGCCTCAATGGAAGCCCTGTTCTAGATTGGAATTTAGAATGGAATGTGCCAGGAGAAAGCCCCTCAAGTTTGTCTCACTACTTCTTGTTCGTATTTTTAATTTAATTTTTAATTTTTTATTACAGCAAGTTTGATTACAACGTTTGGCTTGTTGTAGGTGTGCAAGATGTGGTTCTTTTACACATATACATATGTCTGTTCTTCCTGGGACCCTTTTCCCATGTACGTTATGACAGAATGTTGAGTAGTCTTCTCTTGGCATTCCGTAGGTCTTTGGTGATTATATATTTCACCTGTGTTTGTATATGTCTCTTAACACCAATATCGTAATGAATCCAATCCTCACACCTTTCCATTGGTGAACCATAAGTTTGTTTAATGAATCTGTGATTGCCCTTCTCCATGGAAATATCTGCCCTGGTATCCGTTTTTAGGTAACACCTATAAGTGATATCCTACGATATGTGTCTTTCACTTTCTGACTTACTACAAGTCACGTGATTACCTGTAGACTCATCTACGGGGCTGCAAATGGCATTGTGCCCTTTTTTTCCTTGGCTAATATTCTGTCTTTGCGAGGTCCATTTTCTGCAATGTGATTTCCTGAGGGCTGAGGATTAGCTGACCTGGGCAGCCTGACCCTGCCGGCAAGCCCTCCCCAGGTGTGCCTGGGTTGAGGTCGATAGAAACAGCACTCCAGGCAGCAATAGCCCCTGCAGCTGTGCCTGACTCCATATTCTCTGCCCCGTCAGCAGTCTCGGGGCTGTGCTGGTGGGAGGGTGTGAGGGTCCACGGCTTTGTTGGTGGCCCGGTGTGAGTGGGGCTCTGCTGGACTTTCTGCAGGAGTTGCCAGGCTGCCACCTGTAAACAAGAGGATGTGTCACCCATAACTTCCACTGGAATTTCTCTCCGGGCTGAGGTGAGGAAGGAAAAAAGGAATGGGGGCCGGGACAGGAGGGGTATATCAGGCAGGGAAATGGAAAGCTTCCAGAAGATGCCCGGGGCCAGGACCATCCTGGCTGGCCTGCAGGCACCAAGTTGGCCTGCGTGCTGTCGCTGGTATGGCTCCACGGCCCTTCCTCTAGGCTTTCAAGCCCTTGTACATATTCAGGTGTTTTACCTGGGAAGGGTGGGAACAGTTCAGCAGCAGCTGGCCTGGGGCTCAGCTCACGTTTACTCACAGAGGCCTCGGCACGGTCTCACAGCTTTGCAATGAGGACGCTCCTTGTGTGGGTGGGCCGGGCTGCTGGCTCTGTGGGAGATGATTCCCCACCTTTGACCAATTTCAGAATTGTTTACCGCTGGAGCAAGTGCCCTGATAGGGTTTACCTCTGTATAACTGCTGCGTTCAGGTTTTTTTTTTTTTTCTTTTTTGGTTCAAGTTACAATTTATTCATCTTTTATGTATTTATTGATATAAGCATGGAAATAATTCATTCATAGAAATACATCTGTGTGAAGGGAAGTACTTTTTTCTGTTTTATTTTTAAATTTCATTTCTAAAAATTTTGCAGTTTAATTATATTTATTTTTCTATACAGCAGGTTATTATTAGTTATCTATTTTATTCATATACATATATACAGGTCAATACCTATCTCCAAACTCATCTGACCACGAACACACCATGGCTTCCTCCACTTGGTGTCCATTCGTTTGTTCTCTACCTCTGTTTCTCTATTTCTGCCCTGCAAACCTGTTCATCTGTACCATATATCTAGGATCCACATACATGCATTAATACAGAATATTTGTTTGGCTCTTTCTGACTTACTTCATTCTGTATGATAGTCTCTAGATCCACCGACTTCTCTACAAATAACCCAGTTTCATTCCTTTTCATGGCTGAGTCATATTCCATTTTATATATGTACCACATCTTTATCCATTCGTCTGTCTTTGGGCATTTAGGTCGCTTCCATTACCTGGCTATTGTAAATAGTGCTGCAATGAACATTGTGGTGAATGTGTGTTTTTGATTTATGGTTTTCTCTGGTTATATATCCAGAAGTGGGATTGCTGGATCCTATGGTAATTCTATTTCTAGTTTCTTTAAGGAAACTCCATACTGTTCTCCATAGTGACTGTATCAATTTACCTTCTCACCAATAGTGGAAGAGGGTTCCTTTTGTCCACACCCTCCCCAGAATTTGTTGTTTGTAGATTTTCTGATGATGCCGATTCTAACAGGTGTGAGGTGATACCTCATTGTCGTTTTGATTTGCATTTCTCTAATAATTAGTGGTGTTGGGCAGCTTTTCATGTGCGTCTTGGCCGTCTCTGTGATTTCTTTGAAGAAACGTCTATTTACATCTTCTGCCCATTTTTGTATTGGGTTGTTTTTTTTATTAATATTAAGCTGCGTGAGCTGTTTATATATATTGGAGATTAAACCTTTGTCCATTGATTCTTTTGCGAACGTTTTTGCCCATTCTGAGGGTTGCCTTTTTCCATTCCCGTTTTTTTTTAACCAAAAAAGAAAGAAAGCAAAAGAAGCAGAACACTAATGTGCGTGAAATATGCCTCTTGAAACTGTCGTTTTGAAATATGGACGTCTTTTGAACTTTTTGGTCGATATATGACCCCAGGATTTGTTTTCAGGGCAGGTGTCATTTACAGGCCTGCAATGATTTGGAATATCCACTGACCAGTAGCGCTGGGATTAAAGGTGCTGTTGTGTGAAACGGCCACAAGGTGGCAGCAGTTCTCCCTTAGCAAATCTGGTTACTAGGGCAACAGAGCCTCAATGGAAGCCCTGTTCTAGATTGGAATTTAGAATGGAATGTGCCAGGAGAAAGCCCCTCAAGTTTGTCTCACTACTTCTTGTTCGTGTTTTTAATTTAATTTTTAATTTTTTATTACAGCAAGTTTGATTACAACGTTTGGCTTGTTGTAGGTGTGCAAGATGTGGTTCTTTTACACATATACATATGTCTGTTCTTCCTGGGACCCTTTTCCCATGTACGTTATGACAGAATGTTGAGTAGTCTTCTCTTGGCATTCCGTAGGTCTTTGGTGATTATATATTTCACCTGTGTTTGTATATGTCTCTTAACACCAATATCGTAATGAATCCAATCCTCACACCTTTCCATTGGTGAACCATAAGTTTGTTTAATGAATCTGTGATTGCCCTTCTCCATGGAAATATCTGCCCTGGTATCCGTTTTTAGGTAACACCTATAAGTGATATCCTACGATATGTGTCTTTCACTTTCTGACTTACTACAAGTCACGTGATTACCTGTAGACTCATCTACGGGGCTGCAAATGGCATTGTGCCCTTTTTTTCCTTGGCTAATATTCTGTCTTTGCGAGGTCCATTTTCTGCAATGTGATTTCCTGAGGGCTGAGGATTAGCTGACCTGGGCAGCCTGACCCTGCCGGCAAGCCCTCCCCAGGTGTGCCTGGGTTGAGGTCGATAGAAACAGCACTCCAGGCAGCAATAGCCCCTGCAGCTGTGCCTGACTCCATATTCTCTGCCCCGTCAGCAGTCTCGGGGCTGTGCTGGTGGGAGGGTGTGAGGGTCCACGGCTTTGTTGGTGGCCCGGTGTGAGTGGGGCTCTGCTGGACTTTCTGCAGGAGTTGCCAGGCTGCCACCTGTAAACAAGAGGATGTGTCACCCATAACTTCCACTGGAATTTCTCTCCGGGCTGAGGTGAGGAAGGAAAAAAGGAATGGGGGCCGGGACAGGAGGGGTATATCAGGCAGGGAAATGGAAAGCTTCCAGAAGATGCCCGGGGCCAGGACCATCCTGGCTGGCCTGCAGGCACCAAGTTGGCCTGCGTGCTGTCGCTGGTATGGCTCCACGGCCCTTCCTCTAGGCTTTCAAGCCCTTGTACATATTCAGGTGTTTTACCTGGGAAGGGTGGGAACAGTTCAGCAGCAGCTGGCCTGGGGCTCAGCTCACGTTTACTCACAGAGGCCTCGGCACGGTCTCACAGCTTTGCAATGAGGACGCTCCTTGTGTGGGTGGGCCGGGCTGCTGGCTCTGTGGGAGATGATTCCCCACCTTTGACCAATTTCAGAATTGTTTACCGCTGGAGCAAGTGCCCTGATAGGGTTTACCTCTGTATAACTACTGCGTTCAGGTTTTTTTTTTTTTCTTTTTTGGTTCAAGTTACAATTTATTCATCTTTTATGTATTTATTGATATAAGCATGGAAATAATTCATTCATAGAAATACATCTGTGTGAAGGGAAGTACTTTTTTCTGTTTTATTTTTAAATTTCATTTCTAAAAATTTTGCAGTTTAATTATATTTATTTTTCTATACAGCAGGTTATTATTAGTTATCTATTTTATTCATATACATATATACAGGTCAATACCTATCTCCAAACTCATCTGACCACGAACACACCATGGCTTCCTCCACTTGGTGTCCATTCGTTTGTTCTCTACCTCTGTTTCTCTATTTCTGCCCTGCAAACCTGTTCATCTGTACCATATATCTAGGATCCACATACATGCATTAATACAGAATATTTGTTTGGCTCTTTCTGACTTACTTCATTCTGTATGATAGTCTCTAGATCCACCGACTTCTCTACAAATAACCCAGTTTCATTCCTTTTCATGGCTGAGTCATATTCCATTTTATATATGTACCACATCTTTATCCATTCGTCTGTCTTTGGGCATTTAGGTCGCTTCCATTACCTGGCTATTGTAAATAGTGCTGCAATGAACATTGTGGTGAATGTGTGTTTTTGATTTATGGTTTTCTCTGGTTATATATCCAGAAGTGGGATTGCTGGATCCTATGGTAATTCTATTTCTAGTTTCTTTAAGGAAACTCCATACTGTTCTCCATAGTGACTGTATCAATTTACCTTCTCACCAATAGTGGAAGAGGGTTCCTTTTGTCCACACCCTCCCCAGAATTTGTTGTTTGTAGATTTTCTGATGATGCCGATTCTAACAGGTGTGAGGTGATACCTCATTGTCGTTGTGATTTGCATTTCTCTAATAATTAGTGGTGTTGAGCAGCTTTTCATGTGCGTCTTGGCCGTCTCTGTGATTTCTTTGAAGAAACGTCTATTTAGATCTTCTGCCCATTTTTGTATTGGGTTGTTTGTTTTATTAATATTAAGCTGCGTGAGCTGTTTATATATATTGGAGATTAAACCTTTGTCCATTGATTCTTTTGCGAACGTTTTTGCCCATTCTGAGGGTTGCCTTTTTCCATTCCCGTTTTTTTTTTAACCAAAAAAGAAAGAAAGCAAAAGAAGCAGAACACTAATGTGCGTGAAATATGCCTCTTGAAACTGTCGTTTTGAAATATGGACGTCTTTTGAACTTTTTGGTCGATATATGACCCCAGGATTTGTTTTCAGGGCAGGTGTCATTTACAGGCCTGCAATGATTTGGAATATCCACTGACCAGTAGCGCTGGGATTAAAGGTGCTGTTGTGTGAAACGGCCACAAGGTGGCAGCAGTTCTCCCTTAGCAAATCTGGTTACTAGGGCAACAGAGCCTCAATGGAAGCCCTGTTCTAGATTGGAATTTAGAATGGAATGTGCCAGGAGAAAGCCCCTCAAGTTTGTCTCACTACTTCTTGTTCGTGTTTTTAATTTAATTTTTAATTTTTTATTACAGCAAGTTTGATTACAACGTTTGGCTTGTTGTAGGTGTGCAAGTTGTGGTTCTTTTACACATATACATATGTCTGTTCTTCCTGGGACCCTTTTCCCATGTACGTTATGACAGAATGTTGAGTAGTCTTCTCTTGGCATTCCGTAGGTCTTTGGTGATTATATATTTCACCTGTGTTTGTATATGTCTCTTAACACCAATATCGTAATGAATCCAATCCTCACACCTTTCCATTGGTGAACCATAAGTTTGTTTAATGAATCTGTGATTGCCCTTCTCCGTGGAAATATCTGCCCTGGTATCCGTTTTTAGGTAACACCTATAAGTGATATCCTACGATATGTGTCTTTCACTTTCTGACTTACTACAAGTCACGTGATTACATGTAGACTCATCTACGGGGCTGCAAATGGCATTGTGTCCTTTTTTTCCTTGGCTAATATTCTGTCTTTGCGAGGTCCATTTTCTGCAATGTGATTTCCTGAGGGCTGAGGATTAGCTGACCTGGGCAGCCTGACCCTGCCGGCAAGCCCTCCCCAGGTGTGCCTGGGTTGAGGTCGATAGAAACAGCACTCCAGGCAGCAATAGCCCCTGCAGCTGTGCCTGACTCCATATTCTCTGCCCCGTCAGCAGTCTCGGGGCTGTGCTGGTGGGAGGGTGTGAGGGTCCACGGCTTTGTTGGTGGCCCGGTGTGAGTGGGGCTCTGCTGGACTTTCTGCAGGAGTTGCCAGGCTGCCACTTGTAAACAAGAGGATGTGTCACCCATAACTTCCACTGGAATTTCTCTCCGGGCTGAGGTGAGGAAGGAAAAAAGGAATGGGGGCCGGGACAGGAGGGGTATATCAGGCAGGGAAATGGAAAGCTTCCAGAAGAGTGCCCGGGGCCAGGACCATCCTGGCTGGCCTTCAGGCACCAAGTTGGCCTGCGTGCTGTCGCTGGTATGGCTCCACGGCCCTTCCTCTAGGCTTTCAAGCCCTTGTACATATTCAGGTGTTTTACCTGGGAAGGGTGGGAACAGTTCAGCAGCAGCTGGCCTGGGGCTCAGCTCACGTTTACTCACAGAGGCCTCGGCACGGTCCCCCAGCTTTGCAATGAGGACGCTCCTTGCGTGGGGAGGCAGGGCTGCTGGCTGTATGGGAGATGATTCCCCACCTCTGACCAATTTCAGAATTGTTTACCGCTGGAGCAAGTGCCCTGATAGGGTTTTCCTCTGTATAACTTCTGGGTTCAGGTTTTTTTTTTCTTTTTTGGTTCAAGTTAGAATTTAATCATCTTTTATGTATTTATTGATATAAGCATGGAAATAATTCATTCATAGAAATACATCTGTGTGAAAGGAAGAACTTTTTTCTGTTTTATTTTTAAATTTCATTTCTAAAAATTTGAAGTTTATTTTTATTTATTTTTCTATACAGCAGGTTATTATTAGTTATCTATTTTATTCATATACATATATACAGGTCAATACCTATCTCCCAACTCATCTGACCCCCAACACCCCATGGCTTCCCCCACTTGGTGTCCATACGTTTGTTCTCTACCTCTGTTTCTCTATTTCTGCCCTGCAAACCTGTTCATCTGTACCATATATCTAGGTTCCACATACATGCATTAATACAGAATATTTGTTTTGTTCTTTCCGACTTACTTCATTCTGTATGACAGTCTCAAGTTCCACCGAATTCTCTACAAACAACCCAGTTTCATTCCTTTTCACGGCTGAGTCATATCCCATTTTATATATGTACCACATCTTTATCCATTCGTCTGTCTGTGGGCATTTAGGTTGCTTCCATTACCTGGCTATTGTAAATAGTGCTGCAATGAACATTGTGGTGAATGTGTGTTTTTGATTTATGGTTGTCTCTGGGTATATGCCTAGAAGTGGGATTGCTGGATCCTATGGTAATTCTATTTCTAGTTTCTTTAAGGAAACTCCATACTGTTCTCCATAGTGACTGTAACAATTTACCTTCCCACCAATAGTGGAAGCGTGTTCCTTTTGTCCACACCCTCCCCAGAATTTGTTGTTTGTAGATTTTCTGATGATGCCGATTCTAACAGGTGTGAGGTGATACCTCATTGTCGTTTTGATTTGCATTTCTCTAATACTTAGTGGTGTTGAGCAGCTTTTCATGTGCGTCTTGGCCGTCTCTGTGACTTCTTTGAAGAAACGTCTATTTAGATCTTCTGCCCATATTTGTATTAGGGTTGTTTGTTTTATTAATATTAAGCTGCATGAGCTGTTTATATATATTGGAGATTAAACCTTTGTCCATTGATTCGTTTGCGAACGTTTTCGCCCATTCTGAGGGTTGCCTTTTTCCATTCCCGTTGTTTTTAACCAAAAAAGAAAGAAAGCAAAAGAAGCAGAACACTAATGTGCGTGAAATATTCCTCTTGAAACTGTCGTTTTGAAATATGGACGTCTTTTGAACTTTTTGGTCGATATATGACCCCAGGATTTGTTTTGAGGGCAGGTGTCATTTACAGGCCTGCAATGATTTGGAATATCCACTGACCATTAGCACTGGGATTAAAGCTGCTGTTGTGTGAAACGGCCACAAGGTGGCAGCAGTTCTCGCTTAGCAAATCTGCTTACTAGGGCAACAGAGCCTCAATGGAAGCCTTGTTCTAGATTGGAATTTAGAATGGAATGTGCCAGGAGAAAGCCTCTCAAGTTTGGCTCACTACTTCTTGTTCGTGTTTTAATTTAATTTTTTATTACCGCAAGTTTGATTACATCGTTTGGCTTGTTGTAGGTGTGCAAGATGTGGTTCTTTTACACATATACATATGTCTGTTCTTCCTGGGACCCTTTTCCCATGTACGTTATGACAGAATGTTGAGTAGTCTTCTCTTGGCATTCCGAGGATCTTTGGTGATTATATATTTCACCTGTGTTTGTATATGTCTCTTAACCCCAATATCGTAATGAATCCAATCCTCACACCTTTCCATTGGTGAACCATTAGTTTGTTTAATGAATCTGTTATTGCCCTTCTCCGTGGAAATATCTGCCCTGGTATCCGTTTTTAGGTAACACCTATAAGTGATATCCTACGATATGTGTCTTTCACTTTCTGACTTACTACAAGTCACGTGATTACCTGTAGACTCATCTACGGGGCTGCAAATGGCATTGTGTCCTTTTTTAACTTGGCTAATATTCTGTCTTAGCGAGGTCCATTTTCTGCAATGTGATTCCCTGAGGGCTGAGGATTAGCTGACCTGGGCAGCCTGACCCTGCCGGCAAGCCCTCCCCAGGTGTGCCTGGGTTGAGGTCGATAGAAACAGCACTCCAGGCAGCAATAGCCCCTGCAGCTGTGCCTGACTCCATATTCTCTGCCCCGTCAGCAGTCTCGGGGCTGTGCTGGTGGGAGGGTGTGAGGGTCCACGGCTTTGTTGGTGGCCCGGTGTGAGTGGGGCTCTGCTGGACTTTCTGCAGGACTTGCCAGGCTGCCACTTGTAAAGAAGAGTATGTGTCACCCATAACTTCCGCTGGAATTTCTCTCCGGGCTGAGGTGAGGAAGGAAAAAAAGGAGTGGGGGCCGGGACAGGAGGGGTATCTCAGGCAGGGAAATGGAAAGCTTCCAGAAGAGCTCCCGGGGCCAGGACCATCCTGGCTGGCCTGCAGGCACCAAGTTGGCCTGCGTGCTGTTGCTGGTGTGGATCCACGACCCTTCCTCTAGGCTTTCAAGCCCTTGTACATATTCAGGTGTTTTACCTGGGAAGGGTGGGAACAGTTCAGCAACAGCTGGCCTGGGGCTCTGCTCACGTTTACTCACAGAGGCCTCGGCACGGTCCCCCAGCTTTGCAATGAGGACGCTCCTTGCGTGGGGGGGCCGGGCTGCTGGCTGTTTGGGAGATGATTCCCCACCTCTGACCAATTTCAGAATTGTTTACCGCTGGAGCAAGTGCCCTGATAGTGTTTTCCTCTGTATAACTGCTGGGTTCAGGTTTTTTTTTTTCTTTTTTCGTTCAAGTTAGAATTTATTCATCTTTTATGTATTTATTGATATAAGCATGGAAATAATTCATTCATATAAATACATCTGTGTGAAGGGAAGAACTTTTTTCTGTTTTATTTTTAAATTTTATTTCTAAAAATTTTGAAGTTTAATTATATATATTTTTCTATACAGCAGGTTATTATTGATTATTTATTTTATTCATATACATATATACAGGTCAATACCTATCTCCCAACTCATCTGACCACAACACCCCATGGCTTCCCCGACTTGGTGTCCATACGTTTGTTCTCTACCTCTGTTTCTCTATTTCTGCCCTGCAAACCTGTTCATCTGTACCATATATCTAGGTTCCACATACATGCATTAATACAGAATATTTGTTTGGCTCTTTCTGACTTACTTCATTCTGTATGACAGTCTCTAGATCCACCGACTTCTCTACAAACAACCCAGTTTCATTCCTTTTCATGGCTGAGTCATATCCCATTTTATATATGTACCACATCTTTATCCATTCGTCTGTCTGTGGGCATTTAGGTTGCTTCCATTACCTGGCTATTGTAAATGGTGCTGCAATGAACATTGTTGTGAATGTGTGTTTTTGATTTATGGTTGTCTCTGGGTATATGCCCAGAAGTGGGATTGCTGGATCCTATGGTAATTCTATTTCTAGTTTCTTTAAGGAAACTCCATACTCTTCTCCATAGTGACTGTAACAATTTACCTTCCCAACAATAGTGGAAGAGGGTTCCTTTTGTCCACACCCTCCCCAGAATTTGTTGTTTGTAGATTTTCTGATGATGCCGATTCTAACAGGTGTGAGGTGATACCTCATTGTCGTTTTGATTTGCATTTCTCTAATAATTAGTGGTGTTGAGCAGCTTTTCATGTGTGTCTTGGCCGTCTCTGTGACTTCTTTGAAGAAACGTCTATTTAGATCTTCTGCCCATATTTGTATTAGGGTTGTTTGTTTTATTAATATTAAGCTGCGTGAGCTGTTTATGTATATTGGAGATTAAACCTTTGTCCATTGATTCGTTTGCGAACGTTTTCGCCCATTCTGAGGGTTGCCTTTTTCCATTCCCGTTGTTTTTAACCAAAAAAGAAAGAAAGCAAAAGAAGCAGAACACTAATGTGCATGAAATATTCCTCTTGAAACTGTCGTTTTGAAATATGGACGTCTTTTGAACTTTTTGGTCGATATATGACCCCAGGATTTGTTTTCAGGGCAGGTGTCATTTACAGGCCTGCAATGATTTGGAATATCCACTGACCATTAGCGCTGGGATTAAAGCTGCTGTTGTGTGAAGCGGCCACTAGGTGGCAGCAGTTCTCCCTTAGCAAATCTGCTTACTAGGGCAACAGAGCCTCAATGGAAGCCGTGTTCTAGATTGGAATTTAGAATGGAATGTGCCAGGAGAAAGCTCCTCAAGTTTGTCTCACTACTTCTTGTTCGTGTTTTTAATTTAATTTTTAATTTTTTATTACAGCAAGTTTGATTACATCGTTTGGCTTGTTGTAGGTGTGCAAGATGTGGTTCTTTTACACATATACATATGTCTGTTCTTCCTGGGACCCTTTTCCCATGTACGTTATGACAGAATGTTGAGTAGTCTTCTCTTGGCATTCCGTAGGTCTTTGGTGATTATATATTTCACCTGTGTTTGTATATGTCTCTTAACACCAATATCGTAATGAATCCAATCCTCACACCTTTCCATTGGTGAACCATAAGTTTGTTTAATGAATCTGTGATTGCCCTTTTCCGTGGAAATATCTGCCCTGGTATCCGTTTTTAGGTAACACCTATAAGTGATATCCTACGATATGTGTCTTTCACTTTCTGACTTACTACAAGTCACGTGATTACCTGTAGACTCATCTACGGGGCTGCAAATGGCATTGTGTCCTTTTTTTCCTTGCCTAATATTCTGTCTTAGCGAGGTCCATTTTCTGCAATGTGATTCCCTGAGGGCTGAGGATTAGCTGACCTGGGCAGCCTGACCCTGCCGGCAAGCCCTCCCCAGGAGTGCCTGGGTTGAGGTCAATAGAAACAGCACTCCAGGCAGCAATAGCCCCTGCAGCTGTGCCTGACTCCATATTCTCTGCCCCGTCAGCAGTCTCGGGGCTGTGCTGGTGGGAGGGTGTGAGGGTCCATGGCTTTGTTGGTGGCCCGGTGTGAGTGGGGCTCTGCTGGACTTTCTGCAGGAGTTGCCAGGCTGCCACTTGTAAAGAAGAGGATGTGTCACCCATAACTTCCGCTGGAATTTCTCTCCGGGCTGAGGTGAGGAAGGAAAAAAAGGAGTGGCAGCCAGGACAGGAGGGGTATCTCAGGCAGGGAAATGGAAAGCTTCCAGAAGAGCGCCCGGGGCCAGGACCATCCTGGCTGGCCTTCAGGCACCAAGTTGGCCTGCTTGCTGTCGCTGGTGTGGATCCACGACCCTTCCTCTAGGCTTTCAAGCCCTTGTACATATTCAGGTGTTTTACCTGGGAAGGGTGGGAACAGTTCAGCAACAGCTGGCCTGGGGCTCTGCTCACGTTTACTCACAGAGGCCTCGGCACGGTCCCCCAGCTTTGCAATGAGGATGCTCCTTGAGTGGGGGGGCCGGGCTGCTGGCTGTATGGGAGATGAATCCCCACCTCTGACCAATTTCAGAATTGTTTACCGCTGGAGCAAGTGCCCTCATAGGGTTTTCCTCTGTATAACTGCTGGGTTCAGGTTTTTTTTTTCTTTTTGGGTTGAAGTTAGAATTTATTCATCTTTTATATATTTATTGATATAAGCATGGAAATAATTCATTCATAGAAATACATCTGTGTGAAGGGAAGAACTTTTTTCTGTTTTATTTTTAAATTTTATTTCTAAAAATTTTGAAGTTTAATTATATTTATTTTTCTATACAGCAGGTTATTATTGATTATTTATTTTATTCATATACATATATACAGGTCAATACCTATCTCCCAACTCATCTGACCACAACACCCCATGGCTTCCCCGACTTGGTGTCCATACGTTTGTTCTCTACCTCTGTTTCTCTATTTCTGCCCTGCAAACCTGTTCATCTGTACCATATATCTAGGTTCCACATACATGCATTAATACAGAATATTTGTTTGGCTCTTTCTGACTTACTTCATTCTGTATGACAGTCTCTAGATCCACCGACTTCTCTACAAACAACCCAGTTTCATTCCTTTTCATGGCTGAGTCATATCCCATTTTATATATGTACCACATCTTTATCCATTCGTCTGTCTGTGGGCATTTAGGTTGCTTCCATTACCTGGCTATTGTAAATAGTGCTGCAATGAACATTGTGGTGAATGTGTGTTTTTGATTTATGGTTGTCTCTGGGTATATGCCCAGAAGTGGGATTGCTGGATCCTATGGTAATTCTATTTCTAGTTTCTTTAAGGAAACTCCATACTCTTCTCCATAGTGACTGTAACAATTTACCTTCCCACCAATAGTGGAAGAGGGTTCCTTTTGTCCACACCCTCCCCAGAATTTGTTGTTTGTAGATTTTCTGATGATGCCGATTCTAACAGGTGTGAGGTGATACCTCATTGTCGTTTTGATTTGCATTTCTCTAATAATTAGTGGTGTTGAGCAGCTTTTCATGTGCGTCTTGGCCATCTCTGTGACTTCTTTGAAGAAACGTCTATTTACATCTTCTGCCCATTTTTGTATTAGGGTTGTTTGTTTTATTAATATTAAGCTGCGTGAGCTGTTTATATATATTAGAGATTAAACCTTTGTCCATTGATTCATTTGTGAACGTTTTCGCCCATTCTGAGGGTTGCCTTTTTCCATTCCCGTTGTTTTTAACCAAAAAAGAAAGAAAGCAAAAGAAGCAGAACACTAATGTGCGTGAAATATTCCTCTTGAAACTGTCGTTTTGAAATATGGACGTCTTTTGAACTTTTTGGTCGATATATGACCCCAGGATTTGTTTTCAGGGCAGGTGTCATTTACAGGCCTGCAATGATTTGGAATATCCACTGACCATTAGCGCTGGGATTAAAGCTGCTGTTGTGTGAAGCGGCCACAAGGTGGCAGCAGTTCTCCCTTAGCAAATCTGCTTACTAGGGCAACAGAACCTCAATGGAAGCCATGTTCTAGATTGGAATTTAGAATGGAATGTGCCAGGAGAAAGCCCCTCAAGTTTGTCTCACTACTTCTTGTTCGTGTTTTTAATTTAATTTTTAATTTTTTATTACAGCAAGTTTGATTACATCGTTTGGCATGTTGTAGGTGTGCAAGATGTGGTTCTTTTACACATATACATATGTCTGTTCTTCCTGGGACCCTTTTCCCATGTACGTTATGACAGAATGTTGAGTAGTCTTCTCTTGGCATTCCGTAGGTCTTTGGTGATTATATATTTCACCTGTGTTTGTATATGTCTCTTAACACCAATATCGTAATGAATCCAATCCTCACACCTTTCCATTGGTGAACCATAAGTTTGTTTAATGAATCTGTGATTGCCCTTCTCCGTGGAAATATCTGCCCTGGTATCCGTTTTTAGGTAACACCTATAAGTGATATCCTACGATATGTGTCTTTCACTTTCTGACTTACTACAAGTCACGTGATTATCTGTAGACTCATCTACGGGGCTGCAAATGGCATTGTGTCCTTTTTTTCCTTGGCTAATATTCTGTCTTAGCGAGGTCCATTTTCTGCAATGTGATTCCCTGAGGGCTGAGGATTAGCTGACCTGGGCAGCCTGACCCTGCCGGCAAGCCCTCCCCAGGTGTGCCTGGGTTGAGGTCAATAGAAACAGCACTCCAGGCAGCAATAGCCCCTGCAGCTGTGCCTGACTCCATATTCTCTGCCCCGTCAGCAGTCTCGGGGCTGTGCTGGTGGGAGGGTGTGAGGGTCCACGGCTTTGTTGGTGGCCCGGTATGAGTGGGGCTCTGCTGGACTTTCTGCAGGAGTTGCCAGGCTGCCACTTGTAAAGAAGAGGATGTGTCACCCATAACTTCCGCTGGAATTTCTCTCCGGGCTGAGGTGAGGAAGGAAAAAAAGGAGTGGCGGCCGGGACAGGAGGGGTATCTCAGGCAGGGAAATGGAAAGCTTCCAGAAGAGCGCCCGGGGCCAGGACCATCCTGGCTGGCCTTCAGGCACCAAGTTGGCCTGCGTGCTGTCGCTGGTGGGGATCCACGACCCTTCCTCTAGGCCTTCAAGCCCTTGTACATATTCAGGTGTTTTACCTGGGAAGGGTGGGAACAGTTCAGCAACAGCTGGCCTGGGGCTCTGCTCACGTTTACTCACAGAGGCCTCGGCACGGTCCCCCAGCTTTGCAATGAGGATGCTCCTTGAGTGGGGGGGCCGGGCTGCTGGCTGTATGGGAGATGAATCCCCACCTCTGACCAATTTCAGAATTGTTTACCGCTGGAGCAAGTGCCCTCATAGGGTTTTCCTCTGTATAACTGCTGGGTTCAGGTTTTTTTTTTTCTTTTTGGGTTGAAGTTAGAATTTATTCATCTTTTATATATTTATTGATATAAGCATGGAAATAATTCATTCATAGAAATACATCTGTGTGAAGGGAAGAACTTTTTTCTGTTTTATTTTTAAATTTTATTTCTAAAAATTTTGAAGTTTAATTATATTTATTTTTCTATACAGCAGGTTATTATTGATTATTTATTTTATTCATATACATATATACAGGTCAATACCTATCTCCCAACTCATCTGACCACAACACCCCATGGCTTCCCCGACTTGGTGTCCATACGTTTGTTCTCTACCTCTGTTTCTCTATTTCTGCCCTGCAAACCTGTTCATCTGTACCATATATCTAGGTTCCACATACATGCATTAATACAGAATATTTGTTTTGCTCTTTCTGACTTACTTCATTCTGTATGACAGTCTCTAGATCCACCGACTTCTCTACAAACAAACCAGTTTCATTCCTTTTCATGGCTGAGTCATATCCCATTTTATATATGTACCACATCTTTATCCATTCGTCTGTATGTGGGCATTTAGGTTGCTTCCATTACCTGGCTATTGTAAATAGTGCTGCAATGAACATTGTGGTGAATGTGTGTTTTTGATTTATGGTTGTCTCTGGGTATATGCCCAGAAGTGGGATTGCTGGATCCTATGTTAATTCTATTACTAGATTCTTTAAGGAAACTCCATACTGTTCTCCATAGTGACTCTAACAATTTACCTTCCACCAATTGTGGAAGAGGGTTCCTTTTGTCCACACCCTCCCCAGAATTTGTGGTTTGTAGATTTTCTGATGATGCCGATTCTAACAGGTGTGAGGTGATACCTCATTGTCGTTTTGATTTGCATTTCTCTAATAATTAGTGGTGTTGAGCAGCTTTTCATGTGCGTCTTGGCCGTCTCTGTGACTTCTTTGAAGAAACGTCTATTTAGATCTTCTGCCCATATTTGTATTGGTTTGTTTGTTTTATTAATATTAAGCTGCGTGAGCTGTTTATATATATTGGAGATTAAACCTTTGTCCATTGATTCGTTTGCGAAAGTTTTCGCCCATTCTGAGGGTTGCCTTTTTCCATTCCCGTTTTTTTTAACCAAAAAAGAAAGAAAGCAAAAGAAGCAGAACACTAATGTGCGTGAAATATGCCTCTTGAAACTGTCGTTTGGAAATATGGACGTCTTTTGAACTTTTTGGTCGATATATGACCCCAGGATTTGTTTTCAGGGCAGGTGTCATTTACAGGCCTGCAATGATTTGGAATATCCACTGACCATTAGCGCTGGGATTAAAGCTACTGTTGTGTGAAACGGCCACAAGGTGGCAGCAGTTCTCCCTTAGCAAATCTGCTTACTAGGGCAACAGAGCCTCAATGGAAGCCGTGTTCTAGATTGGAATTTAGAATGGAATGTGCCAGGAGAAAGCCCCTCAAGTTTGTCTCACTACTTCTTGTTCGTGTTTTTAATTTAATTTTTAATTTTTTATTACAGCAAGATTGATTACATAATTTGGCTTGTTGTAGGTGTGCAAGATGTGGTTCTTTTACACATATACATATGTCTGTTCTTCCTGGGACCCTTTTCCCATGTACGTTATGACAGAATGTTGAGTAGTCTTCTCTTGGCATTCCGTAGATCTTTGGTGATTATATATTTCACCTGTGTTTGTATATGTCTCTTAACCCCAATATCGTAATGAATCCAATCCTCACACCTTTCCATTGGTGAACCATAAGTTTGTTTAATGAATCTGTGATTGCCCTTCTCCGTGGAAATATCTGCCCTGGTATCCGTTTTTAGGTAACACCTATAAGTGATATCCTACGATATGTGTCTTTCACTTTCTGACTTACTACAAGTCCCGTGCTTACCTGTAGACTCATCTACGGGGCTGCAAATGGCATTGTGTCCTTTTTTCCTTGGCTAATATTCTGTCTTAGCGAGGTCCATTTTCTGCAATGTGATTCCCTGAGGGCTGAGGATTAGCTGATCTGGGCAGCCTGACCCTGCCGGCAAGCCCTCCCCAGGTGTGCCTGGGTTGAGGTCAATAGAAACAGCACTCCAGGCAGCAATAGCCCCTGCAGCTGTGCCTGACTCCATATTCTCTGCCCCGTCAGCAGTCTCGGGGCTGTGCTGGTGGGAGGGTGTGAGGGTCCATGGCTTTGTTGGTGGCCCGGTGTGAGTGGGGCTCTGCTGGACTTTCTGCAGGAGTTGCCAGGCTGCCACTTGTAAAGAAGAGGATGTGTCACCCATAACTTCTGCTGGAATTTCTCTCCGGGCTTAGGTGAGGAAGGAAAAAAAGGAGTGGGGGCCGGGACAGGAGGGGTATCTCAGGCAGGGAAATGGAAAGCTTCCAGAAGAGCGCCCGGGGCCAGGACCATCCTGGCTGGCCTTCAGGCACCAAGTTGGCCTGCGTGCTGTCGCTGGTGTGGATCCACGACCCTTCCTCTAGGCTTTCAAGCCCTTGTACATATTCAGGTGTTTTACCTGGGAAGGGTGGGAACAGTTCAGCAACAGCTGGCCTGGGGCTCAGCTCACGTTTACTCCCAGAGGCCTCGGCACGGTCCCCCAGCTTTGCAATGAGGATGCTCCTTGAGTGGGGGGGCCGGGCTGCTGGCTGTATGGGAGATGATTCCCCACCTCTGACCAATTTCAGAATTGTTTACCGCTGGAGCAAGTGCCCTCATAGGGTTTTCCTCTGTATAACTGCTGGGTTCAGGTTTTTTTTTCTTTTTGGGTTCAAGTTAGAATTTATTCATCTTTTATGTATTTATTGATATAAGCATGGAAATAATTCATTCATATAAATACATCTGTGTGAAGGGAAGAACTTTTTTCTGTTTTATTTTTAAATTTTATTTCTAAAAATTTTGAAGTTTAATTATATTTATTTTTCTATACAGCAGGTTATTATTGATTATTTATTTTATTCATATACATATATACAGGTCAATACCTATCTCCCAACTCATCTGACCACAACACCCCATGGCTTCCCCGACTTGGTGTCCATACGTTTGTTCTCTACCTCTGTTTCTCTATTTCTGCCCTGCAAACCTGTTCATCTGTACCATATATCTAGGTTCCACATACATGCATTAATACAGAATATTTGTTTGGCTCTTTCTGACTTACTTCATTCTGTATGACAGTCTCTAGATCCACCGACTTCTCTACAAACAACCCAGTTTCATTCCTTTTCATGGCTGAGTCATATCCCATTTTATATATGTACCACATCTTTATCCATTCGTCTGTCTGTGGGCATTTAGGTTGCTTCCATTACCTGGCTATTGTAAATAGTGCTGCAATGAACATTGTGGTGAATATGTGTTTTTGATTTATGGTTGTCTCTGGGTATATGCCCAGAAGTGGGATTGCTGGATCCTATGGTAATTCTATTTCTAGTTTCTTTAAGGAAACTCCATACTCTTCTCCATAGTGACTGTAACAATTTACCTTCCCACCAATAGTGGAAGAGGGTTCCTTTTGTCCACACCCTCCCCAGAATTTGTTGTTTGTAGATTTTCTGATGATGCCGATTCTAACAGGTGTGAGGTGATACCTCATTGTCGTTTTGATTTGCATTTCTCTAATAATTAGTGGTGTTGAGCAGCTTTTCATGTGCGTCTTGGCCGTCTCTGTGACTTCTTTGAAGAAACGTCTATTTAGATCTTCTGCCCATATTTGTATTAGGGTTGTTTGTTTTATTAATATTAAGCTGCGTGAGCTGTTTATATATATTGGAGATTAAACCTTTGTCCATTGATTCATTTGTGAACGTTTTCGCCCATTCTGAGGGTTGCCTTTTTCCATTCCCGTTGTTTTTAACCAAAAAAGAAAGAAAGCAAAAGAAGCAGAACACTAATGTGCGTGAAATATTCCTCTTGAAACTGTCATTTTGAAATATGGACGTCTTTTGAACTTTTTGGTCGATATATGACCCCAGGATTTGTTTTCAGGGCAGGTGTCATTTACAGGCCTGAAATGATTTGGAATATCCACTGACCATTAGCGCTGGGATTAAAGCTGCTCTTGTGTGAAGCGGCCACAAGGTGGCAGCAGTTCTCCCTTAGCAAATCTGCTTACTAGGGCAACAGAGCCTCAATGGAAGCCGTGTTCTAGATTGGAATTTAGAATGGAATGTGCCAGGAGAAAGCCCCTCAAGTTTGTCTCACTACTTCTTGTTCGTGTTTTTAAGTTAATTTTTAATTTTTTATTACAGCAAGTTTGATTACATCGTTTGGCTTGTTGTAGGTGTGCAAGATGTGGTTCTTTTACACATATACATATGTCTGTTCTTCCTGGGACCCTTTTCCCATGTACGTTATGACAGAATGTTGAGTAGTCTTCTCTTGGCATTCCGTAGGTCTTTGGTGATTATATATTTCACCTGTGTTTGTATATGTCTCTTAACACCAATATCGTAATGAATCCAATCCTCACACCTTTCCATTGGTGAACCATAAGTTTGTTTAATGAATCTGTGATTGCCCTTCTCCGTGGAAATATCTGCCCTGGTATCCGTTTTTAGGTAACACCTATATGTGATATCCTACGATATGTGTCTTTCACTTTCTGACTTACTACAAGTCACGTGATTACCTGTAGACTCATCTACGGGGCTGCAAATGGCATTGTGTCCTTTTTTCCTTGGCTAATATTCTGTCTTAGCGAGGTCCATTTTCTGCAATGTGATTCCCTGAGGGCTGAGGATTAGCTGACCTGGGCAGCCTGACCCTGCCGGCAAGCCCTCCCCAGGTGTGCCTGGGTTGAGGTCAATAGAAACAGCACTCCAGGCAGCAATAGCCCCTGCAGCTGTGCCTGACTCCATATTCTCTGCCCCGTCAGCAGTCTCGGGGCTGTGCTGGTGGGAGGGTGTGAGGGTCCATGGCTTTGTTGGTGGCCCGGTGTGAGTGGGGCTCTGCTGGACTTTCTGCAGGAGTTGCCAGGCTGCCACTTGTAAAGAAGAGGATGTGTCACCCATAACTTCTGCTGGAATTTCTCTCCGGGCTTAGGTGAGGAAGGAAAAAAAGGAGTGGGGGCCGGGACAGGAGGGGTATCTCAGGCAGGGAAATGGAAAGCTTCCAGAAGAGCGCCCGGGGCCAGGACCATCCTGGCTGGCCTTCAGGCACCAAGTTGGCCTGCGTGCTGTCGCTGGTGTGGCTCCACGACCCTTCCTCTAGGCTTTCAAGCCCTTGTACATATTCAGGTGTTTTACCTGGGAAGGGTGGGAACAGTTCAGCAACAGCTGGCCTGGGGCTCAGCTCACGTTTACTCCCAGAGGCCTCGGCACGGTCCCCCAGCTTTGCAATGAGGATGCTCCTTGAGTGGGGGGGCCGGGCTGCTGGCTGTATGGGAGATGATTCCCCACCTCTGACCAATTTCAGAATTGTTTACCGCTGGAGCAAGTGCCCTCATAGGGTTTTCCTCTGTATAACTGCTGGGTTCAGGTTTTTTTTTCTTTTTGGGTTCAAGTTAGAATTTATTCATCTTTTATGTATTTATTGATATAAGCATGGAAATAATTCATTCATATAAATACATCTGTGTGAAGGGAAGAACTTTTTTCTGTTTTATTTTTAAATTTTATTTCTAAAAATTTTGAAGTTTAATTATATTTATTTTTCTATACAGCAGGTTATTATTGATTATTTATTTTATTCATATACATATATACAGGTCAATACCTATCTCCCAACTCATCTGACCACAACACCCCATGGCTTCCCCGACTTGGTGTCCATACGTTTGTTCTCTACCTCTGTTTCTCTATTTCTGCCCTGCAAACCTGTTCATCTGTACCATATATCTAGGTTCCACATACATGCATTAATACAGAATATTTGTTTGGCTCTTTCTGACTTACTTCATTCTGTATGACAGTCTCTAGATCCACCGACTTCTCTACAAACAACCCAGTTTCATTCCTTTTCATGGCTGAGTCATATCCCATTTTATATATGTACCACATCTTTATCCATTCGTCTGTCTGTGGGCATTTAGGTTGCTTCCATTACCTGGCTATTGTAAATAGTGCTGCAATGAACATTGTGGTGAATGTGTGTTTTTGATTTATGGTTGTCTCTGGGTATATGCCCAGAAGTGGGATTGCTGGATCCTATGGTAATTCTATTTCTAGTTTCTTTAAGGAAACTCCATACTCTTCTCCATAGTGACTGTATCAATTTACCTTCCCACCAAGAGTGGAAGAGGGTTCCTTTTGTCCACACCCTCCCCAGAATTTGTTGTTTGTAGATTTTCTGATGATGCCGATTCTAACAGGTGTGAGGTGATACCTCATTGTCGTTTTGATTTGCATTTCTCTAATAATTAGTGGTGTTGAGCAGCTTTTCATGTGCGTCTTGGCCGTCTCTGTGACTTCTTTGAAGAAACGTCTATTTAGATCTTCTGCCCATATTTGTATTGGTTTGTTTGTTTTATTAATATTAAGCTGCGTGAGCTGTTTATATATATTGGAGATTAAACCTTTGTCCATTGATTCGTTTGCGAACGTTTTCGCCCATTCTGAGGGTTGCCTTTTTCCATTCCCGTTTTTTTTAACCAAAAAAGAAAGAAAGCAAAAGAAGCAGAACACTAATGTGCGTGAAATATGCCTCTTGAAACTGTCGTTTGGAAATATGGACGTCTTTTGAACTTTTTGGTCGATATATGACCCCAGGATTTGTTTTCAGGGCAGGTGTCATTTACAGGCCTGCAATGATTTGGAATATCCTCTGACCATTAGCGCTGGGATTAAAGCTGCTGTTGTGTGAAACGGCCACAAGGTGGCAGCAGTTCTCCCTTAGCAAATCTGCTTACTAGGGCAACAGAGCCTCAATGGAAGCCGTGTTCTAGATTGGAATTTAGAATGGAATGTGCCAGGAGAAAGCCCCTCAAGTTTGTCTCACTACTTCTTGTTCGTGTTTTTAATTTAATTTTTAATTTTTTATTACAGCAAGTTTGATTACATCATTTGGCTTGTTGTAGGTGTGCAAGATGTGGTTCTTTTACACATATACATATGTCTGTTCTTCCTGGGACCCTTTTCCCATGTACGTTATGACAGAATGTTGAGTAGTCTTCTCTTGGCATTCCGTAGGTCTTTGGTGATTATATATTTCACCTGTGTTTGTATATGTCTCTTAACACCAATATCGTAATGAATCCAATCCTCACACCTTTCCATTGGTGAACCATAAGTTTGTTTAATGAATCTGTGATTGCCCTTCTCCGTGGAAATATCTGCCCTGGTATCCGTTTTTAGGTAACACCTATAAGTGATATCCTACGATATGTGTCTTTCACTTTCTGACTTACTACAAGTCACGTGATTACCTGTAGACTCATCTACGGAGCTGCAAATGGCATTGTGTCCTTTTTTCCTTGGCTAATATTCTGTCTTAGCGAGGTCCATTTTCTGCAATGTGATTCCCTGAGGGCTGAGGATTAGCTGACCTGGGCAGCCTGACCCTGCCGGCAAGCCCTCCCCAGGTGTGCCTGGGTTGAGGTCAATAGAAACAGCACTCCAGGCAGCAATAGCCCCTGCAGCTGTGCCTGACTCCATATTCTCTGCCCCGTCAGCAGTCTCGGGGCTGTGCTGGTGGGAGGGTGTGAGGGTCCATGGCTTTGTTGGTGGCCCGGTGTGACTGGGGCTCTGCTGGACTTTCTGCAGGAGTTGCCAGGCTGCCACTTGTAAAGAAGAGGATGTGTCACCCATAACTTCTGCTGGAATTTCTCTCCGGGCTTAGGTGAGGAAGGAAAAAAAGGAGTGGGGGCCGGGACAGGAGGGGTATCTCAGGCAGGGAAATGGAAAGCTTCCAGAAGAGCGCCCGGGGCCAGGACCATCCTGGCTGGCCTTCAGGCACCAAGTTGGCCTGCGTGCTGTCGCTGGTGTGGATCCACGACCCTTCCTCTAGGCTTTCAAGCCCTTGTACATATTCAGGTGTTTTACCTGGGAAGGGTGGGAACAGTTCAGCAACAGCTGGCCTGGGGCTCAGCTCACGTTTACTCCCAGAGGCCTCGGCACGGTCCCCCAGCTTTGCAATGAGGATGCTCCTTGAGTGGGGGGGCCGGGCTGCTGGCTGTATGGGAGATGATTCCCCACCTCTGACCAATTTCAGAATTGTTTACCGCTGGAGCAAGTGCCCTCATAGGGTTTTCCTCTGTATAACTGCTGGGTTCAGGTTTTTTTTTCTTTTTGGGTTCAAGTTAGAATTTATTCATCTTTTATGTATTTATTGATATAAGCATGGAAATAATTCATTCATATAAATACATCTGTGTGAAGGGAAGAACTTTTTTCTGTTTTATTTTTAAATTTTATTTCTAAAAATTTTGAAGTTTAATTATATTTATTTTTCTATACAGCAGGTTATTATTGATTATTTATTTTATTCATATACATATATACAGGTCAATACCTATCTCCCAACTCATCTGACCACAACACCCCATGGCTTCCCCGACTTGGTGTCCATACGTTTGTTCTCTACCTCTGTTTCTCTATTTCTGCCCTGCAAACCTGTTCATCTGTACCATATATCTAGGTTCCACATACATGCATTAATACAGAATATTTGTTTGGCTCTTTCTGACTTACTTCATTCTGTATGACAGTCTCTAGATCCACCGACTTCTCTACAAACAACCCAGTTTCATTCCTTTTCATGGCTGAGTCATATCCCATTTTATATATGTACCACATCTTTATCCATTCGTCTGTCTGTGGGCATTTAGGTTGCTTCCATTACCTGGCTATTGTAAATAGTGCTGCAATGAACATTGTGGTGAATATGTGTTTTTGATTTATGGTTGTCTCTGGGTATATGCCCAGAAGTGGGATTGCTGGATCCTATGGTAATTCTATTTCTAGTTTCTTTAAGGAAACTCCATACTCTTCTCCATAGTGACTGTAACAATTTACCTTCCCACCAATAGTGGAAGAGGGTTCCTTTTGTCCACACCCTCCCCAGAATTTGTTGTTTGTAGATTTTCTGATGATGCCGATTCTAACAGGTGTGAGGTGATACCTCATTGTCGTTTTGATTTGCATTTCTCTAATAATTAGTGGTGTTGAGCAGCTTTTCATGTGCGTCTTGGCCGTCTCTGTGACTTCTTTGAAGAAACGTCTATTTAGATCTTCTGCCCATATTTGTATTAGGGTTGTTTGTTTTATTAATATTAAGCTGCGTGAGCTGTTTATATATATTGGAGATTAAACCTTTGTCCATTGATTCATTTGTGAACGTTTTCGCCCATTCTGAGGGTTGCCTTTTTCCATTCCCGTTGTTTTTAACCAAAAAAGAAAGAAAGCAAAAGAAGCAGAACACTAATGTGCGTGAAATATTCCTCTTGAAACTGTCATTTTGAAATATGGACGTCTTTTGAACTTTTTGGTCGATATATGACCCCAGGATTTGTTTTCAGGGCAGGTGTCATTTACAGGCCTGAAATGATTTGGAATATCCACTGACCATTAGCGCTGGGATTAAAGCTGCTCTTGTGTGAAGCGGCCACAAGGTGGCAGCAGTTCTCCCTTAGCAAATCTGCTTACTAGGGCAACAGAGCCTCAATGGAAGCCGTGTTCTAGATTGGAATTTAGAATGGAATGTGCCAGGAGAAAGCCCCTCAAGTTTGTCTCACTACTTCTTGTTCGTGTTTTTAAGTTAATTTTTAATTTTTTATTACAGCAAGTTTGATTACATCGTTTGGCTTGTTGTAGGTGTGCAAGATGTGGTTCTTTTACACATATACATATGTCTGTTCTTCCTGGGACCCTTTTCCCATGTACGTTATGACAGAATGTTGAGTAGTCTTCTCTTGGCATTCCGTAGGTCTTTGGTGATTATATATTTCACCTGTGTTTGTATATGTCTCTTAACACCAATATCGTAATGAATCCAATCCTCACACCTTTCCATTGGTGAACCATAAGTTTGTTTAATGAATCTGTGATTGCCCTTCTCCGTGGAAATATCTGCCCTGGTATCCGTTTTTAGGTAACACCTATATGTGATATCCTACGATATGTGTCTTTCACTTTCTGACTTACTACAAGTCACGTGATTACCTGTAGACTCATCTACGGGGCTGCAAATGGCATTGTGTCCTTTTTTCCTTGGCTAATATTCTGTCTTAGCGAGGTCCATTTTCTGCAATGTGATTCCCTGAGGGCTGAGGATTAGCTGACCTGGGCAGCCTGACCCTGCCGGCAAGCCCTCCCCAGGTGTGCCTGGGTTGAGGTCAATAGAAACAGCACTCCAGGCAGCAATAGCCCCTGCAGCTGTGCCTGACTCCATATTCTCTGCCCCGTCAGCAGTCTCGGGGCTGTGCTGGTGGGAGGGTGTGAGGGTCCATGGCTTTGTTGGTGGCCCGGTGTGAGTGGGGCTCTGCTGGACTTTCTGCAGGAGTTGCCAGGCTGCCACTTGTAAAGAAGAGGATGTGTCACCCATAACTTCTGCTGGAATTTCTCTCCGGGCTTAGGTGAGGAAGGAAAAAAAGGAGTGGGGGCCGGGACAGGAGGGGTATCTCAGGCAGGGAAATGGAAAGCTTCCAGAAGAGCGCCCGGGGCCAGGACCATCCTGGCTGGCCTTCAGGCACCAAGTTGGCCTGCGTGCTGTCGCTGGTGTGGCTCCACGACCCTTCCTCTAGGCTTTCAAGCCCTTGTACATATTCAGGTGTTTTACCTGGGAAGGGTGGGAACAGTTCAGCAACAGCTGGCCTGGGGCTCAGCTCACGTTTACTCCCAGAGGCCTCGGCACGGTCCCCCAGCTTTGCAATGAGGATGCTCCTTGAGTGGGGGGGCCGGGCTGCTGGCTGTATGGGAGATGATTCCCCACCTCTGACCAATTTCAGAATTGTTTACCGCTGGAGCAAGTGCCCTCATAGGGTTTTCCTCTGTATAACTGCTGGGTTCAGGTTTTTTTTTCTTTTTGGGTTCAAGTTAGAATTTATTCATCTTTTATGTATTTATTGATATAAGCATGGAAATAATTCATTCATATAAATACATCTGTGTGAAGGGAAGAACTTTTTTCTGTTTTATTTTTAAATTTTATTTCTAAAAATTTTGAAGTTTAATTATATTTATTTTTCTATACAGCAGGTTATTATTGATTATTTATTTTATTCATATACATATATACAGGTCAATACCTATCTCCCAACTCATCTGACCACAACACCCCATGGCTTCCCCGACTTGGTGTCCATACGTTTGTTCTCTACCTCTGTTTCTCTATTTCTGCCCTGCAAACCTGTTCATCTGTACCATATATCTAGGTTCCACATACATGCATTAATACAGAATATTTGTTTGGCTCTTTCTGACTTACTTCATTCTGTATGACAGTCTCTAGATCCACCGACTTCTCTACAAACAACCCAGTTTCATTCCTTTTCATGGCTGAGTCATATCCCATTTTATATATGTACCACATCTTTATCCATTCGTCTGTCTGTGGGCATTTAGGTTGCTTCCATTACCTGGCTATTGTAAATAGTGCTGCAATGAACATTGTGGTGAATGTGTGTTTTTGATTTATGGTTGTCTCTGGGTATATGCCCAGAAGTGGGATTGCTGGATCCTATGGTAATTCTATTTCTAGTTTCTTTAAGGAAACTCCATACTCTTCTCCATAGTGACTGTATCAATTTACCTTCCCACCAAGAGTGGAAGAGGGTTCCTTTTGTCCACACCCTCCCCAGAATTTGTTGTTTGTAGATTTTCTGATGATGCCGATTCTAACAGGTGTGAGGTGATACCTCATTGTCGTTTTGATTTGCATTTCTCTAATAATTAGTGGTGTTGAGCAGCTTTTCATGTGCGTCTTGGCCGTCTCTGTGACTTCTTTGAAGAAACGTCTATTTAGATCTTCTGCCCATATTTGTATTGGTTTGTTTGTTTTATTAATATTAAGCTGCGTGAGCTGTTTATATATATTGGAGATTAAACCTTTGTCCATTGATTCGTTTGCGAACGTTTTCGCCCATTCTGAGGGTTGCCTTTTTCCATTCCCGTTTTTTTTAACCAAAAAAGAAAGAAAGCAAAAGAAGCAGAACACTAATGTGCGTGAAATATGCCTCTTGAAACTGTCGTTTGGAAATATGGACGTCTTTTGAACTTTTTGGTCGATATATGACCCCAGGATTTGTTTTCAGGGCAGGTGTCATTTACAGGCCTGCAATGATTTGGAATATCCTCTGACCATTAGCGCTGGGATTAAAGCTGCTGTTGTGTGAAACGGCCACAAGGTGGCAGCAGTTCTCCCTTAGCAAATCTGCTTACTAGGGCAACAGAGCCTCAATGGAAGCCGTGTTCTAGATTGGAATTTAGAATGGAATGTGCCAGGAGAAAGCCCCTCAAGTTTGTCTCACTACTTCTTGTTCGTGTTTTTAATTTAATTTTTAATTTTTTATTACAGCAAGTTTGATTACATCATTTGGCTTGTTGTAGGTGTGCAAGATGTGGTTCTTTTACACATATACATATGTCTGTTCTTCCTGGGACCCTTTTCCCATGTACGTTATGACAGAATGTTGAGTAGTCTTCTCTTGGCATTCCGTAGGTCTTTGGTGATTATATATTTCACCTGTGTTTGTATATGTCTCTTAACACCAATATCGTAATGAATCCAATCCTCACACCTTTCCATTGGTGAACCATAAGTTTGTTTAATGAATCTGTGATTGCCCTTCTCCGTGGAAATATCTGCCCTGGTATCCGTTTTTAGGTAACACCTATAAGTGATATCCTACGATATGTGTCTTTCACTTTCTGACTTACTACAAGTCACGTGATTACCTGTAGACTCATCTACGGAGCTGCAAATGGCATTGTGTCCTTTTTTCCTTGGCTAATATTCTGTCTTAGCGAGGTCCATTTTCTGCAATGTGATTCCCTGAGGGCTGAGGATTAGCTGACCTGGGCAGCCTGACCCTGCCGGCAAGCCCTCCCCAGGTGTGCCTGGGTTGAGGTCAATAGAAACAGCACTCCAGGCAGCAATAGCCCCTGCAGCTGTGCCTGACTCCATATTCTCTGCCCCGTCAGCAGTCTCGGGGCTGTGCTGGTGGGAGGGTGTGAGGGTCCATGGCTTTGTTGGTGGCCCGGTGTGACTGGGGCTCTGCTGGACTTTCTGCAGGAGTTGCCAGGCTGCCACTTGTAAAGAAGAGGATGTGTCACCCATAACTTCTGCTGGAATTTCTCTCCGGGCTTAGGTGAGGAAGGAAAAAAAGGAGTGGGGGCCGGGACAGGAGGGGTATCTCAGGCAGGGAAATGGAAAGCTTCCAGAAGAGCGCCCGGGGCCAGGACCATCCTGGCTGGCCTTCAGGCACCAAGTTGGCCTGCGTGCTGTCGCTGGTGTGGATCCACGACCCTTCCTCTAGGCTTTCAAGCCCTTGTACATATTCAGGTGTTTTACCTGGGAAGGGTGGGAACAGTTCAGCAACAGCTGGCCTGGGGCTCAGCTCACGTTTACTCCCAGAGGCCTCGGCACGGTCCCCCAGCTTTGCAATGAGGATGCTCCTTGAGTGGGGGGGCCGGGCTGCTGGCTGTATGGGAGATGATTCCCCACCTCTGACCAATTTCAGAATTGTTTACCGCTGGAGCAAGTGCCCTCATAGGGTTTTCCTCTGTATAACTGCTGGGTTCAGGTTTTTTTTTCTTTTTGGGTTCAAGTTAGAATTTATTCATCTTTTATGTATTTATTGATATAAGCATGGAAATAATTCATTCATATAAATACATCTGTGTGAAGGGAAGAACTTTTTTCTGTTTTATTTTTAAATTTTATTTCTAAAAATTTTGAAGTTTAATTATATTTATTTTTCTATACAGCAGGTTATTATTGATTATTTATTTTATTCATATACATATATACAGGTCAATACCTATCTCCCAACTCATCTGACCACAACACCCCATGGCTTCCCCGACTTGGTGTCCATACGTTTGTTCTCTACCTCTGTTTCTCTATTTCTGCCCTGCAAACCTGTTCATCTGTACCATATATCTAGGTTCCACATACATGCATTAATACAGAATATTTGTTTGGCTCTTTCTGACTTACTTCATTCTGTATGACAGTCTCTAGATCCACCGACTTCTCTACAAACAACCCAGTTTCATTCCTTTTCATGGCTGAGTCATATCCCATTTTATATATGTACCACATCTTTATCCATTCGTCTGTCTGTGGGCATTTAGGTTGCTTCCATTACCTGGCTATTGTAAATAGTGCTGCAATGAACATTGTGGTGAATATGTGTTTTTGATTTATGGTTGTCTCTGGGTATATGCCCAGAAGTGGGATTGCTGGATCCTATGGTAATTCTATTTCTAGTTTCTTTAAGGAAACTCCATACTCTTCTCCATAGTGACTGTAACAATTTACCTTCCCACCAATAGTGGAAGAGGGTTCCTTTTGTCCACACCCTCCCCAGAATTTGTTGTTTGTAGATTTTCTGATGATGCCGATTCTAACAGGTGTGAGGTGATACCTCATTGTCGTTTTGATTTGCATTTCTCTAATAATTAGTGGTGTTGAGCAGCTTTTCATGTGCGTCTTGGCCGTCTCTGTGACTTCTTTGAAGAAACGTCTATTTAGATCTTCTGCCCATATTTGTATTAGGGTTGTTTGTTTTATTAATATTAAGCTGCGTGAGCTGTTTATATATATTGGAGATTAAACCTTTGTCCATTGATTCATTTGTGAACGTTTTCGCCCATTCTGAGGGTTGCCTTTTTCCATTCCCGTTGTTTTTAACCAAAAAAGAAAGAAAGCAAAAGAAGCAGAACACTAATGTGCGTGAAATATTCCTCTTGAAACTGTCATTTTGAAATATGGACGTCTTTTGAACTTTTTGGTCGATATATGACCCCAGGATTTGTTTTCAGGGCAGGTGTCATTTACAGGCCTGCAATGATTTGGAATATCCACTGACCATTAGCGCTGGGATTAAAGCTGCTCTTGTGTGAAGCGGCCACAAGGTGGCAGCAGTTCTCCCTTAGCAAATCTGCTTACTAGGGCAACAGAGCCTCAATGGAAGCCGTGTTCTAGATTGGAATTTAGAATGGAATGTGCCAGGAGAAAGCCCCTCAAGTTTGTCTCTCTACTTCTTGTTCGTGTTTTTAAGTTAATTTTTAATTTTTTATTACAGCAAGTTTGATTACATCGTTTGGCTTGTTGTAGGTGTGCAAGATGTGGTTCTTTTACACATATACATATGTCTGTTCTTCCTGGGACCCTTTTCCCATGTACGTTATGACAGAATGTTGAGTAGTCTTCTCTTGGCATTCCGTAGGTCTTTGGTGATTATATATTTCACCTGTGTTTGTATATGTCTCTTAACACCAATATCGTAATGAATCCAATCCTCACACCTTTCCATTGGTGAACCATAAGTTTGTTTAATGAATCTGTGATTGCCCTTCTCCGTGGAAATATCTGCCCTGGTATCCGTTTTTAGGTAACACCTATAAGTGATATCCTACGATATGTGTCTTTCACTTTCTGACTTACTACAAGTCCCGTGCTTACCTGTAGACTCATCTACGGGGCTGCAAATGGCATTGTGTCCTTTTTTTCCTTGGCTAATATTCTGTCTTAGCGAGGTCCATTTTCTGCAATGTGATTCCCTGAGGGCTGAGGATTAGCTGACCTGGGCAGCCTGACCCTGCCGGCAAGCCCTCCCCAGGTGTGCCTGGGTTGAGGTCAATAGAAACAGCACTCCCGGCAGCAATAGCCCCTGCAGCTGTGCCTGACTCCATATTCTCTGCCCCGTCAGCAGTCTCGGGGCTGTGCTGGTGGGAGGGTGTGAGGGTCCACGGCTTTGTTGGTGGCCCGGTGTGAGTGGGGCTCTGCTGGACTTTCTGCAGGAGTTGCCAGGCTGCCACTTGTAAAGAAGAGGATGTGTCACCCATAACTTCCACTGGAATTTCTCTCCGGGCTTAGGTGAGGAAGGAAAAAAAGGAGTGGGGGCCGGGACAGGAGGGGTATCTCAGGCAGGGAAATGGAAAGCTTCCAGAAGAGCGCCCGGGGCCAGGACCATCCTGGCTGGCCTTCAGGCACCAAGTTGGCCTGCGTGCTGTCGCTGGTGTGGATCCACGACCCTTCCTCTAGGCTTTCAAGCCCTTGTACATATTCAGGTGTTTTACCTGGGAAGGGTGGGAACAGTTCAGCAACAGCTGGCCTGGGGCTCTGCTCACGTTTACTCACAGAAGCCTCAGCACGGTCCCACAGCTTTGCAATGAGGATGCTCCTTGAGTGGGGGGGCCGGGCTGCTGGCTGTATGGGAGATGATTCCCCACCTCTTACCAATTTCAGAATTGTTTACCGCTGGAGCAAGTGCCCTCATAGGGTTTTCCTCTGTATAACTGCTGGGTTCAGGTTTTTTTTTTTCTTTTTGGGTTCAAGTTAGAATTTATTCATCTTTTATGTATTTATTGATATAAGCATGGAAATAATTCATTCATATAAATACATCTGTGTGAAGGGAAGAACTTTTTTCTGTTTTATTTTTAAATTTTATTTCTAAAAATTTTGAAGTTTAATTATATTTATTTTTCTATACAGCAGGTTATTATTGATTATTTATTTTATTCATATACATATATACAGGTCAATACCTATCTCCCAACTCATCTGACCACAACACCCCATGGCTTCCCCGACTTGGTGTCCATACGTTTGTTCTCTACCTCTGTTTCTCTATTTCTGCCCTGCAAACCTGTTCATCTGTACCATATATCTAGGTTCCACATACATGCATTAATACAGAATATTTGTTTTGCTCTTTCTGACTTACTTCATTCTGTATGACAGTCTCTAGATCCACCGACTTCTCTACAAACAACCCAGTTTCATTCCTTTTCATGGCTGAGTCATATCCCATTTTATATATGTACCACATCTTTATCCATTCGTCTGTCTGTGGGCATTTAGGTTGCTTCCATTACCTGGCTATTGTAAATAGTGCTGCAATGAACATTGTGGTGAATGTGTGTTTTTGATTTATGGTTGTCTCTGGGTATATGCCCAGAAGTGGGATTGCTGGATCCTATGGTAATTCTATTTCTAGTTTCTTTAAGGAAACTCCATACTCTTCTCCATAGTTACTGTATCAATTTACCTTCCCACCAAGAGTGGAAGAGGGTTCCTTTTGTCCACACCCTCCCCAGAATTTGTTGTTTGTAGATTTTCTGATGATGCCGATTCTAACAGGTGTGAGGTGATACCTCATTGTCGTTTTGATTTGCATTTCTCTAATAATTAGTGGTGTTGAGCAGCTTTTCATGTGCGTCTTGGCCGTCTCTGTGACTTCTTTGAAGAAACGTCTATTTAGATCTTCTGCCCATATTTGTATTGGTTTGTTTGTTTTATTAATATTAAGCTGCGTGAGCTGTTTATATATATTGGAGATTAAACCTTTGTCCATTGATTCGTTTGCGAACGTTTTCGCCCATTCTGAGGGTTGCCTTTTTCCATTCCCGTTTTTTTTAACCAAAAAAGAAAGAAAGCAAAAGAAGCAGAACACTAATGTGCGTGAAATATGCCTCTTGAAACTGTCGTTTGGAAATATGGACGTCTTTTGAACTTTTTGGTCGATATATGACCCCAGGATTTGTTTTCAGGGCAGGTGTCATTTACAGGCCTGCAATGATTTGGAATATCCTCTGACCATTAGCGCTGGGATTAAAGCTGCTGTTGTGTGAAACGGCCACAAGGTGGCAGCAGTTCTCCCTTAGCAAATCTGCTTACTAGGGCAACAGAGCCTCAATGGAAGCCGTGTTCTAGATTGGAATTTAGAATGGAATGTGCCAGGAGAAAGCCCCTCAAGTTTGTCTCACTACTTCTTGTTCGTGTTTTTAATTTAATTTTTAATTTTTTATTACAGCAAGTTTGATTACATCATTTGGCTTGTTGTAGGTGTGGAAGATGTGGTTCTTTTACACATATACATATGTCTGTTCTTCCTGGGACCCTTTTCCCATGTACGTTATGACAGAATGTTGAGTAGTCTTCTCTTGGCATTACGTAGATCTTTGGTGATTATATATTTCACCTGTGTTTGTATATGTCTCTTAACCCCAATATCGTAATGAATCCAATCCTCACACCTTTCCATTGGTGAACCATAAGTTTGTTTAATGAATCTGTGATTGCCCTTCTCCGTGGAAATATCTGCCCTGGTATCCGTTTTTAGGTAACACCTATAAGTGATATCCTACGATATGTGTCTTTCACTTTCTGACTTACTACAAGTCACGTGATTACCTGTAGACTCATCTACGGGGCTGCAAATGGCATTGTGTCCTTTTTTTCCTTGGCTAATATTCTGTTTTAGCGAGGTCCATTTTCTGCAATGTGATTCCCTGAGGGCTGAGGATTAGCTGACCTGGGCAGCCTGACCCTGCCGGCAAGCCCTCCCCAGGTGTGCCTGGGTTGAGGTCAATAGAAACAGCACTCCAGGCAGCAATAGCCCCTGCAGCTGTGCCTGACTCCATATTCTCTGCCCCGTCAGCAGTCTCGGGGCTGTGCTGGTGGGAGGGTGTGAGGGTCCATGGCTTTGTTGGTGGCCCGGTGTGAGTGGGGCTCTGCTGGACTTTCTGCAGGAGTTGCCAGGCTGCCACTTGTAAAGAAGAGGATGTGTCACCCATAACTTCCGCTGGAATTTCTCTCCGGGCTGAGGTGAGGAAGGAAAAAAAGGAGTGGGGGCCGGGACAGGAGGGGTATCTCAGGCAGGGAAATGGAAAGCTTCCAGAAGAGCGCCCGGGGCCAGGACCATCCTGGCTGGCCTGCAGGCACCAAGTTGGCCTGCGTGCTGTCGCTGGTGTGGCTCCACGACCCTTCCTCTAGGCTTTCAAGCCCTTGTACATATTCAGGTGTTTTACCTGGGAAGGGTGGGAACAGTTCAGCAACAGCTGGCCTGGGGCTCAGCTCACGTTTACTCCCAGAGGCCTCGGCACGGTCCCCCAGCTTTGCAATGAGGATGCTCCTTGATTGGGGGGGCCGGGCTGCTGGCTGTATGGGAGATGATTCCCCACCTCTGACCAATTTCAGAATTGTTTACCGCTGGAGCAAGTGCCCTCATAGGGTTTTCCTCTGTATAACTGCTGGGTTCAGGTTTTTTTTTCTTTTTGGGTTGAAGTTAGAATTTATTCATCTTTTATGTATTTATTGATATAAGCATGGAAATAATTCATTCATATAAATACATCTGTGTGAAGGGAAGAACTTTTTTCTGTTTTATTTTTAAATTTTATTTCTAAAAATTTTGAAGTTTAATTATATTTATTTTTCTATACAGCAGGTTATTATTGATTATTTATTTTATTCATATACATATATACAGGTCAATACCTATCTCCCAACTCATCTGACCACAACACCCCAGGGCTTCCCCGACTTGGTGTCCATACGTTTGTTCTCTACCTCTGTTTCTCTATTTCTGCCCTGCAAACCTGTTCATCTGTACCATATATCTAGGTTCCGCATACATGCATTAATACAGAATATTTGTTTTGCTCTTTCTGACTTACTTCATTCTGTATGACAGTCTCTAGATCCACCGACTTCTCTACAAACAACCCAGTTTCATTCCTTTTCATGGCTGAGTCATATCCCATTTTATATATGTACCACATCTTTATCCATTCGTCTGTCTGTGGGCATTTAGGTTGCTTCCATTACCTGGCTATTGTAAATAGTGCTGCAATGAACATTGTGGTGAATGTGTGTTTTTGATTTATGGTTGTCTCTGGGTATATGCCCAGAAGTGGGATAGTTGGATCCTATGTTAATTCTATTTCTAGATTCTTTAAGGAAACTCCATACTCTTCTCCATAGTGACTGTAACAATTTACCTTCCACCAATAGTGGAAGAGGTTTCCTTTTGTCCACACCCTCCCCAGAATTTGTTGTTTGTAGATTTTCTGATGATGCCGATTCTAACAGGTGTGAGGTGATACCTCATTGTCGTTTTGATTTGCATTTCTCTAATAATTAGTGGTGTTGAGCAGCTTTTCATGTGCGTCTTGGCCGTCTCTGTGACTTCTTTGAAGAAACGTCTATTTAAGTCTTCTGCCCATATTTGTATTAGGGTTGTTTGTTTTATTAATATTAAGCTGCGTGAGCTGTTTATATATATTGGAGATTAAACCTTTGTCCATTGATTCATTTGCGAACGTTTTCGCCCATTCTGAGGGTTGCCTTTTTCCATTCCCGTTGTTTTTAACCAAAAAAGAAAGAAAGCAAAAGAAGCAGAACACTAATGTGCGTGAAATATTCCTCTTGAAACTGTCATTTTGAAATATGGACGTCTTTTGAACTTTTTGGTCGATATATGACCCCAGGATTTGTTTTCAGGGCAGGTGTCATTTACAGGCCTGCAATGATTTGGAATATCCACTGACCATTAGCGCTGGGATTAAAGCTGCTGTTGTGTGAAGCGGCCACAAGGTGGCAGCAGTTCTCCCTTAGCAAATCTGCTTACTAGGGCAACAGAGCCTCAATGGAAACCGTGTTCTAGATTGGAATTTAGAATGGAATGTGCCAGGAGAAAGCCCCTCAAGTTTGTCTCACTACTTCTTGTTCGTGTTTTTAAGTTAATTTTTAATTTTTTATTACAGCAAGTTTGATTACATCGTTTGGCTTGTTGTAGGTGTGCAAGATGTGGTTCTTTTACACATATACATATGTCTGTTCTTCCTGGGACCCTTTTCCCATGTACGTTATGACAGAATGTTGAGTAGTCTTCTCTTGGCATTCCGTAGGTCTTTGGTGATTATATATTTCACCTGTGTTTGTATATGTCTCTTAACACCAATATCGTAATGAATCCAATCCTCACACCTTTCCATTGGTGAACCATAAGTTTGTTTAATGAATCTGTGATTGCCCTTCTCCGTGGAAATATCTGCCCTGGTATCCGTTTTTAGGTAACACCTATAAGTGATATCCTACGATATGTGTCTTTCACTTTCTGACTTACTACAAGTCCCGTGCTTACCTGTAGACTCATCTACGGGGCTGCAAATGGCATTGTGTCCTTTTTTTCCTTGGCTAATATTCTGTCTTAGCGAGGTCCATTTTCTGCAATGTGATTCCCTGAGGGCTGAGGATTAGCTGACCTGGGCAGCCTGACCCTGCCGGCAAGCCCTCCCCAGGTGTGCCTGGGTTGAGGTCAATAGAAACAGCACTCCAGGCAGCATTAGCCCCTGCAGCTGTGCCTGACTCCATATTCTCTGCCCCGTCAGCAGTCTCGGGGCTGTGCTGGTGGGATGGTGTGAGGGTCCACGGCTTTGTTGGTGGCCCGGTGTGAGTGGGGCTCTGCTGGACTTTCTGCAGGAGTTGCCAGGCTGCCACTTGTAAAGAAGAGGATGTGTCACCCATAACTTCCGCTGGAATTTCTCTCCGGGCTTAGGTGAGGAAGGAAAAAAAGGAGTGGGGGCCGGGACAGGAGGGGTATCTCAGGCAGGGTAATGGAAAGCTTCCAGAAGAGCGCCCGGGGCCAGGACCATCCTGGCTGGCCTTCAGGCACCAAGTTGTCCTGCGTGCTGTCGCTGGTGTGGATCCACGACCCTTCCTCTAGGCTTTCAAGCCCTTGTACATATTCAGGTGTTTTACCTGGGAAGGGTGGGAACAGTTCAGCAACAGCTGGCCTGGGGCTCTGCTCACGTTTACTCACAGAGGCCTCGGCACGGTCCCACAGCTTTGCAATGAGGATGCTCCTTGAGTGGGGGGGCCGGGCTGCTGGCTGTATGGGAGATGATTCCCCACCTCTGACCAATTTCAGAATTGTTTACCGCTGGAGCAAGTGCCCTCATAGGGTTTTCCTCTGTATAACTGCTGGGTTCAGGTTTTTTTTTTCTTTTTGGGTTCAAGTTAGAATTTATTCATCTTTTATGTATTTATTGATATAAGCATGGAAATAATTCATTCATATAAATACATCTGTGTGAAGGGAAGAACTTTTTTCTCTTTTATTTTTAAATTTTATTTCTAAAAATTTTGAAGTTTAATTATATTTATTTTTCTATACAGCAGGTTATTATTGATTATTTATTTTATTCATATACATATATACAGGTCAATACCTATCTCCCAACTCATCTGACCACAACACCCCATGGCTTCCCCGACTTGGTGTCCATACGTTTGTTCTCTACCTCTGTTTCTCTATTTCTGCCCTGCAAACCTGTTCATCTGTACCATATATCTAGGTTCCACATACATGCATTAATACAGAATATTTGTTTTGCTCTTTCTGACTTACTTCATTCTGTATGACAGTCTCTAGATCCACCGACTTCTCTACAAACAACCCAGTTTCATTCCTTTTCATGGCTGAGTCATATCCCATTTTATATATGTACCACATCTTTATCCATTCGTCTGTCTGTGGGCATTTAGGTTGCTTCCATTACCTGGCTATTGTAAATAGTGCTGCAATGAACATTGTGGTGAATGTGTGTTTTTGATTTATGGTTGTCTCTGGGTATATGCCCAGAAGTGGGATTGCTGGATCCTATGTTAATTCTATTTCTAGTTTCTTTAAGGAAACTCCATACTCTTCTCCATAGTGACTGTATCAATTTACCTTCCCACCAAGAGTGGAAGAGGGTTCCTTTTGTCCACACCCTCCCCAGAATTTGTTGTTTGTAGATTTTCTGATGATGCCGATTCTAACAGGTGTGAGGTGATACCTCATTGTCGTTTTGATTTGCATTTCTCTAATAATTAGTGGTGTTGAGCAGCTTTTCATGTGCGTCTTGGCCGTCTCTGTGACTTCTTTGAAGAAACGTCTATTTAGATCTTCTGCCCATATTTGTATTGGTTTGTTTGTTTTATTAATATTAAGCTGCGTGAGCTGTTTATATATATTGGAGATTAAACCTTTGTCCATTGATTCGTTTGCGAACGTTTTCGCCCATTCTGAGGGTTGCCTTTTTCCATTCCCGTTTTTTTTAACCAAAAAAGAAAGAAAGCAAAAGAAGCAGAACACTAATGTGCGTGAAATATGCCTCTTGAAACTGTCGTTTGGAAATATGGACGTCTTTTGAACTTTTTGGTCGATATATGACCCCAGGATTTGTTTTCAGGGCAGGTGTCATTTACAGGCCTGCAATGATTTGGAATATCCACTGACCATTAGCGCTGGGATTAAAGCTGCTGTTGTGTGAAACGGCCACAAGGTGGCAGCAGTTCTCCCTTAGCAAATCTGCTTACTAGGGCAACAGAGCCTCAATGGAAGCTGTGTTCTAGATTGGAATTTAGAATGGAATGTGCCAGGAGAAAGCCTCTCAAGTTTGTCTCACTACTTCTTGTTCGTGTTTTTAATTTAATTTTTAATTTTTTATTACAGCAAGATTGATTACATCATTTGGCTTGTTGTAGGTGTGCAAGATGTGGTTCTTTTACACATATACATATGTCTGTTCTTCCTGGGACCCATTTCCCATGTACGTTATGATAGAATGTTGAGTAGTCTTCTCTTGGCATTCCGTAGATCTTTGGTGATTATATATTTCACCTGTGTTTGTATATGTCTCTTAACCCCAATATCGTAATGAATCCAATCCTCACACCTTTCCATTGGTGAACCATAAGTTTGTTTAATGAATCTGTTATTGCCCTTCTCCGTGGAAATATCTGCCCTGGTATCCGTTTTTAGGTAACACCTATAAGTGATATCCTACGATATGTGTCTTTCACTTTCTGACTTACTACAAGTCACGTGATTACCTGTAGACTCATCTACGGGGCTGCAAATGGCATTGTGTCCTTTTTTCCTTGGCTAATATTCTGTCTTAGCGAGGTCCATTTTCTGCAATGTGATTCCCTGAGGGCTGAGGATTAGCTGACCTGGGCAGCCTGACCCTGCCGGCAAGCCCTCCCCAGGTGTGCCTGGGTTGAGGTCAATAGAAACAGCACTCCAGGCAGCAATAGCCCCTGCAGCTGTGCCTGACTCCATATTCTCTGCCCCGTCAGCAGTCTCGGGGCTGTGCTGGTGGGAGGGTGTGAGGGTCCATGGCTTTGTTGGTGGCCCGGTGTGACTGGGGCTCTGCTGGACTTTCTGCAGGAGTTGCCAGGCTGCCACTTGTAAAGAAGAGGATGTGTCACCCATAACTTCCGCTGGAATTTCTCTCCGGGCTTAGGTGAGGAAGGAAAAAAAGGAGTGGAGGCCGGGACAGGAGGGGTATCTCAGGCAGGGAAATGGAAAGCTTCCAGAAGAGCGCCCGGGGCCAGGACCATCCTGGCTGGCCTTCAGGCACCAAGTTGGCCTGCGTGCTGTCGCTGGTGTGGATCCACGACCCTTCCTCTAGGCTTTCAAGCCCTTGCACATATTCAGGTGTTTTACCTGGGAAGGCTGGGAACAGTTCAGCAACAGCTGGCCTGGGGCTCAGCTCACGTTTACTCCCAGAGGCCTCGGCACGGTCCCCCAGCTTTGCAATGAGGATGCTCCTTGAGTGGGGGGGCCGGGCTGCTGGCTGTATGGGAGATGATTCCCCACCTCTGACCAATTTCAGAATTGTTTACCACTGGAGCAAGTGCCCTCATAGGGTTTTCCTCTGTATAACTGCTGGGTTCAGGTTTTTTTTTTCTTTTTGGGTTCAAGTTAGAATTTATTCATCTTTTATGTATTTATTGATATAAGCATGGAAATAATTCATTCATATAAATACATCTGTGTGAAGGGAAGAACTTTTTTCTGTTTTATTTTTAAATTTTATTTCTAAAAATTTTGAAGTTTAATTATATTTATTTTTCTATACAGCAGGTTATTATTGATTATTTATTTTATTCATATACATATATACAGGTCAATACCTATCTCCCAACTCATCTGACCACAACACCCCATGGCTTCCCCGACTTGGTGTCCATACGTTTGTTCTCTACCTCTGTTTCTCTATTTCTGCCCTGCAAACCTGTTCATCTGTACCATATATCTAGGTTCCACATACATGCATTAATACAGAATATTTGTTTTGCTCTTTCTGACTTACTTCATTCTGTATGACAGTCTCTAGATCCACCGACTTCTCTACAAACAACCCAGTTTCATTCCTTTTCATGGCTGAGTCATATCCCATTTTATATATGTACCACATCTTTATCCATTCGTCTGTCTGTGGGCATTTAGGTTCTTCCATTACCTGGCTATTGTAAATAGTGCTGCAATGAACATTGTGGTGAATGTGTGTTTTTGATTTATGGTTGTCTCTGGGTATATGCCCAGAAGTGGGATTGCTGGATCGTATGGTAATTCTATTTCTAGTTTCTTTAAGGAAACTCCATACTCTTCTCCAAAGTGACTGTAACAATTTACCTTCCCACTAATAGTGGAAGAGGGTTCCTTTTGTCCACACCCTCCCCAGAATTTGTTGTTTGTAGATTTTCTGATGATGCCGATTCTAACAGGTGTGAGGTGATACCTTATTGTCGTTTTGATTTGCATTTCTCTAATAATTAGTGGTGTTGAGCAGCTTTTCATGTGCGTCTTGGCCGTCTCTGTGACTTCTTTGAAGAAACGTCTATTTAGATCTTCTGCCCATATTTGTATTAGGGTTGTTTGTTTTATTAATATTAAGCTGCGTGAGCTGTTTATATATATTGGAGATTAAACCTTTGTCCATTGATTCATTTGTGAACGTTTTTGCCCATTCTGAGGGTTGCCTTTTTCCATTCCCGTTGTTTTTAACCAAAAAAGAAAGAAAGCAAAAGAAGCAGAACACTAATGTGCGTGAAATATGCCTCTTGAAACTGTCGTTTTGAAATATGGACGTCTTTTGAACTTTTTGGTCGATATATGACCCCAGGATTTGTTTTCAGGGCAGGTGTCATTTACAGGCCTGCAATGATTTGGAATATCCACTGACCATTAGCGCTGGGATTAAAGCTGCTGTTGTGTGAAGCGGCCACAAGGTGGCAGCAGTTCTCCCTTAGCAAATCTGCTTACTAGGGCAACAGAACCTCAATGGAAGCCGTGTTCTAGATTGGAATTTAGAATGGAATGTGCCAGGAGAAAGCCCCTCAAGTTTGTCTCAGTACTTCTTGTTCGTGTTTTTAATTTAATTTTTTATTTTTTATTACAGCACGTTTGATTACATCGTTTGGCTTGTTGTAGGTGTGCAAGATGTGGTTCTTTTACACATATATATATGTCTGTTCTTCCTGGGACCCTTTTCCCATGTACGTTATGACAGAATGTTGAGTAGTCTTCTCTTGGCATTCCGTAGGTCTTTGGTGATTATATATTTCACCTGTTTTTGTATATGTCTCTTAACACCAATATCGTAATGAATCCAATCCTCACACATTTCCATTGGTGAACCATAAGTTTGTTTAATGAATCTGTGATTGCCCTTCTCCGTGGAAATATCTGCCCTGGTATCCGTTTTTAGGTAACACCTATAAGTGATATCCTACGATATGTGTCTTTCACTTTCTGACTTACTACAAGTCACGTGATTACCTGTAGACTCATCTACGGGGCTGCAAATGGCATTGTGTCCTTTTTTTCCTTGGCTAATATTCTGTTTTAGCGAGGTCCATTTTCTGCAATGTGATTCCCTGAGGGCTGAGGATTAGCTGACCTGGGCAGCCTGACCCTGCCGGCAAGCCCTCCCCAGGTGTGCCTGGGTTGAGGTCAATAGAAACAGCACTCCAGGCAGCAATAGCCCCTGCAGCTGTGCCTGACTCCATATTCTCTGCCCCGTCAGCAGTCTCGGGGCTGTGCTGGTGGGAGGGTGTGAGGGTCCATGGCTTTGTTGGTGGCCCGGTGTGAGTGGGGCTCTGCTGGACTTTCTGCAGGAGTTGCCAGGCTGCCACTTGTAAAGAAGAGGATGTGTCACCCATAACTTCCCTGGAATTTCTCTCCGGGCTTAGGTGAGGAAGGAAAAAATGGAGTGGGGGCCGGGACAGGAGGGGTATCTCAGGCAGGGAAATGGAAAGCTTCCAGAAGAGCGCCCAGGGCCAGGACCATCCTGGCTGGCCTTCAGGCACCAAGTTGGCCTGCGTGCTGTCGCTGGTGTGGATCCACGACCCTTCCTCTAGGCTTTCAAGCCCTTGTACATATTCAGGTGTTTTACCTGGGAAGGGTGGGAACAGTTCAGCAACAGCTGGCCTGGGGCTCTGCTCACGTTTACTCACAGAGGCCTCGGCACGGTCCCCCAGCTTTGCAATGAGGATGCTCCTTGAGTGGGGGGGCCGGGCTGCTGGCTGTATGGGAGATGATTCCCCACCTCTGACCAATTTCAGAATTGTTTACCGCTGGAGCAAGTGCCCTCATAGGGTTTTCCTCTGTATAACTGCTGGGTTCAGGTTTTTTTTTCTTTTTGGGTTCAAGTTAGAATTTATTCATCTTTTATGTATTTATTGATATAAGCATGGAAATAATTCATTCATATAAATACATCTGTGTGAAGGGAAGAACTTTTTTCTGTTTTATTTTTAAATTTTATTTCTAAAAATTTTGAAGTTTAATTATATTTATTTTTCTATACAGCAGGTTATTATTGATTATTTATTTTATTCATATACATATATACAGGTCAATACCTATCTCCCAACTCATCTGACCACAACACCCCATGGCTTCCCCGACTTGGTGTCCATACGTTTGTTCTCTACCTCTGTTTCTCTATTTCTGCCCTGCAAACCTGTTCATCTGTACCATATATCTAGGTTCCACATACATGCATTAATACAGAATATTTGTTTTGCTCTTTCTGACTTACTTCATTCTGTATGACAGTCTCTAGATCCACCGACTTCTCTACAAACAACCCAGTTTCATTCCTTTTCATGGCTGAGTCATATCCCATTTTATATATGTACCACATCTTTATCCATTCGTCTGTCTGTGGGCATTTAGGTTCTTCCATTACCTGGCTATTGTAAATAGTGCTGCAATGAACATTGTGGTGAATGTGTGTTTTTGATTTATGGTTGTCTCTGGGTATATGCCCAGAAGTGGGATTGCTGGATCGTATGGTAATTCTATTTCTAGTTTCTTTAAGGAAACTCCATACTCTTCTCCATAGTGACTGTAACAATTTACCTTCCCACCAATAGTGGAAGAGGGTTCCTTTTGTCCACACCCTCCCCAGAATTTGTTGTTTGTAGATTTTCTGATGATGCCGATTCTAACAGGTGTGAGGTGATACCTCATTGTCGTTTTGATTTGCATTTCTCTAATAATTAGTGGTGTTGAGCAGCTTTTCATGTGCGTCTTGGCCGTCTCTGTGACTTCTTTGAAGAAACGTCTATTTAGATCTTCTGCCCATATTTGTATTAGGGTTGTTTGTTTTATTAATATTAAGCTGCGTGAGCTGTTTATATATATTGGAGATTAAACCTTTGTCCATTGATTCATTTGTGAACGTTTTTGCCCATTCTGAGGGTTGCCTTTTTCCATTCCCGTTGTTTTTAACCAAAAAAGAAAGAAAGCAAAAGAAGCAGAACACTAATGTGCGTGAAATATGCCTCTTGAAACTGTCGTTTTGAAATATGGACGTCTTTTGAAATTTTTGGTCGATATATGACCCCAGGATTTGTTTTCAGGGCAGGTGTCATTTACAGGCCTGCAATGATTTGGAATATCCACTGACCATTAGCGCTGGGATTAAAGCTGCTGTTGTGTGAAGCGGCCACTAGGTGGCAGCAGTTCTCCCTTAGCAAATCTGCTTACTAGGGCAACAGAGCCTCAATGGAAGCCGTGTTCTAGATTGGAATTTAGAATGGAATGTGCCAGGAGAAAGCCCCTCAAGTTTGTCTCAGTACTTCTTGTTCGTGTTTTTAATTTAATTTTTAATTTTTTAATACAGCAAGTTTGATTACATCGTTTGGCTTGTTGTAGGTGTGCAAGATGTGGTTCTTTTACACATATACATATGTCTGTTCTTCCTGGGACCCTTTTCCCATGTACGTTATGACAGAATGTTGAGTAGTCTTCTCTTGGCATTCCGTAGGTCTTTGGTGATTATATATTTCACCTGTGTTTGTATATGTCTCTTAACACCAATATCGTAATGAATCCAATCCTCACACCTTTCCATTGGTGAACCATAAGTTTGTTTAATGAATCTGTGATTGCCCTTCTCCGTGGAAATATCTGCCCTGGTATCCGTTTTTAGGTAACACCTATAAGTGATATCCTACGATATGTGTCTTTCACTTTCTGACTTACTACAAGTCACGTGATTACCTGTAGACTCATCTACGGGGCTGCAAATGGCATTGTGTCCTTTTTTTCCTTGGCTAATATTCTGTCTTAGCGAGGTCCATTTTCTGCAATGTGATTCCCTGAGGGCTGAGGATTAGCTGACCTGGGCAGCCTGACCCTGCCGGCAAGCCCTCCCCAGGTGTGCCTGGGTTGAGGTCAATAGAAACAGCACTCCAGGCAGCAATAGCCCCTGCAGCTGTGCCTGACTCCATATTCTCTGCCCCGTCAGCAGTCTCGGGGCTGTGCTGGTGGGAGAGTGTGAGGGTCCACGGCTTTGTTGGTGGCCCGGTGTGAGTGGGGCTCTGCTGGACTTTCTGCAGGAGTTGCCAGGCTGCCACTTGTAAAGAAGAGGATGTGTCACCCATAACTTCCGCTGGAATTTCTCTCCGGGCTTAGGTGAGGAAGGAAAAAAAGGAGTGGGGGCCGGGACAGGAGGGGTATCTCAGGCAGGGAAATGGAAAGCTTCCAGAAGAGCGCCCGGGGCCTGGACCATACTGGCTGGCCTTCAGGCACCAAGTTGGCCTGCGTGCTGTCGCTGGTGTGGATCCACGACCCTTCCTCTAGGCTTTCAAGCCCTTGTACATATTCAGGTGTTTTACCTGGGAAGGGTGGGAACAGTTCAGCAACAGCTGGCCTGTGGCTCTGCTCACGTTTACTCACAGAGGCATCGGCACGGTCCCCCAGCTTTGCAATGAGGATGCTCCTTGAGTGGGGGGGCCGGGCTGCTGGCTGTATGGGAGATGATTCCCCACCTCTGACCAATTTCAGAATTGTTTACCGCTGGAGCAAGTGCCCTCATAGGGTTTTCCTCTGTATAACTGCTGGGTTCAGGTTTTTTTTTTTCTTTTTGGGTTCAAGTTAGAATTTATTCATCTTTTATGTATTTATTGATATAAGCATGGAAATAATTCATTCATATAAATACATCTGTGTGAAGGGAAGAACTTTTTTCTGTTTTATTTTTAAATTTTATTTCTAAAAATTTTGAAGTTTAAATATATTTATTTTTCTATACAGCAGGTTATTATTGATTATTTATTTTATTCATATACATATATACAGGTCAATACCTATCTCCCAACTCATCTGACCACAACACCCCATGGCTTCCCCGACTTGGTGTCCATACGTTTGTTCTCTACCTCTGTTTCTCTATTTCTGCCCTGCAAACCTGTTCATCTGTACCATATATCTAGGTTCCACATACATGCATTAATACAGAATATTTGTTTTGCTCTTTCTGACTTACTTCATTCTGTATGACAGTCTCTAGATCCACCGACTTCTCTACAAACAACCCAATTTCATTCCTTTTCATGGCTGAGTCATATCCCATTTTATATATGTACCACATCTTTATCCATTCGTCTGTCTGTGGGCATTTAGGTTGCTTCCATTACCTGGCTATTGTAAATAGTGCTGCAATGAACATTGTGGTGAATGTGTGATTTTGATTTATGGTTGTCTCTGGGTATATGCCCAGAAGTGGGATTGCTGGATCCTATGGTAATTCTATTTCTAGTTTCTTTAAGGAAACTCCATACTCTTCTCCATAGTGACTGTAACAATTTACCTTCCCACCAATAGTGGAAGAGGGTTCCTTTTGTCCACACCCTCCCCAGAATTTGTTGTTTGTAGATTTTCTGATGATGCCGATTCTAACAGGTGTGAGGTGATACCTCATTGTCGTTTTGATTTGCATTTCTCTAATAATTAGTGGTGTTGAGCAGCTTTTCATGTGCGTCTTGGCCGTCTCTGTGACTTCTTTGAAGAAACGTCTATTTAGATCTTCTGCCCATATTTGTATTAGGGTTGTTTGTTTTATTAATATTAAGCTGCGTGAGCTGTTTATATATATTGGAGATTAAACCTTTGTCCATTGATTCATTTGCGAACGTTTTCGCCCATTCTGAGGGTTGCCTTTTTCCATTCCCGTTGTTTTTAACCAAAAAAGAAAGAAAGCAAAAGAAGCAGAACACTAATGTGCGTGAAATATTCCTCTTGAAACTGTCGTTTTGAAATATGGACGTCTTTTGAACTTTTTGGTCGATATATGACCCCAGGATTTGTTTTCAGGGCAGGTGTCATTTACAGGCCTGCAATGATTTGGAATATCCACTGACCATTAGCGCTGGGATTAAAGCTGCTGTTGTGTGAAGCGGCCACAAGGTGGCAGCAGTTCTCCCTTAGCAAATCTGCTTACTAGGGCAACAGAGCCTCAATGGAAACCGTGTTCTAGATTGGAATTTAGAATGGAATGTGCCAGGAGAAAGCCCCTCAAGTTTGTCTCACTACTTCTTGTTCGTGTTTTTAAGTTAATTTTTAATTTTTTATTACAGCAAGTTTGATTACATCGTTTGGCTTGTTGTAGGTGTGCAAGATGTGGTTCTTTTACACATATACATATGTCTGTTCTTCCTGGGACCCTTTTCCCATGTACGTTATGACAGAATGTTGAGTAGTCTTCTCTTGGCATTCCGTAGGTCTTTGGTGATTATATATTTCACCTGTGTTTGTATATGTCTCTTAACCCCAATATCGTAATGAATCCAATCCTCACACCTTTCCATTGGTGAACCATAAGTTTGTTTAATGAATCTGTGATTGCCCTTCTCCGTGGAAATATCTGCCCTGGTATCCGTTTTTAGGTAACACCTATAAGTGATATCCTACGATATGTGTCTTTCACTTTCTGACTTACTACAAGTCCCGTGATTACCTGTAGACTCATCTACGGGGCTGCAAATGGCATTGTGTCCTTTTTTTCCTTGGCTAATATTCTGTCTTAGCGAGGTCCATTTTCTGCAATGTGATTCCCTGAGGGCTGAGGATTAGCTGACCTGGGCAGCCTGACCCTGCCGGCAAGCCCTCCCCAGGTGTGCCTGGGTTGAGGTCAATAGAAACAGCACTCCAGGCAGCAATAGCCCCTGCAGCTGTGCCTGACTCCATATTCTCTGCCCCGTCAGCAGTCTCGGGGCTGTGCTGGTGGGAGGGTGTGAGGGTCCACGGCTTTGTTGGTGGCCCGGTGTGAGTGGGGCTCTGCTGGACTTTCTGCAGGAGTTGCCAGGCTGCCACTTGTAAAGAAGAGGATGTGTCACCCATAACTTCCGCTGGAATTTCTCTCCGGGCTTAGGTGAGGAAGGAAAAAAAGGAGTGGGGGCCGGGACAGGAGGGGTATCTCAGGCAGGGAAATGGAAAGCTTCCAGAAGAGCGCCCGGGGCCAGGACCATCCTGGCTGGCCTTCAGGCACCAAGTTGGCCTGCGTGCTGTCGCTGGTGTGGATCCACGACCCTTCCTCTAGGCTTTCAAGCCCTTGTACATATTCAGGTGTTTTACCTGGGAAGGGTGGGAACAGTTCAGCAACAGCTGGCCTGGGGCTCTGCTCACGTTTACTCACAGAGGCCTCGGCACGGTCCCCCAGCTTTGCAATGAGGATGCTCCTTGAGTGGGGGGGCCGGGCTGCTGGCTGTATGGGAGATGATTCCCCACCTCTGACCAATTTCAGAATTGTTTACCGCTGGAGCAAGTGCCCTCATAGGGTTTTCCTCTGTATAACTGCTGGGTTCAGGTTTTTTTTTTCTTTTTGGGTTCAAGTTAGAATTTATTCATCTTTTATGTATTTATTGATATAAGCATGGAAATAATTCATTCATATAAATACATCTGTGTGAAGGGAAGAACTTTTTTCTGTTTTATTTTTAAATTTTATTTCTAAAAATTTTGAAGTTTAATTATATTTATTTTTCTATACAGCAGGTTATTATTGATTATTTATTTTATTCATATACATATATACAGGTCAATACCTATCTCCCAACTCATCTGACCACAACACCCCATGGCTTCCCCGACTTGGTGTCCATACGTATGTTCTCTACCTCTGTTTCTCTATTTCTGCCCTGCAAACCTGTTCATCTGTACCATATATCTAGGTTCCACATACATGCATTAATACAGAATATTTGTTTTGCTCTTTCTGACTTACTTCATTCTGTATGACAGTCTCTAGATCCACCGACTTCTCTACAAACAACCCAGTTTCATTCCTTTTCATGGCTGAGTCATATCCCATTTTATATATGTACCACATCTTTATCCATTCGTCTGTCTGTGGGCATTTAGGTTGCTTCCATTACCTGGCTATTGTAAATAGTGCTGCAATGAACATTGTGGTGAATGTGTGTTTTTGATTTATGGTTGTCTCTGGGTATATGCCCAGAAGTGGGATTGCTGGATCCTATGGTAATTCTATTTCTAGTTTCTTTAAGGAAACTCCATACTCTTCTCCATAGTGACTGTATCAATTTACCTTCCCACTAATAGTGGAAGAGGGTTCCTTTTGTCCACACCCTCCCCAGAATTTGTTGTTTGTAGATTTTCTGATGATGCCGATTCTAACAGGTGTGAGGTGATACCTCATTGTCGTTTTGATTTGCATTTCTCTAATAATTAGTGGTGTTGAGCAGCTTTTCATGTGCGTCTTGGCCGTCTCTGTGACTTCTTTGAAGAAACGTCTATTTAGATCTTCTGCCCATATTTGTATTGGTTTGTTTGTTTTATTAATATTAAGCTGCGTGAGCTGTTTATATATATTGGAGATTAAACCTTTGTCCATTGATTCATTTGTGAACGTTTTCGCCCATTCTGAGGGTTGCCTTTTTCCATTCCCGTTTTTTTTATCCAAAAAAGAAAGAAAGCAAAAGAAGCAGAACACTAATGTGCGTGAAATATGCCTCTTGAAACTGTCGTTTGGAAATATGGACGTCTTTTGAACTTTTTGGTCGATATATGACCCCAGGATTTGTTTTCAGGGCAGGTGTCATTTACAGGCCTGCAATGATTTGGAATATCCACTGACCATTAGCGCTGGGACTAAAGCTGCTGTTGTGTGAAACGGCCACAAGGTGGCAGCAGTTCTCCCTTAGCAAATCTGCTTACTAGGGCAACAGAGCCTCAATGGAAGCCGTGTTCTAGATTGGAATTTAGAATGGAATGTGCCAGGAGAAAGCCTCTCATGTTTGTCTCACTACTTCTTGTTCGTGTTTTTAATTTAATTTTTAATTTTTTATTACAGCAAGATTGATTACATCATTTGGTTTGTTGTAGGTGTGCAAGATGTGGTTCTTTTACACATATACATATGTCTGTTCTTCCTGGGACCCTTTTCCCATGTACGTTATGATAGAATGTTGAGTAGTCTTCTCTTGGCATTCCGTAGATCTTTGGTGATTATATATTTCACCTGTGTTTGTATATGTCTCTTAACCCCAATATCGTAATGAATCCAATCCTCACACCTTTCCATTGGTGAACCATAAGTTGGTTTAATGAATCTGTTATTGCCCTTCTCCGTGGAAATATCTGCCCTGGTATCCGTTTTTAGGTAACACCTATAAGTGATATCCTACGATATGTGTCTTTCACTTTCTGACTTACTACAAGTCACGTGATTACCTGTAGACTCATCTACGGGGCTGCAAATGGCATTGTGTCCTTTTTTCCTTGGCTAATATTCTGTCTTAGCGAGGTCCATTTTCTGCAATGTGATTCCCTGAGGGCTGAGGATTAGCTGACCTGGGCAGCCTGACCCTGCCGGCAAGCCCTCCCCAGGTGTGCCTGGGTTGAGGTCAATAGAAACAGCACTCCAGGCAGCAATAGCCCCTGCAGCTGTGCCTGACTCCATATTCTCTGCCCCGTCAGCAGTCTCGGGGCTGTGCTGGTGGGAGGGTGTGAGGGTCCATGGCTTTGTTGGTGGCCCGCTGTGACTGGGGCTCTGCTGGACTTTCTGCAGGAGTTGCCAGGCTGCCACTTGTAAAGAAGAGGATGTGTCACCCATAACTTCCGCTGGAATTTCTCTCCGGGCTTAGGTGAGGAAGGAAAAAAAGGAGTGGAGGCCGGGACAGGAGGGGTATCTCAGGCAGGGAAATGGAAAGCTTCCAGAAGAGCGCCCGGGGCCAGGACCATCCTGGCTGGCCTTCAGGCACCAAGTTGGCCTGCGTGCTGTCGCTGGTGTGGATCCACGACCCTTCCTCTAGGCTTTCAAGCCCTTGCACATATTCAGGTGTTTTACCTGGGAAGGGTGGGAACAGTTCAGCAACAGCTGGCCTGGGGCTCAGCTCACGTTTACTCCCAGAGGCCTCGGCACGGTCCCCCAGCTTTGCAATGAGGATGCTCCTTGAGTGGGGGGGCCGGGCTGCTGGCTGTATGGGAGATGATTCCCCACCTCTGACCAATTTCAGAATTGTTTACCGCTGGAGCAAGTGCCCTCATAGGGTTTTCCTCTGTATAACTGCTGGGTTCAGGTTTTTTTTTTCTTTTTGGGTTCAAGTTAGAATTTATTCATCTTTTATGTATTTATTGATATAAGCATGGAAATAATTCATTCATATAAATACATCTGTGTGAAGGGAAGAACTTTTTTCTGTTTTATTTTTAAATTTTATTTCTAAAAATTTTGAAGTTTAATTATATTTATTTTTCTATACAGCAGGTTATTATTGATTATTTATTTTATTCATATACATATATACAGGTCAATACCTATCTCCCAACTCATCTGACCACAACACCCCATGGCTTCCCCGACTTGGTGTCCATACGTTTGTTCTCTACCTCTGTTTCTCTATTTCTGCCCTGCAAACCTGTTCATCTGTACCATATATCTAGGTTCCACATACATGCATTAATACAGAATATTTGTTTTGCTCTTTCTGACTTACTTCATTCTGTATGACAGTCTCTAGATCCACCGACTTCTCTACAAACAACCCAGTTTCATTCCTTTTCATGGCTGAGTCATATCCCATTTTATATATGTACCACATCTTTATCCATTCGTCTGTCTGTGGGCATTTAGGTTCTTCCATTACCTGGCTATTGTAAATAGTGCTGCAATGAACATTGTGGTGAATGTGTGTTTTTGATTTATGGTTGTCTCTGGGTATATGCCCAGAAGTGGGATTGCTGGATCGTATGGTAATTCTATTTCTAGTTTCTTTAAGGAAACTCCATACTCTTCTCCATAGTGACTGTAACAATTTACCTTCCCACCAATAGTGGAAGAGGGTTCCTTTTGTCCACACCCTCCCCAGAATTTGTTGTTTGTAGATTTTCTGATGATGCCGATTCTAACAGGTGTGAGGTGATACCTCATTGTCGTTTTGATTTGCATTTCTCTAATAATTAGTGGTGTTGAGCAGCTTTTCATGTGCGTCTTGGCCGTCTCTGTGACTTCTTTGAAGAAACGTCTATTTAGATCTTCTGCCCATATTTGTATTAGGGTTGTTTGTTTTATTAATATTAAGCTGCGTGAGCTGTTTATATATATTGGAGATTAAACCTTTGTCCATTGATTCATTTGTGAACGTTTTTGCCCATTCTGAGGGTTGCCTTTTTCCATTCCCGTTGTTTTTAACCAAAAAAGAAAGAAAGCAAAAGAAGCAGAACACTAATGTTCGTGAAATATTCCTCTTGAAACTGTCGTTTTGAAATATGGACGTCTTTTGAACTTTTTGGTCGATATATGACCCCAGGATTTGTTTTCAGGGCAGGTGTCATTTACAGGCCTGCAATGATTTGGAATATCCACTGACCATTAGCGCTGGGATTAAAGCTGCTGTTGTGTGAAGCGGCCACAAGGTGGCAGCAGTTCTCCCTTAGCAAATCTGCTTACTAGGGCAACAGAACCTCAATGGAAGCCGTGTTCTAGATTGGAATTTAGAATGGAATGTGCCAGGAGAAAGCCCCTCAAGTTTGTCTCAGTACTTCTTGTTCGTGTTTTTAATTTAATTTTTTATTTTTTATTACAGCAAGTTTGATTACATCGTTTGGCTTGTTGTAGGTGTGCAAGATGTGGTTCTTTTACACATATACATATGTCTGTTCTTCCTGGGACCCTTTTCCCATGTACGTTATGACAGAATGTTGAGTAGTCTTCTCTTGGCATTCCGTAGGTCTTTGGTGATTATATATTTCACCTGTTTTTGTATATGTCTCTTAACACCAATATCGTAATGAATCCAATCCTCACACATTTCCATTGGTGAACCATAAGTTTGTTTAATGAATCTGTGATTGCCCTTCTCCGTGGAAATATCTGCCCTGGTATCCGTTTTTAGGTAACACCTATAAGTGATATCCTACGATATGTGTCTTTCACTTTCTGACTTACTACAAGTCACGTGATTACCTGTAGACTCATCTACGGGGCTGCAAATGGCATTGTGTCCTTTTTTTCCTTGGCTAATATTCTGTTTTAGCGAGGTCCATTTTCTGCAATGTGATTCCCTGAGGGCTGAGGATTAGCTGACCTGGGCAGCCTGACCCTGCCGGCAAGCCCTCCCCAGGTGTGCCTGGGTTGAGGTCAATAGAAACAGCACTCCAGGCAGCAATAGCCCCTGCAGCTGTGCCTGACTCCATATTCTCTGCCCCGTCAGCAGTCTCGGGGCTGTGCTGGTGGGAGGGTGTGAGGGTCCATGGCTTTGTTGGTGGCCCGGTGTGAGTGGGGCTCTGCTGGACTTTCTGCAGGAGTTGCCAGGCTGCCACTTGTAAAGAAGAGGATGTGTCACCCATAACTTCCCTGGAATTTCTCTCCGGGCTTAGGTGAGGAAGGAAAAAAAGGAGTGGGGGCCGTGACAGGAGGGGTATCTCAGGCAGGGAAATGGAAAGCTTCCAGAAGAGCGCCCGGGGCCAGGACCATCCTGGCTGGCCTTCAGGCACCAAGTTGGCCTGCGTGCTGTCGCTGGTGTGGATCCACGACCCTTCCTCTAGGCTTTCAAGCCCTTGTACATATTCAGGTGTTTTACCTGGGAAGGGTGGGAACAGTTCAGCAACAGCTGGCCTGGGGCTCTGCTCACGTTTACTCACAGAGGCCTCGGCACGGTCCCCCAGCTTTGCAATGAGGATGCTCCTTGAGTGGGGGGGCCGGGCTGCTGGCTGTATGGGAGATGATTCCCCACCTCTGACCAATTTCAGAATTGTTTACCGCTGGAGCAAGTGCCCTCATAGGGTTTTCCTCTGTATAACTGCTGGGTTCAGGTTTTTTTTTCTTTTTGGGTTCAAGTTAGAATTTATTCATCTTTTATGTATTTATTGATATAAGCATGGAAATAATTCATTCATATAAATACATCTGTGTGAAGGGAAGAACTTTTTTCTGTTTTATTTTTAAATTTTATTTCTAAAAATTTTGAAGTTTAATTATATTTATTTTTCTATACAGCAGGTTATTATTGATTATTTATTTTATTCATATACATATATACAGGTCAATACCTATCTCCCAACTCATCTGACCACAACACCCCATGGCTTCCCCGACTTGGTGTCCATACGTTTGTTCTCTACCTCTGTTTCTCTATTTCTGCCCTGCAAACCTGTTCATCTGTACCATATATCTAGGTTCCACATACATGCATTAATACAGAATATTTGTTTGGCTCTTTCTGACTTACTTCATTCTGTATGACAGTCTCTAGATCCACCGACTTCTCTACAAACAACCCAGTTTCATTCCTTTTCATGGCTGAGTCATATCCCATTTTATATATGTACCACATCTTTATCCATTCGTCTGTCTGTGGGCATTTAGGTTGCTTCCATTACCTGGCTATTGTAAATAGTGCTGCAATGAACATTGTGGTGAATGTGTGTTTTTGATTTATGGTTGTCTCTGGGTATATGCCCAGAAGTGGGATTGCTGGATCCTATGGTAATTCTATTTGTAGTTTCTTTAAGGAAACTCCATACCCTTCTCCATAGTGACTGTAACAATTTACCTTCCCAACAATAGTGGAAGAGGGTTCCTTTTGTCCACACCCTCCCCAGAATTTGTTGTTTGTAGATTTTCTGATGATGCCGATTCTAACAGGTGTGAGGTGATACCTCATTGTCGTTTTGATTTGCATTTCTCTAATAATTAGTGGTGTTGAGCAGCTTTTCATGTGCGTCTTGGCCGTCTCTGTGACTTCTTTGAAGAAACGTCTATTTAGATCTTCTGCCCATATTTGTATTAGGGTTGTTTGTTTTATTAATATTAAGCTGCGTGAGCTGTTTATATATATTGGAGATTAAACCTTTGTCCATTGATTCATTTGTGAACGTTTTCGCCCATTCTGAGGGTTGCCTTTTTCCATTCCCGTTGTTTTTAACCAAAAAAGAAAGAAAGCAAAAGAAGCAGAACACTAATGTGCGTGAAATATGCCTCTTGAAACTGTCGTTTTGAAATATGGACGTCTTTTGAAATTTTTGGTCGATATATGACCCCAGGATTTGTTTTCAGGGCAGGTGTCATTTACAGGCCTGCAATGATTTGGAATATCCACTGACCATTAGCGCTGGGATTAAAGCTGCTGTTGTGTGAAGCGGCCACTAGGTGGCAGCAGTTCTCCCTTAGCAAATCTGCTTACTAGGGCAACAGAGCCTCAATGGAAGCCGTGTTCTAGATTGGAATTTAGAATGGAATGTGCCAGGAGAAAGCCCCTCAAGTTTGTCTCAGTACTTCTTGTTCGTGTTTTTAATTTAATTTTTAATTTTTTAATACAGCAAGTTTGATTACATCGTTTGGCTTGTTGTAGGTGTGCAAGATGTGGTTCTTTTACACATATACATATGTCTGTTCTTCCTGGGACCCTTTTCCCATGTACGTTATGACAGAATGTTGAGTAGTCTTCTCTTGGCATTCCGTAGGTCTTTGGTGATTATATATTTCACCTGTGTTTGTATATGTCTCTTAACACCAATATCGTAATGAATCCAATCCTCACACCTTTCCATTGGTGAACCATAAGTTTGTTTAATGAATCTGTGATTGCCCTTCTCCGTGGAAATATCTGCCCTGGTATCCGTTTTTAGGTAACACCTATAAGTGATATCCTACGATATGTGTCTTTCACTTTCTGACTTACTACAAGTCACGTGATTACCTGTAGACTCATCTACGGGGCTGCAAATGGCATTGTGTCCTTTTTTTCCTTGGCTAATATTCTGTCTTAGCGAGGTCCATTTTCTGCAATGTGATTCCCTGAGGGCTGAGGATTAGCTGACCTGGGCAGCCTGACCCTGCCGGCAAGCCCTCCCCAGGTGTGCCTGGGTTGAGGTCAATAGAAACAGCACTCCAGGCAGCAATAGCCCCTGCAGCTGTGCCTGACTCCATATTCTCTGCCCCGTCAGCAGTCTCGGGGCTGTGCTGGTGGGAGAGTGTGAGGGTCCACGGCTTTGTTGGTGGCCCGGTGTGAGTGGGGCTCTGCTGGACTTTCTGCAGGAGTTGCCAGGCTGCCACTTGTAAAGAAGAGGATGTGTCACCCATAACTTCCGCTGGAATTTCTCTCCGGGCTTAGGTGAGGAAGGAAAAAAAGGAGTGGGGGCCGGGACAGGAGGGGTATCTCAGGCAGGGATATGGAAAGCTTCCAGAAGAGCGCCCGGGGCCTGGACCATACTGGCTGGCCTTCAGGCACCAAGTTGGCCTGCGTGCTGTCGCTGGTGTGGATCCACGACCCTTCCTCTAGGCTTTCAAGCCCTTGTACATATTCAGGTGTTTTACCTGGGAAGGGTGGGAACAGTTCAGCAACAGCTGGCCTGGGGCTCTGCTCACGTTTACTCACAGAGGCCTCGGCACGGTCCCCCAGCTTTGCAATGAGGATGCTCCTTGAGTGGGGGGGCCGGGCTGCTGGCTGTATGGGAGATGATTCCCCACCTCTGACCAATTTCAGAATTGTTTACCGCTGGAGCAAGTGCCCTCATAGGGTTTTCCTCTGTATAACTGCTGGGTTCAGGTTTTTTTTTTTCTTTTTGGGTTCAAGTTAGAAGTTATTCATCTTTTATGTATTTATTGATATAAGCATGGAAATAATTCATTCATATAAATACATCTGTGTGAAGGGAAGAACTTTTTTCTGTTTTATTTTTAAATTTTATTTCTAAAAATTTTGAAGTTTAATTATATTTATTTTTCTATACAGCAGGTTATTATTGATTATTTATTTTATTCATATACATATATACAGGTCAATACCTATCTCCCAACTCATCTGACCACAACACCCCATGGCTTCCCCGACTTGTTGTCCATACGTTTGTTCTCTACCTCTGTTTCTCTATTTCTGCCCTGCAAACCTGTTCATCTGTACCATATATCTAGGTTCCACATACATGCATTAATACAGAATATTTGTTTTGCTCTTTCTGACTTACTTCATTCTGTATGACAGTCTCTAGATCCACCGACTTCTCTACAAACAACCCAGTTTCATTCCTTTTCATGGCTGAGTCATATCCCATTTTATATATGTACCACATCTTTATCCATTCGTCTGTCTGTGGGCATTTAGGTTGCTTCCATTACCTGGCTATTGTAAATAGTGCTGCAATGAACATTGTGGTGAATATGTGTTTTTGATTTATGGTTGTCTCTGGGTATATGCCCAGAAGTGGGATTGCTGGATCCTATGGTAATTCTATTTCTAGTTTCTTTAAGGAAACTCCATACTCTTCTCCATAGTGACTGTAACAATTTACCTTCCCACCAATAGTGGAAGAGGGTTCCTTTTGTCCACACCCTCCCCAGAATTTGTTGTTTGTAGATTTTCTGATGATGCCGATTCTAACAGGTGTGAGGTGATACCTCATTGTCGTTTTGATTTGCATTTCTCTAATAATTAGTGGTGTTGAGCAGCTTTTCATGTGCGTCTTGGCCGTCTCTGTGACTTCTTTGAAGAAACGTCTATTTAGATCTTCTGCCCATATTTGTATTAGGGTTGTTTGTTTTATTAATATTAAGCTGCGTGAGCTGTTTATATATATTGGAGATTAAACCTTTGTCCATTGATTCATTTGTGAACGTTTTCGCCCATTCTGAGGGTTGCCTTTTTCCATTCCCGTTGTTTTTAACCAAAAAAGAAAGAAAGCAAAAGAAGCAGAACACTAATGTGCGTGAAATATGCCTCTTGAAACTGTCGTTTTGAAATATGGACGTCTTTTGAACTTTTTGGTCGATATATGACCCCAGGATTTGTTTTCAGGGCAGGTGTCATTTACAGGCCTGCAATGATTTGGAATATCCACTGACCATTAGCGCTGGGATTAAAGCTGCTGTTGTGTGAAGCGGCCACTAGGTGGCAGCAGTTCTCCCTTAGCAAATCTGCTTACTAGGGCAACAGAGCCTCAATGGAAGCCGTGTTCTAGATTGGAATTTAGAATGGAATGTGCCAGGAGAAAGCCCCTCAAGTTTGTCTCAGTACTTCTTGTTCGTGTTTTTAATTTAATTTTTAATTTTTTAATACAGCAAGTTTGATTACATCGTTTGGCTTGTTGTAGGTGTGCAAGATGTGGTTCTTTTACACATATACATATGTCTGTTCTTCCTGGGACCCTTTTCCCATGTACGTTATGACAGAATGTTGAGTAGTCTTCTCTTGGCATTCCGTAGGTCTTTGGTGATTATATATTTCACCTGTGTTTGTATATGTCTCTTAACACCAATATCGTAATGAATCCAATCCTCACACCTTTCCATTGGTGAACCATAAGTTTGTTTAATGAATCTGTGATTGCCCTTCTCCGTGGAAATATCTGCCCTGGTATCCGTTTTTAGGTAACACCTATAAGTGATATCCTACGATATGTGTCTTTCACTTTCTGACTTACTACAAGTCCCGTGCTTACCTGTAGACTCATCTACGGGGCTGCAAATGGCATTGTGTCCTTTTTTTCCTTGGCTAATATTCTGTCTTAGCGAGGTCCATTTTCTGCAATGTGATTCCCTGAGGGCTGAGGATTAGCTGACCTGGGCAGCCTGACCCTGCCGGCAAGCCCTCCCCAGGTGTGCCTGGGTTGAGGTCAATAGAAACAGCACTCCAGGCAGCAATAGCCCCTGCAGCTGTGCCTGACTCCATATTCTCTGCCCCGTCAGCAGTCTCGGGGCTGTGCTGGTGGGAGAGTGTGAGGGTCCATGGCTTTGTTGGTGGCCCGGTGTGAGTGGGGCTCTGCTGGACTTTCTGCAGGAGTTGCCAGGCTGCCACTTGTAAAGAAGAGGATGTGTCACCCATAACTTCCGCTGGAATTTCTCTCCGGGCTTAGGTGAGGAAGGAAAAAAAGGAGTGGGGGCCGGGACAGGAGGGGTATCTCAGGCAGGGAAATGGAAAGCTTCCAGAAGAGCGCCCGGGGCCAGGACCATACTGGCTGGCCTTCAGGCACCAAGTTGGCCTGCGTGCTGTCGCTGGTGTGGATCCACGACCCTTCCTCTAGGCTTTCAAGCCCTTGTACATATTCAGGTGTTTTACCTGGGAAGGGTGGGAACAGTTCAGCAACAGCTGGCCTGGGGCTCTGCTCACGTTTACTCACAGAGGCCTCGGCACGGTCCCCCAGCTTTGCAATGAGGATGCTCCTTGAGTGGGGGGGCCTGGCTGCTGGCTGTATGGGAGATGATTCCCCACCTCTGACCAATTTCAGAATTGTTTACAGCTGGAGCAAGTGCCCTCATAGGGTTTTCCTCTGTATAACTGCTGGGTTCAGGTTTTTTTTTTCTTTTTGGGTTCAAGTTAGAATTTATTCATCTTTTATTTATTTATTGATATAAGCATGGAAATAATTCATTCATATAAATACATCTGTGTGAAGGGAAGAACTTTTTTCTGTTTTATTTTTTAAATTTTATTTCTAAAAATTTTGAAGTTTAATTATATTTATTTTTCTATACAGCAGGTTATTATTGATTATTTATTTTATTCATATACATATATACAGGTCAATACCTATCTCCCAACTCATCTGACCATAACACCCCATGGCTTCCCCGACTTGGTGTCCATACGTTTGTTCTCTACCTCTGTTTCTCTATTTCTGCCCTGCAAACCTGTTCATCTGTACCATATATCTAGGTTCCACATACATGCATTAATACAGAATATTTGTTTTGCTCTTTCTGACTTACTTCATTCTGTATGACAGTCTCTAGATCCACCGACTTCTCTACAAACAACCCAATTTCATTCCTTTTCATGGCTGAGTCATATACCATTTTATATATGTACCACATCTTTATCCATTCGTCTGTCTGTGGGCATTTAGGTTGCTTCCATTACCTGGCTATTGTAAATAGTGCTGCAATGAACATTGTGGTGAATGTGTGTTTTTGATTTATGGTTGTCTCTGGGTATATGCCCAGAAGTGGGATTGCTGGATCCTATGGTAATTCTATTTCTAGTTTCTTTAAGGAAACTCCATACTCTTCTCCATAGTGACTGTAACAATTTACCTTCCCACCAATAGTGGAAGAGGGTTCCTTTTGTCCACACCCTCCCCAGAATTTGTTGTTTGTAGATTTTCTGATGATGCCGATTCTAACAGGTGTGAGGTGATACCTCATTGTCGTTTTGATTTGCATTTCTCTAATAATTAGTGGTGTTGAGCAGCTTTTCATGTGCGTCTTGGCCGTCTCTGTGACTTCTTTGAAGAAACGTCTATTTAGATCTTCTGCCCATATTTGTATTAGGGTTGTTTGTTTTATTAATATTAAGCTGCGTGAGCTGTTTATATATATTGGAGATTAAACCTTTGTCCATTGATTCATTTGCGAACGTTTTCGCCCATTCTGAGGGTTGCCTTTTTCCATTCCCGTTGTTTTTAACCAAAAAAGAAAGAAAGCAAAAGAAGCAGAACACTAATGTGCGTGAAATATTCCTCTTGAAACTGTCGTTTTGAAATATGGACGTCTTTTGAACTTTTTGGTCGATATATGACCCCAGGATTTGTTTTCAGGGCAGGTGTCATTTACAGGCCTGCAATGATTTGGAATATCCACTGACCATTAGCGCTGGGATTAAAGCTGCTGTTGTGTGAAGCGGCCACAAGGTGGCAGCAGTTCTCCCTTAGCAAATCTGCTTAATAGGGCAACAGAGCCTCAATGGAAGCCGTGTTCTAGATTGGAATTTAGAATGGAATGTGCCAGGAGAAAGCCCCTCAAGTTTGTCTCACTACTTCTTGTTCGTGTTTTTAAGTTAATTTTTAATTTTTTATTACAGCAAGTTTGATTACATCGTTTGGCTTGTTGTAGGTGTGCAAGATGTGGTTCTTTTACACATATACATATGTCTGTTCTTCCTGGGACCCTTTTCCCATGTACGTTATGACAGAATGTTGAGTAGTCTTCTCTTGGCATTCCGTAGGTCTTTGGTGATTATATATTTCACCTGTGTTTGTATATGTCTCTTAACCCCAATATCGTAATGAATCCAATCCTCACACCTTTCCATTGGTGAACCATAAGTTTGTTTAATGAATCTGTGATTGCCCTTCTCCGTGGAAATATCTGCCCTGGTATCCGTTTTTAGGTAACACCTATAAGTGATATCCTACGATATGTGTCTTTCACTTTCTGACTTACTACAAGTCCCGTGCTTACCTGTAGACTCATCTACGGGGCTGCAAATGGCATTGTGTCCTTTTTTTCCTTGGCTAATATTCTGTCTTAGCGAGGTCCATTTTCTGCAATGTGATTCCCTGAGGGCTGAGGATTAGCTGACCTGGGCAGCCTGACCCTGCCGGCAAGCCCTCCCCAGGTGTGCCTGGGTTGAGGTCAATAGAAACAGCACTCCAGGCAGCAATAGCCCCTGCAGCTGTGCCTGACTCCATATTCTCTGCCCCGTCAGCAGTCTCGGGGCTGTGCTGGTGGGAGGGTGTGAGGGTCCACGGCTTTGTTGGTGGCCCGGTGTGAGTGGGGCTCTGCTGGACTTTCTGCAGGAGTTGCCAGGCTGCCACTTGTAAAGAAGAGGATGTGTCACACATAACTTCCACTGGAATTTCTCTCCGGGCTTAGGTGAGGAAGGAAAAAAAGGAGTGGGGGCCGGGACAGGAGGGGTATCTCAGGCAGGGAAATGGAAAGCTTCCAGAAGAGCGCCCGGGGCCAGGACCATCCTGGCTGGCCTTCAGGCACCAAGTTGGCCTGCGTGCTGTCGCTGGTGTGGATCCACGACCCTTCCTCTAGGCTTTCAAGCCCTTGTACATATTCAGGTGTTTTACCTGGGAAGGGTGGGAACAGTTCAGCAACAGCTGGCCTGGGGCTCTGCTCACGTTTACTCACAGAAGCCTCGGCACGGTCCCCCAGCTTTGCAATGAGGATGCTCCTTGAGTGGGGGGGCCGGGCTGCTGGCTGTATGGGAGATGATTCCCCACCTCTGACCAATTTCAGAATTGTTTACCGCTGGAGCAAGTGCCCTCATAGGGTTTTCCTCTGTATAACTGCTGGGTTCAGGTTTTTTTTTTCTTTTTGGGTTCAAGTTAGAATTTATTCATCTTTTATGTATTTATTGATATAAGCATGGAAATAATTCATTCATATAAATACATCTGTGTGAAGGGAAGAACTTTTTTCTGTTTTATTTTTAAATTTTATTTCTAAAAATTTTGAAGTTTAATTATATTTATTTTTCTATACAGCAGGTTATTATTGATTATTTATTTTATTCATATACATATATACAGGTCAATACCTATCTCCCAACTCATCTGACCACAACACCCCATGGCTTCCCCGACTTGGTGTCCATACGTTTGTTCTCTACCTCTGTTTCTCTATTTCTGCCCTGCAAACCTGTTCATCTGTACCATATATCTAGGTTCCACATACATGCATTAATACAGAATATTTGTTTTGCTCTTTCTGACTTACTTCATTCTGTATGACAGTCTCTAGATCCACCGACTTCTCTACAAACAACCCAGTTTCATTCCTTTTCATGGCTGAGTCATATCCCATTTTATATATGTACCACATCTTTATCCATTCGTCTGTCTGTGGGCATTTAGGTTGCTTCCATTACCTGGCTATTGTAAATAGTGCTGCAATGAACATTGTGGTGAATGTGTGTTTTTGATTTATGGTTGTCTCTGGGTATATGCCCAGAAGTGGGATTGCTGGATCCTATGGTAATTCTATTTCTAATTTCTTTAAGGAAACTCCATACTCTTCTCCATAGTGACTGTATCAATTTACCTTCCCACCAATAGTGGAAGAGGGTTCCTTTTGTCCACACCCTCCCCAGAATTTGTTGTTTGTAGATTTTCTGATGATGCCGATTCTAACAGGTGTGAGGTGATACCTCATTGTCGTTTTGATTTGCATTTCTCTAATAATTAGTGGTGTTGAGCAGCTTTTCATGTGCGTCTTGGCCGTCTCTGTGACTTCTTTGAAGAAACGTCTATTTAGATCTTCTGCCCATATTTGTATTGGTTTGTTTTATTAATATTAAGCTGCGTGAGCTGTTTATATATATTGGAGATTAAACCTTTGTCCATTGATTCGTTTGCGAACGTTTTCGCCCATTCTGAGGGTTGCCTTTTTCCATTCCCGTTTTTTTTAACCAAAAAAGAAAGAAAGCAAAAGAAGCAGAACACTAATGTGCGTGAAATATGCCTCTTGAAACTGTCGTTTGGAAATATGGACGTCTTTTGAACTTTTTGGTCGATATATGACCCCAGGATTTGTTTTCAGGGCAGGTGTCATTTACAGGCCTGCAATGATTTGGAATATCCACTGACCATTAGCGCTGGGATTAAAGCTGCTGTTGTGTGAAACGGCCACAAGGTGGCAGCAGTTCTCCCTTAGCAAATCTGCTTACTAGGGCAACAGAGCCTCAATGGAAGCCGTGTTCTAGATTGGAATTTAGAATGGAATGTGCCAGGAGAAAGCCTCTCAAGTTTGTCTCACTACTTCTTGTTCGTGTTTTTAATTTAATTTTTAATTTTTTATTACAGCAATATTGATTACATCATTTGGCTTGTTGTAGGTGTGCAAGATGTGGTTCTTTTACACATATACATATGTCTGTTCTTCCTGGGACCCTTTTCCCATGTACGTTATGATAGAATGTTGTGTAGTCTTCTCTTGGCATTCCGTAGATCTTTGGTGATTATATATTTCACCTGTGTTTGTATATGTCTCTTAACCCCAATATCGTAATGAATCCAATCCTCACACCTTTCCATTGGTGAACCATAAGTTTGTTTAATGAATCTGTTATTGCCCTTCTCCGTGGAAATATCTGCCCTGGTATCCGTTTTTAGGTAACACCTATAAGTGATATCCTACGATATGTGTCTTTCACTTTCTGACTTACTACAAGTCACGTGATTACCTGTAGACTCATCTACGGGGCTGCAAATGGCATTGTGTCCTTTTTTCCTTGGCTAATATTCTGTCTTAGCGAGGTCCATTTTCTGCAATGTGATTCCCTGAGGGCTGAGGATTAGCTGACCTGGGCAGCCTGACCCTGCCGGCAAGCCCTCCCCAGGTGTGCCTGGGTTGAGGTCAATAGAAACAGCACTCCAGGCAGCAATAGCCCCTGCAGCTGTGCCTGACTCCATATTCTCTGCCCCGTCAGCAGTCTCGGGGCTGTGCTGGTGGGAGGGTGTGAGGGTCCACGGCTTTGTTGGTGGCCCGGTGTGAGTGGGGCTCTGCTGGACTTTCTGCAGGAGTTGCCAGGCTGCCACTTGTAAAGAAGAGGATGTGTCACCCATAACTTCCGCTGGAATTTCTCTCCGGGTTGAGGTCAGGAAGGAAAAAAAGGAGTGGGGGCCGGGACAGGAGGGGTATCTCAGGCAGGGAAATGGAAAGCTTCCAGAAGAGCGCCCGGGGCCAGGACCATCCTGGCTGGCCTTCAGGCACCAAGTTGGCCTGCGTGCTGTCGCTGGTGTGGCTCCACGACCCTTCCTCTAGGCTTTCAAGCCCTTGTACATATTCAGGTGTTTTACCTGGGAAGGGTGGGAACAGTTCAGCAACAGCTGGCCTGGGGCTCAGCTCACGTTTACTCACAGAGGCCTCTGCACGGTCCCCCAGCTTTGCAATTTGGACGCTCGTTGCGTGTGGGGGCCGGGCTGCTGGCTGTATGGGAGATGATTCCCCACCTCTGACCAATTTCAGAATTGTTTACCGCTGGAGCAAGTGCCCTCATAGGGTTTTCCTCTGTAGAACTGCTCGGTTCAGGTTTTTTTTTTCTTTTTGGGTTCAAGTTAGAATTTATTCATCTTTTATGTATTTATTGATATAAGCATGGAAATAATTCATTCATATAAATACATCTGTGTGAAGGGAAGAACTTTTTTCTGTTTTATTTTTAAATTTTATTTCTAAAAATTTTGAAGTTTAATTATATTTATTTTTCTATACAGCAGGTTATTATTGATTATTTATTTTATTCATATACATATATACAGGTCAATACCTATCTCCCAACTCATCTGACCACAACACCCCATGGCTTCCCCGACTTGGTGTCCATACGTTTTTTCTCTACCTCTGTTTCTCTATTTCTGTCCTGCAAACCTGTTCATCTGTACCATATATGTAGGTTCCACATACATGCATTAATACAGAATATTTGTTTTGCTCTTTCTGACGTACTTCATTCTGTATGACAGTCTCTAGATCCACCGACTTCTCTACAAACAACCCAGTTTCATTCCTTATCATGGCTGAGTCATATTCCATTTTATATATGTACCATATCTTTATCCATTCGTCTGTCTGTGGGCATTTAGGTTGCTTCCATTACCTGGCTATTGTAAATAGTGCTGCAATGAACATTGTGGTGAATGTGTGTTTTTGATTTATGGTTGTCTCTGGGTATATGCCCAGAAGTGGGATTGCTGGATCCTATGGTAATTCTATTTCTAGTTTCTTTAAGGAAACTCCATACTGTTCTCCATAGTGACTGTATCAATTTACCTTCCCACCAATAGTGGAAGAGGGTTCCTTTTGTCCACACCCTCCCCAGAATTTGTTGTTTGTAGATTTTCTGATGATGCCGATTCTAACAGGTGTGAGGTGATACCTCATTGTCGTTTTGATTTGCATTTCTCTAATAATTAGTGGTGTTGAGCAGCTTTTCATGTGCGTCTTGGCCGTCTCTGTGACTTCTTTGAAGAAACGTCTATTTAGATCTTCTGCCCAAATTTGTATTAGGGTTGTTTGTTTTATTAATATTAAGCTGCGTGAGCTGTTTATATATATTGGAGATTAAACCTTTGTCCATTGATTCATTTGCGAACGTTTTCGCCCATTCTGAGGGATGCCTTTTTCCATTCCCGTTTTTTTTAACCAAAAAAGAAAGAAAGCAAAAGAAGCAGAACACTAATGTGCGTGAAATATTCCTCTTGAAACTGTCGTTTTGAAATATGGACGTCTTTTGAAATTTTTGGTCGATATATGACCCCAGGATTTGTTTTCAGGGCAGGTGTCATTTACAGGCCTGCAATGATTTGGAATATCCACTGACCATTAGCGCTGGGATTAAAGCTGCTGTTGTGTGAAGCGGCCACAAGGTGGCAGCAGTTCTCCCTTAGCAAATCTGCTTACTAGGGCAACAGAGCCTCAATGGAAGCCGTGTTCTAGATTGGAATTTAGAATGGAATGTGCCAGGAGAAAGCACCTCAAGTTTGTCTCACTACTTCTTGTTCGTGTTTTTAATTTAATTTTTAATATTTTATTACAGCAAGTTTGATTACATCGTTTGGCTTGTTGTAGGTGTGCAAGATGTGGTTCTTTTACACATATACATATGTCTGTTCTTCCTGGGACCCTTTTCCCATGTACGTTATGACAGAATGTTGAGTAGTCTTCTCTTGGCATTCCGTAGGTTTTTGGTGATTATATATTTCACCTGTGTTTGTATATGTCTCTTAACACCAATATCGTAATGAATCCAATCCTCACACCTTTCCATTGGTGAACCATAAGTTTGTTTAATGAATCTGTGATTGCCCTTCTCCGTGGAAATATCTGCCCTGGTATCCGTTTTTAGGTAACACCTGTAAGTGATATCCTACGATATGTGTCTTTCATTTTCTGACTTACTACAAGTCACGTGATTACCTGTAGACTCATCTACGGGGCTGCAAATGGCATTGTGTCCGTTTTTTCCTTGGCTAATATTCTGTCTTAGCGAGGTCCATTTTCTGCAATGTGATTCCCTGAGGGCTGAGGATTAGCTGACCTGGGCAGCCTGACCCTGCCGGCAAGCCCTCGCCAGGTGTGCCTGGGTTGAGGTCAATAGAAACAGCACTCCAGGCAGCAATAGCCCCTGCAGCTGTGCCTGACTCCATATTCTCTGCCCCGTCAGCAGTCTCGGGGCTGTGCTGGTGGGAGGGTGTGAGGGTCCACGGCTTTGTTGGTGGCCCGGTGTGAGTGGGGCTCTGCTGGACTTTCTGCAGGGGTTGCCAGGCTGCCACTTGTAAAGAAGAGGATGTGTCACCCATAACTTCCGCTGGAATTTCTCTCCGGGCTGAGGTGAGGAAGGAAAAAAATGAGTGGTGGCCGGGACAGGAGGGGTATCTCAGGCAGGGAAATGGAAAGCTTCCAGAAGAGCGCCCGGGGCCAGGACCATCCTGGCTGGCCTGCAGGCACCAAGTTGGCCTGCGTGCTGTCGCTGGTGTGGCTCCACGACCCTTCCTCTAGGCTTTCAAGCCCTTGTACATATTCAGGTGTTTTACCTGGGAAGGGTGGGAACAGTTCAGCAGGAGCTGGCCTGGGGCTCTGCTCACGTTTACTCACAGAGGCCCCGGCACGGTCCCCCAGCTTTGCAATGAGGACGCTCCTTGCGTGGAGGGGCCGGGCTGCTGGCTGTATGGGAGATGATTCCCCACCTCTGACCAATTTCAGAATTGTTTACCGCTGGAGCAAGTGCCCTGATAGGGTTTTCCTCTGTATAACTGCTGGGTTCAGGTTTTTTTTTTTCTTTTTTGGTTGAAGTTAGAATTCATTCATCTTTTATGTATTTACTGATATAAGCATGGAAATAATTCATTCATAGAAATACATCTGTGTGAAGGGAAGAACTTTTTTCTGTTTTATTTTTAAATTTCATTTCTAAAATTTTGAAGTTTAATTATATTTATTTTTCTATACAGCAGGTTATTATTAGTTATCTATTTTATTCATATACATATATACATGTCAATACCTATCTCCCAACTCATCCGACCACCAACACCCCATGGCTTCCCCCACTTGGTGTCCATACGTTTGTTCTCGACCTCTGTTTCTCTATTTCTGCCCTGCAAACCTGTTCATCTGTACCATATATCTAGGTTCCACATACATGCATTAATACAGAATATTTGTTTGGCTCTTTCTGACTTACTTCATTCTGTATGACAGTCTCTAGATCCACCGACTTCTCTACAAACAACCCAGTTTCATTCCTTTTCATGGCTGAGTCATATTCCATTTTATATATGTACCACATCTTTATCCATTCGTCTGTCTGTGGGCATTTAGGTTGCTTCCATTACCTGGCTATTGTAAATAGTGCTGCAATGAACATTGTGGTGAATGTGTGTTTTTGATTTATGCTTTTCTCTGGGTATATGCCCAGAAGTGGGATTGCTGGATCCTATGGTAATTCTATTTCTAGTTTCTTTAAGGAAACTCCATACTGTTCTCCATAGTGACTGTATCAATTTACCTTCCCACTAATAGTGGAAGAGGGTTCCTTTTGTCCACACCCTCCCCAGAATTTGTTGTTTGTAGATTTTCTGATGATGCCGATTCTAACAGGTGTGAGGTGATACCTCATTGTCATTTTGATTTGCATTTCTCTAATAATTAGTGGTGTTGAGCAGCTTTTCATGTGCGTCTTGGCCGTCTCTGTGACTTCTTTGAAGAAACGTCTATTTAGCTCTTCTGCCCATATTTGTATTGGGTTGTTTGTTTTATTAATATTAAGCTGCGTGAGCTGTTTATATATATTGGAGATTAAACCTTTGTCCATTGATTCGTTTGCGAACGTTTTCGCACATTCTGAGGGTTGCCTTTTTCCATTCCCGTTGTTTTTAACCAGAAAAGAGAGAAAGCAAAAGAAGCAGAACACTAATGTGCGTTAAATATGCCTCTTGAAACTGTCGTTTTGAAATATGGACGTCTTTTGAACTTTTTGGTCGATATATGACCCCAGGATTTGTTTTCAGGGCAGGTGTCATTTACAGGCCAGCAATGATTTGGAATATCCACTGACCATTAGCGCTGGAATTAAAGCTGATGTTGTGTGAAACGGCCACAAGGTGGCAGCAGTTCTCCCTTAGCAAATCTGGTTACCAGGGCAACAGAGCCTCAATGGAAACCCTGTTCTAGATTGGAATTTAGAATTGAATGTGCCAGGAGAAAGCCCCTCAAGTTTGTCTCACTACTTCTTGTTCGTGTTTTTAATTTAATTTTTTATTACAGCAAGTTTAATTACATCGTTTGGCTTGTTGTAGGTGTGCAAGATGTGGTTCTTTTACACATATACATATGTCTGTTCTTCCTGGGACCCTTTTCCCATGTACGTTATGACAGAATGTTGAGTAGTCTTCTCTTGGCATTCCGTAGGTCTTTGGTGATTATATATTTCACCTGTGTTTGTATATGTCTCTTAACCCCAATATCGTAATGAATCCAATTCTCACACCTTTCCATTGGTGAACCATAAGTTTGTTTAATGAATCTGTTATTGCCCTTCTCCGTGGAAATATCTGCCCTGGTATCCGTTTTTAGGTAACACCTATAAGTGATATCCTACGATATGTGTCTTTCACTTTCTGACTTACTACAAGTCACGTGATTACCTGTAGACTCATCTACGGGGCTGCAAATGGCATTGTGTCCTTTTTTTCCTTGGCTAATATTCTGTCTTAGCGAGGTCCATTTTCTGCAATGTGATTCCCTGAGGGCTGAGGATTAGCTGACCTGGGCAGCCTGACCCTGCCGGCAAGCCCTCCCCAGGTGTGCCTGGGTTGAGGTCAATAGAAACAGCACTCCAGGCAGCAATAGCCCCTGCAGCTGTGCCTGACTCCATATTCTCTGCCCCGTCAGCAGTCTCGGGGCTGTGCTGGTGGGAGGGTGTGAGGGTCCACGGCTTTGTTGGTGGCCCGGTGTGAGTGGGGCTCTGCTGGACTTTCTGCAGGAGTTGCCAGGCTGCCACTTGTAAAGAAGAGGATGTGTCACCCATAACTTCCGCTGGAATTTCTCTCCGGGCTTAGGTGAGGAAGGAAAAAAGGGAGTGGGGGCCGGGACAGGAGGGGTATCTCAGGCAGGGAAATGGAAAGCTTCCAGAAGAGCGCCCGGGGCCAGGACCATCCTAACTGGCCTTCAGGCACCAAGTTGGCCTGCGTGCTGTCGCTGGTGTGGATCCACGACCCTTCCTCTAGGCTTTCAATCCCTTGTACATATTCAGGTGTTTTACCTGGGAAGGGTTGGAACAGTTCAGCAACAGCTGGCCTGGGGCTCAGCTCACGTTTACTCACAGAGGCCTCGGCACGGTCCCCCAGCTTTGCAATGAGGACGCTCCTTGCGTGGAGGGGCCGGGATGCTGGCTGTATGGGAGATGATTCCCCACCTCTGACCAATTTCAGAATTGTTTACCGCTGGAGCAAGTGCCCTGATAGGGTTTTCCTCTGTATAACTGCTGGGTTCAGGTTTTTTTTTTTTCTTTTTTCGTTCAAGTTAGAATTTATTCATCTTTTTATGTATTTATTGATATAAGCATGGAAATAATTCATTCATAGAAATACATCTGTGTGAAGGGAAGAACTTTTTTCTGTTTTATTTTTAAATTTTATTTCTAAAAATTTTGAAGTTTAATTATATTTATTTTTCTATACAGCAGGTTATTATTGATTATTTATTTTATTCATATACATATATACAGGTCAATACCTATCTCCCAACTCATCTGACCACAACACCCCATGGCTTCCCCGACTTGGTGTCCATACGTTTGTTCTCTACCTCTGTTTCTCTATTTCTGCCCTGCAAACCTGTTCATCTGTACCATATATCTAGGTTCCACATACATGCATTAATACAGAATATTTGTTTGGCTCTTTCTGACTTACTTCATTCTGTATGACAGTCTCTAGATCCACCGACTTCTCTACAAACAACCCAGTTTCATTCCTTTTCATGGTTGAGTCATATCCCATTTTATATATGTACCACATCTTTATCCATTCGTCTGTCTGTGGGCATTTAGGTTGCTTCCATTACCTGGCTATTGTAAATAGTGCTGCAATGAACATTGTGGTGAATGTGTGTTTTTGATTTATGGTTGTCTCTGGGTATATGCCCAGAAGTGGGATTGCTGGATCCTATGGTAATTCTATTTCTAGTTTCTTTAAGGAAACTCCATACTCTTCTCCATAGTGACTGTAACAATTTACCTTCCCACCAATAGTGGAAGAGGGTTCCTTTTGTCCACACCCTCCCCAGAATTTGTTGTTTGTAGATTTTCTGATGATGCCGATTCTAACAGGTGTGAGGTGATACCTCATTGTCGTTTTGATTTGCATTTCTCTAATAATTAGTGGTGTTGAGCAGCTTTTCATGTGCGTCTTGGCCGTCTCTGTGACTTCTTTGAAGAAACGTCTATTTAGCTCTTCTGCCCATATTTGTATTGGGTTGTTTGTTTTATTAATATTAAGCTGCGTGAGCTGTTTATATATATTGGAGATTAAACCTTTGTCCATTGATTCGTTTGCGAACGTTTTCGCCCATTCTGAGGGTTGCCTTTTTCCATTCCCGTTGTTTTTAACCAGAAAAGAGAGAAAGCAAAAGAAGCAGAACACTAATGTGCGTGAAATATGCCTCTTGAAACTGTCGTTTTGAAATATGGACGTCTTTTGAACTTTTTGATCGATATATGACCCCAGGATTTGTTTTCAGGGCAGGTGTCATTTACAGGCCTGCAATGATTTGGAATATCCACTGACCATTAGCGCTGGGATTAAAGCTGCTGTTGTGTGAAACGGCCACAAGGTGGCAGCAGTTCTCCCTTAGCAAATCTGCTTACTAGGGCAACAGAACCTCAATGGAAGCCTTGTTCTAGATTGGAATTTAGAATGGAATGTGCCAGGAGAAAGCCCCTCAAGTTTGTCTCACTACTTCTTGTTCGTGTTTTTAATTTAATTTTTTATTACAGCAAGTTTAATTACATCGTTTGGCTTGTTGTAGGTGTGCAAGATGTGGTTCTTTTACACATATACATATGTCTGTTCTTCCTGGGACCGTTTTCCCATGTACGTTATGACAGAATGTTGAGTAGTCTTCTCTTGGCATTCCGTAGGTCTTTGGTGATTATATATTTCACCTGTGTTTGTATATGTCTCTTAACCCCAATATCGTAATGAATCCAATCCTCACACCTTTCCATTGGTGAACCATAAGTTTGTTTAATGAATCTGTGATTGCCCTTCTCCGTGGAAATATCTGCCCTGGTATCCGTTTTTAGGTAACACCTATAAGTGATATCCTACGATATGTGTCTTTCACTTTCTGACTTACTACAAGTCACGTGATTACCTGTAGACTCATCTACGGGGCTGCAAATGGCATTGTGTCCTTTTTTTCCTTGGCTAATATTCTGTCTTAGCGAGGTCCATTTTCTGCAATGTGATTCCCTGAGGGCTGAGGATTAGCTGACCTGGGCAGCCTGACCCTGCCGGCAAGCCCTCCCCAGGTGTGCCTGGGTTGAGGTCAATAGAAACAGCACTCCAGGCAGCAATAGCCCCTGCAGCTGTGCCTGACTCCATATTCTCTGCCCCGTCAGCAGTCTCGGGGCTGTGCTGGTGGGAGGGTGTGAGGGTCCACGGCTTTGTTGGTGGCCCGGTGTGAGTGGGGCTCTGCTGGACTTTCTGCAGGAGTTGCCAGGCTGCCACTTGTAAAGAAGAGGATGTGTCACCCATAACTTCCGCTGGAATTTCTCTCCGGGCTTAGGTGAGGAAGGAAAAAAGGGAGTGGGGGCCGGGACAGGAGGGGTATCTCAGGCAGGGAAATGGAAAGCTTCCAGAAGAGCGCCCAGGGCCAGGACCATCCTCACTGGCCTTCAGGCACCAAGTTGGCCTGCGTGCTGTCGCTGGTGTGGATCCACGACCCTTCCTCTAGGCTTTCAAGCCCTTGTACATATTCAGGTGTTTTACCTGGGAAGGGTTGGAACAGTTCAGCAACAGCTGGCCTGGGGCTCAGCTCACGTTTACTCACAGAGGCCTCGGCACGGTCCCCCAGCTTTGCAATGAGGACGCTCCTTGCGTGGAGGGGCCGGGATGCTGGCTGTATGGGAGATGATTCCCCACCTCTGACCAATTTCAGAATTGTTTACCGCTGGAGCAAGTGCCCTGATAGGGTTTTCCTCTGTATAACTGCTGGGTTCAGGTTTTTTTTTTTTCTTTTTTCGTTCAAGTTAGAATTTATTCATCTTTTATGTATTTATTGATATAAGCATGGAAATAATTCATTCATAGAAATACATCTGTGTGAAGGGAAGAACTTTTTTCTGTTTTATTTTTAAATTTTATTTCTAAAAATTTTGAAGTTTAATTATATTTATTTTTCTATACAGCAGGTTATTATTGATTATTTATTTTATTCATATACATATATACAGGTCAATACCTATCTCCCAACTCATCTGACCACAACACCCCATGGCTTCCCCGACTTGGTGTCCATACGTTTGTTCTCTACGTCTGTTTCTCTATTTCTGCCCTGCAAACCTGTTCATCTGTACCATATATCTAGGTTCCACATACATGCATTAATACAGAATATTTGTTTGGCTCTTTCTGACTTACTTCATTCTGTATGACAGTCTCTAGATCCACCGACTTCTCTACAAACAACCCAGTTTCATTCCTTTTCATGGTTGAGTCATATCCCATTTTATATATGTACCACATCTTTATCCATTCGTCTGTCTGTGGGCATTTAGGTTGCTTCCATTACCTGGCTATTGTAAATAGTGCTGCAATGAACATTGTGGTGAATGTGTGTTTTTGATTTATGGTTGTATCTGGGTATATGCCCAGAAGTGGGATTGCTGGATCCTATGGTAATTCTATTTCTAGTTTCTTTAAGGAAACTCCATACTCTTCTCCATAGTGACTGTAACAATTTACCTTCCCACCAATAGTGGAAGAGGGTTCCTTTTGTCCACACCCTCCCCAGAATTTGTTGTTTGTAGATTTTCTGATGATGCCGATTCTAACAGGTGTGAGGTGATACCTCATTGTCGTTTTGATTTGCATTTCTCTAATAATTAGTGGTGTTGAGCAGCTTTTCATGTGCGTCTTGGCCGTCTCTGTGACTTCTTTGAAGAAACGTCTATTTAGCTCTTCTGCCCATATTTGTATCGGGTTGTTTGTTTTATTAATATTAAGCTGCGTGAGCTGTTTATATATATTGGAGATTAAACCTTTGTCCATTGATTCGTTTGCGAACGTTTTCGCCCATTCTGAGGGTTGCCTTTTTCCATTCCCATTGTTTTTAACCAGAAAAGAGAGAAAGCAAAAGAAGCAGAACACTAATGTGCGTGAAATATGCCTCTTGAAACTGTCGTTTTGAAATATGGACGTCTTTTGAACTTTTTGATCGATATATGACCCCAGGATTTGTTTTCAGGGCAGGTGTCATTTACAGGCCTGCAATGATTTGGAATATCCACTGACCATTAGCGCTGGGATTAAAGCTGCTGTTGTGTGAAACGGCCACAAGGTGGCAGCAGTTCTCCCTTAGCAAATCTGCTTACTAGGGCAACAGAACCTCAATGGAAGCCTTGTTCTAGATTGGAATTTAGAATGGAATGTGCCAGGAGAAAGCCCCTCAAGTTTGTCTCACTACTTCTTGTTCGTGTTTTTAATTTAATTTTTTATTACAGCAAGTTTAATTACATCGTTTGGCTTGTTGTAGGTGTGCAAGATGTGGTTCTTTTACACATATACATATGTCTGTTCTTCCTGGGACCCTTTTCCCATGTACGTTATGACAGAATGTTGAGTAGTCTTCTCTTGGCATTCCGTAGGTCTTTGGTGATTATATATTTCACCTGTGTTTGTATATGTCTCTTAACCCCAATATCGTAATGAATCGAATCCTCACTCCTTTCCATTGGTGAACCATAAGTTTGTTTAATGAATCTGTGATTGCCCTTCTCCGTGGAAATATCTGCCCTGGTATCCGTTTTTAGGTAACACCTATAAGTGATATCCTACGATATGTGTCTTTCAGTTTCTGACTTACTACAAGTCACGTGATTACCTGTAGACTCATCTACGGGGCTGCAAATGGCATTGTGTCCTTTTTTTCCTTGGCTAATATTCTGTCTTAGCGAGGTCCATTTTCTGCAATGTGATTCCCTGAGGGCTGAGGATTAGATGACCTGGGCAGCCTGACCCTGCCGGCAAGCCCTCCCCAGGTGTGCCTGGGTTGAGGTCAATAGAAACAGCACTCCAGGCAGCAATAGCCCCTGCAGCTGTGCCTGACTCCATATTCTCTGCCCCGTCAGCAGTCTCGGGGCTGTGCTGGTGGGAGGGTGTGAGGGTCCACGGCTTTGTTGGTGGCCCGGTGTGAGTGGGGCTCTGCTGGACTTTCTGCAGGAGTTGCCAGGCTGCCACTTGTAAAGAAGAGGATGTGTCACCCATAAGTTCCGCTGGAATTTCTCTCCGGGCTGAGGTGAGGAAGGAAAAACAGGAGTGGGTGCCGGGACAGGAGGGGTATCTCAGGCAGGGAAATGGAAAGCTTCCAGAAGAGCGCCCGGGGCCAGGACCATCCTGGCTGGCCTGCAGGCACCAAGTTGGCCTGCGTGTTGTCGCTGGTGTGGCTCCACGACCCTTCCTCTAGGCTTTCAAGCCCTTGTACATATTCAGGTGTTTTACCTGGGAAGGGTGGGAACAGTTCAGCAGCAGCTGGCCTGGGGCTCAGCTCACGTTTACTCACAGAGGCCTCGGCACGGTCCCCCAGCTTTGCAATGAGGATGCTCCTTGAGTGGGGGGGCCGGGCTGCTGGCTGTATGGGAGATGATTCCCCACCTCTGACCAATTTCAGAATTGTTTACCGCTGGAGCAAGTGCCCTGATAGTGTTTTCCTCTGTATAACTGCTCGGTTCAGGTTTTTTTTTTTTCTTTTTGGGTTCAAGTTAGAATTTATTCATCTTTTATGTATTTATTGATATAAGCTTGGAAATAATTCATTCATAGAAATACATCTGTGTGAAGGGAAGAACTTTTTTCTGTTTTATTTTTAAATTTTATTTCTAAAAATTTTGAAGTTTAATTATATTTATTTTTCTATACAGCAGGTTATTATTGATTATTTATTTTATTCATATACATATATACAGGTCAATACCTATCTCCCAACTCATCTGACCACCAACACCCCATGGCTTCCCCGACTTGGTGTCCATACGTTTGTTCTCTACCTCTGTTTCTCTATTTCTGTCCTGCAAACCTGTTCATCTGTACCATATATCTAGGTTCCACATACATGCATTAATACAGAATATTTGTTTTGCTCTTTCTGACTTACTTCATTCTGTATGACAGTCTCTAGATCCACCGACTTCTCTACAAACAACCCAGTTTCATTCCTTTTCATGGCTGAGTCATATTCCATTTTATATATGTACCACATCTTTATCCATTCGTCTGTCTGTGGGCATTTAGGTTGCTTCCATTAGCTGGCTATTGTAAATAGTGCTGCAATGAACATTGTGGTGAATGTGTGTTTTTGATTTATGCTTTTCTCTGGGTATATGCCCAGAAGTGGGATTGCTGGATCCTATGGTAATTCTATTTATAGTTTCTTTAAGGAAACTCCATACTGTTCTCCATAGTGACTGTATCAATTTACCTTCCCACTAATAGTGGAAGAGGGTTCCTTTTGTCCACACCCTCCCCAGAATTTGTTGTTTGTAGATTTTCTGATGATGCCGATTCTAACAGGTGTGAGGTGATACCTCATTGTCGTTGTGATTTGCATTTCTCTAATAATTAGTGGTGTTGAGCAGATTTTCATGTGCGTCTTGGCCATCTCTGTGACTTCTTTGAAGAAACGTCTATTTAGATCTTCTGCCCATTTTTGTATTGGGTTGTTTGTTTTATTAATATTAAGCTGCGTGAGCAGTTTATATATGTTGGAGATTAAACCATTGTCCATTGATTCGTTTGCGAACGTTTTGGCCCATTCTGAGGGTTGCCTTTTTCCATTCCCGTTGTTTTTAACCAAAAAAGAAAGAAAGCAAAAGTAGCAGAACACTAATGTGCGTGAAATATGCCTCTTGAAACTGTCGTTTTGAAATATGGACGTCTTTTGAACTTTTTGGTCGATATATGACCCCAGGATTTGTTTTCAGGGCAGGTGTCATTTACAGGCCTGCAATGATTTGGAATATCCACTGACCATTAGCGCTGGGATTAAAGGTGCTGTTGTGTGAAACGGCCACAAGGTGGCAGCAGTTCTCCCTTAGCAAATCTGGTTACCAGGGCAACAGAGCCTCAATGGAAGCCATGTTCTAGATTGGAATTTAGAATGGAATGTGCCAGGAGAAAGCCCCTCAAGTTTGTCTCACTACTTCTTGTTCGTGTTTTTAATTTAATTTTTAATTTTTTATTACAGCAAGTTTGATTACAACGTTTGGCTTGTGGTAGGTGTGCAAGATGTGGTTCTCTTACACATATACATATGTCTGTTCTTCCTGGGACCCTTTTCCCATGTACGTTATGACAGAATGTTGAGTAGTCTTCTCTTGGCATTCCGTAGGTCTTTGGTGATTATATATTTCACCTGTGTTTGTATATGTCTCTTAACCCCAATATCGTAATGAATCGAATCCTCACTCCTTTCCATTGGTGAACCATAAGTTTGTTTAATGAATCTGTGATTGCCCTTCTCCGTGGAAATATCTGCCCTGGTATCCGTTTTTAGGTAACACCTATAAGTGATATCCTACGATATGTGTCTTTCACTTTCTGACTTACTACAAGTCACGTGATTACCTGTAGACTCATCTACGGGGCTGCAAATGGCATTGTGTCCTTTTTTTCCTTGGCTAATATTCTGTCTTAGCGAGGTCCATTTTCTGCAATGTGATTCCCTGAGGGCTGAGGATTAGCTGACCTGGGCAGCCTGACCCTGCCGGCAAGCCCTCCCCAGGTGTGCCTGGGTTGAGGTCAATAGAAACAGCACTCCAGGCAGCAATAGCCCCTGCAGCTGTGCCTGACTCCATATTCTCTGCCCCGTCAGCAGTCTCGGGGCTGTGCTGGTGGGAGGGTGTGAGGGTCCACGGCTTTGTTGGTGGCCCGGTGTGAGTGGGGCTCTGCTGGACTTTCTGCAGGAGTTGCCAGGCTGCCACTTGTAAAGAAGAGGATGTGTCACCCATAAGTTCCGCTGGAATTTCTCTCCGGGCTTAGGTGAGGAAGGAAAAAAGGGAGTGGGGGCCGGGACAGGAGGGGTATCTCAGGCAGGGAAATGGAAAGCTTCCAGAAGAGCGCCCGGGGCCAGGACCATCCTCACTGGCCTTCAGGCACCAAGTTGGCCTGCGTGCTGTCGCTGGTGTGGATCCACGACCCTTCCTCTAGGCTTTCAAGCCCTTGTACATATTCAGGTGTTTTACCTGGGAAGGGTTGGAACAGTTCAGCAACAGCTGGCCTGGGGCTCAGCTCACGTTTACTCACAGAGGCCTCGGCACGGTCCCCCAGCTTTGCAATGAGGACGCTCCTTGCGTGGAGGGGCCGGGATGCTGGCTGTATGGGAGATGATTCCCCACCTCTGACCAATTTCAGAATTGTTTACCGCTGGAGCAAGTGCCCTCATAGGGTTTTCCTCTGTATAACTGCTGGGTTCAGGTTTTTTTTTTCTTTTTGGGTTCAAGTTAGAATTTATTCATCTTTTATGTATTTATTGATATAAGCATGGAAATAATTCATTCATAGAAATACATCTGTGTGAAGGGAAGAACTTTTTTCTGTTTTATTTTTAAATTTTATTTCTAAAAATTTTGAAGTTTAATTATATTTATTTTTCTATACAGCAGGTTATTATTGATTATTTATTTTATTCATATACATATATACAGGTCAATACCTATCTCCCAACTCATCTGACCACAACACCCCATGGCTTCCCCGACTTGGTGTCCATACGTTTGTTCTCTACCTCTGTTTCTCTATTTCTGCCCTGCAAACCTGTTCATCTGTACCATATATCTAGGTTCCACATACATGCATTAATACAGAATATTTGTTTGGCTCTTACTGACTTACTTCATTCTGTATGACAGTCTCTAGATCCACCGACTTCTCTACAAACAACCCAGTTTCATTCCTTTTCATGGTTGAGTCATATCCCATTTTATATATGTACCACATCTTTATCCATTCGTCTGTCTGTGGGCATTTAGGTTGCTTCCATTACCTGGCTATTGTAAATAGTGCTGCAATGAACATTGTGGTGAATGTGTGTTTTTGATTTATGGTTGTCTCTGGGTATATGCCCAGAAGTGGGATTGCTGGATCCTATGGTAATTCTATTTCTAGTTTCTTTAAGGAAACTCCATACTCTTCTCCATAGTGACTGTAACAATTTACCTTCCCACCAATAGTGGAAGAGGGTTCCTTTTGTCCACACCCTCCCCAGAATTTGTTGTTTGTAGATTTTCTGATGATGCCGATTCTAACAGGTGTGAGGTGATACCTCATTGTCGTTTTGATTTGCATTTCTCTAATAATTAGTGGTGTTGAGCAGCTTTTCATGTGCGTCTTGGCCGTCTCTGTGACTTCTTTGAAGAAACGTCTATTTAGCTCTTCTGCCCATATTTGTATTGGGTTGTTTGTTTTATTAATATTAAGCTGCGTGAGCTGTTTATATATATTGGAGATTAAACCTTTGTCCATTGATTCGTTTGCGAACGTTTTCGCCCATTCTGAGGGTTGCCTTTTTCCATTCCCATTGTTTTTAACCAGAAAAGAGAGAAAGCAAAAGAAGCAGAACACTAATGTGCGTGAAATATGCCTCTTGAAACTGTCGTTTTGAAATATGGACGTCTTTTGAACTTTTTGATCGATATATGACCCCAGGATTTGTTTTCAGGGCAGGTGTCATTTACAGGCCTGCAATGATTTGGAATATCCACTGACCATTAGCGCTGGGATTAAAGCTGCTGTTGTGTGAAACGGCCACAAGGTGGCAGCAGTTCTCCCTTAGCAAATCTGCTTACTAGGGCAACAGAACCTCAATGGAAGCCTTGTTCTAGATTGGAATTTAGAATGGAATGTGCCAGGAGAAAGCCCCTCAAGTTTGTCTCACTACTTCTTGTTCGTGTTTTTAATTTAATTTTTTATTACAGCAAGTTTAATTACATCGTTTGGCTTGTTGTAGGTGTGCAAGATGTGGTTCTTTTACACATATACATATGTCTGTTCTTCCTGGGACCCTTTTCCCATGTACGTTATGACAGAATGTTGAGTAGTCTTCTCTTGGCATTCCGTAGGTCTTTGGTGATTATATATTTCACCTGTGTTTGTATATGTCTCTTAACCCCAATATCGTAATGAATCCCATCCTCACACCTTTCCATTGGTGAACCATAAGTTTGTTTAATGAATCTGTTATTGCCCTTCTCCGTGGAAATATCTGCCCTGGTATCCGTTTTTAGGTAACACCTATAAGTGATATCCTACGATATGTGTCTTTCAGTTTCTGACTTACTACAAGTCACGTGATTACCTGTAGACTCATCTACGGGGCTGCAAATGGCATTGTGTCCTTTTTTTCCTTGGCTAATATTGTGTCTTAGCGAGGTCCATTTTCTGCAATGTGATTCCCTGAGGGCTGAGGATTAGATGACCTGGGCAGCCTGACCCTGCCGGCAAGCCCTCCCCAGGTGTGCCTGGGTTGAGGTCAATAGAAACAGCACTCCAGGCAGCAATAGCCCCTGCAGCTGTGCCTGACTCCATATTCTCTGCCCCGTCAGCAGTCTCGGTGCTGTGCTGGTGGGAGGGTGTGAGGGTCCACGGCTTTGTTGGTGGCCCGGTGTGAGTGGGGATCTGCTGGACTTTCTGCAGGAGTTGCCAGGCTGCCACTTGTAAAGAAGAGGATGTGTCACCCATAAGTTCCGCTGGAATTTCTCTCCGGGCTGAGGTGAGGAAGGAAAAACAGGAGTGGGGGCCGGGACAGGAGGGGTATCTCAGGCAGGGAAATGGAAAGCTTCCAGAAGAGCGCCCGGGGCCAGGACCATCCTGGCTGGCCTGCAGGCACCAAGTTGGCCTGCGTGTTGTCGCTGGTGTGGCTCCACGACCCTTCCTCTAGGCTTTCAAGCCCTTGTACATATTCAGGTGTTTTACCTGGGAAGGGTGGGAACAGTTCAGCAGCAGCTGGCCTGGGGCTCAGCTCACGTTTACTCACAGAGGCCTCGGCACGGTCCCCCAGCTTTGCAATGAGGATGCTCCTTGAGTGGGGGGGCCGGGCTGCTGGCTGTATGGGAGATGATTCCCCACCTCTGACCAATTTCAGAATTGTTTACCGCTGGAGCAAGTGCCCTGATAGTGTTTTCCTCTGTATAACTGCTCCGTTCAGGTTTTTTTTTTTTCTTTTTGGGTTCAAGTTAGAATTTATTCATCTTTTATGTATTTATTGATATAAGTATGGAAATAATTCATTCATAGAAATACATCTGTGTGAAGGGAAGAACTTTTTTCTGTTTTATTTTTAAATTTTATTTCTAAAAATTTTGAAGTTTAATTATATTTATTTTTCTATACAGCAGGTTATTATTGATTATTTATTTTATTCATATACATATATACAGGTCAATACCTATCTCCCAACTCATCTGACCACCAACACCCCATGGCTTCCCCGACTTGGTGTCCATACGTTTGTTCTCTACCTCTGTTTCTCTATTTCTGTCCTGCAAACCTGTTCATCTGTACCATATATCTAGGTTCCACATACATGCATTAATACAGAATATTTGTTTTGCTCTTTCTGACTTACTTCATTCTGTATGACAGTCTCTAATTCCACCGACTTCTCTACAAAAAACCCAGTTTCATTCCGTTTCATGGCTGAGTCATATTCCATTTTATATATGTACCACATCTTTATCCATTCGTCTGTCTGTGGGCATTTAGGTTGCTTCCATTACCTGGCTATTGTAAATAGTGCTGCAATGAACATTGTGGTGAATGTGTGTTTTTGATTTATGGTTGTCTCTGGGTATATGCCCAGAAGTGGGATTGCTGGATCCTATGGTAATTCTATTTCTAGTTTCTTTAAGGAAACTCCATACTGTTCTCCATAGTGACTGTATCAATTTACCTTCCCACCAATAGTGGAAGAGGGTTCCTTTTGTCCACACCCTCCCCAGAATTTGTTGTTTGTAGATTTTCTGATGATGCCGATTCTAACAGGTGTGAGGTGATACCTCATTGTCATTTTGATTTGCATTTCTCTAATAATTAGTGGTGTTGAGCAGCTTTTCATGTGCGTCTTGGCCGTCTCTGTGACTGCTTTGAAGAAACGTCTATTTAGATCTTCTGCCCATATTTGTATTAGGGTTGTTTGTTTTATTAATATTAAGCTGCGTGAGCTGTTTATATATATTGGAGATTAAACCTTTGTCCATTGATTCATTTGCGAACGTTTTCGCCCATTCTGAGGGATGCCTTTTTCCATTCCCGTTTTTTTTAACCAAAAAAGAAAGAAAGCAAAAGAAGCAGAACACTAATGTGCGTGAAATATTCCTCTTGAAACTGTCGTTTTGAAATATGGACGTCTTTTGAACTTTTTGGTCGATATATGACCCCAGGATTTGTTTTCAGGGCAGGTGTCATTTACAGGCCTGCAATGATTTGGAATATCCACTGACCATTAGCGCTGGGATTAAAGCTGCTGTTGTGTGAAGCGGCCACAAGGTGGCAGCAGTTCTCCCTTAGCAAATCTGGTTACTAGGGCAACAGAGCCTCAATGGAAGCCGTGTTCTAGATTGGAATTTAGAATGGAATGTGCCAGGAGAAAGCCCCTCAAGTTTGTCTCACTACTTCTTGTTCGTGTTTTTAATTTAATTTTTAATATTTTATTACAGCAAGTTTGATTACATCGTTTGGCTTTTTGTAGGTGTGCAAGATGTGGTTCTTTTACACATATACATATGTCTGTTCTTCCTGGGACCCTTTTCCCATGTACATTATGACAGAATGTTGAGTAGTCTTCTCTTGGCATTCCGTAGGTCTTTGGTGATTATATATTTCACCTGTGTTTGTATATGTCTCTTAACCCCAATATCGTAATGAATCCAATCCTCACACCTTTCCATTGGTGAACCATAAGTTTGTTTAATGAATCTGTGATTGCCCTTTTCCGTGGAAATATCTGCCCTGGTATCCGTTTTTAGGTAACACCTGTAAGTGATATCCTACGATATGTGTCTTTCACTTTCTGACTTACTACAAGTCACGTGATTACCTGTAGACTCATTTACGGGGCTGCAAATGGCATTGTGTCCGTTTTTTCCTTGGCTAATATTCTGTCTTAGCGAGGTCCATTTTCTGCAATGTGATTCCCTGAGGGCTGAGGATTAGCTGACCTGGGCAGCCTGACCCTGCCGGCAAGCCCTCCCCAGGTGTGCCTGGGTTGAGGTCAATAGAAACAGCACTCCAGGCAGCAATAGCCCCTGCAGCTGTGCCTGACTCCATATTCTCTGCCCCATCAGCAGTCTCGGGGCTGTGCTGGTGGGAGGGTGTGATGGTCCACCGCTTTGTTGGTGGCCCGGTGTGAGTGGGGCTCTGCTGGACTTTCTGCAGGAGTTGCCAGGCTGCCACTTGTAAAGAAGAGGATGTGTCACCCATAACTTCCGCTGGAATTTCTCTCCGGGCTGAGGTGATGAAGGAAAAAAAGGAGTGGGTGCCGGGACAGGAGGGGTATCTCAGGCAGGGAAATGGAAAGCTTCCAGAAGAGCGCCCGGGGCCAGGACCATCCTGGCTTGCCTGCAGGCACCAAGTTGGCCTGCGTGCTGTCGCTGGTGTGGCTCCACGACCCTTCCTCTAGGCTTTCAAGCCCTTGTACATATTCAGGTGTTTTACCTGGGAAGGGTGGGAACAGTTCAGCAACAGCTGGCCTTGGGCTCTGCTCACGTTTACTCACAGAGGCCCCGGCACGGTCCCCCAGCTTTGCAATGAGGACGCTCCTTGCGTGGAGGGGCCGGGCTGCTGGCTGTATGGGAGATGATTCCCCACCTCTGACCAATTTCAGAATTGTTTACCGCTGGAGCAAGTGCCCTGATAGGGTTTTCCTCTGTATAACTGCTGGGTTCAGGTTTTTTGTTTTCTTTTTTGGTTCAAGTTAGAATTCATTCATCTTTTATGTATTTACTGATATAAGCATGGAAATAATTCATTCATAGAAATACATCTGTGTGAAGGGAAGAACTTTTTTCTGTTTTATTTTTAAATTTCATTTCTAAAATTTTGAAGTTTAATTATATTTATTTTTCTATACAGCAGGTTATTATTAGTTATCTATTTTATTCATATACATATATACAGGTCAATACCTATCTCCCAACTCATCTGACAACCAACACCCCATGGCTTCCCCCACTTGGTGTCCATACGTTTGTTCTCTACCTCTGTTTCTCTATTTCTGCCCTGCAAACCTGTTCATCTGTACCATATATCTAGGTTCCACATACATGCATTAATACAGAATATTTCTTTTGCTCTTTCTGACTTACTTCATTCTGTATGACAGTCTCTAGATCCACCGACTTCTCTACAAACAACCCAGTTTCATTCCTTTTCATGGCTGAGTCATATTCCATTTTATATATGTACCACATCTTTATCCATTCGTCTGTCTGTGGGCATTTAGGTTGCTTCCATTAGCTGGCTATTGTAAATAGTGCTGCAATGAACATTGTGGTGAATGTGTGTTTTTGATTTATGCTTTTCTCTGGGTACATGCCCAGAAGTGGGATTGCTGGATCCTATGGTAATTCTATTTCTAGTTTCTTTAAGGAAACTCCATACTGTTCTCCATAGTGACTGTATCAATTTACCTTCCCACTAATAGTGGAAGAGGGTTCCTTTTGTCCACACCCTCCCCAGAATTTGTTGTTTGTAGATTTTCTGATGATGCCGATTCTAACAGGTGTGAGGTGATACCTCATTGTCGTTGTGATTTGCATTTCTCTAATAATTAGTGGTGTTGAGCAGATTTTCATGTGCGTCTTGGCCATCTCTGTGACTTCTTTGAAGAAACGTCTATTTAGATCTTCTGCCCATTTTTGTATTGGGTTGTTTGTTTTATTAATATTAAGCTGCGTGAGCAGTTGATATATATTGGAGATTAAACATTTCTCCATTGATTCGTTTGCGAATGTTTTGGCCCATTCTGAGGGTTGCCTTTTTCCATTCCTGTTTTTTGTAACCAAAATAGAAAGAAAGCAAAAGAAGCAGAACACTAATGTGCGTGAAATATGCCTCTTGAAACTGTCGTTTTGAAATAAGGACGTCTTTTGAACTTTTTGATCGATATATGACCCCAGGATTTGTTTTCAGGGCAGGTGTCATTTACAGGCCTGCAATGATTTGGAATATCCAGTGACCAGTAGCGCTGGGATTAAAGGTGCTGTTGTGTGAAACGGCCACAAGGTGGCAGCAGTTCTCCCTTAACAAATCTGGTTACTAGGGCAACAGAGCCTCAATGGAAGCCGTGTTCTATATTGGAATTTAGAATGGAATGTGCCAGGAGAAAGCCCCTCAAGTTTGTCTCACTACTTCTTGTTCGTGTTTTTAATTTAATTTTTAATTTTTTATTACCGCAAGTTTGATTACAACGTTTGGCTTGTGGTAGGTGTGCAAGATGTGGTTCTTTTACACATATACATATGTCTGTTCTTCCTGGGACCCTTTTCCCATGTACGTTATGACAGAATGTTGAGTAGTCTTCTCTTGGCATTCCGTAGGTCTTTGGTGATTTTATATTTCACCTGTGTTTGTATATGTCTCTTAACCCCAATATCATAATGAATCCTATCCTCACACCTTTCCATTGGTGAACCATAAGTTTGTTTAATGAATCTGTGATTGCCCTTCTCCGTGGAAATATCTGCCCTGGTATCCGTATTTAGGTAACACCTATAAGTGATATCCTACGATATGTGTCTTTCACTTTCTGACTTACTACAAGTCACATGATTACCTGTAGACACATCTACGGGGCTGCAAATGGCATTGGGCCCTTTTTTTCCTTGGCTAATATTCTGTCTTAGCGAGGTCCATTTTCTGCAATGTGATTCCCTGAGGGCTGAGGATTAGCTGACCTGGGCAGCCTGACCCTGCCGGCAAGCCCTCCCCAGGTGTGCCTGCGTTGAGGTCAATAGAAACAGCACTCCAGGCAGCAATACCCCCTGCAGCTGTGCCTGACTCCATATTCTCTGCCCCGTCAGCAGTCTCGGGGCTGTGCTGGTGGGAGGGTGTGAGGGTCCACGGCTTTGTTGTTGACCCGGTGTGAGTGGGGCTCTGCTGGACTTTCTGCAGGAGTTGCCAGGCTGCCACCTGTAAAGAAGAGGATGTGTCACCCATAACTTCCGCTGGAATTTCTCTCCGGGCTGTGGTGAGGAAGGAAAGAAAAGGAGTGGGGGCCGGGATAGGAGGGGTATCTCAGGCAGGGAAATGGAAAGCTTCCAGAAGAGCGCATGGGGCCAGGACCATCCTGGCTGGCCTGCAGGCACCAAGTTGGCCTGCGTGCTGTCGCTGGTGTGGCTCCACGACCCTTCCTCTAGGCGTTCAAGCCCTTGTACATATTCAGGTGTTTTACCTGGGAAGGGTGGGAACAGTTCAGCAGCAGCTGGCCTGGGGCTCAGCTCACGTTTACTCACAGAAGCCTCGGCACGGTCCCCCAGCTTTGCAATGAGGACGCTCCTTGCGTGGGGGTGCCAGGCTGCTGGCTGTATGGGAGATGATTCCCCACCTCTGACCAATTTCAGAATTGTTTACCGCTGGAGCAAGTGCCCTGATAGGGTTTTCCTCTGTATAACTGCTGGGTTCAGGATTTTTTTTTTCTTTTTTGGTTCAAGTTAGAATTCATTCATCTTTTATGTATTTACTGATATAAGCATGGAAATAATTCATTCATAGAAATACATCTGTGTGAAGGGAAGAACTTTTTTCTGTTTTATTTTTAAATGTCATTTCTAAAATTTTGAAGTTTAATTATATTTATTTTTCTATACAGCAGGTTATTATTAGTTATCTATTTTATTCATATACATATATACAAGTCAATACCTATCTCCCAACTCATCTGACCACCAACACCCCATGGCTTCCCCCACTTGGTGTCCATACGTTTGTTCTCTACCTCTGTTTCTCTATTTCTGCCCTGCAAACCTGTTCATCTGTACCATATATCTAGGTTCCACATACATGCATTAATACAGAATATTTCTTTTGCTCTTTCTGACTTACTTCATTCTGTATGACAGTCTCTAGATCCACCGACATCTCTACAAATAACCCAGTTTCATTGCTTTTCATGGCTGAGTCATATCCCATTTTATATATGTACCACATCTTTATCCATTCGTGTGTCTGTGGGCATTTAGGTTGCTTCCATTACCTGGCTATTGTAAATAGTGCTGCAATGAACATTGTGGTGAATGTGTGTTTTTGATTTATGGTTTTCTCTGGGTATATGCCCAGAAATGGGATTGCTGGATCCTATGGTAATTCTATTTCTAGTTTCTTTAAGGAAACTCCATACTGTTCTCCATAGTGACTGTATCAATTTACCTTCCCACCAATAGTGGAAGAGGGTTCCTTTTGTCCACACCCTCCCCAGAATTTGTTGTTTGTAGATTTTCTGATGATGCCGATTCTAACAGGTGTGAGGTGATACCTCATTGTCGTTTTGATTTGCATTTCTCTAATAATTAGTGGTGTTGAGCAGCTTTTCATGTGCGTCTTGGCCGTCTCTGTGACTTCTTTGAAGAAACGTCTATTTAGATCTTCTGCCCATTTTTGTATTGGGTTCTTTGTTTTATTTATATTAAGCTGCGTGAGCTGTTTATATATGTTGGAGATTAAACCATTGTCCATTGATTCGTTTGCGAACGTTTTGGCCCATTCTGAGGGTTGCCTTTTTCCATTCCCGTTTTTTTTAACCAAAAAAGAAAGAAAGCAAAAGAAGCAGAACACTAATGTGCGTGAAATATGCCTCTTGAAACTGTCGTTTTGAAATATGGACGTCTTTTGAACTTTTTGGTCGATATATGACCCCAGGATTTGTTTTCAGGGCAGGTGTCATTTACAGGCCTGCAATGATTTGGAATATCCACTGACAATTAGCGCTGGGATTAAAGCTGATGTTGTGTGAAACGGCCACAAGGTGGCAGCAGTTCTCCCTTAGCAAATCTGGTTACCAGGGAAACAGAGCCTCAATGGAAGCCATGTTCTAGACTGGAATTTAGAATGGAATGTGCCAGGAGAAAGCCCCTCATGTTTGTCTCACTACTTCTTGTTCGTGTTTTTAATTTAATTTTTAATTTTTTATTACAGCAAGTTTGATTACAACGTTTGGCTTGTGGTAGGTGTGCAAGATGTGGTTCTCTTACACATATACATATGTCTGTTCTTCCTGGGACCCTTTTCCCATGTACGTTATGACAGAATGTTGAGTAGTCTTCTCTTGGCATTCCGTAGGTCTTTGGTGATTATATATTTCACCTGTGTTTGTATATGTCTCTTAACCCCAATATCGTAATGAATCGAATCCTCACTCCTTTCCATTGGTGAACCATAAGTTTGTTTAATGAATCTGTGATTGCCCTTCTCCGTGGAAATATCTTCCCTGGTATCCGTTTTTAGGTAACACCTATAAGTGATATCCTACGATATGTGTCTTTCACTTTCTGACTTACTACAAGTCACATGATTACCTGTAGACTCATCTACGGGGCTGCAAATGGCATTGTGTCCTTTTTTTCCTTGGCTAATATTCTGTCTTAGCGAGGTCCATTTTCTGCAATGTGATTCCCTGAGGGCTGAGGATTAGCTGACCTGGGCAGCCTGACCCTGCCGGCAAGCCCTCCCCAGGTGTGCCTGGGTTGAGGTCAATAGAAACAGCACTCCAGGTAACAATAGCCCTTGCAGCTGTGCCTGACTCCATATTCTCTGCCCCGTCAGCAGTCTCGGTGCTGTGCTGGTGGGAGGGTGTGAGGGTCCATGGCTTTTTTGGTGGCCCGGTGTGAGTGGGGATCTGCTGGACTTTCTGCAGGAGTTGCCAGGCTGCCACCTGTAAAGAAGAGGATGTGTCACCCATAATTTCCGCTGGAATTTGTCTCCGGGCTGAGGTGAGGAAGGAAAAAAAGGAGTGGGGGCCGGGACAGGAGGGGTATCTCAGGCAGGGAAATGGAAAGCTTCCAGAAGAGCGCCTGGGGCCAGGATCATCCTGGCTGGCCTGCAGGCACCAAGTTGGTCTGCGTGCTGTCGCTGGTGTGGCTCCACGACCCTTCCTCTAGGCTTTCAAGCCCTTGTACATATTCAGGTGTTTTACCTGGGAAGGGTGGGAACAGTTCAGCAGCAGCTGGCCTTGGGCTCAGCTCACGTTTACTCACCGAGGCCTCGGCACAGTCCCCCAGCTTTGCAATGAGGACGCTCCTTGCGTGGGGGTGCCAGGCTGCTGGCTGTATGGGAGATGATTCCCCACCTCTGACCAATTTCAGAATTGTTTACCGTTGGAGCAAGTGCCCTGATAGGGTTTTCCTCTGTATAACTGCTGGGTTCAGGATTTTTTTTTTCTTTTTTGGTTCAAGTTAGAAATTATTCATCTTTTATGTATTTATTGATATTAGCATGGAAATAATTCATTCATATAAATACATCTGTGTGAAGGGAAGAACTTTTTTCTGTTTTATTTTTAAATTTTATTTCTAAAAATTTTGAAGTTTAATTATATTTATTTTTCTATACAGCAGGTTATTATTAGTTATCTATTTTATTCATATACATATATACAGGTCAATACCTATCTCCCAACTCATCTGACCACCAACACCCCATGGCTTCCACCACTTGGTGTCCATACGTTTGTTCTCTACCTCTGTTTCTCTATTTCTGCCCTGCAAACCTGTTCATCTGTACCATATATCTAGGTTCCACATACATGCATTAATACAGAATATTTGTTTTGCTCTTTCTGACTTCCTTCATTCTGTATGACAGTCTCTAGATCCACCGACTTCTCTACAAATAACCCAGTTTCATTCCTTTTCATGGCTGAGTCATATCCCATTTTATATATGTACCACATCCTTATCCATTCGTCTGTCTCTGGGCATTTAGGTTGCTTCCATTAGCTGGCTATTGTAAATAGTGCTGCAATGAACATTGTGGTGAATGTGTGTTTTTGATTTATGGTTTTCTCTGGGTATATGCCCAGAAGTGGGATTGCTGGATCCTATGGTAATTCTATTTCTAGTTTCTTTAAGGAAACTCCATACTGTTCTCCATAGTGACTGTATCAATTTACCTTCCCACTAATAGTGGAAGAGGGTTCCTTTTGTCCACACCCTCCCCAGAATTTGTTGTTTGTAGATTTTCTGATGCTGCCGATTCTAACAGGTGTGAGGTGATACCTCATTGTCGTTTTGATTTGCATTTCTCTAATAATTAGTGGTGTTGAGCAGCTTTTCATGTGCGTCTTGGCCGTCTCTGTGACTTCTTTGAAAAAACGTCTATTTAGATCTTCTGCCCATTTTTGTATTGGGTTCTTTGTTTTATTAATATTTAGCTGCGTGAGCTGTTGATATATATTGGAGATTAAACCTTTCTCCATTGATTCGTTTGCGAACGTTTTCGCCCATTCTGAGGGTTGCCTTTTTCCATTCCCGTTTTTTTTAACCAAAAAGAAAGAAAGCAAAAGAAGCAGAACACTAATGTGCGTGAAATATGCCTCTTGAAACTGTCGTTTTGAAATATGGACATCTTTTGAACTTTTTGGTCGATATATGGCCCCAGGATTTGTTTTCAGTGCAGGTGTCATTTACAGGCCTGCAATGATTTGGAATATCCACTGACCATTAGCGCTGGAATTAAAGCTGATGTTGTGTGAAACGGCCACAAGGTGGCAGCAGTTGTCCCTTAGCAAATCTGGTTACCAGGGCAACAGAGCCTCAATGGAAGTCGTGTACTAGATTGGAATTTAGAATGGAATGTGCCAGGAAAAAGCCCCTCAAGTTTGTCTCACTACTTCTTGTTCATGTTTTTAATTTAATTTTTAATTTTTTATTACAGCAAGTTTGATTACAACGTTTGGCTTGTTGTAGGTGTGCAAGATGTGGTTCTTTTACACATATACATATGTCTGTTCTTCCTGGGACCCTTTTCCCATGTACGTTATGACAGAATGTTGAGTAGTCTTCTCTTGGCATTCCGTAGATCTTTGGTGATTATATATTTCACCTGTGTTTGTATATGTCTCTTAACCCCAATATCATAATGAATCCAATCCTCACACCTTTCCATTGGTGAACCATAAGTTTGTTTAATGAATCTGTGATTGCCCTTCTCCATGGAAATATCTTCCCTGGTATCCGATTTTAGGTAACACCTATAAGTGATATCCTACGATATGTGTCTTTCACTTTCTGACTTACTACAAGTCACATGATTACCTGTAGACTCATCTACGGGGCTGCAAATGGCATTGTGTCCTTTTTTTCCTTGGCTAATATTCTGTCTTAGCGAGGTCCATTTTCTGCAATGTGATTCCCTGAGGGCTGAGGATTAGCTGACCTGGGCAGCCTGATCCTGCCGGCAAGCCCTCCCCAGGTGTGCCTGGGTTTAGGTCAATAGAAACAGCACTCCAGGCAGCAATAGCCCCTGCAGCTGTGCCTGACTCCATATTCTCTGCCCCGTCAGCAGTCTCGGGGCTGTGCTGGTGGGAGGGTGTGATGGTCCACCACTTTGTTGGTGGCCCGGTGTGAGTGGGGCTCTGCTGGACTTTCTGCAGGAGTTGCCAGGCTGCCACCTGTAAAGAAGAGGATGTGTCACCCATAACTTCCGCTGGAATTTCTCTCCGGGCTGAGGTGAGGAAGGAAAAAAAGGAGTGGGTGCCGGGACAGGAGGGGTATCTCAGGCAGGGAAATGGAAAGCTTCCAGAAGAGCGCCCGGGGCCAGGACCATCCTGGCTTGCCTGCAGGCACCAAGTTGGCCTGCGTGCTGTCGCTGGTGTGGCTCCACGACCCTTCCTCTAGGCTTTCAAGCCCTTGTACATATTCAGGTGTTTTACCTGGGAAGGGTGGGAACAGTTCAGCAACAGCTGGCCTTGGGCTCTGCTCACGTTTACTCACAGAGGCCCCGGCACGGTCCCCCAGCTTTGCAATGAGGACGCTCCTTGCGTGGAGGGGCTGGGCTGCTGGCTGTATGGGAGATGATTCCCCACCTCTGACCAATTTCAGAATTGTTTACCGCTGGAGCAAGTGCCCTGATAGGGTTTTCCTCTGTATACCTGCTGGGTTCAGGTTTTTTGTTTTCTTTTTTGGTTCAAGTTAGAATTCATTCATCTTTTATGTATTTACTGATATAAGCATGGAAATAATTCATTCATAGAAATACATCTGTGTGAAGGGAAGAACTTTTTTCTGTTTTATTTTTAAATTTCATTTCTAAAATTTTGAAGTTTAATTATATTTATTTTTCTATACAGCAGGTTATTATTAGTTATCTATTTTATTCATATACATATATACAGGTCAATACCTATCTCCCAACTCATCTGACCACCAACACCCCATGGCTTCCCCCACTTGGTGTCCATACGTTTGTTCTCTACCTCTGTTTCTCTATTTCTGCCCTGCAAACCTGTTCATCTGTACCATATATCTAGGTTCCACATACATGCATTAATACAGAATATTTCTTTTGCTCTTTCTGACTTACTTCATTCTGTATGACAGTCTCTAGATCCACCGACTTCTCTACAAACAACCCAGTTTCATTCCTTTTCATGGCTGAGTCATATTCCATTTTATATATGTACCACATCTTTATCCATTCGTCTGTCTGTGGGCATTTAGGTTGCTTCCATTAGCTGGCTATTGTAAATAGTGCTGCAATGAACATTGTGGTGAATGTGTGTTTTTGATTTATGCTTTTCTCTGGGTATATGCCCAGAAGTGGGATTGCTGGATCCTATGGTAATTCTATTTCTAGTTTCTTTAAGGAAACTCCATACTGTTCTCCATAGTGACTGTATCAATTTACCTTCCCACTAATAGTGGAAGAGGGTTCCTTTTGTCCACACCCTCCCCAGAATTTGTTGTTTGTAGATTTTCTGATGATGCCGATTCTAACAGGTGTGAGGTGATACCTCATTGTCGTTGTGATTTGCATTTCTCTAATAATTAGTGGTGTTGAGCAGATTTTCATGTGCGTCTTGGCCATCTCTGTGACTTCTTTGAAGAAACGTCTATTTAGATCTTCTGCCCATTTTTGTATTGGGTTGTTTGTTTTATTAATATTAAGCTGCGTGAGCAGTTTATATATGTTGGAGATTAAACCATTGTCCATTGATTCGTTTGCGAACGTTTTGGCCCATTCTGAGGGTTGCCTTTTTCCATTCCCGTTGTTTTTAACCAAAAAAGAAAGAAAGCAAAAGAAGCAGAACACTAATGTGCGTGAAATATGCCTCTTGAAACTGTCGTTTTGAAATATGGACGTCTTTTGAACTTTTTGGTCGATATATGACCCCAGGATTTGTTTTCAGGGCAGGTGTCATTTACAGGCCTGCAATGATTTGGAATATCCACTGACCATTAGCGCTGGGATTAAAGGTGCTGTTGTGTGAAACGGCCACAAGGTGGCAGCAGTTCTCCCTTAGCAAATCTGGTTACCAGGGCAACAGAGCCTCAATGGAAGCCATGTTCTAGATTGGAATTTAGAATGGAATGTGCCAGGAGAAAGCCCCTCAAGTTTGTCTCACTACTTCTTGTTCGTGTTTTTAATTTAATTTTTAATTTTTTATTACAGCAAGTTTGATTACAACGTTTGGCTTGTGGTAGGTGTGCAAGATGTGGTTCTCTTACACATATACATATGTCTGTTCTTCCTGGGACCCTTTTCCCATGTACGTTATGACAGAATGTTGAGTAGTCTTCTCTTGGCATTCCGTAGGTCTTTGGTGATTATATATTTCACCTGTGTTTGTATATGTCTCTTAACCCCAATATCGTAATGAATCGAATCCTCACTCCTTTCCATTGGTGAACCATAAGTTTGTTTAATGAATCTGTGATTGCCCTTCTCCGTGGAAATATCTGCCCTGGTATCCGTTTTTAGGTAACACCTATAAGTGATATCCTACGATATGTGTCTTTCACTTTCTGACTTACTACAAGTCACGTGATTACCTGTAGACTCATCTACGGGGCTGCAAATGGCATTGTGTCCTTTTTTTCCTTGGCTAATATTCTGTCTTAGCGAGGTCCATTTTCTGCAATGTGATTCCCTGAGGGCTGAGGATTAGCTGACCTGGGCAGCCTGACCCTGCCGGCAAGCCCTCCCCAGGTGTGCCTGGGTTGAGGTCAATAGAAACAGCACTCCAGGCAGCAATAGCCCCTGCAGCTGTGCCTGACTCCATATTCTCTGCCCCGTCAGCAGTCTCGGGGCTGTGCTGGTGGGAGGGTGTGAGGGTCCACGGCTTTGTTGGTGGCCCGGTGTGAGTGGGGCTCTGCTGGACTTTCTGCAGGAGTTGCCAGGCTGCCACTTGTAAAGAAGAGGATGTGTCACCCATAACTTCCGCTGGAATTTCTCTCCGGGCTTAGGTGAGGAAGGAAAAAAGGGAGTGGGGGCCGGGACAGGAGGGGTATCTCAGGCAGGGAAATGGAAAGCTTCCAGAAGAGCGCCCGGGGCCAGGACCATCCTCACTGGCCTTCAGGCACCAAGTTGGCCTGCGTGCTGTCGCTGGTGTGGATCCACGACCCTTCCTCTAGGCTTTCAAGCCCTTGTACATATTCAGGTGTTTTACCTGGGAAGGGTTGGAACAGTTCAGCAACAGCTGGCCTGGGGCTCAGCTCACGTTTACTCACAGAGGCCTCGGCACGGTCCCCCAGCTTTGCAATGAGGACGCTCCTTGCGTGGAGGGGCCGGGATGCTGGCTGTATGGGAGATGATTCCCCACCTCTGACCAATTTCAGAATTGTTTACCGCTGGAGCAAGTGCCCTGATAGGGTTTTCCTCTGTATAACTGCTGGGTTCAGGTTTTTTTTTTTTTCTTTTTTCGTTCAAGTTAGAATTTATTCATCTTTTATGTATTTATTGATATAAGCATGGAAATAATTCATTCATAGAAATACATCTGTGTGAAGGGAAGAACTTTTTTCTGTTTTATTTTTAAATTTTATTTCTAAAAATTTTGAAGTTTAATTATATTTATTTTTCTATACAGCAGGTTATTATTGATTATTTATTTTATTCATATACATATATACAGGTCAATACCTATCTCCCAACTCATCTGACCACAACACCCCATGGCTTCCCCGACTTGGTGTCCATACGTTTGTTCTCTACCTCTGTTTCTCTATTTCTGCCCTGCAAACCTGTTCATCTGTACCATATATCTAGGTTCCACATACATGCATTAATACAGAATATTTGTTTTGCTCTTTCTGACTTACTTCATTCTGTATGACAGTCTCTAGATCCACCGACTTCTCTACAAACAACCCAGTTTCATTCCTTTTCATGGCTGAGTCATATCCCATTTTATATATGTACCACATCTTTATCCATTCGTCTGTCTGTTGGCATTTAGGTTGCTTCCATTACCTGGCTATTGTAAATAGTGCTGCAATGAACATTGTGGTGAATGTGTGTTTTTGATTTATGGTTGTCTCTGGGTATATGCCCAGAAGTGGGATTGCTGGATCCTATGGTAATTCTATTTCTAGTTTCTTTAAGGAAACTCCATACTGTTCTCCATAGTGACTGTATCAATTTACCTTCCCACCAATAGTGGAAGAGGGTTCCTTTTGTCCACACCCTCCCCAGAATTTGTTGTTTGTAGATTTTCTGATGATGCCGATTCTAACAGGTGTGAGGTGATACCTCATTGTCGTTTTGATTTGCATTTCTCTAATAATTAGTGGTGTTGAGCAGCTTTTCATGTGCGTCTTGGCCGTCTCTGTGACTTCTTTGAAGAAAAGTCTATTTAGATCTTCTGCCCATTTTTGTATTGGGTTGTTTGTTTTATTAATATTAAGCTGCCTGAGCTGTTTATATATATTGGAGATTAAACCTTTGTCCATTGATTCGTTTGCGAACGTTTTTGCCCATTCTGAGCGTTGCTTTTTTCCATTCCCGTTTTTTTTAACCAAAAAAGAAAGAAAGCAAAAGAAGCAGAACACTAATGTGCGTGAAATATGCCTCTTGAAACTGTCGTTTTGAAATATGGACGTCTTTTGAACTTTTTGTTGATATATGACCCCAGGATTTGTTTTCAGGGCCGGTGTCATTTACAGGCCTGAAATGATTTGGAATATCCACTGACCATTAGCGCTGGGATTAAAGCTGCTGTTGTGTGAAACGGCCACAAGGTGGCAGCAGTTCTCCCTTAGCAAATCTTCTTACTAGGGCAACAGAGCCTCAATGGAAGCCGTGTTCTAGATTGGAATTTAGAATGGAATGTGCCAGGAGAAAGCCCCTCAAGTTTGTCTCACTACTTCTTGTTCGTGTTTTTAATTTAATTTTTTATTTTTTATTACAGCAAGTTTGATTACATCGTTTGGCTTGTTGTAGGTGTGCAAGATGTGGTTCTTTTACACATATACATATGTCTGTTCTTCCTGGGACCCTTTTCCCATGTACGTTATGACAGAATGTTGAGTAGTCTTCTCTTGGCATTCCGTAGGTCTTTGGTGATTATATATTTCACCTGTGTTTGTATATGTCTCTTAACCCCAATATCGTAATGAATCCCATCCTCACACCTTTCCATTGGTGAACCATAAGTTTGTTTAATGAATCTGTTATTGCCCTTCTCCGTGGAAATATCTGCCCTGGTATCCGTTTTTAGGTAACACCTATAAGTGATATCCTACGATATGTGTCTTTCAGTTTCTGACTTACTACAAGTCACGTGATTACCTGTAGACTCATCTACGGGGCTGCAAATGGCATTGTGTCCTTTTTTTCCTTGGCTAATATTGTGTCTTAGCGAGGTCCATTTTCTGCAATGTGATTCCCTGAGGGCTGAGGATTAGATGACCTGGGCAGCCTGACCCTGCCGGCAAGCCCTCCCCAGGTGTGCCTGGGTTGAGGTCAATAGAAACAGCACTCCAGGCAGCAATAGCCCCTGCAGCTGTGCCTGACTCCATATTCTCTGCCCCGTCAGCAGTCTCGGGGCTGTGCTGGTGGGAGGGTGTGAGGGTCCACGGCTTTGTTGGTGGCCCGGTGTCAGTGGGGCTCTGCTGGACTTTCTGCAGGAGTTGCCAGGCTGCCACTTGTAAAGAAGAGGATGTGTCACCCATAAGTTCCGCTGGAATTTCTCTCCGGGCTGAGGTGAGGAAGGAAAAACAGGAGTGGGGGCCGGGACAGGAGGGGTATCTCAGGCAGGGAAATGGAAAGCTTCCAGAAGAGCGCCCGGGGCCAGGACCATCCTGGCTGGCCTGCAGGCACCAAGTTGGCCTGCGTGTTGTCGCTGGTGTGGCTCCACGACCCTTCCTCTAGGCTTTCAAGCCCTTGTACATATTCAGGTGTTTTACCTGGGAAGGGTGGGAACAGTTCAGCAGCAGCTGGCCTGGGGCTCAGCTCACGTTTACTCACAGAGGCCTCGGCACGGTCCCCCAGCTTTGCAATGAGGATGCTCCTTGAGTGGGGGGGCCGGGCTGCTGGCTGTATGGGAGATGATTCCCCACCTCTGACCAATTTCAGAATTGTTTACCGCTGGAGCAAGTGCCCTGATAGTGTTTTCCTCTGTATAACTGCTCGGTTCAGGTTTTTTTTTTTTCTTTTTGGGTTCAAGTTAGAATTTATTCATCTTTTATGTATTTATTGATATAAGTATGGAAATAATTCATTCATAGAAATACATCTGTGTGAAGGGAAGAACTTTTTTCTGTTTTATTTTTAAATTTTATTTCTAAAAATTTTGAAGTTTAATTATATTTATTTTTCTATACAGCAGGTTATTATTGATTATTTATTTTATTCATATACATATATACAGGTCAATACCTATCTCCCAACTCATCTGACCACCAACACCCCATGGCTTCCCCGACTTGGTGTCCATACGTTTGTTCTCTACCTCTGTTTCTCTATTTCTGTCCTGCAAACCTGTTCATCTGTACCATATATCTAGGTTCCACATACATGCATTAATACAGAATATTTGTTTTGCTCTTTCTGACTTACTTCATTCTGTATGACAGTCTCTAATTCCACCGACTTCTCTACAAAAAACCCAGTTTCATTCCGTTTCATGGCTGAGTCATATTCCATTTTATATATGTACCACATCTTTATCCATTCGTCTGTCTGTGGGCATTTAGGTTGCTTCCATTACCTGGCTATTGTAAATAGTGCTGCAATGAACATTGTGGTGAATGTGTGTTTTTGATTTATGGTTGTCTCTGGGTATATGCCCAGAAGTGGGATTGCTGGATCCTATGGTAATTCTATTTCTAGTTTCTTTAAGGAAACTCCATACTGTTCTCCATAGTGACTGTATCAATTTACCTTCCCACCAATAGTGGAAGAGGGTTCCTTTTGTCCACACCCTCCCCAGAATTTGTTGTTTGTAGATTTTCTGATGATGCCGATTCTAACAGGTGTGAGGTGATACCTCATTGTCATTTTGATTTGCATTTCTCTAATAATTAGTGGTGTTGAGCAGCTTTTCATGTGCGTCTTGGCCGTCTCTGTGACTGCTTTGAAGAAACGTCTATTTAGATCTTCTGCCCATATTTGTATTAGGGTTGTTTGTTTTATTAATATTAAGCTGCGTGAGCTGTTTATATATATTGGAGATTAAACCTTTGTCCATTGATTCATTTGCGAACGTTTTCGCCCATTCTGAGGGATGCCTTTTTCCATTCCCGTTTTTTTTAACCAAAAAAGAAAGAAAGCAAAAGAAGCAGAACACTAATGTGCGTGAAATATTCCTCTTGAAACTGTCGTTTTGAAATATGGACGTCTTTTGAACTTTTTGGTCGATATATGACCCCAGGATTTGTTTTCAGGGCAGGTGTCATTTACAGGCCTGCAATGATTTGGAATATCCACTGACCATTAGCGCTGGGATTAAAGCTGCTGTTGTGTGAAGCGGCCACAAGGTGGCAGCAGTTCTCCCTTAGCAAATCTGGTTACTAGGGCAACAGAGCCTCAATGGAAGCCGTGTTCTAGATTGGAATTTAGAATGGAATGTGCCAGGAGAAAGCCCCTCAAGTTTGTCTCACTACTTCTTGTTCGTGTTTTTAATTTAATTTTTAATATTTTATTACAGCAAGTTTGATTACATCGTTTGGCTTTTTGTAGGTGTGCAAGATGTGGTTCTTTTACACATATACATATGTCTGTTCTTCCTGGGACCCTTTTCCCATGTACGTTATGACAGAATGTTGAGTAGTCTTCTCTTGGCATTCCGTAGGTCTTTGGTGATTATATATTTCACCTGTGTTTGTATATGTCTCTTAACCCCAATATCGTAATGAATCCAATCCTCACACCTTTCCATTGGTGAACCATAAGTTTGTTTAATGAATCTGTGATTGCCCTTTTCCGTGGAAATATCTGCCCTGGTATCCGTTTTTAGGTAACACCTGTAAGTGATATCCTACGATATGTGTCTTTCACTTTCTGACTTACTACAAGTCACGTGATTACCTGTAGACTCATCTACGGGGCTGCAAATGGCATTGTGTCCGTTTTTTCCTTGGCTAATATTCTGTCTTAGCGAGGTCCATTTTCTGCAATGTGATTCCCTGAGGGCTGAGGATTAGCTGACCTGGGCAGCCTGACCCTGCCGGCAAACCCTCCCCAGGTGTGCGTGGGTTGAGTTCAATAGAAACAGCACTCCAGGCAGCAATAGCCCCTGCAGCTGTGCCTGACTCCATATTCTCTGCCCCGTCAGCAGTCTCGGGGCTGTGCTGGTGGGAGGGTGTGATGGTCCACCGCTTTGTTGGTGGCCCGGTGTGAGTGGGGCTCTGCTGGACTTTCTGCAGGAGTTGCCAGGCTGCCACTTGTAAAGAAGAGGATGTGTCACCCATAACTTCCGCTGGAATTTCTCTCCGGGCTGAGGTGATGAAGGAAAAAAAGGAGTGGGTGCCGGGACAGGAGGGGTATCTCAGGCAGGGAAATGGAAAGCTTCCAGAAGAGCGCCCGGGGCCAGGACCATCCTGGCTTGCCTGCAGGCACCAAGTTGGCCTGCGTGCTGTCGCTGGTGTGGCTCCACGACCCTTCCTCTAGGCTTTCAAGCCCTTGTACATATTCAGGTGTTTTACCTGGGAAGGGTGGGAACAGTTCAGCAACAGCTGGCCTTGGGCTCTGCTCACGTTTACACACAGAGGCCCCGGCACGGTCCCCCAGCTTTGCAATGAGGACGCTCCTTGCGTGGAGGGGCCGGGCTGCTGGCTGTATGGGAGATGATTCCCCACCTCTGACCAATTTCAGAATTGTTTACCGCTGGAGCAAGTGCCCTGATAGGGTTTTCCTCTGTATAACTGCTGGGTTCAGGTTTTTTGTTTTCTTTTTTGGTTCAAGTTAGAATTCATTCATCTTTTATGTATTTACTGATATAAGCATGGAAATAATTCATTCATAGAAATACATCTGTGTGAAGGGAAGAACTTTTTTCTGTTTTATTTTTAAATTTCATTTCTAAAATTTTGAAGTTTAATTATATTTATTTTTCTATACAGCAGGTTATTATTAGTTATCTATTTTATTCATATACATATATACAGGTCAATACCTATCTCCCAACTCATCTGACCACCAACACCCCATGGCTTCCCCCACTTGGTGTCCATACGTTTGTTCTCTACCTCTGTTTCTCTATTTCTGCCCTGCAAACCTGTTCATCTGTACCATATATCTAGGTTCCACATACATGCATTAATACAGAATATTTCTTTTGCTCTTTCTGACTTACTTCATTCTGTATGACAGTCTCTAGATCCACCGACTTCTCTACAAACAACCCAGTTTCATTCCTTTTCATGGCTGAGTCATATTCCATTTTATATATGTACCACATCTTTATCCATTCGTCTGTCTGTGGGCATTTAGGTTGCTTCCATTAGCTGGCTATTGTAAATAGTGCTGCAATGAACATTGTGGTGAATGTGTGTTTTTGATTTATGCTTTTCTCTGGGTATATGCCCAGAAGTGGGATTGCTGGATCCTATGGTAATTCTATTTCTAGTTTCTTTAAGGAAACTCCATACTGTTCTCCATAGTGACTGTATCAATTTACCTTCCCACTAATAGTGGAAGAGGGTTCCTTTTGTCCACACCCTCCCCAGAATTTGTTGTTTGTAGATTTTCTGATGATGCCGATTCTAACAGGTGTGAGGTGATACCTCATTGTCGTTGTGATTTGCATTTCTCTAATAATTAGTGGTGTTGAGCAGATTTTCATGTGCGTCTTGGCCATCTCTGTGACTTCTTTGAAGAAACGTCTATTTAGATCTTCTGCCCATTTTTGTATTGGGTTGTTTGTTTTATTAATATTAAGCTGCGTGAGCAGTTGATATATATTGGAGATTAAACATTTCTCCATTGATTCGTTTGCGAATGTTTTGGCCCATTCTGAGGGTTGCCTTTTTCCATTCCCGTTTTTTGTAACCAAAATAGAAAGAAAGCAAAAGAAGCAGAACACTAATGTGCGTGAAATATGCCTCTTGAAACTGTCGTTTTGAAATAAGGACGTCTTTTGAACTTTTTGATCGATATATGACCCCAGGATTTGTTTTCAGGGCAGGTGTCATTTACAGGCCTGCAATGATTTGGAATATCCAGTGACCAGTAGCGCTGGGATTAAAGGTGCTGTTGTGTGAAACGGCCACAAGGTGGCAGCAGTTCTCCCTTAACAAATCTGGTTACTAGGGCAACAGAGCCTCAATGGAAGCCGTGTTCTATATTGGAATTTAGAATGGAATGTGCCAGGAGAAAGCCCCTCAAGTTTGTCTCACTACTTCTTGTTCGTGTTTTTAATTTAATTTTTAATTTTTTATTACCGCAAGTTTGATTACAACGTTTGGCTTGTGGTAGGTGTGCAAGATGTGGTTCTTTTACACATATACATATGTCTGTTCTTCCTGGGACCCTTTTCCCATGTACGTTATGACAAAATGTTGAGTAGTCTTCTCTTGGCATTCCGTAGGTCTTTGGTGATTTTATATTTCACCTGTGTTTGTATATGTCTCTTAACCCCAATATCATAATGAATCCTATCCTCACACCTTTCCATTGGTGAACCATAAGTTTGTTTAATGAATCTGTGATTGCCCTTCTCCGTGGAAATATCTGCCCTGGTATCCGTATTTAGGTAACACCTATAAGTGATATCCTACGATATGTGTCTTTCACTTTCTGACTTACTACAAGTCACATGATTACCTGTAGACACATCTACGGGGCTGCAAATGGCATTGGGCCCTTTTTTTCCTTGGCTAATATTCTGTCTTAGCGAGGTCCATTTTCTGCAATGTGATTCCCTGAGGGCTGAGGATTAGCTGACCTGGGCAGCCTGACCCTGCCGGCAAGCCCTCCCCAGGTGTGCCTGCGTTGAGGTCAATAGAAACAGCACTCCAGGCAGCAATACCCCCTGCAGCTGTGCCTGACTCCATATTCTCTGCCCCGTCAGCAGTCTCAGGGCTGTGCTGGTGGGAGGGTGTGAGGGTCCACGGCTTTGTTGTTGACCCGGTGTGAGTGGGGCTCTGCTGGACTTTCTGCAGGAGTTGCCAGGCTGCCACCTGTAAAGAAGAGGATGTGTCACCCATAACTTCCGCTGGAATTTCTCTCCGGGCTGTGGTGAGGAAGGAAAGAAAAGGAGTGGGGGCCGGGATAGGAGGGGTATCTCAGGCAGCGAAATGGAAAGCTTCCAGAAGAGCGCATGGGGCCAGGACCATCCTGGCTGGCCTGCAGGCACCAAGTTGGCCTGCGTGCTGTCGCTGGTGTGGCTCCACGACCCTTCCTCTAGGCGTTCAAGCCCTTGTACATATTCAGGTGTTTTACCTGGGAAGGGTGGGAACAGTTCAGCAGCAGCTGGCCTGGGGCTCAGCTCACGTTTACTCACAGAAGCCTCGGCACGGTCCCCCAGCTTTGCAATGAGGACGCTCCTTGCGTGGGGGTGCCAGGCTGCTGGCTGTATGGGAGATGATTCCCCACCTCTGACCAATTTCAGAATTGTTTACCGCTGGAGCAAGTGCCCTGATAGGGTTTTCCTCTGTATAACTGCTGGGTTCAGGATTTTTTTTTTCTTTTTTGGTTCAAGTTAGAATTCATTCATCTTTTATGTATTTACTGATATAAGCATGGAAATAATTCATTCATAGAAATACATCTGTGTGAAGGGAAGAACTTTTTTCTGTTTTATTTTTAAATTTCATTTCTAAAATTTTGAAGTTTAATTATATTTATTTTTCTATACAGCAGGTTATTATTAGTTATCTATTTTATTCATATACATATATACAAGTCAATACCTATCTCCCAACTCATCTGACCACCAACACCCCATGGCTTCCCCCACTTGGTGTCCATACGTTTGTTCTCTACCTCTGTTTCTCTATTTCTGCCCTGCAAACCTGTTCATCTGTACCATATATCTAGGTTCCACATACATGCATTAATACAGAATATTTCTTTTGCTCTTTCTGACTTACTTCATTCTGTATGACAGTCTCTAGATCCACCGACTTCTCTACAAATAACCCAGTTTCATTGCTTTTCATGGCTGAGTCATATCCCATTTTATATATGTACCACATCTTTATCCATTCGTGTGTCTGTGGGCATTTAGGTTGCTTCCATTACCTGGCTATTGTAAATAGTGCTGGAATGAACATTGTGGTGAATGTGTGTTTTTGATTTATGGTTTTCTCTGGGTATATGCCCAGAAATGGGATTGCTGGATCCTATGGTAATTCTATTTCTAGTTTCTTTAAGGAAACTCCATACTGTTCTCCATAGTGACTGTATCAATTTACCTTCCCACCAATAGTGGAAGAGGGTTCCTTTTGTCCACACCCTCCCCAGAATTTGTTGTTTGTAGATTTTCTGATGATGCCGATTCTAACAGGTGTGAGGTGATACCTCATTGTCGTTTTGATTTGCATTTCTCTAATAATTAGTGGTGTTGAGCAGCTTTTCATGTGCGTCTTGGCCGTCTCTGTGACTTCTTTGAAGAAACGTCTATTTAGATCTTCTGCCCATTTTTGTATTGGGTTCTTTGTTTTATTTATATTAAGCTGCGTGAGCTGTTTATATATGTTGGAGATTAAACCATTGTCCATTGATTCGTTTGCGAACGTTTTGGCCCATTCTGAGGGTTGCCTTTTTCCATTCCCGTTTTTTTTAACCAAAAAAGAAAGAAAGCAAAAGAAGCAGAACACTAATGTGCGTGAAATATGCCTCTTGAAACTGTCGTTTTGAAATATGGACGTCTTTTGAACTTTTTGGTCGATATATGACCCCAGGATTTGTTTTCAGGGCAGGTGTCATTTACAGGCCTGCAATGATTTGGAATATCCACTGACAATTAGCGCTGGGATTAAAGCTGATGTTGTGTGAAACGGCCACAAGGTGGCAGCAGTTCTCCCTTAGCAAATCTGGTTACCAGGGAAACAGAGCCTCAATGGAAGCCATGTTCTAGATTGGAATTTAGAATGGAATGTGCCAGGAGAAAGCCCCTCATGTTTGTCTCACTACTTCTTGTTCGTGTTTTTAATTTAATTTTTAATTTTTTATTACAGCAAGTTTGATTACAACGTTTGGCTTGTGGTAGGTGTGCAAGATGTGGTTCTCTTACACATATACATATGTCTGTTCTTCCTGGGACCCTTTTCCCATGTACGTTATGACAGAATGTTGAGTAGTCTTCTCTTGGCATTCCGTAGGTCTTTGGTGATTATATATTTCACCTGTGTTTGTATATGTCTCTTAACCCCAATATCGTAATGAATCGAATCCTCACTCCTTTCCATTGGTGAACCATAAGTTTGTTTAATGAATCTGTGATTGCCCTTCTCCGTGGAAATATCTTCCCTGGTATCCGTTTTTAGGTAACACCTATAAGTGATATCCTACGATATGTGTCTTTCACTTTCTGACTTACTACAAGTCACATGATTACCTGTAGACTCATCTACGGGGCTGCAAATGGCATTGTGTCCTTTTTTTCCTTGGCTAATATTCTGTCTTAGCGAGGTCCATTTTCTGCAATGTGATTCCCTGAGGGCTGAGGATTAGCTGACCTGGGCAGCCTGACCCTGCCGGCAAGCCCTCCCCAGGTGTGCCTGGGTTGAGGTCAATAGAAACAGCACTCCAGGTAACAATAGCCCTTGCAGCTGTGCCTGACTCCATATTCTCTGCCCCGTCAGCAGTCTCGGTGCTGTGCTGGTGGGAGGGTGTGAGGGTCCACGGCTTTTTTGGTGGCCCGGTGTGAGTGGGGATCTGCTGGACTTTCTGCAGGAGTTGCCAGGCTGCCACCTGTAAAGAAGAGGATGTGTCACCCATAATTTCCGCTGGAATTTGTCTCCGGGCTGAGGTGAGGAAGGAAAAAAAGGAGTGGGGGCCGGGACAGGAGGGGTATCTCAGGCAGGGAAATGGAAAGCTTCCAGAAGAGCGCCTGGGGCCAGGATCATCCTGGCTGGCCTGCAGGCACCAAGTTGGTCTGCGTGCTGTCGCTGGTGTGGCTCCACGACCCTTCCTCTAGGCTTTCAAGCTCTTGTACATATTCAGGTGTTTTACCTGGGAAGGGTGGGAACAGTTCAGCAGCAGCTGGCCTTGGGCTCAGCTCACGTTTACTCACCGAGGCCTCGGCACAGTCCCCCAGCTTTGCAATGAGGACGCTCCTTGCGTGGGGGTGCCAGGCTGCTGGCTGTATGGGAGATGATTCCCCACCTCTGACCAATTTCAGAATTGTTTACCGTTGGAGCAAGTGCCCTGATAGGGTTTTCCTCTGTATAACTGCTGGGTTCAGGTTGTTTTTTTTTCTTTTTTGGTTCAAGTTAGAAATTATTCATCTTTTATGTATTTATTGATATTAGCATGGAAATAATTCATTCATATAAATACATCTGTGTGAAGGGAAGAACTTTTTTCTGTTTTATTTTTAAATTTTATTTCTAAAAATTTTGAAGTTTAATTATATTTATTTTTCTATACAGCAGGTTATTATTAGTTATCTATTTTATTCATATACATATATACAGGTCAATACCTATCTCCCAACTCATCTGACCACCAACACCCCATGGCTTCCCCCACTTGGTGTCCATACGTTTGTTCTCTACCTCTGTTTCTCTATTTCTGCCCTGCAAACCTGTTCATCTGTACCATATATCTAGGTTCCACATACATGCATTAATACAGAATATTTGTTTTGCTCTTTCTGACTTCCTTCATTCTGTATGACAGTCTCTAGATCCACCGACTTCTCTACAAATAACCCAGTTTCATTCCTTTTCATGGGTGAGTCATATCCCATTTTATATATGTACCACATCCTTATCCATTCGTCTGTCTCTGGGCATTTAGGTTGCTTCCATTAGCTGGCTATTGTAAATAGTGCTGCAATGAACATTGTGGTGAATGTGTGTTTTTGATTTATGGTTTTCTCTGGGTATATGCCCAGAAGTGGGATTGCTGGATCCTATGGTAATTCTATTTCTAGTTTCTTTAAGGAAACTCCATACTGTTCTCCATAGTGACTGTATCAATTTACCTTCCCACTAATAGTGGAAGAGGGTTCCTTTTGTCCACACCCTCCCCAGAATTTTTTGTTTGTAGATTTTCTAATGATGCCGATTCTAACAGGTGTGAGGTGATACCTCATTGTCGTTTTGATTTGCATTTCTCTAATAATTAGTGGTGTTGAGCAGCTTTTCATGTGCGTCTTGGCCGTCTCTGTGACTTCTTTGAAGAAACGTCTATTTAGATCTTCTGCCCATTTTTGTATTGGGTTCTTTGTTTTATTAATATTTAGCTGCGTGAGCTGTTTATATATATTGGAGATTAAACCCTTGTCCATTGATTCGTTTGCGAACGTTTTCGCCCATTCTGAGGGTTGCCTTTTTCCATTCCCGTTTTTTTTAACCAAAAAGAAAGAAAGCAAAAGAAGCAGAACACTAATGTGCGTGAAATATGCCTCTTGAAACTGTCGTTTTGAAATATGGACATCTTTTGAACTTTTTGGTCGATATATGGCCCCAGGATTTGTTTTCAGTGCAGGTGTCATTTACAGGCCTGCAATGATTTGGAATATCCACTGACCATTAGCGCTGGAATTAAAGCTGATGTTGTGTGAAACGGCCACAAGGTGGCAGCAGTTCTCCCTTAGCAAATCTGGTTACCAGGGCAACAGAGCCTCAATGGAAGTCGTGTACTAGATTGGAATTTAGAATGGAATGTGCCAGGAGAAAGCCCCTCAAGTTTGTCTCACTACTTCTTGTTCATGTTTTTAATTTAATTTTTAATTTTTTATTACAGCAAGTTTGATTACAACGTTTGGCTTGTTGTAGGTGTGCAAGATGTGGTTCTTTTACACATATACATATGTCTGTTCTTCCTGGGACCCTTTTCCCATGTACGTTATGACAGAATGTTGAGTAGTCTTCTCTTGGCATTCCGTAGATCTTTGGTGATTATATATTTCACCTGTGTTTGTATATGTCTCTTAACCCCAATATCATAATGTATCCAATCCTCACACCTTTCCATTGGTGAACCATAAGTTTGTTTAATGAATCTGTGATTGCCCTTCTCCATGGAAATATCTTCCCTGGTATCCGATTTTAGGTAACACCTATAAGTGATATCCTACGATATGTGTCTTTCACTTTCTGACTTACTACAAGTCACATGATTACCTGTAGACTCATCTACGGGGCTGCAAATGGCATTGTGTCCTTTTTTTCCTTGGCTAATATTCTGTCTTAGCGAGGTCCATTTTCTGCAATGTGATTCCCTGAGGGCTGAGGATTAGCTGACCTGGGCAGCCTGATCCTGCCGGCAAGACCTCCCCCGGTGTGCCTGGGTTTAGGTCAATAGAAACAGCACTCCAGGCAGCAATAGCCCCTGCAGCTGTGCCTGACTCCATATTCTCTGCCCCGTCAGCAGTCTCGGGGCTGTGCTGGTGGGAGGGTGTGAGAGTCCACGGCTTTGTTGGTGGCCCGGTGTGAGTGGGGATCTGCTGGACTTTCTGCAGGAGTTGCCAGGCTGCCACCTGTAAAGAAGAGGATGTGTCACCCATAACTTCCGCTGGAATTTCTCTCCGAGCTGAGGTGAGGGAGGAAAAAAAGGAGTGGGGGCCGGGACAGGAGGGGTATCTCAGGCAGGGAAATGGAAAGCTTCCAGAAGAGCACCTGGGGCCAGGACCATCCTGGCTGGCCTGCAGGCACCAAGTTGGCCTGCGTGCTGTCGCTGGTGTGGCTCCACGACCCTTCCTCTAGGCGTTCAAGCCCTTGTACATATTCAGGTGTTTTACCTGGGAAGGGTGGGAACAGTTCAGCAGCAGCTGGCCTGGGGCTCAGCTCACGTTTACTCACAGAAGCCTCGGCACGGTCCCCCAGCTTTGCAATGAGGACGCTCCTTGCGTGGGGATGCCAGGCTGCTGGCTGTATGGGAGATGATTCCCCACCTCTGACCAATTTCAGAATTGTTTACCGCTGGAGCAAGTGCCCTGATAGGGTTTTCCTCTGTATAACTGCTGGGTTCAGGATTTTTTTTTTCTTTTTTGGTTCAAGTTAGAATTCATTCATCTTTTATGTATTTACTGATATAAGCATGGAAATAATTCATTCATAGAAATACATCTGTGTGAAGGGAAGAACTTTTTTCTGTTTTATTTTTAAATGTCATTTCTAAAATTTTGAAGTTTAATTATATTTATTTTTCTATACAGCAGGTTATTATTAGTTATCTATTTTATTCATATACATATATACAGGTCAATACCTATCTCCCAACTCATCTGACCACCAACACCCCATGGCTTCCCCCACTTGGTGTCCATACGTTTGTTCTCTACCTCTGTTTCTCTATTTCTGCCCTGCAAACCTGTTCATCTGTACCATATATCTAGGTTCCACATACATGCATTAATACAGAATATTTGTTTTGCTCTTTCTGACTTACTTCATTCTGTATGACAGTCTCTAGATCCACCGACTTCTCTACAAATAACCCAGTTTCATTGCTTTTCATGGCTGAGTCATATCCCATTTTATATATGTACCACATCTTTATCCATTCGTGTGTCTGTGGGCATTTAGGTTGCTTCCATTACCTGGCTATTGTAAATAGTGCTGCAATGAACATTGTGGTGAATGTGTGTTTTTGATTTATGGTTTTCTCTGGGTATATGCCCAGAAATGGGATTGCTGGATCCTATGGTAATTCTATTTCTAGTTTCTTTAAGGAAACTCCATACTGTTCTCCATAGTGACTGTATCAATTTACCTTCCCACCAATAGTGGAAGAGGGTTCCTTTTGTCCACACCCTCCCCAGAATTTGTTGTTTGTAGATTTTCTGATGATGCCGATTCTAACAGGTGTGAGGTGATACCTCATTGTCGTTTTGATTTGCATTTCTCTAATAATTAGTGGTGTTGAGCAGCTTTTCATGTGCGTCTTGGCCGTCTCTGTGACTTCTTTGAAGAAACGTCTATTTAGATCTTCTGCCCATTTTTGTATTGGGTTCTTTGTTTTATTTATATTAAGCTGCGTGAGCTGTTTATATATGTTGGAGATTAAACCATTGTCCATTGATTCGTTTGCGAACGTTTTGGCCCATTCTGAGGGTTGCCTTTTTCCATTCCCGTTTTTTTTAACCAAAAAAGAAAGAAAGCAAAAGAAGCAGAACACTAATGTGCGTGAAATATGCCTCTTGAAACTGTCGTTTTGAAATATGGACGTCTTTTGAACTTTTTGGTCGATATATGACCCCAGGATTTGTTTTCAGGGCAGGTGTCATTTACAGGCCTGCAATGATTTGGAATATCCACTGACAATTAGCGCTGGGATTAAAGCTGATGTTGTGTGAAACGGCCACAAGGTGGCAGCAGTTCTCCCTTAGCAAATCTGGTTACCAGGGAAACAGAGCCTCAATGGAAGCCATGTTCTAGATTGGAATTTAGAATGGAATGTGCCAGGAGAAAGCCCCTCATGTTTGTCTCACTACTTCTTGTTCGTGTTTTTAATTTAATTTTTAATTTTTTATTACAGCAAGTTTGATTACAACGTTTGGCTTGTGGTAGGTGTGCAAGATGTGGTTCTCTTACACATATACATATGTCTGTTCTTCCTGGGACCCTTTTCCCATGTACGTTATGACAGAATGTTGAGTAGTCTTCTCTTGGCATTCCGTAGGTCTTTGGTGATTATATATTTCACCTGTGTTTGTATATGTCTCTTAACCCCAATATCGTAATGAATCGAATCCTCACTCCTTTCCATTGGTGAACCATAAGTTTGTTTAATGAATCTGTGATTGCCCTTCTCCGTGGAAATATCTTCCCTGGTATCCGTTTTTAGGTAACACCTATAAGTGATATCCTACGATATGTGTCTTTCACTTTCTGACTTACTACAAGTCACATGATTACCTGTAGACTCATCTACGGGGCTGCAAATGGCATTGTGTCCTTTTTTTCCTTGGCTAATATTCTGTCTTAGCGAGGTCCATTTTCTGCAATGTGATTCCCTGAGGGCTGAGGATTAGCTGACCTGGGCAGCCTGACCCTGCCGGCAAGCCCTCCCCAGGTGTGCCTGGGTTGAGGTCAATAGAAACAGCACTCCAGGTAACAATAACCCTTGCAGCTGTGCCTGACTCCATATTCTCTGCCCCGTCAGCAGTCTCGGTGCTGTGCTGGTGGGAGGGTGTGAGGGTCCATGGCTTTTTTGGTGGCCCGGTGTGAGTGGGGATCTGCTGGACTTTCTGCAGGAGTTGCCAGGCTGCCACCTGTAAAGAAGAGGATGTGTCACCCATAATTTCCGCTGGAATTTGTCTCCGGGCTGAGGTGAGGAAGGAAAAAAAGGAGTGGGGGCCGGGACAGGAGGGGTATCTCAGGCAGGGAAATGGAAAGCTTCCAGAAGAGCGCCTGGGGCCAGGATCATCCTGGCTGGCCTGCAGGCACCAAGTTGGTCTGCGTGCTGTCGCTGGTGTGGCTCCACGACCCTTCCTCTAGGCTTTCAAGCCCTTGTACATATTCAGGTGTTTTACCTGGGAAGGGTGGGAACAGTTCAGCAGCAGCTGGCCTTGGGCTCAGCTCACGTTTACTCACCGAGGCCTCGGCACAGTCCCCCAGCTTTGCAATGAGGACGCTCCTTGCGTGGGGGTGCCAGGCTGCTGGCTGTATGGGAGATGATTCCCCACCTCTGACCAATTTCAGAATTGTTTACCGTTGGAGCAAGTGCCCTGATAGGGTTTTCCTCTGTATAACTGCTGGGTTCAGGTTGTTTTTTTTTCTTTTTTGGTTCAAGTTAGAAATTATTCATCTTTTATGTATTTATTGATATTAGCATGGAAATAATTCATTCATATAAATACATCTGTGTGAAGGGAAGAACTTTTTTCTGTTTTATTTTTAAATTTTATTTCTAAAAATTTTGAAGTTTAATTATATTTATTTTTCTATACAGCAGGTTATTATTAGTTATCTATTTTATTCATATACATATATACAGGTCAATACCTATCTCCCAACTCATCTGACCACCAACACCCCATGGCTTCCCCCACTTGGTGTCCATACGTTTGTTCTCTACCTCTGTTTCTCTATTTCTGCCCTGCAAACCTGTTCATCTGTACCATATATCTAGGTTCCACATACATGCATTAATACAGAATATTTGTTTTGCTCTTTCTGACTTCCTTCATTCTGTATGACAGTCTCTAGATCCACCGACTTCTCTACAAATAACCCAGTTTCATTCCTTTTCATGGCTGAGTCATATCCCATTTTATATATGTACCACATCCTTATCCATTCGTCTGTCTCTGGGCATTTAGGTTGCTTCCATTAGCTGGCTATTGTAAATAGTGCTGCAATGAACATTGTGGTGAATGTGTGTTTTTGATTTATGGTTTTCTCTGGGTATATGCCCAGAAGTGGGATTGCTGGATCCTATGGTAATTCTATTTCTAGTTTCTTTAAGGAAACTCCATACTGTTCTCCATAGTGACTGTATCAATTTACCTTCCCACTAATAGTGGAAGAGGGTTCCTTTTGTCCACACCCTCCCCAGAATTTGTTGTTTGTAGATTTTCTGATGCTGCCGATTCTAACAGGTGTGAGGTGATACCTCATTGTCGTTTTGATTTGCATTTCTCTAATAATTAGTGGTGTTGAGCAGCTTTTCATGTGCGTCTTGGCCGTCTCTGTGACTTCTTTGAAGAAACGTCTATTTAGATCTTCTGCCCATTTTTGTATTGGGTTCTTTGTTTTATTAATATTTAGCTGCGTGAGCTGTTGATATATATTGGAGATTAAACCTTTCTCCATTGATTCGTTTGCGAACGTTTTCGCCCATTCTGAGGGTTGCCTTTTTCCATTCCCGTTTTTTTTAACCAAAAAGAAAGAAAGCAAAAGAAGCAGAACACTAATGTGCGTGAAATATGCCTCTTGAAACTGTCGTTTTGAAATATGGACATCTTTTGAACTTTTTGGTCGATATATGGCCCCAGGATTTGTTTTCAGTGCAGGTGTCATTTACAGGCCTGCAATGATTTGGAATATCCACTGACCATTAGCGCTGGAATTAAAGCTGATGTTGTGTGAAACGGCCACAAGGTGGCAGCAGTTGTCCCTTAGCAAATCTGGTTACCAGGGCAACAGAGCCTCAATGGAAGTCGTGTACTAGATTGGAATTTAGAATGGAATGTGCCAGGAAAAAGCCCCTCAAGTTTGTCTCACTACTTCTTGTTCATGTTTTTAATTTAATTTTTAATTTTTTATTACAGCAAGTTTGATTACAACGTTTGGCTTGTTGTAGGTGTGCAAGATGTGGTTCTTTTACACATATACATATGTCTGTTCTTCCTGGGACCCTTTTCCCATGTACGTTATGACAGAATGTTGAGTAGTCTTCTCTTGGCATTCCGTAGATCTTTGGTGATTATATATTTCACCTGTGTTTGTATATGTCTCTTAACCCCAATATCATAATGAATCCAATCCTCACACCTTTCCATTGGTGAACCATAAGTTTGTTTAATGAATCTGTGATTGCCCTTCTCCATGGAAATATCTTCCCTGGTATCCGATTTTAGGTAACACCTATAAGTGATATCCTACGATATGTGTCTTTCACTTTCTGACTTACTACAAGTCACATGATTACCTGTAGACTCATCTACGGGGCTGCAAATGGCATTGTGTCCTTTTTTTCCTTGGCTAATATTCTGTCTTAGCGAGGTCCATTTTCTGCAATGTGATTCCCTGAGGGCTGAGGATTAGCTGACCTGGGCAGCCTGATCCTGCCGGCAAGCCCTCCCCCGGTGTGCCTGGGTTTAGGTCAATAGAAACAGCACTCCAGGCAGCAATAGCCCCTGCAGCTGTGCCTGACTCCATATTCTCTGCCCCGTCAGCAGTCTCGGGGCTGTGCTGGTGGGAGGGTGTGAGAGTCCACGGCTTTGTTGGTGGCCCGGTGTGAGTGGGGATCTGCTGGACTTTCTGCAGGAGTTGCCAGGCTGCCACCTGTAAAGAAGAGGATGTGTCACCCATAACTTCCGCTGGAATTTCTCTCCGAGCTGAGGTGAGGGAGGAAAAAAAGCAGTGGGGGCCGGGACAGGAGGGGTATCTCAGGCAGGGAAATGGAAAGCTTCCAGAAGAGCACCTGGGGCCAGGATCATCCTGGCTGGCCTGCAGGCACCAAGTTGGCCTGCGTGCTGTCTCTGGTGTGGCTCCACGACCCTTCCTCTAGGCTTTCAAGCCCTTGTACATATTCAGGTGTTTTACCTGGGAAGGGTGGGAACAGTTCAGCAGCAGCTGGCCTTGGGCTCAGCTCACGTTTACTCACAGAAGCCTCGGCACGGTCCCCCAGCTTTGCAATGAGGACGCTCCTTGCGTGGGGGTGCCAGGCTGCTGGCTGTATGGGAGATGATTCCCCACCTCTGACCAATTTCAGAATTGTTTACCGCTGGAGCAAGTGCCCAGATAGGGTTTTCCTCTGTATAACTGCTGGGTTCAGGATTTTTTTTTTTCTTTTTTGGTTCAAGTTAGAATTCATTCATCTTTTATGTATTTACTGATATAAGCATGGAAATAATTCATTCATAGAAATACATCTGTGTGAAGGGAAGAACTTTTTTCTGTTTTATTTTTAAATTTCATTTCTAAAAATTTTGAAGTTTAATTATATTTATTTTTCTATACAGCAGGTTATTATTAGTTATCTATTTTATTCATATACATATATACAGGTGAATACCTATCTCCCAACTCATCTGACCACCAACAATCCATGGCTTCCCCCACTTGGTGTCCATACGTTTGTTCTCTACCTCTTTTTCTCTATTTCTGCCCTGCAAACCTGTTCATCTGTACCATATATCTAGGTTCCACATACATGCATTAATACAGAATATTTGTTTTGCACTTTCTGACTTACTTCATTCTGTATGACAGTCTCTAGATCCACCGACTTCTCTACAAATAACCCAGTTTCATTCCTTTTCATGGCTGAGTCATATTCCATTTTATATATGTACCAAATCTTTATCCATTCGTCTGTCTGTGGGCATTTAGGTTGCTTCCATTAGCTGGCTATTGTAAATAGTGCTGCAATGAACATTGTGGTGAATGTGTGTTTTTGATTTATGGTTTTCTCTGGGTATATGCCCAGAAGTGGGATTGCTGGATCCTATGGTAATTCTATTTCTAGTTTCTTTAAGGAAACTCCATACTGTTCTCCATAGTGACTGTATCAATTTACCTTCCCACTAATAGTGGAAGAGGGTTCCTTTTGTCCACACCCTCCCCAGAATTTGTTGTTTGTAGATTTTCTGATGATGCCGATTCTAACAGGTGTGAGGTGATACCTCATTGTCGTTGTGATTTGCATTTCTCTAATAATTAGTGGTGTTGAGCAGCTTTTCATGTGCGTCTTGGCCGTCTCTGTGACTTCTTTGAAGAAACGTCTATTTAGATCTTCTGCCTTTATTTGTATTGGGTTGTTTGTTTTATTAATATTAAGCTGCGTGAGCTGTTTATATATGTTGGAGATTAAACCATTGTCCATTGATTCGTTTGCGAACGTTTTGGCCCATTCTGAGGTTTGCCTTTTTCCATTCCCGTTTTTTTTAACCGAAAAAGAAAGACAGCAAAAGAAGCAGAACACTAATGTGCGTGAAATATGCCTCTTGAAACTGTCGTTTTGAAATATGGACGTCTTTTGAACTTTTTGGTTGATATATGACCCCAGGATTTGTTTTCAGGGCCGGTGTCATTTACAGGCCTGAAATGATTTGGAATATCCACTGACCATTAGCGCTGGGATTAAAGCTGCTGTTGTGTGAAACGGCCACAAGGTGGCAGCAGTTCTCCCTTAGCAAATCTGCTTACTAGGGCAACAGAGCCTCAATGGAAGCCGTGTTCTAGATTGGAATTTAGAATGGAATGTGTCAGGAGAAAGCCCCTCAAGTTTGTCTCACTACTTCTTGTTCGTGTTTTTAATTTAATTTTTAATTTTTTATTACAACAAGTTTGATTACATCGTTTGGCTTGTTGTAGGTGTGCAAGATGTGGTTCTTTTACACATATACATATGTCTGTTCTTCCTGGGACCCTTTTCCCATGTACGTTATGACAGAATGTTGAGTAGTCTTCTCTTGGCATTCCATAGGTCTTTGGTGATTATATATTTCACCTGTGTTTGTATATGTCTCTTAACCCCAATATCGTAATGAATCCAATCCTCACACCTTTCCATTGGTGAACCATAAGTTTGTTTAATGAATCTGTGATTGCCCTTCTCCGTGGAAATATCTGCCCTGGTATCCGTTTTTAGGTAACACCTGTAAGTGATATCCTACGATATGTGTCTTTCACTTTCTGACTTACTACAAGTCACGTGATTACCTGTAGACTCATCTACGGGGCTGCAAATGGCATTGTGTCCTTTTTTTCCTTGGCTAATATTCTGTCTTAGCGAGGTCCATTTTCTGCAATGTGATTCCCTGAGGGCTGAGGATTAGCTGACCTGGGCAGCCTGACCCTGCCGGCAAGCCCTCCCCAGGTGTGCCTGGGTTGAGGTCAATAGAAACAGCACTCCAGGCAGCAATAGCCCCTGCAGCTGTGCCTGACTCCATATTCTCTGCCCCGTCAGCAGTCTCGGGGCTGTGCTGTTGGGTGGGTGTGAGGGTCCACGGCTTTGTTGGTGGCCCGGTGTGAGTGGGGCTCTGCTGGACTTTCTGCAGGAGTTGCCAGGCTGCCACTTGTAAAGAAGAGGATGTGTCACCCATAACTTCCGCTGGAATTTCTCTCCGGGCTGAGGTGAGGAAGGAAAAAAAGGAGTGGGGGCCGGAACAGGAGGGGTATCTCAGGCAGGGAAATGGAAAGCTTCCAGAAGAGCGCCCGGGGCCAGGACCATCCTGGCTGGCCTGCAGGCACCAAGTTGGCCTGTGTGCTGTCGCTGGTGTGGCTCCACGACCCTTCCTCTAGGCTTTCAAGCCCTTGTACATATTCAGGTGTTTTACCTGGGAAGGGTGGGAACAGTTCAGCAACTGCTGGCCTGGGGCTCTGCTCACGTTTACTCACAGAGGACCCGGCACGGTCCCCCAGCTTTGCAATGGGGACGCTCCTTGCGTGGAGGGGCCGGGCTGCTGGCTGTATGGGAGACGATTCCCCACCTCTGACCAATTTCAGAATTGTTTACCGCTGGAGCAAGTGCCCTGATAGGGTTTTCCTCTGTATAACTGCTGGGTTCAGGTTTTTTTTTTTCTTTTTTGGTTCAAGTTACAATTTATTCATCTTTTATGTATTTATTGATATAAGCATGGAAATAATTCATTCATAGAAATACATCTGTGTGAAGGGAAGAACTTTTTTCTGTTTTATTTTTAAATTTCATTTCTAAAAATTTTGAAGTTTAATTATTTTTATTTTTCTATACAGCATGTTATTATTAATTATTTATTTTATTCATATACATATATACAGGTCAATACCTATCTCCCAACTCATCTGACCACAACACCCCATGGCTTCCCCGACTTGGTGTCCATACGTTTGTTCTCTACCTCTGTTTCTCTATTTCTGCCCTGCAAACCTGTTCATCTGTACCATATATCTAGGTTCCACATACATGCATTAATACAGAATATTTGTTTTGCTCTTTCTGACTTACTTCATTCTGTATGACAGTCTCTAGATCCACCGACTTCTCTACAAACAACCCAGTTTCATTCCTTTTCATGGCTGAGTCATATCCCATTTTATGTATGAACCACATCTTTATCCATTCGTCTGTCTGTGGGCATTTAGGTTGCTTCCATTACCTGGCTATTGTAAATAGTGCTGCAATGAACATTGTGGTGAATGTGTGATTTTGATTTATGGTTTTCTCTGGGTATATGCCCAGAAGTGGGATTGCTGGATCCTATGGTAATTCTATTTCTAGTTTCTTTAAGGAAACTCCATACTGTTCTCCATAGTGACTGTATCAATTGACCTTCCCACCAATAGTGGAAGAGGGTTCCTTTTGTCCACACCCTCCCCAGAATTTGTTGTTTGTAGATTTTCTGATGATGCCGAGTCTAACAGGTGTGAGGTGATACCTCATTGTCGTTTTGATTTGCATTTCTCTAATAATTAGAGGTGTTGAGCAGCTTTTCATGTGCGTCTTGGCCGTCTCTGTGACTTCTTTGAAGAAACGTCTATTTAGATCTTCTGCCCATTTTTGTATTGGGTTGTTTGTTTTATTAATATTAAGCTGCCTGATATGTTTATATATATTGGAGATTAAACCTTTGTCCATTGATTCGTTTGCGAACGTTTTCGCCCATTCTGGGCGTTGCTTTTTTCCATTCCCGGTTTTTTTAACCAAAAAAGAAAGAAAGCAAAAGAAGCAGAACACTAATGTGCGTGAAATATGCCTCTTGAAACTGTCGTTTTGAAATATGGACGTCTTTTGAACTTTTTGGTTGATATATGACCCCAGGATTTGTTTTCAGGGCAGGTGTCATTTACAGGCCTGAAATGATTTGGAATATCCACTGACCATTAGCGCTGGGATTAAAGCTGCTGTTGTGTGAAACGGCCACAAGGTGGCAGCAGTTCTCCCTTAGCAAATCTGGTTACTAGGGCAACAGAGCCTCAATGGAAGCCGTGTTCTAGATTGGAATTTAGAATGGAATGTGCCAGGAGAAAGCCCCTCAAGTTTGTCTCACTACTTCTTGTTCGTGTTTTTAATTTAATTTTTAATTTTTTATTACAGAAAGTTTGATTACATCGTTTGGCTTGTTGTAGGTGTGCAAGATGTGGTTCTTTTACACATATACATATGTCTATTCTTCCTGGGACCCTTTTCCCATGTACGTTATGACAGAATGTTGAGTAGTCTTCTCTTGGCATTCCGTAGGTCTTTGGTGATTATATATTTCACCTGTGTTTGTATATGTCTCTTAACACCAATATCGTAATGAATCCAATCCTCACACCTTTCCATTGGTGAACCATAAGTTTGTTTAATGAATCTGTGATTGCCCTTCTCCGTGGAAATATCTGCCCTGGTATCCGTTTTTAGGTAACACCTGTAAGTGATATCCTACGATATGTGTCTTTCACTTTCTGACTTACTACAAGTCACGTGATTACCTGTAGACTCATCTACGGGGCTGCAAATGGCATTGTGTCCTTTTTTTCCTTGGCTAATATTCTGTCTTAGCGAGGTCCATTTTCTGCAATGTGATTCCCTGAGGGCTGAGGATTAGCTGACCTGGGCAGCCTGACCCTGCCGGCAAGCCCTCCCCAGGTGTGCCTGGGTTGAGGTCAATAGAAACAGCACTCCAGGCAGCAATAGCCCCTGCAGCTGTGCCTGACTCCATATTCTCTGCCCCGTCAGCAGTCTCGGGGCTGTGCTGGTGGGAGGGTGTGAGGGTCCATGGCTTTGTTGGTGGCCCGGTGTGAGTGGGGCTCTGCTGGACTTTCTGCAGGAGTTGCCAGGCTGCCACTTGTAAAGAAGAGGATGTGTCACCCATAACTTCCGCTGGAATTTCACTCCGGGTTGAGGTGAGGAAGGAAAAAAAGGAGTGGGGAACGGGAGAGGAGGGGTATCTCAGGCAGGGAAATGGAAAGCTTCCAGAAGAGCACCCGGGGCCAGGACCATCCTGGCTGGCCTGCAGGCACCAAGTTGGCCTGCGGGCTGTCGCTGGTGTGGCTCCACGACCCTTCCTCTAGGCGTTCAAGCCCTTGTACATATTCAGGTGTTTTACCTGGGAAGGGTGGGAACAGTTCAGCAGCAGCTGGCCTGGGGCTCAGCTCACGTTTACTCACAGAGGCTTCGGCACGGTCCCCCAGCTGTGCAATGAGGACGCTCCTTTCATGGGGGGGCCGGGCTGCTGGCTGTTTATGAGATGATTCCCCACCTCTGACCAATTTCAGAATTGTTTACCGCTGGAGCAAGTGCCCTGATAGGGTTTTCCTCTGTATAACTGCTGGGTTCAGGATTTTTTTTTCTTTTTTGGTTCAAGTTAGAATTCATTCATCTTTTATGTATTTACTGATATAAGCATGGAAATAATTCATTCATAGAAATACATCTGTGTGAAGGGAAGAAATTTTTCTGTTTTATTTTTAAATTTCATTTCTAAAAATTTTGAAGTTTAATTATATTTATTTTTCTATACAGCAGGTTATTATTAGTTATCTATTTTATTCATATACATATATACAGGTGAATACCTATCTCCCAACTCATCTGACCACCAACAATCCATGGCTTCCCCCACTTGGTGTCCATACGTTTGTTCTCTACCTCTTTTTCTCTATTTCTGCCCTGCAAACCTGTTCATCTGTACCATATATCTAGGTTCCACATACATGCATTAATACAGAATATTTGTTTTGCACTTTCTGACTTACTTCATTCTGTATGACAGTCTCTAGATCCACCGACTTCTCTACAATTAACCCAGTTTCATTCCTTTTCATGGCTGAGTCATATTCCATTTTATATATGTATCAAATCTTTATCCATTCGTCTGTCTGTGGGCATTTAGGTTGCTTCCATTAGCTGGCTATTGTAAATAGTGCTGCAATGAACATTGTGGTAAATGTGTGTTTTTGATTTATGGTTTTCTCTGGGTATATGCCCAGAAGTGGGATTGCTGGATCCTATGGTAATTCTATTTCTAGTTTCTTTAAGGAAACTCCATACTGTTCTCCATAGTGACTGTATCAATTTACCTTCCCACTAATAGTGGAAGAGGGTTCCTTTTGTCCACACCCTCCCCAGAATTTGTTGTTTGTAGATTTTCTGATGATGCCGATTCTAACAGGTGTGATGTGATACCTCATTGTCGTTGTGATTTGCATTTCTCTAATAATTAGTGGTGTTGAGCAGCTTTTCATGTGCGTCTTGGGCGTCTCTGTGACTTCTTTGAAGAAACGTCTACTTAGATCTTCTGCCTTTATTTGTATTGGGTTGTTTGTTTTATTAATATTAAGCTGCGTGAGCTGTTTATATATGTTGGAGATTAAACCATTGTCCATTGATTCGTTTGCGAACGTTTTGGCCCATTCTGAGGTTTGCCTTTTTCCATTCCCGTTTTTTTTAACCGAAAAAGAAAGACAGCAAAAGAAGCAGAACACTAATGTGCGTGAAATATGCCTCTTGAAACTGTCGTTTTGAAATATGGACGTCTTTTGAACTTTTTGGTTGATATATGACCCCAGGATTTGTTTTCAGGGCCGGTGTCATTTACAGGCCTGAAATGATTTGGAATATCCACTGACCATTAGCGCTGGGATTAAAGCTGCTGTTGTGTGAAACGGCCACAAGGTGGCAGCAGTTCTCCCTTAGCAAATCTGCTTACTAGGGCAACAGAGCCTCAATGGAAGCCGTGTTCTAGATTGGAATTTAGAATGGAATGTGTCAGGAGAAAGCCCCTCAAGTTTGTCTCACTACTTCTTGTTCGTGTTTTTAATTTAATTTTTAATTTTTTATTACAACAAGTTTGATTACATCGTTTGGCTTGTTGTAGGTGTGCAAGATGTGGTTCTTTTACACATATACATATGTCTGTTCTTCCTGGGACCCTTTTCCCATGTACGTTATGACAGAATGTTGAGTAGTCTTCTCTTAGCATTCCATAGGTCTTTGGTGATTATATATTTCACCTGTGTTTGTATATGTCTCTTAACCCCAATATCGTAATGAATCCAATCCTCACACCTTTCCATTGGTGAACCATAAGTTTGTTTAATGAATCTGTGATTGCCCTTCTCCGTGGAAATATCTGCCCTGGTATCCGTTTTTAGGTAACACCTGTAAGTGATATCCTACGATATGTGTCTTTCACTTTCTGACTTACTACAAGTCACGTGATTACCTGTAGACTCATCTACGGGGCTGCAAATGGCATTGTGTCCTTTTTTTCCTTGGCTAATATTCTGTCTTAGCGAGGTCCATTTTCTGCAATGTGATTCCCTGAGGGCTGAGGATTAGCTGACCTGGGCAGCCTGACCCTGCCGGCAAGCCCTCCCCAGGTGTGCCTGGGTTGAGGTCAATAGAAACAGCACTCCAGGCAGCAATAGCCCCTGCAGCTGTGCCTGACTCCATATTCTCTGCCCCGTCAGCAGTCTCGGGGCTGTGCTGTTGGGTGGGTGTGAGGGTCCACGGCTTTGTTGGTGGCCCGGTGTGAGTGGGGCTCTGCTGGACTTTCTGCAGGAGTTGCCAGGCTGCCACTTGTAAAGAAGAGGATGTGTCACCCATAACTTCCGCTGGAATTTCTCTCCGGGCTGAGGTGAGGAAGGAAAAAAAGGAGTGGGGGCCGGGACAGGAGGGGTATCCCAGGCAGGGAAATGGAAAGCTTCCAGAAGAGCGCCCGGGGCCAGGACCATCCTGGCTGGCCTGCAGGCACCAAGTTGGCCTGTGTGCTGTCGCTGGTGTGGCTCCACGACCCTTCTTCTAGGCTTTCAAGCCCTTGTACATATTCAGGTGTTTTACCTGGGAAGGGTGGGAACAGTTCAGCAACAGCTGGCCTGGGGCTCTGCTCACGTTTACTCACAGAGGACCCGGCACGGTCCCCCAGCTTTGCAATGAGGACGCTCCTTGCGTGGAGGGGCCGGGCTGCTGGCTGTATGGGAGACGATTCCCCACCTCTGACCAATTTCAGAATTGTTTACCGCTGGAGCAAGTGCCCTGATAGGGTTTTCCTCTGTATAACTGCTGGGTTCAGGTTTTTTTTTTTTCTTTTTTGGTTCAAGTTACAATTTATTCATCTTTTATGTATTTATTGATATAAGCATGGAAATAATTCATTCATAGAAATACATCTGTGTGAAGGGAAGAACTTTTTTCTGTTTTATTTTTAAATTTCATTTCTAAAAATTTTGAAGTTTAATTATTTTTATTTTTCTATACAGCAGGTTATTATTAATTATTTATTTTATTCATATACATATATACAGGTCAATACCTATCTCCCAACTCATCTGACCACAACACCCCATGGCTTCCCCGACTTGGTGTCCATACGTTTGTTCTCTACCTCTGTTTCTCTATTTCTGCCCTGCAAACCTGTTCATCTGTACCATATATCTAGGTTCCACATACATGCATTAATACAGAATATTTGTTTTGCTCTTTCTGACTTACTTCATTCTGTATGACAGTCTCTAGATCCACCGACTTCTCTACAAACAACCCAGTTTCATTCCTTTTCATGGCTGAGTCATATCCCATTTTATGTATGTACCACATCTTTATCCATTCGTCTGTCTGTGGGCATTTAGGTTGCTTCCATTACCTGGCTATTGTAAATAGTGCTGCAATGAACATTGTGGTGAATGTGTGATTTTGATTTATGGTTTTCTCTGGGTATATGCCCAGAAGTGGGATTGCTGGATCCTATGGTAATTCTATTTCTAGTTTCTTTAAGGAAACTCCATACTGTTCTCCATAGTGACTGTATCAATTTACCTTCCCACCAATAGTGGAAGAGGGTTCCTTTTGTCCACACCCTCCCCAGAATTTGTTGTTTGTAGATTTTCTGATGATGCCGAGTCTAACAGGTGTGAGGTGATACCTCATTGTCGTTTTGATTTGCATTTCTCTAATAATTAGAGGTGTTGAGCAGCTTTTCATGTGCGTCTTGGCCGTCTCTGTGACTTCTTTGAAGAAACGTCTATTTAGATCTTCTGCCCATTTTTGTATTGGGTTGTTTGTTTTATTAATATTAAGCTGCCTGATATGTTTATATATATTGGAGATTAAACCTTTGTCCATTGATTCGTTTGCGAACGTTTTCGCCCATTCTGGGCGTTGCTTTTTTCCATTCCCGGTTTTTTTAACCAAAAAAGAAAGAAAGCAAAAGAAGCAGAACACTAATGTGCGTGAAATATGCCTCTTGAAACTGTCGTTTTGAAATATGGACGTCTTTTGAACTTTTTGGTTGATATATGACCCCAGGATTTGTTTTCAGGGCCGGTGTCATTTACAGGCCTGAAATGATTTGGAATATCCACTGACCATTAGCGCTGGGATTAAAGCTGCTGTTGTGTGAAACGGCCACAAGGTGGCAGCAGTTCTCCCTTAGCAAATCTGGTTACTAGGGCAACAGAGCCTCAATGGAAGCCGTGTTCTAGATTGGAATTTAGAATGGAATGTGCCAGGAGAAAGCCCCTCAAGTTTGTCTCACTACTTCTTGTTCGTGTTTTTAATTTAATTTTTAATTTTTTATTACAGAAAGTTTGATTACATCGTTTGGCTTGTTGTAGGTGTGCAAGATGTGGTTCTTTTACACATATACATATGTCTATTCTTCCTGGGACCCTTTTCCCATGTACGTTATGACAGAATGTTGAGTAGTCTTCTCTTGGCATTCCGTAGGTCTTTGGTGATTATATATTTCACCTGTGTTTGTATATGTCTCTTAACACCAATATCGTAATGAATCCAATCCTCACACCTTTCCATTGGTGAACCATAAGTTTGTTTAATGAATCTGTGATTGCCCTTCTCCGTGGAAATATCTGCCCTGGTATCCGTTTTTAGGTAACACCTGTAAGTGATATCCTACGATATGTGTCTTTCACTTTCTGACTTACTACAAGTCACGTGATTACCTGTAGACTCATCTACGGGGCTGCAAATGGCATTGTGTCCTTTTTTTCCTTGGCTAATATTCTGTCTTAGCGAGGTCCATTTTCTGCAATGTGATTCCCTGAGGGCTGAGGATTAGCTGACCTGGGCAGCCTGACCCTGCCGGCAAGCCCTCCCCAGGTGTGCCTGGGTTGAGGTCAATAGAAACAGCACTCCAGGCAGCAATAGCCCCTGCAGCTGTGCCTGACTCCATATTCTCTGCCCCATCAGCAGTCTCGGGGCTGTGCTGGTGGGAGGGTGTGAGGGTCAATGGCTTCGTTGGTGGCCCGGTGTGAGTGGGGCTCTGCTGGACTTTCTGCAGGAGTTGCCAGGCTGCCACTTGTAAAGAAGAGGATGTGTCACCCATAACTTCCGCTGGAATTTCACTCCGGGTTGAGGTGAGGAAGGAAAAAAAGGAGTGGGGAACGGGAGAGGAGGGGTATCTCAGGCAGGGAAATGGAAAGCTTCCAGAAGAGCACCCGGGGCCAGGACCATCCTGGCTGGCCTGCAGGCACCAAGTTGACCTGCGGGCTGTCGCTGGTGTGGCTCCACGACCCTTCCTCTAGGCGTTCAAGCCCTTGTACATATTCAGGTGTTTTACCTGGGAAGGGTGGGAACAGTTCAGCAGCAGCTGGCCTGGGGCTCAGCTCACGTTTACTCACAGAGGCTTCGGCACGGTCCCCCAGTTGTGCAATGAGGACGCTCCTTTCATGGGGGGGCCGGGCTGCTGGCTGTATGGGAGATGATTCCCCACCTCTGACCAATTTCAGAATTGTTTATCGCTGGAGCAAGTGCCCTGATAGGGTTTTACTCTGTATAACTGCTGGGTTCAGGTTTTTTTTTTTCTTTTTTGGTTCAAGTTGGAATTTATTCATCTTTTATGTATTTATTGATATAAGCATGGAAATAATTCATTCATAGAAATACATCTGTGTGAAGGGAAGAACTTTTTCTGTTTTATTTTTAAATTTCATTTCTAAAAATTTTGAAGTTTAATTATTTTTATTTTTCTATACAGCAGGTTATTATTAATTATTTATTTTATTCATATACATATATACAGGTCAATACCTGTCTCCCAACTCATCTGACCCCAACACCCCATGGCTTCCCCGACTTGGTGTCCATACGTCTGTTCTCTACCCCTGTTTCTCTATTTCTGCCCTGCAAACCTGTTCATCTGTACCATATATCTAGGTTCCACATACATGCATTAATACAGAATATTTGTTTTGCTCTTTCTGACTTACTTCATTCTGTATGACAGTCTCTAGATCCACCGACTTCTCTACAAACAACCCAGTTTCATTCCTTTTCATGGCTGAGTCATATCCCATTTTATATATGTACCACATCTTTATCCATTCGTCTGTCTGTGGGCATTTAGGTTGCTTCTATTACCTGCCTATTGTAAATAGTGCTGCAATGAACATTGTGGTGAATGTGTGTTTTTGATTTATGGTTGTCTCTGGGTATATGCCCAGAAGTGGGTTTGCTGGATCCTATGGTAATTCTATTTCTAGTTTCTTTAAGGAAACTCCATACTGTTCTCCATAGTGACTGTATCAATTTACCTTCCCACCAATAGTGGAAGAGGGTTCCTTTTGTCCACACCCTCCCCAGAATTTGTTGTTTGTAGATTTTCTGATGATGCCGATTCTAACAGGTGTGAGGTGATACCTCATTGTCGTTTTGATTTGCATTTCTCTAATAATTAGTGGTGTTGAGCAGCTTTTCATGTGCGTCTTGGCCGTCTCTGTGACTTCTTTGAAGAAAAGTCTATTTAGATCTTCTGCCCAGTTTTGTATTGGGTTGTTTGTTTTATTAATATTAAGCTGCCTGAGCTGTTTATATATATTGGAGATTAAACCTTTGTCCATTGATTCGTTTGCGAACGTTTTCGCCCATTCTGAGGGTTGCCTTTTTCCATTCCCGTTTTTTTTTAACCAAAAAAGAAAGAAAGCAAAAGAAGCAGAACACTAATGTGCGTGAAATATGCCTCTTGAAACTGTCGTTTTGAAATATGGACGTCTTTTGAACTTTTTGGTGGATATATGACCCCAGGATTTGTTTTATGGGAAGGTGGCATTTACAGGCCTGCAATGATTTGGAATATCCACTGACCATTAGCGCTGGGATTAAAGCTGCTGTTGTGTGAAACGGCCACAAGGTGGCAGCAGTTCTCCCTTAGCAAATCTGGTTACTAGGGCAACAGAGCCTCAATGGAAGCCGTGTTCTAGATTGGAATTTAGAATGGAATGTGCCAGGAGAAAGCCCCTCAAGTTTGTCTCACTACTTCTTGTTCGTGTTTTTAATTTAATTTTTAATTTTTATTACAGCAAGTTTGATTACAACGTTTGGCTTGTTGTAGGTGTGCAAGATGTGGTTCTTTTACACATATACATATGTCTGTTCTTCCTGGGACCCTTTTCCCATGTACGTTATGACAGAATGTTGAGTAGTCTTCTCTTGGCATTCCGTAGGTCTTTGGTGATTATATATTTCACCTGTGTTTGTATATGTCTCTTAACACCAATATCGTAATGAATCCAATTCTAACACCTTTCCATTGGTGAACCGTAAGTTTGTTTAATGAATCTGTGATTGCCCTTCTCCGTGGAAATATCTGCCCTGGTATCCGTTTTTAGGTAACACCTATAAGTGATATCCTACGATATGTGTCTTTCACTTTCTGACTTACTACAAGTCACGTGATTACCTGTAGACTCATCTACGGGGCTGCAAATGGCATTGTGTCCTTTTTTTCCTTGGCTAATATTCTGTCTTAGCGAGGTCCATTTTCTGCAATGTGATTCCCTGAGGGCTGAGGATTAGCTGACCTGGGCAGCCTGACCCTGCTGGCAAGCCCTCCCCAGGTGTGCCTGGGTTGACGTCAATAGAAACAGCACTCCAGGCAGCAATAGCCCCTGCAGCTGTGCCTGACTCCATATTCTCTGCCCCGTCAGCAGTCTCGGGGCTGTGCTGGTGGGTGGGTGTGAGGGCCCACGGCTTTGTTGGTGGCCCGGTGTGAGTGGGGCTCTGCTGGACTTTCTGCAGGAGTTGCCAGGCTGCCACTTGTAAAGAAGAGGATGTGTCACCCATAACTTCCGCTGGAATTTCTCTCCGGGCTGAGGTGAGGAAGGAAAAAAAGGAGTGAGGGCCGGGACAGGAGGGGTATCTCAGGCAGGGAAATGGAAAGCTTCCAGAAGAGCGCCCGGGGCCAGGACCATCCTGGCTGGCCTGCAGGCACCAAGTTGGCCTGCGTGCTGTCGCTGGTGTGGCTCCACGACCCTTCCTCTAGGCTTTCAAGCCCTTGTACATATTCAGGTGTTTTACCTGGGAAGGGTGGGAACAGTTCAGCAACAGCTGGCCTGGGGCTCTGCTCACGTTTACTCACAGAGGCCCCGGCACGGTCCCCCAGCTTTGCAATGAGGACGCTCCTTGCGTGGAGGGGCTTGGACTGCTGGCTGTATGGGAGATGATTCCCCACCTCTGACCAATTTCAGAATTGTTTATCGCTGGAGCAAGTGCCCTGATAGGGTTTTCCTCTGTATAACTGCTGGGTTCAGGTTTTTTTTTCTTTTTTGGTTCAAGTTGGAATTTATTCATCTTTTATGTATTTATTGATATAAGCATGGAAATAATTCATTCATAGAAATACATCTGTGTGAAGGGAAGAACTTTTTCTGTTTTATTTTTAAATTTCATTTCTAAAAATTTTGAAGTTTAATTATTTTTATTTTTCTATACAGCAGGTTATTATTAATTATTTATTTTATTCATATACATATATACAGGTCAATACCTGTCTCCCAACTCATCTGACCACAACACCCCATGGCTTCCCCGACTTGGTGTCCATACGTCAGTTCTCTACCTCTGTTTCTCTATTTCTGCCCTGCAAACCTGTTCATCTGTACCATATATCTAGGTTCCACATACATGCATTAATACAGAATATTTGTTTTGCTCTTTCTGACTTACTTCATTCTGTATGACAGTCTCTAGATCCACCGACTTCTCTACAAACAACCCAGTTTCATTCCTTTTCATGGCTGAGTCATATCCCATTTTATATATGTACCACATCTTTATCCATTCGTCTGTCTGTGGGCATTTAGGTTGCTTCTATTACCTGGCTATTGTAAATAGTGCTGCAATGAACATTGTGGTGAATGTGTGTTTTTGATTTATGGTTGTCTCTGGGTATATGCCCAGAAGTGGGATTGCTGGATCCTATGGTAATTCTATTTCTAGTTTCTTTAAGGAAACTCCATACTGTTCTCCATAGTGACTGTATCAATTTACCTTCCCACCAATAGTGGAAGAGGGTTCCTTTTGTCCACACCCTCCCCAGAATTAGTTGTTTGTAGATTTTCTGATGATGCCGATTCTAACAGGTGTGAGGTGATACCTCATTGTCATTTTGATTTGCATTTCTCTAATAATTAGTGGTGTTGAGCAGCTTTTCATGTGCGTCTTGGCCGTCTCTGTGACTTCTTTGAAGAAAAGTCTATTTAGATCTTCTGCCCATTTTTGTATTGGGTTGTTTGTTTTATTAATATTAAGCTGCCTGAGCTGTTTATATATATTGGAGATTAAACCTTTGTCCATTGATTCGTTTGCGAACGTTTTCGCCCATTCTGAGGGTTGCCTTTTCCATTCCCGTTTTTTTTAACCAAAAAATAAAGAAAGCAAAAGAAGCAGAACACTAATGTGCGTGAAATATGCCTCTTGAAACTGTCGTTTTGAAATATGGACGTCTTTTGAACATTTTGGTGGATATATGACCCCAGGATTTGTTTTATGGGAAGGTGTCATTTACAGGCCTGCAATGATTTGGAATATCCACTGACCAGTAGCGCTGGGATTAAAGCTGCTGTTGTGTGAAACGGCCACAAGGTGGCAGCAGTTCTCCCTTAGCAAATCTGGTTACTAGGGCAACAGAGCCTCAATGGAAGCCGTGTTCTAGATTGGAATTTAGAATGGAATGTGCCAGGAGAAAGCCCCTCAAGTTTGTCTCACTACTTCTTGTTCGTGTTTTTAATTTAATTTTTAATTTTTATTACAGCAAGTTTGATTACAACGTTTGGCTTGTTGTAGGTGTGCAAGATGTGGTTCTTTTACACATATACATATGTCTGTTCTTCCTGGGACCCTTTTCCCATGTACGTTATGACAGAATGTTGAGTAGTCTTCTCTTGGCATTCCGTAGGTCTTTGGTGATTATATATTTCACCTGTGTTTGTATATGTCTCTTAACAACAATATCGTAATGAATCCAATCCTCACACCTTTCCATTGGTGAACCATAAGTTTGTTTAATGAATCTGTGATTGCCCTTCTCCGTGGAAATATCTGCCCTGGTATCCGTTTTTAGGTAACACCTATAAGTGATATCCTACGATATGTGTCTTTCACTTTCTGACTTACTACAAGTCACGTGATTACCTGTAGACTCATCTACGGGGCTGCAAATGGCATTGTGTCCTTTTTTTCCTTGGCTAATATTCTGTCTTAGCGAGGTCCATTTTCTGCAATGTGATTCCCTGAGGGCTGAGGATTAGCTGACCTGGGCAGCCTGACCCTGCCGGCAAGCCCTCCCCAGGTGTGCCTGGGTTGAGGTCAATAGAAACAGCACTCCAGGCAGCAATAGCCCCAGCAGCTGTGCCTGACTCCATATTCTCTGCCCCGTCAGCAGTCTCGGGGCTGTGCTGGTGGGTGGGTGTGAGGGTCCACGGCTTTGTTGGTGGCCCGGTGTGAGTGGGGCTCTGCTGGACTTTCTGCAGGAGTTGCCAGGCTGCCACTTGTAAAGAAGAGGATGTGTCACCCATAACTTCCGCTGGAATTTCTCTCCGGGCTGAGGTGAGGAAGGAAAAAAAGGAGTGAGGGCCGGGACAGGAGGGGTATCTCAGGCAGGGAAATGGAAAGCTTCCAGAAGAGCGCCTGGGGCGAGGACCATCCTGGCTTGCCTGCAGGCACCAAGTTGGCCTGCGTGCTGTCGCTGGTGTGGCTCCACGACCCTTCCTCTAGGCTTTCAAGCCCTTGTACATATTCAGGTGTTTTACCTGGGAAGGGTGGGAACAGTTCAGCAACAGCTGGCCTGGGGCTCTGCTCACGTTTACTCACAGAGGCCCCGCACGGTCCCCCAGCTTTGCAATGAGGACGCTCCTTGCGTGGAGGGGCCGGGCTGCTGGCTGTATGGGAGATGATTCCCCACCTCTGACCAATTTCAGAATTGTTTACCGCTGGAGCAAGTGCCCTGATAGGGTTTTCCTCTGTATAACTGCTGGGTTCAGGTTTTTTTTTTTCTTTTTTGGTTCAACTTAGAATTTATTCATCTTTTATGTATTTATTGATATAAGCATGGAAATAATTCATTCATAGAAATACATCTGTGTGAAGGGAAGAACTTTTTTCTGTTTTATTTTTAAATTTCATTTCTAAAAATTTTGAAGTTTAATTATATTTATTTTTCTATACAGCAGGTTATTATTAGTTATCTATTTTATTCATATACATATATACAGGTCAATACCTATCTCCCAACTCATCTGACCACAACACCCCATGGCTTCCCCGACTTGGTGTCCATACGTTTGTTCTCTACCTCTGTTTCTCTATTTCTGCCCTGCAAACCTGTTCATCTGTACCATATATCTAGGTTCCATATACATGCATTAATACAGAATATTTGTTTTGCTCTTTCTGACTTACTTCATTCTGTATGACAGTCTCTAGATCCACCGACTTCTCTACAAACAACCCAGTTTCATTCCTTTTCATGGCTGAGTCATATCCCATTTTATATATGTACCACATCTTTATCCATTCATCTGTCTGTGGGCATTTAGGTTGCTTCCATTACCTGGCTATTGTAAATCGTGCTGCAATGAACATTGTGGTGAATGTGTGTTTTTGATTTATGGTTGTCTCTGGGTATATGCCCAGAAGTGGGATTGCTGGATCCTATGGTAATTCTATTTCTAGTTTCTTTAAGGAAACTCCATACTGTTCTCCATAGTGACTGTATCAATTTACCTTCCCAACAATAGTGGAAGAGGGTTCCTTTTGTCCACACCCTCCCCAGAATTTGTTGTTTGTAGATTTTCTGATGATGCCGAGTCTAACAGGTGTGAGGTGATACCTCATTGTCGTTTTGATTTGCATTTCTCTAATAATTAGTGGTGTTGAGCAGCTTTTCATGTGCGTCTTGGCCTTCTCTGTGACTTCTTTGAAGAAAAGTCTGTTTAGATCTTCTGCCCATTTTTGTATTGGGTTGTTTGTTTTATTAATATTAAGCTGCCTGAGCTGTTTATATATATTGGAGATTAAACCTTTGTCCATTGATTCGTTTGCGAATGTTTTCGCCCATTCTGAGGGTTGCCTTTTTCCATTCCCGTTTTTTTTAACCAAAAAAGAAAGAAAGCAAAAGAAGCAGAACACTAATGTGCGTGAAATATGCCTCTTGAAACTGTCGTTTTGAAATATGGACGTCTTTTGAACTTTTTGGTCGATATATGACCCCAGGATTTGTTTTCAGGGCAGGTGTCATTTACAGGCCTGCAATGATTTGGAATATCCACTGACCATTAGCGCTGGGATTAAAGCTGCTGTTGTGTGAAACGGCCACAAGGTGGCAGCAGTTCTCCCTTAGCAAATCTGCTTACTAGGGCAACAGAGCCTCAATGGAAGCCGTGTTCTAGATTGGAATTTAGAATGGAATGTGCCAGGAGAAAGCCCCTCAAGTTTGTCTCACTACTTCTTGTTCGTGTTTTTAATTTAATTTTTAATTTTTTATTACAGCAAGTTTGATTACATCGTTTGGCTTGTTGTAGGTGTGCAAGATGTGGTTCTTTTACACATATACATATGTCTGTTCTTCCTGGGACCCTTTTCCCATGTACGTTATGACAGAATGTTGAGTAGTCTTCTCTTGGCATTCCGTAGGTCTTTGGTGATTATATATTTCACCTGTGTTTGTATATGTCTCTTAACCCCAATATCGTAATGAATCCAATCCTCACACCTTTCCATTGGTGAACCATAAGTTTGTTTAATGAATCTGTGATTGCCCTTCTCCGTGGAAATATCTGCCCTGGTATCCGTTTTTAGTTAACACCTGTAAGTGATATCCTACGATATGTGTCTTTCACTTTCTGACTTACTACAAGTCACGTGATTACCTGTAGACTCATCTACGGGGCTGCAAATGGCATTGTGCCCTTTTTTTCCTTGGCTAATATTCTGTCTTAGCGAGGTCCATTTTCTGCAATGTGATTCCCTGAGGGCTGAGGATTAGCTGACCTGGGAAGCCTGACCCTGCTGGCAAGCCCTCCCCAGGTGTGCCTGGTTTGAGGTCGATAGAAACAGCACTCCAGGCAGCAATAGCCCCTGCAGCTGTGCCTGACTCCATATTCTCTGCCCCGTCAGCAGTCTCGGGGCTGTGCTGGTGGGAGGGTGTGAGGGTCCACGGCTTTGTTGGTGGCCCGGTGTGAGTGGGGCTCTGCTGGACTTTCTGCAGGAGTTGCCAGGCTGCCACTTGTAAAGAAGAGGATGTGTCACCCATAACTTCCGCTGGAATTTCTCTCCGGGCTGAGGTGAGGAAGGAAAAAAAGGAGTGGGGGTCGGGACAGGACGGGTATCTCAGGCAGGGAAATGGAAAGCTTCCAGAAGAGCGCCCAGGGCCAGGACCATTCTGGCTGGCCTGCAGGCACCAAGTTGGCCTGCGTGCTGTCGCTGGTGTGGCTCCACGACCCTTCCTCTAGGCTTTCAAGCCCTTGTACATATTCAGGTGTTTTACCTGGGAAGGGTGGGAACAGTTCAGCAACAGCTGGCCTGTGGCTCAGCTCACGTTTACTCACAGAGGCCTCGGCACGGTCCCCCAGCTTTGCAATGAGGACGCTCCTTGCATGGGGGGGGACGGGCTGCTGGCTGTATGGGAGATGATTCCCCACCTCTGACCAATTTCAGAATTGTTTACCGCTGGAGCAAGTGCCCTGATAGGGTTTTCCTCTGTATAACTGCTGGGTTCAGGTTTTTTTTCTCTTTTTTGGTTCAAGTTAGAATTTATTCATCTTTTATGTATTTATTGATATAAGCATGGAAATAATTCATTCATATAAATACATCTGTGTGAAGGGAAGAACTTTTTTCTGTTTTATTTTTAAATTTTATTTCTAAAAATTTTGAAGTTTAATTATATTTATTTTTCTATAGAGCAGGTTATTATTGATTATTTATTTTATTCATATACATATATACAGGTCAATACCTATCTCCCAACTCATCTGACCACAACACCCCATGGCTTCCCCGACTTGGTGTCCATACGTTTGTTCTCTACCTCTGTTTCTCTATTTCTGCCCTGCAAACCTGTTCATCTGTACCATATATCTAGGTTCCACATACATGCATTAATACAGAATATTTGTTTTGCTCTTTCTGACTTACTTCATTCTGTATGACAGTCTCTAGATCCACCGACTTCTCTACAAACAACCCAGTTTCATTCCTTTTCATGGCTGAGTCATATCCCATTTTATATATGTACCACATCTTTATCCATTCGTCTGTCTGTGGGCATTTAGGTTGCTTCCATTACCTGGCTATTGTAAATAGTGCTGCAATGAACATTGTGGTGAATGTGTGTTTTTGATTTATGGTTGTCTCTGGGTATATGCCCAGAAGTGGGATTGCTGGATCCTATGGTAATTCTATTTCTAGTTTCTTTAAGGAAACTCCATACTGTTCTCCATAGTGACTGTATCAATTTACCTTCCCACCAATAGTGGAAGAGTGTTCCTTTTGTCCACACCCTCCCCAGAATTTGTTGTTTGTAGATTTTCTGATGATGCCAAGTCTAACAGGTGTGAGGTGATACCTCATTGTCGTTTTGATTTGCATTTCTCTAATAATTAGAGGTGTTGAGCAGCTTTTCATGTGCGTCTTGGCCGTCTCTGTGACTTCTTTGAAGAAACGTCTATTTAGATCTTCTGCCCATTTTTGGATTGGGTTGTTTGTTTTATTAATATTAAGCTACCTGAGCTGTTTATATATATTGGAGATTAAACCTTTGTCCATTGATTCGTTTGCGAACGTTTTCGCCCATTCTGAGCGTTGCTTTTTTCCATTCCCGTTTTTTTTAACCAAAAAAGAAAGAAAGCAAAAGAAGCAGAACACTAATGTGCGTGAAATATGCCTCTTGAAACTGTCGTTTTGAAATATGGACGTCTTTTGAACTTTTTGGTTGATATATGACCCCAGGATTTGTTTTCAGGGCCGGTGTCATTTACAGGCCTGAAATGATTTGGAATATCCACTGACCATTAGCGCTGGGATTAAAGCTGCTGTTGTGTGAAACGGCCACAAGGTGGCAGCAGTTCTCCCTTAGCAAATCTGGTTACTAGGGCAACAGAGCCTCAATGGAAGCCGTGTTCTAGATTGGAATTTAGAATGGAATGTGCCAGGAGAAAGCCCCTCAAGTTTGTCTCACTACTTCTTGTTCGTGTTTTTAATTTAATTTTAAATTTTTTATTACAGCAAGTTTGATTACATCGTTTGGCTTGTTGTAGGTGTGCAAGATGTGGTTCTTTTACACATATACATATGTCTATTCTTCCTGGGACCCTTTTCCCATGTACGTTATGACAGAATGTTGAGTAGTCTTCTCTTGGCATTCCGTAGGTCTTTGGTGATTATATATTTCACCTGTGTTTGTATATGTCTCTTAACACCAATATCGTAATGAATCCAATCCTCACACCTTTCCATTGGTGAACCATAAGTTTGTTTAATGAATCTGTGATTGCCCTTCTCCGTGGAAATATCTGCCCTGGTATCCGTTTTTAGGTAACACCTGTAAGTGATATCCTACGATATGTGTCTTTCACTTTCTGACTTACTACAAGTCACGTGATTACCTGTAGACTCATCTACGGGGCTGCAAATGGCATTGTGTCCTTTTTTTCCTTGGCTAATATTCTGTCTTAGCGAGGTCCATTTTCTGCAATGTGATTCCCTGAGGGCTGAGGATTAGCTGACCTGGGCAGCCTGACCCTGCTGGCAAGCCCTCCCCAGGTGTGCCTGGGTTGAGGTCAATAGAAACAGCACTCCAGGCAGCAATAGCCCCTGCAGCTGTGCCTGACTCCATATTCTCTGCCCCATCAGCAGTCTCGGGGCTGTGCTGGTGGGTGGGTGTGAGGGTCCACGGCTTTGTTGGTGGCCCGGTGTGAGTGGGGCTCTGCTGGACTTTCTGCAGGAGTTGCCAGGCTGCCACTTGTAAAGAAGAGGATGTGTCACCCATAACTTCCGCTGGAATTTCTCTCCGGGCTGAGGTGAGGAAGGAAAAAAAGGAGTGGGGGCCGGGACAGGACGGGTATCTCAGGCAGGGAAATGGAAAGCTTCCAGAAGAGCTCCCAGGGCCAGGACCATTCTGGCTGGCCTGCAGGCACCAAGTTGGCCTGCGTGCTGTCGCTGGTGTGGCTCCACGACCCTTCCTCTAGGCTTTCAAGCCCTTGTACATATTCAGGTGTTTTACCTGGGAAGGGTGGGAACAGTTCAGCAACAGCTGGCCTGGGGCTCAGCTCACGTTTACTCACAGAGGCCTCGGCACGGTCCCCCAGGTTTGCAATGAGGACGCTCCTTGCATGGGGGGGGCCGGGCTGCTGGCTGTATGGGAGATGATTCCCCACCTCTGACCAATTTCAGAATTGTTTACCGCTGGAGCAAGTGCCCTGATAGGGTTTTCCTCTGTATAACTGCTGGGTTCAGGTTTTTTTTCTCTTTTTTGGTTCAAGTTAGAATTTATTCATCTTTTATGTATTTATTGATATAAGCATGGAAATAATTCATTCATATAAATACATCTTTGTGAAGGGAAGAACTTTTTTCTGTTTTATTTTTAAATTTTATTTCTAAAAATTTTGAAGTTTAATTATATTTATTTTTCTATACAGCAGGTTATTATTGATTATTTATTTTATTCATATACATATATACAGGTCAATACCTATCTCCCAACTCATCTGACCACAACACCCCATGGCTTCCCCAACTTGGTGTCCATACGTTTGTTCTCTACCTCTGTTTCTCTATTTCTGCCCTGCAAACCTGTTCATCTGTACCATATATCTAGGTTCCACATACATGCATTAATACAGAATATTTGTTTTGCTCTTTCTGACTTACTTCATTCTGTATGACAGTCTCTAGATCCACCGACTTCTCTACAAACAACCCAGTTTCATTCCTTTTCATGGCTGAGTCATATCCCATTTTATATATGTACCACATCTTTATCCATTCGTCTGTCTGTGGGCATTTAGGTTGCTTCCATTACCTGGCTATTGTAAATAGTGCTGCAATGAACATTGTGGTGAATGTGTGTTTTTGATTTATGGTTGTCTCTGGGTATATGCCCAGAAGTGGGATTGCTGGATCCTATGGTAATTCTATTTCTAGTTTCTTTAAGGAAACTCCATACTGTTCTCCATAGTGACTGTATCAATTTACCTTCCCACCAATAGTGGAAGAGGGATCCTTTTGTCCACACCCTCCCCAGAATTTGTTGTTTGTAGATTTTCTGATGATGCCGAGTGTAACAGGTGTGAGGTGATACCTCATTGTCGTTTTGATTTGCATTTCTCTAATAATTAGAGGTGTTGAGCAGCTTTTCATGTGCGTCTTGGCCGTCTCTGTGACTTCTTTGAAGAAACGTCTATTTAGATCTTCTGCCCATTTTTGTACTGGGTTGTTTGTTTTATTAATATTAAGCTACCTGAGCTGTTTATATATATTGGAGATTAAACCTTTGTCCATTGATTCGTTTGCGAACGTTTTTGCCCATTCTGAGCGTTGCTTTTTTCCATTCCCGTTTTTTTTAACCAAAAAAGAAAGAAAGCAAAAGAAGCAGAACACTAATGTGCGTGAAATATGCCTCTTGAAACTGTCGTTTTGAAATATGGACGTCTTTTGAACTTTTTGTTGATATATGACCCCAGGATTTGTTTTCAGGGCCGGTGTCATTTACAGGCCTGAAATGATTTGGAATATCCACTGACCATTAGCGCTGGGATTAAAGCTGCTGTTGTGTGAAACGGCCACAAGGTGGCAGCAGTTCTCCCTTAGCAAATCTTCTTACTAGGGCAACAGAGCCTCAATGGAAGCCGTGTTCTAGATTGGAATTTAGAATGGAATGTGCCAGGAGAAAGCCCCTCAAGTTTGTCTCACTACTTCTTGTTCGTGTTTTTAATTTAATTTTTTATTTTTTATTACAGCAAGTTTGATTACATCGTTTGGCTTGTTGTAGGTGTGCAAGATGTGGTTCTTTTACACATATACATATGTCTGTTCTTCCTGGGACCCTTTTCCCATGTACGTTATGACAGAATGTTGAGTAGTCTTCTCTTGGCATTCCGTAGGTCTTTGGTGATTATATATTTCACCTGTGTTTGTATATGTCTCTTAACACCAATATCATAATGAATCCAATCCTCACACCTTTCCATTGGTGAACCATAAGTTTGTTTAATGAATCTCTTATTGCCCTTCTCCGTGGAAATATCTGCCCTGGTATCCGTTTTTAGGTAACACCTATAAGTGATATCCTACGATATGTGTCTTTCACTTTCTGACTTACTACAAGTCACGTGATTACCTGTAGACTCATCTACGGGGCTGCAAATGGCATTGTGCCCTTTTTTTCCTTGGCTAATATTCTGTCTTAGCGAGGTCCATTTTCTGCAATGTCATTCCCTGAGGGCTGAGGATTAGCTGACCTGGGCAGCCTGACCTGCCGGCAAGCCCTCCCCAGGTGTGCCTGGTTTGAGGTCGATAGAAACAGCACTCCAGGCAGCAATATCCCCTGCAGCTGTGCCTGACTCCATATTCTCTGCCTCGTCAGCAGTCTCGGGGCTGTGCTGGTGGGATGGTGTGAGGGTCCACGGCTTTGTTGGTGGCCCGGTGTGAGTGGGGCTCTGCTGGACTTTCTGCAGGAGTTGCCAGGCTGCCACTTGTAAAGAAGAGGATGTGTCACCCATAACTTCTGCTGGAATTTGTCTCCGGGCTGAGGTGAGGAAGGAAAAAAAGGAGTGGGGGCCGGGACAGGACGGGTATCTCAGGCAGGGAAATGGAAAGCTTCCAGAAGAGCGCCCGGGGCCAGGACCATTCTGGCTGGCCTGCAGGCACCAAGTTGGCCTGCGTGCTGTCGCTGGTGTGGCTCCACGTACCCTTCCTCTAGGCTTTCAAGCCCTTGTACATATTCAGGTGTTTTACCTGGGAAGGGTGGGAACAGTTCAGCAACAGCTGGCCTGGGGCTCAGCTCACGTTTACTCACAGAGGCCTCGGCACGGTCCCCCAGCTTTGCAATGAGGACGCTCCTTGCATGGTGGGGGCCGGGCTGCTGGCTGTATGGGAGATGATTCCCCACCTCTGACCAATTTCAGAATTGTTTACCGCTGGAGCAAGTGCCCTGATAGGGTTTTCCTCTGTATAACTGCTGGGTTCAGGTTTTTTTTCTCTTTTTTGGTTCAAGTTAGAATTTATTCATCTTTTATGTATTTATTGATATAAGCATGGAAATAATTCATTCATAGAAATACATCTGTGTGAAGGGAAGAACTTTTTTCTGTTTTATTTTTAAATTTTATTTCTAAAAATTTTGAAGTTTAATTATATTTATTTTTCTATACAGCAGGTTATTATTGATTATTTATTTTATTCATATACATATATACAGGTCAATACCTATCTCCCAACTCATCTGACCACAACACCCCATGGCTTCCCCGACTTGGTGTCCATACGTTTGTTCTCTACCTCTGTTTCTCTATTTCTGCCCTGCAAACCTGTTCATCTGTACCATATATCTAGGTTCCACATACATGCATTAATACAGAATATTTGTTTTGCTCTTTCTGACTTACTTCATTCTGTATGACAGTCTCTAGATCCACCGACTTCTCTACAAACAACCCAGTTTCATTCCTTTTCATGGCTGAGTCATATCCCATTTTATATATGTACCACATCTTTATCCATTCGTCTGTCTGTGGGCATTTAGGTTGCTTCCATTACCTGGCTATTGTAAATAGTGCTGCAATGAACATTGTGGTGAATGTGTGTTTTTGATTTATGGTTGTCTCTGGGTATATGCCCAGAAGTGGGATTGCTGGATCCTATGGTAATTCTATTTCTAGTTTCTTTAAGGAAACTCCATACTGTTCTCCATAGTGACTGTATCAATTTACCTTCCCACCAATAGTGGAAGAGGGATCCTTTTGTCCACACCCTCCCCAGAATTTGTTGTTTGTAGATTTTCTGATGATGCCGAGTGTAACAGGTGTGAGGTGATACCTCATTGTCGTTTTGATTTGCATTTCTCTAATAATTAGAGGTGTTGAGCAGCTTTTCATGTGCGTCTTGGCCGTCTCTGTGACTTCTTTGAAGAAACGTCTATTTAGATCTTCTGCCCATTTTTGTACTGGGTTGTTTGTTTTATTAATATTAAGCTACCTGAGCTGTTTATATATATTGGAGATTAAACCTTTGTCCATTGATTCGTTTGCGAACGTTTTTGCCCATTCTGAGCGTTGCTTTTTTCCATTCCCGTTTTTTTTAACCAAAAAAGAAAGAAAGCAAAAGAAGCAGAACACTAATGTGCGTGAAATATGCCTCTTGAAACTGTCGTTTTGAAATATGGACGTCTTTTGAACTTTTTGTTGATATATGACCCCAGGATTTGTTTTCAGGGCCGGTGTCATTTACAGGCCTGAAATGATTTGGAATATCCACTGACCATTAGCGCTGGGATTAAAGCTGCTGTTGTGTGAAACGGCCACAAGGTGGCAGCAGTTCTCCCTTAGCAAATCTTCTTACTAGGGCAACAGAGCCTCAATGGAAGCCGTGTTCTAGATTGGAATTTAGAATGGAATGTGCCAGGAGAAAGCCCCTCAAGTTTGTCTCACTACTTCTTGTTCGTGTTTTTAATTTAATTTTTTATTTTTTATTACAGCAAGTTTGATTACATCGTTTGGCTTGTTGTAGGTGTGCAAGATGTGGTTCTTTTACACATATACATATGTCTGTTCTTCCTGGGACCCTTTTCCCATGTACGTTATGACAGAATGTTGAGTAGTCTTCTCTTGGCATTCCGTAGGTCTTTGGTGATTATATATTTCACCTGTGTTTGTATATGTCTCTTAACACCAATATCATAATGAATCCAATCCTCACACCTTTCCATTGGTGAACCATAAGTTTGTTTAATGAATCTCTTATTGCCCTTCTCCGTGGAAATATCTGCCCTGGTATCCGTTTTTAGGTAACACCTATAAGTGATATCCTACGATATGTGTCTTTCACTTTCTGACTTACTACAAGTCACGTGATTACCTGTAGACTCATCTACGGGGCTGCAAATGGCATTGTGCCCTTTTTTTCCTTGGCTAATATTCTGTCTTAGCGAGGTCCATTTTCTGCAATGTCATTCCCTGAGGGCTGAGGATTAGCTGACCTGGGCAGCCTGACCTGCCGGCAAGCCCTCCCCAGGTGTGCCTGGTTTGAGGTCGATAGAAACAGCACTCCAGGCAGCAATATCCCCTGCAGCTGTGCCTGACTCCATATTCTCTGCCTCGTCAGCAGTCTCGGGGCTGTGCTGGTGGGATGGTGTGAGGGTCCACGGCTTTGTTGGTGGCCCGGTGTGAGTGGGGCTCTGCTGGACTTTCTGCAGGAGTTGCCAGGCTGCCACTTGTAAAGAAGAGGATGTGTCACCCATAACTTCCGCTGGAATTTCTCTCCGGGCTGAGGTGAGGAAGGAAAAAAAGGAGTGGGGGCCGGGACAGGACGGGTATCTCAGGCAGGGAAATGGAAAGCTTCCAGAAGAGCGCCCGGGGCCAGGACCATTCTGGCTGGCCTGCAGGCACCAAGTTGGCCTGCGTGCTGTCGCTGGTGTGGCTCCACGTACCCTTCCTCTAGGCTTTCAAGCCCTTGTACATATTCAGGTGTTTTACCTGGGAAGGGTGGGAACAGTTCAGCAACAGCTGGCCTGGGGCTCAGCTCACGTTTACTCACAGAGGCCTCGGCACGGTCCCCCAGCTTTGCAATGAGGACGCTCCTTGCATGGTGGGGGCCGGGCTGCTGGCTGTATGGGAGATGATTCCCCACCTCTGACCAATTTCAGAATTGTTTACCGCTGGAGCAAGTGCCCTGATAGGGTTTTCCTCTGTATAACTGCTGGGTTCAGGTTTTTTTTCTCTTTTTTGGTTCAAGTTAGAATTTATTCATCTTTTATGTATTTATTGATATAAGCATGGAAATAATTCATTCATAGAAATACATCTGTGTGAAGGGAAGAACTTTTTTCTGTTTTATTTTTAAATTTTATTTCTAAAAATTTTGAAGTTTAATTATATTTATTTTTCTATACAGCAGGTTATTATTGATTATTTATTTTATTCATATACATATATACAGGTCAATACCTATCTCCCAACTCATCTGACCACAACACCCCATGGCTTCCCCGACTTGGTGTCCATACGTTTGTTCTCTACCTCTGTTTCTCTATTTCTGCCCTGCAAACCTGTTCATCTGTACCATATATCTAGGTTCCACATACATGCATTAATACAGAATATTTGTTTTGCTCTTTCTGACTTACTTCATTCTGTATGACAGTCTCTAGATCCACCGACTTCTCTACAAACAACCCAGTTTCATTCCTTTTCATGGCTGAGTCATATCCCATTTTATATATGTACCACATCTTTATCCATTCGTCTGTCTGTGGGCATTTAGGTTGCTTCCATTACCTGGCTATTGTAAATAGTGCTGCAATGAACATTGTGGTGAATGTGTGTTTTTGATTTATGGTTGTCTCTGGGTATATGCCCAGAAGTGGGATTGCTGGATCCTATGGTAATTCTATTTCTAGTTTCTTTAAGGAAACTCCATACTGTTCTCCATAGTGACTGTATCAATTTACCTTCCCACCAATAGTGGAAGAGGGTTCCTTTTGTCCACACCCTCCCCAGAATTTGTTGTTTGTAGATTTTCTGATGATGCCGAGTCTAACAGGTGTGAGGTGATACCTCATTGTCGTTTTGATTTGCATTTCTCTAATAATTAGTGGTGTTGAGCAGCTTTTCATGTGCGTCTTGGCCGTCTCTGTGACTTCTTTGAAGAAAAGTCTATTTAGATCTTCTGCCCATTTTTGTATTGGGTTGTATGTTTTATTAATATTAAGCTGCGTGAGCTGTTTATATATATTGGAGATTAAACCTTTGTCCATTGATTCGTTTGCGAATGTTTTCGCCCATTCTGAGGGTTGCCTTTTTCCATTCCCGTTTTTTTTAACCAAAAAAGAAAGAAAGCAAAAGAAGCAGAACACTAATGTGCGTGAAATATGCCTCTTGAAACTGTCGTTTTGAAATATGGACGTCTTTTGAACTTTTTGGTGGATATATGACCCCAGGATTTGTTTTATGGGCAGGTGTCATTTACAGGCCTGCAATGATTTGGAATATCCACTGACCATTAGCGCTGGGATTAAAGCTGCTGTTGTGTGAAACGGCTACAAGGTGGCAGCAGTTCTCCCTTAGCAAATCTGCTTACTAGGGCAACAGAGCCTCAATGGAAGCCGTGTTCTAGATTGGAATTTAGAATGGAATGTGCCAGGAGAAAGCCCCTCAAGTTTGTCTCACTACTTCTTGTTCGTGTTTTTAATTTAATTTTTTATTTTTTATTACAGCAAGTTTGATTACATCGTTTGGCTTGTTGTAGGTGTGCAAGATGTGGTTCTTTTACACATATACATATGTCTGTTCTTCCTGGGACCCTTTTCCCATGTACGTTATGACAGAATGTTGAGTAGTCTTCTCTTGGCATTCCGTAGGTCTTTGGTGATTATATATTTCACCTGTGTTTGTATATGTCTCTTAACACCAATATCGTAATGAATCCAATCCTCACACCTTTCCATTGGTGAACCATAAGTTTGTTTAATGAATCTCTTATTGCCCTTCTCCGTGGAAATATCTGCCCTGGTATCCGTTTTTAGGTAACACCTATAAGTGATATCCTACGATATGTGTCTTTCACTTTCTGACTTACTACAAGTCACGTGATTACCTGTAGACTCATCTACGGGGCTGCAAATGGCATTGTGCCCTTTTTTTCCTTGGCTAATATTCTGTCTTAGCGAGGTCCATTTTCTGCAATGTGATTCCCTGAGGGCTGAGGATTAGCTGACCTGGGCAGCCTGACCTGCCGGCAAGCCCTCCCCAGGTGTGCCTGGTTTGAGGTCGATAGAAACAGCACTCCAGGCAGCAATATCCCCTGCAGCTGTGCCTGACTCCATATTCTCTGCCTCGTCAGCAGTCTCGGGGCTGTGCTGGTGGGAGGGTGTGAGGGTCCACGGCTTTGTTGGTGGCCCGGTGTGAGTGGGGCTCTGCTGGACTTTCTGCAGGAGTTGCCAGGCTGCCACTTGTAAAGAAGAGGATGTGTCACCCATAACTTCCGCTGGAATTTCTCTCCGGGCTGAGGTGAGGAAGGAAAAAAAGGAGTGGGGGCCGGGACAGGACGGGTATCTCAGGCAGGGAAATGGAAAGCTTCCAGAAGAGCGCCCGGGGCCAGGACCATTCTGGCTGGCCTGCAGGCACCAAGTTGGCCTGCGTGCTGTCGCTGGTGTGGCTCCACGTACCCTTCCTCTAGGCTTTCAAGCCCTTGTACATATTCAGGTGTTTTACCTGGGAAGGGTGGGAACAGTTCAGCAACAGCTGGCCTGGGGCTCAGCTCACGTTTACTCACAGAGGCCTCGGCACGGTCCCCCAGCTTTGCAATGAGGACGCTCCTTGCATGGTGGGGGCCGGGCTGCTGGCTGTATGGGAGATGATTCCCCACCTCTGACCAATTTCAGAATTGTTTACCGCTGGAGCAAGTGCCCTGATAGGGTTTTCCTCTGTATAACTGCTGGGTTCAGGTTTTTTTTCTCTTTTTTGGTTCAAGTTAGAATTTATTCATCTTTTATGTATTTATTGATATAAGCATGGAAATAATTCATTCATAGAAATACATCTGTGTGAAGGGAAGAACTTTTTTCTGTTTTATTTTTAAATTTTATTTCTAAAAATTTTGAAGTTTAATTATATTTATTTTTCTATACAGCAGGTTATTATTGATTATTTATTTTATTCATATACATATATACAGGTCAATACCTATCTCCCAACTCATCTGACCACAACACCCCATGGCTTTCCCGACTTGGTGTCCATACGTTTGTTCTCTACCTCTGTTTCTCTATTTCTGCCCTGCAAACCTGTTCATCTGTACCATATATCTAGGTTCCACATACATGCATTAATACAGAATATTTGTTTTGCTCTTTCTGACTTACTTCATTCTGTATGACAGTCTCTAGATCCACCGACTTCTCTACAAACAACCCAGTTTCATTCCTTTTCATGGCTGAGTCATATCCCATTTTATATATGTACCACATCTTTATCCATTCGTCTGTCTGTTGGCATTTAGGTTGCTTCCATTACCTGGCTATTGTAAATAGTGCTGCAATGAACATTGTGGTGAATGTGTGTTTTTGATTTATGGTTGTCTCTGGGTATATGCCCAGAAGTGGGATTGCTGGATCCTATGGTAATTCTATTTCTAGTTTCTTTAAGGAAACTCCATACTGTTCTCCATAGTGACTGTATCAATTTACCTTCCCACCAATAGTGGAAGAGGGATCCTTTTGTCCACACCCTCCCCAGAATTTGTTGTTTGTAGATTTTCTGATGATGCCGAGTGTAACAGGTGTGAGGTGATACCTCATTGTCGTTTTGATTTGCATTTCTCTAATAATTAGAGGTGTTGAGCAGCTTTTCATGTGCGTCTTGGCCGTCTCTGTGACTTCTTTGAAGAAACGTCTATTTAGATCTTCTGCCCATTTTTGTACTGGGTTGTTTGTTTTATTAATATTAAGCTACCTGAGCTGTTTATATATATTGGAGATTAAACCTTTGTCCATTGATTCGTTTGCGAACGTTTTTGCCCATTCTGAGGGTTGCTTTTTTCCATTCCCGTTTTTTTTAACCAAAAAAGAAAGAAAGCAAAAGAAGCAGAACACTAATGTGCGTGAAATATGCCTCTTGAAACTGTCGTTTTGAAATATGGACGTCTTTTGAACTTTTTGTTGATATATGACCCCAGGATTTGTTTTCAGGGCCGGTGTCATTTACAGGCCTGAAATGATTTGGAATATCCACTGACCATTAGCGCTGGGATTAAAGCTGCTGTTGTGTGAAACGGCCACAAGGTGGCAGCAGTTCTCCCTTAGCAAATCTGGTTACCAGGGCAACAGAGCCTCAATGGAAGCCGTGTTCTAGATTGGAATTTAGAATGGAATGTGCCAGGAGAAAGCCCCTCAAGTTTGTCTCACTACTTCTTGTTCGTGTTTTTAATTTAATTTTTTATTTTTTATTACAGCAAGTTTGATTACATCGTTTGGCTTGTTGTAGGTGTGCAAGATGTGGTTCTTTTACACATATACATATGTCTGTTCTTCCTGGGACCCTTTTCCCATGTACGTTATGACAGAATGTTGAGTAGTCTTCTCTTGGCATTCCGTAGGTCTTTGGTGATTATATATTTCACCTGTGTTTGTATATGTCTCTTAACACCAATATCGTAATGAATCCAATCCTCACACCTTTCCATTGGTGAACCATAAGTTTGTTTAATGAATCTCTTATTGCCCTTCTCCGTGGAAATATCTGCCCTGGTATCCGTTTTTAGGTAACACCTATAAGTGATATCCTACGATATGTGTCTTTCACTTTCTGACTTACTACAAGTCACGTGATTACCTGTAGACTCATCTACGGGGCTGCAAATGGCATTGTGCCCTTTTTTTCCTTGGCTAATATTCTGTCTTAGCGAGGTCCATTTTCTGCAATGTCATTCCCTGAGGGCTGAGGATTAGCTGACCTGGGCAGCCTGACCTGCCGGCAAGCCCTCCCCAGGTGTGCCTGGTTTGAGGTCGATAGAAACAGCACTCCAGGCAGCAATATCCCCTGCAGCTGTGCCTGACTCCATATTCTCTGCCTCGTCAGCAGTCTCGGGGCTGTGCTGGTGGGAGGGTGTGAGGGTCCACGGCTTTGTTGGTGGCCCGGTGTGAGTGGGGCTCTGCTGGACTTTCTGCAGGAGTTGCCAGGCTGCCACTTGTAAAGAAGAGGATGTGTCACCCATAACTTCCGCTGGAATTTCTCTCCGGGCTGAGGTGAGGAAGGAAAAAAAGGAGTGGGGGCCGGGACAGGACGGGTATCTCAGGCAGGGAAATGGAAAGCTTCCAGAAGAGCGCCCGGGGCCAGGACCATTCTGGCTGGCCTGCAGGCACCAAGTTGGCCTGCGTGCTGTCGCTGGTGTGGCTCCACGTACCCTTCCTCTAGGCTTTCAAGCCCTTGTACATATTCAGGTGTTTTACCTGGGAAGGGTGGGAACAGTTCAGCAACAGCTGGCCTGGGGCTCAGCTCACGTTTACTCACAGAGGCCTCGGCACGGTCCCCCAGCTTTGCAATGAGGACGCTCCTTGCATGGTGGGGGCCGGGCTGCTGGCTGTATGGGAGATGATTCCCCACCTCTGACCAATTTCAGAATTGTTTACCGCTGGAGCAAGTGCCCTGATAGGGTTTTCCTCTGTATAACTGCTGGGTTCAGGTTTTTTTTCTCTTTTTTGGTTCAAGTTAGAATTTATTCATCTTTTATGTATTTATTGATATAAGCATGGAAATAATTCATTCATAGAAATACATCTGTGTGAAGGGAAGAACTTTTTTCTGTTTTATTTTTAAATTTTATTTCTAAAAATTTTGAAGTTTAATTATATTTATTTTTCTATACAGCAGGTTATTATTGATTATTTATTTTATTCATATACATATATACAGGTCAATACCTATCTCCCAACTCATCTGACCACAACACCCCATGGCTTTCCCGACTTGGTGTCCATACGTTTGTTCTCTACCTCTGTTTCTCTATTTCTGCCCTGCAAACCTGTTCATCTGTACCATATATCTAGGTTCCACATACATGCATTAATACAGAATATTTGTTTTGCTCTTTCTGACTTACTTCATTCTGTATGACAGTCTCTAGATCCACCGACTTCTCTACAAACAACCCAGTTTCATTCCTTTTCATGGCTGAGTCATATCCCATTTTATATATGTACCACATCTTTATCCATTCGTCTGTCTGTTGGCATTTAGGTTGCTTCCATTACCTGGCTATTGTAAATAGTGCTGCAATGAACATTGTGGTGAATGTGTGTTTTTGATTTATGGTTGTCTCTGGGTATATGCCCAGAAGTGGGATTGCTGGATCCTATGGTAATTCTATTTCTAGTTTCTTTAAGGAAACTCCATACTGTTCTCCATAGTGACTGTATCAATTTACCTTCCCACCAATAGTGGAAGAGGGATCCTTTTGTCCACACCCTCCCCAGAATTTGTTGTTTGTAGATTTTCTGATGATGCCGAGTGTAACAGGTGTGAGGTGATACCTCATTGTCGTTTTGATTTGCATTTCTCTAATAATTAGAGGTGTTGAGCAGCTTTTCATGTGCGTCTTGGCCGTCTCTGTGACTTCTTTGAAGAAACGTCTATTTAGATCTTCTGCCCATTTTTGTACTGGGTTGTTTGTTTTATTAATATTAAGCTACCTGAGCTGTTTATATATATTGGAGATTAAACCTTTGTCCATTGATTCGTTTGCGAACGTTTTTGCCCATTCTGAGGGTTGCTTTTTTCCATTCCCGTTTTTTTTAACCAAAAAAGAAAGAAAGCAAAAGAAGCAGAACACTAATGTGCGTGAAATATGCCTCTTGAAACTGTCGTTTTGAAATATGGACGTCTTTTGAACTTTTTGTTGATATATGACCCCAGGATTTGTTTTCAGGGCCGGTGTCATTTACAGGCCTGAAATGATTTGGAATATCCACTGACCATCAGCGCTGCGATTAAAGCTGCTGTTGTGTGAAACGGCCACAAGGTGGCAGCAGTTCTCCCTTAGCAAATCTTCTTACTAGGGCAACAGAGCCTCAATGGAAGCCGTGTTCTAGATTGGAATTTAGAATGGAATGTGCCAGGAGAAAGCCCCTCAAGTTTGTCTCACTACTTCTTGTTCGTGTTTTTAATTTAATTTTTTATTTTTTATTACAGCAAGTTTGATTACATCGTTTGGCTTGTTGTAGGTGTGCAAGATGTGGTTCTTTTACACATATACATATGTCTGTTCTTCCTGGGACCCTTTTCCCATGTACGTTATGACAGAATGTTGAGTAGTCTTCTCTTGGCATTCCGTAGGTCTTTGGTGATTATATATTTCACCTGTGTTTGTATATGTCTCTTAACACCAATATCGTAATGAATCCAATCCTCACACCTTTCCATTGGTGAACCATAAGTTTGTTTAATGAATCTCTTATTGCCCTTCTCCGTGGAAATATCTGCCCTGGTATCCGTTTTTAGGTAACACCTATAAGTGATATCCTACGATATGTGTCTTTCACTTTCTGACTTACTACAAGTCACGTGATTACCTGTAGACTCATCTACGGGGCTGCAAATGGCATTGTGCCCTTTTTTTCCTTGGCTAATATTCTGTCTTAGCGAGGTCCATTTTCTGCAATGTCATTCCCTGAGGGCTGAGGATTAGCTGACCTGGGCAGCCTGACCTGCCGGCAAGCCCTCCCCAGGTGTGCCTGGTTTGAGGTCGATAGAAACAGCACTCCAGGCAGCAATATCCCCTGCAGCTGTGCCTGACTCCATATTCTCTGCCTCGTCAGCAGTCTCGGGGCTGTGCTGGTGGGAGGGTGTGAGGGTCCACGGCTTTGTTGGTGGCCCGGTGTGAGTGGGGCTCTGCTGGACTTTCTGCAGGAGTTGCCAGGCTGCCACTTGTAAAGAAGAGGATGTGTCACCCATAACTTCCGCTGGAATTTCTCTCCGGGCTGAGGTGAGGAAGGAAAAAAAGGAGTGGGGGCCGGGACAGGACGGGTATCTCAGGCAGGGAAATGGAAAGCTTCCAGAAGAGCGCCCGGGGCCAGGACCATTCTGGCTGGCCTGCAGGCACCAAGTTGGCCTGCGTGCTGTCGCTGGTGTGGCTCCACGTACCCTTCCTCTAGGCTTTCAAGCCCTTGTACATATTCAGGTGTTTTACCTGGGAAGGGTGGGAACAGTTCAGCAACAGCTGGCCTGGGGCTCAGCTCACGTTTACTCACAGAGGCCTCGGCACGGTCCCCCAGCTTTGCAATGAGGACGCTCCTTGCATGGTGGGGGCCGGGCTGCTGGCTGTATGGGAGATGATTCCCCACCTCTGACCAATTTCAGAATTGTTTACCGCTGGAGCAAGTGCCCTGATAGGGTTTTCCTCTGTATAACTGCTGGGTTCAGGTTTTTTTTCTCTTTTTTGGTTCAAGTTAGAATTTATTCATCTTTTATGTATTTATTGATATAAGCATGGAAATAATTCATTCATATAAATACATCTGTGTGAAGGGAAGAACTTTTTTCTGTTTTATTTTTAAATTTTATTTCTAAAAATTTTGAAGTTTAATTATATTTATTTTTCTATACAGCAGGTTATTATTGATTATTTATTTTATTCATATACATATATACAGGTCAATACCTATCTCCCAACTCATCTGACCACAACACCCCATGGCTTTCCCGACTTGGTGTCCATACGTTTGTTCTCTACCTCTGTTTCTCTATTTCTGCCCTGCAAACCTGTTCATCTGTACCATATATCTAGGTTCCACATACATGCATTAATACAGAATATTTGTTTTGCTCTTTCTGACTTACTTCATTCTGTATGACAGTCTCTAGATCCACCGACTTCTCTACAAACAACCCAGTTTCATTCCTTTTCATGGCTGAGTCATATCCCATTTTATATATGTACCACATCTTTATCCATTCGTCTGTCTGTTGGCATTTAGGTTGCTTCCATTACCTGGCTATTGTAAATAGTGCTGCAATGAACATTGTGGTGAATGTGTGTTTTTGATTTATGGTTGTCTCTGGGTATATGCCCAGAAGTGGGATTGCTGGATCCTATGGTAATTCTATTTCTAGTTTCTTTAAGGAAACTCCATACTGTTCTCCATAGTGACTGTATCAATTTACCTTCCCACCAATAGTGGAAGAGGGTTCCTTTTGTCCACACCCTCCCCAGAATTTGTTGTTTGTAGATTTTCTGATGATGCCGAGTCTAACAGGTGTGAGGTGATACCTCATTGTCGTTTTGATTTGCATTTCTCTAATAATTAGTGGTGTTGAGCAGCTTTTCATGTGCGTCTTGGCCGTCTCTGTGACTTCTTTGAAGAAAAGTCTATTTAGATCTTCTGCCCATTTTTGTATTGGGTTGTTTGTTTTATTAATATTAAGCTGCGTGAGCTGTTTATATATATTGGAGATTAAACCTTTGTCCATTGATTCGTTTGCGAATGTTTTCGCCCATTCTGAGGGTTTCCTTTTTCCATTCCCGTTTTTTTTAACCAAAAAAGAAAGAAAGCAAAAGAAGCAGAACACTAATGTGCGTGAAATATGCCTCTTGAAACTGTCGTTTTGAAATATGGACGTCTTTTGAACTTTTTGGTGGATATATGACCCCAGGATTTGTTTTATGGGCAGGTGTCATTTACAGGCCTGCAATGATTTGGAATATCCACTGACCATTAGCGCTGGGATTAAAGCTGCTGTTGTGTGAAACGGCTACAAGGTGGCAGCAGTTCTCCCTTAGCAAATCTGCTTACTAGGGCAACAGAGCCTCAATGGAAGCCGTGTTCTAGATTGGAATTTAGAATGGAATGTGCCAGGAGAAAGCCCCTCAAGTTTGTCTCACTACTTCTTGTTCGTGTTTTTAATTTAATTTTTAATTTTTTATTACAGCAAGTTTGATTACATCGTTTGGCTTGTTGTAGGTGTGCAAGATGTGGTTCTTTTACACATATACATATGTCTGTTCTTCCTGGGACCCTTTTCCCATGTACGTTATGACAGAATGTTGAGTAGTCTTCTCTTGGCATTCCGTAGGTCTTTGGTGATTATATATTTCACCTGTGTTTGTATATGTCTCTTAACACCAATATCGTAATGAATCCAATCCTCACACCTTTCCATTGGTGAACCATAAGTTTGTTTAATGAATCTCTTATTGCCCTTCTCCGTGGAAATATCTGCCCTGGTATCCGTTTTTAGGTAACACCTATAAGTGATATCCTACGATATGTGTCTTTCACTTTCTGACTTACTACAAGTCACGTGATTACCTGTAGACTCATCTACGGGGCTGCAAATGGCATTGTGCCCTTTTTTTCCTTGGCTAATATTCTGTCTTAGCGAGGTCCATTTTCTGCAATGTGATTCCCTGAGGGCTGAGGATTAGCTGACCTGGGCAGCCTGACCTGCCGGCAAGCCCTCCCCAGGTGTGCCTGGTTTGAGGTCGATAGAAACAGCACTCCAGGCAGCAATATCCCCTGCAGCTGTGCCTGACTCCATATTCTCTGCCTCGTCAGCAGTCTCGGGGCTGTGCTGGTGGGAGGGTGTGAGGGTCCACGGCTTTGTTGGTGGCCCGGTGTGAGTGGGGCTCTGCTGGACTTTCTGCAGGAGTTGCCAGGCTGCCACTTGTAAAGAAGAGGATGTGTCACCCATAACTTCCGCTGGAATTTCTCTCCGGGCTGAGGTGAGGAAGGAAAAAAAGGAGTGGGGGCCGGGACAGGACGGGTATCTCAGGCAGGGAAATGGAAAGCTTCCAGAAGAGCGCCCGGGGCCAGGACCATTCTGGCTGGCCTGCAGGCACCAAGTTGGCCTGCGTGCTGTCGCTGGTGTGGCTCCACGTACCCTTCCTCTAGGCTTTCAAGCCCTTGTACATATTCAGGTGTTTTACCTGGGAAGGGTGGGAACAGTTCAGCAACAGCTGGCCTGGGGCTCAGCTCACGTTTACTCACAGAGGCCTCGGCACGGTCCCCCAGCTTTGCAATGAGGACGCTCCTTGCATGGTGGGGGCCGGGCTGCTGGCTGTATGGGAGATGATTCCCCACCTCTGACCAATTTCAGAATTGTTTACCGCTGGAGCAAGTGCCCTGATAGGGTTTTCCTCTGTATAACTGCTGGGTTCAGGTTTTTTTTCTCTTTTTTGGTTCAAGTTAGAATTTATTCATCTTTTATGTATTTATTGATATAAGCATGGAAATAATTCATTCATATAAATACATCTGTGTGAAGGGAAGAACTTTTTTCTGTTTTATTTTTAAATTTTATTTCTAAAAATTTTGAAGTTTAATTATATTTATTTTTCTATACAGCAGGTTATTATTGATTATTTATTTTATTCATATACATATATACAGGTCAATACCTATCTCCCAACTCATCTGACCACAACACCCCATGACTTTCCCGACTTGGTGTCCATACGTTTGTTCTCTACCTCTGTTTCTCTATTTCTGCCCTGCAAACCTGTTCATCTGTACCATATATCTAGGTTCCACATACATGCATTAATACAGAATATTTGTTTTGCTCTTTCTGACTTACTTCATTCTGTATGACAGTCTCTAGATCCACCGACTTCTCTACAAACAACCCAGTTTCATTCCTTTTCATGGCTGAGTCATATCCCATTTTATATATGTACCACATCTTTATCCATTCGTCTGTCTGTTGGCATTTAGGTTGCTTCCATTACCTGGCTATTGTAAATAGTGCTGCAATGAACATTGTGGTGAATGTGTGTTTTTGATTTATGGTTGTCTCTGGGTATATGCCCAGAAGTGGGATTGCTGGATCCTATGGTAATTCTATTTCTAGTTTCTTTAAGGAAACTCCATACTGTTCTCCATAGTGACTGTATCAATTTACCTTCCCACCAATAGTGGAAGAGGGTTCCTTTTGTCCACACCCTCCCCAGAATTTGTTGTTTGTAGATTTTCTGATGATGCCGAGTCTAACAGGTGTGAGGTGATACCTCATTGTCGTTTTGATTTGCATTTCTCTAATAATTAGTGGTGTTGAGCAGCTTTTCATGTGCGTCTTGGCCGTCTCTGTGACTTCTTTGAAGAAAAGTCTATTTAGATCTTCTGCCCATTTTTGTATTGGGTTGTTTGTTTTATTAATATTAAGCTGCGTGAGCTGTTTATATATATTGGAGATTAAACCTTTGTCCATTGATTCGTTTGCGAATGTTTTCGCCCATTCTGAGGGTTGCCTTTTTCCATTCCCGTTTTTTTTAACCAAAAAAGAAAGAAAGCAAAAGAAGCAGAACACTAATGTGCGTGAAATATGCCTCTTGAAACTGTCGTTTTGAAATATGGACGTCTTTTGAACTTTTTGGTGGATATATGACCCCAGGATTTGTTTTATGGGCAGGTGTCATTTACAGGCCTGCAATGATTTGGAATATCCACTGACCATTAGCGCTGGGATTAAAGCTGCTGTTGTGTGAAACGGCTACAAGGTGGCAGCAGTTCTCCCTTAGCAAATCTGCTTACTAGGGCAACAGAGCCTCAATGGAAGCCGTGTTCTAGATTGGAATTTAGAATGGAATGTGCCAGGAGAAAGCCCCTCAAGTTTGTCTCACTACTTCTTGTTCGTGTTTTTAATTTAATTTTTTATTTTTTATTACAGCAAGTTTGATTACATCGTTTGGCTTGTTGTAGGTGTGCAAGATGTGGTTCTTTTACACATATACATATGTCTGTTCTTCCTGGGACCCTTTTCCCATGTACGTTATGACAGAATGTTGAGTAGTCTTCTCTTGGCATTCCGTAGGTCTTTGGTGATTATATATTTCACCTGTGTTTGTATATGTCTCTTAACACCAATATCGTAATGAATCCAATCCTCACACCTTTCCATTGGTGAACCATAAGTTTGTTTAATGAATCTCTAATTGCCCTTCTCCGTGGAAATATCTGCCCTGGTATCCGTTTTTAGGTAACACCTATAAGTGATATCCTACGATATGTGTCTTTCACTTTCTGACTTACTACAAGTCACGTGATTACCTGTAGACTCATCTACGGGGCTGCAAATGGCATTGTGCCCTTTTTTTCCTTGGCTAATATTCTGTCTTAGCGAGGTCCATTTTCTGCAATGTGATTCCCTGAGGGCTGAGGATTAGCTGACCTGGGCAGCCTGACCTGCCGGCAAGCCCTCCCCAGGTGTGCCTGGTTTGAGGTCGATAGAAACAGCACTCCAGGCAGCAATATCCCCTGCAGCTGTGCCTGACTCCATATTCTCTGCCTCGTCAGCAGTCTCGGGGCTGTGCTGGTGGGAGGGTGTGAGGGTCCACGGCTTTGTTGGTGGCCCGGTGTGAGTGGGGCTCTGCTGGACTTTCTGCAGGAGTTGCCAGGCTGCCACTTGTAAAGAAGAGGATGTGTCACCCATAACTTCCGCTGGAATTTCTCTCCGGGCTGAGGTGAGGAAGGAAAAAAAGGAGTGGGGGCCGGGACAGGACGGGTATCTCAGGCAGGGAAATGGAAAGCTTCCAGAAGAGCGCCCGGGGCCAGGACCATTCTGGCTGGCCTGCAGGCACCAAGTTGGCCTGCGTGCTGTCGCTGGTGTGGCTCCACGTACCCTTCCTCTAGGCTTTCAAGCCCTTGTACATATTCAGGTGTTTTACCTGGGAAGGGTGGGAACAGTTCAGCAACAGCTGGCCTGGGGCTCAGCTCACGTTTACTCACAGAGGCCTCGGCACGGTCCCCCAGCTTTGCAATGAGGACGCTCCTTGCATGGTGGGGGCCGGGCTGCTGGCTGTATGGGAGATGATTCCCCACCTCTGACCAATTTCAGAATTGTTTACCGCTGGAGCAAGTGCCCTGATAGGGTTTTCCTCTGTATAACTGCTGGGTTCAGGTTTTTTTTCTCTTTTTTGGTTCAAGTTAGAATTTATTCATCTTTTATGTATTTATTGATATAAGCATGGAAATAATTCATTCATATAAATACATCTGTGTGAAGGGAAGAACTTTTTTCTGTTTTATTTTTAAATTTTATTTCTAAAAATTTTGAAGTTTAATTATATTTATTTTTCTATACAGCAGGTTATTATTGATTATTTATTTTATTCATATACATATATACAGGTCAATACCTATCTCCCAACTCATCTGACCACAACACCCCATGGCTTTCCCGACTTGGTGTCCATACGTTTGTTCTCTACCTCTGTTTCTCTATTTCTGCCCTGCAAACCTGTTCATCTGTACCATATATCTAGGTTCCACATACATGCATTAATACAGAATATTTGTTTTGCTCTTTCTGACTTACTTCATTCTGTATGACAGTCTCTAGATCCACCGACTTCTCTACAAACAACCCAGTTTCATTCCTTTTCATGGCTGAGTCATATCCCATTTTATATATGTACCACATCTTTATCCATTCGTCTGTCTGTTGGCATTTAGGTTGCTTCCATTACCTGGCTATTGTAAATAGTGCTGCAATGAACATTGTGGTGAATGTGTGTTTTTGATTTATGGTTGTCTCTGGATATATGCCCAGAAGTGGGATTGCTGGATCCTATGATAATTCTATTTCTAGTTTCTTTAAGGAAACTCCATACTGTTCTCCATAGTGACTGTATCAATTTACCTTCCCACCAATAGTGGAAGAGGGTTCCTTTTGTCCACACCCTCCCCAGAATTTGTTGTTTGTAGATTTTCTGATGATGCCGAGTCTAACAGGTGTGAGGTGATACCTCATTGTCGTTTTGATTTGCATTTCTCTAATAATTAGTGGTGTTGAGCAGCTTTTCATGTGCGTCTTGGCCGTCTCTGTGACTTCTTTGAAGAAAAGTCTATTTAGATCTTCTGCCCATTTTTGTATTGGGTTGTTTGTTTTATTAATATTAAGCTGCGTGAGCTGTTTATATATATTGGAGATTAAACCTTTGTCCATTGATTCGTTTGCGAATGTTTTCGCCCATTCTGAGGGTTGCCTTTTTCCATTCCCGTTTTTTTTAACCAAAAAAGAAAGAAAGCAAAAGAAGCAGAACACTAATGTGCGTGAAATATGCCTCTTGAAACTGTCGTTTTGAAATATGGACGTCTTTTGAACTTTTTGGTGGATATATGACCCCAGGATTTGTTTTATGGGCAGGTGTCATTTACAGGCCTGCAATGATTTGGAATATCCACTGACCATTAGCGCTGGGATTAAAGCTGCTGTTGTGTGAAACGGCTACAAGGTGGCAGCAGTTCTCCCTTAGCAAATCTGCTTACTAGGGCAACAGAGCCTCAATGGAAGCCGTGTTCTAGATTGGAATTTAGAATGGAATGTGCCAGGAAAAAGCCCCTCAAGTTTGTCTCACTACTTCTTGTTCGTGTTTTTAATTTAATTTTTAATTTTTATTACAGCAAGTTTGATTACAACGTTTGGCTTGTTGTAGGTGTGCAAGATGTGGTTCTTTTACACATATACATATGTCTGTTCTTCCTGGGACCCTTTTCCCATGTACGTTATGACAGAATGTTGAGTAGTCTTCTCTTGGCATTCCGTAGGTCTTTGGTGATTATATATTTCACCTGTGTTTGTATATGTCTCTTAACACCAATATCGTAATGAATCCAATCCTCACACCTTTCCATTGGTGAACCATAAGTTTGTTTAATGAATCTGTTATTGCCCTTCTCCATGGAAATATCTGCCCTGGTATCCGTTTTTAGGTAACACCTATAAGTGATATCCTACGATATGTGTCTTTCACTTTCTGACTTACTACAACTCACGTGATTACCTGTAGACTCATCTATGGTGCTGCAAATGGCATTGTGTCCTTTTTTTCCTTGGCTAATATTCTGTCTTAGCGAGGTCCATTTTCTGCAATGTGATTCCCTGAGGGCTGAGGATTAGCTGACCTGGGCAGCCTGACCCTGCTGGCAAGCCCTCTACATGTGTGCCTGGGTTGAGGTCAATAGAAACAGCACTCCAGGCAGCAATAGCCCCTGCAGCTGTGCCTGACTCCATATTCTCTGCCCCGTCAGCAGTCTCGGGGCTGTGCTGGTGGGTGGGTGTGAGGGTCCACGGCTTTGTTGGTGGCCCGGTGTGAGTGGGGCTCTGCTGGACTTTCTGCAGGAGTTGCCAGGCTGCCACTTGTAAAGAAGAGGATGTGTCACCCATAACTTCCGCTGGAATTTCTCTCCGGGCAGAGGTGAGGAAGGAAAAAAAGGAGTGGGGGCCGGGACAGGAGGGGTATCTCAGGCAGGGAAATGGAAAGCTTCCAGAAGAGCGCCCGGGGCCAGCACCATCCTGGCTGGCCTGCAGGCACCAAGTTTGCCTGCGTGCTGTCTCTGGTGTGGCTCCACGACCCTTCCTCTAGGCTTTCAAGCCCTTGTACATATTCAGGTGTTTTAACTGGGAAGGGTGGGAACAGTTCAGCAGCAGCTGGCCTGGGGCTCAGCTCACGTTTACTCACAGAGGCCTCGGCACGGTCCCCCAGCTTTGCAATGAGGACGCTCCTTGCGTGGAGGGGCCGGGCTGCTGGCTGTATGGGAGATGATTCCCCACCTCTGACCAATTTCAGAATTGTTTACTGCTGGAGCAAATGCCCTGATAGGGTTTTCCTCTGTATAACTGCTGGGTTCAGGATTTTTTTTTTCTTTTTTGGTTCAAGTTAGAATTTATTCATCTTTTATGTATTTATTGATATAAGCATGGAAATAATTCATTCATAGAAATACATCTGTGTGAAGGGAAGAACTTTTTCTGTTTTATTTTTAAATTTCATTTCTAAAAAATTTGAAGTTTAATTATATTTATTTTTCTATACAGCAAGTTATTATTAGTTATCTATTTTATTCATATACATATATACAGGTCAATACCTATCTCCCAGCTCATCTGACCACCAACACCCCATGGCTTCCCCCACTTGGTGTCCATACGTTTGTTCTCTACCTCTGTTTCTCTATTTCTGCCCTGCAAACCTGTTCATCTGTACCATATATCTAGGTTCCACATACATGCATTAATACAGAATATTTGTTTTGCTCTTTCTGACTTACTTCATTCTGTATGACAGTCTCTAGATCCACCGACTTCTCTACAAACAACCCAGTTTCATTCCTTTTCATGGCTGAGTCATATCCCATTTTATATATGTACCACATCTTTATCCATTCGTCTGTCTGTGGGCATTTAGGTTGCTTCCATTACCTGGCTATTGTAAATAGTGCTGCAATGAACATTGTGGTGAAAGTGTGTTTTTGATTTATGGTTGTCTCTGGGTATATGCCCAGAAGTGGGATTGCTGGATCCTATGGTAATTCTATTTCTAGTTTCTTTAAGGAAACTCCATACTGTTCTCCATAGTGACTGTATCAATTTACCTTCCCACCAATAGTGGAAGAGGGTTCCTTTTGTCCACACCCTCCCCAGAATTTGTTGTTTGTAGATTTTCTGATGATGCCGAGTCTAACAGGTGTGAGGTGATACCTCATTGTCGTTTTGATTTGCATTTCTCTAATAATTAGAGGTGTTGAGCAGCTTTTCATGTGCGTCTTGGCCGTCTCTGTGACTTCTTTGAAGAAAAGTCTATTTAGATCTTCTGCCCATTTTTTTATTGGGTTGTTTGTTTTATTAATATTAAGCTGCCTGAGCTGTTTATATATATTGGAGATTAAACCTTTGTCCATTGATTCGTTTGCGAACGTTTTCGCCCATTCTGAGGGTTGCCTTTTTCCATTCCCGTTTTTTTTAACCAAAAAAGAAAGACAGCAAAAGAAGCAGAACACTAATGTGCGTGAAATATGCCTCTTGAAACTGTCGTTTTGAAATATGGACGTCTTTTGAACTTTTTGGTCGATATATGACCCCAGGATTTGTTTTCAGGGCAGGTGTCATTTACAGGCCTGCAATGATTTGGAATATCCACTGACCATTAGCGCTGGGATTAAAGCTGCTGTTGTGTGAAACGGCCACAAGGTGGCAGCAGTTCTCCCTTAGCAAATCTGCTTACTAGGGCAACAGAGCCTCAATGGAAGCCGTGTTCTAGATTGGAATTTAGAATGGAATGTGCCAGGAGAAAGCCCCTCAAGTTTGTCTCACTACTTCTTGTTCGTGTTTTTAATTTAATTTTTTATTTTTTATTACAACAAGTTAGATTACATCGTTTGGCTTGTTGTAGGTGTGCAAGATGTGGTTCTTTTACACATATACATATGTCTGTTCTTCCTGGGACCCTTTTCCCATGTACGTTATGACAGAATGTTGAGTAGTCTTCTCTTGGCATTCCGTAGGTCTTTGGTGATTATATATTTCACCTGTGTTTGTATATGTCTCTTAACACCAATATCGTAATGAATCCAATCCTCACACCTTTCCATTGGTGAACCATAAGTTTGTTTAATGAATCTGTTATTGCCCTTCTCCGTGGAAATATCTGCCCTGGTATCCGTTTTTAGGTAACACCTATAAGTGATATCCTACGATATGTGTCTTTCACTTTCTGACTTACTACAAGTCACGTGATTACCTGTAGACTCATCGACGGGGCTGCAAATGGCATTGTGCCCTTTTTTTCATTGGCTAATATTCTGTCTTAGCGAGGTCCATTTTCTGCAATGTGATTCCCTGAGGGCTGAGGATTAGCTGACCTGGGCAGCCTGACCCTGCCGGCAAGCCCTCCCCAGGTGTGCGTGGTTTGAGGTCGATAGAAACAGCACTCCAGGCAGCAATAGCCCCTGCAGCTGTGCCTGACTCCATATTCTCTGCCCCGTCAGCAGTCTCGGGGCTGTGCTGGTGGGAGGGTGTGAGGGTCCACGGCTTTGTTGGTGGCCCGGTGTGAGTGGGGCTCTGCTGGACTTTCTGCAGGAGTTGCCAGGCTGACACTTGTAAAGAAGAGGATGTGTCACCCATAACTTCCGCTGGAATTTCTCTCCGGGCTGAGGTGAAGAAGGAAAAAAAGGAGTGGGGGCCGGGACAGGACGGGTATCTCAGGCAGGGAAATGGAAAGCTTCCTGAAGAGCGCCCGGGGTCAGGACCATTCTGGCTGGCCTGCAGGCACCAAGTTGGCCTGCGTGCTGTCGCTGGTGTGGCTCCACGACCCTTCCTCTAGGCTTTCAAGCCCTTGTACATATTCAGGTGTTTTACCTGGGAAGGGTGGGAACAGTTCAGCAACAGCTGGCCTGGGGCTCAGCTCACGTTTACTCACAGAGGCCTCGGCACGGTCCCCCAGCTTTGCAATGAGGACGCTCCTTGCATGGGGGTGGCCGGGCTGCTGGCTGTATGGGAGATGATTCCCCACCTCTGACCAATTTCAGAATTGTTTACCGCTGGAGCAAGTGCCCTGATAGGGTTTTCCTCTGTATAACTGCTGGGTTCTGTTTTTTTTTCTCTTTTTTGGTTCAAGTTAGAATTTATTCATCTTTTATGTATTTATTGATATAAGCATGGAAAGAATTCATTCATATAAATACATCTGTGTGAAGGGAAGAACTTTTTTCTGTTGTATTTTTAAATTTTATTTCTAAAAAATTTGAAGTTTAATTATATTTATTTTTCTATACAGCAGGTTATTATTGATTATTTATTTTATTCATATACATATATACAGGTCAATACCTATCTCCCAACTCATCTGACCACAACACCCCATGGCTTCCCCGACTTGGTGTCCATACGTTTGTTCTCTACCTCTGTTTCTCTATTTCTGCCCTGCAAACCTGTTCATCTGTACCATATATCTAGGTTCCACATACATGCATTAATACAGAATATTTGTTTGGCTCTTTCTGACTTACTTCATTCTGTATGACAGTCTCTAGATCCACCGACTTCTCTACAAACAACCCAGTTTCATTCCTTTTCATGGCTGAGTCATATCCCATTTTATATATGTACCACATCTTTATCCAGTCTTCTGTCTGTGGGCATTTAGGTTGCTTCCATTACCTGGCTATTGTAAATAGTGCTGCAATGAACATTGTGGTGAATGTGTGTTTTTGATTTATGGTTGTCTCTGGGTATATGCCCAGAAGTGGGATTGCTGGATCCTATGGTAATTCTATTTCTAGTTTCTTTAAGGAAACTCCATACTGTTCTCCATAGTGACTGTATCAATTTACCTTCCCACCAATAGTGGAAGAGGGTTCCTTTTGTCCACACCCTCCCCAGAATTTGTTGTTTGTAGATTTTCTGATGATGCCGAGTCTAACAGGTGTGAGGTGATACCTCATTGTCGTTTTGATTTGCATTTCTCTAATAATTAGTGGTGTTGAGCAGCTTTTCATGTGCGTCTTGGCCGTCTCTGTGACTTCTTTGAAGAAAAGTCTATTTAGATCTTCTGCCCATTTTTGTATTGGGTTGTTTGTTTTATTAATATTAAGCTGCCTGAGCTGTTTATATATATTGGAGATTAAACCTTTGTCCATTGATTCGTTTGCGAACGTTTTCGCCCATTCTGAGGGTTGCCTTTTTCCATTCCCGTTTTTTTAACCAAAAAAGAAAGAAAGCAAAAGAAGCAGAACACTAATGTGCGTGAAATATGCCTCTTGAAACTGTCGTTTTGAAATATGGACGTCTTTTGAACTTTTTGGTGGATATATGACCCCAGGATTTGTTTTATGGGCAGGTGTCATTTACAGGCCTGCAATGATTTGGAATATCCACTGACCATTAGCGCTGGGATTAAAGCTGCTGTTGTGTGAAACGGCCACAAGGTGGCAGCAGTTCTCCCTTAGCAAATCTGGTTACTAGGGCAACAGAGCCTCAAAGGAAGCCGTGTTCTAGATTGGAATTTAGAATGGAATGTGCCAGGAAAAAGCCCCTCAAGTTTGTCTCACTACTTCTTGTTCGTGTTTTTAATTTAATTTTTAATTTTTATTACAGCAAGTTTGATTACAACGTTTGGCTTGTTGTAGGTGTGCAAGATGTGGTTCTTTTACACATATACATATGTCTGTTCTTCCTGGGACCCTTTTCCCATGTACGTTATGACAGAATGTTGAGTAGTCTTCTCTTGGCATTCCGTAGGTCTTTGGTGATTATATATTTCACCTTTGTTTGTATATGTCTCTTAACACCAATATCGTAATGAATCCAATCCTCACAACTTTCCATTGGTGAACCATAAGTTTGTTTAATGAATCTGTTATTGCCCTTCTCCATGGAAATATCTGCCCTGGTATCCGTTTTTAGGTAACACCTATAAGTGATATCCTACGATATGTGTCTTTCACTTTCTGACTTACTACAAGTCACGTGATTACCTGTAGACTCATCTATGGTGCTGCAAATGGCATTGTGTCCTTTTTTTCCTTGGCTAATATTCTGTCTTAGTGAGGTCCATTTTCTGCAATGTGATTCCCTGAGGGCTGAGGATTAGCTGACCTGGGCAGCCTGACCCTGCTGGCAAGCCCTCCCCAGGTGTGCCTGGGTTGAGGTCAATAGAAACAGCACTCCAGGCAGCAATAGCCCCTGCAGCTGTGCCTGACTCCATATTCTCTGCCCCATCAGCAGTCTCGGGGCTGTGCTGGTGGGTGGGTGTGAGGGTCCACGGCTTTGTTGGTGGCCCGGTGTGAGTGGGGCTCTGCTGGACTTTCTGCAGGAGTTGCCAGGCTGCCACTTGTAAAGAAGAGGATGTGTCACCCATAACTTCCGCTGGAATTTCTCTCCGGGCAGAGGTGAGGAAGGAAAAAAAGGAGTGGGGGCCGGGACAGGAGGGGTATCTCAGGCAGGGAAATGGAAAGCTTCCAGAAGAGCGCCCGGGGCCAGGACCATCCTGGCTGGCCTGCAGGCACCAAGTTGGCCTGCGTGCTGTCGCTGGTGTGGCTCCACGACCCTTCCTCTAGGCTTTCAAGCCCTTGTACATATTCAGGTGTTTTAACTGGGAAGGGTGGGAACAGTTCAGCAACAGCTGGCCTGGGGCTCTGCTCACGTTTACTCACAGAGGCCCCGGCACGGTCCCCCAGCTTTGCAATGAGGACGCTCCTTGCGTGGAGGGGCCGGGCTGCTGGCTGTATGGGAGATGATTCCCCACCTCTGACCAATTTCAGAATTGTTTACTGCTGGAGCAAGTGCCCTGATAGGGTTTTCCTCTGTATAACTGCTGGGTTCAGAATTTTTTTTTTCTTTTTTGGTTCAAGTTAGAATTTATTCATCTTTTATGTATTTATTGATATAAGCATGGAAATAATTCATTCATAGAAATACATCTGTGTGAAGGGAAGAACTTTTTTCTGTTTTATTTTTAAATTTCATTTCTAAAAATTTTGAAGTTTAATTATATTTATTTTTCTATACAGCAGGTTATTATTAATTATTTATTTTATTCATATACATATATACAGGTCAATACCTATCTCCCAACTCATCTGACCACCAACACCCCATGGCTTCCCCCACTTGGTGTCCATACGTTTGTTCTCTACCTCTGTTTCTCTATTTCTGCCCTGCAAACCTGTTCATCTGTACCATATATCTAGGTTCCACATACATGCATTAATACAGAATATTTGTTTTGCTCTTTCTGACTTACTTCATTCTGTATGACAGTCTCTAGATCCACCGACTTCTCTACAAACAACCCAGTTTCATTCCTTTTCATGGCTGAGTCATATCCCATTTTATATATGTACCACATCTTTATCCATTCGTCTGTCTGTGGGCATTTAGGTTGCTTCCATTACCTGGCTATTGTAAATAGTGCTGCAATGAACATTGTGGTGAATGTGTGTTTTTGATTTATGGTTGTCTCTGGGTATATGCCCAGAAGTGGGATTGCTGGATCCTATGGTAATTCTATTTCTAGTTTCTTTAAGGAAACTCCATACTGTTCTCCATAGTGACTGTATCAATTTACCTTCCCACCAATAGTGGAAGAGGGCTCCTTTTGTCCACACCCTCCCCAGAATTTGTTGTTTGTACATTTTCTGATGATGCCGAGTCTAACAGGTGTGAGGTGATACCTCATTGTCGTTTTGATTTGCATTTCTCTAATAATTAGTGGTGTTGAGCAGCTTTTCATGTGCGTCTTGGCCGTCTCTGTGACTTCTTTGAAGAAAAGTCTATTTAGATCTTCTGCCCATTTTTTTATTGGGTTGTTTGTTTTATTAATATTAAGCTGCCTGAGCTGTTCATATATATTGGAGATTAAACCTTTGTCCATTGATTCGTTTGCGAACGTTTTCGCCCATTCTGAGGGTTGCCTTTTTCCATTCCCGTTTTTTTTAACCAAAAAAGAAAGACAGCAAAAGAAGCAGAACACTAATGTGCGTGAAATATGCCTCTTGAAACTGTCGTTTTGAAATATGGACGTCTTTTGAACTTTTTGGTTGATATATGACCCCAGGATTTGTTTTCAGGGCCGGTGTCATTTACAGGCCTGAAATGATTTGGAATATCCACTGACCATTAGCGCTGCGATTAAAGCTGCTGTTGTGTGAAACGGCCACAAGGTGGCAGCAGTTCTCCCTTAGCAAATCTGCTTACTAGGGCAACAGAGCCTCAATGGAAGCCGTGTTCTAGATTGGAATTTAGAATGGAATGTGCCAGGAGAAAGCCCCTCAAGTTTGTCTCACTACTTCTTGTTCGTGTTTTTAATTTAATTTTTTATTTTTTATTACAACAAGTTTGATTACAACGTTTGGCTTGTTGTAGGTGTTCAAGATGTGGTTCTTTTACACATATACATATGTCTGTTCTTCCTGGGACCCTTTTCCCATGTACGTTATGACAGAATGTTGAGTAGTCTTCTCTTGGCATTCCGTAGGTCTTTGGTGATTATATATTTCACCTGTGTTTGTATATGTCTCTTAACACCAATATAGTAATGAATCCAATCCTCACACCTTTCCATTGGTGAACCATAAGTTTGTTTAATGAATCTGTGATTGCCCTTCTCCGTGGAAATATCTGCCCTGGTATCCGTTTTTAGGTAACACCTATAAGTGATATCCTACGATATGTGTCTTTCACTTTCTGACTTACTACAAGTCACGTGATTACCTGTAGACTCATCTACGGGGCTGCAAATGGCATTGTGCCCTTTTTTTCCTTGGCTAATATTCTGTCTTAGTGAGGTCCATTTTCTGCAATGTGATTCCCTGAGGGCTGAGGATTAGCTGACCTGGGCAGCCTGACCCTGCCGGCAAGCCCTCCCCAGGTGTGCCTGGGTTGAGGTCAATAGAAACAGCACTCCAGGCAGCAATAGCCCCTGCAGCTGTGCCTGACTCCATATTCTCTGCCCCGTCAGCAGTCTCGGGGCTGTGCTGGTGGGTGGGTGTGAGGGTCCACGGCTTTGTTGGTGGCCCGGTGTGAGTGGGGCTCTGCTGGACTTTCTGCAGGAGTTGCCAGGCTGCCACTTGTAAAGAAGAGGATGTGTCACCCATAACTTCCGCTGGAATTTCTCTCCGGGCTGAGGTGAGGAAGGAAAAAAAGGAGTGGGGGCCGGGACAGGACGGGTATCTCAGGCAGGGAAATGGAAAGCTTCCAGAAGAGCGCCCGGGGCCAGGACCATTCTGGCTGGCCTGCAGGCACCAAGTTGGCCTGCGTGCTGTCGCTGGTGTGGCTCCACGTACCCTTCCTCTAGGCTTTCAAGCCCTTGTACATATTCAGGTGTTTTACCTGGGAAGGGTGGGAACAGTTCAGCAACAGCTGGCCTGGGGCTCAGCTCACGTTTACTCACAGAGGCCTCGGCACGGTCCCCCAGCTTTGCAATGAGGACGCTCCTTGCATGGTGGGGGCCGGGCTGCTGGCTGTATGGGAGATGATTCCCCACCTCTGACCAATTTCAGAATTGTTTACCGCTGGAGCAAGTGCCCTGATAGGGTTTTCCTCTGTATAACTGCTGGGTTCAGGTTGTTTTTTCTCTTTTTTGGTTCAAGTTAGAATTTATTCATCTTTTATGTATTTATTGATATAAGCATGGAAATAATTCATTCATATAAATACATCTGTGTGAAGGGAAGAACTTTTTTCTGTTTTATTTTTAAATTTTATTTCTAAAAATTTTGAAGTTTAATTATATTTATTTTTCTATACAGCAGGTTATTATTGATTATTTATTTTATTCATATACATATATACAGGTCAATACCTATCTCCCAACTCATCTGACCACAACACCCCATGGCTTTCCCGACTTGGTGTCCATACGTTTGTTCTCTACCTCTGTTTCTCTATTTCTGCCCTGCAAACCTGTTCATCTGTACCATATATCTAGGTTCCACATACATGCATTAATACAGAATATTTGTTTTGCTCTTTCTGACTTACTTCATTCTGTATGACAGTCTCTAGATCCACCGACTTCTCTACAAACAACCCAGTTTCATTCCTTTTCATGGCTGAGTCATATCCCATTTTATATATGTACCACATCTTTATCCATTCGTCTGTCTGTTGGCATTTAGGTTGCTTCCATTACCTGGCTATTGTAAATAGTGCTGCAATGAACATTGTGGTGAATGTGTGTTTTTGATTTATGGTTGTCTCTGGGTATATGCCCAGAAGTGGGATTGCTGGATCCTATGATAATTCTATTTCTAGTTTCTTTAAGGAAACTCCATACTGTTCTCCATAGTGACTGTATCAATTTACCTTCCCACCAATAGTGGAAGAGGGTTCCTTTTGTCCACACCCTCCCCAGAATTTGTTGTTTGTAGATTTTCTGATGATGCCGAGTCTAACAGGTGTGAGGTGATACCTCATTGTCGTTTTGATTTGCATTTCTCTAATAATTAGTGGTGTTGAGCAGCTTTTCATGTGCGTCTTGGCCGTCTCTGTGACTTCTTTGAAGAAAAGTCTATTTAGATCTTCTGCCCATTTTTGTATTGGGTTGTTTGTTTTATTAATATTAAGCTGCGTGAGCTGTTTATATATATTGGAGATTAAACCTTTGTCCATTGATTCGTTTGCGAATGTTTTCGCCCATTCTGAGGGTTGCGTTTTTCCATTCCCGTTTTTTTTAACCAAAAAAGAAAGAAAGCAAAAGAAGCAGAACACTAATGTGCGTGAAATATGCCTCTTGAAACTGTCGTTTTGAAATATGGACGTCTTTTGAACTTTTTGGTGGATATATGACCCCAGGATTTGTTTTATGGGCAGGTGTCATTTACAGGCCTGCAATGATTTGGAATATCCACTGACCATTAGCGCTGGGATTAAAGCTGCTGTTGTGTGAAACGGCTACAAGGTGGCAGCAGTTCTCCCTTAGCAAATCTGCTTACTAGGGCAACAGAGCCTCAATGGAAGCCGTGTTCTAGATTGGAATTTAGAATGGAATGTGCCAGGAAAAAGCCCCTCAAGTTTGTCTCACTACTTCTTGTTCGTGTTTTTAATTTAATTTTTAATTTTTATTACAGCAAGTTTGATTACAACGTTTGGCTTGTTGTAGGTGTGCAAGATGTGGTTCTTTTACACATATACATATGTCTGTTCTTCCTGGGACCCTTTTCCCATGTACGTTATGACAGAATGTTGAGTAGTCTTCTCTTGGCATTCCGTAGGTCTTTGGTGATTATATATTTCACCTGTGTTTGTATATGTCTCTTAACACCAATATCGTAATGAATCCAATCCTCACACCTTTCCATTGGTGAACCATAAGTTTGTTTAATGAATCTGTTATTGCCCTTCTCCATGGAAATATCTGCCCTGGTATCCGTTTTTAGGTAACACCTATAAGTGATATCCTACGATATGTGTCTTTCACTTTCTGACTTACTACAACTCACGTGATTACCTGTAGACTCATCTATGGTGCTGCAAATGTCATTGTGTCCTTTTTTTCCTTGGCTAATATTCTGTCTTAGCGAGGTCCATTTTCTGCAATGTGATTCCCTGAGGGCTGAGGATTAGCTGACCTGGGCAGCCTGACCCTGCTGGCAAGCCCTCTACATGTGTGCCTGGGTTGAGGTCAATAGAAACAGCACTCCAGGCAGCAATAGCCCCTGCAGCTGTGCCTGACTCCATATTCTCTGCCCCGTCAGCAGTCTCGGGGCTGTGCTGGTGGGTGGGTGTGAGGGTCCACGGCTTTGTTGGTGGCCCGGTGTGAGTGGGGCTCTGCTGGACTTTCTGCAGGAGTTGCCAGGCTGCCACTTGTAAAGAAGAGGATGTGTCACCCATAACTTCCGCTGGAATTTCTCTCCGGGCAGAGGTGAGGAAGGAAAAAAAGGAGTGGGGGCCGGGACAGGAGGGGTATCTCAGGCAGGGAAATGGAAAGCTTCCAGAAGAGCGCCCGGGGCCAGCACCATCCTGGCTGGCCTGCAGGCACCAAGTTGGCCTGCGTGCTGTCGCTGGTGTGGCTCCACGACCCTTCCTCTAGGCTTTCAAGCCCTTGTACATATTCAGGTGTTTTAACTGGGAAGGGTGGGAACAGTTCAGCAGCAGCTGGCCTGGGGCTCAGCTCACGTTTACTCACAGAGGCCTCGGCACGGTCCCCCAGCTTTGCAATGAGGACGCTCCTTGCGTGGAGGGGCCGGGCTGCTGGCTGTATGGGAGATGATTCCCCACCTCTGACCAATTTCAGAATTGTTTACTGCTGGAGCAAATGCCCTGATAGGGTTTTCCTCTGTATAACTGCTGGGTTCAGGATTTTTTTTTTCTTTTTTGGTTCAAGTTAGAATTTATTCATCTTTTATGTATTTATTGATATAAGCATGGAAATAATTCATTTATAGAAATACATCTGTGTGAAGGGAAGAACTTTTTCTGTTTTATTTTTAAATTTCATTTCTAAAAAATTTGAAGTTTAATTATATTTATTTTTCTATACAGCAAGTTATTATTAGTTATCTATTTTATTCATATACATATATACAGGTCAATACCTATCTCCCAGCTCATCTGACCACCAACACCCCATGGCTTCCCCCACTTGGTGTCCATACGTTTGTTCTCTACCTCTGTTTCTCTATTTCTGCCCTGCAAACCTGTTCATCTGTACCATATATCTAGGTTCCACATACATGCATTAATACAGAATATTTGTTTTGCTCTTTCTGACTTACTGCATTCTGTATGACAGTCTCTAGATCCACCGACTTCTCTACAAACAACCCAGTTTCATTCCTTTTCATGGCTGAGTCATATCCCATTTTATATATGTACCACATCTTTATCCATTCGTCTGTCTGTGGGCATTTAGGTTGCTTCCATTACCTGGCTATTGTAAATAGTGCTGCAATGAACATTGTGGTGAATGTGTGTTTTTGATTTATGGTTGTCTCTGGGTATATGCCCAGAAGTGGGATTGCTGGATCCTATGGTAATTCTATTTCTAGTTTCTTTAAGGAAACTCCATACTGTTCTCCATAGTGACTGTATCAATTTACCTTCCCACCAATAGTGGAAGAGGGTTCCTTTTGTCCACACCCTCCCCAGAATTTGTTGTTTGTAGATTTTCTGATGATGCCGAGTCTAACAGGTGTGAGGTGATACCTCATTGTCGTTTTGATTTGCATTTCTCTAATAATTAGAGGTGTTGAGCAGCTTTTCATGTGCGTCTTGGCCGTCTCTGTGACTTCTTTGAAGAAACGTCTATTTAGATCTTCTGCCCATTTTTGTATTGGGTTGTTTGTTTTATTAATATTAAGCTGCCTGAGCTGTTTATATATATTGGAGATTAAACCTTTGTCCATTGATTCGTTTGCGAACGTTTTCGCCCATTCTGAGCGTTGCTTTTTTCCATTCCCGTTTTTTTTAACCAAAAAAGAAAGAAAGCAAAAGAAGCAGAACACTAATGTGCGTGAAATATGCCTCTTGAAACTGTCGTTTTGAAATATGGACGTCTTTTGAACTTTTTGGTTGATATATGACCCCAGGATTTGTTTTCAGGGCCGGTGTCATTTACAGGCCTGAAATGATTTGGAATATCCACTGACCATTAGCGCTGCGATTAAAGCTGCTGTTGTGTGAAACGGCCACAAGGTGGCAGCAGTTCTCCCTTAGCAAATCTGCTTACTAGGGCAACAGAGCCTCAATGGAAGCCGTGTTCTAGATTGGAATTTAGAATGGAATGTGCCAGGAGAAAGCCCCTCAAGTTTGTCTCACTACTTCTTGTTCGTGTTTTTAATTTAATTTTTAATTTTTTATTACAGCAAGTTTGATTACATCGTTTGGCTTGTTGTAGGTGTGCAAGATGTGGTTCTTTTACACATATACATATGTCTGTTCTTCCTGGGACCCTTTTCCCATGTACGTTATGACAGAATGTTGAGTAGTCTTCTCTTGGCATTCCGTAGGTCTTTGGTGATTATATATTTCACCTGTGTTTGTATATGTCTCTTAACACCAATATCGTAATGAATCCAATCCTCACACCTTTCCATTGGTGAACCATAAGTTTGTTTAATGAATCTGTGATTGCCCTTCTCCGTGGAAATATCTGCCCTGGTATCCGTTTTTAGGTAACACCTGTAAGTGATATCCTACGATATGTGTCTTTCACTTTCTGACTTACTACAAGTCACGTGATTACCTGTAGACTCATCTACGGGGCTGCAAATGGCATTGTGTCCTTTTTTTCCTTGGCTAATATTCTGTCTTAGTGAGGTCCATTTTCTGCAATGTGATTCCCTGAGGGCTGAGGATTAGCTGACCTGGGCAGCCTGACCCTGCCGGCAAGCCCTCCCCAGGTGTGCGTGGTTTGAGGTCGATAGAAACAGCACTCCAGGCAGCAATAGCCCCTGCAGCTGTGCCTGACTCCATATTCTCTGCCCCGTCAGCAGTCTCGGGGCTGTGCTGGTGGGAGGGTGTGAGGGTCCACGGCTTTGTTGGTGGCCCGGTGTGAGTGGGGCTCTGCTGGACTTTCTGCAGGAGTTGCCAGGCTGACACTTGTAAAGAAGAGGATGTGTCACCCATAACTTCCGCTGGAATTTCTCTCCGGGCTGAGGTGAAGAAGGAAAAAAAGGAGTGGGGGCCGGGACAGGACGGGTATCTCAGGCAGGGAAATGGAAAGCTTCCTGAAGAGCGCCCGGGGTCAGGACCATTCTGGCTGGCCTGCAGGCACCAAGTTGGCCTGCGTGCTGTCGCTGGTGTGGCTCCACGACCCTTCCTCTAGGCTTTCAAGCCCTTGTACATATTCAGGTGTTTTACCTGGGAAGGGTGGGAACAGTTCAGCAACAGCTGGCCTGGGGCTCAGCTCACGTTTACTCACAGAGGCCTCGGCACGGTCCCCCAGCTTTGCAATGAGGACGCTCCTTGCATGTGGGTGGCCGGGCTGCTGGCTGTATGGGAGATGATTCCCCACCTCTGACCAATTTCAGAATTGTTTACCGCTGGAGCAAGTGCCCTGATAGGGTTTTCCTCTGTATAACTGCTGGGTTCTGTTTTTTTTTCTCTTTTTTGGTTCAAGTTAGAATTTATTCATCTTTTATGTATTTATTGATATAAGCATGGAAAGAATTCATTCATATAAATACATCTGTGTGAAGGGAAGAACTTTTTTCTGTTTTATTTTTAAATTTTATTTCTAAAAATTTTGAAGTTTAATTATATTTATTTTTCTATACAGCAGGTTATTATTGATTATTTATTTTATTCATATACATATATACAGGTCAATACCTATCTCCCAACTCATCTGACCACAACACCCCATGGCTTCCCCGACTTGGTGTCCATACGTTTGTTCTCTACCTCTGTTTCTCTATTTCTGCCCTGCAAACCTGTTCATCTGTACCATATATCTAGGTTCCACATACATGCATTAATACAGAATATTTGTTTGACTCTTTCTGACTTACTTCATTCTGTATGACAGTCTCTAGATCCACCGACTTCTCTACAAACAACCCACTTTCATTCCTTTTCATGGCTGAGTCATATCCCATTTTATATATGTACCACATCTTTATCCAGTCTTCTGTCTGTGGGCATTTAGGTTGCTTCCATTACCTGGCTATTGTAAATAGTGCTGCAATGAACATTGTGGTGAATGTGTGTTTTTGATTTATGGTTGTCTCTGGGTATATGCCCAGAAGTGGGATTGCTGGATCCTATGGTAATTCTATTTCTAGTTTCTTTAAGGAAACTCCATACTGTTCTCCATAGTGACTGTATCAATTTACCTTCCCACCAATAGTGGAAGAGGGTTCCTTTTGTCCACACCCTCCCCAGAATTTGTTGTTTGTAGATTTTCTGATGATGCCGAGTCTAACAGGTGTGAGGTGATACCTCATTGTCGTTTTGATTTGCATTTCTCTAATAATTAGTGGTGTTGAGCAGCTTTTCATGTGCGTCTTGGCCGTCTCTGTGACTTCTTTGAAGAAAAGTCTATTTAGATCTTCTGCCCATTTTTGTATTGGGTTGTTTGTTTTATTAATATTAAGCTGCCTGAGCTGTTTATATATATTGGAGATTAAACCTTTGTCCATTGATTCGTTTGCGAACGTTTTCGCCCATTCTGAGGGTTGCCTTTTTCCATTCCCGTTTTTTTAACCAAAAAAGAAAGAAAGCAAAAGAAGCAGAACACTAATGTGCGTGAAATATGCCTCTTGAAACTGTCGTTTTGAAATATGGACGTCTTTTGAACTTTTTGGTGGATATATGACCCCAGGATTTGTTTTATGGGCAGGTGTCATTTACAGGCCTGCAATGATTTGGAATATCCACTGACCATTAGCGCTGGGATTAAAGCTGCTGTTGTGTGAAACGGCCACAAGGTGGCAGCAGTTCTCCCTTAGCAAATCTGGTTACTAGGGCAACAGAGCCTCAATGGAAGCCGTGTTCTAGATTGGAATTTAGAATGGAATGTGCCAGGAAACAGCCCCTCAAGTTTGTCTCACTACTTCTTGTTCGTGTTTTTAATTTAATTTTTAATTTTTATTACAGCAAGTTTGATTACAACGTTTGGCTTGTTGTAGGTGTGCAAGATGTGGTTCTTTTACACATATACATATGTCTGTTCTTCCTGGGACCCTTTTCCCATGTACGTTATGACAGAATGTTGAGTAGTCTTCTCTTGGCATTCCGTAGGTCTTTGGTGATTATATATTTCACCTTTGTTTGTATATGTCTCTTAACACCAATATCGTAATGAATCCAATCCTCACAACTTTCCATTGGTGAACCATAAGTTTGTTTAATGAATCTGTTATTGCCCTTCTCCATGGAAATATCTGCCCTGGTATCCGTTTTTAGGTAACACCTATAAGTGATATCCTACGATATGTGTCTTTCACTTTCTGACTTACTACAAGTCACGTGATTACCTGTAGACTCATCTATGGTGCTGCAAATGGCATTGTGTCCTTTTTTTCCTTGGCTAATATTCTGTCTTAGTGAGGTCCATTTTCTGCAATGTGATTCCCTGAGGGCTGAGGATTAGCTGACCTGGGCAGCCTGACCCTGCTGGCAAGCCCTCCCCAGGTGTGCCTGGGTTGAGGTCAATAGAAACAGCACTCCAGGCAGCAATAGCCCCTGCAGCTGTGCCTGACTCCATATTCTCTGCCCCATCAGCAGTCTCGGGGCTGTGCTGGTGGGTGGGTGTGAGGGTCCACGGCTTTGTTGGTGGCCCGGTGTGAGTGGGGCTCTGCTGGACTTTCTGCAGGAGTTGCCAGGCTGCCACTTGTAAAGAAGAGGATGTGTCACCCATAACTTCCGCTGGAATTTCTCTCCGGGCAGAGGTGAGGAAGGAAAAAAAGGAGTGGGGGCCGGGACAGGAGGGGTATCTCAGGCAGGGAAATGGAAAGCTTCCAGAAGAGCGCCCGGGGCCAGGACCATCCTGGCTGGCCTGCAGGCACCAAGTTGGCCTGCGTGCTGTCGCTGGTGTGGCTCCACGACCCTTCCTCTAGGCTTTCAAGCCCTTGTACATATTCAGGTGTTTTAACTGGGAAGGGTGGGAACAGTTCAGCAACAGCTGGCCTGGGGCTCTGCTCACGTTTACTCACAGAGGCCCCGGCACGGTCCCCCAGCTTTGCAATGAGGACGCTCCTTGCGTGGAGGGGCCGGGCTGCTGGCTGTATGGGAGATGATTCCCCACCTCTGACCAATTTCAGAATTGTTTACTGCTGGAGCAAGTGCCCTGATAGGGTTTTCCTCTGTATAACTGCTGGGTTCAGAATTTTTTTTTTCTTTTTTGGTTCAAGTTAGAATTTATTCATCTTTTATGTATTTATTGATATAAGCATGGAAATAATTCATTCATAGAAATACATCTGTGTGAAGGGAAGAACTTTTTTCTGTTTTATTTTTAAATTTCATTTCTAAAAATTTTGAAGTTTAATTATATTTATTTTTCTATACAGCAGGTTATTATTAATTATTTATTTTATTCATATACATATATACAGGTCAATACCTATCTCCCAACTCATCTGACCACAACACCCCATGGCTTCCCCGACTTGGTGTCCATACGTTTGTTCTCTACCTCTGTTTCTCTATTTCTGCCCTGCAAACCTGTTCATCTGTACCATATATCTAGGTTCCACATACATGCATTAATACAGAATATTTGTTTTGCTCTTTCTGACTTACTTCATTCTGTATGACAGTCTCTAGATCCACCGACTTCTCTACAAACAACCCAGTTTCATTCCTTTTCATGGCTGAGTCATATCCCATTTTATATATGTACCACATCTTTATCCATTCGTCTGTCTGTGGGCATTTAGGTTGCTTCCATTACCTGGCTATTGTAAATAGTGCTGCAATGAACATTGTGGTGAATGTGTGTTTTTGATTTATGGTTGTCTCTGGGTATATGCCCAGAAGTGGGATTGCTGGATCCTATGGTAATTCTATTTCTAGTTTCTTTAAGGAAACTCCATACTGTTCTCCATAGTGACTGTATCAATTTACCTTCCCACCAATAGTGGAAGAGGGCTCCTTTTGTCCACACCCTCCCCAGAATTTGTTGTTTGTAGATTTTCTGATGATGCCGAGTCTAACAGGTGTGAGGTGATACCTCATTGTCGTTTTGATTTGCATTTCTCTAATAATTAGTGGTGTTGAGCAGCTTTTCATGTGCGTCTTGGCCGTCTCTGTGACTTCTTTGAAGAAAAGTCTATTTAGATCTTCTGCCCATTTTTTTATTGGGTTGTTTGTTTTATTAATATTAAGCTGCCTGAGCTGTTTATATATATTGGAGATTAAACCTTTGTCCATTGATTCGTTTGCGAACGTTTTTGCCCATTCTGAGGGTTGCCTTTTTCCATTCCCGTTTTTTTTAACCAAAAAAGAAAGACAGCAAAAGAAGCAGAACACTAATGTGCGTGAAATATGCCTCTTGAAACTGTCGTTTTGAAATATGGACGTCTTTTGAACTTTTTGGTTGATATATGACCCCAGGATTTGTTTTCAGGGCCGGTGTCATTTACAGGCCTGAAATGATTTGGAATATCCACTGACCATTAGCGCTGCGATTAAAGCTGCTGTTGTGTGAAACGGCCACAAGGTGGCAGCAGTTCTCCCTTAGCAAATCTGCTTACTAGGGCAACAGAGCCTCAATGGAAGCCGTGTTCTAGATTGGAATTTAGAATGGAATGTGCCAGGAGAAAGCCCCTCAAGTTTGTCTCACTACTTCTTGTTCGTGTTTTTAATTTAATTTTTTATTTTTTATTACAACAAGTTTGATTACATCGTTTGGCTTGTTGTAGGTGTTCAAGATGTGGTTCTTTTACACATATACATATGTCTGTTCTTCCTGGGACCCTTTTCCCATGTACGTTATGACAGAATGTTGAGTAGTCTTCTCTTGGCATTCCGTAGGTCTTTGGTGATTATATATTTCACCTTTGTTTGTATATGTCTCTTAACACCAATATCGTAATGAATCCAATCCTCACAACTTTCCATTGGTGAACCATAAGTTTGTTTAATGAATCTGTTATTGCCCTTCTCCATGGAAATATCTGCCCTGGTATCCGTTTTTAGGTAACACCTATAAGTGATATCCTACGATATGTGTCTTTCACTTTCTGACTTACTACAAGTCACGTGATTACCTGTAGACTCATCTATGGTGCTGCAAATGGCATTGTGTCCTTTTTTTCCTTGGCTAATATTCTGTCTTAGTGAGGTCCATTTTCTGCAATGTGATTCCCTGAGGGCTGAGGATTAGCTGACCTGGGCAGCCTGACCCTGCTGGCAAGCCCTCCCCAGGTGTGCCTGGGTTGAGGTCAATAGAAACAGCACTCCAGGCAGCAATAGCCCCTGCAGCTGTGCCTGACTCCATATTCTCTGCCCCATCAGCAGTCTCGGGGCTGTGCTGGTGGGTGGGTGTGAGGGTCCACGGCTTTGTTGGTGGCCCGGTGTGAGTGGGGCTCTGCTGGACTTTCTGCAGGAGTTGCCAGGCTGCCACTTGTAAAGAAGAGGATGTGTCACCCATAACTTCCGCTGGAATTTCTCTCCGGGCAGAGGTGAGGAAGGAAAAAAAGGAGTGGGGGCCGGGACAGGAGGGGTATCTCAGGCAGGGAAATGGAAAGCTTCCAGAAGAGCGCCCGGGGCCAGGACCATCCTGGCTGGCCTGCAGGCACCAAGTTGGCCTGCGTGCTGTCGCTGGTGTGGCTCCACGACCCTTCCTCTAGGCTTTCAAGCCCTTGTACATATTCAGGTGTTTTAACTGGGAAGGGTGGGAACAGTTCAGCAACAGCTGGCCTGGGGCTCTGCTCACGTTTACTCACAGAGGCCCCGGCACGGTCCCCCAGCTTTGCAATGAGGACGCTCCTTGCGTGGAGGGGCCGGGCTGCTGGCTGTATGGGAGATGATTCCCCACCTCTGACCAATTTCAGAATTGTTTACTGCTGGAGCAAGTGCCCTGATAGGGTTTTCCTCTGTATAACTGCTGGGTTCAGAATTTTTTTTTTCTTTTTTGGTTCAAGTTAGAATTTATTCATCTTTTATGTATTTATTGATATAAGCATGGAAATAATTCATTCATAGAAATACATCTGTGTGAAGGGAAGAACTTTTTTCTGTTTTATTTTTAAATTTCATTTCTAAAAATTTTGAAGTTTAATTATATTTATTTTTCTATACAGCAGGTTATTATTAATTATTTATTTTATTCATATACATATATACAGGTCAATACCTATCTCCCAACTCATCTGACCACAACACCCCATGGCTTCCCCGACTTGGTGTCCATACGTTTGTTCTCTACCTCTGTTTCTCTATTTCTGCCCTGCAAACCTGTTCATCTGTACCATATATCTAGGTTCCACATACATGCATTAATACAGAATATTTGTTTTGCTCTTTCTGACTTACTTCATTCTGTATGACAGTCTCTAGATCCACCGACTTCTCTACAAACAACCCAGTTTCATTCCTTTTCATGGCTGAGTCATATCCCATTTTATATATGTACCACATCTTTATCCATTCGTCTGTCTGTGGGCATTTAGGTTGCTTCCATTACCTGGCTATTGTAAATAGTGCTGCAATGAACATTGTGGTGAATGTGTGTTTTTGATTTATGGTTGTCTCTGGGTATATGCCCAGAAGTGGGATTGCTGGATCCTATGGTAATTCTATTTCTAGTTTCTTTAAGGAAACTCCATACTGTTCTCCATAGTGACTGTATCAATTTACCTTCCCACCAATAGTGGAAGAGGGCTCCTTTTGTCCACACCCTCCCCAGAATTTGTTGTTTGTAGATTTTCTGATGATGCCGAGTCTAACAGGTGTGAGGTGATACCTCATTGTCGTTTTGATTTGCATTTCTCTAATAATTAGTGGTGTTGAGCAGCTTTTCATGTGCGTCTTGGCCGTCTCTGTGACTTCTTTGAAGAAAAGTCTATTTAGATCTTCTGCCCATTTTTTTATTGGGTTGTTTGTTTTATTAATATTAAGCTGCCTGAGCTGTTTATATATATTGGAGATTAAACCTTTGTCCATTGATTCGTTTGCGAACGTTTTCGCCCATTCTGAGGGTTGCCTTTTTCCATTCCCGTTTTTTTTAACCAAAAAAGAAAGACAGCAAAAGAAGCAGAACACTAATGTGCGTGAAATATGCCTCTTGAAACTGTCGTTTTGAAATATGGACGTCTTTTGAACTTTTTGGTTGATATATGACCCCAGGATTTGTTTTCAGGGCCGGTGTCATTTACAGGCCTGAAATGATTTGGAATATCCACTGACCATTAGCGCTGCGATTAAAGCTGCTGTTGTGTGAAACGGCCACAAGGTGGCAGCAGTTCTCCCTTAGCAAATCTGCTTACTAGGGCAACAGAGCCTCAATGGAAGCCGTGTTCTAGATTGGAATTTAGAATGGAATGTGCCAGGAGAAAGCCCCTCAAGTTTGTCTCACTACTTCTTGTTCGTGTTTTTAATTTAATTTTTTATTTTTTATTACAACAAGTTTGATTACATCGTTTGGCTTGTTGTAGGTGTTCAAGATGTGGTTCTTTTACACATATACATATGTCTGTTCTTCCTGGGACCCTTTTCCCATGTACGTTATGACAGAATGTTGAGTAGTCTTCTCTTGGCATTCCGTAGGTCTTTGGTGATTATATATTTCACCTGTGTTTGTATATGTCTCTTAACACCAATATCGTAATGAATCCAATCCTCACACCTTTCCATTGGTGAACCATAAGTTTGTTTAATGAATCTGTGATTGCCCTTCTCCGTGGAAATATCTGCCCTGGTATCCGTTTTTAGGTAACACCTATAAGTGATATCCTACGATATGTGTCTTTCACTTTCTGACTTACTACAAGTCACGTGATTACCTGTAGACTCATCTACGGGGCTGCAAATGGCATTGTGCCCTTTTTTTCCTTGGCTAATATTCTGTCTTAGTGAGGTCCATTTTCTGCAATGTGATTCCCTGAGGGCTGAGGATTAGCTGACCTGGGCAGCCTGACCCTGCCGGCAAGCCCTCCCCAGGTGTGCCTGGGTTGAGGTCAATAGAAACAGCACTCCAGGCAGCAATAGCCCCTGCAGCTGTGCCTGACTCCATATTCTCTGCCCCGTCAGCAGTCTCGGGGCTGTGCTGGTGGGTGGGTGTGAGGGTCCACGGCTTTGTTGGTGGCCCGGTGTGAGTGGGGCTCTGCTGGACTTTCTGCAGGAGTTGCCAGGCTGCCACTTGTAAAGAAGAGGATGTGTCACCCATAACTTCCGCTGGAATTTCTCTCCGGGCTGAGGTGAGGAAGGAAAAAAAGGAGTGGGGGCCGGGACAGGAGGGGTATCTCAGGCAGGGAAATGGAAAGCTTCCAGAAGAGCGCCCGGGGCCAGGACCATCCTGGCTGGCCTGCAGGCACCAAGTTGGCCTGCGTGCTGTCGCTGGTGTGGCTCCACGACCCTTCCTCTAGGCTTTCAAGCCCTTGTACATATTCAGGTGTTTTACCTGGGAAGGGTGGGAACAGTTCAGCAACAGCTGGCCTGGGGCTCTGCTCACGTTTACTCACAGAGGCCCCGGCACGGTCCCCCAGCTTTGCAATGAGGACGCTCCTTGCGTGGAGGGGCCGGGCTGCTGGCTGTATGGGAGATGATTCCCCACCTCTGACCAATTTCAGAATTGTTTACTGCTGGAGCAAGTGCCCTGATAGGGTTTTCCTCTGTATAACTGCTGGGTTCAGAATTTTTTTTTTCTTTTTTGGTTCAAGTTAGAATTTATTCATCTTTTATGTATTTATTGATATAAGCATGGAAATAATTCATTCATAGAAATACATCTGTGTGAAGGGAAGAACTTTTTTCTGTTTTATTTTTAAATTTCATTTCTAAAAATTTTGAAGTTTAATTATATTTATTTTTCTATACAGCAGGTTATTATTAGTTATCTATTTTATTCATATACATATATACAGGTCAATACCTATCTCCCAACTCATCTGACCACAACACCCCATGGCTTCCCCGACTTGGTGTCCATACGTTTGTTCTCTACCTCTGTTTCTCATTTCTGCCCTGCAAACCTGTTCATCTGTACCATATATCTAGGTTCCACATACATGCATTAATACAGAATATTTGTTTTGCTCTTTCTGACTTACTTCATTCTGTATGACAGTCTCTAGATCCACCGACTTCTCTACAAACAACCCAGTTTCATTCCTTTTCATGGCTGAGTCATATCCCATTTTATATATGTACCACATCTTTATCCATTCGTCTGTCTGTGGGCATTTAGTTTGCTTCCATTACCTGGCTATTTATTGTAAATCGTGCTGCAATGAACATTGTGGTGAATGTGTGTTTTTGATTTATGGTTGTCTCTGGGTATATGCCCAGAAGTGGGATTGCTGGATCCTATGGTAATTCTATTTCTAGTTTCTTTAAGGAAACTCCATACTGTTCTCCATAGTGACTGTATCAATTTACCTTCCCACCAATAGTGGAAGAGGGCTCCTTTTGTCCACACCCTCCCCAGAATTTGTTGTTTGTAGATTTTCTGATGATGCCGAGTCTAACAGGTGTGAGGTGATACCTCATTGTCGTTTTGATTTGCATTTCTCTAATAATTAGTGGTGTTGAGCAGCTTTTCATGTGCGTCTTGGCCGTCTCTGTGACTTCTTTGAAGAAAAGTCTATTTAGATCTTCTGCCCATTTTTTTATTGGGTTGTTTGTTTTATTAATATTAAGCTGCCTGAGCTGTTTATATATATTGGAGATTAAACCTTTGTCCATTGATTCGTTTGCGAACGTTTTCGCCCATTCTGAGGGTGCCTTTTTCCATTCCCGTTTTTTTTAACCAAAAAAGAAAGACAGCAAAAGAAGCAGAACACTAATGTGCGTGAAATATGCCTCTTGAAACTGTCGTTTTGAAATATGGACGTCTTTTGAACTTTTTGGTCGATATATGACCCCAGGATTTGTTTTCAGGGCAGGTGTCATTTACAGGCCTGCAATGATTTGGAATATCCACTGACCATTAGCGCTGGGATTAAAGCTGCTGTTGTGTGAAACGGCCACAAGGTGGCAGCAGTTCTCCCTTAGCAAATCTGCTTACTAGGGCAACAGAGCCTCAATGGAAGCCGTGTTCTAGATTGGAATTTAGAATGGAATGTGCCAGGAGAAAGCCCCTCAAGTTTGTCTCACTACTTCTTGTTCGTGTTTTTAATTTAATTTTTTATTTTTTATTACAACAAGTTAGATTACATCGTTTGGCTTGTTGTAGGTGTGCAAGATGTGGTTCTTTTACACATATACATATGTCTGTTCTTCCTGGGACCCTTTTCCCATGTACGTTATGACAGAATGTTGAGTAGTCTTCTCTTGGCATTCCGTAGGTCTTTGGTGATTATATATTTCACCTGTGTTTGTATATGTCTCTTAACACCAATATCGTAATGAATCCAATCCTCACACCTTTCCATTGGTGAACCATAAGTTTGTTTAATGAATCTGTTATTGCCCTTCTCCGTGGAAATATCTGCCCTGGTATCCGTTTTTAGGTAACACCTATAAGTGATATCCTACGATATGTGTCTTTCACTTTCTGACTTACTACAAGTCACGTGATTACCTGTAGACTCATCGACGGGGCTGCAAATGGCATTGTGCCCTTTTTTTCCTTGGCTAATATTCTGTCTTAGCGAGGTCCATTTTCTGCAATGTGATTCCCTGAGGGCTGAGGATTAGCTGACCTGGGCAGCCTGACCCTGCCGGCAAGCCCTCCCCAGGTGTGCCTGGTTTGAGATCGATAGAAACAGCACTCCAGGCAGCAATAGCCCCTGCAGCTGTGCCTGACTCCATATTCTCTGCCCCGTCAGCAGTCTCGGGGCTGTGCTGGTGGGAGGGTGTTAGGGTCCACGGCTTTGTTGGTGGCCCGGTGTGAGTGGGGCTCTGCTGGACTTTCTGCAGGAGTTGCCAGGCTGACACTTGTAAAGAAGAGGATGTGTCACCCATAACTTCCGCTGGAATTTCTCTCCGGGCTGAGGTGAAGAAGGAAAAAAAGGAGTGGGGGCCGGGACAGGACGGGTATCTCAGGCAGGGAAATGGAAAGCTTCCTGAAGAGCGCCCGGGGTCAGGACCATTCTGGCTGGCCTGCAGGCACCAAGTTGGCCTGCGTGCTGTCGCTGGTGTGGCTCCACGACCCTTCCTCTAGGCTTTCAAGCCCTTGTACATATTCAGGTGTTTTACCTGGGAAGGGTGGGAACAGTTCAGCAACAGCTGGCCTGGGGCTCAGCTCACGTTTACTCACAGAGGCCTCGGCACGGTCCCCCAGCTTTGCAATGAGGACGCTCCTTGCATGGGGGTGGCCGGGCTGCTGGCTGTATGGGAGATGATTCCCCACCTCTGACCAATTTCAGAATTGTTTACCGCTGGAGCAAGTGCCCTGATAGGGTTTTCCTCTGTATAACTGCTGGGTTCTGGTTTTTTTTCTCTTTTTTGGTTCAAGTTAGAATTTATTCATCTTTTATGTATTTATTGATATAAGCATGGAAAGAATTCATTCATATAAATACATCTGTGTGAAGGGAAGAACTTTTTTCTGTTTTATTTTTAAATTTTATTTCTAAAAATTTTGAAGTTTAATTATATTTATTTTTCTATACAGCAGGTTATTATTGATTATTTATTTTATTCATATACATATATACAGGTCAATACCTATCTCCCAACTCATCTGACCACAACACCCCATGGCTTCCCCGACTTGGTGTCCATACGTTTGTTCTCTACCTCTGTTTCTCTATTTCTGCCCTGCAAACCTGTTCATCTGTACCATATATCTAGGTTCCACATACATGCATTAATACAGAATATTTGTTTGGCTCTTTCTGACTTACTTCATTCTGTATGACAGTCTCTAGATCCACCGACTTCTCTACAAACAACCCAGTTTCATTCCTTTTCATGGCTGAGTCATATCCCATTTTATATATGTACCACATCTTTATCCAGTCTTCTGTCTGTGGGCATTTAGGTTGCTTCCATTACCTGGCTATTGTAAATAGTGCTGCAATGAACATTGTGGTGAATGTGTGTTTTTGATTTATGGTTGTCTCTGGGTATATGCCCAGAAGTGGGATTGCTGGATCCTATGGTAATTCTATTTCTAGTTTCTTTAAGGAAACTCCATACTGTTCTCCATAGTGACTGTATCAATTTACCTTCCCACCAATAGTGGAAGAGTGTTCCTTTTGTCCACACCCTCCCCAGAATTTGTTGTTTGTAGATTTTCTGATGATGCCGAGTCTAACAGGTGTGAGGTGATACCTCATTGTCGTTTTGATTTGCATTTCTCTAATAATTAGTGGTGTTGAGCAGCTTTTCATGTGCGTCTTGGCCGTCTCTGTGACTTCTTTGAAGAAAAGTCTATTTAGATCTTCTGCCCATTTTTGTATTGGGTTGTTTGTTTTATTAATATTAAGCTGCCTGAGCTGTTTATATATATTGGAGATTAAACCTTTGTCCATTGATTCGTTTGCGAACGTTTTCGCCCATTCTGAGGGTTGCCTTTTTCCATTCCCGTTTTTTTAACCAAATAAGAAAGAAAGCAAAAGAAGCAGAACACTAATGTGCGTGAAATATGCCTCTTGAAACTGTCGTTTTGAAATATGGACGTCTTTTGAACTTTTTGGTGGATATATGACCCCAGGATTTGTTTTATGGGCAGGTGTCATTTACAGGCCTGCAATGATTTGGAATATCCACTGACCATTAGCGCTGGGATTAAAGCTGCTGTTGTGTGAAACGGCCACAAGGTGGCAGCAGTTCTCCCTTAGCAAATCTGGTTACTAGGGCAACAGAGCCTCAATGGAAGCCGTGTTCTAGATTGGAATTTAGAATGGAATGTGCCAGGAGAAAGCCCCTCAAGTTTGTCTCACTACTTCTTGTTCGTGTTTTTAATTTAATTTTTTATTTTTTATTACAGCAAGTTTGATTACATCGTTTGGCTTGTTGTAGGTGTGCAAGATGTGGTTCTTTTACACATATACATATGTCTGTTCTTCCTGGGACCCTTTTCCCATGTACGTTATGACAGAATGTTGAGTAGTCTTCTCTTGGCATTCCGTAGGTCTTTGGTGATTATATATTTCACCTGTGTTTGTATATGTCTCTTAACACCAATATCGTAATGAATCCAATCCTCACACCTTTCCATTGGTGAACCATAAGTTTGTTTAATGAATCTCTTATTGCCCTTCTCCGTGGAAATATCTGCCCTGGTATCCGTTTTTAGGTAACACCTATAAGTGATATCCTACGATATGTGTCTTTCACTTTCTGACTTACTACAAGTCACGTGATTACCTGTAGACTCATCTACGGGGCTGCAAATGGCATTGTGCCCTTTTTTTCCTTGGCTAATATTCTGTCTTAGCGAGGTCCATTTTCTGCAATGTGATTCCCTGAGGGCTGAGGATTAGCTGACCTGGGCAGCCTGACCTGCCGGCAAGCCCTCCCCAGGTGTGCCTGGTTTGAGGTCGATAGAAACAGCACTCCAGGCAGCAATATCCCCTGCAGCTGTGCCTGACTCCATATTCTCTGCCTCGTCAGCAGTCTCGGGGCTGTGCTGGTGGGAGGGTGTGAGGGTCCACGGCTTTGTTGGTGGCCCGGTGTGAGTGGGGCTCTGCTGGACTTTCTGCAGGAGTTGCCAGGCTGCCACTTGTAAAGAAGAGGATGTGTCACCCATAACTTCCGCTGGAATTTCTCTCCGGGCTGAGGTGAGGAAGGAAAAAAAGGAGTGGGGGCCGGGACAGGACGGGTATCTCAGGCAGGGAAATGGAAAGCTTCCAGAAGAGCGCCCGGGGCCAGGACCATTCTGGCTGGCCTGCAGGCACCAAGTTGGCCTGCGTGCTGTCGCTGGTGTGGCTCCACGTACCCTTCCTCTAGGCTTTCAAGCCCTTGTACATATTCAGGTGTTTTACCTGGGAAGGGTGGGAACAGTTCAGCAACAGCTGGCCTGGGGCTCAGCTCACGTTTACTCACAGAGGCCTCGGCACGGTCCCCCAGCTTTGCAATGAGGACGCTCCTTGCATGGTGGGGGCCGGGCTGCTGGCTGTATGGGAGATGATTCCCCACCTCTGACCAATTTCAGAATTGTTTACCGCTGGAGCAAGTGCCCTGATAGGGTTTTCCTCTGTATAACTGCTGGGTTCAGGTTTTTTTTCTCTTTTTTGGTTCAAGTTAGAATTTATTCATCTTTTATGTATTTATTGATATAAGCATGGAAATAATTCATTCATAGAAATACATCTGTGTGAAGGGAAGAACTTTTTTCTGTTTTATTTTTAAATTTTATTTCTAAAAATTTTGAAGTTTAATTATATTTATTTTTCTATACAGCAGGTTATTATTGATTATTTATTTTATTCATATACATATATACAGGTCAATACCTATCTCCCAACTCATCTGACCACAACACCCCATGGCTTTCCCGACTTGGTGTCCATACGTTTGTTCTCTACCTCTGTTTCTCTATTTCTGCCCTGCAAACCTGTTCATCTGTACCATATATCTAGGTTCCACATACATGCATTAATACAGAATATTTGTTTTGCTCTTTCTGACTTACTTCATTCTGTATGACAGTCTCTAGATCCACCGACTTCTCTACAAACAACCCAGTTTCATTCCTTTTCATGGCTGAGTCATATCCCATTTTATATATGTACCACATCTTTATCCATTCGTCTGTCTGTTGGCATTTAGGTTGCTTCCATTACCTGGCTATTGTAAATAGTGCTGCAATGAACATTGTGGTGAATGTGTGTTTTTGATTTATGGTTGTCTCTGGGTATATGCCCAGAAGTGGGATTGCTGGATCCTATGGTAATTCTATTTCTAGTTTCTTTAAGGAAACTCCATACTGTTCTCCATAGTGACTGTATCAATTTACCTTCCCACCAATAGTGGAAGAGGGTTCCTTTTGTCCACACCCTCCCCAGAATTTGTTGTTTGTAGATTTTCTGATGATGCCGAGTCTAACAGGTGTGAGGTGATACCTCATTGTCGTTTTGATTTGCATTTCTCTAATAATTAGTGGTGTTGAGCAGCTTTTCATGTGCGTCTTGGCCGTCTCTGTGACTTCTTTGAAGAAAAGTCTATTTAGATCTTCTGCCCATTTTTGTATTGGGTTGTTTGTTTTATTAATATTAAGCTGCGTGAGCTGTTTATATATATTGGAGATTAAACCTTTGTCCATTGATTCGTTTGCGAATGTTTTCGCCCATTCTGAGGGTTGCCTTTTTCCATTCCCGTTTTTTTTAACCAAAAAAGAAAGAAAGCAAAAGAAGCAGAACACTAATGTGCGTGAAATATGCCTCTTGAAACTGTCGTTTTGAAATATGGACGTCTTTTGAACTTTTTGGTGGATATATGACCCCAGGATTTGTTTTATGGGCAGGTGTCATTTACAGGCCTGCAATGATTTGGAATATCCACTGACCATTAGCGCTGGGATTAAAGCTGCTGTTGTGTGAAACGGCTACAAGGTGGCAGCAGTTCTCCCTTAGCAAATCTGCTTACTAGGGCAACAGAGCCTCAATGGAAGCCGTGTTCTAGATTGGAATTTAGAATGGAATGTGCCAGGAGAAAGCCCCTCAAGTTTGTCTCACTACTTCTTGTTCGTGTTTTTAATTTAATTTTTTATTTTTTATTACAGCAAGTTTGATTACATCGTTTGGCTTGTTGTAGGTGTGCAAGATGTGGTTCTTTTACACATATACATATGTCTGTTCTTCCTGGGACCCTTTTCCCATGTACGTTATGACAGAATGTTGAGTAGTCTTCTCTTGGCATTCCGTAGGTCTTTGGTGATTATATATTTCACCTGTGTTTGTATATGTCTCTTAACACCAATATCGTAATGAATCCAATCCTCACACCTTTCCATTGGTGAACCATAAGTTTGTTTAATGAATCTCTTATTGCCCTTCTCCGTGGAAATATCTGCCCTGGTATCCGTTTTTAGGTAACACCTATAAGTGATATCCTACGATATGTGTCTTTCACTTTCTGACTTACTACAAGTCACGTGATTACCTGTAGACTCATCTACGGGGCTGCAAATGGCATTGTGCCCTTTTTTTCCTTGGCTAATATTCTGTCTTAGCGAGGTCCATTTTCTGCAATGTGATTCCCTGAGGGCTGAGGATTAGCTGACCTGGGCAGCCTGACCTGCCGGCAAGCCCTCCCCAGGTGTGCCTGGTTTGAGGTCGATAGAAACAGCACTCCAGGCAGCAATATCCCCTGCAGCTGTGCCTGACTCCATATTCTCTGCCTCGTCAGCAGTCTCGGGGCTGTGCTGGTGGGAGGGTGTGAGGGTCCACGGCTTTGTTGGTGGCCCGGTGTGAGTGGGGCTCTGCTGGACTTTCTGCAGGAGTTGCCAGGCTGCCACTTGTAAAGAAGAGGATGTGTCACCCATAACTTCCGCTGGAATTTCTCTCCGGGCTGAGGTGAGGAAGGAAAAAAAGGAGTGGGGGCCGGGACAGGACGGGTATCTCAGGCAGGGAAATGGAAAGCTTCCAGAAGAGCGCCCAGGGCCAGGACCATTCTGGCTGGCCTGCAGGCACCAAGTTGGCCTGCGTGCTGTCGCTGGTGTGGCTCCACGTACCCTTCCTCTAGGCTTTCAAGCCCTTGTACATATTCAGGTGTTTTACCTGGGAAGGGTGGGAACAGTTCAGCAACAGCTGGCCTGGGGCTCAGCTCACGTTTACTCACAGAGGCCTCGGCACGGTCCCCCAGCTTTGCAATGAGGACGCTCCTTGCATGGTGGGGGCCGGGCTGCTGGCTGTATGGGAGATGATTCCCCACCTCTGACCAATTTCAGAATTGTTTACCGCTGGAGCAAGTGCCCTGATAGGGTTTTCCTCTGTATAACTGCTGGGTTCAGGTTTTTTTTCTCTTTTTTGGTTCAAGTTAGAATTTATTCATCTTTTATGTATTTATTGATATAAGCATGGAAATAATTCATTCATAGAAATACATCTGTGTGAAGGGAAGAACTTTTTTCTGTTTTATTTTTAAATTTTATTTCTAAAAATTTTGAAGTTTAATTATATTTATTTTTCTATACAGCAGGTTATTATTGATTATTTATTTTATTCATATACATATATACAGGTCAATACCTATCTCCCAACTCATCTGACCACAACACCCCATGGCTTTCCCGACTTGGTGTCCATACGTTTGTTCTCTACCTCTGTTTCTCTATTTCTGCCCTGCAAACCTGTTCATCTGTACCATATATCTAGGTTCCACATACATGCATTAATACAGAATATTTGTTTTGCTCTTTCTGACTTACTTCATTCTGTATGACAGTCTCTAGATCCACCGACTTCTCTACAAACAACCCAGTTTCATTCCTTTTCATGGCTGAGTCATATCCCATTTTATATATGTACCACATCTTTATCCATTCGTCTGTCTGTTGGCATTTAGGTTGCTTCCATTACCTGGCTATTGTAAATAGTGCTGCAATGAACATTGTGGTGAATGTGTGTTTTTGATTTATGGTTGTCTCTGGGTATATGCCCAGAAGTGGGATTGCTGGATCCTATGGTAATTCTATTTCTAGTTTCTTTAAGGAAACTCCATACTGTTCTCCATAGTGACTGTATCAATTTACCTTCCCACCAATAGTGGAAGAGGGTTCCTTTTGTCCACACCCTCCCCAGAATTTGTTGTTTGTAGATTTTCTGATGATGCCGATTCTAACAGGTGTGAGGTGATACCTCATTGTCGTTGTGATTTGCATTTCTCTAATAATTAGTGGTGTTGAGCAGCTTTTCATGTGCGTCTTGGCCGTCTCTGTGACTTCTTTGAAGAAAAGTCTATTTAGATCTTCTGCCCATTTTTGTATTGGGTTGTTTGTTTTATTAATATTAAGCTGCGTGAGCTGTTTATATATATTGGAGATTAAACCTTTGTCCATTGATTCGTTTGCGAATGTTTTCGCCCATTCTGAGGGTTGCCTTTTTCCATTCCCGTTTTTTTTAACCAAAAAAGAAAGAAAGCAAAAGAAGCAGAACACTAATGTGCGTGAAATATGCCTCTTGAAACTGTCGTTTTGAAATATGGACGTCTTTTGAACTTTTTGGTGGATATATGACCCCAGGATTTGTTTTATGGGCAGGTGTCATTTACAGGCCTGCAATGATTTGGAATATCCACTGACCATTAGCGCTGGGATTAAAGCTGCTGTTGTGTGAAACGGCTACAAGGTGGCAGCAGTTCTCCCTTAGCAAATCTGCTTACTAGGGCAACAGAGCCTCAATGGAAGCCGTGTTCTAGATTGGAATTTAGAATGGAATGTGCCAGGAAAAAGCCCCTCAAGTTTGTCTCACTACTTCTTGTTCGTGTTTTTAATTTAATTTTTAATTTTTATTACAGCAAGTTTGATTACAACGTTTGGCTTGTTGTAGGTGTGCAAGATGTGGTTCTTTTACACATATACATATGTCTGTTCTTCCTGGGACCCTTTTCCCATGTACGTTATGACAGAATGTTGAGTAGTCTTCTCTTGGCATTCCGTAGGTCTTTGGTGATTATATATTTCACCTGTGTTTGTATATGTCTCTTAACACCAATATCGTAATGAATCCAATCCTCACACCTTTCCATTGGTGAACCATAAGTTTGTTTAATGAATCTGTTATTGCCCTTCTCCATGGAAATATCTGCCCTGGTATCCGTTTTTAGGTAACACCTATAAGTGATATCCTACGATATGTGTCTTTCACTTTCTGACTTACTACAACTCACGTGATTACCTGTAGACTCATCTATGGTGCTGCAAATGGCATTGTGTCCTTTTTTTCCTTGGCTAATATTCTGTCTTAGCGAGGTCCATTTTCTGCAATGTGATTCCCTGAGGGCTGAGGATTAGCTGACCTGGGCAGCCTGACCCTGCTGGCAAGCCCTCTACATGTGTGCCTGGGTTGAGGTCAATAGAAACAGCACTCCAGGCAGCAATAGCCCCTGCAGCTGTGCCTGACTCCATATTCTCTGCCCCGTCAGCAGTCTCGGGGCTGTGCTGGTGGGTGGGTGTGAGGGTCCACGGCTTTGTTGGTGGCCCGGTGTGAGTGGGGCTCTGCTGGACTTTCTGCAGGAGTTGCCAGGCTGCCACTTGTAAAGAAGAGGATGTGTCACCCATAACTTCCGCTGGAATTTCTCTCCGGGCAGAGGTGAGGAAGGAAAAAAAGGAGTGGGGGCCGGGACAGGAGGGGTATCTCAGGCAGGGAAATGGAAAGCTTCCAGAAGAGCGCCCGGGGCCAGCACCATCCTGGCTGGCCTGCAGGCACCAAGTTGGCCTGCGTGCTGTCGCTGGTGTGGCTCCACGACCCTTCCTCTAGGCTTTCAAGCCCTTGTACATATTCAGGTGTTTTAACTGGGAAGGGTGGGAACAGTTCAGCAGCAGCTGGCCTGGGGCTCAGCTCACGTTTACTCACAGAGGCCTCGGCACGGTCCCCCAGCTTTGCAATGAGGACGCTCCTTGCGTGGAGGGGCCGGGCTGCTGGCTGTATGGGAGATGATTCCCCACCTCTGACCAATTTCAGAATTGTTTACTGCTGGAGCAAATGCCCTGATAGGGTTTTCCTCTGTATAACTGCTGGGTTCAGGATTTTTTTTTTCTTTTTTGGTTCAAGTTAGAATTTATTCATCTTTTATGTATTTATTGATATAAGCATGGAAATAATTCATTCATAGAAATACATCTGTGTGAAGGGAAGAACTTTTTCTGTTTTATTTTTAAATTTCATTTCTAAAAAATTTGAAGTTTAATTATATTTATTTTTCTATACAGCAAGTTATTATTAGTTATCTATTTTATTCATATACATATATACAGGTCAATACCTATCTCCCAGCTCATCTGACCACCAACACCCCATGGCTTCCCCCACTTGGTGTCCATACGTTTGTTCTCTACCTCTGTTTCTCTATTTCTGCCCTGCAAACCTGTTCATCTGTACCATATATCTAGGTTCCACATACATGCATTAATACAGAATATTTGTTTTGCTCTTTCTGACTTACTGCATTCTGTATGACAGTCTCTAGATCCACCGACTTCTCTACAAACAACCCAGTTTCATTCCTTTTCATGGCTGAGTCATATCCCATTTTATATATGTACCACATCTTTATCCATTCGTCTGTCTGTGGGCAATTAGGTTGCTTCCATTACCTGGCTATTGTAAATAGTGCTGCAATGAACATTGTGGTGAATGTGTGTTTTTGATTTATGGTTGTCTCTGGGTATATGCCCAGAAGTGGGATTGCTGGATCCTATGGTAATTCTATTTCTAGTTTCTTTAAGGAAACTCCATACTGTTCTCCATAGTGACTGTATCAATTTACCTTCCCACCAATAGTGGAAGAGGGTTCCTTTTGTCCACACCCTCCCCAGAATTTGTTGTTTGTAGATTTTCTGATGATGCCGAGTCTAACAGGTGATACCTCATTGTCGTTTTGATTTGCATTTCTCTAATAATTAGAGGTGTTGAGCAGCTTTTCATGTGCGTCTTGGCCGTCTCTGTGACTTCTTTGAAGAAACGTCTATTTAGATCTTCTGCCCATTTTTGTATTGGGTTGTTTGTTTTATTAATATTAAGCTGCCTGAGCTGTTTATATATATTGGAGATTAAACCTTTGTCCATTGATTCGTTTGCGAACGTTTTCGCCCATTCTGAGCGTTGCTTTTTTCCATTCCCGTTTTTTTTAACCAAAAAAGAAAGAAAGCAAAAGAAGCAGAACACTAATGTGCGTGAAATATGCCTCTTGAAACTGTCGTTTTGAAATATGGACGTCTTTTGAACTTTTTGGTTGATATATGACCCCAGGATTTGTTTTCAGGGCCGGTGTCATTTACAGGCCTGAAATGATTTGGAATATCCACTGACCATTAGCGCTGCGATTAAAGCTGCTGTTGTGTGAAACGGCCACAAGGTGGCAGCAGTTCTCCCTTAGCAAATCTGCTTACTAGGGCAACAGAGCCTCAATGGAAGCCGTGTTCTAGATTGGAATTTAGAATGGAATGTGCCAGGAGAAAGCCCCTCAAGTTTGTCTCACTACTTCTTGTTCGTGTTTTTAATTTAATTTTTAATTTTTTATTACAGCAAGTTTGATTACATCGTTTGGCTTGTTGTAGGTGTGCAAGATGTGGTTCTTTTACACATATACATATGTCTGTTCTTCCTGGGACCCTTTTCCCATGTACGTTATGACAGAATGTTGAGTAGTCTTCTCTTGGCATTCCGTAGGTCTTTGGTGATTATATATTTCACCTGTGTTTGTATATGTCTCTTAACACCAATATCGTAATGAATCCAATCCTCACACCTTTCCATTGGTGAACCATAAGTTTGTTTAATGAATCTGTGATTGCCCTTCTCCGTGGAAATATCTGCCCTGGTATCCGTTTTTAGGTAACACCTGTAAGTGATATCCTACGATATGTGTCTTTCACTTTCTGACTTACTACAAGTCACGTGATTACCTGTAGACTCATCTACGGGGCTGCAAATGGCATTGTGTCCTTTTTTTCCTTGGCTAATATTCTGTCTTAGTGAGGTCCATTTTCTGCAATGTGATTCCCTGAGGGCTGAGGATTAGCTGACCTGGGCAGCCTGACCCTGCCGGCAAGCCCTCCCCAGGTGTGCCTGGGTTGAGGTCAATAGAAACAGCACTCCAGGCAGCAATAGCCCCTGCAGCTGTGCCTGACTCCATATTCTCTGCCCCGTCAGCAGTCTCGGGGCTGTGCTGGTGGGTGGGTGTGAGGGTCCACGGCTTTGTTGGTGGCCCGGTGTGAGTGGGGCTCTGCTGGACTTTCTGCAGGAGTTGCCAGGCTGCCACTTGTAAAGAAGAGGATGTGTCACCCATAACTTCCGCTGGAATTTCTCTCCGGGCTGAGGTGAGGAAGGAAAAAAAGGAGTGGGGGCCGGGACAGGAGGGGTATCTCAGGCAGGGAAATGGAAAGCTTCCAGAAGAGCGCCCGGGGCCAGGACCATCCTGGCTGGCCTGCAGGCACCAAGTTGGCCTGCGTGCTGTCGCTGGTGTGGCTCCACGACCCTTCCTCTAGGCTTTCAAGCCCTTGTACATATTCAGGTGTTTTACCTGGGAAGGGTGGGAACAGTTCAGCAACAGCTGGCCTGGGGCTCTGCTCACGTTTACTCACAGAGGCCCCGGCACGGTCCCCCAGCTTTTCAATGAGGACGCTCCTTGCGTGGAGGGGCCGGGCTGCTGGCTGTATGGGAGATGATTCCCCACCTCTGACCAATTTCAGAATTGTTTACTGCTGGAGCAAGTGCCCTGATAGGGTTTTCCTCTGTATAACTGCTGGGTTCAGGATTTTTTTTTTCTTTTTTGGTTCAAGTTAGAATTTATTCATCTTTTATGTATTTATTGATATAAGCATGGAAATAATTCATTCATAGAAATACATCTGTGTGAAGGGAAGAACTTTTTCCTGTTTTATTTTTAAATTTCATTTCTAAAAATTTTGAAGTTTAATTATATTTATTTTTCTATACAGCAGGTTATTATTGATTATTTATTTTATTCATATACATATATACAGGTCAATACCTATCTCCCAACTCATCTGACCACAACACCCCATGGCTTCCCCGACTTGGTGTCCATACGTTTGTTCTCTACCTCTGTTTCTCTATTTCTGCCCTGCAAACCTGTTCATCTGTACCATATATCTAGGTTCCACATACATGCATTAATACAGAATATTTGTTTTGCTCTTTCTGACTTACTTCATTCTGTATGACAGTCTCTAGATCCACCGACTTCTCTACAAACAACCCAGTTTCATTCCTTTTCATGGCTGAGTCATATCCCATTTTATATATGTACCACATCTTTATCCATTCGTCTGTCTGTGGGCATTTAGGTTGCTTCCATTACCTGGCTATTGTAAATAGTGCTGCAATGAACATTGTGGTGAATGTGTGTTTTTGATTTATGGTTGTCTCTGGGTATATGCCCAGAAGTGGGATTGCTGGATCCTATGGTAATTCTATTTCTAGTTTCTTTAAGGAAACTCCATACTGTTCTCCATAGTGACTGTATCAATTTACCTTCCCAGCAATAGTGGAAGAGGGCTCCTTTTGTCCACACCCTCCCCAGAATTTGTTGTTTGTAGATTTTCTGATGATGCCGAGTCTAACAGGTGTGAGGTGATACCTCATTGTCGTTTTGATTTGCATTTCTCTAATAATTAGAGGTGTTGAGCAGCTTTTCATGTGCGTCTTGGCCGTCTCTGTGACTTCTTTGAAGAAAAGTCTATTTAGATCTTCTGCCCATTTTTTTATTGGGTTGTTTGTTTTATTAATATTAAGCTGCCTGAGCTGTTTATATATATTGGAGATTAAACCTTTGTCCATTGATTCGTTTGCGAACGTTTTCGCCCATTCTGAGGGTTGCCTTTTTCCATTCCCGTTTTTTTTAACCAAAAAAGAAAGACAGCAAAAGAAGCAGAACACTAATGTGCGTGAAATATGCCTCTTGAAACTGTCGTTTTGAAATATGGACGTCTTTTGAACTTTTTGGTCGATATATGACCCCAGGATTTGTTTTCAGGGCAGGTGTCATTTACAGGCCTGCAATGATTTGGAATATCCACTGACCATTAGCGCTGGGATTAAAGCTGCTGTTGTGTGAAACGGCCACAAGGTGGCAGCAGTTCTCCCTTAGCAAATCTGCTTACTAGGGCAACAGAGCCTCAATGGAAGCCGTGTTCTAGATTGGAATTTAGAATGGAATGTGCCAGGAGAAAGCCCCTCAAGTTTGTCTCACTACTTCTTGTTCGTGTTTTTAATTTAATTTTTTATTTTTTATTACAACAAGTTAGATTACATCGTTTGGCTTGTTGTAGGTGTGCAAGATGTGGTTCTTTTACACATATACATATGTCTGTTCTTCCTGGGACCCTTTTCCCATGTACGTTATGACAGAATGTTGAGTAGTCTTCTCTTGGCATTCCGTAGGTCTTTGGTGATTATATATTTCACCTGTGTTTGTATATGTCTCTTAACCCCAATATCGTAATGAATCCAATCCTCACACCTTTCCATTGGTGAACCATAAGTTTGTTTAATGAATCTGTTATTGCCCTTCTCCGTGGAAATATCTGCCCTGGTATCCGTTTTTAGGTAACACCTATAAGTGATATCCTACGATATGTGTCTTTCACTTTCTGACTTACTACAAGTCACGTGATTACCTGTAGACTCATCGACGGGGCTGCAAATGGCATTGTGCCCTTTTTTTCCTTGGCTAATATTCTGTCTTAGCGAGGTCCATTTTCTGCAATGTGATTCCCTGAGGGCTGAGGATTAGCTGACCTGGGCAGCCTGACCCTGCCGGCAAGCCCTCCCCAGGTGTGCCTGGTTTGAGGTCGATAGAAACAGCACTCCAGGCAGCAATAGCCCCTGCAGCTGTGCCTGACTCCATATTCTCTGCCCCGTCAGCAGTCTCGGGGCTGTGCTGGTGGGAGGGTGTGAGGGTCCACGGCTTTGTTGGTGGCCCGGTGTGAGTGGGGCTCTGCTGGACTTTCTGCAGGAGTTGCCAGGCTGCCACTTGTAAAGAAGAGGATGTGTCACCCATAACTTCCGCTGGAATTTCTCTCCGGGCTGAGGTGAAGAAGGAAAAAAAGGAGTGGGGGCCGGGACAGGACGGGTATCTCAGGCAGGGAAATGGAAAGCTTCCTGAAGAGCGCCCGGGGTCAGGACCATTCTGGCTGGCCTGCAGGCACCAAGTTGGCCTGCGTGCTGTCGCTGGTGTGGCTCCACGACCCTTCCTCTAGGCTTTCAAGCCCTTGTACATATTCAGGTGTTTTACCTGGGAAGGGTGGGAACAGTTCAGCAACAGCTGGCCTGGGGCTCAGCTCACGTTTACTCACAGAGGCCTCGGCACGGTCCCCCAGCTTTGCAATGAGGACGCTCCTTGCATGGGGGTGGCCGGGCTGCTGGCTGTATGGGAGATGATTCCCCACCTCTGACCAATTTCAGAATTGTTTACCGCTGGAGCAAGTGCCCTGATAGGGTTTTCCTCTGTATAACTGCTGGGTTCTGGTTTTTTTTCTCTTTTTTGGTTCAAGTTAGAATTTATTCATCTTTTATGTATTTATTGATATAAGCATGGAAAGAATTCATTCATATAAATACATCTGTGTGAAGGGAAGAACTTTTTTCTGTTTTATTTTTAAATTTTATTTCTAAAAATTTTGAAGTTTAATTATATTTATTTTTCTATACAGCAGGTTATTATTGATTATTTATTTTATTCATATACATATATACAGGTCAATACCTATCTCCCAACTCATCTGACCACAACACCCCATGGCTTCCCCGACTTGGTGTCCATACGTTTGTTCTCTACCTCTGTTTCTCTATTTCTGCCCTGCAAACCTGTTCATCTGTACCATATATCTAGGTTCCACATACATGCATTAATACAGAATATTTGTTTGGCTCTTTCTGACTTACTTCATTCTGTATGACAGTCTCTAGATCCACCGACTTCTCTACAAACAACCCAGTTTCATTCCTTTTCATGGCTGAGTCATATCCCATTTTATATATGTACCACATCTTTATCCAGTCTTCTGTCTGTGGGCATTTAGGTTGCTTCCATTACCTGGCTATTGTAAATAGTGCTGCAATGAACATTGTGGTGAATGTGTGTTTTTGATTTATGGTTGTCTCTGGGTATATGCCCAGAAGTGGGATTGCTGGATCCTATGGTAATTCTATTTCTAGTTTCTTTAAGGAAACTCCATACTGTTCTCCATAGTGACTGTATCAATTTACCTTCCCACCAATAGTGGAAGAGGGTTCCTTTTGTCCACACCCTCCCCAGAATTTGTTGTTTGTAGATTTTCTGATGATGCCGAGTCTAACAGGTGTGAGGTGATACCTCATTGTCGTTTTGATTTGCATTTCTCTAATAATTAGTGGTGTTGAGCAGCTTTTCATGTGCGTCTTGGCCGTCTCTGTGACTTCTTTGAAGAAAAGTCTATTTAGATCTTCTGCCCATTTTTGTATTGGGTTGTTTGTTTTATTAATATTAAGCTGCCTGAGCTGTTTATATATATTGGAGATTAAACCTTTGTCCATTGATTCGTTTGCGAACGTTTTCGCCCATTCTGAGGGTTGCCTTTTTCCATTCCCGTTTTTTTAACCAAAAAAGAAAGAAAGCAAAAGAAGCAGAACACTAATGTGCGTGAAATATGCCTCTTGAAACTGTCGTTTTGAAATATGGACGTCTTTTGAACTTTTTGGTGGATATATGACCCCAGGATTTGTTTTATGGGCAGGTGTCATTTACAGGCCTGCAATGATTTGGAATATCCACTGACCATTAGCGCTGGGATTAAAGCTGCTGTTGTGTGAAACGGCTACAAGGTGGCAGCAGTTCTCCCTTAGCAAATCTGCTTACTAGGGCAACAGAGCCTCAATGGAAGCCGTGTTCTAGATTGGAATTTAGAATGGAATGTGCCAGGAAAAAGCCCCTCAAGTTTGTCTCACTACTTCTTGTTCGTGTTTTTAATTTAATTTTTAATTTTTATTACAGCAAGTTTGATTACAACGTTTGGCTTGTTGTAGGTGTGCAAGATGTGGTTCTTTTACACATATACATATGTCTGTTCTTCCTGGGACCCTTTTCCCATGTACGTTATGACAGAATGTTGAGTAGTCTTCTCTTGGCATTCCGTAGGTCTTTGGTGATTATATATTTCACCTTTGTTTGTATATGTCTCTTAACACCAATATCGTAATGAATCCAATCCTCACAACTTTCCATTGGTGAACCATAAGTTTGTTTAATGAATCTGTTATTGCCCTTCTCCATGGAAATATCTGCCCTGGTATCCGTTTTTAGGTAACACCTATAAGTGATATCCTACGATATGTGTCTTTCACTTTCTGACTTACTACAAGTCACGTGATTACCTGTAGACTCATCTATGGTGCTGCAAATGGCATTGTGTCCTTTTTTTCCTTGGCTAATATTCTGTCTTAGTGAGGTCCATTTTCTGCAATGTGATTCCCTGAGGGCTGAGGATTAGCTGACCTGGGCAGCCTGACCCTGCTGGCAAGCCCTCCCCAGGTGTGCCTGGGTTGAGGTCAATAGAAACAGCACTCCAGGCAGCAATAGCCCCTGCAGCTGTGCCTGACTCCATATTCTCTGCCCCATCAGCAGTCTCGGGGCTGTGCTGGTGGGTGGGTGTGAGGGTCCACGGCTTTGTTGGTGGCCCGGTGTGAGTGGGGCTCTGCTGGACTTTCTGCAGGAGTTGCCAGGCTGCCACTTGTAAAGAAGAGGATGTGTCACCCATAACTTCCGTTGGAATTTCTCTCCGGGCAGAGGTGAGGAAGGAAAAAAAGGACTGGGGGCCGGGACAGGAGGGGTATCTCAGGCAGGGAAATGGAAAGCTTCCAGAAGAGCGCCCGGGGCCAGGACCATCCTGGCTGGCCTGCAGGCACCAAGTTGGCCTGCGTGCTGTCGCTGGTGTGGCTCCACGACCCTTCCTCTAGGCTTTCAAGCCCTTGTACATATTCAGGTGTTTTAACTGGGAAGGGTGGGAACAGTTCAGCAACAGCTGGCCTGGGGCTCTGCTCACGTTTACTCACAGAGGCCCCGGCACGGTCCCCCAGCTTTGCAATGAGGACGCTCCTTGCGTGGAGGGGCCGGGCTGCTGGCTGTATGGGAGATGATTCCCCACCTCTGACCAATTTCAGAATTGTTTACTGCTGGAGCAAGTGCCCTGATAGGGTTTTCCTCTGTATAACTGCTGGGTTCAGAATTTTTTTTTTCTTTTTTGGTTCAAGTTAGAATTTATTCATCTTTTATGTATTTATTGATATAAGCATGGAAATAATTCATTCATAGAAATACATCTGTGTGAAGGGAAGAACTTTTTTCTGTTTTATTTTTAAATTTCATTTCTAAAAATTTTGAAGTTTAATTATATTTATTTTTCTATACAGCAGGTTATTATTAATTATTTATTTTATTCATATACATATATACAGGTCAATACCTATCTCCCAACTCATCTGACCACAACACCCCATGGCTTCCCCGACTTGGTGTCCATACGTTTGTTCTCTACCTCTGTTTCTCTATTTCTGCCCTGCAAACCTGTTCATCTGTACCATATATCTAGGTTCCACATACATGCATTAATACAGAATATTTGTTTGGCTCTTTCTGACTTACTTCATTCTGTATGACAGTCTCTAGATCCACCGACTTCTCTACAAACAACCCAGTTTCATTCCTTTTCATGGCTGAGTCATATCCCATTTTATATATGTACCACATCTTTATCCAGTCTTCTGTCTGTGGGCATTTAGGTTGCTTCCATTACCTGGCTATTGTAAATAGTGCTGCAATGAACATTGTGGTGAATGTGTGTTTTTGATTTATGGTTGTCTCTGGGTATATGCCCAGAAGTGGGATTGCTGGATCCTATGGTAATTCTATTTCTAGTTTCTTTAAGGAAACTCCATACTGTTCTCCATAGTGACTGTATCAATTTACCTTCCCACCAATAGTGGAAGAGGGTTCCTTTTGTCCACACCCTCCCCAGAATTTGTTGTTTGTAGATTTTCTGATGATGCCGAGTCTAACAGGTGTGAGGTGATACCTCATTGTCGTTTTGATTTGCATTTCTCTAATAATTAGTGGTGTTGAGCAGCTTTTCATGTGCGTCTTGGCCGTCTCTGTGACTTCTTTGAAGAAAAGTCTATTTAGATCTTCTGCCCATTTTTGTATTGGGTTGTTTGTTTTATTAATATTAAGCTGCCTGAGCTGTTTATATATATTGGAGATTAAACCTTTGTCCATTGATTCGTTTGCGAACGTTTTCGCCCATTCTGAGGGTTGCCTTTTTCCATTCCCGTTTTTTTAACCAAAAAAGAAAGAAAGCAAAAGAAGCAGAACACTAATGTGCGTGAAATATGCCTCTTGAAACTGTCGTTTTGAAATATGGACGTCTTTTGAACTTTTTGGTGGATATATGACCCCAGGATTTGTTTTATGGGCAGGTGTCATTTACAGGCCTGCAATGATTTGGAATATCCACTGACCATTAGCGCTGGGATTAAAGCTGCTGTTGTGTGAAACGGCTACAAGGTGGCAGCAGTTCTCCCTTAGCAAATCTGCTTACTAGGGCAACAGAGCCTCAATGGAAGCCGTGTTCTAGATTGGAATTTAGAATGGAATGTGCCAGGAAAAAGCCCCTCAAGTTTGTCTCACTACTTCTTGTTCGTGTTTTTAATTTAATTTTTAATTTTTATTACAGCAAGTTTGATTACAACGTTTGGCTTGTTGTAGGTGTGCAAGATGTGGTTCTTTTACACATATACATATGTCTGTTCTTCCTGGGACCCTTTTCCCATGTACGTTATGACAGAATGTTGAGTAGTCTTCTCTTGGCATTCCGTAGGTCTTTGGTGATTATATATTTCACCTTTGTTTGTATATGTCTCTTAACACCAATATCGTAATGAATCCAATCCTCACAACTTTCCATTGGTGAACCATAAGTTTGTTTAATGAATCTGTTATTGCCCTTCTCCATGGAAATATCTGCCCTGGTATCCGTTTTTAGGTAACACCTATAAGTGATATCCTACGATATGTGTCTTTCACTTTCTGACTTACTACAAGTCACGTGATTACCTGTAGACTCATCTATGGTGCTGCAAATGGCATTGTGTCCTTTTTTTCCTTGGCTAATATTCTGTCTTAGTGAGGTCCATTTTCTGCAATGTGATTCCCTGAGGGCTGAGGATTAGCTGACCTGGGCAGCCTGACCCTGCTGGCAAGCCCTCCCCAGGTGTGCCTGGGTTGAGGTCAATAGAAACAGCACTCCAGGCAGCAATAGCCCCTGCAGCTGTGCCTGACTCCATATTCTCTGCCCCATCAGCAGTCTCGGGGCTGTGCTGGTGGGTGGGTGTGAGGGTCCACGGCTTTGTTGGTGGCCCGGTGTGAGTGGGGCTCTGCTGGACTTTCTGCAGGAGTTGCCAGGCTGCCACTTGTAAAGAAGAGGATGTGTCACCCATAACTTCCGTTGGAATTTCTCTCCGGGCAGAGGTGAGGAAGGAAAAAAAGGAGTGGGGGCCGGGACAGGAGGGGTATCTCAGGCAGGGAAATGGAAAGCTTCCAGAAGAGCGCCCGGGGCCAGGACCATCCTGGCTGGCCTGCAGGCACCAAGTTGGCCTGCGTGCTGTCGCTGGTGTGGCTCCACGACCCTTCCTCTAGGCTTTCAAGCCCTTGTACATATTCAGGTGTTTTAACTGGGAAGGGTGGGAACAGTTCAGCAACAGCTGGCCTGGGGCTCTGCTCACGTTTACTCACAGAGGCCCCGGCACGGTCCCCCAGCTTTGCAATGAGGACGCTCCTTGCGTGGAGGGGCCGGGCTGCTGGCTGTATGGGAGATGATTCCCCACCTCTGACCAATTTCAGAATTGTTTACTGCTGGAGCAAGTGCCCTGATAGGGTTTTCCTCTGTATAACTGCTGGGTTCAGAATTTTTTTTTTCTTTTTTGGTTCAAGTTAGAATTTATTCATCTTTTATGTATTTATTGATATAAGCATGGAAATAATTCATTCATAGAAATACATCTGTGTGAAGGGAAGAACTTTTTTCTGTTTTATTTTTAAATTTCATTTCTAAAAATTTTGAAGTTTAATTATATTTATTTTTCTATACAGCAGGTTATTATTAATTATTTATTTTATTCATATACATATATACAGGTCAATACCTATCTCCCAACTCATCTGACCACAACACCCCATGGCTTCCCCGACTTGGTGTCCATACGTTTGTTCTCTACCTCTGTTTCTCTATTTCTGCCCTGCAAACCTGTTCATCTGTACCATATATCTAGGTTCCACATACATGCATTAATACAGAATATTTGTTTGGCTCTTTCTGACTTACTTCATTCTGTATGACAGTCTCTAGATCCACCGACTTCTCTACAAACAACCCAGTTTCATTCCTTTTCATGGCTGAGTCATATCCCATTTTATATATGTACCACATCTTTATCCATTCGTCTGTCTGTGGGCATTTAGGTTGCTTCCATTACCTGGCTATTGTAAATAGTGCTGCAATGAACATTGTGGTGAATGTGTGTTTTTGATTTATGGTTGTCTCTGGGTATATGCCCAGAAGTGGGATTGCTGGATCCTATGGTAATTCTATTTCTAGTTTCTTTAAGGAAACTCCATACTGTTCTCCATAGTGACTGTATCAATTTACCTTCCCACCAATAGTGGAAGAGGGCTCCTTTTGTCCACACCCTCCCCAGAATTTGTTGTTTGTAGATTTTCTGATGATGCTGAGTCTAACAGGTGTGAGGTGATACCTCATTGTCGTTTTGATTTGCATTTCTCTAATAATTAGTGGTGTTGAGCAGCTTTTCATGTGCGTCTTGGCCGTCTCTGTGACTTCTTTGAAGAAAAGTCTATTTAGATCTTCTGCCCATTTTTGTATTGGGTTGTTTGTTTTATTAATATTAAGCTGTCTGAGCTGTTTATATATATTGGAGATTAAACCTTTGTCCATTGATTCGTTTGCGAACGTTTTCGCCCATTCTGAGGGTTGCCTTTTTCCATTCCCGTTTTTTTTAACCAAAAAAGAAAGACAGCAAAAGAAGCAGAACATTAATGTGCGTGAAATATGCCTCTTGAAACTGTCGTTTTGAAATATGGACGTCTTTTGAACTTTTTGGTTGATATATGACCCCAGGATTTGTTTTCAGGGCCGGTGTCATTTACAGGCCTGAAATGATTTGGAATATCCACTGACCATTAGCGCTGGGATTAAAGCTGCTGTTGTGTGAAACGGCCACAAGGTGGCAGCAGTTCTCCCTTAGCAAATCTGCTTACTAGGGCAACAGAGCCTCAATGGAAGCCGTGTTCTAGATTGGAATTTAGAATGGAATGTGCCAGGAGAAAGCCCCTCAAGTTTGTCTCACTACTTCTTGTTCGTGTTTTTAATTTAATTTTTTATTTTTTATTACAACAAGTTTGATTACATCGTTTGGCTTGTTGTAGGTGTTCAAGATGTGGTTCTTTTACACATATACATATGTCTGTTCTTCCTGGGACCCTTTTCCCATGTACGTTATGACAGAATGTTGAGTAGTCTTCTCTTGGCATTCCGTAGGTCTTTGGTGATTATATATTTCACCTGTGTTTGTATATGTCTCTTAACCCCAATATCGTAATGAATCCAATCCTCACACCTTTCCATTGGTGAACCATAAGTTTGTTTAATGAATCTGTTATTGCCCTTCTCCGTGGAAATATCTGCCCTGGTATCCGTTTTTAGGTAACACCTATAAGTGATATCCTACGATATGTGTCTTTCACTTTCTGACTTACTACAAGTCACGTGATTACCTGTAGACTCATCGACGGGGCTGCAAATGGCATTGTGCCCTTTTTTTCCTTGGCTAATATTCTGTCTTAGCGAGGTCCATTTTCTGCAATGTGATTCCCTGAGGGCTGAGGATTAGCTGACCTGGGCAGCCTGACCCTGCCGGCAAGCCCTCCCCAGGTGTGCCTGGTTTGAGGTCGATAGAAACAGCACTCCAGGCAGCAATAGCCCCTGCAGCTGTGCCTGACTCCATATTCTCTGCCCCGTCAGCAGTCTCGGGGCTGTGCTGGTGGGAGGGTGTGAGGGTCCACGGCTTTGTTGGTGGCCCGGTGTGAGTGGGGCTCTGCTGGACTTTCTGCAGGAGTTGCCAGGCTGCCACTTGTAAAGAAGAGGATGTGTCACCCATAACTTCTGCTGGAATTTCTCTCCGGGCTGAGGTGAAGAAGGAAAAAAAGGAGTGGGGGCCGGGACAGGACGGGTATCTCAGGCAGGGAAATGGAAAGCTTCCTGAAGAGCGCCCGGGGTCAGGACCATTCTGGCTGGCCTGCAGGCACCAAGTTGGCCTGCGTGCTGTCGCTGGTGTGGCTCCACGACCCTTCCTCTAGGCTTTCAAGCCCTTGTACATATTCAGGTGTTTTACCTGGGAAGGGTGGGAACAGTTCAGCAACAGCTGGCCTGGGGCTCAGCTCACGTTTACTCACAGAGGCCTCGGCACGGTCCCCCAGCTTTGCAATGAGGACGCTCCTTGCATGGGGGTGGCCGGGCTGCTGGCTGTATGGGAGATGATTCCCCACCTCTGACCAATTTCAGAATTGTTTACCGCTGGAGCAAGTGCCCTGATAGGGTTTTCCTCTGTATAACTGCTGGGTTCTGTTTTTTTTTCTCTTTTTTGGTTCAAGTTAGAATTTATTCATCTTTTATGTATTTATTGATATAAGCATGGAAAGAATTCATTCATATAAATACATCTGTGTGAAGGGAAGAACTTTTTTCTGTTTTATTTTTAAATTTTATTTCTAAAAATTTTGAAGTTTAATTATATTTATTTTTCTATACAGCAGGTTATTATTGATTATTTATTTTATTCATATACATATATACAGGTCAATACCTATCTCCCAACTCATCTGACCACAACACCCCATGGCTTCCCCGACTTGGTGTCCATACGTTTGTTCTCTACCTCTGTTTCTCTATTTCTGCCCTGCAAACCTGTTCATCTGTACCATATATCTAGGTTCCACATACATGCATTAATACAGAATATTTGTTTGGCTCTTTCTGACTTACTTCATTCTGTATGACAGTCTCTAGATCCACCGACTTCTCTACAAACAACCCAGTTTCATTCCTTTTCATGGCTGAGTCATATCCCATTTTATATATGTACCACATCTTTATCCAGTCTTCTGTCTGTGGGCATTTAGGTTGCTTCCATTACCTGGCTATTGTAAATAGTGCTGCAATGAACATTGTGGTGAATGTGTGTTTTTGATTTATGGTTGTCTCTGGGTATATGCCCAGAAGTGGGATTGCTGGATCCTATGGTAATTCTATTTCTAGTTTCTTTAAGGAAACTCCATACTGTTCTCCATAGTGACTGTATCAATTTACCTTCCCACCAATAGTGGAAGAGGGTTCCTTTTGTCCACACCCTCCCCAGAATTTGTTGTTTGTAGATTTTCTGATGATGCCGAGTCTAACAGGTGTGAGGTGATACCTCATTGTCGTTTTGATTTGCATTTCTCTAATAATTAGTGGTGTTGAGCAGCTTTTCATGTGCGTCTTGGCCGTTTCTGTGACTTCTTTGAAGAAAAGTCTATTTAGATCTTCTGCCCATTTTTGTATTGGGTTGTTTGTTTTATTAATATTAAGCTGCCTGAGCTGTTTATATATATTGGAGATTAAACCTTTGTCCATTGATTCGTTTGCGAACGTTTTCGCCCATTCTGAGGGTTGCCTTTTTCCATTCCCGTTTTTTTAACCAAAAAAGAAAGAAAGCAAAAGAAGCAGAACACTAATGTGCGTGAAATATGCCTCTTGAAACTGTCGTTTTGAAATATGGACGTCTTTTGAACTTTTTGGTGGATATATGACCCCAGGATTTGTTTTATGGGCAGGTGTCATTTACAGGCCTGCAATGATTTGGAATATCCACTGACCATTAGCGCTGGGATTAAAGCTGCTGTTGTGTGAAACGGCTACAAGGTGGCAGCAGTTCTCCCTTAGCAAATCTGCTTACTAGGGCAACAGAGCCTCAATGGAAGCCGTGTTCTAGATTGGAATTTAGAATGGAATGTGCCAGGAAAAAGCCCCTCAAGTTTGTCTCACTACTTCTTGTTCGTGTTTTTAATTTAATTTTTAATTTTTATTACAGCAAGTTTGATTACAACGTTTGGCTTGTTGTAGGTGTGCAAGATGTGGTTCTTTTACACATATACATATGTCTGTTCTTCCTGGGACCCTTTTCCCATGTACGTTATGACAGAATGTTGAGTAGTCTTCTCTTGGCATTCCGTAGGTCTTTGGTGATTATATATTTCACCTTTGTTTGTATATGTCTCTTAACACCAATATCGTAATGAATCCAATCCTCACAACTTTCCATTGGTGAACCATAAGTTTGTTTAATGAATCTGTTATTGCCCTTCTCCATGGAAATATCTGCCCTGGTATCCGTTTTTAGGTAACACCTATAAGTGATATCCTACGATATGTGTCTTTCACTTTCTGACTTACTACAAGTCACGTGATTACCTGTAGACTCATCTATGGTGCTGCAAATGGCATTGTGTCCTTTTTTTCCTTGGCTAATATTCTGTCTTAGTGAGGTCCATTTTCTGCAATGTGATTCCCTGAGGGCTGAGGATTAGCTGACCTGGGCAGCCTGACCCTGCTGGCAAGCCCTCCCCAGGTGTGCCTGGGTTGAGGTCAATAGAAACAGCACTCCAGGCAGCAATAGCCCCTGCAGCTGTGCCTGACTCCATATTCTCTGCCCCATCAGCAGTCTCGGGGCTGTGCTGGTGGGTGGGTGTGAGGGTCCACGGCTTTGTTGGTGGCCCGGTGTGAGTGGGGCTCTGCTGGACTTTCTGCAGGAGTTGCCAGGCTGCCACTTGTAAAGAAGAGGATGTGTCACCCATAACTTCCGTTGGAATTTCTCTCAGGGCAGAGGTGAGGAAGGAAAAAAAGGAGTGGGGGCCGGGACAGGAGGGGTATCTCAGGCAGGGAAATGGAAAGCTTCCAGAAGAGCGCCCGGGGCCAGGACCATCCTGGCTGGCCTGCAGGCACCAAGTTGGCCTGCGTGCTGTCGCTGGTGTGGCTCCACGACCCTTCCTCTAGGCTTTCAAGCCCTTGTACATATTCAGGTGTTTTAACTGGGAAGGGTGGGAACAGTTCAGCAACAGCTGGCCTGGGGCTCTGCTCACGTTTACTCACAGAGGCCCCGGCACGGTCCCCCAGCTTTGCAATGAGGACGCTCCTTGCGTGGAGGGGCCGGGCTGCTGGCTGTATGGGAGATGATTCCCCACCTCTGACCAATTTCAGAATTGTTTACTGCTGGAGCAAGTGCCCTGATAGGGTTTTCCTCTGTATAACTGCTGGGTTCAGAATTTTTTTTTTCTTTTTTGGTTCAAGTTAGAATTTATTCATCTTTTATGTATTTATTGATATAAGCATGGAAATAATTCATTCATAGAAATACATCTGTGTGAAAGGAAGAACTTTTTTCTGTTTTATTTTTAAATTTCATTTCTAAAAATTTTGAAGTTTAATTATATTTATTTTTCTATACAGCAGGTTATTATTAATTATTTATTTTATTCATATACATATATACAGGTCAATACCTATCTCCCAACTCATCTGACCACAACACCCCATGGCTTCCCCGACTTGGTGTCCATACGTTTGTTCTCTACCTCTGTTTCTCTATTTCTGCCCTGCAAACCTGTTCATCTGTACCATATATCTAGGTTCCACATACATGCATTAATACAGAATATTTGTTTGGCTCTTTCTGACTTACTTCATTCTGTATGACAGTCTCTAGATCCACCGACTTCTCTACAAACAACCCAGTTTCATTCCTTTTCATGGCTGAGTCATATCCCATTTTATATATGTACCACATCTTTATCCATTCGTCTGTCTGTGGGCATTTAGGTTGCTTCCATTACCTGGCTATTGTAAATAGTGCTGCAATGAACATTGTGGTGAATGTGTGTTTTTGATTTATGGTTGTCTCTGGGTATATGCCCAGAAGTGGGATTGCTGGATCCTATGGTAATTCTATTTCTAGTTTCTTTAAGGAAACTCCATACTGTTCTCCATAGTGACTGTATCAATTTACCTTCCCACCAATAGTGGAAGAGGGCTCCTTTTGTCCACACCCTCCCCAGAATTTGTTGTTTGTAGATTTTCTGATGATGCTGAGTCTAACAGGTGTGAGGTGATACCTCATTGTCGTTTTGATTTGCATTTCTCTAATAATTAGTGGTGTTGAGCAGCTTTTCATGTGCGTCTTGGCCGTCTCTGTGACTTCTTTGAAGAAAAGTCTATTTAGATCTTCTGCCCATTTTTGTATTGGGTTGTTTGTTTTATTAATATTAAGCTGTCTGAGCTGTTTATATATATTGGAGATTAAACCTTTGTCCATTGATTCGTTTGCGAACGTTTTCGCCCATTCTGAGGGTTGCCTTTTTCCATTCCCGTTTTTTTTAACCAAAAAAGAAAGACAGCAAAAGAAGCAGAACATTAATGTGCGTGAAATATGCCTCTTGAAACTGTCGTTTTGAAATATGGACGTCTTTTGAACTTTTTGGTTGATATATGACCCCAGGATTTGTTTTCAGGGCCGGTGTCATTTACAGGCCTGAAATGATTTGGAATATCCACTGACCATTAGCGCTGGGATTAAAGCTGCTGTTGTGTGAAACGGCCACAAGGTGGCAGCAGTTCTCCCTTAGCAAATCTGCTTACTAGGGCAACAGAGCCTCAATGGAAGCCGTGTTCTAGATTGGAATTTAGAATGGAATGTGCCAGGAGAAAGCCCCTCAAGTTTGTCTCACTACTTCTTGTTCGTGTTTTTAATTTAATTTTTTATTTTTTATTACAACAAGTTTGATTACATCGTTTGGCTTGTTGTAGGTGTTCAAGATGTGGTTCTTTTACACATATACATATGTCTGTTCTTCCTGGGACCCTTTTCCCATGTACGTTATGACAGAATGTTGAGTAGTCTTCTCTTGGCATTCCGTAGGTCTTTGGTGATTATATATTTCACCTGTGTTTGTATATGTCTCTTAACACCAATATAGTAATGAATCCAATCCTCACACCTTTCCATTGGTGAACCATAAGTTTGTTTAATGAATCTGTGATTGCCCTTCTCCGTGGAAATATCTGCCCTGGTATCCGTTTTTAGGTAACACCTATAAGTGATATCCTACGATATGTGTCTTTCACTTTCTGACTTACTACAAGTCACGTGATTACCTGTAGACTCATCTACGGGGCTGGAAATGGCATTGTGCCCTTTTTTTCCTTGGCTAATATTCTGTCTTAGTGAGGTCCATTTTCTGCAATGTGATTCCCTGAGAGCTGAGCATTAGCTGACCTGGGCAGCCTGACCCTGCCGGCAAGCCCTCCCCAGGTGTGCCTGGGTTGAGGTCAATAGAAACAGCACTCCAGGCAGCAATAGCCCCTGCAGCTGTGCCTGACTCCATATTCTCTGCCCCGTCAGCAGTCTCGGGGCTGTGCTGGTGGGTGGGTGTGAGGGTCCACGGCTTTGTTGGTGGCCCGGTGTGAGTGGGGCTCTGCTGGACTTTCTGCAGGAGTTGCCAGGCTGCCACTTGTAAAGAAGAGGATGTGTCACCCATAACTTCCGCTGGAATTTCTCTCCGGGCTGAGGTGAGGAAGGAAAAAAAGGAGTGGGGGCCGGGACAGGAGGGGTATCTCAGGCAGGGAAATGGAAAGCTTCCAGAAGAGCGCCCGGGGCCAGGACCATCCTGGCTGGCCTGCAGGCACCAAGTTGGCCTGCGTGCTGTCGCTGGTGTGGCTCCACGACCCTTCCTCTAGGCTTTCAAGCCCTTGTACATATTCAGGTGTTTTACCTGGGAAGGGTGGGAACAGTTCAGCAACAGCTGGCCTGGGGCTCTGCTCACGTTTACTCACAGAGGCCCCGGCACGGTCCCCCAGCTTTGCAATGAGGACGCTCCTTGCGTGGAGGGGCCGGGCTGCTGGCTGTATGGGAGATGATTCCCCACCTCTGACAAATTTCAGAATTGTTTACTGCTGGAGCAAGTGCCCTGATAGGGTTTTCCTCTGTATAACTGCTGGGTTCAGAATTTTTTTTTCTTTTTTGGTTCAAGTTAGAATTTATTCATCTTTTATGTATTTATTGATATAAGCATGGAAATAATTCATTCATAGAAATACATCTGTGTGAAGGGAAGAACTTTTTTCTGTTTTATTTTTAAATTTCATTTCTAAAAATTTTGAAGTTTAATTATATTTATTTTTCTATACAGCAGGTTATTATTAATTATTTATTTTATTCATATACATATATACAGGTCAATACCTATCTCCCAACTCATCTGACCACAACACCCCATGGCTTCCCCGAATTGGTGTCCATACGTTTGTTCTCTACCTCTGTTTCTCATTTCTGCCCTGCAAACCTGTTCATCTGTACCATATATCTAGGTTCCACATACATGCATTAATACAGAATATTTGTTTTGCTCTTTCTGACTTACTTCATTCTGTATGACAGTCTCTAGATCCACCGACTTCTCTACAAACAACCCAGTTTCATTCCTTTTCATGGCTGAGTCATATCCCATTTTATATATGTACCACATCTTTATCCATTCGTCTGTCTGTGGGCATTTAGGTTGCTTCCATTACCTGGCTATTTATTGTAAATCGTGCTGCAATGAACATTGTGGTGAATGTGTGTTTTTGATTTATGGTTGTCTCTGGGTATATGCCCAGAAGTGGGATTGCTGGATCCTATGGTAATTCTATTTCTAGTTTCTTTAAGGAAACTCCATACTGTTCTCCATAGTGACTGTATCAATTTACCTTCCCACCAATAGTGGAAGAGGGCTCCTTTTGTCCACACCCTCCCCAGAATTTGTTGTTTGTAGATTTTCTGATGATGCCGAGTCTAACAGGTGTGAGGTGATACCTCATTGTCGTTTTGATTTGCATTTCTCTAATAATTAGTGGTGTTGAGCAGCTTTTCATGTGCGTCTTGGCCGTCTCTGTGACTTCTTTGAAGAAAAGTCTATTTAGATCTTCTGCCCATTTTTTTATTGGTTTGTTTGTTTTATTAATATTAAGCTGCCTGAGCTGTTTATATATATTGGAGATTAAACCTTTGTCCATTGATTCGTTTGCGAACGTTTTCGCCCATTCTGAGGGTGCCTTTTTCCATTCCCGTTTTTTTTAACCAAAAAAGAAAGACAGCAAAAGAAGCAGAACACTAATGTGCGTGAAATATGCCTCTTGAAACTGTCGTTTTGAAATATGGACGTCTTTTGAACTTTTTGGTCGATATATGACCCCAGGATTTGTTTTCAGGGCAGGTGTCATTTACAGGCCTGCAATGATTTGGAATATCCACTGACCATTAGCGCTGGGATTAAAGCTGCTGTTGTGTGAAACGGCCACAAGGTGGCAGCAGTTCTCCCTTAGCAAATCTGCTTACTAGGGCAACAGAGCCTCAATGGAAGCCGTGTTCTAGATTGGAATTTAGAATAGAATGTGCCAGGAGAAAGCCCCTCAAGTTTGTCTCACTACTTCTTGTTCGTGTTTTTAATTTAATTTTTTATTTTTTATTACAACAAGTTTGATTACATCGTTTGGCTTGTTGTAGGTGTGCAAGATGTGGTTCTTTTACACATATACATATGTCTGTTCTTCCTGGGACCCTTTTCCCATGTACGTTATGACAGAATGTTGAGTAGTCTTCTCTTGGCATTCCGTAGGTCTTTGGTGATTATATATTTCACCTGTGTTTGTATATGTCTCTTAACACCAATATAGTAATGAATCCAATCCTCACACCTTTCCATTGGTGAACCATAAGTTTGTTTAATGAATCTGTGATTGCCCTTCTCCGTGGAAATATCTGCCCTGGTATCCGTTTTTAGGTAACACCTATAAGTGATATCCTACGATATGTGTCTTTCACTTTCTGACTTACTACAAGTCACGTGATTACCTGTAGACTCATCTACGGGGCTGCAAATGGCATTGTGCCCTTTTTTTCCTTGGCTAATATTCTGTCTTAGCGAGGTCCATTTTCTGCAATGTGATTCCCTGAGGGCTGAGGATTAGCTGACCTGGGCAGCCTGACCCTGCCGGCAAGCCCTCCACAGGTGTGCCTGGTTTGAGGTCGATAGAAACAGCACTCCAGGCAGCAATAGCCCCTGCAGCTGTGCCTGACTCCATATTCTCTGCCCCGTCAGCAGTCTCGGGGCTGTGCTGGTGGGAGGGTGTGAGGGTCCACGGCTTTGTTGGTGGCCCGGTGTGAGTGGGGCTCTGCTGGACTTTCTGCAGGAGTTGCCAGGCTGCCACTTGTAAAGAAGAGGATGTGTCACCCATAACTTCCGCTGGAATTTCTCTCCGGGCTGAGGTGAGGAAGGAAAAAAAGGAGTGGGGGCCGGGACAGGACGGGTATCTCAGGCAGGGAAATGGAAAGCTTCCAGAAGAGCGCCCGGGGTCAGGACCATTCTGGCTGGCCTGCAGGCACAAAGTTGTCCTGCGTGCTGTCGCTGGTGTGGCTCCACGACCCTTCCTCTAGGCTTTCAAGCCCTTGTACATATTCAGGTGTTTTACCTGGGAAGGGTGGGAACAGTTCAGCAACAGCTGGCCTGGGGCTCAGCTCACGTTTACTCACAGAGGCCTCGGCACGGTCCCCCAGCTTTGCAATGAGGACGCTCCTTGCATGGGGGTGGCCGGGCTGCTGGCTGTATGGGAGATGATTCCCCACCTCTGACCAATTTGAGAATTGTTTACCGCTGGAGCAAGTGCCCTGATAGGGTTTTCCTCTGTATAACTGCTGGGTTCAGGTTTTTTTTCTCTTTTTTGGTTCAAGTTAGAATTTATTCATCTTTTATGTATTTATTGATATAAGCATGGAAATAATTCATTCATATAAATACATCTGTGTGAAGGGAAGAACTTTTTTCTGTTTTATTTTTAAATTTTATTTCTAAAAATTTTGAAGTTTAATTATATTTATTTTTCTATACAGCAGGTTATTATTGATTATTTATTTTATTCATATACATATATACAGGTCAATACCTATCTCCCAACTCATCTGACCACAACACCCCATGGCTTCCCCGACTTTGTGTCCGTACGTTTGTTCTCTACCTCTGTTTCTCTATTTCTGCCCTGCAAACCTGTTCATCTGTACCATATATCTAGGTTCCACATACATGCATTAATACAGAATATTTGTTTTGCTCTTTCTGACTTACTTCATTCTGTATGACAGTCTCTAGATCCACCGACTTCTCTACAAACAACCCAGTTTCATTCCTTTTCATGGCTGAGTCATATCCCATTTTATATATGTACCACATCTTTATCCATTCGTCTGTCTGTGGGCATTTAGGTTGCTTCCATTACCTGGCTATTGTAAATAGTGCTGCAATGAACATTGTGGTGAATGTGTGTTTTTGATTTATGGTTGTCTCTGGGTATATGCCCAGAAGTGGGATTGCTGGATCCTATGGTAATTCTATTTCTAGTTTCTTTAAGGAAACTCCATACTCTTCTCCATAGTGACTGTATCAATTTACCTTCCCACCAATAGTGGAAGAGGGTTCCTTTTGTCCACACCCTCCCCAGAATTTGTTGTTTGTAGATTTTCTGATGATGCCGAGTCTAACAGGTGTGAGGTGATACCTCATTGTCGTTTTGATTTGCATTTCTCTAATAATTAGAGGTGTTGAGCAGCTTTTCATGTGCGTCTTGGCCGTCTCTGTGACTTCTTTGAAGAAAAGTCTATTTAGATCTTCTGCCCATTTTTGTATTGGGTTGTTTGTTTTATTAATATTAAGCTGCCTGAGCTGTTTATATATATTGGAGATTAAACCTTTGTCCATTGATTCGTTTGCGAACGTTTTCGCCCATTCTGGGCGTTGCTTTTTTCCATTCCCGGTTTTTTTAACCAAAAAAGAAAGAAAGCAAAAGAAGCAGAACACTAATGTGCGTGAAATATGCCTCTTGAAACTGTCGTTTTGAAATATGGATGTCTTTTGAACTTTTTGGTGGATATATGACCCCAGGATTTGTTTTATGGGCAGGTGTCATTTACAGGCCTGCAATGATTTGGAATATCCACTGACCATTAGCGCTGGGATTAAAGCTGCTGTTGTGTGAAACGGCCACAAGGTGGCAGCAGTTCTCCCTTAGCAAATCTGCTTACTAGGGCAACAGAGCCTCAATGGAAGCCGTGTTCTAGATTGGAATTTAGAATGGAATGTGCCAGGAAAAAGCCCCTCAAGTTTGTCTCACTACTTCTTGTTCGTGTTTTTAATTTAATTTTTAATTTTTATTACAGCAAGTTTGATTACAACGTTTGGCTTGTTGTAGGTGTGCAAGATGTGGTTCTTTTACACATATACATATGTGTGTTCTTCCTGGGACCCTTTTCCCATGTACGTTATGACAGAATGTTGAGTAGTCTTCTCTTGGCATTCCATAGGTCTTTGGTGATTATATATTTCACCTGTGTTTGTATATGTCTCTTAACACCAATATCGTAATGAATCCAATCCTCACACCTTTCCATTGGTGAACCATAAGTTTGTTTAATGAATCTGTTATTGCCCTTCTCCATGGAAATATCTGCCCTGGTATCCGTTTTTAGGTAACACATATAAGTGATATCCTACGATATGTGTCTTTCACTTTCTGACTTACTACAAGTCACGTGATTACCTGTAGACTCATCTATGGTGCTGCAAATGGCATTGTGTCCTTTTTTTCCTTGGCTAATATTCTGTCTTAGCGAGGTCCATTTTCTGCAATGTGATTCCCTGAGGGCTGAGGATTAGCTGACCTGGCTAGCCTGACCCTGCTGGCAAGCCCTCCCCAGGTGTGCCTGGGTTGAGGTCAATAGAAACAGCACTCCAGGCAGCAATAGCCCCTGCAGCTGTGCCTGACTCCATATTCTCTGCCCCGTCAGCAGTCTCGGGGCTGTGCTGGTGGGTGGGTGTGAGGGTCCACGGCTTTGTTGGTGGCCCGGTGTGAGTGGGGCTCTGCTGGACTTTCTGCAGGAGTTGCCAGGCTGCCACTTGTAAAGAAGAGGATGTGTCACCCATAACTTCCGCTGGAATTTCTCTCCGGGCTGAGGTGAGGAAGGAAAAAAAGTAGTGAGGGCCGGGACAGGAGGGGTATCTCAGGCAGGGAAATGGAAAGCTTCCAGAAGAGCGCCCGGGGCCAGGACCATCCTGGCTGGCCTGCAGGCACCAAGTTGGCCTGCGTGCTGTCGCTGGTGTGGCTCCACGACCCTTCCTCTAGGCTTTCAAGCCCTTGTACATATTCAGGTGTTTTACCTGGGAAGGGTGGGAACAGTTCAGCAACAGCTGGCCTGGGGCTCTGCTCACGTTTACTCACAGAGGCCCCGGCACGGTCCCCCAGCTTTGCAATGAGGACGCTCCTTGCGTGGAGGGGCCGGGCTGCTGGCTGTATGGGAGATGATTCCCCACCTCTGACCAATTTCAGAATTGTTTACCGCTGGAGCAAGTGCCCTGATAGGGTTTTCCTCTGTATAACTGCTGGGTTCAGGTTTTTTTTCTCTTTTTTGGTTCAACTTAGAATTTATTCATCTTTTATGTATTTATTGATATAAGCATGGAAATAATTCATTCATAGAAATACATCTGTGTGAAGGGAAGAACTTTTTTCTGTTTTATTTTTAAATTTCATTTCTAAAAATTTTGAAGTTTAATTATATTTATTTTTCTATACCGCAGGTTATTATTAGTTATCTATTTTATTCATATACATATATACAGGTCAATACCTATCTCCCAACTCATCTGACCACAACACCCCATGGCTTCCCCGACTTGGTGTCCATACGTTTGTTCTCTACCTCTGTTTCTCTATTTCTGCCCTGCAAACCTGTTCATCTGTACCATATATCTAGGTTCCACATACATGCATTAATACAGAATATTTGTTTTGCTCTTTCTGACTTACTTCATTCTGTATGACAGTCTCTAGATCCACCGACTTCTCTACAAACAACCCAGTTTCATTCCTTTTCATGGCTGAGTCATATCCCATTTTATGTATGTACCACATCTTTATCCATTCGTCTGTCTGTGGGCATTTAGGTTGCTTCCATTACCTGGCTATTGTAAATCGTGCTGCAATGAACATTGTGGTGAATGTGTGATTTTGATTTATGGTTTTCTCTGGGTATATGCCCAGAAGTGGGATTGCTGGATCCTATGGTAATTCTATTTCTAGTTTCTTTAAGGAAACTCCATACTGTTCTCCATAGTGACTGTATCAATTGACCTTCCCACCAATAGTGGAAGAGGGTTCCTTTTGTCCACACCCTCCCCAGAATTTGTTGTTTGTAGATTTTCTGATGATGCCGAGTCTAACAGGTGTGAGGTGATACCTCATTGTCGTTTTGATTTGCATTTCTCTAATAATTAGAGGTGTTGAGCAGCTTTTCATGTGCGTCTTGGCCGTCTCTGTGACTTCTTTGAAGAAACGTCTATTTAGATCTTCTGCCCATTTTTGTATTGGGTTGTTTGTTTTATTAATATTAAGCTGCCTGATATGTTTATATATATTGGAGATTAAACCTTTGTCCATTGATTCGTTTGCGAACGTTTTCGCCCATTCTGAGCGTTGTTTTTTTCCATTCCCGTTTTTTTTAACCAAAAAAGAAAGAAAGCAAAAGAAGCAGAACACTAATGTGCGTGAAATATGCCTCTTGAAACTGTCGTTTTGAAATATGGACGTCTTTTGAACTTTTTGGTTGATATATGACCCCAGGATTTGTTTTCAGGGCCAGTGTCATTTACAGGCCTGAAATGATTTGGAATATCCACTGACCATTAGCGCTGGGATTAAAGCTGCTGTTGTGTGAAACGGCCACAAGGTGGCAGCAGTTCTCCCTTAGCAAATCTGCTTACTAGGGCAACAGAGCCTCAATGGAAGCCGTGTTCTAGATTGGAATTTAGAATGGAATGTGCCAGGAGAAAGCCCCTCAAGTTTGTCTCACTACTTCTTGTTCGTGTTTTTAATTTAATTTTTAATTTTTTATTACAGCAAGTTTGATTACATCGTTTGGCTTGTTGTAGGTGTGCAAGATGTGGTTCTTTTACACATATACATATGTCTATTCTTCCTGGGACCCTTTTCCCATGTACGTTATGACAGAATGTTGAGTAGTCTTCTCTTGGCATTCCGTAGGTCTTTGGTGATTATATATTTCACCTGTGTTTGTATATGTCTCTTAACACCAATATTGTAATGAATCCAATCCTCACACCTTTCCATTGGTGAACCATAAGTTTGTTTAATGAATCTGTGATTGCCCTTCTCCGTGGAAATATCTGCCCTGGTATCCGTTTTTAGGTAACACCTGTAAGTGATATCCTACGATATGTGTCTTTCACTTTCTGACTTACTACAAGTCACGTGATTACCTGTAGACTCATCTACGGGGCTGCAAATGGCATTGTGTCCTTTTTTTCCTTGGCTAATATTCTGTCTTAGCGAGGTCCATTTTCTGCAATGTGATTCCCTGAGGGCTGAGGATTAGCTGACCTGGGCAGCCTGACCCTGCCGGCAAGCCCTCCCCAGGTGTGCCTGGGTTGAGGTCAATAGAAACAGCACTCCAGGCAGCAATAGCCCCTGCAGCTGTGCCTGACTCCATATTCTCTGCCTCGTCAGCAGTCTCGGGGCTGTGCTGGTGGGAGGGTGTGAGGGTCCATGGCTTTGTTGGTGGCCCGGTGTGAGTGGGGCTCTGCTGGACTTTCTGCAGGAGTTGCCAGGCTGCCACTTGTAAAGAAGAGGATGTGTCACCCATAACTTCCGCTGGAATTTCTCTCCGGGTTGAGGTGAGGAAGGAAAAAAAGGAGTGGGGAACGGGACAGGAGGGGTATCTCAGGCAGGGAAATGGAAAGCTTCCAGAAGAGCACCCGGGGCCAGGACCATCCTGGCTGGCCTGCAGGCACCAAGTTGGCCTGCGTGCTGTCGCTGGTGTGGCTCCAAGACCCTTCCTCTAGGCTTTCAAGCCCTTGTACATATTCAGGTGTTTTACCTGGGAAGGGTGGGAACAGTTCAGCAACAGCTGGCCTGGGGCTCTGCTCACGTTTACTCACAGAGGCCCCGGCACGGTCCCCCAGCTTTGCAATGAGGACGCTCCTTGCGTGGAGGGGCTGGACTGCTGGCTGTATGGGAGATGATTCCCCACCTCTGACCAATTTCAGAATTGTTTATCGCTGGAGCAAGTGCCCTGATAGGGTTTTACTCTGTATAACTGCTGGGTTCAGGTTTTTTTTTTTCTTTTTTGGTTCAAGTTGGAATTTATTCATCTTTTATGTATTTATTGATATAAGCATGGAAATAATTCATTCATAGAAATACATCTGTGTGAAGGGAAGAACTTTATTCTGTTTTATTTTTAAATTTCATTTCTAAAAATTTTGAAGTTTAATTATTTTTATTTTTCTATACAGCAGGTTATTATTAATTATTTATTTTATTCATATACATATATACAGGTCAATACCTGTCTCCCAACTCATCTGACCACAACACCCCATGGCTTCCCCGACTTGGTGTCCATACGTCTGTTCTCTACCTCTGTTTATCTATTTCTGCCCTGCAAACCTGTTCATCTGTACCATATATCTAGGTTCCACATACATGCATTAATACAGAATATTTGTTTTGCTCTTTCTGACTTACTTCATTCTGTATGACAGTCTCTAGATCCACCGACTTCTCTACAAACAACCCAGTTTCATTCCTTTTCATGGCTGAGTCATATCCCATTTTATATATGTACCACATCTTTATCCATTCGTCTGTCTATGGGCATTTAGGTTGCTTCTATTACCTGGCTATTGTAAATAGTGCTGCGATGAACATTGTGGTGAATGTGTGTTTTTGATTTATGGTTGTCTCTGGGTATATGCCCAGAAGTGGGATTGCTGGATCCTATGGTAATTCTATTTCTAGTTTCTTTAAGGAAACTCCATACTGTTCTCCATAGTGACTGTATCAATTTACCTTCCCACCAATAGTGGAAGAGGGTTCCTTTTGTCCACACCCTCCCCAGAATTTGTTGTTTGTAGATTTTCTGATGATGCCGATTCTAACAGGTGTGAGGTGATACCTCATTGTCGTTTTGATTTGCATTTCTCTAATAATTAGTGGTGTTGAGCAGCTTTTCATGTGCGTCTTGGCCGTCTCTGTGACTTCTTTGAAGAAAAGTCTATTTAGATCTTCTGCCCATTTTTGTATTGGGTTGTTTGTTTTATTAATATTAAGCTGCCTGAGCTGTTTATATATATTGGAGATTAAACCTTTGTCCATTGATTCGTTTGCGAACGTTTTCGCCCATTCTGAGGGTTGCCTTTTTCCATTCCCGTTTTTTTTAACCAAAAAATAAAGAAAGCAAAAGAAGCAGAACACTAATGTGCGTGAAATATGCCTCTTGAAACTGTCGTTTTGAAATATGGACGTCTTTTGAACTTTTTGGTGGATATATGACCCCAGGATTTGTTTTATGGGAAGGTGTCATTTACAGGGCTGCAATGATTTGGAATATCCACTGACCAGTAGCGCTGGGATTAAAGCTGCTGTTGTGTGAAACGGCCACAAGGTGGCAGCAGTTCTCCCTTAGCAAATCTGGTTACTAGGGCAACAGAGCCTCAATGGAAGCCGTGTTCTAGATTGGAATTTAGAATGTAATGTGCCAGGAGAAAGCCCCTCAAGTTTGTCTCACTACTTCTTGTTCGTGTTTTTAATTTAATTTTTAATTTTTATTACAGCAAGTTTGATTACAACGTTTGGCTTGTTGTAGGTGTGCAAGATGTGGTTCTTTTACACATATACATATGTCTGTTCTTCCTGGGACCCTTTTCCCATGTACGTTATGACAGAATGTTGAGTAGTCTTCTCTTGGCATTCCGTAGGTCTTTGGTGATTATATATTTCACCTGTGTTTGTATATGTCTCTTAACACCAATATCGTAATGAATCCAATCCTCACACCTTTCCATTGGTGAACCATAAGTTTGATTAATGAATCTGTGATTGCCCTTCTCCGTGGAAATATCTGCCCTGGTATCCGTTTTTAGGTAACACCTATAAGTGATATCCTACGATATGTGTCTTTCACTTTCTGACTTACTACAAGTCACGTGATTACCTGTAGACTCATCTACGGGGCTGCAAATGGCATTGTGTCCTTTTTTTCCTTGGCTAATATTCTGTCTTAGCGAGGTCCATTTTCTGCAATGTGATTCCCTGAGGGCTGAGGATTAGCTGACCTGGGCAGCCTGACCCTGCTGGCAAGCCCTCCCCAGGTGTGCCTGGGTTGAGGTCAATAGAAACAGCACTCCAGGCAGCAATAGCCCCTGCAGCTGTGCCTGACTCCATATTCTCTGCCCCGTCAGCAGTCTCGGGGCTGTGCTGGTGGGTGGGTGTGAGGGTCCACGGCTTTGTTGGTGGCCCGGTGTGAGTGGGGCTCTGCTGGACTTTCTGCAGGAGTTGCCAGGCTGCCACTTGTAAAGAAGAGGATGTGTCACCCATAACTTCCGCTGGAATTTCTCTCCGGGCTGAGGTGAGGAAGGAAAAAAAGGAGTGAGGGCCGGGACAGGAGGGGTATCTCAGGCAGGGAAATGGAAAGCTTCCAGAAGAGCGCCCGGGGCGAGGACCATTCTGGCTGGCCTGCAGGCACCAAGTTGGCCTGCGTGCTGTCGCTGGTGTGGCTCCACGACCCTTCCTCTAGGCTTTCAAGCCCTTGTACATATTCAGGTGTTTTACCTGGGAAGGGTGGGAACAGTTCAGCAACAGCTGGCCTGGGGCTCAGCTCACGTTTACTCACAGAGGCCTCGGCACGGTCCCCCAGCTTTGCAATGAGGACGCTCCTTGCATGGGGGGGGGGCGGGCTGCTGGCTGTATGGGAGATGATTCCCCACCTCTGACCAATTTCAGAATTGTTTACCGCTGGAGCAAGTGCCCTGATAGGGTTTTCCTCTGTATAACTGCTGGGTTCAGGTTTTTTTTCTCTTTTTTGGTTCAAGTTAGAATTTATTCATCTTTTATGTATTTATTGATATAAGCATGGAAATAATTCATTCATAGAAATACATCTGTGTGAAGGGAAGAACTTTTTTCTGTTTTATTTTTAAATTTTATTTCTAAAAATTTTGAAGTTTAATTATATTTATTTTTCTATACAGCAGGTTATTATTGATTATTTATTTTATTCATATACATATATACAGGTCAATACCTATCTCCCAACTCATCTGACCACAACACCCCATGGCTTCCCCGACTTGGTGTCCATACGTTTGTTCTCTACCTCTGTTTCTCTATTTCTGCCCTGCAAACCTGTTCATCTGTACCATATATCTAGGTTCCACATACATGCATTAATACAGAATATTTGTTTTGCTCTTTCTGACTTACTTCATTCTGTATGACAGTCTCTAGATCCACCGACTTCTCTACAAACAACCCAGTTTCATTCCTTTTCATGGCTGAGTCATATCCCATTTTATATATGTACCACATCTTTATCCATTCGTCTGTCTGTGGGCATTTAGGTTGCTTCCATTACCTGGCTATTGTAAATAGTGCTGCAATGAACATTGTGGTGAATGTGTGTTTTTGATTTATGGTTGTCTCTGGGTATATGCCCAGAAGTGGGATTGCTGGATCCTATGGTAATTCTATTTCTAGTTTCTTTAAGGAAACTCCATACTGTTCTCCATAGTGACTGTATCAATTTACCTTCCCACCAATAGTGGAAGAGGGTTCCTTTTGTCCACACCCTCCCCAGAATTTGTTGTTTGTAGATTTTCTGATGATGCCGAGTGTAACAGGTGTGAGGTGATACCTCATTGTCGTTTTGATTTGCATTTCTCTAATAATTAGAGGTGTTGAGCAGCTTTTCATGTGCGTCTTGGCCGTCTCTGTGACTTCTTTGAAGAAACGTCTATTTAGATCTTCTGCCCATTTTTTTACTGGGTTGTTTGTTTTATTAATATTAAGCTGCCTGAGCTGTTTATATATATTGGAGATTAAACCTTTGTCCATTGATTCGTTTGCGAACGTTTTTGCCCATTCTGAGCGTTGCTTTTTTCCATTCCCGTTTTTTTTAACCAAAAAAGAAAGAAAGCAAAAGAAGCAGAACACTAATGTGCGTGAAATATGCCTCTTGAAACTGTCGTTTTGAAATATGGACGTCTTTTGAACTTTTTGTTGATATATGACCCCAGGATTTGTTTTCAGGGCCGGTGTCATTTACAGGCCTGAAATGATTTGGAATATCCACTGACCATTAGCGCTGGGATTAAAGCTGCTGTTGTGTGAAACGGCCACAAGGTGGCAGCAGTTCTCCCTTAGCAAATCTTCTTACTAGGGCAACAGAGCCTCAATGGAAGCCGTGTTCTAGATTGGAATTTAGAATGGAATGTGCCAGGAGAAAGCCCCTCAAGTTTGTCTCACTACTTCTTGTTCGTGTTTTTAATTTAATTTTTTATTTTTTATTACAGCAAGTTTGATTACATCGTTTGGCTTGTTGTAGGTGTGCAAGATGTGGTTCTTTTACACATATACATATGTCTGTTCTTCCTGGGACCCTTTTCCCATGTACGTTATGACAGAATGTTGAGTAGTCTTCTCTTGGCATTCCGTAGGTCTTTGGTGATTATATATTTCACCTGTGTTTGTATATGTCTCTTAACACCAATATCGTAATGAATCCAATCCTCACACCTTTCCATTGGTGAACCATAAGTTTGTTTAATGAATCTCTTATTGCCCTTCTCCGTGGAAATATCTGCCCTGGTATCCGTTTTTAGGTAACACCTATAAGTGATATCCTACGATATGTGTCTTTCACTTTCTGACTTACTACAAGTCACGTGATTACCTGTAGACTCATCTACGGGGCTGCAAATGGCATTGTGCCCTTTTTTTCCTTGGCTAATATTCTGTCTTAGCGAGGTCCATTTTCTGCAATGTGATTCCCTGAGGGCTGAGGATTAGCTGACCTGGGCAGCCTGACCTGCCGGCAAGCCCTCCCCAGGTGTGCCTGGTTTGAGGTCGATAGAAACAGCACTCCAGGCAGCAATATCCCCTGCAGCTGTGCCTGACTCCATATTCTCTGCCTCGTCAGCAGTCTCGGGGCTGTGCTGGTGGGAGGGTGTGAGGGTCCACGGCTTTGTTGGTGGCCCGGTGTGAGTGGGGCTCTGCTGGACTTTCTGCAGGAGTTGCCAGGCTGCCACTTGTAAAGAAGAGGATGTGTCACCCATAACTTCCGCTGGAATTTCTCTCCGGGCTGAGGTGAGGAAGGAAAAAAAGGAGTGGGGGCCGGGACAGGACGGGTATCTCAGGCAGGGAAATGGAAAGCTTCCAGAAGAGCGCCCGGGGCCAGGACCATTCTGGCTGGCCTGCAGGCACCAAGTTGGCCTGCGTGCTGTCGCTGGTGTGGCTCCACGTACCCTTCCTCTAGGCTTTCAAGCCCTTGTACATATTCAGGTGTTTTACCTGGGAAGGGTGGGAACAGTTCAGCAACAGCTGGCCTGGGGCTCAGCTCACGTTTACTCACAGAGGCCTCGGCACGGTCCCCCAGCTTTGCAATGAGGACGCTCCTTGCATGGTGGGGGCCGGGCTGCTGGCTGTATGGGAGATGATTCCCCACCTCTGACCAATTTCAGAATTGTTTACCGCTGGAGCAAGTGCCCTGATAGGGTTTTCCTCTGTATAACTGCTGGGTTCAGGTTTTTTTTCTCTTTTTTGGTTCAAGTTAGAATTTATTCATCTTTTATGTATTTATTGATATAAGCATGGAAATAATTCATTCATAGAAATACATCTGTGTGAAGGGAAGAACTTTTTTCTGTTTTATTTTTAAATTTTATTTCTAAAAATTTTGAAGTTTAATTATATTTATTTTTCTATACAGCAGGTTATTATTGATTATTTATTTTATTCATATACATATATACAGGTCAATACCTATCTCCCAACTCATCTGACCACAACACCCCATGGCTTTCCCGACTTGGTGTCCATACGTTTGTTCTCTACCTCTGTTTCTCTATTTCTGCCCTGCAAACCTGTTCATCTGTACCATATATCTAGGTTCCACATACATGCATTAATACAGAATATTTGTTTTGCTCTTTCTGACTTACTTCATTCTGTATGACAGTCTCTAGATCCACCGACTTCTCTACAAACAACCCAGTTTCATTCCTTTTCATGGCTGAGTCATATCCCATTTTATATATGTACCACATCTTTATCCATTCGTCTGTCTGTTGGCATTTAGGTTGCTTCCATTACCTGGCTATTGTAAATAGTGCTGCAATGAACATTGTGGTGAATGTGTGTTTTTGATTTATGGTTGTCTCTGGGTATATGCCCAGAAGTGGGATTGCTGGATCCTATGGTAATTCTATTTCTAGTTTCTTTAAGGAAACTCCATACTGTTCTCCATAGTGACTGTATCAATTTACCTTCCCACCAATAGTGGAAGAGGGTTCCTTTTGTCCACACCCTCCCCAGAATTTGTTGTTTGTAGATTTTCTGATGATGCCGAGTCTAACAGGTGTGAGGTGATACCTCATTGTCGTTTTGATTTGCATTTCTCTAATAATTAGTGGTGTTGAGCAGCTTTTCATGTGCGTCTTGGCCGTCTCTGTGACTTCTTTGAAGAAAAGTCTATTTAGATCTTCTGCCCATTTTTGTATTGGGTTGTTTGTTTTATTAATATTAAGCTGCGTGAGCTGTTTATATATATTGGAGATTAAACCTTTGTCCATTGATTCGTTTGCGAATGTTTTCGCCCATTCTGAGGGTTGCCTTTTTCCATTCCCGTTTTTTTTAACCAAAAAAGAAAGAAAGCAAAAGAAGCAGAACACTAATGTGCGTGAAATATGCCTCTTGAAACTGTCGTTTTGAAATATGGACGTCTTTTGAACTTTTTGGTGGATATATGACCCCAGGATTTGTTTTATGGGCAGGTGTCATTTACAGGCCTGCAATGATTTGGAATATCCACTGACCATTAGCGCTGGGATTAAAGCTGCTGTTGTGTGAAACGGCTACAAGGTGGCAGCAGTTCTCCCTTAGCAAATCTGCTTACTAGGGCAACAGAGCCTCAATGGAAGCCGTGTTCTAGATTGGAATTTAGAATGGAATGTGCCAGGAGAAAGCCCCTCAAGTTTGTCTCACTACTTCTTGTTCGTGTTTTTAATTTAATTTTTTATTTTTTATTACAGCAAGTTTGATTACATCGTTTGGCTTGTTGCAGGTGTGCAAGATGTGGTTCTTTTACACATATACATATGTCTGTTCTTCCTGGGACCCTTTTCCCATGTACGTTATGACAGAATGTTGAGTAGTCTTCTCTTGGCATTCCGTAGGTCTTTGGTGATTATATATTTCACCTGTGTTTGTATATGTCTCTTAACACCAATATCGTAATGAATCCAATCCTCACACCTTTCCATTGGTGAACCATAAGTTTGTTTAATGAATCTCTTATTGCCCTTCTCCGTGGAAATATCTGCCCTGGTATCCGTTTTTAGGTAACACCTATAAGTGATATCCTACGATATGTGTCTTTCACTTTCTGACTTACTACAAGTCACGTGATTACCTGTAGACTCATCTACGGGGCTGCAAATGGCATTGTGCCCTTTTTTTCCTTGGCTAATATTCTGTCTTAGCGAGGTCCATTTTCTGCAATGTGATTCCCTGAGGGCTGAGGATTAGCTGACCTGGGCAGCCTGACCTGCCGGCAAGCCCTCCCCAGGTGTGCCTGGTTTGAGGTCGATAGAAACAGCACTCCAGGCAGCAATATCCCCTGCAGCTGTGCCTGACTCCATATTCTCTGCCTCGTCAGCAGTCTCGGGGCTGTGCTGGTGGGAGGGTGTGAGGGTCCACGGCTTTGTTGGTGGCCCGGTGTGAGTGGGGCTCTGCTGGACTTTCTGCAGGAGTTGCCAGGCTGCCACTTGTAAAGAAGAGGATGTGTCACCCATAACTTCCGCTGGAATTTCTCTCCGGGCAGAGGTGAAGAAGGAAAAAAAGGAGTGGGGGCCGGGACAGGAGGGGTATCTCAGGCAGGGAAATGGAAAGCTTCCAGAAGAGCGCCCGGGGCCAGCACCATCCTGGCTGGCCTGCAGGCACCAAGTTGGCCTGCGTGCTGTCGCTGGTGTGGCTCCACGACCCTTCCTCTAGGCTTTCAAGCCCTTGTACATATTCAGGTGTTTTAACTGGGAAGGGTGGGAACAGTTCAGCAGCACCTGGCCTGGGGCTCAGCTCACGTTTACTCACAGAGGCCTCGGCACGGTCCCCCAGCTTTGCAATGAGGACGCTCCTTGCGTGGAGGGGCCGGGCTGCTGGCTGTATGGGAGATGATTCCCCACCTCTGACCAATTTCAGAATTGTTTACTGCTGGAGCAAATGCCCTGATAGGGTTTTCCTCTGTATAACTGCTGGGTTCAGGATTTTTTTTTTCTTTTTTGGTTCAAGTTAGAATTTATTCATCTTTTATGTATTTATTGATATAAGCATGGAAATAATTCATTCATAGAAATACATCTGTGTGAAGGGAAGAACTTTTTCTGTTTTATTTTTAAATTTCATTTCTAAAAAATTTGAAGTTTAATTATATTTATTTTTCTATACAGCAAGTTATTATTAGTTATCTATTTTATTCATATACATATATACAGGTCAATACCTATCTCCCAGCTCATCTGACCACCAACACCCCATGGCTTCCCCCACTTGGTGTCCATACGTTTGTTCTCTACCTCTGTTTCTCTATTTCTGCCCTGCAAACCTGTTCATCTGTACCATATATCTAGGTTCCACATACATGCATTAATACAGAATATTTGTTTTGCTCTTTCTGACTTACTGCATTCTGTATGACAGTCTCTAGATCCACCGACTTCTCTACAAACAACCCAGTTTCATTCCTTTTCATGGCTGAGTCATATCCCATTTTATATATGTACCACATCTTTATCCATTCGTCTGTCTGTGGGCATTTAGGTTGCTTCCATTACCTGGCTATTGTAAATAGTGCTGCAATGAACATTGTGGTGAATGTGTGTTTTTGATTTATGGTTGTCTCTGGGTATATGCCCAGAAGTGGGATTGCTGGATCCTATGGTAATTCTATTTCTAGTTTCTTTAAGGAAACTCCATACTGTTCTCCATAGTGACTGTATCAATTTACCTTCCCACCAATAGTGGAAGAGGGTTCCTTTTGTCCACACCCTCCCCAGAATTTGTTGTTTGTAGATTTTCTGATGATGCCGAGTCTAACAGGTGTGAGGTGATACCTCATTGTCGTTTTGATTTGCATTTCTCTAATAATTAGAGGTGTTGAGCAGCTTTTCATGTGCGTCTTGGCCGTCTCTGTGACTTCTTTGAAGAAACGTCTATTTAGATCTTCTGCCCATTTTTGTATTGGGTTGTTTGTTTTATTAATATTAAGCTGCCTGAGCTGTTTATATATATTGGAGATTAAACCTTTGTCCATTGATTCGTTTGCGAACGTTTTCGCCCATTCTGAGCGTTGCTTTTTTCCATTCCCGTTTTTTTTAACCAAAAAAGAAAGAAAGCAAAAGAAGCAGAACACTAATGTGCGTGAAATATGCCTCTTGAAACTGTCGTTTTGAAATATGGACGTCTTTTGAACTTTTTGGTTGATATATGACCCCAGGATTTGTTTTCAGGCCCGGTGTCATTTACAGGCCTGAAATGATTTGGAATATCCACTGACCATTAGCGCTGCGATTAAAGCTGCTGTTGTGTGAAACGGCCACAAGGTGGCAGCAGTTCTCCCTTAGCAAATCTGCTTACTAGGGCAACAGAGCCTCAATGGAAGCCGTGTTCTAGATTGGAATTTAGAATGGAATGTGCCAGGAGAAAGCCCCTCAAGTTTGTCTCACTACTTCTTGTTCGTGTTTTTAATTTAATTTTTAATTTTTTATTACAGCAAGTTTGATTACATCGTTTGGCTTGTTGTAGGTGTGCAAGATGTGGTTCTTTTACACATATACATATGTCTGTTCTTCCTGGGACCCTTTTCCCATGTACGTTATGACAGAATGTTGAGTAGTCTTCTCTTGGCATTCCGTAGGTCTTTGGTGATTATATATTTCACCTGTGTTTGTATATGTCTCTTAACACCAATATCGTAATGAATCCAATCCTCACACCTTTCCATTGGTGAACCATAAGTTTGTTTAATGAATCTGTGATTGCCCTTCTCCGTGGAAATATCTGCCCTGGTATCCGTTTTTAGGTAACACCTGTAAGTGATATCCTACGATATGTGTCTTTCACTTTCTGACTTACTACAAGTCACGTGATTACCTGTAGACTCATCTACGGGGCTGCAAATGGCATTGTGTCCTTTTTTTCCTTGGCTAATATTCTGTCTTAGTGAGGTCCATTTTCTGCAATGTGATTCCCTGAGGGCTGAGGATTAGCTGACCTGGGCAGCCTGACCCTGCCGGCAAGCCCTCCCCAGGTGTGCCTGGGTTGAGGTCAATAGAAACAGCACTCCAGGCAGCAATAGCCCCTGCAGCTGTGCCTGACTCCATATTCTCTGCCCCGTCAGCAGTCTCGGGGCTGTGCTGGTGGGTGGGTGTGAGGGTCCACGGCTTTGTTGGTGGCCCGGTGTGAGTGGGGCTCTGCTGGACTTTCTGCAGGAGTTGCCAGGCTGCCACTTGTAAAGAAGAGGATGTGTCACCCATAACTTCCGCTGGAATTTCTCTCCGGGCTGAGGTGAGGAAGGAAAAAAAGGAGTGGGGGCCGGGACAGGAGGGGTATCTCAGGCAGGGAAATGGAAAGCTTCCAGAAGAGCGCCCGGGGCCAGGACCATCCTGGCTGGCCTGCAGGCACCAAGTTGGCCTGCGTGCTGTCGCTGGTGTGGCTCCACGACCCTTCCTCTAGGCTTTCAAGCCCTTGTACATATTCAGGTGTTTTACCTGGGAAGGGTGGGAACAGTTCAGCAACAGCTGGCCTGGGGCTCTGCTCACGTTTACTCACAGAGGCCCCGGCACGGTCCCCCAGCTTTTCAATGAGGACGCTCCTTGCGTGGAGGGGCCGGGCTGCTGGCTGTATGGGAGATGATTCCCCACCTCTGACCAATTTCAGAATTGTTTACTGCTGGAGCAAGTGCCCTGATAGGGTTTTCCTCTGTATAACTGCTGGGTTCAGGATTTTTTTTTTCTTTTTTGGTTCAAGTTAGAATTTATTCATCTTTTATGTATTTATTGATATAAGCATGGAAATAATTCATTCATAGAAATACATCTGTGTGAAGGGAAGAACTTTTTCCTGTTTTATTTTTAAATTTCATTTCTAAAAAATTTGAAGTTTAATTATATTTATTTTTCTATACAGCAGGTTATTATTGATTATTTATTTTATTCATATACATATATACAGGTCAATACCTATCTCCCAACTCATCTGACCACAACACCCCATGGCTTCCCCGACTTGGTGTCCATACGTTTGTTCTCTACCTCTGTTTCTCTATTTCTGCCCTGCAAACCTGTTCATCTGTACCATATATCTAGGTTCCACATACATGCATTAATACAGAATATTTGTTTTGCTCTTTCTGACTTACTTCATTCTGTATGACAGTCTCTAGATCCACCGACTTCTCTACAAACAACCCAGTTTCATTCCTTTTCATGGCTGAGTCATATCCCATTTTATATATGTACCACATCTTTATCCATTCGTCTGTCTGTGGGCATTTAGGTTGCTTCCATTACCTGGCTATTGTAAATAGTGCTGCAATGAACATTGTGGTGAAAGTGTGTTTTTGATTTATGGTTGTCTCTGGGTATATGCCCAGAAGTGGGATTGCTGGATCCTATGGTAATTCTATTTCTAGTTTCTTTAAGGAAACTCCATACTGTTCTCCATAGTGACTGTATCAATTTACCTTCCCACCAATAGTGGAAGAGGGTTCCTTTTGTCCACACCCTCCCCAGAATTTGTTGTTTGTAGATTTTCTGATGATGCCGAGTCTAACAGGTGTGAGGTGATACCTCATTGTCGTTTTTATTTGCATTTCTCTAATAATTAGAGGTGTTGAGCAGCTTTTCATGTGCGTCTTGGCCGTCTCTGTGACTTCTTTGAAGAAACGTCTATTTAGATCTTCTGCCCATTTTTTTACTGGGTTGTTTGTTTTATTAATATTAAGCTGCCTGAGCTGTTTATATATATTGGAGATTAAACCTTTGTCCATTGATTCGTTTGCGAACGTTTTTGCCCATTCTGAGCGTTGCTTTTTTCCATTCCCGTTTTTTTTAACCAAAAAAGAAAGAAAGCAAAAGAAGCAGAACACTAATGTGCGTGAAATATGCCTCTTGAAACTGTCGTTTTGAAATATGGACGTCTTTTGAACTTTTTGTTGATATATGACCCCAGGATTTGTTTTCAGGGCCGGTGTCATTTACAGGCCTGAAATGATTTGGAATATCCACTGACCATTAGCGCTGGGATTAAAGCTGCTGTTGTGTGAAACGGCCACAAGGTGGCAGCAGTTCTCCCTTAGCAAATCTTCTTACTAGGGCAACAGAGCCTCAATGGAAGCCGTGTTCTAGATTGGAATTTAGAATGGAATGTGCCAGGAGAAAGCCCCTCAAGTTTGTCTCACTACTTCTTGTTCGTGTTTTTAATTTAATTTTTTATTTTTTATTACAGCAAGTTTGATTACATCGTTTGGCTTGTTGTAGGTGTGCAAGATGTGGTTCTTTTACACATATACATATGTCTGTTCTTCCTGGGACCCTTTTCCCATGTACGTTATGACAGAATGTTGAGTAGTCTTCTCTTGGCATTCCGTAGGTCTTTGGTGATTATATATTTCACCTGTGTTTGTATATGTCTCTTAACACCAATATCGTAATGAATCCAATCCTCACACCTTTCCATTGGTGAACCATAAGTTTGTTTAATGAATCTCTTATTGCCCTTCTCCGTGGAAATATCTGCCCTGGTATCCGTTTTTAGGTAACACCTATAAGTGATATCCTACGATATGTGTCTTTCACTTTCTGACTTACTACAAGTCACGTGATTACCTGTAGACTCATCTACGGGGCTGCAAATGGCATTGTGCCCTTTTTTTCCTTGGCTAATATTCTGTCTTAGCGAGGTCCATTTTCTGCAATGTGATTCCCTGAGGGCTGAGGATTAGCTGACCTGGGCAGCCTGACCTGCCGGCAAGCCCTCCCCAGGTGTGCCTGGTTTGAGGTCGATAGAAACAGCACTCCAGGCAGCAATATCCCCTGCAGCTGTGCCTGACTCCATATTCTCTGCCTCGTCAGCAGTCTCGGGGCTGTGCTGGTGGGAGGGTGTGAGGGTCCACGGCTTTGTTGGTGGCCCGGTGTGAGTGGGGCTCTGCTGGACTTTCTGCAGGAGTTGCCAGGCTGCCACCTGTAAAGAAGAGGATGTGTCACCCATAACTTCCGCTGGAATTTCTCTCCGGGCTGAGGTGAGGAAGGAAAAAAAGGAGTGGGGGCCGGGACAGGACGGGTATCTCAGGCAGGGAAATGGAAAGCTTCCAGAAGAGCGCCCGGGGCCAGGACCATTCTGGCTGGCCTGCAGGCACCAAGTTGGCCTGCGTGCTGTCGCTGGTGTGGCTCCACGTACCCTTCCTCTAGGCTTTCAAGCCCTTGTACATATTCAGGTGTTTTACCTGGGAAGGGTGGGAACAGTTCAGCAACAGCTGGCCTGGGGCTCAGCTCACGTTTACTCACAGAGGCCTCGGCACGGTCCCCCAGCTTTGCAATGAGGACGCTCCTTGCATGGTGGGGGCCGGGCTGCTGGCTGTATGGGAGATGATTCCCCACCTCTGACCAATTTCAGAATTGTTTACCGCTGGAGCAAGTGCCCTGATAGGGTTTTCCTCTGTATAACTGCTGGGTTCAGGTTTTTTTTCTCTTTTTTGGTTCAAGTTAGAATTTATTCATCTTTTATGTATTTATTGATATAAGCATGGAAATAATTCATTCATAGAAATACATCTGTGTGAAGGGAAGAACTTTTTTCTGTTTTATTTTTAAATTTTATTTCTAAAAATTTTGAAGTTTAATTATATTTATTTTTCTATACAGCAGGTTATTATTGATTATTTATTTTATTCATATACATATATACAGGTCAATACCTATCTCCCAACTCATCTGACCACAACACCCCATGGCTTTCCCGACTTGGTGTCCATACGTTTGTTCTCTACCTCTGTTTCTCTATTTCTGCCCTGCAAACCTGTTCATCTGTACCATATATCTAGGTTCCACATACATGCATTAATACAGAATATTTGTTTTGCTCTTTCTGACTTACTTCATTCTGTATGACAGTCTCTAGATCCACCGACTTCTCTACAAACAACCCAGTTTCATTCCTTTTCATGGCTGAGTCATATCCCATTTTATATATGTACCACATCTTTATCCATTCGTCTGTCTGTTGGCATTTAGGTTGCTTCCATTACCTGGCTATTGTAAATAGTGCTGCAATGAACATTGTGGTGAATGTGTGTTTTTGATTTATGGTTGTCTCTGGGTATATGCCCAGAAGTGGGATTGCTGGATCCTATGGTAATTCTATTTCTAGTTTCTTTAAGGAAACTCCATACTGTTCTCCATAGTGACTGTATCAATTTACCTTCCCACCAATAGTGGAAGAGGGTTCCTTTTGTCCACACCCTCCCCAGAATTTGTTGTTTGTAGATTTTCTGATGATGCCGATTCTAACAGGTGTGAGGTGATACCTCATTGTCGTTGTGATTTGCATTTCTCTAATAATTAGTGGTGTTGAGCAGCTTTTCATGTGCGTCTTGGCCGTCTCTGTGACTTCTTTGAAGAAAAGTCTATTTAGATCTTCTGCCCATTTTTGTATTGGGTTGTTTGTTTTATTAATATTAAGCTGCGTGAGCTGTTTATATATATTGGAGATTAAACCTTTGTCCATTGATTCGTTTGCGAATGTTTTCGCCCATTCTGAGGGTTGCCTTTTTCCATTCCCGTTTTTTTTAACCAAAAAAGAAAGAAAGCAAAAGAAGCAGAACACTAATGTGCGTGAAATATGCCTCTTGAAACTGTCGTTTTGAAATATGGACGTCTTTTGAACTTTTTGGTGGATATATGACCCCAGGATTTGTTTTATGGGCAGGTGTCATTTACAGGCCTGCAATGATTTGGAATATCCACTGACCATTAGCGCTGGGATTAAAGCTGCTGTTGTGTGAAACGGCTACAAGGTGGCAGCAGTTCTCCCTTAGCAAATCTGCTTACTAGGGCAACAGAGCCTCAATGGAAGCCGTGTTCTAGATTGGAATTTAGAATGGAATGTGCCAGGAGAAAGCCCCTCAAGTTTGTCTCACTACTTCTTGTTCGTGTTTTTAATTTAATTTTTTATTTTTTATTACAGCAAGTTTGATTACATCGTTTGGCTTGTTGTAGGTGTGCAAGATGTGGTTCTTTTACACATATACATATGTCTGTTCTTCCTGGGACCCTTTTCCCATGTACGTTATGACAGAATGTTGAGTAGTCTTCTCTTGGCATTCCGTAGGTCTTTGGTGATTATATATTTCACCTGTGTTTGTATATGTCTCTTAACACCAATATCGTAATGAATCCAATCCTCACACCTTTCCATTGGTGAACCATAAGTTTGTTTAATGAATCTCTTATTGCCCTTCTCCGTGGAAATATCTGCCCTGGTATCCGTTTTTAGGTAACACCTATAAGTGATATCCTACGATATGTGTCTTTCACTTTCTGACTTACTACAAGTCACGTGATTACCTGTAGACTCATCTACGGGGCTGCAAATGGCATTGTGCCCTTTTTTTCCTTGGCTAATATTCTGTCTTAGCGAGGTCCATTTTCTGCAATGTGATTCCCTGAGGGCTGAGGATTAGCTGACCTGGGCAGCCTGACCTGCCGGCAAGCCCTCCCCAGGTGTGCCTGGTTTGAGGTCGATAGAAACAGCACTCCAGGCAGCAATATCCCCTGCAGCTGTGCCTGACTCCATATTCTCTGCCTCGTCAGCAGTCTCGGGGCTGTGCTGGTGGGAGGGTGTGAGGGTCCACGGCTTTGTTGGTGGCCCGGTGTGAGTGGGGCTCTGCTGGACTTTCTGCAGGAGTTGCCAGGCTGCCACTTGTAAAGAAGAGGATGTGTCACCCATAACTTCCGCTGGAATTTCTCTCCGGGCAGAGGTGAAGAAGGAAAAAAAGGAGTGGGGGCCGGGACAGGAGGGGTATCTCAGGCAGGGAAATGGAAAGCTTCCAGAAGAGCGCCCGGGGCCAGCACCATCCTGGCTGGCCTGCAGGCACCAAGTTGGCCTGCGTGCTGTCGCTGGTGTGGCTCCACGACCCTTCCTCTAGGCTTTCAAGCCCTTGTACATATTCAGGTGTTTTAACTGGGAAGGGTGGGAACAGTTCAGCAGCACCTGGCCTGGGGCTCAGCTCACGTTTACTCACAGAGGCCTCGGCACGGTCCCCCAGCTTTGCAATGAGGACGCTCCTTGCGTGGAGGGGCCGGGCTGCTGGCTGTATGGGAGATGATTCCCCACCTCTGACCAATTTCAGAATTGTTTACTGCTGGAGCAAATGCCCTGATAGGGTTTTCCTCTGTATAACTGCTGGGTTCAGGATTTTTTTTTTCTTTTTTGGTTCAAGTTAGAATTTATTCATCTTTTATGTATTTATTGATATAAGCATGGAAATAATTCATTCATAGAAATACATCTGTGTGAAGGGAAGAACTTTTTCCTGTTTTATTTTTAAATTTCATTTCTAAAAATTTTGAAGTTTAATTATATTTATTTTTCTATACAGCAGGTTATTATTGATTATTTATTTTATTCATATACATATATACAGGTCAATACCTATCTCCCAACTCATCTGACCACAACACCCCATGGCTTCCCCGACTTGGTGTCCATACGTTTGTTCTCTACCTCTGTTTCTCTATTTCTGCCCTGCAAACCTGTTCATCTGTACCATATATCTAGGTTCCACATACATGCATTAATACAGAATATTTGTTTTGCTCTTTCTGACTTACTTCATTCTGTATGACAGTCTCTAGATCCACCGACTTCTCTACAAACAACCCAGATTCATTCCTTTTCATGGCTGAGTCATATCCCATTTTATATATGTACCACATCTTTATCCATTCGTCTGTCTGTGGGCATTTAGGTTGCTTCCATTACCTGGCTATTGTAAATAGTGCTGCAATGAACATTGTGGTGAATGTGTGTTTTTGATTTATGGTTGTCTCTGGGTATATGCCCAGAAGTGGGATTGCTGGATCCTATGGTAATTCTATTTCTAGTTTCTTTAAGGAAACTCCATACTGTTCTCCATAGTGACTGTATCAATTTACCTTCCCAGCAATAGTGGAAGAGGGCTCCTTTTGTCCACACCCTCCCCAGAATTTGTTGTTTGTAGATTTTCTGATGATGCCGAGTCTAACAGGTGTGAGGTGATACCTCATTGTCGTTTTGATTTGCATTTCTCTAATAATTAGAGGTGTTGAGCAGCTTTTCATGTGCGTCTTGGCCGTCTCTGTGACTTCTTTGAAGAAAAGTCTATTTAGATCTTCTGCCCATTTTTTTATTGGGTTGTTTGTTTTATTAATATTAAGCTGCCTGAGCTGTTTATATATATTGGAGATTAAACCTTTGTCCATTGATTCGTTTGCGAACGTTTTCGCCCATTCTGAGGGTTGCCTTTTTCCATCCCGTTTTTTTTAACCAAAAAAGAAAGACAGCAAAAGAAGCAGAACACTAATGTGCGTGAAATATGCCTCTTGAAACTGTCGTTTTGAAATATGGACGTCTTTTGAACTTTTTGGTCGATATATGACCCCAGGATTTGTTTTCAGGGCAGGTGTCATTTACAGGCCTGCAATGATTTGGAATATCCACTGACCATTAGCGCTGGGATTAAAGCTGCTGTTGTGTGAAACGGCCACAAGGTGGCAGCAGTTCTCCCTTAGTAAATCTGCTTACTAGGGCAACAGAGCCTCAATGGAAGCCGTGTTCTAGATTGGAATTTAGAATGGAATGTGCCAGGAGAAAGCCCCTCAAGTTTGTCTCACTACTTCTTGTTCGTGTTTTTAATTTAATTTTTTATTTTTTATTACAACAAGTTAGATTACATCGTTTGGCTTGTTGTAGGTGTGCAAGATGTGGTTCTTTTACACATATACATATGTCTGTTCTTCCTGGGACCCTTTTCCCATGTACGTTATGACAGAATGTTGAGTAGTCTTCTCTTGGCATTCCGTAGGTCTTTGGTGATTATATATTTCACCTGTGTTTGTATATGTCTCTTAACACCAATATCGTAATGAATCCAATCCTCACACCTTTCCATTGGTGAACCATAAGTTTGTTTAATGAATCTGTTATTGCCCTTCTCCGTGGAAATATCTGCCCTGGTATCCGTTTTTAGGTAACACCTATAAGTGATATCCTACGATATGTGTCTTTCACTTTCTGACTTACTACAAGTCACGTGATTACCTGTAGACTCATCGAAGGGGCTGCAAATGGCATTGTGCCCTTTTTTTCATTGGCTAATATTCTGTCTTAGCGAGGTCCATTTTCTGCAATGTGATTCCCTGAGGGCTGAGGATTAGCTGACCTGGGCAGCCTGACCCTGCCGGCAAGCCCTCCCCAGGTGTGCCTGGTTTGAGGTCGATAGAAACAGCACTCCAGGCAGCAATAGCCCCTGCAGCTGTGCCTGACTCCATATTCTCTGCCCCGTCAGCAGTCTCGGGGCTGTGCTGGTGGGAGGGTGTGAGGGTCCACGGCTTTGTTGGTGGCCCGGTGTGAGTGGGGCTCTGCTGGACTTTCTGCAGGAGTTGCCAGGCTGCCACTTGTAAAGAAGAGGATGTGTCACCCATAACTTCCGCTGGAATTTCTCTCCGGGCTGAGGTGAAGAAGGAAAAAAAGGAGTGGGGGCCGGGACAGGACGGGTATCTCAGGCAGGGAAATGGAAAGCTTCCTGAAGAGCGCCCGGGGTCAGGACCATTCTGGCTGGCCTGCAGGCACCAAGTTGGCCTGCGTGCTGTCGCTGGTGTGGCTCCACGACCCTTCCTCTAGGCTTTCAAGCCCTTGTACATATTCAGGTGTTTTACCTGGGAAGGGTGGGAACAGTTCAGCAACAGCTGGCCTGGGGCTCAGCTCACGTTTACTCACAGAGGCCTCGGCACGGTCCCCCAGCTTTGCAATGAGGACGCTCCTTGCATGGGGGTGGCCGGGCTGCTGGCTGTATGGGAGATGATTCCCCACCTCTGACCAATTTCAGAATTGTTTACCGCTGGAGCAAGTGCCCTGATAGGGTTTTCCTCTGTATAACTGCTGGGTTCTGGTTTTTTTTCTCTTTTTTGGTTCAAGTTAGAATTTATTCATCTTTTATGTATTTATTGATATAAGCATGGAAAGAATTCATTCATATAAATACATCTGTGTGAAGGGAAGAACTTTTTTCTGTTTTATTTTTAAATTTTATTTCTAAAAATTTTGAAGTTTAATTATATTTATTTTTCTATACAGCAGGTTATTATTGATTATTTATTTTATTCATATACATATATACAGGTCAATACCTATCTCCCAACTCATCTGACCACAACACCCCATGGCTTCCCCGACTTGGTGTCCATACGTTTGTTCTCTACCTCTGTTTCTCTATTTCTGCCCTGCAAACCTGTTCATCTGTACCATATATCTAGGTTCCACATACATGCATTAATACAGAATATTTGTTTGGCTCTTTCTGACTTACTTCATTCTGTATGACAGTCTCTAGATCCACCGACTTCTCTACAAACAACCCAGTTTCATTCCTTTTCATGGCTGAGTCATATCCCATTTTATATATGTACCACATCTTTATCCATTCGTCTGTCTGTGGGCATTTAGGTTGCTTCCATTACCTGGCTATTGTAAATAATGCTGCAATGAACATTGTGGTGAATGTGTGTTTTTGATTTATGGTTGTCTCTGGGTATATGCCCAGAAGTGGGATTGCTGGATCCTATGGTAATTCTATTTCTAGTTTCTTTAAGGAAACTCCATACTGTTCTCCATAGTGACTGTATCAATTTACCTTCCCACCAATAGTGGAAGAGGGTTCCTTTTGTCCACACCCTCCCCAGAATTTGTTGTTTGTAGATTTTCTGATGATGCCGAGTCTAACAGGTGTGAGGTGATACCTCATTGTCGTTTTGATTTGCATTTCTCTAATAATTAGTGGTGTTGAGCAGCTTTTCATGTGCGTCTTGGCCGTCTCTGTGACTTCTTTGAAGAAAAGTCTATTTAGATCTTCTGCCCATTTTTGTATTGGGTTGTTTGTTTTATTAATATTAAGCTGCCTGAGCTGTTTATATATATTGGAGATTAAACCTTTGTCCATTGATTCGTTTGCGAACGTTTTCGCCCATTCTGAGGGTTGCCTTTTTCCATTCCCGTTTTTTTAACCAAAAAAGAAAGAAAGCAAAAGAAGCAGAACACTAATGTGCGTGAAATATGCCTCTTGAAACTGTCGTTTTGAAATATGGACGTCTTTTGAACTTTTTGGTGGATATATGACCCCAGGATTTGTTTTATGGGCAGGTGTCATTTACAGGCCTGCAATGATTTGGAATATCCACTGACCATTAGCGCTGGGATTAAAGCTGCTGTTGTGTGAAACGGCCACAAGGTGGCAGCAGTTCTCCCTTAGCAAATCTGGTTACTAGGGCAACAGAGCCTCAATGGAAGCCGTGTTCTAGATTGGAATTTAGAATGGAATGTGCCAGGAAAAAGCCCCTCAAGTTTGTCTCACTACTTCTTGTTCGTGTTTTTAATTTAATTTTTAATTTTTATTACAGCAAGTTTGATTACAACGTTTGGCTTGTTGTAGGTGTGCAAGATGTGGTTCTTTTACACATATACATATGTCTGTTCTTCCTGGGACCCTTTTCCCATGTACGTTATGACAGAATGTTGAGTAGTCTTCTCTTGGCATTCCGTAGGTCTTTGGTGATTATATATTTCACCTTTGTTTGTATATGTCTCTTAACACCAATATCGTAATGAATCCAATCCTCACAACTTTCCATTGGTGAACCATAAGTTTGTTTAATGAATCTGTTATTGCCCTTCTCCATGGAAATATCTGCCCTGGTATCCGTTTTTAGGTAACACCTATAAGTGATATCCTACGATATGTGTCTTTCACTTTCTGACTTACTACAAGTCACGTGATTACCTGTAGACTCATCTATGGTGCTGCAAATGGCATTGTGTCCTTTTTTTCCTTGGCTAATATTCTGTCTTAGTGAGGTCCATTTTCTGCAATGTGACTCCCTGAGGGCTGAGGATTAGCTGACCTGGGCAGCCTGACCCTGCTGGCAAGCCCTCCCCAGGTGTGCCTGGGTTGAGGTCAATAGAAACAGCACTCCAGGCAGCAATAGCCCCTGCAGCTGTGCCTGACTCCATATTCTCTGCCCCATCAGCAGTCTCGGGGCTGTGCTGGTGGGTGGGTGTGAGGGTCCACGGCTTTGTTGGTGGCCCGGTGTGAGTGGGGCTCTGCTGGACTTTCTGCAGGAGTTGCCAGGCTGCCACTTGTAAAGAAGAGGATGTGTCACCCATAACTTCCGTTGGAATTTCTCTCCGGGCAGAGGTGAGGAAGGAAAAAAAGGAGTGGGGGCCGGGACAGGAGGGGTATCTCAGGCAGGGAAATGGAAAGCTTCCAGAAGAGCGCCCGGGGCCAGGACCATTCTGGCTGGCCTGCAGGCACCAAGTTGGCCTGCGTGCTGTCGCTGGTGTGGCTCCACGACCCTTCCTCTAGGCTTTCAAGCCCTTGTACATATTCAGGTGTTTTACCTGGGAAGGGTGGGAACAGTTCAGCAGCAGCTGGCCTGGGGCTCAGCTCACGTTTACTCACAGAGGCCTCGGCACGGTCCCCCAGCTTTGCAATGAGGACGCTCCTTGCATGGGGGTGGCCGGGCTGCTGGCTGTATGGGAGATGATTCCCCACCTCTGACCAATTTGAGAATTGTTTACTGCTGGAGCAAGTGCCCTGATAGGGTTTTCCTCTGTATAACTGCTGGGTTCAGGTTTTTTTTCTCTTTTTTGGTTCAAGTTAGAATTTATTCATCTTTTATGTATTTATTGATATAAGCATGGAAATAATTCATTCATATAAATACATCTGTGTGAAGGGAAGAACTTTTTTCTGTTTTATTTTTAAATTTTATTTCTAAAAATTTTGAAGTTTAATTATATTTATTTTTCTATACAGCAGGTTATTATTGATTATTTATTTTATTCATATACATATATACAGGTCAATACCTATCTCCCAACTCATCTGACCACAACACCCCATGGCTTCCCCGACTTTGTGTCCGTACGTTTGTTCTCTACCTCTGTTTCTCTATTTCTGCCCTGCAAACCTGTTCATCTGTACCATATATCTAGGTTCCACATACATGCATTAATACAGAATATTTGTTTTGCTCTTTCTGACTTACTTCATTCTGTATGACAGTCTCTAGATCCACCGACTTCTCTACAAACAACCCAGTTTCATTCCTTTTCATGGCTGAGTCATATCCCATTTTATATATGTACCACATCTTTATCCATTCGTCTGTCTGTGGGCATTTAGGTTGCTTCCATTACCTGGCTATTGTAAATAGTGCTGCAATGAACATTGTGGTGAATGTGTGTTTTTGATTTATGGTTGTCTCTGGGTATATGCCCAGAAGTGGGATTGCTGGATCCTATGGTAATTCTATTTCTAGTTTCTTTAAGGAAACTCCATACTCTTCTCCATAGTGACTGTATCAATTTACCTTCCCACCAATAGTGGAAGAGGGTTCCTTTTGTCCACACCCTCCCCAGAATTTGTTGTTTGTAGATTTTCTGATGATGCCGAGTCTAACAGGTGTGAGGTGATACTTCATTGTCGTTTTGATTTGCATTTCTCTAATAATTAGAGGTGTTGAGCAGCTTTTCATGTGCGTCTTGGCCGTCTCTGTGACTTCTTTGAAGAAAAGTCTATTTAGATCTTCTGCCCATTTTTGTATTGGGTTGTTTGTTTTATTAATATTAAGCTGCCTGTGCTGTTTATATATATTGGAGATTAAACCTTTGTCCATTGATTCGTTTGCGAACGTTTTCGCCCATTCTGAGGGTTGCCTTTTTCCTTTCCCGTTTTTTTTTAACCAAAAAAGAAAGAAAGCAAAAGAAGCAGAACACTAATGTGCGTGAAATATGCCTCTTGAAACTGTCGTTTTGAAATATGGATGTCTTTTGAACTTTTTGGTGGATATATGACCCCAGGATTTGTTTTATGGGCAGGTGTCATTTACAGGCCTGCAATGATTTGGAATATCCACTGACCATTAGCGCTGGGATTAAAGCTGCTGTTGTGTGAAACGGCCACAAGGTGGCAGCAGTTCTCCCTTAGCAAATCTGCTTACTAGGGCAACAGAGCCTCAATGGAAGCCGTGTTCTAGATTGGAATTTAGAATGGAATGTGCCAGGAAAAAGCCCCTCAAGTTTGTCTCACTACTTCTTGTTCGTGTTTTTAATTTAATTTTTAATTTTTATTACAGCAAGTTTGATTACAACGTTTGGCTTGTTGTAGGTGTGCAAGATGTGGTTCTTTTACACATATACATATGTCTGTTCTTCCTGGGACCCTTTTCCCATGTACGTTATGACAGAATGTTGAGTAGTCTTCTCTTGGCATTCCGTAGGTCTTTGGTGATTATATATTTCACCTGTGTTTGTATATGTCTCTTAACACCAATATCGTAATGAATCCAATCCTCACACCTTTCCATTGGTGAACCATAAGTTTGTTTAATGAATCTGTTATTGCCCTTCTCCATGGAAATATCTGCCCTGGTATCCGTTTTTAGGTAACACATATAAGTGATATCCTACGATATGTGTCTTTCACTTTCTGACTTACTACAAGTCACGTGATTACCTGTAGACTCATCTATGGTGCTGCAAATGGCATTGTGTCCTTTTTTTCCTTGGCTAATATTCTGTCTTAGCGAGGTCCATTTTCTGCAATGTGATTCCCTGAGGGCTGAGGATTAGCTGACCTGGCTAGCCTGACCCTGCTGGCAAGCCCTCCCCAGGTGTGCCTGGGTTGAGGTCAATAGAAACAGCACTCCAGGCAGCAATAGCCCCTGCAGCTGTGCCTGACTCCATATTCTCTGCCCCGTCAGCAGTCTCGGGGCTGTGCTGGTGGGTGGGTGTGAGGGTCCACGGCTTTGTTGGTGGCCCGGTGTGAGTGGGGCTCTGCTGGACTTTCTGCAGGAGTTGCCAGGCTGCCACTTGTAAAGAAGAGGATGTGTCACCCATAACTTCCGCTGGAATTTCTATCCGGGCTGAGGTGAGGAAGGAAAAAAAGTAGTGAGGGCCGGGACAGGAGGGGTATCTCAGGCAGGGAAATGGAAAGCTTCCAGAAGAGCGCCCGGGGCCAGGACCATCCTGGCTGGCCTGCAGGCACCAAGTTGGCCTGCGTGCTGTCGCTGGTGTGGCTCCACGACCCTTCCTCTAGGCTTTCAAGCCCTTGTACATATTCAGGTGTTTTACCTGGGAAGGGTGGGAACAGTTCAGCAACAGCTGGCCTGGGGCTCTGCTCACGTTTACTCACAGAGGCCCCGGCACGGTCCCCCAGCTTTGCAATGAGGACGCTCCTTGCGTGGAGGGGCCGGGCTGCTGGCTGTATGGGAGATGATTCCCCACCTCTGACCAATTTCAGAATTGTTTACCGCTGGAGCAAGTGCCCTGATAGGGTTTTCCTCTGTATAACTGCTGGGTTCAGGTTTTTTTTTCTTTTTTGGTTCAACTTAGAATTTATTCATCTTTTATGTATTTATTGATATAAGCATGGAAATAATTCATTCATAGAAATACATCTGTGTGAAGGGAAGAACTTTTTTCTGTTTTATTTTTAAATTTCATTTCTAAAAATTTTGAAGTTTAATTATATTTATTTTTCTATACAGCAGGTTATTATTAGTTATCTATTTTATTCATATACATATATACAGGTCAATACCTATCTCCCAACTCATCTGACCACAACACCCCATGGCTTCCCCGACTTGGTGTCCATACGTTTGTTCTCTACCTCTGTTTCTCTATTTCTGCCCTGCAAACCTGTTCATCTGTACCATATATCTAGGTTCCACATACATGCATTAATACAGAATATTTGTTTTGCTCTTTCTGACTTACTTCATTCTGTATGACAGTCTCTAGATCCACCGACTTCTCTACAAACAACCCAGTTTCATTCCTTTTCATGGCTGAGTCATATCCCATTTTATGTATGTACCACATCTTTATCCATTCGTCTGTCTGTGGGCATTTAGGTTGCTTCCATTACCTGGCTATTGTAAATCGTGCTGCAATGAACATTGTGGTGAATGTGTGATTTTGATTTATGGTTTTCTCTGGGTATATGCCCAGAAGTGGGATTGCTGGATCCTATGGTAATTCTATTTCTAGTTTCTTTAAGGAAACTCCATACTGTTCTCCATAGTGACTGTATCAATTGACCTTCCCACCAATAGTGGAAGAGGGTTCCTTTTGTCCACACCCTCCCCAGAATTTGTTGTTTGTAGATTTTCTGATGATGCCGAGTCTAACAGGTGTGAGGTGATACCTCATTGTCGTTTTGATTTGCATTTCTCTAATAATTAGAGGTGTTGAGCAGCTTTTCATGTGCGTCTTGGCCGTCTCTGTGAATTCTTTGAAGAAACGTCTATTTAGATCTTCTGCCCATTTTTGTATTGGGTTGTTTGTTTTATTAATATTAAGCTGCCTGATATGTTTATATATATTGGAGATTAAACCTTTGTCCATTGATTCGTTTGCGAACGTTTTCGCCCATTCTGAGCGTTGCTTTTTTCCATTCCCGTTTTTTTTAACCAAAAAAGAAAGAAAGCAAAAGAAGCAGAACACTAATGTGCGTGAAATATGCCTCTTGAAACTGTCGTTTTGAAATATGGACGTCTTTTGAACTTTTTGGTTGATATATGACCCCAGGATTTGTTTTCAGGGCCAGTGTCATTTACAGGCCTGAAATGATTTGGAATATCCACTGACCATTAGCGCTGGGATTAAAGCTGCTGTTGTGTGAAACGGCCACAAGGTGGCAGCAGTTCTCCCTTAGCAAATCTGCTTACTAGGGCAACAGAGCCTCAATGGAAGCCGTGTTCTAGATTGGAATTTAGAATGGAATGTGCCAGGAGAAAGCCCCTCAAGTTTGTCTCACTACTTCTTGTTCGTGTTTTTAATTTAATTTTTAATTTTTTATTACAGCAAGTTTGATTACATCGTTTGGCTTGTTGTAGGTGTGCAAGATGTGGTTCTTTTACACATATACATATGTCTATTCTTCCTGGGACCCTTTTCCCATGTACGTTATGACAGAATGTTGAGTAGTCTTCTCTTGGCATTCCGTAGGTCTTTGGTGATTATATATTTCACCTGTGTTTGTATATGTCTCTTAACACCAATATTGTAATGAATCCAATCCTCACACCTTTCCATTGGTGAACCATAAGTTTGTTTAATGAATCTGTGATTGCCCTTCTCCGTGGAAATATCTGCCCTGGTATCCGTTTTTAGGTAACACCTGTAAGTGATATCCTACGATATGTGTCTTTCACTTTCTGACTTACTACAAGTCACGTGATTACCTGTAGACTCATCTACGGGGCTGCAAATGGCATTGTGTCCTTTTTTTCCTTGGCTAATATTCTGTCTTAGCGAGGTCCATTTTCTGCAATGTGATTCCCTGAGGACTGAGGATTAGCTGACCTGGGAAGCCTGACCCTGCCGGCAAGCCCTCCCCAGGTGTGCCTGGTTTGAGGTCGATAGAAACAGCACTCCAGGCAGCAATAGCCCCTGCAGCTGTGCCTGACTCCATATTCTCTGCCCCGTCAGCAGTCTCGGGGCTGTGCTGGTGGGAGGGTGTGAGGGTCCACGGCTTTGTTGGTGGCCCGGTGTGAGTGGGGCTCTGCTGGACTTTCTGCAGGAGTTGCCAGGCTGCCACTTGTAAAGAAGAGGATGTGTCACCCATAACTTCCGCTGGAATTTCTCTCCGGGCTGAGGTGAGGAAGGAAAAAAAGGAGTGGGGGCCAGGACAGGACGGGTATCTCAGGCAGGGAAATGGAAAGCTTCCAGAAGAGCGCCCGGGGCCAGGACCATTCTGGCTGGCCTGCAGGCACCAAGTTGGCCTGCGTGCTGTCGCTGGTGTGGCTCCACGACCCTTCCTCTAGGCTTTCAAGCCCTTGTACATATTCAGGTGTTTTACCTGGGAAGGGTGGGAACAGTTCAGCAACAGCTGGCCTGGGGCTCAGCTCACGTTTACTCACAGAGGCCTCGGCACGGTCCCCCAGCTTTGCAATGAGGACGCTCCTTGCATGCGGGGGGGGCCGGGCTGCTGGCTGTATGGGAGATGATTCCCCACCTCTGACCAATTTCAGAATTGTTTACCGCTGGAGCAAGTGCCCTGATAGGGTTTTCCTCTGTATAACTGCTGGGTTCAGGTTTTTTTTCTCTTTTTTGGTTCAAGTTAGAATTTATTCATCTTTTATGTATTTATTGATATAAGCATGGAAATAATTCATTCATATAAATACATCTGTGTGAAGGGAAGAACTTTTTTCTGTTTTATTTTTAAATTTTATTTCTAAAAATTTTGAAGTTTAATTATATTTATTTTTCTATACAGCAGGTTATTATTGATTATTTATTTTATTCATATACATATATACAGGTCAATACCTATCTCCCAACTCATCTGACCACAACACCCCATGGCTTCCCCGACTTGGTGTCCATACGTTTGTTCTCTACCTCTGTTTCTCTATTTCTGCCCTGCAAACCTGTTCATCTGTACCATATATCTAGGTTCCACATACATGCATTAATACAGAATATTTGTTTTGCTCTTTCTGACTTACTTCATTCTGTATGACAGTCTCTAGATCCACCAACTTCTCTACAAACAACCCAGTTTCATTCCTTTTAATGGCTGAGTCATATCCCATTTTATATATGTACCACATCTTTATCCATTCGTCTGTCTGTGGGCATTTAGGTTGCTTCCATTACCTGGCTATTGTAAATAGTGCTGCAATGAACATTGTGGTGAATGTGTGTTTTTGATTTATGGTTGTCTCTGGGTATATGCCCAGAAGTGGGATTGCTGGATCCTATGGTAATTCTATTTCTAGTTTCTTTAAGGAAACTCCATACTGTTCTCCATAGTGACTGTATCAATTTACCTTCCCACCAATAGTGGAAGAGGGTTCCTTTTGTCCACACCCTCCCCAGAATTTGTTGTTTGTAGATTTTCTGATGATGCCGAGTCTAACAGGTGTGAGGTGATACCTCATTGTCGTTTTGATTTGCATTTCTCTAATAATTAGAGGTGTTGAGCAGCTTTTCATGTGCGTCTTGGCCGTCTCTGTGACTTATTTGAAGAAACGTCTATTTAGATCTTCTGCCCATTTTTGTATTGGGTTGTTTGTTTTATTAATATTAAGCTACCTGAGCTGTTTATATATATTGGAGATTAAACCTTTGTCCATTGATTCGTTTGCGAACGTTTTCGCCCATTCTGAGCGTTGCTTTTTACCATTCCCGTTTTTTTTAACCAAAAAAGAAAGAAAGCAAAAGAAGCAGAACACTAATGTGCGTGAAATATGCCTCTTGAAACTGTCGTTTTGAAATATGGACGTCTTTTGAACTTTTTGGTTGATATATGACCCCAGGATTTGTTTTCAGGGCCGGTGTCATTTACAGGCCTGAAATGATTTGGAATATCCACTGACCATTAGCGCTGGGATTAAAGCTGCTGTTGTGTGAAACGGCCACAAGGTGGCAGCAGTTCTCCCTTAGCAAATCTGCTTACTAGGGCAACAGAGCCTCAATGGAAGCCGTGTTCTAGATTGGAATTTAGAATGGAATGTGCCAGGAGAAAGCCCCTCAAGTTTGTCTCACTACTTCTTGTTCGTGTTTTTAATTTAATTTTTAATTTTTATTACAGCAAGTTTGATTACAACGTTTGGCTTGTTGTAGGTGTGCAAGATGTGGTTCTTTTACACATATACATATGTCTGTTCTTCCTGGGACCCTTTTCCCATGTACGTTATGACAGAATGTTGAGTAGTCTTCTCTTGGCATTCCGTAGGTCTTTGGTGATTATATATTTCACCTGTGTTTGTATATGTCTCTTAACACCAATATCGTAATGAATCCAATCCTCACACCTTTCCATTGGTGAACCATAAGTTTGATTAATGAATCTGTGATTGCCCTTCTCCGTGGAAATATCTGCCCTGGTATCCGTTTTTAGGTAACACCTATAAGTGATATCCTACGATATGTGTCTTTCACTTTCTGACTTACTACAAGTCACGTGATTACCTGTAGACTCATCTACGGGGCTGCAAATGGCATTGTGTCCTTTTTTTCCTTGGCTAATATTCTGTCTTAGCGAGGTCCATTTTCTGCAATGTGATTCCCTGAGGGCTGAGGATTAGCTGACCTGGGCAGCCTGACCCTGCTGGCAAGCCCTCCCCAGGTGTGCCTGGGTTGAGGTCAATAGAAACAGCACTCCAGGCAGCAATAGCCCCTGCAGCTGTGCCTGACTCCATATTCTCTGCCCCGTCAGCAGTCTCGGGGCTGTGCTGGTGGGTGGGTGTGAGGGTCCACGGCTTTGTTGGTGGCCCAGTGTGAGTGGGGCTCTGCTGGACTTTCTGCAGGAGTTGCCAGGCTGCCACTTGTAAAGAAGAGGATGTGTCACCCATAACTTCCGCTGGAATTTCTCTCCGGGCTGAGGTGAGGAAGGAAAAAAAGGAGTGAGGGCCGGTACAGGAGGGGTATCTCAGGCAGGGAAATGGAAAGCTTCCAGAAGAGCGCCCGGGGCGAGGACCATCCTGGCTTGCCTGCAGGCACCAAGTTGGCCTGCGTGCTGTCGCTGGTGTGGCTCCACGACCCTTCCTCTAGGCTTTCAAGCCCTTGTACATATTCAGGTGTTTTACCTGGGAAGGGTGGGAACAGTTCAGCAACAGCTGGCCTGGGGCTCTGCTCACGTTTACTCACAGAGGCCCCGGCACGGTCCCCCAGCTTTGCAATGAGGACGCTCCTTGCGTGGAGGGGCCGGGCTGCTGGCTGTATGGGAGATGATTCCCCACCTCTGACCAATTTCAGAATTGTTTACCGCTGGAGCAAGTGCCCTGATAGGGTTTTCCTCTGTATATCTGCTGGGTTCAGGTTTTTTTTTTTTCTTTTTTGGTTCAACTTAGAATTTATTCATCTTTTATGTATTTATTGATATAAGCATGGAAATAATTCATTCATAGAAATACATCTGTGTGAAGGGAAGAACTTTTTTCTGTTTTATTTTTAAATTTCATTTCTAAAAATTTTGAAGTTTAATTATATTTATTTTTCTATACAGCAGGTTATTATTAGTTATCTATTTTATTCATATACATATATACAGGTCAATACCTATCTCCCAACTCATCTGACCACAACACCCCATGGCTTCCCCGACTTGGTGTCCATACGTTTGTTCTCTACCTCTGTTTCTCTATTTCTGCCCTGCAAACCTGTTCATCTGTACCATATATCTAGGTTCCACATACATGCATTAATACAGAATATTTGTTTTGCTCTTTCTGACTTACTTCATTCTGTATGACAGTCTCTAGATCCACCAACTCCTCTACAAACAACCCAGTTTCATTCCTTTTAATGGCTGAGTCATATCCCATTTTATATATGTACCACATCTTTATCCATTCGTCTGTCTGTGGGCATTTAGGTTGCTTCCATTACCTGGCTATTGTAAATAGTGCTGCAATGAACATTGTGGTGAATGTGTGTTTTTGATTTATGGTTGTCTCTGGGTATATGCCCAGAAGTGGGATTGCTGGATCCTATGGTAATTCTATTTCTAGTTTCTTTAAGGAAACTCCATACTGTTCTCCATAGTGACTGTATCAATTTACCTTCCCACCAATAGTGGAAGAGGGTTCCTTTTGTCCACACCCTCCCCAGAATTTGTTGTTTGTAGATTTTCTGATGATGCCGAGTCTAACAGGTGTGAGGTGATACCTCATTGTCGTTTTGATTTGCATTTCTCTAATAATTAGAGGTGTTGAGCAGCTTTTCATGTGCGTCTTGGCCGTCTCTGTGACTTATTTGAAGAAACGTCTATTTAGATCTTCTGCCCATTTTTGTATTGGGTTGTTTGTTTTATTAATATTAAGCTACCTGAGCTGTTTATATATATTGGAGATTAAACCTTTGTCCATTGATTCGTTTGCGAACGTTTTCGCCCATTCTGAGCGTTGCTTTTTTCCATTCCCGTTTTTTTTAACCAAAAAAGAAAGAAAGCAAAAGAAGCAGAACACTAATGTGCGTGAAATATGCCTCTTGAAACTGTCGTTTTGAAATATGGACGTCTTTTGAACTTTTTGGTTGATATATGACCCCAGGATTTGTTTTCAGGGCCGGTGTCATTTACAGGCCTGAAATGATTTGGAATATCCACTGACCATTAGCGCTGGGATTAAAGCTGCTGTTGTGTGAAACGGCCACAAGGTGGCAGCAGTTCTCCCTTAGCAAATCTGCTTACTAGGGCAACAGAGCCTCAATGGAAGCCGTGTTCTAGATTGGAATTTAGAATGGAATGTGCCAGGAGAAAGCCCCTCAAGTTTGTCTCACTACTTCTTGTTCGTGTTTTTAATTTAATTTTTAATTTTTATTACAGCAAGTTTGATTACAACGTTTGGCTTGTTGTAGGTGTGCAAGATGTGGTTCTTTTACACATATACATATGTCTGTTCTTCCTGGGACCCTTTTCCCATGTACGTTATGACAGAATGTTGAGTAGTCTTCTCTTGGCATTCCGTAGGTCTTTGGTGATTATATATTTCACCTGTGTTTGTATATGTCTCTTAACACCAATATCGTAATGAATCCAATCCTCACACCTTTCCATTGGTGAACCATAAGTTTGATTAATGAATCTGTGATTGCCCTTCTCCGTGGAAATATCTGCCCTGGTATCCGTTTTTAGGTAACACCTATAAGTGATATCCTACGATATGTGTCTTTCACTTTCTGACTTACTACAAGTCACGTGATTACCTGTAGACTCATCTACGGGGCTGCAAATGGCATTGTGTCCTTTTTTTCCTTGGCTAATATTCTGTCTTAGCGAGGTCCATTTTCTGCAATGTGATTCCCTGAGGGCTGAGGATTAGCTGACCTGGGCAGCCTGACCCTGCTGGCAAGCCCTCCCCAGGTGTGCCTGGGTTGAGGTCAATAGATACAGCACTCCAGGCAGCAATAGCCCCTGCAGCTGTGCCTGACTCCATATTCTCTGCCCCGTCAGCAGTCTCGGGGCTGTGCTGGTGGGTGGGTGTGAGGGTCCACGGCTTTGTTGGTGGCCCAGTGTGAGTGGGGCTCTGCTGGACTTTCTGCAGGAGTTGCCAGGCTGCCACTTGTAAAGAAGAGGATGTGTCACCCATAACTTCCGCTGGAATTTCTCTCCGGGCTGAGGTGAGGAAGGAAAAAAAGGAGTGAGGGCCGGGACAGGAGGGATATCTCAGGCAGGGAAATGGAAAGCTTCCAGAAGAGCGCCCGGGGCGAGGACCATCCTGGCTTGCCTGCAGGCACCAAGTTGGCCTGCGTGCTGTCGCTGGTGTGGCTCCACGACCCTTCCTCTAGGCTTTCAAGCCCTTGTACATATTCAGGTGTTTTACCTGGGAAGGGTGGGAACAGTTCAGCAACAGCTGGCCTGGGGCTCTGCTCACGTTTACTCACAGAGGCCCCGGCACGGTCCCCCAGCTTTGCAATGAGGACGCTCCTTGCGTGGAGGGGCCGGGCTGCTGGCTGTATGGGAGATGATTCCCCACCTCTGACCAATTTCAGAATTGTTTACCGCTGGAGCAAGTGCCCTGATAGGGTTTTCCTCTGTATATCTGCTGGGTTCAGGTTTTTTTTTTCTTTTTTGGTTCAACTTAGAATTTATTCATCTTTTATGTATTTATTGATATAAGCATGGAAATAATTCATTCATAGAAATACATCTGTGTGAAGGGAAGAACTTTATTCTGTTTTATTTTTAAATTTCATTTCTAAAAATTTTGAAGTTTAATTATTTTTATTTTTCTATACAGCAGGTTATTATTAATTATTTATTTTATTCATATACATATATACAGGTCAATACCTGTCTCCCAACTCATCTGACCACAACACCCCATGGCTTCCCCGACTTGGTGTCCATACGTCTGTTCTCTACCTCTGTTTCTCTATTTCTGCCCTGCAAACCTGTTCATCTGTACCATATATCAAGGTTCCACATACATGCATTAATACAGAATATTTGTTTTGCTCTTTCTGACTTACTTCATTCTGTATGACAGTCTCTAGATCCACCGACTTCTCTACAAACAACCCAGTTTCATTCCTTTTCATGGCTGAGTCATATCCCATTTTATATATGTACCACATCTTTATCCATTCGTCTGTCTGTGGGCATTTAGGTTGCTTCTATTACCTGGCTATTGTAAATCGTGCTGCAATGAACATTGTGGTGAATGTGTGTTTTTGATTTATGGTTGTCTCTGGGTATATGCCCAGAAGTGGGATTGCTGGATCCTATGGTAATTCTATTTCTAGTTTCTTTAAGGAAACTCCATACTGTTCTCCATAGTGACTGTATCAATTGACCTTCCCACCAATAGTGGAAGAGGGTTCCTTTTGTCCACACCCTCCCCAGAATTTGTTGTTTGTAGATTTTCTGATGATGCCGAGTCTAACAGGTGTGAGGTGATACCTCATTGTCGTTTTGATTTGCATTTCTCTAATAATTAGTGGTGTTGAGCAGCTTTTCATGTGCGTCTTGGCCGTCTCTGTGACTTCTCTGAAGAAAAGTCTGTTTAGATCTTCTGCCCATTTTTATATTGGGTTTTTTGTTTTCTTAATATTAAGCTGCCTGAGCTGTTTATATATATTGGAGATTAAACCTTTGTCCATTGATTCGTTTGCGAACGTTTTCGCCCATTCTGAGGGTTGCCTTTTTCCATTCCCGTTTTTTTTAAACAAAAAAGAAAGAAAGCAAAAGAAGCAGAACACTAATGTGCGTGAAATATGCCTCTTGAAACTGTCGTTTTGAAATATGGACGTCTTTTGAACTTTTTGGTCGATATATGACCCCAGGATTTGTTTTCAGGGCAGGTGTCATTTACAGGCCTGCAATGATTTGGAATATCCACTGACCATTAGCGCTGGGATTAAAGCTGCTGTTGTGTGAAACGGCCACAAGGTGGCAGCATTTCTCCCTTAGCAAATCTGCTTACTAGGGCAACAGAGCCTCAATGGAAGCCGTGTTCTAGATTGGAATTTAGAATGGAATGTGCCAGGAGAAAGCCCCTCAAGTTTGTCTCACTACTTCTTGTTCGTGTTTTTAATTTAATTTTTTATTTTTTATTACAGCAAGTTTGATTACATCGTTTGGCTTGTTGTAGGTGTGCAAGATGTGGTTCTTTTACACATATACATATGTCTGTTCTTCCTGGGACCCTTTTCCCATGTACGTTATGACAGAATGTTGAGTAGTCTTCTCTTGGCATTCCGTAGGTCTTTGGTGATTATATATTTCACCTGTGTTTGTATATGTCTCTTAACACCAATATCATAATGAATCAAATCCTCACACCTTTCCATTGGTGAACCATAAGTTTGTTTAATGAATCTGTGATTGCCCTTCTCCGTGGAAATATCTGCCCTGGTATCCGTTTTTAGGTAACACCTGTAAGTGATATCCTACGATATGTGTCTTTCACTTTCTGACTTACTACAAGTCACGTGATTACCTGTAGACTCATCTACGGGGCTGCAAATGGCATTGTGCCCTTTTTTTCCTTGGCTAATATTCTGTCTTAGCGAGGTCCATTTTCTGCAATGTGATTCCCTGAGGGCTGAGGATTAGCTGACCTGGGAAGCCTGACCCTGCCGGCAAGCCCTCCCCAGGTGTGCCTGGTTTGAGGTCGATAGAAACAGCACTCCAGGCAGCAATAGCCCCTGCAGCTGTGCCTGACTCCATATTCTCTGCCCCGTCAGCAGTCTCGGGGCTGTGCTGGTGGGAGGGTGTGAGGGTCCACGGCTTTGTTGGTGGCCCGGTGTGAGTGGGGCTCTGCTGGACTTTCTGCAGGAGTTGCCAGGCTGCCACTTGTAAAGAAGAGGATGTGTCACCCATAACTTCCGCTGGAATTTCTCTCCGGGCTGAGGTGAGGAAGGAAAAAAAGGAGTGGGGGCCAGGACAGGACGGGTATCTCAGGCAGGGAAATGGAAAGCTTCCAGAAGAGTGCCCAGGGCCAGGACCATTCTGGCTGGCCTGCAGGCACCAAGTTGGCCTGCGTGCTGTCGCTGGTGTGGCTCCACGACCCTTCCTCTAGGCTTTCAAGCCCTTGTACATATTCAGGTGTTTTACCTGGGAAGGGTGGGAACAGTTCAGCAACAGCTGGCCTGGGGCTCAGCTCACGTTTACTCACAGAGGCCTCGGCACGGTCCCCCAGCTTTGCAATGAGGACGCTCCTTGCATGGGGGGGGGGCGGGCTGCTGGCTGTATGGGAGATGATTCCCCACCTCTGACCAATTTCAGAATTGTTTACCGCTGGAGCAAGTGCCCTGATAGGGATTTCCTCTGTATAACTGCTGGGTTCAGGTTTTTTTTCTCTTTTTTGGTTCAAGTTAGAATTTATTCATCTTTTATGTATTTATTGATATAAGCATGGAAATAATTCATTCATATAAATACATCTGTGTGAAGGGAAGAACTTTTTTCTGTTTTATTTTTAAATTTTATTTCTAAAAATTTTGAAGTTTAATTATATTTATTTTTCTATACAGCAGGTTATTATTGATTATTTATTTTATTCATATACATATATACAGGTCAATACCTATCTCCCAACTCATCTGACCACAACACCCCATGGCTTCCCCGACTTGGTGTCCATACGTTTGTTCTCTACCTCTGTTTCTCTATTTCTGCCCTGCAAACCTGTTCATCTGTACCATATATCTAGGTTCCACATACATGCATTAATACAGAATATTTGTTTTGCTCTTTCTGACTTACTTCATTCTGTATGACAGTCTCTAGATCCACCGACTTCTCTACAAACAACCCAGTTTCATTCCTTTTCATGGCTGAGTCATATCCCATTTTATATATGTACCACATCTTTATCCATTCGTCTGTCTGTGGGCATTTAGGTTGCTTCCATTACCTGGCTATTGTAAATAGTGCTGCAATGAACATTGTGGTGAATGTGTGTTTTTGATTTATGGTTGTCTCTGGGTATATGCCCAGAAGTGGGATTGCTGGATCCTATGGTAATTCTATTTCTAGTTTCTTTAAGGAAACTCCATACTGTTCTCCATAGTGACTGTATCAATTTACCTTCCCAGCAATAGTGGAAGAGGGTTCCTTTTGTCCACACCCTCCCCAGAATTTGTTGTTTGTAGATTTTCTGATGATGCCGAGTCTAACAGGTGTGAGGTGATACCTCATTGTCGTTTTGATTTGCATTTCTCTAATAATTAGAGGTGTTGAGCAGCTTTTCATGTGCGTCTTGGCCGTCTCTGTGACTTATTTGAAGAAACGTCTATTTAGATCTTCTGCCCATTTTTGTATTGGGTTGTTTGTTTTATTAATATTAAGCTACCTGAGCTGTTTATATATATTGGAGATTAAACCTTTGTCCATTGATTCGTTTGCGAACATTTTCGCCCATTCTGAGCGTTGCTTTTTTCCATTCCCGTTTTTTTTAACCAAAAAAGAAAGAAAGCAAAAGAAGCAGAACACTAATGTGTGTGAAATATGCCTCTTGAAACTGTCGTTTTGAAATATGGACGTCTTTTGAACTTTTTGGTTGATATATGACCCCAGGATTTGTTTTCAGGGCCGGTGTCATTTACAGGCCTGAAATGATTTGGAATATCCACTGACCATTAGCGCTGGGATTAAAGCTGCTGTTGTGTGAAACGGCCACAAGGTGGCAGCAGTTCTCCCTTAGCAAATCTGGTTACTAGGGCAACAGAGCCTCAATGGAAGCCATGTTCTAGATTGGAATTTAGAATGGAATGTGCCAGGAGAAAGCCCCTCAAGTTTGTCTCACTACTTCTTGTTCGTGTTTTTAATTTAATTTTTAATTTTTTATTACAGCAAGTTTGATTACATCATTTGGCTTGTTGTAGGTGTGCAAGATGTGGTTCTTTTACACATATACATATGTCTGTTCTTCCTGGGACCCTTTTCCCATGTACGTTATGACAGAATGTTGAGTAGTCTTCTCTTGGCATTCCGTAGGTCTTTGGTGATTATATATTTCACCTGTGTTTGTATATGTCTCTTAACACCAATATCGTAATGAATCCAATCCTCACACCTTTCCATTGGTGAACCATAAGTTTGTTTAATGAATCTCTTATTGCCCTTCTCCGTGGAAATATCTGCCCTGGTATCCGTTTTTAGGTAACACCTATAAGTGATATCCTACGATATGTGTCTTTCACTTTCTGACTTTCTACAAGTCACGTGATTACCTGTAGACTCATCTACGGGGCTGCAAATGGCATTGTGCCTTTTTTTTCCTTGGCTAATATTCTGTCTTAGCGAGGTCCATTTTCTGCAATGTGATTCCCTGAGGGCTGAGGATTAGCTGACCTGGGCAGCCTGACCCTGCCAGCAAGCCCTCCCCAGGTGTGCCTGGGTTGAGGTCAATAGAAACAGCACTCCAGGCAGCAATAGCCCCTGCAGCTGTGCCTGACTCCATATTCTCTGCCCCGTCAGCAGTCTCGGGGCTGTGCTGTTGGGTGGGTGTGAGGGTCCACGGCTTTGTTGGTGGCCCGGTGTGAGTGGGGCTCTGCTGGACTTTCTGCAGGAGTTGCCAGGCTGCCACTTGTAAAGAAGAGGATGTGTCACCCATAACTTCCGCTGGAATTTCTCTCCGGGCTGAGGTGAGGAAGGAAAAAAAGGAGTGGGGGCCGGGACAGGACGGGTATCTCAGGCAGGGAAATGGAAAGCTTCCAGAAGAGCGCCCGGGGCCAGGACCATCCTGGCTGGCCTGCAGGCACCAAGTTGGCCTGCGTGCTGTCGCTGGTGTGGCTCCACGACCCTTCCTCTAGGCTTTCAAGCCCTTGTACATATTCAGGTGTTTTACCTGGGAAGGGTGGGAACAGTTCAGCAACAGCTGGCCTGGGGCTCTGCTCACGTTTACTCACAGAGGCCCCGGCACGGTCCCCCAGCTTTGCAATGAGGACGCTCCTTGCGTGGAGGGGCCGGGCTGCTGGCTGTATGGGAGACGATTCCCCACCTCTGACCAATTTCAGAATTGTTTACCGCTGGAGCAAGTGCCCTGATAGGGTTTTCCTCTGTATAACTGCTGGGTTCAGGTTTTTTTTTTCTTTTTTGGTTCAAGTTACAATTTATTCATCTTTTATGTATTTATTGATATAAGCATGGAAATAATTCATTCATAGAAATACATCTGTGTGAAGGGAAGAACTTTTTTCTGTTTTATTTTTAAATTTCATTTCTAAAAATTTTGAAGTTTAATTATATTTATTTTTCTATACAGCAGGTTATTATTAGTTATCTATTTTATTCATATACATATATACAGGTCAATACCTGTCTCCCAACTCATCTGACCACAACACCCCATGGCTTCCCCCACTTGGTGTCCATACGTTTGTTCTCTACCTCTGTTTCTCTATTTCTGCCCTGCAAACCTGTTCATCTGTACCATATATCTAGGTTCCATATACATGCATTAATACAGAATATTTGTTTTGCTCTTTCTGACTTACTTCATTCTGTATGACAGTCTCTAGATCCACCGACTTCTCTACAAACAACCCAGTTTCATTCCTTTTCATGGCTGAGTCATATCCCATTTTATATATGTACCACATCTTTATCCATTCATCTGTCTGTGGGCATTTAGGTTGCTTCCATTACCTGGCTATTGTAAATCGTGCTGCAATGAACATTGTGGTGAATGTGTGTTTTTGATTTATGGTTGTCTCTGGGTATATGCCCAGAAGTGGGATTGCTGGATCCTATGGTAATTCTATTTCTAGTTTCTTTAAGGAAACTCCATACTGTTCTCCATAGTGACTGTATCAATTTACCTTCCCACCAATAGTGGAAGAGTGTTCCTTTTGTCCACACCCTCCCCAGAATTTGTTGTTTGTAGATTTTCTGATGATGCCGAGTCTAACAGGTGTGAGGTGATACCTCATTGTCGTTTTGATTTGCATTTCTCTAATAATTAGAGGTGTTGAGCAGCTTTTCATGTGCGTCTTGGCCGTCTCTGTGACTTCTTTGAAGAAACGTCTATTTAGATCTTCTGCCCATTTTTGTATTGGTTTGTTTGTTTTATTAATATTAAGCTGCCTGAGCTGTTTATATATATTGGAGATTAAACCTTTGTCCATTGATTCGTTTGCGAACGTTTTCGCCCATTCTGAGCGTTGCTTTTTTCCATTCCCGTTTTTTTTAACCAAAAAAGAAAGAAAGCAAAAGAAGCAGAACACTAATGTGCGTGAAATATGCCTCTTGAAACTGTCGTTTTGAAATATGGACGTCTTTTGAACTTTTTGGTTGATATATGACCCCAGGATTTGTTTTCAGGGCCGGTGTCATTTACAGGCCTGAAATGATTTGGAATATCCACTGACCATTAGCGCTGGGATTAAAGCTGCTGTTGTGTGAAACGGCCACAAGGTGGCAGCAGTTCTCCCTTAGCAAATCTGGTTACTAGGGCAACAGAGCCTCAATGGAAGCCGTGTTCTAGATTGGAATTTAGAATGGAATGTGCCAGGAGAAAGCCCCTCAAGTTTGTCTCACTACTTCTTGTTCGTGTTTTTAATTTAATTTTTAATTTTTTATTACAACAAGTTTGATTACATCGTTTGGCTTGTTGTAGGTGTGCAAGATGTGGTTCTTTTACACATATACATATGTCTGTTATTCCTGGGACCCTTTTCCCATGTACGTTATGACAGAATGTTGAGTAGTCTTCTCTTGGCATTCCATAGGTCTTTGGTGATTATATATTTCACCTGTGTTTGTATATGTCTCTTAACCACAATATCGTAATGAATCCAATCCTCACACCTTTCCATTGGTGAACCATAAGTTTGTTTAATGAATCTGTGATTGGCCTTCTCCGTGGAAATATCTGCCCTGGTATCCGTTTTTAGGTAACACCTGTAAGTGATATCCTACGATATGTGTCTTTCACTTTCTGACTTACTACAAGTCACGTGATTACCTGTAGACTCATCTACGGGGCTGCAAATGGCATTGTGTCCTTTTTTTCCTTGGCTAATATTCTGTCTTAGCGAGGTCCATTTTCTGCAATGTGATTCCCTGAGGGCTGAGGATTAGCTGACCTGGGCAGCCTGACCCTGCCGGCAAGCCCTCCCCAGGTGTGCCTGGGTTGAGGTCAATAGAAACAGCACTCCAGGCAGCAATAGCCCCTGCAGCTGTGCCTGACTCCATATTCTCTGCCCCGTCAGCAGTCTCGGGGCTGTGCTGTTGGGTGGGTGTGAGGGTCCACGGCTTTGTTGGTGGCCCGGTGTGAGTGGGGCTCTGCTGGACTTTCTGCAGGAGTTGCCAGGCTGCCACTTGTAAAGAAGAGGATGTGTCACCCATAACTTCCGCTGGAATTTCTCTCCGGGCTGAGGTGAGGAAGGAAAAAAAGGAGTGGGGGCCGGGACAGGAGGGGTATCTCAGGCAGGGAAATGGAAAGCTTCCAGAAGAGCGCCCGGGGCCAGGACCATCCTGGCTGGCCTGCAGGCACCAAGTTGGCCTGTGTGCTGTCGCTGGTGTGGCTCCACGACCCTTCCTCTAGGCTTTCAAGCCCTTGTACATATTCAGGTGTTTTACCTGGGAAGGGTGGGAACAGTTCAGCAACAGCTGGCCTGGGGCTCTGCTCATGTTTACTCACAGAGGACCCGGCACGGTCCCCCAGCTTTGCAATGAGGACGCTCCTTGCGTGGAGGGGCCGGGCTGCTGGCTGTATGGGAGATGATTCCCCACCTCTGACCAATTTCAGAATTGTTTACCGCTGGAGCAAGTGCCCTGATAGGGTTTTCCTCTGTATAACTGCTGGGTTCAGGTTTTTTTTTTTTCTTTTTTGGTTCAAGTTACAATTTATTCATCTTTTATGTATTTATTGATATAAGCATGGAAATAATTCATTCATAGAAATACATCTGTGTGAAGGGAAGAACTTTTTTCTGTTTTATTTTTAAATTTCATTTCTAAAAATTTTGAAGTTTAATTATTTTTATTTTTCTATACAGCAGGTTATTATTAATTATTTATTTTATTCATATACATATATACAGGTCAATACCTATCTCCCAACTCATCTGACCACAACACCCCATGGCTTCCCCGACTTGGTGTCCATACGTTTGTTCTCTACCTCTGTTTCTCTATTTCTGCCCTGCAAACCTGTTCATCTGTACCATATATCTAGGTTCCACATACATGCATTAATACAGAATATTTGTTTTGCTCTTTCTGACTTACTTCATTCTGTATGACAGTCTCTAGATCCACCGACTTCTCTACAAACAACCCAGTTTCATTCCTTTTCATGGCTGAGTCATATCCCATTTTATGTATGTACCACATCTTTATCCATTCGTCTGTCTGTGGGCATTTAGGTTGCTTCCATTACCTGGCTATTGTAAATCGTGCTGCAATGAACATTGTGGTGAATGTGTGATTTTGATTTATGGTTTTCTCTGGGTATATGCCCAGAAGTGGGATTGCTGGATCCTATGGTAATTCTATTTCTAGTTTCTTTAAGGAAACTCCATACTGTTCTCCATAGTGACTGTATCAATTTACCTTCCCACCAATAGTGGAAGAGGGTTCCTTTTGTCCACACCCTCCCCAGAATTTGTTGTTTGTAGATTTTCTGATGATGCCGAGTCTAACAGGTGTGAGGTGATACCTCATTGTCGTTTTGATATGCATTTCTCTAATAATTAGAGGTGTTGAGCAGCTTTTCATGTGCGTCTTGGCCGTCTCTGTGACTTCTTTGAAGAAACGTCTATTTAGATCTTCTGCCCATTTTTGTATTGGGTTGTTTGTTTTATTAATATTAAGCTGCCTGATATGTTTATATATATTGGAGATTAAACCTTTGTCCATTGATTCGTTTGCGAACGTTTTCGCCCATTCTGAGCATTGCTTTTTTCCATTCCCGTTTTTTTTAACCAAAAAAGAAAGAAAGCAAAAGAAGCAGAACACTAATGTGCGTGAAATATGCCTCTTGAAACTGTCGTTTTGAAATATGGACGTCTTTTGAACTTTTTGGTTGATATATGACCCCAGGATTTGTTTTCAGGGCCGGTGTCATTTACAGGCCTGAAATGATTTGGAATATCCACTGACCATTAGCGCTGGGATTAAAGCTGCTGTTGTGTGAAACGGCCACAAGGTGGCAGCAGTTCTCCCTTAGCAAATCTGGTTACTAGGGCAACAGAGCCTCAATGGAAGCCGTGTTCTAGATTGGAATTTAGAATGGAATGTGCCAGGAGAAAGCCCCTCAAGTTTGTCTCACTACTTCTTGTTCGTGTTTTTAATTTAATTTTTAATTTTTTATTACAGCAAGTTTGATTACATCGTTTGGCTTGTTGTAGGTGTGCAAGATGTGGTTCTTTTACACATATACATATGTCTATTCTTCCTGGGACCCTTTTCCCATGTACGTTATGACAGAATGTTGAGTAGTCTTCTCTTGGCATTCCGTAGGTCTTTGGTGATTATATATTTCACCTGTGTTTGTATATGTCTCTTAACACCAATATCGTAATGAATCCAATCCTCACACCTTTCCATTGGTGAACCATAAGTTTGTTTAATGAATCTGTGATTGCCCTTCTCCGTGGAAATATCTGCCCTGGTATCCGTTTTTAGGTAACACCTGTAAGTGATATCCTACGATATGTGTCTTTCACTTTCTGACTTACTACAAGTCACGTGATTACCTGTAGACTCATCTACGGGGCTGCAAATGGCATTGTGTCCTTTTTTTCCTTGGCTAATATTCTGTCTTAGCGAGGTCCATTTTCTGCAATGTGATTCCCTGAGGGCTGAGGATTAGCTGACCTGGGAAGCCTGACCCTGCCGGCAAGCCCTCCCCAGGTGTGCCTGGTTTGAGGTCGATAGAAACAGCACTCCAGGCAGCAATAGCCCCTGCAGCTGTGCCTGACTCCATATTCTCTGCCCCGTCAGCAGTCTCGGGGCTGTGCTGGTGGGAGGGTGTGAGGGTCCACGGCTTTGTTGGTGGCCCGGTGTGAGTGGGGCTCTGCTGGACTTTCTGCAGGAGTTGCCAGGCTGCCACTTGTAAAGAAGAGGATGTGTCACCCATAACTTACGCTGGAATTTCTCTCCGGGCTGAGGTGAGGAAGGAAAAAAAGGAGTGGGGGCCGGGACAGGACGGGTATCTCAGGCAGGGAAATGGAAAGCTTCCAGAAGAGCGCCCGGGGCCAGGACCATTCTGGCTGGCCTGCAGGCACCAAGTTGGCCTGCGTGCTGTCGCTGGTGTGGCTCCACGACCCTTCCTCTAGGCTTTCAAGCCCTTGTACATATTCAGGTGTTTTACCTGGGAAGGGTGGGAACAGTTCAGCAACAGCTGGCCTGGGGCTCAGCTCACGTTTACTCACAGAGGCCTCGGCACGGTCCCCCAGCTTTGCAATGAGGACGCTCCTTGCATGCGGGGGGGGCCGGGCTGCTGGCTGTATGGGAGATGATTCCCCACCTCTGACCAATTTCAGAATTGTTTACCGCTGGAGCAAGTGCCCTGATAGGGTTTTCCTCTGTATAACTGCTGGGTTCAGGTTTTTTTTCTCTTTTTTGGTTCAAGTTAGAATTTATTCATCTTTTATGTATTTACTGATATAAGCATGGAAATAATTCATTCATATAAATACATCTGTGTGAAGGGAAGAACTTTTTTCTGTTTTATTTTTAAATTTTATTTCTAAAAATTTTGAAGTTTAATTATATTTATTTTTCTATACAGCAGGTTATTATTGATTATTTATTTTATTCATATACATATATACAGGTCAATACCTATCTCCCAACTCATCTGACCACAACACCCCATGGCTTCCCCGACTTGGTGTCCATACGTTTGTTCTCTACCTCTGTTTCTCTATTTCTGCCCTGCAAACCTGTTCATCTGTACCATATATCTAGGTTCCACATACATGCATTAATACAGAATATTTGTTTTGCTCTTTCTGACTTACTTCATTCTGTATGACAGTCTCTAGATCCACCAACTTCTCTACAAACAACCCAGTTTCATTCCTTTTAATGGCTGAGTCATATCCCATTTTATATATGTACCACATCTTTATCCATTCGTCTGTCTGTGGGCATTTAGGTTGCTTCCATTACCTGGCTATTGTAAATAGTGCTGCAATGAACATTGTGGTGAATGTGTGTTTTTGATTTATGGTTGTCTCTGGGTATATGCCCAGAAGTGGGATTGCTGGATCCTATGGTAATTCTATTTCTAGTTTCTTTAAGGAAACTCCATACTGTTCTCCATAGTGACTGTATCAATTTACCTTCCCACCAATAGTGGAAGAGGGTTCCTTTTGTCCACACCCTCCCCAGAATTTGTTGTTTGTAGATTTTCTGATGATGCCGAGTCTAACAGGTGTGAGGTGATACCTCATTGTCGTTTTGATTTGCATTTCTCTAATAATTAGAGGTGTTGAGCAGCTTTTCATGTGCGTCTTGGCCGTCTCTGTGACTTATTTGAAGAAACGTCTATTTAGATCTTCTGCCCATTTTTGTATTGGGTTGTTTGTTTTATTAATATTAAGCTACCTGAGCTGTTTATATATATTGGAGATTAAACCTTTGTCCATTGATTCGTTTGCGAACGTTTTCGCCCATTCTGAGCGTTGCTTTTTTCCATTCCCGTTTTTTTTAACCAAAAAAGAAAGAAAGCAAAAGAAGCAGAACACTAATGTGCGTGAAATATGCCTCTTGAAACTGTCGTTTTGAAATATGGACGTCTTTTGAACTTTTTGGTTGATATATGACCCCAGGATTTGTTTTCAGGGCCGGTGTCATTTACAGGCCTGAAATGATTTGGAATATCCACTGACCATTAGCGCTGGGATTAAAGCTGCTGTTGTGTGAAACGGCCACAAGGTGGCAGCAGTTCTCCCTTAGCAAATCTGCTTACTAGGGCAACAGAGCCTCAATGGAAGCCGTGTTCTAGATTGGAATTTAGAATGGAATGTGCCAGGAGAAAGCCCCTCAAGTTTGTCTCACTACTTCTTGTTCGTGTTTTTAATTTAATTTTTAATTTTTATTACAGCAAGTTTGATTACAACGTTTGGCTTGTTGTAGGTGTGCAAGATGTGGTTCTTTTACACATATACATATGTCTGTTCTTCCTGGGACCCTTTTCCCATGTACGTTATGACAGAATGTTGAGTAGTCTTCTCTTGGCATTCCGTAGGTCTTTGGTGATTATATATTTCACCTGTGTTTGTATATGTCTCTTAACACCAATATCGTAATGAATCCAATCCTCACACCTTTCCATTGGTGAACCATAAGTTTGATTAATGAATCTGTGATTGCCCTTCTCCGTGGAAATATCTGCCCTGGTATCCGTTTTTAGGTAACACCTATAAGTGATATCCTACGATATGTGTCTTTCACTTTCTGACTTACTACAAGTCACGTGATTACCTGTAGACTCATCTACGGGGCTGCAAATGGCATTGTGTCCTTTTTTTCCTTGGCTAATATTCTGTCTTAGCGAGGTCCATTTTCTGCAATGTGATTCCCTGAGGGCTGAGGATTAGCTGACCTGGGCAGCCTGACCCTGCTGGCAAGCCCTCCCCAGGTGTGCCTGGGTTGAGGTCAATAGAAACAGCACTCCAGGCAGCAATAGCCCCTGCAGCTGTGCCTGACTCCATATTCTCTGCCCCGTCAGCAGTCTCGGGGCTGTGCTGGTGGGTGGGTGTGAGGGTCCACGGCTTTGTTGGTGGCCCAGTGTGAGTGGGGCTCTGCTGGACTTTCTGCAGGAGTTGCCAGGCTGCCACTTGTAAAGAAGAGGATGTGTCACCCATAACTTCCGCTGGAATTTCTCTCCGGGCTGAGGTGAGGAAGGAAAAAAAGGAGTGAGGGCCGGTACAGGAGGGGTATCTCAGGCAGGGAAATGGAAAGCTTCCAGAAGAGCGCCCGGGGCGAGGACCATCCTGGCTTGCCTGCAGGCACCAAGTTGGCCTGCGTGCTGTCGCTGGTGTGGCTCCACGACCCTTCCTCTAGGCTTTCAAGCCCTTGTACATATTCAGGTGTTTTACCTGGGAAGGGTGGGAACAGTTCAGCAACAGCTGGCCTGGGGCTCTGCTCACGTTTACTCACAGAGGCCCCGGCACGGTCCCCCAGCTTTGCAATGAGGACGCTCCTTGCGTGGAGGGGCCGGGCTGCTGGCTGTATGGGAGATGATTCCCCACCTCTGACCAATTTCAGAATTGTTTACCGCTGGAGCAAGTGCCCTGATAGGGGTTTCCTCTGTATATCTGCTGGGTTCAGGTTTTTTTTTTCTTTTTTGGTTCAACTTAGAATTTATTCATCTTTTATGTATTTATTGATATAAGCATGGAAATAATTCATTCATAGAAATACATCTGTGTGAAGGGAAGAACTTTATTCTGTTTTATTTTTAAATTTCATTTCTAAAAATTTTGAAGTTTAATTATTTTTATTTTTCTATACAGCAGGTTATTATTAATTATTTATTTTATTCATATACATATATACAGGTCAATACCTGTCTCCCAACTCATCTGACCACAACACCCCATGGCTTCCCCGACTTGGTGTCCATACGTCTGTTCTCTACCTCTGTTTCTCTATTTCTGCCCTGCAAACCTGTTCATCTGTACCATATATCTAGGTTCCACATACATGCATTAATACAGAATATTTGTTTTGCTCTTTCTGACTTACTTCATTCTGTATGACAGTCTCTGGATCCACCGACTTCTCTACAAACAACCCAGTTTCATTCCTTTTCATGGCTGAGTCATATCCCATTTTATATATGTACCACATCTTTATCCATTCGTCTGTCTGTGGGCATTTAGGTTGCTTCTATTACCTGGCTATTGTAAATAGTGCTGCAATGAACATTGTGGTGAATGTGTGTTTTTGATTTATGGTTGTCTCTGGGTATATGCCCAGAAGTGGTATTGCTGCATCCTATGGTAATTCTATTTCTAGTTTCTTTAAGGAAACTCCATACTGTTCTCCATAGTGACTGTATCAATTTACCTTCCCACCAATAGTGGAAGAGGGTTCCTTTTGTCCACACCCTCCCCAGAATTTGTTGTTTGTAGATTTTCTGATGATGCCGATTCTAACTGGTGTGAGGTGATACCTCATTGTCGTTTTGATTTGCATTTCTCTAATAATTAGTGGTGTTGAGCAGCTTTTCATGTGCGTCTTGGCCGTCTCTGTGACTTCTTTGAAGAAAAGTCTATTTAGATCTTCTGCCCATTTTTGTATTGGGTTGTTTGTTTTATTAATATTAAGCTGCCTGAGCTGTTTATATATATTGGAGATTAAACCTTTGTCCATTGATTCGTTTGCGAACGTTTTCGCCCATTCTGAGGGTTGCCTTTTTCCATTCCCGTTTTTTTTAACCAAAAAAGAAAGAAAGCAAAAGAAGCAGAACACTAATGTGCGTGAAATATGCCTCTTGAAACTGTCGTTTTGAAATATGGACGTCTTTTGAACTTTTTGGTGGATATATGACCCCAGGATTTGTTTTATGGGAAGGTGTCATTTACAGGCCTGCAATGATTTGGAATATCCACTGACCAGTAGCGCTGGGATTAAAGCTGCTGTTGTGTGAAACGGCCACAAGGTGGAAGCAGTTCTCCCTTAGCAAATCTGCTTACTAGGGCAACAGAGCCTCAATGGAAGCCGTGTTCTAGATTGGAATTTAGAATGTAATGTGCCAGGAGAAAGCCCCTCAAGTTTGTCTCACTACTTCTTGTTCGTGTTTTTAATTTAATTTTTAATTTTTATTACAGCAAGTTTGATTACAACGTTTGCTTGTTGTAGGTGTGCAAGATGTGGTTCTTTTACACATATACATATGTCTGTTCTTCCTGGGACCCTTTTCCCATGTACGTTATGACAGAATGTTGAGTAGTCTTCTCTTGGCATTCCGTAGGTCTTTGGTGATTATATATTTCACCTGTGTTTGTATATGTCTCTTAACACCAATATCGTAATGAATCCAATCCTCACACCTTTCCATTGGTGAACCATAAGTTTGATTAATGAATCTGTGATTGCCCTTCTCCGTGGAAATATCTGCCCTGGTATCCGTTTTTAGGTAACACCTATAAGTGATATCCTACGATATGTGTCTTTCACTTTCTGACTTACTACAAGTCACGTGATTACCTGTAGACTCATCTACGGGGCTGCAAATGGCATTGTGTCCTTTTTTTCCTTGGCTAATATTCTGTCTTAGCGAGGTCCATTTTCTGCAATGTGATTCCCTGAGGGCTGAGGATTAGCTGACCTGGGCAGCCTGACCCTGCTGGCAAGCCCTCCCCAGGTGTGCCTGGGTTGAGGTCAATAGAAACAGCACTCCAGGCAGCAATAGCCCCTGCAGCTGTGCCTGACTCCATATTCTCTGCCCCGTCAGCAGTCTCGGGGCTGTGCTGGTGGGTGGGTGTGAGGGTCCACGGCTTTGTTGGTGGCCCAGTGTGAGTGGGGCTCTGCTGGACTTTCTGCAGGAGTTGCCAGGCTGCCACTTGTAAAGAAGAGGATGTGTCACCCATAACTTCCACTGGAATTTCTCTCCGGGCTGAGGTGAGGAAGGAAAAAAAGGAGTGAGGGCCGGGACAGGAGGGGTATCTCAGGCAGGGAAATGGAAAGCTTCCAGAAGAGCGCCCGGGGAGAGGACCATCCTGGCTTGCCTGCAGGCACCAAGTTGGCCTGCGTGCTGTCGCTGGTGTGGCTCCACGACCCTTCCTCTAGGCTTTCAAGCCCTTGTACATATTCAGGTGTTTTACCTGGGAAGGGTGGGAACAGTTCAGCAACAGCTGGCCTGGGGCTCTGCTCACGTTTACTCACAGAGGCCCCGGCACGGTCCCCCAGCTTTGCAATGAGGACGCTCCTTGCGTGGAGGGGCCGGGCTGCTGGCTGTATGGGAGATGATTCCCCACCTCTGACCAATTTCAGAATTGTTTACCGCTGGAGCAAGTGCCCTGATAGGGTTTTCCTCTGTATATCTGCTGGGTTCAGGTTTTTTTTTTTCTTTTTTGGTTCAACTTAGAATTTATTCATCTTTTATGTATTTATTGATATAAGCATGGAAATAATTCATTCATAGAAATACATCTGTGTGAAGGGAAGAACTTTTTTCTGTTTTATTTTTAAATTTCATTTCTAAAAATTTTGAAGTTTAATTATATTTATTTTTCTATACAGCAGGTTATTATTAGTTATCTATTTTATTCATATACATATATACAGGTCAATACCTATCTCCCAACTCATCTGACCACAACACCCCATGGCTTCCCCGACTTGGTGTCCATACGTTTGTTCTCTACCTCTGTTTCTCTATTTCTGCCCTGCAAACCTGTTCATCTGTACCATATATCTAGGTTCCATATACATGCATTAATACAGAATATTTGTTTTGCTCTTTCTGACTTACTTCATTCTGTATGACAGTCTCTAGATCCACCGACTTCTCTACAAACAACCCAGTTTCATTCCTTTTCATGGCTGAGTCATATCCCATTTTATATATGTACCACATCTTTATCCATTCATCTGTCTGTGGGCATTTAGGTTGCTTCCATTACCTGGCTATTGTAAATCGTGCTGCAATGAACATTGTGGTGAATGTGTGTTTTTGATTTATGGTTGTCTCTGGGTATATGCCCAGAAGTGGGATTGCTGGATCCTATGGTAATTCTATTTCTAGTTTCTTTAAGGAAACTCCATACTGTTCTCCATAGTGACTGTATCAATTTACCTTCCCACCAATAGTGGAAGAGGGTTCCTTTTGTCCACACCCTCCCCAGAATTTGTTGTTTGTAGATTTTCTGATGATGCCGAGTCTAACAGGTGTGAGGTGATACCTCATTGTCGTTTTGATTTGCATTTCTCTAATAATTAGTGGTGTTGAGCAGCTTTTCATGTGCGTCTTGGCCGTCTCTGTGACTTCTTTGATGAAAAGTCTGTTTAGATCTTCTGCCCATTTTTGTATTGGGTTGTTTGTTTTATTAATATTAAGCTGCCTGAGCTGTTTATATATATTGGAGATTAAACCTTTGTCCATTGATTCGTTTGCGAATGTTTTCGCCCATTCTGAGGGTTGCCTTTTTCCATTCCCGTTTTTTTTAACCAAAAAAGAAAGAAAGCAAAAGAAGCAGAACACTAATGTGCGTGAAATATGCCTCTTGAAACTGTCGTTTTGAAATATGGACGTCTTTTGAACTTTTTGGTCGATATATGACCCCAGGATTTGTTTTCAGGGCAGGTGTCATTTACAGGCCTGCAATGATTTGGAATATCCACTGACCATTAGCGCTGGGATTAAAGCTGCTGTTGTGTGAAACGGCCACAAGGTGGCAGCAGTTCTCCCTTAGCAAATCTGCTTACTAGGGCAACAGAGCCTCAATGGAAGCCGTGTTCTAGATTGGAATTTAGAATGGAATGTGCCAGGAGAAAGCCCCTCAAGTTTGTCTCACTACTTCTTGTTCGTGTTTTTAATTTAATTTTTAATTTTTTATTACAGCAAGTTTGATTACATCGTTTGGCTTGTTGTAGGTGTGCAAGATGTGGTTCTTTTACACATATACATATGTCTGTTCTTCCTGGGACCCTTTTCCCATGTACGTTATGACAGAATGTTGAGTAGTCTTCTCTTGGCATTCCGTAGGTCTTTGGTGATTATATATTTCACCTGTGTTTGTATATGTCTCTTAACACCAATATCATAATGAATCCAATCCTCACACCTTTCCATTGGTGAACCATAAGTTTGTTTAATGAATCTGTGATTGCCCTTCTCCGTGGAAATATCTGCCCTGGTATCCGTTTTTAGGTAACACCTGTAAGTGATATCCTACGATATGTGTCTTTCACTTTCTGACTTACTACAAGTCACGTGATTACCTGTAGACTCATCTACGGGGCTGCAAATGGCATTGTGCCCTTTTTTTCCTTGGCTAATATTCTGTCTTAGCGAGGTCCATTTTCTGCAATGTGATTCCCTGAGGGCTGAGGATTAGCTGACCTGGGAAGCCTGACCCTGCCGGCAAGCCCTCCCCAGGTGTGCCTGGTTTGAGGTCGATAGAAACAGCACTCCAGGCAGCAATAGCCCCTGCAGCTGTGCCTGACTCCATATTCTCTGCCCCGTCAGCAGTCTCGGGGCTGTGCTGGTGGGAGGGTGTGAGGGTCCACGGCTTTGTTGGTGGCCCGGTGTGAGTGGGGCTCTGCTGGACTTTCTGCAGGAGTTGCCAGGCTGCCACTTGTAAAGAAGAGGATGTGTCACCCATAACTTCCGCTGGAATTTCTCTCCGGGCTGAGGTGAGGAAGGAAAAAAAGGAGTGGGGGCCGGGACAGGACGGGTATCTCAGGCAGGGAAATGGAAAGCTTCCAGAAGAGCGCCCGGGGCCAGGACCATTCTGGCTGGCCTGCAGGCACCAAGTTGGCCTGCGTGCTGTCGCTGGTGTGGCTCCACGACCCTTCCTCTAGGCTTTCAAGCCCTTGTACATATTCAGGTGTTTTACCTGGGAAGGGTGGGAACAGTTCAGCAACAGCTGGCCTGGGGCTCAGCTCACGTTTACTCACAGAGGCCTCGGCACGGTCCCCCAGCTTTGCAATGAGGACGCTCCTTGCATGGGGGGGGGCCGGGCTGCTGGCTGTATGGGAGATGATTCCCCACCTCTGACCAATTTCAGAATTGTTTACCGCTGGAGCAAGTGCCCTGATAGGGTTTTCCTCTGTATAACTGCTGGGTTCAGGCTTTTTTTCTCTTTTTTGGTTCAAGTTAGAATTTATTCATCTTTTATGTATTTATTGATATAAGCATGGAAATAATTCATTCATATAAATACATCTGTGTGAAGGGAAGAACTTTTTTCTGTTTTATTTTTAAATTTTATTTCTAAAAATTTTGAAGTTTAATTATATTTATTTTTCTATACAGCAGGTTATTATTGATTATTTATTTTATTCATATACATATATACAGGTCAATACCTATCTCCCAACTCATCTGACCACAACACCCCATGGCTTCCCCGACTTGGTGTCCATACGTTTGTTCTCTACCTCTGTTTCTCTATTTCTGCCCTGCAAACCTGTTCATCTGTACCATATATCTAGGTTCCACATACATGCATTAATACAGAATATTTGTTTTGCTCTTTCTGACTTACTTCATTCTGTATGACAGTCTCTAGATCCACCAACTTCTCTACAAACAACCCAGTTTCATTCCTTTTAATGGCTGAGTCATATCCCATTTTATATATGTACCACATCTTTATCCATTCGTCTGTCTGTGGGCATTTAGGTTGCTTCCATTACCTGGCTATTGTAAATAGTGCTGCAATGAACATTGTGGTGAATGTGTGTTTTTGATTTATGGTTGTCTCTGGGTATATGCCCAGAAGTGGGATTGCTGGATCCTATGGTAATTCTATTTCTAGTTTCTTTAAGGAAACTCCATACTGTTCTCCATAGTGACTGTATCAATTTACCTTCCCACCAATAGTGGAAGAGGGTTCCTTTTGTCCACACCCTCCCCAGAATTTGTTGTTTGTAGATTTTCTGATGATGCCGAGTCTAACAGGTGTGAGGTGATACCTCATTGTCGTTTTGATTTGCATTTCTCTAATAATTAGAGGTGTTGAGCAGCTTTTCATGTGCGTCTTGGCCGTCTCTGTGACTTATTTGAAGAAACGTCTATTTAGATCTTCTGCCCATTTTTGTATTGGGTTGTTTGTTTTATTAATATTAAGCTACCTGAGCTGTTTATATATATTGGAGATTAAACCTTTGTCCATTGATTCGTTTGCGAACGTTTTCGCCCATTCTGAGCGTTGCTTTTTTCCATTCCCGTTTTTTTTAACCAAAAAAGAAAGAAAGCAAAAGAAGCAGAACACTAATGTGCGTGAAATATGCCTCTTGAAACTGTCGTTTTGAAATATGGACGTCTTTTGAACTTTTTGGTTGATATATGACCCCAGGATTTGTTTTCAGGGCCGGTGTCATTTACAGGCCTGCAATGATTTGGAATATCCACTGACCAGTAGCGCTGGGATTAAAGCTGCTGTTGTGTGAAACGGCCACAAGGTGGCAGCAGTTCTCCCTTAGCAAATCTGGTTACTAGGGCAACAGAGCCTCAATGGAAGCAGTGTTCTAGATTGGAATTTAGAATGGAATGTGCCAGGAGAAAGCCCCTCAAGTTTGTCTCACTACTTCTTGTTCGTGTTTTTAATTTAATTTTTAATTTTTATTACAGCAAGTTTGATTACAACGTTTGGCTTGTTGTAGGTGTGCAAGATGTGGTTCTTTTACACATATACATATGTCTGTTCTTCCTGGGACCCTTTTCCCATGTACGTTATGACAGAATGTTGAGTAGTCTTCTCTTGGCATTCCGTAGGTCTTTGGTGATTATATATTTCACCTGTGTTTGTATATGTCTCTTAACACCAATATCGTAATGAATCCAATCCTCACACCTTTCCATTGGTGAACCATAAGTTTGATTAATGAATCTGTGATTGCCCTTCTCCGTGGAAATATCTGCCCTGGTATCCGTTTTTAGGTAACACCTATAAGTGATATCCTACGATATGTGTCTTTCACTTTCTGACTTACTACAAGTCACGTGATTACCTGTAGACTCATCTACGGGGCTGCAAATGGCATTGTGTCCTTTTTTTCCTTGGCTAATATTCTGTCTTAGCGAGGTCCATTTTCTGCAATGTGATTCCCTGAGGGCTGAGGATTAGCTGACCTGGGCAGCCTGACCCTGCTGGCAAGCCCTCCCCAGGTGTGCCTGGGTTGAGGTCAATAGAAACAGCACTCCAGGCAGCAATAGCCCCTGCAGCTGTGCCTGACTCCATATTCTCTGCCCCGTCAGCAGTCTCGGGGCTGTGCTGGTGGGTGGGTGTGAGGGTCCACGGCTTTGTTGGTGGCCCGGTGTGAGTGGGGCTCTGCTGGACTTTCTGCAGGAGTTGCCAGGCTGCCACTTGTAAAGAAGAGGATGTGTCACCCATAACTTCCGCTGGAATTTCTCTCCGGGCTGAGGTGAGGAAGGAAAAAAAGGAGTGAGGGCCGGTACAGGAGGGGTATCTCAGGCAGGGAAATGGAAAGCTTCCAGAAGAGCGCCCGGGGCGAGGACCATCCTGGCTTGCCTGCAGGCACCAAGTTGGCCTGCGTGCTGTCGCTGGTGTGGCTCCACGACCCTTCCTCTAGGCTTTCAAGCCCTTGTACATATTCAGGTGTTTTACCTGGGAAGGGTGGGAACAGTTCAGCAACAGCTGGCCTGGGGCTCTGCTCACGTTTACTCACAGAGGCCCCGGCACGGTCCCCCAGCTTTGCAATGAGGACGCTCCTTGCGTGGAGGGGCCGGGCTGCTGGCTGTATGGGAGATGATTCCCCACCTCTGACCAATTTCAGAATTGTTTACCGCTGGAGCAAGTGCCCTGATAGGGTTTTCCTCTGTATATCTGCTGGGTTCAGGTTTTTTTTTTTTCTTTTTTGGTTCAACTTAGAATTTATTCATCTTTTATGTATTTATTGATATAAGCATGGAAATAATTCATTCATAGAAATACATCTGTGTGAAGGGAAGAACTTTTTTCTGTTTTATTTTTAAATTTCATTTCTAAAAATTTTGAAGTTTAATTATATTTATTTTTCTATACAGCAGGTTATTATTAGTTATCTATTTTATTCATATACATATATACAGGTCAATACCTATCTCCCAACTCATCTGACCACAACACCCCATGGCTTCCCCGACTTGGTGTCCATACGTTTGTTCTCTACCTCTGTTTCTCTATTTCTGCCCTGCAAACCTGTTCATCTGTACCATATATCTAGGTTCCATATACATGCATTAATACAGAATATTTGTTTTGCTCTTTCTGACTTACTTCATTCTGTATGACAGTCTCTAGATCCACCGACTTCTCTACAAACAACCCAGTTTCATTCCTTTTCATGGCTGAGTCATATCCCATTTTATATATGTACCACATCTTTATCCATTCATCTGTCTGTGGGCATTTAGGTTGCTTCCATTACCTGGCTATTGTAAATCGTGCTGCAATGAACATTGTGGTGAATGTGTGTTTTTGATTTATGGTTGTCTCTGGGTATATGCCCAGAAGTGGGATTGCTGGATCCTATGGTAATTCTATTTCTAGTTTCTTTAAGGAAACTCCATACTGTTCTCCATAGTGACTGTATCAATTTACCTTCCCACCAATAGTGGAAGAGGGTTCCTTTTGTCCACACCCTCCCCAGAATTTGTTGTTTGTAGATTTTCTGATGATGCCGAGTCTAACAGGTGTGAGGTGATACCTCATTGTCGTTTTGATTTGCATTTCTCTAATAATTAGTGGTGTTGAGCAGCTTTTCATGTGCGTCTTGGCCGTCTCTGTGACTTCTTTGAAGAAAAGTCTGTTTAGATCTTCTGCCCATTTTTGTATTGGGTTGTTTGTTTTATTAATATTAAGCTGCCTGAGCTGTTTATATATATTGGAGATTAAACCTTTGTCCATTGATTCGTTTGCGAATGTTTTCGCCCATTCTGAGGGTTGCCTTTTTCCATTCCCGTTTTTTTTAACCAAAAAAGAAAGAAAGCAAAAGAAGCAGAACACTAATGTGCGTGAAATATGCCTCTTGAAACTGTCGTTTTGAAATATGGACGTCTTTTGAACTTTTTGGTCGATATATGACCCCAGGATTTGTTTTCAGGGCAGGTGTCATTTACAGGCCTGCAATGATTTGGAATATCCACTGACCATTAGCGCTGGGATTAAAGCTGCTGTTGTGTGAAACGGCCACAAGGTGGCAGCAGTTCTCCCTTAGCAAATCTGCTTACTAGGGCAACAGAGCCTCAATGGAAGCCGTGTTCTAGATTGGAATTTAGAATGGAATGTGCCAGGAGAAAGCCCCTCAAGTTTGTCTCACTATTTCTTGTTCGTGTTTTTAATTTAATTTTTTATTTTTTATTACAGCAAGTTTGATTACATCGTTTGGCTTGTTGTAGGTGTGCAAGATGTGGTTCTTTTACACATATACATATGTCTGTTCTTCCTGGGACCCTTTTCCCATGTACGTTATGACAGAATGTTGAGTAGTCTTCTCTTGGCATTCCGTAGGTCTTTGGTGATTATATATTTCACCTGTGTTTGTATATGTCTCTTAACACCAATATCATAATGAATCCAATCCTCACACCTTTCCATTGGTGAACCATAAGTTTGTTTAATGAATCTGTGATTGCCCTTCTCCGTGGAAATATCTGCCCTGGTATCCGTTTTTAGGTAACACCTGTAAGTGATATCCTACGATATGTGTCTTTCACTTTCTGACTTACTACAAGTCACGTGATTACCTGTAGACTCATCTACGGGGCTGCAAATGGCATTGTGCCCTTTTTTTCCTTGGCTAATATTCTGTCTTAGCGAGGTCCATTTTCTGCAATGTGATTCCCTGAGGGCTGAGGATTAGCTGACCTGGGAAGCCTGACCCTGCCGGCAAGCCCTCCCCAGGTGTGCCTGGTTTGAGGTCGATAGAAACAGCACTCCAGGCAGCAATAGCCCCTGCAGCTGTGCCTGACTCCATATTCTCTGCCCCGTCAGCAGTCTCGGGGCTGTGCTGGTGGGAGGGTGTGAGGGTCCACGGCTTTGTTGGTGGCCCGGTGTGAGTGGGGCTCTGCTGGACTTTCTGCAGGAGTTGCCAGGCTGCCACTTGTAAAGAAGAGGATGTGTCACCCATAACTTCCGCTGGAATTTCTCTCCGGGCTGAGGTGAGGAAGGAAAAAAAGGTTTGGGGGCCGGGACAGGACGGGTATCTCAGGCAGGGAAATGGAAAGCTTCCAGAAGAGCGCCCGGGGCCAGGACCATTCTGGCTGGCCTGCAGGCACCAAGTTGGCCTGCGTGCTGTCGCTGGTGTGGCTCCACGACCCTTCCTCTAGGCTTTCAAGCCCTTGTACATATTCAGGTGTTTTACCTGGGAAGGGTGGGAACAGTTCAGCAACAGCTGGCCTGGGGCTCAGCTCACGTTTACTCACAGAGGCCTCGGCACGGTCCCCCAGCTTTGCAATGAGGACGCTCCTTGCATGGGGGGGGGCCGGGCTGCTGGCTGTATGGGAGATGATTCCCCACCTCTGACCAATTTCAGAATTGTTTACCGCTGGAGCAAGTGCCCTGATAGGGTTTTCCTCTGTATAACTGCTGGGTTCAGTTTTTTTTTCTCTTTTTTGGTTCAAGTTAGAATTTATTCATCTTTTATGTATTTATTGATATAAGCATGGAAATAATTCATTCATATAAATACATCTGTGTGAAGGGAAGAACTTTTTTCTGTTTTATTTTTAAATTTTATTTCTAAAAATTTTGAAGTTTAATTATATTTATTTTTCTATACAGCAGGTTATTATTGATTATTTATTTTATTCATATACATATATACAGGTCAATACCTATCTCACAACTCATCTGACCACAACACCCCATGGCTTCCCCGACTTGGTGTCCATACGTTTGTTCTCTACCTCTGTTTCTCTATTTCTGCCCTGCAAACCTGTTCATCTGTACCATATATCTAGGTTCCACATACATGCATTAATACAGAATATTTGTTTTGCTCTTTCTGACTTACTTCATTCTGTATGACAGTCTCTAGATCCACCAACTTCTCTACAAACAACCCAGTTTCATTCCTTTTAATGGCTGAGTCATATCCCATTTTATATATGTACCACATCTTTATCCATTCGTCTGTCTGTGGGCATTTAGGTTGCTTCCATTACCTGGCTATTGTAAATAGTGCTGCAATGAACATTGTGGTGAATGTGTGTTTTTGATTTATGGTTGTCTCTGGGTATATGCCCAGAAGTGGGATTGCTGGATCCTATGGTAATTCTATTTCTAGTTTCTTTAAGGAAACTCCATACTGTTCTCCATAGTGACTGTATCAATTTACCTTCCCACCAATAGTGGAAGAGGGTTCCTTTTGTCCACACCCTCCCCAGAATTTATTGTTTGTAGATTTTCTGATGATGCCGAGTCTAACAGGTGTGAGGTGATACCTCATTGTCGTTTTGATTTGCATTTCTCTAATAATTAGAGGTGTTGAGCAGCTTTTCATGTGCGTCTTGGCCGTCTCTGTGACTTATTTGAAGAAACGTCTATTTAGATCTTCTGCCCATTTTTGTATTGGGTTGTTTGTTTTATTAATATTAAGCTACCTGAGCTGTTTATATATATTGGAGATTAAACCTTTGTCCATTGATTCGTTTGCGAACGTTTTCGCCCATTCTGAGCGTTGCTTTTTTCCATTCCCGTTTTTTTTAACCAAAAAAGAAAGAAAGCAAAAGAAGCAGAACACTAATGTGCGTGAAATATGCCTCTTGAAACTGTCGTTTTGAAATATGGACGTCTTTTGAACTTTTTGGTTGATATATGACCCCAGGATTTGTTTTCAGGGCCGGTGTCATTTACAGGCCTGCAATGATTTGGAATATCCACTGACCAGTAGCGCTGGGATTAAAGCTGCTGTTGTGTGAAACGGCCACAAGGTGGCAGCAGTTCTCCCTTAGCAAATCTGGTTACTAGGGCAACAGAGCCTCAATGGAAGCAGTGTTCTAGATTGGAATTTAGAATGGAATGTGCCAGGAGAAAGCCCCTCAAGTTTGTCTCACTACTTCTTGTTCGTGTTTTTAATTTAATTTTTAATTTTTATTACAGCAAGTTTGATTACAACGTTTGGCTTGTTGTAGGTGTGCAAGATGTGGTTCTTTTACACATATACATATGTCTGTTCTTCCTGGGACCCTTTTCCCATGTACGTTATGACAGAATGTTGAGTAGTCTTCTCTTGGCATTCCGTAGGTCTTTGGTGATTATATATTTCACCTGTGTTTGTATATGTCTCTTAACACCAATATCGTAATGAATCCAATCCTCACACCTTTCCATTGGTGAACCATAAGTTTGATTAATGAATCTGTGATTGCCCTTCTCCGTGGAAATATCTGCCCTGGTATCCGTTTTTAGGTAACACCTATAAGTGATATCCTACGATATGTGTCTTTCACTTTCTGACTTACTACAAGTCACGTGATTACCTGTAGACTCATCTACGGGGCTGCAAATGGCATTGTGTCCTTTTTTTCCTTGGCTAATATTCTGTCTTAGCGAGGTCCATTTTCTGCAATGTGATTCCCTGAGGGCTGAGGATTAGCTGACCTGGGCAGCCTGACCCTGCTGGCAAGCCCTCCCCAGGTGTGCCTGGGTTGAGGTCAATAGAAACAGCACTCCAGGCAGCAATAGCCCCTGCAGCTGTGCCTGACTCCATATTCTCTGCCCCGTCAGCAGTCTCGGGGCTGTGCTGGTGGGTGGGTGTGAGGGTCCACGGCTTTGTTGGTGGCCCGGTGTGAGTGGGGCTCTGCTGGACTTTCTGCAGGAGTTGCCAGGCTGCCACTTGTAAAGAAGAGGATGTGTCACCCATAACTTCCGCTGGAATTTCTCTCCGGGCTGAGGTGAGGAAGGAAAAAAAGGAGTGAGGGCCAGGACAGGAGGGGTATCTCAGGCAGGGAAATGGAAAGCTTCCAGAAGAGCGCCCGGGGCGAGGACCATCCTGGCTTGCCTGCAGGCACCAAGTTGGCCTGCGTGCTGTCGCTGGTGTGGCTCCACGACCCTTCCTCTAGGCTTTCAAGCCCTTGTACATATTCAGGTGTTTTACCTGGGAAGGGTGGGAACAGTTCAGCAACAGCTGGCCTGGGGCTCTGCTCACGTTTACTCACAGAGGCCCCGGCACGGTCCCCCAGCTTTGCAATGAGGACGCTCCTTGCGTGGAGGGGCCGGGCTGCTGGCTGTATGGGAGATGATTCCCCACCTCTGACCAATTTCAGAATTGTTTACCGCTGGAGCAAGTGCCCTGATAGGGTTTTCCTCTGTATATCTGCTGGGTTCAGGTTTTTTTTTTTCTTTTTTGGTTCAACTTAGAATTTATTCATCTTTTATGTATTTATTGATATAAGCATGGAAATAATTCATTCATAGAAATACATCTGTGTGAAGGGAAGAACTTTTTTCTGTTTTATTTTTAAATTTCATTTCTAAAAATTTTGAAGTTTAATTATATTTATTTTTCTATACAGCAGGTTATTATTAGTTATCTATTTTATTCATATACATATATACAGGTCAATACCTATCTCCCAACTCATCTGACCACAACACCCCATGGCTTCCCCGACTTGGTGTCCATACGTTTGTTCTCTACCTCTGTTTCTCTATTTCTGCCCTGCAAACCTGTTCATCTGTACCATATATCTAGGTTCCATATACATGCATTAATACAGAATATTTGTTTTGCTCTTTCTGACTTACTTCATTCTGTATGACAGTCTCTAGATCCACCGACTTCTCTACAAACAACCCAGTTTCATTCCTTTTCATGGCTGAGTCATATCCCATTTTATATATGTACCACATCTTTATCCATTCATCTGTCTGTGGGCATTTAGGTTGCTTCCATTACCTGGCTATTGTAAATCGTGCTGCAATGAACATTGTGGTGAATGTGTGTTTTTGATTTATGGTTGTCTCTGGGTATATGCCCAGAAGTGGGATTGCTGGATCCTATGGTAATTCTATTTCTAGTTTCTTTAAGGAAACTCCATACTGTTCTCCATAGTGACTGTATCAATTTACCTTCCCACCAATAGTGGAAGAGGGTTCCTTTTGTCCACACCCTCCCCAGAATTTGTTGTTTGTAGATTTTCTGATGATGCCGAGTCTAACAGGTGTGAGGTGATACCTCATTGTCGTTTTGATTTGCATTTCTCTAATAATTAGTGGTGTTGAGCAGCTTTTCATGTGCGTCTTGGCCGTCTCTGTGACTTCTTTGAAGAAAAGTCTATTTAGATCTTCTGCCCATTTTTGTATTGGGTTGTTTGTTTTATTAATATTAAGCTGCCTGAGCTGTTTATATATATTGGAGATTAAACCTTTGTCCATTGATTCGTTTGCGAATGTTTTCGCCCATTCTGAGGGTTGCCTTTTTCCATTCCCGTTTTTTTTAACCAAAAAAGAAAGACAGCAAAAGAAGCAGAACACTAATGTGCGTGAAATATGCCTCTTGAAACTGTCGTTTTGAAATATGGACGTCTTTTGAACTTTTTGGTCGATATATGACCCCAGGATTTGTTTTCAGGGCAGGTGTCATTTACAGGCCTGCAATGATTTGGAATATCCACTGACCATTAGCGCTGGGATTAAAGCTGCTGTTGTGTGAAACGGCCACAAGGTGGCAGCAGTTCTCCCTTAGCAAATCTGCTTACTAGGGCAACAGAGCCTCAATGGAAGCCGTGTTCTAGATTGGAATTTAGAATGGAATGTGCCAGGAGAAAGCCCCTCAAGTTTGTCTCACTACTTCTTGTTCGTGTTTTTAATTTAATTTTTTATTTTTTATTACAGCAAGTTTGATTACATCGTTTGGCTTGTTGTAGGTGTGCAAGATGTGGTTCTTTTACACATATACATATGTCTGTTCTTCCTGGGACCCTTTTCCCATGTACGTTATGACAGAATGTTGAGTAGTCTTCTCTTGGCATTCCGTAGGTCTTTGGTGATTATATATTTCACCTGTGTTTGTATATGTCTCTTAACACCAATATCATAATGAATCCAATCCTCACACCTTTCCATTGGTGAACCATAAGTTTGTTTAATGAATCTGTGATTGCCCTTCTCCGTGGAAATATCTGCCCTGGTATCCGTTTTTAGGTAACACCTGTAAGTGATATCCTACGATATGTGTCTTTCACTTTCTGACTTACTACAAGTCACGTGATTACCTGTAGACTCATCTACGGGGCTGCAAATGGCATTGTGCCCTTTTTTTCCTTGGCTAATATTCTGTCTTAGCGAGGTCCATTTTCTGCAATGTGATTCCCTGAGGGCTGAGGATTAGCTGACCTGGGAAGCCTGACCCTGCCGGCAAGCCCTCCCCAGGTGTGCCTGGTTTGAGGTCGATAGAAACAGCACTCCAGGCAGCAATAGCCCCTGCAGCTGTGCCTGACTCCATATTCTCTGCCCCGTCAGCAGTCTCGGGGCTGTGCTGGTGGGAGGGTGTGAGGGTCCACGGCTTTGTTGGTGGCCCGGTGTGAGTGGGGCTCTGCTGGACTTTCTGCAGGAGTTGCCAGGCTGCCACTTGTAAAGAAGAGGATGTGTCACCCATAACTTCCGCTGGAATTTCTCTCCGGGCTGAGGTGAGGAAGGAAAAAAAGGAGTGGGGGCCGGGACAGGACGGGTATCTCAGGCAGGGAAATGGAAAGCTTCCAGAAGAGCGCCCGGGGCCAGGACCATTCTGGCTGGCCTGCAGGCACCAAGTTGGCCTGCGTGCTGTCGCTGGTGTGGCTCCACGACCCTTCCTCTAGGCTTTCAAGCCCTTGTACATATTCAGGTGTTTTACCTGGGAAGGGTGGGAACAGTTCAGCAACAGCTGGCCTGGGGCTCAGCTCACGTTTACTCACAGAGGCCTCGGCACGGTCCCCCAGCTTTGCAATGAGGACGCTCCTTGCATGGGGGCGGGGCCGGGCTGCTGGCTGTATGGGAGATGATTCCCCACCTCTGACCAATTTCAGAATTGTTTACCGCTGGAGCAAGTGCCCTGATAGGGTTTTCCTCTGTATAACTGCTGGGTTCAGGTTTTTTTTCTCTTTTTTGGTTCAAGTTAGAATTTATTCATCTTTTATGTATTTATTGATATAAGCATGGAAATAATTCATTCATATAAATACATCTGTGTGAAGGGAAGAACTTTTTTCTGTTTTATTTTTAAATTTTATTTCTAAAAATTTTGAAGTTTAATTATATTTATTTTTCTATACAGCAGGTTATTATTGATTATTTATTTTATTCATATACATATATACAGGTCAATACCTATCTCCCAACTCATCTGACCACAACACCCCATGGCTTCCCCGACTTGGTGTCCATACGTTTGTTCTCTACCTCTGTTTCTCTATTTCTGCCCTGCAAACCTGTTCATCTGTACCATATATCTAGGTTCCACATACATGCATTAATACAGAATATTTGTTTTGCTCTTTCTGACTTACTTCATTCTGTATGACAGTCTCTAGATCCACCAACTTCTCTACAAACAACCCAGTTTCATTCCTTTTAATGGCTGAGTCATATCCCATTTTATATATGTACCACATCTTTATCCATTCGTCTGTCTGTGGGCATTTAGGTTGCTTCCATTACCTGGCTATTGTAAATAGTGCTGCAATGAACATTGTGGTGAATGTGTGTTTTTGATTTATGGTTGTCTCTGGGTATATGCCCAGAAGTGGGATTGCTGGATCCTATGGTAATTCTATTTCTAGTTTCTTTAAGGAAACTCCATACTGTTCTCCATAGTGACTGTATCAATTTACCTTCCCACCAATAGTGGAAGAGGGTTCCTTTTGTCCACACCCTCCCCAGAATTTGTTGTTTGTAGATTGTCTGATGATGCCGAGTCTAACAGGTGTGAGGTGATACCTCATTGTCGTTTTGATTTGCATTTCTCTAATAATTAGAGGTGTTGAGCAGCTTTTCATGTGCGTCTTGGCCGTCTCTGTGACTTATTTGAAGAAACGTCTATTTAGATCTTCTGCCCATTTTTGTATTGGGTTGTTTGTTTTATTAATATTAAGCTACCTGAGCTGTTTATATATATTGGAGATTAAACCTTTGTCCATTGATTCGTTTGCGAACGTTTTCGCCCATTCTGAGCGTTGCTTTTTTCCATTCCCGTTTTTTTTAACCAAAAAAGAAAGAAAGCAAAAGAAGCAGAACACTAATGTGCGTGAAATATGCCTCTTGAAACTGTCGTTTTGAAATATGGACGTCTTTTGAACTTTTTGGTTGATATATGACCCCAGGATTTGTTTTCAGGGCCGGTGTCATTTACAGGCCTGAAATGATTTGGAATATCCACTGACCATTAGCGCTGGGATTAAAGCTGCTGTTGTGTGAAACGGCCACAAGGTGGCAGCAGTTCTCCCTTAGCAAATCTGCTTACTAGGGCAACAGAGCCTCAATGGAAGCCGTGTTCTAGATTGGAATTTAGAATGGAATGTGCCAGGAGAAAGCCCCTCAAGTTTGTCTCACTACTTCTTGTTCGTGTTTTTAATTTAATTTTTAATTTTTTATTACAGCAAGTTTGATTACATCGTTTGGCTTGTTGTAGGTGTGCAAGATGTGGTTCTTTTACACATATACATATGTCTGTTCTTCCTGGGACCCTTTTCCCATGTACGTTATGACAGAATGTTGAGTAGTCTTCTCTTGGCATTCCGTAGGTCTTTGGTGATTATATATTTCACCTGTGTTTGTATATGTCTCTTAACACCAATATCGTAATGAATCCAATCCTCACACCTTTCCATTGGTGAACCATAAGTTTGTTTAATGAATCTCTTATTGCCCTTCTCCGTGGAAATATCTGCCCTGGTATCCGTTTTTAGGTAACACCTATAAGTGATATCCTACGATATGTGTCTTTCACTTTCTGACTTACTACAAGTCACGTGATTACCTGTAGACTCATCGACGGGGCTGCAAATGGCATTGTGCCCTTTTTTTCCTTGGCTAATATTCTGTCTTAGTGAGGTCCATTTTCTGCAATGTGATTCCCTGAGGGCTGAGGATTAGCTGACCTGGGCAGCCTGACCCTGCCGGCAAGCCCTCCCCAGGTGTGCCTGGGTTGAGGTCAATAGAAACAGCACTCCAGGCAGCAATAGCCCCTGCAGCTGTGCCTGACTCCATATTCTCTGCCCCGTCAGCAGTCTCGGGGCTGTGCTGTTGGGTGGGTGTGAGGGTCCACGGCTTTGTTGGTGGCCCGGTGTGAGTGGGGCTCTGCTGGACTTTCTGCAGGAGTTGCCAGGCTGCCACTTGTAAAGAAGAGGATGTGTCACCCATAACTTCCGCTGGAATTTCTCTCCGGGCTGAGGTGAGGAAGGAAAAAAAGGAGTGGGGGCCGGGACAGGACGGGTATCTCAGGCAGGGAAATGGAAAGCTTCCAGAAGAGCGCCCGGGGCCAGGACCATCCTGGCTGGCCTGCAGGCACCAAGTTGGCCTGCGTGCTGTCGCTGGTGTGGCTCCACGACCCTTCCTCTAGGCTTTCAAGCCCTTGTACATATTCAGGTGTTTTACCTGGGAAGGGTGGGAACAGTTCAGCAACAGCTGGCCTGGGGCTCTGCTCACGTTTACTCACAGAGGCCCCGGCACGGTCCCCCAGCTTTGCAATGAGGACGCTCCTTGCGTGGAGGGGCCGGGCTGCTGGCTGTATGGGAGACGATTCCCCACCTCTGACCAATTTCAGAATTGTTTACCGCTGGAGCAAGTGCCCTGATAGGGTTTTCCTCTGTATAACTGCTGGGTTCAGGTTTTTTTTTTTCTTTTTTGGTTCAAGTTACAATTTATTCATCTTTTATGTATTTATTGATATAAGCATGGAAATAATTCATTCATAGAAATACATCTGTGTGAAGGGAAGAACTTTTTTCTGTTTTATTTTTAAATTTCATTTCTAAAAATTTTGAAGTTTAATTATTTTTATTTTTCTATACAGCAGGTTATTATTAATTATTTATTTTATTCATATACATATATACCGGTCAATACCTGTCTCCCAACTCATCTGACCACAACACCCCATGGCTTCCCCGACTTGGTGTCCATACGTCTGTTCTCTACCTCTGTTTCTCTATTTCTGCCCTGCAAACCTGTTCATCTGTACCATATATCTAGGTTCCACATACATGCATTAATACAGAATATTTGTTTTGCTCTTTCTGACTTACTTCATTCTGTATGACAGTCTCTAGATCCACCGACTTCTCTACAAACAACCCAGTTTCATTCCTTTTCATGGCTGAGTCATATCCCATTTTATATATGTACCACATCTTTATCCATTCGTCTGTCTGTGGGCATTTAGGTTGCTTCTATTACCTGGCTATTGTAAATAGTGCTGCAATGAACATTGTGGTGAATGTGTGTTTTTGATTTATGGTTGTCTCTGGGTATATGCCCAGAAGTGGGATTGCTGGATCCTATGGTAATTCTATTTCTAGTTTCTTTAAGGAAACTCCATACTGTTCTGCATAGTGACTGTATCAATTTACCTTCCCACCAATAGTGGAAGAGGGTTCCTTTTGTCCACACCCTCCCCAGAATTTGTTGTTTGTAGATTTTCTGATGATGCCGATTCTAACAGGTGTGAGGTGATACCTCATTGTCGTTTTGATTTGCATTTCTCTAATAATTAGTGGTGTTGAGCAGCTTTTCATGTGCGTCTTGGCCGTCTCTGTGACTTCTTTGAAGAAAAGTCTATTTAGATCTTCTGCCCATTTTTGTATTGGGTTGTTTGTTTTATTAATATTAAGCTGCCTGAGCTGTTTATATATATTGGAGATTAAACCTTTGTCCATTGATTCGTTTGCGAACGTTTTCGCCCATTCTGAGGGTTGCCTTTTTCCATTCCCGTTTTTTTTAACCAAAAAATAAAGAAAGCAAAAGAAGCAGAACACTAATGTGCGTGAAATATGCCTCTTGAAACTGTCGTTTTGAAATATGGACGTCTTTTGAACTTTTTGGTGGATATATGACCCCAGGATTTGTTTTATGGGAAGGTGTCATTTACAGGCCTGCAATGATTTGGAATATCCACTGACCAGTAGCGCTGGGATTAAAGCTGCTGTTGTGTGAAACGGCCACAAGGTGGCAGCAGTTCTCCCTTAGCAAATCTGGTTACTAGGGCAACAGAGCCTCAATGGAAGCAGTGTTCTAGATTGGAATTTAGAATGGAATGTGCCAGGAGAAAGCCCCTCAAGTTTGTCTCACTACTTCTTGTTCGTGTTTTTAATTTAATTTTTTATTTTTTATTACAGCAAGTTTGATTACATCGTTTGGCTTGTTGTAGGTGTGCAAGATGTGGTTCTTTTACACATATACATATGTCTGTTCTTCCTGGGACCCTTTTCCCATGTACGTTATGACAGAATGTTGAGTAGTCTTCTCTTGGCATTCCGTAGGTCTTTGGTGATTATATATTTCACCTGTGTTTGTATATGTCTCTTAACACCAATATCATAATGAATCCAATCCTCACACCTTTCCATTGGTGAACCATAAGTTTGTTTAATGAATCTGTGATTGCCCTTCTCCGTGGAAATATCTGCCCTGGTATCCGTTTTTAGGTAACACCTGTAAGTGATATCCTATGATATGTGTCTTTCACTTTCTGACTTACTACAAGTCACGTGATTACCTGTAGACTCATCTACGGGGCTGCAAATGGCATTGTGCCCTTTTTTTCCTTGGCTAATATTCTGTCTTAGCGAGGTCCATTTTCTGCAATGTGATTCCCTGAGGGCTGAGGATTAGCTGACCTGGGAAGCCTGACCCTGCCGGCAAGCCCTCCCCAGGTGTGCCTGGGTTGAGGTCGATAGAAACAGCACTCCAGGCAGCAATAGCCCCTGCAGCTGTGCCTGACTCCATATTCTCTGCCCCGTCAGCAGTCTCGGGGCTGTGCTGGTGGGAGGGTGTGAGGGTCCACGGCTTTGTTGGTGGCCCGGTGTGAGTGGGGCTCTGCTGGACTTTCTGCAGGAGTTGCCAGGCTGCCACTTGTAAAGAAGAGGATGTGTCACCCATAACTTCCGCTGGAATTTCTCTCCGGGCTGAGGTGAGGAAGGAAAAAAAGGAGTGGGGGCCGGGACAGGACGGGTATCTCAGGCAGGGAAATGGAAAGCTTCCAGAAGAGCGCCCAGGGCCAGGACCATTCTGGCTGGCCTGCAGGCACCAAGTTGGCCTGCGTGCTGTCGCTGGTGTGGCTCCACGACCCTTCCTCTAGGCTTTCAAGCCCTTGTACATATTCAGGTGTTTTACCTGGGAAGGGTGGGAACAGTTCAGCAACAGCTGGCCTGGGGCTCAGCTCACGTTTACTCACAGAGGCCTCGGCACGGTCCCCCAGCTTTGCAATGAGGACGCTCCTTGCATGGGGGGGGGGCGGGCTGCTGGCTGTATGGGAGATGATTCCCCACCTCTGACCAATTTCAGAATTGTTTACCGCTGGAGCAAGTGCCCTGATAGGGTTTTCCTCTGTATAACTGCTGGGTTCAGGTTTTTTTTCTCTTTTTTGGTTCAAGTTAGAATTTATTCATCTTTTATGTATTTATTGATATAAGCATGGAAATAATTCATTCATATAAATACATCTGTGTGAAGGGAAGAACTTTTTTCTGTTTTATTTTTAAATTTTATTTCTAAAAATTTTGAAGTTTAATTATATTTATTTTTCTATACAGCAGGTTATTATTGATTATTTATTTTATTCATATACATATATACAGGTCAATACCTATCTCCCAACTCATCTGACCACAACACCCCATGGCTTCCCCGACTTGGTGTCCATACGTTTGTTCTCTACCTCTGTTTCTCTATTTCTGCCCTGCAAACCTGTTCATCTGTACCATATATCTAGGTTCCACATACATGCATTAATACAGAATATTTGTTTGGCTTTTTCTGACTTACTTCATTCTGTATGACAGTCTCTAGATCCACCGACTTCTCTACAAACAACCCAGTTTCATTCCTTTTCATGGCTGAGTCATATCCCATTTTATATATGTACCACATCTTTATCCATTCGTCTGTCTGTGGGCATTTAGGTTGCTTCCATTTCCTGGCTATTGTAAATAGTGCTGCAATGAACATTGTGGTGAATATGTGTTTTTGATTTATGGTTGTCTCTGGGTATATGCCCAGAAGTGGGATTGCTGGATCCTATGGTAATTCTATTTCTAGTTTCTTTAAGGAAACTCCATACTGTTCTCCATAGTGACTGTATCAATTTACCTTCCCACCAATAGTGGAAGAGGGTTCCTTTTGTCCACACCCTCCCCAGAATTTGTTGTTTGTAGATTTTCTGATGATGCCGAGTCTAACAGGTGTGAGGTGATACCTCATTGTCGTTTTGATTTGCATTTCTCTAATAATTAGAGGTGTTGAGCAGCTTTTCATGTGCGTCTTGGCCGTCTCTGTGACTTCTTTGAAGAAACGTCTATTTAGATCTTCTGCCCATTTTTGTATTGGGTTGTTTGTTTTATTAATATTAAGCTGCCTGAGCTGTTTATATATATTGGAGATTAAACCTTTGTCCATTGATTCGTTTGTGAACGTTTTCGCCCATTCTGAGCGTTGCTTTTTTCCATTCCCGTTTTTTTTAACCAAAAAATAAAGAAAGCAAAAGAAGCAGAACACTAATGTGCGTGAAATATGCCTCTTGAAACTGTCGTTTTGAAATATGGACGTCTTTTGAACTTTTTGGTTGATATATGACCCCAGGATTTGTTTTCAGGGCCGGTGTCATTTACAGGCCTGAAATGATTTGGAATATCCACTGACCATTAGCGCTGCGATTAAAGCTGCTGTTGTGTGAAACGGCCACAAGGTGGCAGCAGTTCTCCCTTAGCAAATCTGCTTACTAGGGCAACAGAGCCTCAATGGAAGCCGTGTTCTAGATTGGAATTTAGAATGGAATGTGCCAGGAGAAAGCCCCTCAAGTTTGTCTCACTACTTCTTGTTCGTGTTTTTAATTTAATTTTTAATTTTTTATTACAGCAAGTTTGATTACATCGTTTGGCTTGTTGTAGGTGTGCAAGATGTGGTTCTTTTACACATATACATATGTCTGTTCTTCCTGGGACCCTTTTCCCATGTACGTTATGACAGAATGTTGAGTAGTCTTCTCTTGGCATTCCGTAGGTCTTTGGTGATTATATATTTCACCTGTGTTTGTATATGTCTCTTAACACCAATATCGTAATGAATCCAATCCTCACACCTTTCCATTGGTGAACCATAAGTTTGTTTAATGAATCTGTGATTGCCCTTCTCCGTGGAAATATCTGCCCTGGTATCCGTTTTTAGGTAACACCTGTAAGTGATATCCTACGATATGTGTCTTTCACTTTCTGACTTACTACAAGTCACGTGATTACCTGTAGACTCATCTACGGGGCTGCAAATGGCATTGTGTCCTTTTTTTCCTTGGCTAATATTCTGTCTTAGTGAGGTCCATTTTCTGCAATGTGATTCCCTGAGGGCTGAGGATTAGCTGACCTGGGCAGCCTGACCCTGCCGGCAAGCCCTCCCCAGGTGTGCCTGGGTTGAGGTCAATAGAAACAGCACTCCAGGCAGCAATAGCCCCTGCAGCTGTGCCTGACTCCATATTCTCTGCCCCGTCAGCAGTCTCGGGGCTGTGCTGTTGGGTGGGTGTGAGGGTCCACGGCTTTGTTGGTGGCCCGGTGTGAGTGGGGCTCTGCTGGACTTTCTGCAGGAGTTGCCAGGCTGCCACTTGTAAAGAAGAGGATGTGTCACCCATAACTTCCGCTGGAATTTCTCTCCGGGCTGAGGTGAGGAAGGAAAAAAAGGAGTGGGGGCCGGGACAGGAGGGGTATCTCAGGCAGGGAAATGGAAAGCTTCCAGAAGAGCTCCCGGGGCCAGGACCATCCTGGCTGGCCTGCAGGCACCAAGTTGGCCTGCGTGCTGTCGCTGGTGTGGCTCCACGACCCTTCCTCTAGGCTTTCAAGCCCTTGTACATATTCAGGTGTTTTACCTGGGAAGGGTGGGAACAGTTCAGCAACAGCTGGCCTGGGGCTCTGCTCACGTTTACTCACAGAGGCCTCGGCACGGTCCCCCAGCTTTGCAATGAGGACGCTCCTTGCATGGAGGGGCCGGGCTGCTGGCTGTATGGGAGATGATTCCCCACCTCTGACCAATTTCAGAATTGTTTACTGCTGGGGCAAGTGCCCTGATAGGGTTTTCCTCTGTATAACTGCTGGGTTCAGGATTTTTTTTTTCTTTTTTGGTTCAAGTTAGAATTTATTCATCTTTTATGTATTTATTGATATAAGCATGGAAATAATTCATTCATAGAAATACATCTGTGTGAAGGGAAGAACTTTTTTCTGTTTTATTTTTAAATTTCATTTCTAAAAATTTTGAAGTTTAATTATATTTATTTTTCTATACAGCAGGTTATTATTGATTATTTATTTTATTCATATACATATATACAGGTCAATACCTATCTCCCAACTCATCTGACCACAACACCCCATGGCTTCCCCGACTTGGAGTCCATACGTTTGTTCTCTACCTCTGTTTCTCTATTTCTGCCCTGCAAACCTGTTCATCTGTACCATATATCTAGGTTCCACATACATGCATTAATACAGAATATTTGTTTTGCTCTTTCTGACTTACTTCATTCTGTATGACAGTCTCTAGATCCACCGACTTCTCTACAAACAACCCAGTTTCATTCCTTTTCATGGCTGAGTCATATCCCATTTTATATATGTACCACATCTTTATCCATTCGTCTGTCTGTGGGCATTTAGGTTGCTTCCATTACCTGGCTATTGTAAATAGTGCTGCAATGAACATTGTGGTGAATGTGTGTTTTTGATTTATGGTTGTCTCTGGGTATATGCCCAGAAGTGGGATTGCTGCATCCTATGGTAATTCTATTTCTAGTTTCTTTAAGGAAACTCCATACTGTTCTCCATAGTGACTGTATCAATTTACCTTCCCACCAATAGTGGAAGAGGGCTCCTTTTGTCCACACCCTCCCCAGAATTTGTTGTTTGTAGATTTTCTGATGATGCCGAGTCTAACAGGTGTGAGGTGATACCTCATTGTCGTTTTGATTTGCATTTCTCTAATAATTAGTGGTGTTGAGCAGCTTTTCATGTGCGTCTTGGCCGTCTCTGTGACTTCTATAAGAAACGTCTATTTAGATCTTCTGCCCATTTTTGTATTGGGTTGTTTGTTTTATTAATATTTAGCAGCGTGAGCTGTTTATATATATTGGAGATTAAACCTTTGTCCATTGATTCATTTGCGAACGTTTTCGCCCATTCTGAGGGTTGGCTTTTTTCATTCCCGTTTTTTTAACCAAAAAAAGGAAAGAAAGCAAAAGAAGCAGAACTCTAATGTGCGTGAAATATGCCTGTTGAAACTGTCGTTTTGACATATGGACGTCTTTTGAACATTTTGGTCGATATATGACCCCAGGATTTGTTTTCAGGGCAGGTGTCACTTACAAGCCTGCAATGATTTGGAATATCCACTGACCAGTAGCGCTGGGATTAAAGCTGCTGTTGTGTGAAACGGCCACAAGGTGGCAGCAGTTCTCCCTTAGCAAATCTGGTTACTAGGGCAACAGAGTCTCAATGGAAGCTGTGTTCTAGATGGAATTTAGAATGGAATGTGCCAGGAGAAAGCCCCTCAAGTTTGTCTCACTACTTCTTGTTCGTGTTTTTAATTTAATTTTTTATTTTTTATTACAGCAAGTTTGATTACAACGTTTGGCTTGTTGTAGGTGTGCAAGATGTGGTTCTTTTACACATATACATATGTCTGTTCTTCCTGGGACCATTTTCCCATGTACGTTATGACAGAATGTTGAGTAGTCTTCTCTTGGCATTCCGTAGGTCTTTGGTGATTATATATTTCACCTGTGTTTGTATATGTCTCTTAACCCCGATATCGTAATGAATCCAATCCTCACACCTTTCCATTGGTGAACCATAAGTTTGTTTAATGAATCTGTGATTGCCCTTCTCCGTGGAAATATCTGCCCTGGTGTCCGTTTTTAGGTAACACCTATAAGTGATATCCTACGATATGTGTCTTTCACTTTCTGACTTACTACAAGTCCCGTGAATACCTGTAGACTCATCTACGGGGCTGCAAATGGCATTGTGCCCTTTTTTTCCATGGCTAATATTCTGTCTTAGCGAGGTCCATTTTCTGCAATGTGATTCCCTGAGGGCTGAGGATTAGCTGACCTGGGCAGCCTGACCCTGCCGGCAAGGCCTCCCCAGGTGTGTCTGGGTTGAGGTCGATATATACAGCACTCCAGGCAGCATTAGCCCCTGCAGCTGTGCCTGACTCCATATTCTCTGCCCTGTCAGCAGTCTCGGGGCTGTGCTGGTGGGAGGGTGTGAGGGTCCACGGCTTTGTTGGTGACCCGGTGTGAGTGGGGCTCTGCTGGACTTTCTGCAGGAGTTGCCAGGCTGCCACCTGTAAAGAAGAGGATGTGTCACCCATAACTTCCACTGGAATTTCTCTCCGGGCTCAGGTGAGGGAGGAAAAAAAAAGGAGTGGGGGCCGGGAGAGGAGGGGTATCTCAGGCAGGGAAATGGAAAGCTTCCAGAAGAGCACCCGAGGCCAGGACCATCCTGGCTGGCCTGCAGGCACCAAGTTGGCCTGCGTGCTGTCGCTGGTGTGGCTCCACGGTCCTTCCTCTAGGCTTTCAAGCCCTTGTACATATTCAGGTGTTTTACCTGGGAAGGGTGGGAACAGTTCAGCAGCAGCTGGCCTGGGGCTCAGCTCACGTTTACTCACAGAGGCCTCCGCACGGTCCCCCAGCTTTGCAATGAGGACGCTCCTTGCGTGGGGGGGCCAGGCTGCTGGCTGTATGGAAGATGATTCCCCACCTCTGACCAATTTCAGAATTGTTTACCGCTGGAGCAAGTGCCCTGATAGGGTTTTCCTCTGTATAACTGCTGGGTTCACTTTTTTTTTTCTTTTTTGGTTCAGGTTAGAATTTATTCATCTTTTATGTATTTATTGATATAAGCATGGAAATAATTCATTCATAGAAATACATCTGTGTGAAGGGAAGAACTTTTTTCTGTTTTATTTTTAAATTTTACTTCTAAAAATTTTGAAGTTTAATTATATTTATTTTTCTATACAGCAGGTTATTATTAGTTATCTATTTTATTCATATACATATATACAGGTCAATACCTATCTCCCAACTCATCTGACCACCAACACCCCACGGCTTCCCCCACTTGGTGTCCATACGTTTGTTCTCTACCTCTGTTTCTCTATTTCTGCCCTGCAAACCTGTTCATCTGTACCATATATCTAGGTTCCACCTACATGCATTAATACAGAATATTTGTTTTGCACTTTCTGACTTACTTCATTCTTATGACAGTCTCTAGATCCACCGACTTCTCTACAAATAACCTAGTTTCATTCCTTTTCATGGCTGAGTCATATCCCATTTTATATATGTACCACATCTTTATCCATTCGTCTGTCTGTGGGCATTTAGGTTGCTTCCATTACCTGGCTATTGTAAATCGTGCTGCAATGAACATTGTGGTGAATGTGTGTTTTTGATTTATGGTTTTCTCTGGGTATATGCCCAGAAGTGGGATTGCTGCATCATATGGTAATTTTATTTCTAGTTTCTTTAAGGAAACTCCATACTGTTCTCCATAGTGACTGTATCAATTTACCTTCCCACCAATAGTGGAAGAGGGTTCCTTTTGTCCACACCCTCCCCAGAATTTGTTGTTTGTAGATTTTCTGATGATGCCGATTCTAACAGGTTTGAGGTGATACCTCATTGTCGTTTTGATTTGCATTTCTCTAATAATTAGTGGTGTTGAGCAGCTTTTCATGTGCGTTTTGACCGTCTCTGTGACTTCTATAAGAAACGTCTATTTAGATCTTCTGCCCATTTTTGTATTGGGTTGTTTGTTTTATTAATATTAAGCTGCGTGAGTTGTTTATATATATCGGAGATTAAACCTTTGTCCATTGATTCATTTGCGAACGTTTTCGCCCATTCTGAGGGTTGCCTTTTTTCATTCCCGTTTTTTTAACCAAAAAAAGAAAGAAAGCAAAAGAAGCAGAACACTAATGTGCGTGAAATATGCCTGTTGAAACTGTCGTTTTGACATATGGACGTCTTTTGAACTTTTTGTCGATATATGTCCCCAGGATTTGTTTTCAGGGCAGGTGTCACTTACAAGCCTGCAATGATTTGGAATATCCACTACCAGTAGCGCTGGGATTAAAGCTGCTGTTATGTGAAACGGCCACAAGGTGGCAGCAGTTCTCCCTTAGCAAATCTGGTTACTAGGGCAACAGAGCCTCAATGGAAGCCGTGTTCTAGATTGGAATTTAGAATGGAATGTGCCAGGAGAAAGCCCCTCAAGTTTGTCTCACTACTTCTTGTTCGTGTTTTTAATTTAATTTTTTATTTTTTATTACAGCAAGTTTGATTACAACGTTTGGCTTGTTGTAGGTGTGCAAGATGTGGTTCTTTTACACATATACATATGTCTGTTCTTCCTGGGACCCTTTTCCCATGTACGTTATGACAGAATGTTGAGTAGTCTTCTCTTGGCATTCCGTAGGTCTTTGGTGATTATATATTTCACCTGTGTTTGTATAGGTCTCTTAACCCCAATATCGTAATGAATCCAATCCTCACACCTGTCCATTGGTGAACCATAAGTTTGTTTAATGAATCTGTGATTGCCCTTCTCCATGGAAATATCTGCCCTGGTATCCGTTTTTAGGTAACACCTATAAGTGATATCCTACGATATGTGTCTTTCACTTTCTGACTTACTACAAGTCACGTGATTACCTGTAGACTCATCTACGGGGCTTAAAATGGCATTGTGCCCTGTTTTTCCATGGCTAATATTTTGTCTTAGCGACGTCCATTTTCTGCAATGTGATTCCCTGAGGGCTGAGGATTAGCTGACCTGGGCAGCCTGACCCTGCCGGCAAGGCCTCCCCAGGTGTGTCTGGGTTGAGGTCGATATAAACAGAACTCCAGGCAGCATAAGCCCCTGCAGCTGTGCCTGACTCCATATTCTCTGCCCTGTCAGCAGTCTCGGGGCTGTGCTGGTGGGAGGGTGTGAGGGTCCACGGCTTTGTTGGTGACCCGGTGTGAGTGGGGCTCTGCTGGACTTTCTGCAGGAGTTGCCAGGCTGCCACCTGTAAAGAAGAGGATGTGTCACCCATACCTTCCGCTGGAATTTCTCTCCGGGCTGAGGTGAGGAAGGAAAAAAAGGAGTGGGGGCCGGGACAGGAGGGGTATCTCAGGAAGGGAAATGGAAAGCTTCCAGAAGAGCGCCCGAGGCCAGGACCATCCTGGCTGGCCTGCAGGCAACAAGTTGGCCTGCGTGCTGTCGCTGGTGTGGCTCCACGGCCCTTCCTCTAGGCTTTCAAGCCCTTGTACATATTCAGGTGTTTTACCTGGGAAGGGTGGGAACAGTTCAGCAGCAGCTGGCCTGGGGCTCAGCTCACGTTTACTCACAGAGGCCTCAGCACGGTCCCCCAACTTTGCAATGAGGACGCTCCTTGCGTGGGGGGGCTGGGCTGCTGGCTGTATGGGAGATGATTCCCCACCTCTGACCAATTTCAGAATTGTTTACCGCTGGAGCAAGTGCCCTGATAGGGTTTTCCTCTGTATAACTGCTGGGTTCAGGTTTTTTTTTTCCTTTTTGGTTCAAGTTAGAATTTATTCATCTTTTATGTATTTATTGATATAAGCATGGAAATAATTCATTCATAGAAATACATCTGTGTGAAGGGAAGAACTTTTTTCTTTTTTATTTTTAAATATTACTTCTAAAAATTTTGAAGTTTAATTATATTTATTTTTCTATACAGCAGGTTATTATTAGTTATCTATTTTATTCATATACATGTCAATACCTATCTCCCAACTCATCTGACCACCAACACACCATGGCTTCCCCCACTTGGTGTCCATACGTTTGTTCTCTACCTCTTTTTCTCTATTTCTGCCCTGCAAACCTGTTCATCTGTACCATATATCTAGGTTCCACCTACATGCATTTATACAGAATATTTGTTTTGCACTTTCTGACTTACTTCATTCTGTATGACAGTCTCTAGATCCACCGACTTCTCTACAAATAACCCAGTTTCATTCCTTTTCATGGCTGAGTCATATCCCATTTTATATATGTACCACATCTTTATCCATTCGTCTGTCTGTGGGCATTTAGGTTGCTTCCATTACCTGGCTATTGTAAATCGTGCTGCAATGAACATTGTGGTGAATGTGTGTTTTTGATTTATGGTTGTCTCTGTGTATATGCCCAGAAGTGGGATTGCTGGATCCTATGGTAATTCTATTTCTAGTTTCTTTAAGGAAACTCCATACTGTTCTCCATAGTGACTGTATAAATTTACCTTCCCACCAATAGTGGAAGAGGGTTCCTTTTTTCCACACACTCCCCAGAATTTGTTGTATGTAGATTTTCTGATGATGCCGATTCTAACAGGTTTGAGGTGATACCTCATTGTCATTTTGATTTGCATTTCTCTAATAATTAGTGGTGTTGAGCAGCTTTTCATGTGCTTTTTGGCCGTCTCTGTGACTTCTATAAGAAACGTCTATTTAGATCTTCTGCCCATTTTTGTATTGGGTTGTTTGTTTTATTAATATTAAGCTGCATGAGTTGTTTATATATATCGGAGATTAAACCTTTGTCCATTGATTCATTTGCGAACGTTTTCGCCCATTCTGAGGGTTGCCTTTTTTCATTCCCGTTTTTTTAACCAAAAAAAGAAAGAAAGCAAAAGAAGCAGAACTCTAATGTGCGTGAAATATGCCGCTTGAAACTGTCGTTTTGACATATGGACGTCTTTTGAAATTTTTGGTCAATATATGACCCCAGGATTTGTTTTCAGGGCAGGTGTCACTTACAAGCCTGCAATGATTTGGAATATCCACTGACCAGTAGCGCTGGGATTAAAGCTGCTGTTGTGTGAAACGGCCACAAGGTGGCAGCAGTTCTCCCTTAGCAAATCTGGTTACTAGGGCAACAGAGCCTCAATGGAAGCCGTGTTCTAGATTGGAATTTAGAATGGAATGTGCCAGGAGAAAGCCCCTCAAGTTTGTCTCACTACTTCTTGTTCGTGTTTTAAATTTATTTTTTTATTTTTTATTACAGCATGTTTGATTACAACGTTTGGCTTGTTGTAGGTGTGCAAGATGTGGTTCTTTTACACATATACATATGTCTGTTCTTCCTGGGACCCTTTTCCCATGTACATTATGACAGAAAGTTGAGTAGTCTTCTCTTGGCATTCCGTAGGTCTTTGGTGATTATATATTTCACCTGTGTTTGTATATGTCTCTTAACCCCAATATCGTAATGAATCCAATCCTCACACCTTTCCATTGGTGAACCATAAGTTTGTTTAATGAATCTGTGATTGCCCTTCTCCGTGGAAATATCTGCCCTGGTATCCGTTTTTAGGTAACACCTGTAAGTGATATCCTAAGATATGTGTCTTTCACTTTCTGACTTACTACAAGTCCCGTGATTACCTGTAGACTCATCTACGGGGCTGCAAATGGCATTGTGTCCTTTTTTTTCCTTGGCTAATATTCTGTCTTAGCGAGGTTCATTTTCTGCAATGTGATTCCCTGAGGGCTGAGGATTAGCTGACCTGGGCAGCCTGACCCTGCCGGCAAGCCCTCCCCAGGTGTGCCTGGGTTGAGGTCAATAGAAACAGCACTCCAGGCAGCAATAGCCCCTGCAGCTGTGCCTGACTCCACATTCTCTGCCCCGTCAGCAGTCTCGGGGCTGTGCTGCTGGGAGGGTGTGAGGGTCCACGGCTTTGTTGGTGGCCCGGTGTGAGTGGGGCTCTGCTGGACTTTCTGCAGGAGTTGCCAGGCTGCCACCTGTAAAGAAGAGGATGTGTCACCCATACCTTCCGCTGGAATTTCTCTCCGGGCTGAGGTGAGGAAGGAAAAAAAGGAGTGGGGGCCGGGACAGGAGGGGTATCTCAGGCAGGGAAATGGAAAGCTTCCAGAAGAGCGCCCGAGGCCAGGACCATCCTGGCTGGCCTACAGGCACAAAGTTGGCCTGCGTGCTGTCGCTGGTGTGGCTCCACGGCCCTTCCTCTAGGCTTTCAAGCCCTTGTACATATTCAGGTGTTTTACCTGGGAAGGGTGGGAACAGTTCAGCAGCAGCTGGCCTGGGGCTCAGCTCACGTTTACTCACAGAGGCCTCAGCACGGTCCCCCAGCTTTGCAATGAGGACGCTCCTTGCGTGGGGAGGCCAGGCTGCTGGCTGTATGGAAGATGATTCCCCACCTCTGACCAATTTCAGAATTGTTTACCGCTGGAGCAAGTGCCCTGATAGGGTTTTCCTCTGTATAACTGCTGGTTTCAGGTTTTTTTTTTCTTTTTTGTTTCAAGTTAGAATTTATTCATCTTTTATGTATTTATTGATATAAGCATGGAAATAATTCATTCATAGAAATACATCTGTGTGAAGGGAAGAACTTTTTTCTGTTTTATTTTGAAATTTTACTTCTAAAAATTTTGCAGTTTAATTATATTTATTTTTCTATACAGCAGGTTATTATTAGTTATCTATTTTATTCATATACATATATACAGGTCAATACCTATCTCCCAACTCATCTGACCACCAACACCCCATGGCTTCCCCCACTTGGTGTCCATACTTTTGTTCTCTACCTCTGTTTTTCTATTTCTGCCCTGCAAACCTGTTCATCTGTACCATATATCTAGGTTCCACCTACATGCATTAATACAGAATATTTGTTTTGCACTTTCTGACTTACTTCATTCTGGATGACAGTCTCTAGATCCACCGACTTCTCTACAAATAACCTAGTTTCATTCCTTTTCATGGCTGAGTCATATCCCATTTTATATATGTACCACATCTTTATCCATTCGTCTGTCTGTGGGCATTTAGGTTGCTTCCGTTACCTGGCTATTGTAAATCGTGCTGCAATGAACATTGTGGTGAATGTGTGTTTTTGATTTATGGTTTTCTCTGGGTATATGCCCAAAAGTGGGATTGCTGCATCATATGGTAATTCTATTTCTAGTTTCTTTAAGGAAACTCCATACTGTTCTCCATAGTGACTGTATCAATTTACCTTCCCACCAATAGTGGAAGAGGGTTCCTTTTGTCCACACCCTCCCCAGAATTTGTTGTTTGTAGATTTTCTGATGATGCCGATTCTAACAGGTGTGAGGTGATAACTCATTGTCGTTTTGATTTGCATTTCTCTAATAATTAGTGGTGTTGAGCAGATTTTCATGTGCGTCTTGGCCGTCTCTGTGACTTCTTTGAAGAAACGTCTATTTAGATCTTCTGCCCATTTTTGTATTGGGTTGTTTGTTTTATTAATATTTAGCTGCGTGAGCTGTTTATATATATCGGAGATTAAACCTTTGTCCATTGATTCATTTGCGAACGTTTTCGCCCATTCTGAGGGCTGCCTTTTTTCATTCCCGTATTTTTAACCAAAAAAAAGAAAGAAAGCAAAAGAAGCAGAACTCTAATGTGCGTGAAATATGCCTCTTGAAACTGTCGTTTTGACATATGGACGTCTTTTGAACTTTTTGGTCAATATATGACCCCAGGATTTGTTTTCAGGGCAGGTGTCACTTACAAGCCTGCAATGATTTGGAATATCCACTGACCAGTAGCGCTGGGATTAAATCTGCTGTTGTGTGAAACGGCCACAAGGTGGCAGCAGTTCTCCCTTAGCAAATCTGGTTACTAGGGCAACAGAGCCTCAATGGAAGCCGTGTTCTAGATTGGAATTTAGAATGGAATGTGCCAGGAGAAAGCCCCTCAAGTTTGTCTCACTACTTCTTGTTCGTGTTTTAAATTTAATTTTTTATTTTTTATTACAGCAAGTTTGATTACAACGTTTGGCTTGTTGTAGGTGTGCAAGATGTGGTTCTTTTACACATATACATATGTCTGTTCTTCCTGGGACCCTTTTCCCATGTACGTTATGACAGAAAGTTGAGTAGTCTTCTCTTGGCATTCCGTAGGTCTTTGGTGATTATATATTTCACCTGTGTTTGTATATGTCTCTTAACCCCAATATCGTAATGAATCCAATCCTCACACCTTTCCATTGGTGAACCATAAGTTTGTTTAATGAATCTGTGATTGCCCTTCTCCGTGGAAATATCTGCCCTGGTATCCGTTTTTAGGTATCACCTGTAAGTGATATCCTACGATATGTGTCTTTCACTTTCTGACTTACTACAAGTCCCGTGATTACCTGTAGACTCATCTACGGGGCTGCAAATGGCATTGTGTCCTTTTTTTTCCTTGGCTAATATTCTGTCTTAGCGAGGTTCATTTTCTGCAATGTGATTCCCTGAGGGCTGAGGATTAGCTGACCTGGGCAGCCTGACCCTGCCAGCAAGCCCTCCCCAGGTGTGCCTGGGTTGAGGTCAATAGAAACAGCACTCCAGGCAGCAATAGCCCCTGCAGCTGTGCCTGACTCCATATTCTCTGCCCCGTCAGCAGTCTCGGGGCTGTGCTGCTGGGAGGGTGTGAGGGTCCACGGCTTTGTTGGTGGCCCGGTGTGAGTGGGGCTCTGCTGGACTTTCTGCAGGAGTTGCCAGGCTGCCACCTGTAAAGAAGAGGATGTGTCACCCATACCTTCCGCTGGAATTTCTCTCCGGGCTGAGGTGAGGAAGGAAAAAAAGGAGTGGGGGCCGGGACAGGAGGGGTATCTCAGGCAGGGAAATGGAAAGCTTCCAGAAGAGCGCCCGAGGCCAGGACCATCCTGGCTGGCCTACAGACACAAAGTTGGCCTGCGTGCTGTCGCTGGTGTGGCTCCACGGCCCTTCCTCTAGGCTTTCAAGCCCTTGTACATATTCAGGTGTTTTACCTGGGAAGGGTGGGAACAGTTCAGCAGCAGCTGGCCTGGGGCTCAGCTCACGTTTACTCACAGAGGCCTCAGCACGGTCCCCCAGCTTTGCAATGAGGACGCTCCTTGCGTGGGGGGGCCAGGCTGCTGGCTGTATGGAAGATGATTCCCCACCTCTGACCAATTTCAGAATTGTTTACCGCTGGAGCAAGTGCCCTGATAGGGTTTTCCTCTGTATAACTGCTGGGTTCAGGTTTTTTTTTTCTTTTTTGGTTCAAGTTAGAATTTATTCATCTTTTATGTATTTATTGATATAAGCATGGAAATAATTCATTCATAGAAATACATCTGTGTGAAGGGAAGAACTTTTTTCTGTTTTATTTTTAAATTTCACTTCTAAAAATTTTGCAGTTTAATTATATTTATTTTTCTATACAGCAGGTTATTATTATCTATTTTATTCATATACATATATACAGGTCAATACCTATCTCCCAACTCATCTGACCACCAACACCCAATGGCTTCCCCCACTTGGTGTCCATACGTTTGTTCTCTATCTCTGTTTCTCTATTTCTGCCCTGCAAACCTGTTCATCTGTACCATATATCTAGGTTCCACCTACATGCATTAATACAGAATATTTGTTTTGCACTTTCTGACTTACTTCATTCTGTATGACAGTCTCTAGATCCACCGACTTCTCTACAAATAACCCAGTTTCATTCCTTTTCATGGCTGAGTCATATCCCATTTTATATATGTACCACATCTTTATCCATTCGTCTGTCTGTGGGCATTTAGGTTGCTTCCATTACCTGGCTATTGTAAATCGTGCTGCAATGAACATTGTGGTGAATGTGTGTTTTTGATTTATGGTTTTCTCTGGGTATATGCCCAGAAGTGGGATTGCTGGATCCTATGGTAATTCTATTTCTAGTTTCTTTAAGGAAACTCCATACTGTTCTCCATAGTGACTGTATCAATTTACCTTCCCACCAATAGTGGAAGAGGGTTCCTTTTGTCCACACCCTCCCCAGAATTTGTTGTATGTAGATTTTCTGATGATGCCGATTCTAACAGGTTTGAGGTGATACATCATTGTCGTTTTGATTTGCATTTCTCTAATAATTAGTGGTGTTGAGCAGCTTTTTATGTGCGTTTTGGCCGTCTCTGTGACTTCTTTAAAGAAATGTCTATTTAGATCTTCTGCCCATTTTTGTATTGGGTTGTTTGTTTTATTAATATTAAGCTGCGTGAGCTGTTTATATATATCGGAGATTAAACCTTTGTCCATTGATTCATTTGCGAACGTTTTCGCAAATTCTTAGGGTTGCCTTTTTTCATTCCCGTTTTTTTAACCAAAAAAAGAAAGAAAGCAAAAGAAGCAGAACACTAATGTGCGTGAAATATGCCTGTTGAAACTGTCGATTTGACATATGGACGTCTTTTGAACTTTTTGGTCGATATATGACCCCAGGATTTGTTTTCAGGGCAGGTGTCACTTACAAGCCTGCAATGATTTGGAATATCCACTACCAGTAGCGCTGGGATTAAAGCTGCTGTTGTGTGAAACGGCCACAAGATGGCAGCAGTTCTCCCTTAGTAAATCTGGTTACTAGGGCAACAGAGCCTCAATGGAAGCCATGTTCTAGATTGGAATTTAGAATGGAATGTGCCAGGAGAAAGACCCTCAAGTTTGTCTCACTACTTCTTGTTCGTGTTTTTAATTTAATTTTTTATTTGTTATTACAGCAAGTTTGATTACAACGTTTGGCTTGTTGTAGGTGTGCAAGATGTGGTTCTTTTACACATATACATATGTCTGTTCTTCCTGGGACCGTTTTCCCATGTACGTTATGACAGAATGTTGAGTAGTCTTCTCTTGGCATTCCGTAGGTCTTTGGTGATTATATATTTCACCTGTGTTTGTATATGTCTCTTAACCCCAATATCGTAATGAATCCAATCCTCACACCTTTCCATTGGTGAACCATAAGTTTGTTTAATGAATCTGTGATTGCCCTTCTCCGTGGAAATATCTGCCCTGGTATCCGTTTTTAGGTAACACCTGTAAGTGATATCCTACGATATGTGTCTTTCACTTTCTGACTTACTACAAGTCCCGTGATTACCTGTAGACTCATCTACGGGGCTGCAAATGGCATTGTGTCCTTTTTTTCCTTGGCTAATATTCTGTCTTAGCGAGGTCCATTTTCTGCAATGTGATTCCCTGAGGGCTGAGGATTAGCTGACCTGGGCAGCCTGACCCTGCCGGCAGGCCCTCCCCAGGTGTGCCTGGGTTGAGGTCAATAGAAACAGCACTCCAGGCAGCAATAGCCCCTGCAGCTGTGCCTGACTCCATATTCTCTGCCCCGTCAGCAGTCTCGGGGCTGTGCTGGTGGGAGGGTGTGAGGGTCCACGGCTTTGTTGGTGGCCCGGTGTGAGTGGGGCTCTGCTGGACTTTCTGCAGGAGTTGCCAGGCTGCCACCTGTAAAGAAGAGGATGTGTCACCCATACCTTCCGCTGGAATTTCTCTCCGGGCTGAGGTGAGGAAGGAAAAAAAGGAGTGGGGGCCGGGACAGGAGGGGTATCTCAGGCAGGGAAATGGAAAGCTTCCAGAAGAGCGCCCGAGGCCAGGACCATCCTGGCTGGCCTGCAGGCACCAAGTTGGCCTGCGTGCTCTCGCTGGTGTGTCTCCACGGCCCTTCCTCTAGGCTTTCAAGCCCTTGTACATATTCAGGTGTTTTACCTGGGAAGGGTGGGAACAGTTCAGCAGCAGCTGGCCTGGGGCTCAGCTCACGTTTACTCACAGAGGCCTCAGCACGGTCCCCCAGCTTTGCAATGAGGACACTCCTTGCGTGGGGGGGCCAGGCTGCTGGCTGTATGGGAGATGATTCCCCACCTCTGACCAATTTCAGAATTGTTTACCGCTGGAGCAAGTGCCCTGATAGGGTTTTCCTCTGTATAACTGCTGGGTTCAGGTTTTTTTTTTCTTTTTTGGTTCAAGTTAGAATTTATTCATCTTTTATGTATTTATTGATATAAGCATGGAAATAATTCATTCATAGAAATACATCTGTGTGAAGGGAAGAACTTTTTTCTGTTTTATTTTTAAATTTTACTTCTAAAAATTTTGAAGTTTAATTATATTTATTTTTCTATACAGCAGGTTATTATTAGTTATCTATTTTATTCATATACATATATACAGGTCAATACCTATCTCCCAACTCATCTGACCACCAACACCCCATGGCTTCCCCGACTTGGTGTCCATACGTTTGTTCTCTACCTCTGTTTCTCTATTTCTGCCCTGCAAACCTGTTCATCTGTACCATATATCTAGGTTCCACCTACATGCATTAATACAGAATATTTGTTTTGCTCTTTCTGACTTACTTCATTCTGTATGACAGTCTCTAGATCCACCGACTTCTCTACAAATAACCCAGTATCATTCCTTTTCATGGCTGAGTCATATCCCATTTTATATATGTACCACATCTTTATCCATTCGTCTGTCTGTGGGCATTTAGGTTGCTTCCATTACCTGGCTATTGTAAATCGTGCTGCAATGAACATTGTGGTGAATGTGTGTTTTTGATTTATGGTTTTCTCTGGGTATATGCCCAGAAGTGGGATTGCTGGATCCTATGGTAATTCTATTTCTAGTTTCTTTAAGGAAACTCCATACTGTTCTCCATAGTGACTGTATCAATTTACCTTCCCACCAATAGTGGAAGAGGGTTCCTTTTGTCCACACCCTCCCCAGAATTTGTTGTATGTAGATTTTCTGATGATGCCGATTCTAACAGGTTTGAGGTGATACCTCATTGTCGTTTTGACTTGCATTTCTCTAATAATTAGTGGTGTTGAGCAGATTTTCATGTGCGTCTGGGCCGTCTCTTTGACTTCTTTAAAGAAACGTCTATTTAGATCTTCTGCCCATTTTTGTATTGGGTTGTTTGTTTTATTAATATTAAGCTGCGTGAGCTGTTTATATATATCGGAGATTAAACCTTTGTCCATTGATTCATTTGCGAACGTTTTCACCCATTCTGAGGGTTGCCTTTTTTCATTCCCGTTTTTTTAACCAAAAAAAGAAAGAAATCAAAAGAAGCAGAACACTAATGTGCGTGAAATATGCATGTTGAAACTGTCGTTTTGATATATGGACGTCTTTTGAACTGTTTGGTCGATATATGACCCCAGGATTTGTTTTCAGGGCAGGTGTCACTTACAAGCCTGCAATGATTTGGAATATCCACTGACCAGTAGCGCTGGGATTAAAGCTGCTGTTGTGTGAAACGGCCACAAGGTGGCAGCAGTTCTCCCTTTGCAAATCTGGTTACTAGGGCAACAGAGCCTCAATGGAAGCCGTGTTCTAGATTGGAATTTAGAATGGAATGTGCCAGGAGAAAGCCCCTCAAGTTTGTCTCACTACTTCTTGTTCGTGTTTTAAATTTAATTTTTTATTTTTTATTACAGCAAGTTTGATTACAACGTTTGGCTTGTTGTAGGTGTGCAAGATGTGGTTCTTTTACACATATACATATGTCTGTTCTTCCTGGGACCCTTTTCCCATGTACGTTATGACAGAATGTTGAGTAGTCTTCTCTTGGCATTCCGTAGGTCTTTGGTGATTATATATTTCACCTGTGTTTGTATATGTCTCTTAACCCCAATATCGTAATGAATCCAATCCTCACACCTTTCCATTGGTGAACCATAAGTTTGTTTAATGAATCTGTGATTGCCCTTCTCCGTGGAAATATCTGCCCTGGTATCCGTTTTTAGGTAACACCTGTAAGTGATATCCTACGATATGTGTCTTTCACTTTCTGACTTACTACAAGTCCCGTGATTACCTGTAGACTCATCTACGGGGCTGCAAATGGCATTGTGTCCTTTTTTTCCTTGGCTAATATTCTGTCTTAGCGAGGTCCATTTTCTGCAATGTGATTCCCTGAGGGCTGAGGATTAGCTGACCTGGGCAGCCTGACCCTGCCGGCAAGCCCTCCCCAGGTGTGCCTGGGTTGAGGTCAATAGAAACAGCACTCCAGGCAGCAATAGCCCCTGCAGCTGTGCCTGACTCCATATTCTCTGCCCCGTCAGCAGTCTCGGGGCTGTGCTGGTGGGAGGGTGTGAGGGTCCACGGCTTTGTTGGTGGCCCGGTGTGAGTGGGGCTCTGCTGGACTTTCTGCAGGAGTTGCCAGGCTGCCACCTGTAAAGAAGAGGATGTGTCACCCATACCTTCCGCTGGAATTTCTCTCCGGGCTGAGGTGAGGAAGGAAAAAAAGGAGTGGGGGCCGGGACAGGAGGGGTATCTCAGGCAGGGAAATGGAAAGCTTCCAGAAGAGCGCCCGAGGCCAGGACCATCCTGGCTGGCCTGCAGGCACCAAGTTGGCCTGCGTGCTGTCGCTGGTGTGTCTCCACGGCCCTTCCTCTAGGCATTCAAGCCCTTGTACATATTCAGGTGTTTTACCTGGGAAGGGTGGGAACAGTTCAGCAGCAGCTGGCCTGGGGCTCAGCTCACGTTTACTCACAGAGGCCTCAGCACGGTCCCCCAGCTTTGCAATGAGGACGCTCCTTGCGTGGGGGGGGCAGGCTGCTGGCTGTATGGAAGATGATTCCCCACCTCTGACCAATTTCAGAATTGTTTACCGCTGGAGCAAGTGCCCTGATAGGGTTTTCCTCTGTATAACTGCTGGGTTCAGGTTTTTTTTTTCTTTTTTGGTTCAAGTTAGAATTTATTCATCTTTTATGTATTTATTGATATAAGCATGGAAATAATTCATTCATAGAAATACATCTGTGTGAAGGGAAGAACTTTTTTCTGTTTTATTTTTAAATTTTACTTCTAAAAATTTTGCAGTTTAATTATATTTATTTTTCTATACAGCAGGTTATTATTAGTTATCTATTTTATTCATATACATATATACAGGTCAATACCTATCTCCCAACTCATCTGACCACCAACACCCCATGGCTTCCCCAACTTGGTGTCCATACGTTTGTTCTCTACCTCTGTTTTTCTATTTCTGCCCTGCAAACCTGTTCATCTGTACCATATATCTAGGTTCCACCTACATGCATTAATACAGAATATTTGTTTTGCTCTTTCTGACTTACTTCATTCTGTATGACAGTCTCTAGATCGACCGACTTCTCTACAAATAACCCAGTATCATTCCTTTTCATGGCTGAGTCATATCCCATTTTATATATGTACCACATCTTTATCCATTCGTCTGTCTGTGGGCATTTAGGTTGCTTCCATTACCTGGCTATTGTAAATCGTGCTGCAATGAACATTGTGGTGAATGTGTGTTTTTGATTTATGGTTTTCTCTGGGTATATGCCCAGAAGTGGGATTGCTGGATCCTATGGTAATTCTATTTCTAGTTTCTTTAAGGAAACTCCATACTGTTCTCCATAGTGACTGTATCAATTTACCTTCCCACCAATAGTGGAAGAGGGTTCCTTTTGTCCACACCCTCCCCAGAATTTGTTGTATGTACATTTTCTGATGATGCCGATTCTAACAGGTTTGAGGTGATACCTCATTGTCGTTTTGACTTGCATTTCTCTAATAATTAGTGGTGTTGAGCAGATTTTCATGTGCGTCTGGGCCGTCTCTGTGACTTCTTTAAAGAAACGTCTATTTAGATCTTCTGCCCATTTTTGTATTGGGTTGTTTGTTTTATTAATATTAAGCTGCGTGAGCTGTTTATATATATCGGAGATTAAACCTTTGTCCATTGATTCGTTTGCGAACGTTTTCGCCCATTCTGAGCGTTGCTTTTTTCCATTCCCGTTTATTTTAACCAAAAAAGAAAGAAAGCAAAAGAAGCAGAACACTAATGTGCATGAAATATGCCTCTTGAAACTGTCGTTTTGAAATATGGACGTCTTTTGAACTTTTTGGTCGATATATGACACCAGGATTTGTTTTCAGGGCCGGTGTCATTTACAGGCCTGCAATGATTTGGAATATCCACTGACCATTAGCGCTGGGATTAAAGCTGCTGTTGTGTGAAACGGCCACAAGGTGGCAGCAGTTCTCCCTTAGCAAATCTGCTTACTAGGGCAACAGAGCCTCAATGGAAGCCGTGTTCTAGATTGGAATTTAGAATGGAATGTGCCAGGAGAAAGCCCCTCAAGTTTGTCTCACTACTTCTTGTTCGTGTGTTTAATTTAATTTTTTATTTTTTATTACAGCAAGTTTGATTACATCGTTTGGCTTGTTGTAGGTGTGCAAGATGTGGTTATTTTACACATATACATATGTCTGTTCTTCCTGGGACCCTTTTCCCATGTATGTTATGACAGAATGTTGAGTAGTCTTCTCTTGGCATTCCGTAGGTCTTTGTTGATTATATATTTCACCTGTGTTTGTATATGTCTCTTAACACCAATATCGTAATGAATCCAATCCTCACACCTTTCCATTGGTGAACCATAAGTTTGTTTAACGAATCTGTGATTGCCCTTCTCCGTGGAAATATCTGCCCTGGTATCCGTTTTTAGGTAACACCTGTAAGTGATATCCTACGATATGTGTCTTTCACTTTCTGACTTACTACAAGTCACGTGATTACCTGTAGACTCATCTACGGGGCTGCAAATGGCATTGTGTCCTTTTTTTCCTTGGCTAATATTCTGTCTTAGCGAGGTCCATTTTCTGCAATGTGATTCCCTGAGGGCTGAGGATTAGCTGACCTGGGCAGCCTGACCCTGCCGGCAAGCCCTCCCAGGTGTGCCTGGGTTGAGGTCAATAGAAACAGCACTCCAGGCAGCAATAGCCCCTGCAGCTGTGCCTGACTCCATATTCTCTGCCCCGTCAGCAGTCTCGGGGCTGTGCTGTTGGGTGGGTGTGAGGGTCCACGGCTTTGTTGGTGGCCCGGTGTGAGTGGGGCTCTGCTGGACTTTCTGCAGGAGTTGCCAGGCTGCCACTTGTAAATAAGAGGATGTGTCACCCATAACTTCCGCTGGAATTTCTCTCCGGGCTGAGGTGAGGAAGGAAAAAAAGGAGTGGGGGCCGGGACAGGAGGGGTATCTCAGGCAGGGAAATGGAAAGCTTCCAGAAGAGCGCCCGGGGCCAGGAGCATCCTGGCTGACCTGCAGGCACCAAGTTGGCCTGTGTGCTGTCGCTGGTGTGGCTCCACGGCCCTTCCTCTAGGCTTTCAAGCCCTTGTACATATTCAGGTGTTTTACCTGGGAAGGGTGGGAACAGTTCAGCAACAGCTGGCCTGGGGCTCTGCTCACGTTTACTCACAGAGGCCTCAGCACGGTCCCCCAGCTTTGCAATGAGGACGCTCCTTGCGTGGAGGGGCCGGGCTGCTGGCTGTATGGGAGATGATTCCCCACCTCTGACCAATTTCAGAATTGTTTACCGCTGGATCAAGTGCCCTGATATGGTTTTCCTCTGTATAACTGCTGGGTTCAGGTTTTTTTTTTTTTCTTTTTTGGTTCATGTTAGAATTTATTCATCTTTTATGTATTTATTGATATAAGCATGGAAATAATTCATTCATAGAAATACATCTGTGTGAAGGGAAGAACATTTTTCTGTTTTATTTTTAAATTTCATTTCTAAAAATTTTGAAGTTTAATTATATTTATTTTTCTATACAGCAGGTTATTATTAATTATTTATTTTATTCATATACATATATACAGGTCAATACCTATCTCCCAACTCATCTGACCACAACACCCCATGGCTTCCCCGACTTGGTGTCCATACGTTTGTTCTCTACCTCTGTTTCTCTATTTCTGCCCTGCAAACCTGTTTATCTGTACCATATATCTAGGTTCCACATACATGCATTAATACAGAATATTTGTTTTGCTCTTTCTGACTTACTTCATTCTGTATGACAGTCTCTAGATCCACCGACTTCTCTACAAACAACCTTGTTTCATTCCTTTTCATGGCTGAGTCATATCCCATTTTATATATGTACCACATCTTTATCCATTCGTCTGTCTGTGGGCATTTAGGTTGCTTCCATTACCTGGCTATTGTAAATCGTGCTGCAATGAACATTGTGGTGAATGTGTTTTTTTTTTTTTTTTTTTTTTTTTTTTTTTTTTTTTGCTGTACGCGGGCCTCTCACTGCTGTGGCCTCTCCCGCTGCGGAGCACAGGCTCTGGACACACAGGCTCCGCGGCCATGGCTCGCGGGCCCAGCCGCTCCGCGGTATGTGGGATCCTCCGGGATCGGGGCACGAACCCGTGTCCCCCGCATCGGCAGGCGGACTCTCAACCACTGCGCCACCATGGAAACCCGAATGTGTGTTTTTGATTTATGGTTGTCTCTGGGTATATGCCCAGAAGTGGGATTGCTGGATCTTATGGTAATTCTATTTCTAGTTTCTTTAAGGAAACTCCATACTGTTCTCCATAGTGACTGTATCAATTTACCTTCCCACCAATAGTGGAAGAGGGTTCCTTTTGTCCACACCCTCCCCAGAATTTGTTGTTTGTACATTTTCTGATGATGCCGAGTCTAACAGGTGTGAGGTGATACCTCATTGTCGTTTTGATTTGCATTTCTCTAATAATTAGTGGTGTTGAGCAGCTTTTCATGTGCGTCTTGGCCGTCTCTGTGACTTCTTTGAAGAAACGTCTATTTAGATCTTCTGCCTTTATTTGTATTGGGTTGTTTGTTTTATTAATATTAAGCCTCGTGAGCTGTTTATATATATTGGAGATTAAACCTTTGTCCATTGATTCGTTTGCAAACGTTTTCGCCCATTCTGAGGGTTGCCTTTTTCCATTCCCGTTTTTTTTAACCAAAAAAGAAAGAAAGCAAAAGAAGCAGAACACTAATGTGCGTGAAATATGCCTCTTGAAACTGTCGTTTTGAAATATGGACGTCTTTTGAACTTTTTGGTCGATATATGACCCCAGGATTTGTTTTCAGGGCAGGTGTCATTTACAGGCCTGCAATGATTTGGAATATCCACTGACCAGTAGCGCTGGGATTAAAGCTGCTGTTGTGCGAAATGGCCACAAGGTGGCAGCAGTTCTCCCTTAGCAAATCTGGTTACCAGGGCAACAGAGCCTCAATGGAAGCCTGTTCTAGATTGGAATTTAGAATGGAATGTGCCAGGAGAAAGCCCCTCAAGTTTGTCTCACTACTTCTTCTTCGTGTTTTTAATTTAATTTTTAATTTTTTATTACAGCAAGTTTGATTACAACGTTTGCTTGTTGTAGGTGTGCAAGATGTGGTTCTTTTACACATATACATATGTCTGTTCTTCCTGGGACCCTTTTCCCATGTACGTTATGACAGAATGTTGAGTAGTCTTCTCTTGGCATTCCGTAGGTCTTTGGTGATTATATATTTCACCTGTTTTGTATATGTCTCTTAACCCCAATATCGTAATGAATCCAATCCTCACACCTTTCCATTGGTGAACCATAAGTTTGTTTAATGAATCTGTGATTGCCCTTCTCCGTGGAAATATCTGCCCTGGTATCCGTTTTTAGGTAACAGCTATAAGTGATATCCTACGATATGTGTCTTTCACTTTCTGACTTACTACAAGTCCCGTGCTTACCTGTAGACTCATCTACGGGGCTGCAAATGGCATTGTGCCCTTTTTTTCCTTGGCTAATATTCTGTCTTAGCGAGGTCCATTTTCTGCAATGTGATTCCCTGAGGGCTGAGGATTAGCTGACCTGGGCAGCCTGACCCTGCCGGCAAGCCCTCCCCAGGTGTGCCTGGGTTGAGTTCAATAGAAACAGCACTCCAGGCAGCAATAGCCCCTGCAGCTGTGCCTGACTCCATATTCTCTGCCCCGTCAGCAGTCTCGGGGCTGTGCTGGTGGGAGGGTGTGAGGGTCCACGGCTTTGTTGGTGGCCCGGTGTGAGTGGGTCTCTGCTGGAATTTCTGCAGGAGTTGCCAGGTTGCCACCTGTAAAGAAGAGGATGTGTCACCCATAATTTCCACTGGAATTTCTCTCCGGGCTGAGGTGAGGGAGGAAAAAAAAGAGTGGGGGCCGGGACAGGAGTGGTATCTCAGGCAGGGAAATGGAAAGCTTCCAGAAGAGCGCCCGGGGCCAGGACCATCCTGGCTGGCCTGCTGGCACCAAGTTGGCCTGCGTGCTGTCGCTGGTGTGGCTCCACGGCCCTTCCTCTAGGCTTTCAAGCCCTTGTACATATTCAGGTGTTTTACCTGGGAAGGGTGGGAACAGTTCAGCAGCAGCTGGCCTGGGGCTCAGCTCACGTTTACTCACAGAGGCCTCGGCACTGTCCCCCAGCTTTGCAATCAGGACGCTCCTTGCGTGGGGGGGCCGGGCTGCTGGCTGTATGGGAGATGATTCCCCACCTCTGACCAATCTCAGAATTGTTTACCGCTGGAACAAGTGCCCTGATAGGGTTTTCCTCTGTATAACTGCTGGGTACAGGATTTTTTTTTTCTTTTTTGGTTCAAGTTAGAAGTTATTCATCTTTTATGTATTTATTGATATAAGCATGGAAATAATTCATTCATAGAAATACATCTGTGTGAAGGGAAGAACTTTTTTTCTGTTTTATTTTTAAATTTCATTTCTAAAAATTTTGCAGTTTAATTATATTTATTTTTCTATACAGCAGGTTATTATTAGTTATCTATTTTATTCATATACATATATACAGGTCAATACCTATCTCCCAACTCATCTGACCACCATCACCCCATGGCTTCCCCCACTTGGTGTCCATACGTTTGTTCTCTACCTCTGTTTCTCTATTTCTGCCCTGCAAACCTGTTCATCTGTACCATATATCTAGGTTCCACATACATGCATTAATACAGAATATTTGTTTTGCTCTTTCTGACTTACTTCATTCTGTATGACAGTCTCTAGATCCACCGACTTCTCTACAAATAACCCAGTTTCATTCCTTTTCATGGCTGAGTCATATCCCATTTTATGTATGTTCCACATCTTTATCCATTCATCTGTCTGTGGGCATTTAGGTTGCTTCCATTACCTGGCTATTGTAAATAGTGCTGCAATGAACATTGTGGTGAATGTGTGTTTTTGATTTATGGTTGTCTCTGTGTATATGCCCAGAAGTGGGATTGCTGGATCCTATGGTAATTCTATTTCTAGTTTCTTTAAGGAAACTCCATACTGTTCTCCATAGTGACTGTATCAATTTACCTTCCCACCAATAGTGGAAGAGGGTTCCTTTTGTCCACACCCTCCCCAGAATTTGTTGTTTGTAGATTTTCTGATGATGCCGATTCTAACAGGTGTGAGGTGATACCTCATTGTCGTTTTGATTTGCATTTCTCTAATAATTAGTGGTGTTGAGCATCTTTTCATGTGCGTCTTGGCCGTCTCTGTGACTTCTTTGAAGAAACGTCTATTTAGATCTTCTGCCCATTTTTGTATTGGGTTGTTTGTTTTATTAATATTAAGCTGCGTGAGCTGTTTATATATATTGGAGATTAAACCCTTGTCCATTGATTCGTTTGCGAACGTTTTCGCCCATTCTGAGGGTTGCCTTTTTCCATTCCCGTTTTTTTTTAACCAAAAAAGAAAGAAAGCAAAAGAAGCAGAACACTAATGTGCGTGAAATATGCCTCTTGAAACTGTCGTTTTGAAATATGGACGTCTTTTGAACTTTTTGGTCGATATATGACCCCAGGATTTGTTTTCAGGGCAGGTGTCATTTACAGGCCTGCAATGATTTGGAATATCCACTGACCATTAGTGCTGGGATTAAAGCTGCTGTTGTGCGAAATGGCCACAAGGTGGCAGCAGTTCTCCCTTAGCAAATCTGGTTACCAGGGCAACAGAGCCTCAATGGAAGCCTGTTCTAGATTGGAATTTAGAATGGAATGTGCCAGGAGAAAGCCCCTCAAGTTTGTCTCACTACTTCTTGTTCGTGTTTTTAATTTAATTTTTAATTTTTTATTACAGCAAGTTTGATTACAACGTTTGGCTTGTTGTAGGTGTGCAAGATGTGGTTCTTTTACACATATACATATGTCTGTTTTTCCTGGGACCCTTTTCCCATGTACGTTATGACAGAATGTTGAGTAGTCTTCTCTTGGCATTCCGTAGGTCTTTGGTGATTATATATTTCACCTGTGTTTGTATATGGCTCTTAACCCCAATATCGTAATGAATCCAATCCTCACACCTTTCCATTGGTGAACCATAAGTTTGTTTAATGAATCTGTGATTGCCCTTCTCCGTGGAAATATCTGCCCTGGTATCCGTTTTCAGGTAACACCTATAAGTGATATCCTACGATATGTGTCTTTCACTTTCTGACTTACTACAAGTCCCGTGATTACCTGTAGACTCATCTACGGGGCTGCAAATGGCATTGTGTCCCTTTATTCCTTGGCTAATATTCTGTCTTAGCGAGGTCCATTTTCTGCAATGTGATTCCCTGAGGGCTGAGGATTAGCTGACCTGGGCAGCCTGACCCTGCCGGCAAGCCCTCCCCAGGTGTGCCTGGGTTGAGTTCAATAGAAACAGCACTCCAGGCAGCAATAGCCCCTGCAGCTGTGCCTGACTCCATATTCTCTGCCCCGTCAGCAGTCTCGGGGCTGTGCTGGTGGGAGGGTGTGAGGGTCCACGGCTTTGTTGGTGGCCCGGTGTGAGTGGGGCTCTGCTGGAATTTCTGCAGGAGTTGCCAGGTTGCCACCTGTAAAGAAGAGGATGTGTCACCCATAATTTCCACTGGAATTTCTCTCCGGGCTGAGGTGAGGGAGGAAAAAAAAGAGTGGGGGCCGGGACAGGAGTGGTATCTCAGGCAGGGAAATGGAAAGCTTCCAGAAGAGCGCCCGGGGCCAGGACCATCCTGGCTGGCCTGCAGGCACCAAGTTGGCCTGCGTGCTGTCGCTGGTGTGGCTCCACGGCCCTTCCTCTAGGCTTTCAAGCCCTTGTACATATTCAGGTGTTTTACCTGGGAAGGGTGGGAACAGTTCAGCAGCAGCTGGCCTGGGGCTCAGCTCACGTTTACTCACAGAGGCCTCGGCACTGTCCCCCAGCTTTGCAATCAGGACGCTCCTTGCGTGGGGGGGCCGGGCTGCTGGCTGTATGGGAGATGATTCCCCACCTCTGACCAATGTCAGAATTGTTTACCGCTGGAGCAAGTGCCCTGATAGGGTATTCCTCTTTATAACTGCTGGGTTCAGGTTTTTTTTTCTTTTTTGGTTCAAGTTAGAATTTATTCATCTTTTATGTATTTATTGATATAAGCATGGAAATAATTCATTCATAGAAATACATCTGTGTGAAGGGAAGAACTTTTTTCTGTTTTATTTTTAAATTTCATTTCTAAAAATTTTGCAGTTTAATTATATTTATTTTTCGATACAGCAGGTTATTATTAGTTATCTATTTTATTCATATACATATATACAGGTCAATACCTATCTCCCAACTCATCTGACCACCATCACCCCATGGCTTCCCCCACTTGGTGTCCATACGTTTGTTCTCTACCTCTGTTTCTCTATTTCTGCCCTGCAAACCTGTTCATCTGTACCATATATCTAGGTTCCACATACATGCATTAATACAGAATATTTGTTTTGCTCTTTCTGACTTACTTCATTCTGTATGACAGTCTCTAGATCCACCGACTTCTCTACAAATAACCCAGTTTCATTCCTTTTCATGGCTGAGTCATATCCCATTTTATGTATGTTCCACATCTTTATCCATTCATCTGTCTGTGGGCATTTAGGTTGCTTCCATTACCTGGCTATTGTAAATAGTGCTGCAATGAACATTGTGGTGAATGTGTGTTTTTGATTTATGGTTGTCTCTGTGTATATGCCCAGAAGTGGGATTGCTGGATCCTATGGTAATTCTATTTCTAGTTTCTTTAAGGAAACTCCATACTGTTCTCCATAGTGACTGTATCAATTTACCTTCCCACCAATAGTGGAAGAGGGTTCCTTTTGTCCACACCCTCCCCAGAATTTGTTGTTTGTAGATTTTCTGATGATGCCGATTCTAACAGGTGTGAGGTGATACCTCATTGTCGTTTTGATTTGCATTTCTCTAATAATTAGTGGTGTTGAGCATCTTTTCATGTGCGTCTTGGCCGTCTCTGTGACTTCTTTGAAGAAACGTCTATTTAGATCTTCTGCCCATTTTTGTATTGGGTTGTTTGTTTTATTAATATTAAGCTGCGTGAGCTGTTTATATATATTGGAGATTAAACCCTTGTCCATTGATTCGTTTGCGAACGTTTTCCCCCATTCTGAGGGTTGCCTTTTTCCATTCCCGTTTTTTTTAACCAAAAAAGAAAGAAAGCAAAAGAAGCAGAACACTAATGTGCGTGAAATATGCCTCTTGAAACTGTCGTTTTGAAATATGGACGTCTTTTGAACTTTTTGGTCGATATATGACCCCAGGATTTGTTTTCAGGGCAGGTGTCATTTACAGGCCTGCAATGATTTGGAATATCCACTGACCATTAGCGCTGGGATTAAAGCTGCTGTTGTGTGAAACGGCCACAAGGTGGCAGCAGTTCTCCCTTAGCAAATCTGGTTACTAGGGCAACAGAGCCTCAATGGAAGCCTGTTCTAGATTGGAATTTAGAATGGAATGTGCCAGGAGAAAGCCCCTCAAGTTTGTCTCACTACTTCTTGTTCGTGTTTTTAATTTAATTTATAATTTTTTATTACAGCAAGTTTGATTACAACGTTTGCTTGTTGTAGGTGTGCAAGGTGTGGTTCTGTTACACATATACATATGTCTGTTCTTCCTGGGACCCTTTTCCCATGTACGTTATGACAGAATGTTGAGTAGTCTTCTCTTGGCATTCCGTAGGTCTTTGGTGATTATATATTTCACCTGTGTTTGTATATGTCTCTTAACCCCAATATCGTAATGAATCCAATCCTCACACCTTTCCATTGGTGAACCATAAGTTTGTTTAATGAATCTGTGATTGCCCTTCTCCGTGGAAATATCTGCCCTGGTATCCGTTTTCAGGTAACACCTATAAGTGATATCCTACGATATGTGTCTTTCACTTTCTGACTTACTACAAGTCCCGTGATTACCTGTAGACTCATCTACGGGGCTGCAAATGGCATTGTGCCCCTTTTTTCCTTGGCTAATATTCTGTCTTAGCGAGGTCCATTTTCTGCAATGTGATTCCCTGAGGGCTGAGGATTAGCTGACCTGGGCAGCCTGACCCTGCCGGCAAGCCCTCCCCAGGTGTGCCTGGGTTGAGTTCAATAGAAACAGCACTCCAGGCAGCAATAGCCCCTGCAGCTGTGCCTGACTCCATATTCTCTGCCCCGTCAGCAGTCTCGGGGCTGTTCTGGTGGGAGGGTGTGAGGGTCCACGGCTTTGTTGGTGGCCCGGTGTGAGTGGGTCTCTGCTGGAATTTCTGCAGGAGTTGCCAGGTTGCCACCTGTAAAGAAGAGGATGTGTCACCCATAATTTCCACTGGAATTTCTCTCCGGGCTGAGGTGAGGGAGGAAAAAAAAGAGTGGGGGCCGGGACAGGAGTGGTATCTCAGGCAGGGAAATGGAAAGCTTCCAGAAGAGCGCCCGGGGCCAGGACCATCCTGGCTGGCCTGCAGGCACCAAGTTGGCCTGCGTGCTGTCGCTGGTGTGGCTCCACGGCCCTTCCTCTAGGCTTTCAAGCCCTTGTACATATTCAGGTGTTTTACCTGGGAAGGGTGGGAACAGTTCAGCAGCAGCTGGCCTGGGGCTCAGCTCACGTTTACTCACAGAGGCCTCGGCACTGTCCCCCAGCTTTGCAATCAGGACGCTCCTTGTGTGGGGGGGCCGGGCTGCTGGCTGTATGGGAGATGATTCCCCACCTCTGACCAATCTCAGAATTGTTTACCGCTGGAACAAGTGCCCTGATAGGGTTTTCCTCTGTATAACTGCTGGGTACAGGATTTTTTTTTTCTTTTTTGGTTCAAGTTAGAAGTTATTCATCTTTTATGTATTTATTGATATAAGCATGGAAATAATTCATTCATAGAAATACATCTGTGTGAAGGGAAGAACTTTTTTTCTGTTTTATTTTTAAATTTCATTTCTAAAAATTTTGCAGTTTAATTATATTTATTTTTCTATACAGCAGGTTATTATTAGTTATCTATTTTATTCATATACATATATACAGGTCAATACCTATCTCCCAACTCATCTGACCACCATCACCCCATGGCTTCCCCCACTTGGTGTCCATACGTTTGTTCTCTACCTCTGTTTCTCTATTTCTGCCCTGCAAACCTGTTCATCTGTACCATATATCTAGGTTCCACATACATGCATTAATACAGAATATTTGTTTTGCTCTTTCTGACTTACTTCATTCTGTATGACAGTCTCTAGATCCACCGACTTCTCTACAAATGACCCAGTTTCATTCCTTTTCATGGCTGAGTCATATCCCATTTTATGTATGTTCCACATCTTTATCCATTCATCTGTCTGTGGGCATTTAGGTTGCTTCCATTACCTGGCTATTGTAAATAGTGCTGCAATGAACATTGTGGTGAATGTGTGTTTTTGATTTATGGTTGTCTCTGTGTATATGCCCAGAAGTGGGATTGCTGGATCCTATGGTAATTCTATTTCTAGTTTCTTTAAGGAAACTCCATACTGTTCTCCATAGTGACTGTATCAATTTACCTTCCCACCAATAGTGGAAGAGGGTTCCTTTTGTCCACACCCTCCCCAGAATTTGTTGTTTGTAGATTTTCTGATGATGCCGATTCTAACAGGTGTGAGGTGATACCTCATTGTCGTTTTGATTTGCATTTCTCTAATAATTAGTGGTGTTGAGCATCTTTTCATGTGCGTCTTGGCCGTCTCTGTGACTTCTTTGAAGAAACGTCTATTTAGATCTTCTGCTCATTTTTGTATTGGGTTGTTTGTTTTATTAATATTAAGCTGCGTGAGCTGTTTATATATATTGGAGATTAAACCCTTGTCCATTGATTCGTTTGCGAACGTTTTCGCCCATTCTGAGGGTTGCCTTTTTCCATTCCCGTTTTTTTTAACCAAAAAAGAAAGAAAGCAAAAGAAGCAGAACACTAATGTGCGTGAAATATGCCTCTTGAAACTGTCGTTTTGAAATATGGACGTCTTTTGAACTTTTTGGTCGATATATGACCCCAGGATTTGTTTTCAGGGCAGGTGTCATTTACAGGCCTGCAATGATTTGGAATATCCACTGACCATTAGCGCTGGGATTAAAGCTGCTGTTGTGTGAAACGGCCACAAGGTGGCAGCAGTTCTCCCTTAGCAAATCTGGTTACTAGGGCAACAGAGCCTCAATGGAAGCCTGTTCTAGATTGGAATTTAGAATGGAATGTGCCAGGAGAAAGCCCCTCAAGTTTGTCTCACTACTTCTTGTTCGTGTTTTTAATTTAATTTTTAATTTTTTTATTACAGCAAGTTTGATTACAACGTTTGCTTGTTGTAGGTGTGCAAGATGTGGTTCTTTTACACATATACATATGTCTGTTCTTCCTGGGACCCTTTTCCCATGTACGTTATGACAGAATGTTGAGTAGTCTTCTCTTGGCATTCCGTAGGTCTTTGGTGATTATATATTTCACCTGTGTTTGTATATGTCTCTTAACCCCAATATCGTAATGAATCCAATCCTCACACCTTTCCATTGGTGAACCATAAGTTTGTTTAATGAATCTGTGATTGCCCTTCTCCGTGGAAATATCTGCCCTGGTATCCGTTTTTAGGTAACACCTATAAGTGATATCCTACGATATGTGTCTTTCACTTTCTGACTTACTACAAGTCCCGTGCTTACCTGTAGACTCATCTACGGGGCTGCAAATGGCATTGTGCCCTTTTTTTCCTTGGCTAATATTCTGTCTTAGCGAGGTCCATTTTCTGCAATGTGATTCCCTGAGGGCTGAGGATTAGCTGACCTGGGCAGCCTGACCCTGCCGGCAAGCCCTCCCCAGGTGTGCCTGGGTTGAGTTCAATAGAAACAGCACTCCAGGCAGCAATAGCCCCTGCAGCTGTGCCTGACTCCATATTCTCTGCCCCGTCAGCAGTCTCGGGGCTGTGCTGGTGGGAGGGTGTGAGGGTCCACGGCTTTGTTGGTGGCCCGGTGTGAGTGGGTCTCTGCTGGAATTTCTGCAGGAGTTGCCAGGTTGCCACCTGTAAAGAAGAGGATGTGTCACCCATAATTTCCACTGGAATTTCTCTCCGGGCTGAGGTGAGGGAGGAAAAAAAAGAGTGGGGGCCGGGACAGGAGTGGTATCTCAGGCAGGGAAATGGAAAGCTTCCAGAAGAGCGCCCGGGGCCAGGACCATCCTGGCTGGCCTGCTGGCACCAAGTTGGCCTGCGTGCTGTCGCTGGTGTGGCTCCACGGCCCTTCCTCTAGGCTTTCAAGCCCTTGTACATATTCAGGTGTTTTACCTGGGAAGGGTGGGAACAGTTCAGCAGCAGCTGGCCTGGGGCTCAGCTCACGTTTACTCACAGAGGCCTCGGCACTGTCCCCCAGCTTTGCAATCAGGACGCTCCTTGCGTGGGGGGGCCGGGCTGCTGGCTGTATGGGAGATGATTCCCCACCTCTGACCAATCTCAGAATTGTTTACCGCTGGAACAAGTGCCCTGATAGGGTTTTCCTCTGTATAACTGCTGGGTACAGGATTTTTTTTTTCTTTTTTGGTTCAAGTTAGAAGTTATTCATCTTTTATGTATTTATTGATATAAGCATGGAAATAATTCATTCATAGAAATACATCTGTGTGAAGGGAAGAACTTTTTTTCTGTTTTATTTTTAAATTTCATTTCTAAAAATTTTGCAGTTTAATTATATTTATTTTTCTATACAGCAGGTTATTATTAGTTATCTATTTTATTCATATACATATATACAGGTCAATACCTATCTCCCAACTCATCTGACCACCATCACCCCATGGCTTCCCCCACTTGGTGTCCATACGTTTGTTCTCTACCTCTGTTTCTCTATTTCTGCCCTGCAAACCTGTTCATCTGTACCATATATCTAGGTTCCACATACATGCATTAATACAGAATATTTGTTTTGCTCTTTCTGACTTACTTCATTCTGTATGACAGTCTCTAGATCCACCGACTTCTCTACAAATAACCCAGTTTCATTCCTTTTCATGGCTGAGTCATATCCCATTTTATGTATGTTCCACATCTTTATCCATTCATCTGTCTGTGGGCATTTAGGTTGCTTCCATTACCTGGCTATTGTAAATAGTGCTGCAATGAACATTGTGGTGAATGTGTGTTTTTGATTTATGGTTGTCTCTGTGTATATGCCCAGAAGTGGGATTGCTGGATCCTATGGTAATTCTATTTCTAGTTTCTTTAAGGAAACTCCATACTGTTCTCCATAGTGACTGTATCAATTTACCTTCCCACCAATAGTGGAAGAGGGTTCCTTTTGTCCACACCCTCCCCAGAATTTGTTGTTTGTAGATTTTCTGATGATGCCGATTCTAACAGGTGTGAGGTGATACCTCATTGTCGTTTTGATTTGCATTTCTCTAATAATTAGTGGTGTTGAGCATCTTTTCATGTGCGTCTTGGCCGTCTCTGTGACTTCTTTGAAGAAACGTCTATTTAGATCTTCTGCCCATTTTTGTATTGGGTTGTTTGTTTTATTAATATTAAGCTGCGTGAGCTGTTTATATATATTGGAGATTAAACCCTTGTCCATTGATTCGTTTGCGAACGTTTTCGCCCATTCTGAGGGTTGCCTTTTTCCATTCCCGTTTTTTTTTAACCAAAAAAGAAAGAAAGCAAAAGAAGCAGAACACTAATGTGCGTGAAATATGCCTCTTGAAACTGTCGTTTTGAAATATGGACGTCTTTTGAACTTTTTGGTCGATATATGACCCCAGGATTTGTTTTCAGGGCAGGTGTCATTTACAGGCCTGCAATGATTTGGAATATCCACTGACCATTAGTGCTGGGATTAAAGCTGCTGTTGTGCGAAATGGCCACAAGGTGGCAGCAGTTCTCCCTTAGCAAATCTGGTTACCAGGGCAACAGAGCCTCAATGGAAGCCTGTTCTAGATTGGAATTTAGAATGGAATGTGCCAGGAGAAAGCCCCTCAAGTTTGTCTCACTACTTCTTGTTCGTGTTTTTAATTTAATTTTTAATTTTTTATTACAGCAAGTTTGATTACAACGTTTGGCTTGTTGTAGGTGTGCAAGATGTGGTTCTTTTACACATATACATATGTCTGTTTTTCCTGGGACCCTTTTCCCATGTACGTTATGACAGAATGTTGAGTAGTCTTCTCTTGGCATTCCGTAGGTCTTTGGTGATTATATATTTCACCTGTGTTTGTATATGGCTCTTAACCCCAATATCGTAATGAATCCAATCCTCACACCTTTCCATTGGTGAACCATAAGTTTGTTTAATGAATCTGTGATTGCCCTTCTCCGTGGAAATATCTGCCCTGGTATCCGTTTTCAGGTAACACCTATAAGTGATATCCTACGATATGTGTCTTTCACTTTCTGACTTACTACAAGTCCCGTGATTACCTGTAGACTCATCTACGGGGCTGCAAATGGCATTGTGTCCCTTTATTCCTTGGCTAATATTCTGTCTTAGCGAGGTCCATTTTCTGCAATGTGATTCCCTGAGGGCTGAGGATTAGCTGACCTGGGCAGCCTGACCCTGCCGGCAAGCCCTCCCCAGGTGTGCCTGGGTTGAGTTCAATAGAAACAGCACTCCAGGCAGCAATAGCCCCTGCAGCTGTGCCTGACTCCATATTCTCTGCCCCGTCAGCAGTCTCGGGGCTGTGCTGGTGGGAGGGTGTGAGGGTCCACGGCTTTGTTGGTGGCCCGGTGTGAGTGGGTCTCTGCTGGAATTTCTGCAGGAGTTGCCAGGTTGCCACCTGTAAAGAAGAGGATGTGTCACCCATAATTTCCACTGGAATTTCTCTCCGGGCTGAGGTGAGGGAGGAAAAAAAAGAGTGGGGGCCGGGACAGGAGTGGTATCTCAGGCAGGGAAATGGAAAGCTTCCAGAAGAGCGCCCGGGGCCAGGACCATCCTGGCTGGCCTGCAGGCACCAAGTTGGCCTGCGTGCTGTCGCTGGTGTGGCTCCACGTCCCTTCCTCTAGGCTTTCAAGCCCTTGTACATATTCAGGTGTTTTACCTGGGAAGGGTGGGAACAGTTCAGCAGCAGCTGGCCTGGGGCTCAGCTCACGTTTACTCACAGAGGCCTCGGCACTGTCCCCCAGCTTTGCAATCAGGACGCTCCTTGCGTGGGGGGGCCGGGCTGCTGGCTGTATGGGAGATGATTCCCCACCTCTGACCAATGTCAGAATTGTTTACCGCTGGAGCAAGTGCCCTGATAGGGTATTCCTCTTTATAACTGCTGGGTTCAGGTTTTTTTTTCTTTTTTGGTTCAAGTTAGAATTTATTCATCTTTTATGTATTTATTGATATAAGCATGGAAATAATTCATTCATAGAAATACATCTGTGTGAAGGGAAGAACTTTTTTCTGTTTTATTTTTAAATTTCATTTCTAAAAATTTTGCAGTTTAATTATATTTATTTTTCGATACAGCAGGTTATTATTAGTTATCTATTTTATTCATATACATATATACAGGTCAATACCTATCTCCCAACTCATCTGACCACCATCACCCCATGGCTTCCCCCACTTGGTGTCCATACGTTTGTTCTCTACCTCTGTTTCTCTATTTCTGCCCTGCAAACCTGTTCATCTGTACCATATATCTAGGTTCCACATACATGCATTAATACAGAATATTTGTTTTGCTCTTTCTGACTTACTTCATTCTGTATGACAGTCTCTAGATCCACCGACTTCTCTACAAATAACCCAGTTTCATTCCTTTTCATGGCTGAGTCATATCCCATTTTATGTATGTTCCACATCTTTATCCATTCATCTGTCTGTGGGCATTTAGGTTGCTTCCATTACCTGGCTATTGTAAATAGTGCTGCAATGAACATTGTGGTGAATGTGTGTTTTTGATTTATGGTTGTCTCTGTGTATATGCCCAGAAGTGGGATTGCTGGATCCTATGGTAATTCTATTTCTAGTTTCTTTAAGGAAACTCCATACTGTTCTCCATAGTGACTGTATCAATTTACCTTCCCACCAATAGTGGAAGAGGGTTCCTTTTGTCCACACCCTCCCCAGAATTTGTTGTTTGTAGATTTTCTGATGATGCCGATTCTAACAGGTGTGAGGTGATACCTCATTGTCGTTTTGATTTGCATTTCTCTAATAATTAGTGGTGTTGAGCATCTTTTCATGTGCGTCTTGGCCGTCTCTGTGACTTCTTTGAAGAAACGTCTATTTAGATCTTCTGCCCATTTTTGTATTGGGTTGTTTGTTTTATTAATATTAAGCTGCGTGAGCTGTTTATATATATTGGAGATTAAACCCTTGTCCATTGATTCGTTTGCGAACGTTTTCGCCCATTCTGAGGGTTGCCTTTTTCCATTCCCGTTTTTTTTTAACCAAAAAAGAAAGAAAGCAAAAGAAGCAGAACACTAATGTGCGTGAAATATGCCTCTTGAAACTGTCGTTTTGAAATATGGACGTCTTTTGAACTTTTTGGTCGATATATGACCCCAGGATTTGTTTTCAGGGCAGGTGTCATTTACAGGCCTGCAATGATTTGGAATATCCACTGACCATTAGCGCTGGGATTAAAGCTGCTGTTGTGTGAAACGGCCACAAGGTGGCAGCAGTTCTCCCTTAGCAAATCTGGTTACTAGGGCAACAGAGCCTCAATGGAAGCCTGTTCTAGATTGGAATTTAGAATGGAATGTGCCAGGAGAAAGCCCCTCAAGTTTGTCTCACTACTTCTTGTTCGTGTTTTTAATTTAATTTATAATTTTTTATTACAGCAAGTTTGATTACAACGTTTGCTTGTTGTAGGTGTGCAAGGTGTGGTTCTGTTACACATATACATATGTCTGTTCTTCCTGGGACCCTTTTCCCATGTACGTTATGACAGAATGTTGAGTAGTCTTCTCTTGGCATTCCGTAGGTCTTTGGTAATTATATATTTCACCTGTGTTTGTATATGTCTCTTAACCCCAATATCGTAATGAATCCAATCCTCACACCTTTCCATTGGTGAACCATAAGTTTGTTTAATGAATCTGTGATTGCCCTTCTCCGTGGAAATATCTGCCCTGGTATCCGTTTTCAGGTAACACCTATAAGTGATATCCTACGATATGTGTCTTTCACTTTCTGACTTACTACAAGTCCCGTGATTACCTGTAGACTCATCTACGGGGCTGCAAATGGCATTGTGCCCCTTTTTTCCTTGGCTAATATTCTGTCTTAGCGAGGTCCATTTTCTGCAATGTGATTCCCTGAGGGCTGAGGATTAGCTGACCTGGGCAGCCTGACCCTGCCGGCAAGCCCTCCCCAGGTGTGCCTGGGTTGAGTTCAATAGAAACAGCACTCCAGGCAGCAATAGCCCCTGCAGCTGTGCCTGACTCCATATTCTCTGCCCCGTCAGCAGTCTCGGGGCTGTTCTGGTGGGAGGGTGTGAGGGTCCACGGCTTTGTTGGTGGCCCGGTGTGAGTGGGTCTCTGCTGGAATTTCTGCAGGAGTTGCCAGGTTGCCACCTGTAAAGAAGAGGATGTGTCACCCATAATTTCCACTGGAATTTCTCTCCGGGCTGAGGTGAGGGAGGAAAAAAAAGAGTGGGGGCCGGGACAGGAGTGGTATCTCAGGCAGGGAAATGGAAAGCTTCCAGAAGAGCGCCCGGGGCCAGGACCATCCTGGCTGGCCTGCAGGCACCAAGTTGGCCTGCGTGCTGTCGCTGGTGTGGCTCCACGGCCCTTCCTCTAGGCTTTCAAGCCCTTGTACATATTCAGGTGTTTTACCTGGGAAGGGTGGGAACAGTTCAGCAGCAGCTGGCCTGGGGCTCAGCTCACGTTTACTCACAGAGGCCTCGGCACTGTCCCCCAGCTTTGCAATCAGGACGCTCCTTGTGTGGGGGGGCCGGGCTGCTGGCTGTATGGGAGATGATTCCCCACCTCTGACCAATCTCAGAATTGTTTACCGCTGGAACAAGTGCCCTGATAGGGTTTTCCTCTGTATAACTGCTGGGTACAGGATTTTTTTTTTCTTTTTTGGTTCAAGTTAGAAGTTATTCATCTTTTATGTATTTATTGATATAAGCATGGAAATAATTCATTCATAGAAATACATCTGTGTGAAGGGAAGAACTTTTTTTCTGTTTTATTTTTAAATTTCATTTCTAAAAATTTTGCAGTTTAATTATATTTATTTTTCTATACAGCAGGTTATTATTAGTTATCTATTTTATTCATATACATATATACAGGTCAATACCTATCTCCCAACTCATCTGACCACCATCACCCCATGGCTTCCCCCACTTGGTGTCCATACGTTTGTTCTCTACCTCTGTTTCTCTATTTCTGCCCTGCAAACCTGTTCATCTGTACCATATATCTAGGTTCCACATACATGCATTAATACAGAATATTTGTTTTGCTCTTTCTGACTTACTTCATTCTGTATGACAGTCTCTAGATCCACCGACTTCTCTACAAATGACCCAGTTTCATTCCTTTTCATGGCTGAGTCATATCCCATTTTATGTATGTTCCACATCTTTATCCATTCATCTGTCTGTGGGCATTTAGGTTGCTTCCATTACCTGGCTATTGTAAATAGTGCTGCAATGAACATTGTGGTGAATGTGTGTTTTTGATTTATGGTTGTCTCTGTGTATATGCCCAGAAGTGGGATTGCTGGATCCTATGGTAATTCTATTTCTAGTTTCTTTAAGGAAACTCCATACTGTTCTCCATAGTGACTGTATCAATTTACCTTCCCACCAATAGTGGAAGAGGGTTCCTTTTGTCCACACCCTCCCCAGAATTTGTTGTTTGTAGATTTTCTGATGATGCCGATTCTAACAGGTGTGAGGTGATACCTCATTGTCGTTTTGATTTGCATTTCTCTAATAATTAGTGGTGTTGAGCATCTTTTCATGTGCGTCTTGGCCGTCTCTGTGACTTCTTTGAAGAAACGTCTATTTAGATCTTCTGCTCATTTTTGTATTGGGTTGTTTGTTTTATTAATATTAAGCTGCGTGAGCTGTTTATATATATTGGAGATTAAACCCTTGTCCATTGATTCGTTTGCGAACGTTTTCGCCCATTCTGAGGGTTGCCTTTTTCCATTCCCGTTTTTTTTAACCAAAAAAGAAAGAAAGCAAAAGAAGCAGAACACTAATGTGCGTGAAATATGCCTCTTGAAACTGTCGTTTTGAAATATGGACGTCTTTTGAACTTTTTGGTCGATATATGACCCCAGGATTTGTTTTCAGGGCAGGTGTCATTTACAGGCCTGCAATGATTTGGAATATCCACTGACCATTAGCGCTGGGATTAAAGCTGCTGTTGTGTGAAACGGCCACAAGGTGGCAGCAGTTCTCCCTTAGCAAATCTGGTTACTAGGGCAACAGAGCCTCAATGGAAGCCTGTTCTAGATTGGAATTTAGAATGGAATGTGCCAGGAGAAAGCCCCTCAAGTTTGTCTCACTACTTCTTGTTCGTGTTTTTAATTTAATTTTTAATTTTTTATTACAGCAAGTTTGATTACAACGTTTGCTTGTTGTAGGTGTGCAAGGTGTGGTTCTGTTACACATATACATATGTCTGTTCTTCCTGGGACCCTTTTCCCATGTACGTTATGACAGAATGTTGAGTAGTCTTCTCTTGGCATTCCGTAGGTCTTTGGTGATTATATATTTCACCTGTGTTTGTATATGGCTCTTAACCCCAATATCGTAATGAATCCAATCCTCACACCTTTCCATTGGTGAACCATAAGTTTGTTTAATGAATCTGTGATTGCCCTTCTCCGTGGAAATATCTGCCCTGGTACACGTTTTCAGGTAACACCTATAAGTGATATCCTACGATATGTGTCTTTCACTTTCTGACTTACTACAAGTCCCGTGATTACCTGTAGACTCATCTACGGGGCTGCAAATGGCATTGTGCCCCTTTTTTCCTTGGCTAATATTCTGTCTTAGCGAGGTCCATTTTCTGCAATGTGATTCCCTGAGGGCTGAGGATTAGCTGACCTGGGCAGCCTGACCCTGCCGGCAAGCCCTCCCCAGGTGTGCCTGGGTTGAGTTCAATAGAAACAGCACTCCAGGCAGCAATAGCCCCTGCAGCTGTGCCTGACTCCATATTCTCTGCCCCGTCAGCAGTCTCGGGGCTGTGCTGGTGGGAGGGTGTGAGGGTCCACGGCTTTGTTGGTGGCCCGGTGTGAGTGGGTCTCTGCTGGAATTTCTGCAGGAGTTGCCAGGTTGCCACCTGTAAAGAAGAGGATGTGTCACCCATAATTTCCACTGGAATTTCTCTCCGGGCTGAGGTGAGGGAGGAAAAAAAAGAGTGGGGGCCGGGACAGGAGTGGTATCTCAGGCAGGGAAATGGAAAGCTTCCAGAAGAGCGCCCGGGGCCAGGACCATCCTGGCTGGCCTGCAGGCACCAAGTTGGCCTGCGTGCTGTCGCTGGTGTGGCTCCACGTCCCTTCCTCTAGGCTTTCAAGCCCTTGTACATATTCAGGTGTTTTACCTGGGAAGGGTGGGAACAGTTCAGCAGCAGCTGGCCTGGGGCTCAGCTCACGTTTACTCACAGAGGCCTCGGCACTGTCCCCCAGCTTTGCAATCAGGACGCTCCTTGCGTGGGGGGGCCGGGCTGCTGGCTGTATGGGAGATGATTCCCCACCTCTGACCAATCTCAGAATTGTTTACCGCTGGAACAAGTGCCCTGATAGGGTTTTCCTCTGTATAACTGCTGGGTACAGGATTTTTTTTTCTTTTTTGGTTCAAGTTATAAGTTATTCATCTTTTATGTATTTATTGATATAAGCATGGAAATAATTCATTCATAGAAATACATCTGTGTGAAGGGAAGAACTTTTTTTCTGTTTTATTTTTAAATTTCATTTCTAAAAATTTTGCAGTTTAATTATATTTATTTTTCTATACAGCAGGTTATTATTAGTTATCTATTTTATTCATATACATATATACAGGTCAATACCTATCTCCCAACTCATCTGACCACCATCACCCCATGGCTTCCCACACTTGGTGTCCATACGTTTGTTCTCTACCTCTGTTTCTCTATTTCTGCCCTGCAAACCTGTTCATCTGTACCATATATCTAGGTTCCACATACATGCATTAATACAGAATATTTGTTTTGCTCTTTCTGACTTACTTCATTCTGTATGACAGTCTCTAGATCCACCGACTTCTCTACAAATAACCCAGTTTCATTCCTTTTCATGGCTGAGTCATATCCCATTTTATGTATGTACCACATCTTTATCCATTCATCTGTCTGTGGGCATTTAGGTTGCTTCCATTACCTGGCTATTGTAAATAGTGCTGCAATGAACATTGTGGTGAATGTGTGTTTTTGATTTATGGTTGTCTCTGTGTATATGCCCAGAAGTGGGATTGCTGGATCCTATGGTAATTCTATTTCTAGTTTCTTTAAGGAAACTCCATACTGTTCTCCATAGTGACTGTATCAATTTACCTTCCCACCAATAGTGGAAGAGGGTTCCTTTTGTCCACACCCTCCCCAGAATTTGTTGTTTGTAGATTTTCTGATGATGCCGATTCTAACAGGTGTGAGGTGATACCTCATTGTCGTTTTGATTTGCATTTCTCTAATAATTAGTGGTGTTGAGCATCTTTTCATGTGCGTCTTGGCCGTCTCTGTGACTTCTTTGAAGAAACGTCTATTTAGATCTTCTGCCCATTTTTGTATTGGGTTGTTTGTTTTATTAATATTAAGCTGCGTGAGCTGTTTATATATATTGGAGATTAAACCCTTGTCCATTGATTCGTTTGCGAACGTTTTCGCCCATTCTGAGGGTTGCCTTTTTCCATTCCCGTTTTTTTAACCAAAAAAGAAAGAAAGCAAAAGAAGCAGAACACTAATGTGCGTGAAATATGCCTCTTGAAACTGTCGTTTTGAAATATGGACGTCTTTTGAACTTTTTGGTCGATATATGACCCCAGGATTTGTTTTCAGGGCAGGTGTCATTTACAGGCCTGCAATGATTTGGAATATCCACTGACCAGTAGCGCTGGGATTAAAGCTGCTGTTGTGCGAAATGGCCACAAGGTGGCAGCAGTTCTCCCTTAGCAAATCTGGTTACCAGGGCAACAGAGCCTCAATGGAAGCCTGTTCTAGATTGGAATTTAGAATGGAATGTGCCAGGAGAAAGCCCCTCAAGTTTGTCTCACTACTTCTTGTTCGTGTTTTTAATTTAATTTTTAATTTTTTATTACAGCAAGTTTGATTACAACGTTTGCTTGTTGTAGGTGTGCAAGATGTGGTTCTTTTACACATATACATATGTATGTTCTTCCTGGGACCCTTTTCCAATGTACGTTATGACAGAATGTTGAGTAGTCTTCTCTTGGCATTCCGTAGGTCTTTGGTGATTATATATTTCACCTGTGTTTGTATATGTCTCTTAACCCCAATATCGTAATGAATCCAATCCTCACACCTTTCCATTGGTGAACCATAAGTTTGTTTAATGAATCTGTGATTGCCCTTCTCCGTGGAAATATCTGCCCTGGTATCCGTTTTTAGGTAACACCTATAAGTGATATCCTACGATATGTGTCTTTCACTTTCTGACTTACTACAAGTCCCGTGCTTACCTGTAGACTCATCTACGGGGCTGCAAATGGCATTGTGCCCTTTTTTTCCTTGGCTAATATTCTGTCTTAGCGAGGTCCATTTTCTGCAATGTGATTCCCTGAGGGCTGAGGATTAGCTGACCTGGGCAGCCTGACCCTGCCGGCAAGCCCTCCCCAGGTGTGCCTGGGTTGAGTTCAATAGAAACAGCACTCCAGGCAGCAATAGCCCCTGCAGCTGTGCCTGACTCCATATTCTCTGCCCCGTCAGCAGTCTCGGGGCTGTGCTGGTGGGAGGGTGTGAGGGTCCACGGCTTTGTTGGTGGCCCGGTGTGAGTGGGTCTCTGCTGGAATTTCTGCAGGAGTTGCCAGGTTGCCACCTGTAAAGAAGAGGATGTGTCACCCATAATTTCCACTGGAATTTCTCTCCGGGCTGAGGTGAGGGAGGAAAAAAAAGAGTGGGGGCCGGGACAGGAGTGGTATCTCAGGCAGGGAAATGGAAAGCTTCCAGAAGAGCGCCCGGGGCCAGGACCATCCTGGCTGGCCTGCTGGCACCAAGTTGGCCTGCGTGCTGTCGCTGGTGTGGCTCCACGGCCCTTCCTCTAGGCTTTCAAGCCCTTGTACATATTCAGGTGTTTTACCTGGGAAGGGTGGGAACAGTTCAGCAGCAGCTGGCCTGGGGCTCAGCTCACGTTTACTCACAGAGGCCTCAGCACTGTCCCCCAGCTTTGCAATCAGGACGCTCCTTGCGTGGGGGGGCCGGGCTGCTGGCTGTATGGGAGATGATTCCCCACCTCTGACCAATCTCAGAATTGTTTACCGCTGGAACAAGTGCCCTGATAGGGTTTTCCTCTGTATAACTGCTGGGTACAGGATTTTTTTTTTCTTTTTTGGTTCAAGTTAGAAGTTATTCATCTTTTATGTATTTATTGATATAAGCATGGAAATAATTCATTCATAGAAATACATCTGTGTGAAGGGAAGAACTTTTTTTCTGTTTTATTTTTAAATTTCATTTCTAAAAATTTTGCAGTTTAATTATATTTATTTTTCTATACAGCAGGTTATTATTAGTTATCTATTTTATTCATATACATATATACAGGTCAATACCTATCTCCCAACTCATCTGACCACCATCACCCCATGGCTTCCCCCACTTGGTGTCCATACGTTTGTTCTCTACCTCTGTTTCTCTATTTCTGCCCTGCAAACCTGTTCATCTGTACCATATATCTAGGTTCCACATACATGCATTAATACAGAATATTTGTTTTGCTCTTTCTGACTTACTTCATTCTGTATGACAGTCTCTAGATCCACCGACTTCTCTACAAATAACCCAGTTTCATTCCTTTTCATGGCTGAGTCATATCCCATTTTATGTATGTTCCACATCTTTATCCATTCATCTGTCTGTGGGCATTTAGGTTGCTTCCATTACCTGGCTATTGTAAATAGTGCTGCAATGAACATTGTGGTGAATGTGTGTTTTTGATTTATGGTTGTCTCTGTGTATATGCCCAGAAGTGGGATTGCTGGATCCTATGGTAATTCTATTTCTAGTTTCTTTAAGGAAACTCCATACTGTTCTCCATAGTGACTGTATCAATTTACCTTCCCACCAATAGTGGAAGAGGGTTCCTTTTGTCCACACCCTCCCCAGAATTTGTTGTTTGTAGATTTTCTGATGATGCCGATTCTAACAGGTGTGAGGTGATACCTCATTGTCGTTTTGATTTGCATTTCTCTAATAATTAGTGGTGTTGAGCATCTTTTCATGTGCGTCTTGGCCGTCTCTGTGACTTCTTTGAAGAAACGTCTATTTAGATCTTCTGCCCATTTTTGTATTGGGTTGTTTGTTTTATTAATATTAAGCTGCGTGAGCTGTTTATATATATTGGAGATTAAACCCTTGTCCATTGATTCGTTTGCGAACGTTTTCGCCCATTCTGAGGGTTGCCTTTTTCCATTCCCGTTTTTTTTAACCAAAAAAGAAAGAAAGCAAAAGAAGCAGAACACTAATGTGCGTGAAATATGCCTCTTGAAACTGTCGTTTTGAAATATGGACGTCTTTTGAACTTTTTGGTCGATATATGACCCCAGGATTTGTTTTCAGGGCAGGTGTCATTTACAGGCCTGCAATGATTTGGAATATCCACTGACCAATAGCGCTGGGATTAAAGCTGCTGTTGTGCGAAATGGCCACAAGGTGGCAGCAGTTCTCCCTTAGCAAATCTGGTTACCAGGGCAACAGAGCCTCAATGGAAGCCTGTTCTAGATTGGAATTTAGAATGGAATGTGCCAGGAGAAAGCCCCTCAAGTTTGTCTCACTACTTCTTGTTCGTGTTTTTAATTTAATTTTTAATTTTTTATTACAGCAAGTTTGATTACAACGTTTGCTTGTTGTAGGTGTGCAAGATGTGGTTCTTTTACACATATACATATGTCTGTTCTTCCTGGGACCCTTTTCCCATGTACGTTATGACAGAATGTTGAGTAGTCTTCTCTTGGCATTCCGTAGGTCTTTGGTGATTATATATTTCACCTGTGTTTGTATATGTCTCTTAACCCCAATATCGTAATGAATCCAATCCTCACACCTTTCCATTGGTGAACCATAAGTTTGTTTAATGAATCTGTGATTGCCCTTCTCCGTGGAAATATCTGCCCTGGTATCCGTTTTTAGGTAACACCTATAAGTGATATCCTACGATATGTGTCTTTCACTTTCTGACTTACTACAAGTCCCGTGCTTACCTGTAGACTCATCTACGGGGCTGCAAATGGCATTGTGCCCTTTTTTTCCTTGGCTAATATTCTGTCTTAGCGAGGTCCATTTTCTGCAATGTGATTCCCTGAGGGCTGAGGATTAGCTGACCTGGGCAGCCTGACCCTGCCGGCAAGCCCTCCCCAGGTGTGCCTGGGTTGAGTTCAATAGAAACAGCACTCCAGGCAGCAATAGCCCCTGCAGCTGTGCCTGACTCCATATTCTCTGCCCCGTCAGCAGTCTCGGGGCTGTGCTGGTGGGAGGGTGTGAGGGTCCACGGCTTTGTTGGTGGCCCGGTGTGAGTGGGGCTCTGCTGGAATTTCTGCAGGAGTTGCCAGGTTGCCACCTGTAAAGAAGAGGATGTGTCACCCATAATTTCCACTGGAATTTCTCTCCGGGCTGAGGTGAGGGAGGAAAAAAAGGAGTGGGGGCCGGGACAGGAGTGGTGTCTCAGGCAGGGAAATGGAAAGCTTCCAGAAGAGCGCCCGGGGCCAGGACCATCCTGGCTGGCCTGCAGGCACCAAGTTGGCCTGCGTGCTGTCGCTGGTGTGGCTCCACGGCCCTTCCTCTAGGCTTTCAAGCCCTTGTACATATTCAGGTGTTTTACCTGGGAAGGGTGGGAACAGTTCAGCAGCAGCTGGCCTGGGGCTCAGCTCACGTTTACTCACAGAGGCCTCGGCACTGTCCCCCAGCTTTGCAATCAGGACGCTCCTTGCGTGGGGGGGCCGGGCTGCTGGCTGTATGGGAGATGATTCCCCACCTCTGACCAGTCTCAGAATTGTTTACCGCTGGAACAAGTGCCCTGATAGGGTTTTCCTCTGTATAACTGCTGGGTACAGGATTTTTTTTTCTTTTTTGGTTCAAGTTAGAAGTTATTCATCTTTTATGTATTTATTGATATAAGCATGGAAATAATTCATTCATAGAAATACATCTGTGTGAAGGGAAGAACTTTTTTTCTGTTTTATTTTTAAATTTCATTTCTAAAAATTTTGCAGTTTAATCATATTTATTTTTCTATACAGCAGGTTATTATTAGTTATCTATTTTATTCATATACATATATACAGGTCAATACCTATCTCCCAACTCATCTGACCACCAACACCCCATGGCTTCCCCCACTTGGTGTCCATACGTTTGTTCTCTACCTCTGTTTCTCTATTTCTGCCCTGCAAACCTGTTCATCTGTACCATATATCTAGGTTCCACATACATGCATTAATACAGAATATTTGTTTTGCTCTTTCTGACTTACTTCATTCTGTATGACAGTCTCTAGATCCACCGACTTCTCTACAAATAACCCAGTTTCATTCCTTTTCATGGCTGAGTCATATCCCATTTTATGTATGTACCACATCTTTATCCATTCGTCTGTCTGTGGGCATTTAGGTTGCTTCCATTACCTGGCTATTGTAAATAGTGCTGCAATGAACATTGTGGTGAATGTGTGTTTTTGATTTATGGTTGTCTCTGGGTATATGCCCAGAAGTGGGATAGCTGGATCCTATGGTAATTCTATTCCTAGTTTCTTTAAGGAAACTCCATACTGTTCTCCATAGTGACTGTATCAATTTACCTTCCCACTAATAGTGGAAGAGGGTTCCTTTTGTCCACACCCTCCCCAGAATTTGTTGTTTGTAGATTTTCTGATGCTGCCGATTCTAACAGGTGTGAGGTGATACCTCATTGTCATTTTGATTTGCATTTCTCTAATAATTAGTGGTGTTGAGCAGCTTTTCATGTGCGTCTTGGCCGTCTCTGTGACTTCTTTGAAGAAACGTCTATTTAGATCTTCTGCCCATTTTTGTATTGGGTTGTTTGTTTTATTAATATTAAGCTGCGTGAGCTGTTTATATATATTGGAGATTAAACCCTTGTCCATTGATTCGTTTGCGAAAGTTTTCGCCCATTCTGAGGGTTGCCTTTTTCCATTCCCGTTTTTTTTAACCAAAAAAGAAAGAAAGCAAAAGAAGCAGAACACTAATGTGCGTGAAATATGCCTCTTGAAACTGTCGTTTTGAAATATGGACGTCTTTTGAACTTTTTGGTCGATATATGACCCCAGGATTTGTTTTCAGGGCAGGTGTCATTTACAGGCCTGCAATGATTTGGAATATCCACTGACCAATAGCGCTGGGATTAAAGCTGCTGTTGTGCGAAATGGCCACAAGGTGGCAGCAGTTCTCCCTTAGCAAATCTGGTTACCAGGGCAACAGAGCCTCAATGGAAGCCTGTTCTAGATTGGAATTTAGAATGGAATGTGCCAGGAGAAAGCCCCTCAAGTTTGTCTCACTACTTCTTGTTCGTGTTTTTAATTTAATTTTTAATTTTTTATTACAGCAAGTTTGATTACAACGTTTGCTTGTTGTAGGTGTGCAAGATGTGGTTCTGTTACACATATACATATGTCTGTTCTTCCTGGGACCCTTTTCCCATGTACATTATGACAGAATGTTGAGTAGTCTTCTCTTGGCATTCCGTAGGTCTTTGGTGATTATATATTTCACCTGTGTTTGTATATGTCTCTTAACCCCAATATCGTAATGAATCCAATCCTCACACCTTTCCATTGGTGAACCATAAGTTTGTTTAATGAATCTGTGATTGCCCTTCTCCGTGGAAATATCGGCCCTGGTATCCGTTTTTAGGTAACACCTATAAGTGATATCCTACGATATGTGTCTTTCACTTTCTGACTTACTACAAGTCACGTGCTTACCTGTAGACTCATCTACAGGGCTGCAAATGGCATTGTGCCCTTTTTTTCCTTGGCTAATATTCTGTCTTAGCGAGGTCCATTTTCTGCAATGTGATTCCCTGAGGGCTGAGGATTAGCTGACCTGGGCAGCCTGACCCTGCCGGCAAGCACTCCCCAGGTGTGCGTGGGTTGAGGTCGATAGAAACAGCACTCCAGGCAGCAATAGCCCCTGCAGCTGTGCCTGATTCCATATTCTCTGCCCCGTCAGCAGTCTCGGGGCTGTGCTGGTGGGAGGGTGTGAGGGTCCACGGCTTTGTTGGTGGCCCGGTGTGAGTGGGGCTCTGCTGGACTTTCTGCAGGAGTTGCCAGGCTGCCACCTGTAAAGAAGAGGATGTGTCACCCATAACTTCCACTGGAATTTCTCTCCGGGCTGAGGTGAGGAAGGAAAAAAAGGAATGATGGCCGGGACAGGAGGGGTATATCAGGCAGGGAAATGGAAAGCTTCTAGAAGAGTGCCCGGGGCCAGGACCATCCTGGCTGGCCTGCAGGCACCAAGTTGGCCTGCATGCTGTCGCTGGTGTGGCTCCACGGCCCTTCCTCTAGGCTTTCAAGCCCTTGTACATATTCAGGTGTTTTACCTGGGAAGGGTGGGAACAGTTCAGCAGCAGCTGGCCTGGGGCTCAGCTCACGTTTACTCACAGAGGCCTCGGCACTGTCCCCCAGCTTTGCAATCAGGACGCTCCTTGCGTGGGGGGGCCGGGCTGCTGGCTGTATGGGAGATGATTCCCCACCTCTGACCAATCTCAGAATTGTTTACCGCTGGAACAAGTGCCCTGATAGGGTTTTCCTCTGTATAACTGCTGGGTACAGGATTTTTTTTTTCTTTTTTGGTTCAAGTTAGAAGTTATTCATCTTTTATGTATTTATTGATATAAGCATGGAAATAATTCATTCATAGAAATACATCTGTGTGAAGGGAAGAACTTTTTTTCTGTTTTATTTTTAAATTTCATTTCTAAAAATTTTGCAGTTTAATCATATTTATTTTTCTATACAGCAGGTTATTATTAGTTATCTATTTTATTCATATACATATATACAGGTCAATACCTATCTCCCAACTCATCTGACCACCAACACCCCATGGCTTCCCCCACTTGGTGTCCATACGTTTGTTCTCTACCTCTGTTTCTCTATTTCTGCCCTGCAAACCTGTTCATCTGTACCATATATCTACGTTCCACATACATGCATTAATACAGAATATTTGTTTTGCTCTTTCTGACTTACTTCATTCTGTATGACAGTCTCTAGATACACCGACTTCTCTACAAATAACCCAGTTTCATTCCTTTTCATGGCTGAGTCATATCCCATTTTATGTATGTACCACATCTTTATCCATTCGTCTGTCTGTGGGCATTTAGGTTGCTTCCATTACCTGGCTATTGTAAATAGTGCTGCAATGAACATTGTGGTGAATGTGTGTTTTTGATTTATGGTTGTCTCTGGGTATATGCCCAGAAGTGGGATTGCTGGATCCTGTGGTAATTCTATTCCTAGTTTCTTTAAGGAAACTCCATACTGTTCTCCATAGTGACTGTATCAATTTACCTTCCCACTAACAGTGGAAGAGGGTTCCTTTTGTCCACACCCTCCCCAGAATTTGTTGTTTGTAGATTTTCTGATACTGCCGATTCTAACAGGTGTGAGGTGATACCTCATTGTCATTTTGATTTGCATTTCTCTAATAATTAGTGGTGTTGAGCAGCTTTTCATGTGCGTCTTGGCCGTCTCTGTGACTTCTTTGAAGAAACGTCTATTTAGATCTTCTGCCCATTTTTGTATTGGGTTGTTTGTTTTATTAATATTAAGCTGCGTGAGCTGTTTATATATATTGGAGATTAAACCCTTGTCCATTGATTCGTTTGCGAACGTTTTCGCCCATTCTGAGGGTTGCCTTTTTCCATTCCCGTTTTTTTTTAACCAAAAAAGAAAGAAAGCAAAAGAAGCAGAACACTAATGTGCGTGAAATATGCCTCTTGAAACTGTCGTTTTGAAATATGGACGTCTTTTGAACTTTTTGGTCGATATATGACCCCAGGATTTGTTTTCAGGGCAGGTGTCATTTACAGGCCTGCAATGATTTGGAATATCCACTGACCAGTAGCGCTGGGATTAAAGCTGCTGTTGTGCGAAATGGCCACAAGGTGGCAGCAGTTCTCCCTTAGCAAATCTGGTTACCAGGGCAACAGAGCCTCAATGGAAGCCTGTTCTAGATTGGAATTTAGAATGGAATGTGCCAGGAGAAAGCCCCTCAAGTTTGTCTCACTACTTCTTGTTCGTGTTTTTAATTTAATTTTTAATTTTTTATTACAGCAAGTTTGATTACAACGTTTGCTTGTTGTAGGTGTGCAAGATGTGGTTCTTTTACACATATACATATGTCTGTTCTTCCTGGGACCCTTTTCCCATGTACGTTATGACAGAATGTTGAGTAGTCTTCTCTTGGCATTCCGTAGGTCTTTGGTGATTATATATTTCACCTGTGTTTGTATATGTCTCTTAACCCCAATATCGTAATGAATCCAATCCTCACACCTTTCCATTGGTGAACCATAAGTTTGTTTAATGAATCTGTGATTGCCCTTCTCCGTGGAAATATCTGCCCTGGTATCCGTTTTTAGGTAACACCTATAAGTGATATCCTACGATATGTGTCTTTCACTTTCTGACTTACTACAAGTCCCGTGCTTACCTGTAGACTCATCTACGGGGCTGCAAATGGCATTGTGCCCTTTTTTTCCTTGGCTAATATTCTGTCTTAGCGAGGTCCATTTTCTGCAATGTGATTCCCTGAGGGCTGAGGATTAGCTGACCTGGGCAGCCTGACCCTGCCGGCAAGCCCTCCCCAGGTGTGCCTGTGTTGAGTTCAATAGAAACAGCACTCCAGGCAGCAATAGCCCCTGCAGCTGTGCCTGACTCCATATTCTCTGCCCCGTCAGCAGTCTCGGGGCTGTGCTGGTGGGAGGGTGTGAGGGTCCACGGCTTTGTTGGTGGCCCGGTGTGAGTGGGCCTCTGCTGGAATTTCTGCAGGAGTTGCCAGGTTGCCACCTGTAAAGAAGAGGATGTGTCACCCATAATTTCCACTGGAATTTCTCTCCGGGCTCAGGTGAGGGAGGAAAAAAAAGAGTGGGGGCCGGGACAGGAGTGGTATCTCAGGCAGGGAAATGGAAAGCTTCCAGAAGAGCGCCCGGGGCCAGGACCATCCTGGCTGGCCTGCAGGCACCAAGTTGGCCTGCGTGCTGTCGCTGGTGTGGCTCCACGGCCCTTCCTCTAGGCTTTCAAGCCCTTGTACATATTCAGGTGTTTTACCTGGGAAGGGTGGGAACAGTTCAGCAGCAGCTGGCCTGGGGCTCAGCTCACGTTTACTCACAGAGGCCTCGGCACTGTCCCCCAGCTTTGCAATCAGGACGCTCCTTGCGTGGGGGGGCCGGGCTGCTGGCTGTATGGGAGATGATTCCCCACCTCTGACCAATCTCAGAATTGTTTACCGCTGGAACAAGTGCCCTGATAGGGTTTTCCTCTGTATAACTGCTGGGTACAGGATTTTTTTTTTTCTTTTTTGGTTCAAGTTAGAAGTTATTCATCTTTTATGTATTTATTGATATAAGCATGGAAATAATTCATTCATAGAAATACATCTGTGTGAAGGGAAGAACTTTTTTTCTGTTTTATTTTTAAATTTCATTTCTAAAAATTTTGCAATTTAATCATATTTATTTTTCTATACAGCAGGTTATTATTAGTTATCTATTTTATTCATATACATATATACAGGTCAATACCTATCTCCCAACTCATCTGACCACCAACACCCCATGGCTTCCCCCACTTGGTGTCCATACGTTTGTTCTCTACCTCTGTTTCTCTATTTCTGCCCTGCAAACCTGTTCATCTGTACCATATATCTAGGTTCCACATACATGCATTAATACAGAATATTTGTTTTGCTCTTTCTGACTTACTTCATTCTGTATGACAGTCTCTAGATCCACCGACTTCTCTACAAATAACCCAGTTTCATTCCTTTTCATGGCTGAGTCATATCCCATTTTATGTATGTACCACATCTTTATCCATTCGTCTGTCTGTGGGCATTTAGGTTGCTTCCATTACCTGGCTATTGTAAATAGTGCTGCAATGAACATTGTGGTGAATGTGTGTTTTTGATTTATGGTTGTCTCTGGGTATATGCCCAGAAGTGGGATTGCTGGATCCTATGGTAATTCTATTCCTAGTTTCTTTAAGGAAACTCCATACTGTTCTCCATAGTGACTGTATCAATTTACCTTCCCACTAATAGTGGAAGAGGGTTCCTTTTGTCCACACCCTCCCCAGAATTTGTTGTTTGTAGATTTTCTGATGCTGCCGATTCTAACAGGTGTGAGGTGATACCTCATTGTCATTTTGATTTGCATTTCTCTAATAATTAGTGGTGTTGAGCAGCTTTTCATGTGCGTCTTGGCCGTCTCTGTGACTTCTTTGAAGAAACGTCTATTTAGATCTTCTGCCCATTTTTGTATTGGGTTGTTTGTTTTATTAATATTAAGCTGCGTGAGCTGTTTATATATATTGGAGATTAAACCCTTGTCCATTGATTCGTTTGCGAACGTTTTCGCCCATTCTGAGGGTTGCCTTTTTCCATTCCCGTTTTTTTTTAACCAAAAAAGAAAGAAAGCAAAAGAAGCAGAACACTAATGTGCGTGAAATATGCCTCTTGAAACTGTCGTTTTGAAATATGGACGTCTTTTGAACTTTTTGGTCGATATATGACCCCAGGATTTGTTTTCAGGGCAGGTGTCATTTACAGGCCTGCAATGATTTGGAATATCCACTGACCATTAGTGCTGGGATTAAAGCTGCTGTTGTGTGAAATGGCCACAAGGTGGCAGCAGTTCTCCCTTAGCAAATCTGGTTACTAGGGCAACAGAGCCTCAATGGAAGCCTGTTCTAGATTGGAATTTAGAATGGAATGTGCCAGGAGAAAGCCCCTCAAGTTTGTCTCACTACTTCTTGTTCGTGTTTTTAATTTAATTTTTAATTTTTTATTACAGCAAGTTTGATTACAACGTTTGCTTGTTGTAGATGTGCAAGATGTGATTCTGTTACACATATACATATGTCTGTTCTTCCTGGGACCCTTTTCCCATGTACATTATGACAGAATGTTGAGTAGTCTTCTCTTGGCATTCCGTAGGTCTTTGGTGATTATATATTTCACCTGTGTTTGTATATGTCTCTTAACCCCAATATCGTAATGAATCCAATCCTCACACCTTTCCATTGGTGAACCATAAGTTTGTTTAATGAATCTGTGATTGCCCTTATCCGTGGAAATATCTGCCCTGGTATCCGTTTTTAGGTAACACCTATAAGTGATATCCTACGATATGTGTCTTTCACTTTCTGACTTACTACAAGTCCCGTGCTTACCTGTAGACTCATCTACGGGGCTGCAAATGGCATTGTGCCCTTTTTTTCCTTGGCTAATATTCTGTCTTAGCGAGGTCCATTTTCTGCAATGTGATTCCCTGAGGGCTGAGGATTAGCTGACCTGGGCAGCCTGACCCTGCCGGCAAGCCCTCCCCAGGTGTGCGTGTGTTGAGGTCGATAGAAACAGCACTCCAGGCAGCAATAGCCCCTGCAGCTGTGCCTGATTCCATATTCTCTGCCCCGTCAGCAGTCTCGGGGCTGTGCTGGTGGGAGGGTGTGAGGGTCCACGGCTTTGTTGGTGGCCCGGTGTGAGTGGGGCTCTGCTGGACTTTCTGCAGGAGTTGCCAGGCTGCCACCTGTAAAGAAGAGGATGTGTCACCCATAACTTCCACTGGAATTTCTCTCCGGGCTGAGGTGAGGAAGGAAAAAAAGGAATGATGGCCGGGACAGGAGGGGTATATCAGGCAGGGAAATGGAAAGCTTCTAGAAGAGTGCCCGGGGCCAGGACCATCCTGGCTGGCCTGCAGGCACCAAGTTGGCCTGCATGCTGTCGCTGGTGTGGCTCCACGGCCCTTCCTCTAGGCTTTCAAGCCCTTGTACATATTCAGGTGTTTTACCTGGGAAGGGTGGGAACAGTTCAGCAGCAGCTGGCCTGGGGCTCAGCTCACGTTTACTCACAGAGGCCTCGGCACGGTCCCCCAGCTTTGCAATGAGGATGCTCCTTGCGTGGGGGTGCCGGGCTGCTGGCTGTATGGGAGATGATTCCCCACCTCTGACCAATGTCAGAATTGTTTACCGCTGGAGCAAGTGCCCTGATAGGGTTTTCCTCTGTATAACTGCTGGGTTCAGGTTTTTTTTTTCTTTTTTGGTTCAAGTTAGAATTTATTCATCTTTTATGTATTTATTGATATAAGCATGGAAATAATTCATTCATAGAAATACATCTGTGTGAAGGGAAGAACTTTTTTCTGTTTTATTTTTAAATTTCATTTCTAAAAATTTTGCAGTTTAATTATATTTATTTTTCCAAACAGCAGGTTATTATTAGTTATCTATTTTATTCATATACATATATACAGGTCAATACCTATCTCCCAACTCATCTGACCACCAACACCCCATGGCTTCCCCCACTTGGTGTCCATACGTTTGTTCTCTACCTCTGTTTCTCTATTTCTGCCCTGCAAACCTGTTCATCTGTACCATATATCTAGGTTCCACATACATGCATTAATACAGAATATTTGTTTTGCTCTTTCTGACTTACTTCATTCTGTATGACAGTCTCTAGATCCACCGACTTCTCTACAAATAACCCAGTTTCATTCCTTTTCATGGCTGAGTCATATCCCATTTTATGTATGTACCACATCTTTATCCATTCGTCTGTCTGTGGGCATTTAGGTTGCTTCCATTACCTGGCTATTGTAAATAGTGCTGCAATGAACATTGTGGTGAATGTGTGTTTTTGATTTATGGTTGTCTCTGGGTATATGCCCAGAAGTGGGATTGCTGGATCCTATGGTAATTCTATTCCTAGTTTCTTTAAGGAAACTCCATACTGTTCTCCATAGTGACTGTATCAATTTACCTTCCCACTAATAGTGGAAGAGGGTTCCTTTTGTCCACACCCTCCCCAGAATTTGTTGTTTGTAGATTTTCTGATGCTGCCGATTCTAACAGGTGTGAGGTGATACCTCATTGTCATTTTGATTTGCATTTCTCTAATAATTAGTGGTGTTGAGCAGCTTTTCATGTGCGTCTTGGCCGTCTCTGTGACTTCTTTGAAGAAACGTCTATTTAGATCTTCTGCCCATTTTTGTATTGGGTTGTTTGTTTTATTAATATTAAGCTGCGTGAGCTGTTTATATATATTGGAGATTAAACCCTTGTCCATTGATTCGTTTGCGAACGTTTTCGCCCATTCTGAGGGTTGCCTTTTTCCATTCCCGTTTTTTTTTAACCAAAAAAGAAAGAAAGCAAAAGAAGCAGAACACTAATGTGCGTGAAATATGCCTCTTGAAACTGTCGTTTTGAAATATGGACGTCTTTTGAACTTTTTGGTCGATATATGACCCCAGGATTTGTTTTCAGGGCAGGTGTCATTTACAGGCCTGCAATGATTTGGAATATCCACTGACCATTAGCGCTGGGATTAAAGCTGCTGTTGTGTGAAATGGCCACAAGGTGGCAGCAGTTCTCCCTTAGCAAATCTGGTTACTAGGGCAACAGAGCCTCAATGGAAGCCTGTTCTAGATTGGAATTTAGAATGGAATGTGCCAGGAGAAAGCCCCTCAAGTTTGTCTCACTACTTCTTGTTCGTGTTTTTAATTTAATTTTTAATTTTTTATTACAGCAAGTTTGATTACAACGTTTGCTTGTTGTAGGTGTGCAAGATGTGATTCTGTTACACATATACATATGTCTGTTCTTCCTGGGACCCTTTTCCCATGTACGTTATGACAGAATGTTGAGTAGTCTTCTCTTGGCATTCTGTAGGTCTTTGGTGATTATATATTTCACCTGTGTTTGTATATGTCTCTTAACCCCAATATCATAATGAATCCAATCCTCACACCTTTCCATTGGTGAACCATAAGTTTGTTTAATGAATCTGTGATTGCCCTTCTCCGTGGAAATATCTGCCCTGGTATCCGTTTTTAGGTAACACCTATAAGTGATATCCTACGATATGTGTCTTTCACTTTCTGACTTATTACAAGTCCCGTGCTTACCTGTAGACTCATCTACGGGGCTGCAAATGGCATTGTGCCCTTTTTTTCCTTGGCTAATATTCTGTCTTAGCAAGATCCATTTTCTGCATTGTGATTCCCTGAGGGCTGAGGATTAGCTGACCTGGGCAGCCTGACCCTGCCGACAAGCCCTCCCCAGGTGTGCGTGGGTTGAGGTCGATAGAAACAGCACTCCAGGCAGCAATAGCCCCTGCAGCTGTGCCTGATTCCATATTCTCTGCCCCGTCAGCAGTCTCGGGGCTGTGCTGGTGGGAGGGTGTGAGGGTCCACAGCTTTGTTGGTGGCCCGGTGTGAGTGGGGCTCTGCTGGACTTTCTGCAGGAGTTGCCAGGCTGCCACCTGTAAAGAAGAGGATGTGTCACCCATAACTTCCACTGGAATTTCTCTCCGGGCTGAGGTGAGGAAGGAAAAAAAGGAATGATGGCCGGGACAGGAGGGGTATATCAGGCAGGGAAATGGAAAGCTTCTAGAAGAGTGCCCGGGGCCAGGACCATCCTGGCTGGCCTGCAGGCACCAAGTTGGCCTGCATGCTGTCGCTGGTGTGGCTCCACGGCCCTTCCTCTAGGCTTTCAAGCCCTTGTACATATTCAGGTGTTTTACCTGGGAAGGGTGGGAACAGTTCAGCAGCAGCTGGCCTGGGGCTCAGCTCACGTTTACTCACAGAGGCCTCGGCACGGTCCCCCAGCTTTGCAATGAGGATGCTCCTTGCGTGGGGGTGCCGGGCTGCTGGCTGTATGGGAGATGATTCCCCACCTCTGACCAATGTCAGAATTGTTTACCGCTGGAGCAAGTGCCCTGATAGGGTTTTCCTCTGTATAACTGCTGGGTTCAGGTTTTTTTTTTCTTTTTTGGTTCAAGTTAGAATTTATTCATCTTTTATGTATTTATTGATATAAGCATGGAAATAATTCATTCATAGAAATACATCTGTGTGAAGGGAAGAACTTTTTTCTGTTTTATTTTTAAATTTCATTTCTAAAAATTTTGCAGTTTAATTATATTTATTTTTCCAAACAGCAGGTTATTATTAGTTATCTATTTTATTCATATACATATATACAGGTCAATACCTACCTCCCAACTCATCTGACCACCAACACCCCATGGCTTCCCCCACTTGGTGTCCATACGTTTGTTCTCTACCTCTGTTTCTCTATTTCTGCCCTGCAAACCTGTTCATCTGTACCATATATCTAGGTTCCACATACATGCATTAATACAGAATATTTGTTTTGCTCTTTCTGACTTACTTCATTCTGTATGACAGTCTCTAGATCCACCGACTTCTCTACAAATAACCCAGTTTCATTCCTTTTCATGGCTGAGTCATATCCCATTTTATGTATGTACCACATCTTTATCCATTCATCTGTCTGTGGGCATTTATGTTGCTTCCATTACCTGGCTATTGTAAATAGTGCTGCAATGAACATTGTGGTGAATGTGTGTTTTTGATTTATGGTTGTCTCTGTGTATATGCCCAGAAGTGGGATTGCTGGATCCTATGGTAATTCTATTTCTAGTTTCTTTAAGGAAACTCCATACTGTTCTCCATAGTGACTGTATCAATTTACCTTCCCACCAATAGTGGAAGAGGGTTCCTTTTGTCCACACCCTCCCCAGAATTTGTTGTTTGTAGATTTTCTGATGATGCCGATTCTAACAGGTGTGAGGTGATACCTCATTGTCGTTTTGATTTGCATTTCTCTAATAATTAGTGGTGTTGAGCATCTTTTCATGTGCGTCTTGGCCGTCTCTGTGACTTCTTTGAAGAAACGTCTATTTAGATCTTCTGCCCATTTTTGTATTGGGTTGTTTGTTTTATTAATATTAAGCTGCGTGAGCTGTTTATATATATTGGAGATTAAACCCTTGTCCATTGATTCGTTTGCGAACGTTTTCGCCCATTCTGAGGGTTGCCTTTTTCCATTCCCGTTTTTTTTAACCAAAAAAGAAAGAAAGCAAAAGAAGCAGAACACTAATGTGCGTGAAATATGCCTCTTGAAACTGTCGTTTTGAAATATGGACGTCTTTTGAACTTTTTGGTCGATATATGACCCCAGGATTTGTTTTCAGGGCAGGTGTCATTTACAGGCCTGCAATGATTTGGAATATCCACTGACCAGTAGCGCTGGGATTAAAGCTGCTGTTGTGCGAAATGGCCACAAGGTGGCAGCAGTTCTCCCTTAGCAAATCTGGTTACCAGGTCAACAGAGCCTCAATGGAAGCCTGTTCTAGATTGGAATTTAGAATGGAATGTGCCAGGAGAAAGCCCCTCAAGTTTGTCTCACTACTTCTTGTTCGTGTTTTTAATTTAATTTTTAATTTTTTATTACAGCAAGTTTGATTACAACGTTTGCTTGTTGTAGGTGTGCAAGATGTGGTTCTTTTACACATATACATATGTCTGTTCTTCCTGGGACCCTTTTCCCATGTACGTTATGACAGAATGTTGAGTAGTCTTCTCTTGGCATTCCGTAGGTCTTTGGTGATTATATATTTCACCTGTGTTTGTATATGTCTCTTAACCCCAATATCGTAATGAATCCAATCCTCACACCTTTCCATTGGTGAACCATAAGTTTGTTTAATGAATCTGTGATTGCCCTTCTCCGTGGAAATATCTGCCCTAGTATCCGTTTTTAGGTAACACCTATAAGTGATATCCTACGATATGTGTCTTTCACTTTCTGACTTACTACAAGTCCCGTGCTTACCTGTAGACTCATCTACGGGGCTGCAAATGGCATTTTGCCCTTTTTTCCTTGGCTAATATTCTGTCTTAGCGAGGTCCATTTTCTGCAATGTGATTCCCTGAGGGCTGAGGATTAGCTGACCTGGGCAGCCTGACCCTGCCGGCAAGCCCTCCCCAGGTGTGCCTGGGTTGAGTTCAATAGAAACAGCACTCCAGGCAGCAATAGCCCCTGCAGCTGTGCCTGACTCCATATTCTCTGCCCCGTCAGCAGTCTCGGGGCTGTGCTGGTGGGAGGGTGTGAGGGTCCATGGCTTTGTTGGTGGCCCGGTGTGAGTGGGGCTCTGCTGTAATTTCTGCAGGAGTTGCCAGGTTGCCACCTGTAAAGAAGAGGATGTGTCACCCATAATTTCCACTGGAATTTCTCTCCGGGCTGAGGTGAGGGAGGAAAAAAAAGAGTGGGGGCCGGGACAGGAGTGGTATCTCAGGCAGGGAAATGGAAAGCTTCCAGAAGAGCGCCCGGGGCCAGGACCATCCTGGCTGGCCTGCAGGCACCAAGTTGGCCTGCGTGCTGTCGCTGGTGTGGCTCCACGGCCCTTCCTCTAGGCTTTCAAGCCCTTGTACATATTCAGGTGTTTTACCTGGGAAGGGTGGGAACAGTTCAGCAGCAGCTGGCCTGGGGCTCAGCTCACGTTTACTCACAGAGGCCTCGGCACTGTCCCCCAGCTTTGCAATCAGGACGCTCCTTGCGTGGGGGGGCCGGGCTGCTGGCTGTATGGGAGATGATTCCCCACCTCTGACCAATGTCAGAATTGTTTACCGCTGGAACAAGTGCCCTGATAGGGTTTTCCTCTGTATAACTGCTGGGTTCAGGTTTTTTTTTTCTTTTTTGGTTCAAGTTAGAATTTATTCATCTATAATGTATTTATTGATATAAGCATGGAAATAATTCATTCATAGAAATACATCTGTGTGAAGGGAAGAACTTTTTTTCTGTTTTATTTTTAAATTTCATTTCTAAAAATTTTGCAGTTTAATCATATTTATTTTTCTATACAGCAGGTTATTATTAGTTATCTATTTTATTCATATACATATATACAGGTCAATACCTATCTCCCAACTCATCTGACCACCAACACCCCATGGCTTCCCCCACTTTGTGTCCATACGTTTGTTCTCTACCTCTGTTTCTCTATTTCTGCCCTGCAAACCTGTTCATCTGTACCATATATCTAGGTTCCACATACATGCATTAATACAGAATATTTGTTTTGCTCTTTCTGACTTACTTCATTCTGTATGACAGTCTCTAGATCCACCGACTTCTCTACAAATAACCCAGTTTCATTCCTTTTCATGGCTGAGTCATATCCCATTTTATGGATGTACCACATCTTTATCCATTCGTCTGTCTGTGGGCATTTAGGTTGCTTCCATTACCTGGCTATTGTAAATAGTGCTGCAATGAACATTGTGGTGAATGTGTGTTTTTGATTTATGGTTGTCTCTGGGTATATGCCCAGAAGTGGGATTGCTGGATCCTATGGTAATTCTATTCCTAGTTTCTTTAAGGAAACTCCATACTGTTCTCCATAGTGACTGTATCAATTTACCTTCCCACTAATAGTGGAAGAGGGTTCCTTTTGTCCACACCCTCCCCAGAATTTGTTGTTTGTAGATTTTCTGATGCTGCCGATTCTAACAGGTGTGAGGTGATACCTCATTGTCATTTTGATTTGCATTTCTCTAATAATTAGTGGTGTTAAGCAGCTTTTCATGTGCGTCTTGGCCGTCTCTGTGACTTCTTTGAAGAAACGTCTATTTAGATCTTCTGCCCATTTTTGTATTGGGTTGTTTGTTTTATTAATATTAAGCTGCGTGAGCTGTTTATATATATTGGAGATTAAACCCTTGTCCATTGATTCGTTTGCGAACGTTTTCGCCCATTCTGAGGGTTGCCTTTTTCCATTCCCGTTTTTTTTAACCAAAAAAGAAAGAAAGCAAAAGAAGCAGAACACTAATGTGCGTGAAATATGCCTCTTGAAACTGTCGTTTTGAAATATGGACGTCTTTTGAACTTTTTGGTCGATATATGACCCCAGGATTTGTTTTCAGGGCAGGTGTCATTTACAGTCCTGCAATGATTTGGAATATCCACTGACCATTAGCGCTGGGATTAAAGCTGCTGTTGTGTGAAATGGCCACAAGGTGGCAGCAGTTCTCCCTTAGCAAATCTGGTTACTAGGGCAACAGAGCCTCAATGGAAGCCTGTTCTAGATTGGAATTTAGAATGGAATGTGCCAGGAGAAAGCCCCTCAAGTTTGTCTCACTACTTCTTGTTCGTGTTTTTAATTTAATTTTTAATTTTTTATTACAGCAAGTTTGATTACAACGTTTGCTTGTTGTAGGTGTGCAAGATGTGATTCTGTTACACATATACATATGTCTGTTCTTCCTGGGACCCTTTTCCCATGTACATTATGACAGAATGTTGAGTAGTCTTCTCTTGGCATTCCGTAGGTCTTTGGTGATTATATATTTCACCTGTGTTTGTATATGTCTCTTAACCCCAATATCGTAATGAATCCAATCCTCACACCTTTCCATTGGTGAACCATAAGTTTGTTTAATGAATCTGTGATTGCCCTTCTCCGTGGAAATATCTGCCCTGGTATCCGTTTTTAGGTAACACCTATAAGTGATATCCTACGATATGTGTCTTTCACTTTCTGACTTACTACAAGTCCCGTGCTTACCTGTAGACTCATCTACGGGGCTGCAAATGGCATTGTGCCCTTTTTTTCCTTGGCTAATATTCTGTCTTAGCGAGGTCCATTTTCTGCAATGTGATTCCCTGAGGGCTGAGGATTAGCTGACCTGGGCAGCCTGACCCTGCCGGCAAGCCCTCCCCAGGTGTGCGTGGGTTGAGGTCGATAGAAACAGCACTCCAGGCAGCAATAGCCCCTGCAGCTGTGCCTGATTCCATATTCTCTGCCCCGTCAGCAGTCTCGGGGCTGTGCTGGTGGGAGGGTGTGAGGGTCCACGGCTTTGTTGGTGGCCCGGTGTGAGTGGGGCTCTGCTGGACTTTCTGCAGGAGTTGCCAGGCTGCCACCTGTAAAGAAGAGGATGTGTCACCCATAACTTCCACTGGAATTTCTCTCCGGGCTGAGGTGAGGAAGGAAAAAAAGGAATGATGGCCGGGACAGGAGGGGTATATCAGGCAGGGAAATGGAAAGCTTCTAGAAGAGTGCCCGGGGCCAGGACCATCCTGGCTGGCCTGCAGGCACCAAGTTGGCCTGCATGCTGTCGCTGGTGTGGCTCCACGGCCCTTCCTCTAGGCTTTCAAGCCCTTGTACATATTCAGGTGTTTTACCTGGGAAGGGTGGGAACAGTTCAGCAGCAGCTGGCCTGGGGCTCAGCTCACGTTTACTCACAGAGGCCTCGGCACGGTCCCCCAGCTTTGCAATGAGGATGCTCCTTGCGTGGGGGGGCCGGGCTGCTGGCTGTATGGGAGATGATTCCCCACCTCTGACCAATGTCAGAATTGTTTACCGCTGGAGCAAGTGCCCTGATAGGGTTTTCCTCTGTATAACTGCTGGGTTCAGGTTTTTTTTTTTTCTTTTTTGGTTCAAGTTAGAATTTATTCATCTTTTATGTATTTATTGATATAAGCATGGAAATAATTCATTCATAGAAATACATCTGTGTGAAGGGAAGAACTTTTTTCTGTTTTATTTTTAAATTTCATTTCTAAAAATTTTGCAGTTTAATTATATTTATTTTTCCAAACAGCAGGTTATTATTAGATATCTATTTTATTCATATACATATATACAGGTCAATACCTACCTCCCAACTCATCTGACCACCATCACCCCATGGCTTCCCCCACTTGGTGTCCATACGTTTGTTCTCTACCTCTGTTTCTCTATTTCTGCCCTGCAAACCTGTTCATCTGTACCATATATCTAGGTTCCACATACATGCATTAATACAGAATATTTGTTTTGCTCTTTCTGACTTACTTCATTCTGTATGACAGTCTCTAGATCCACCGACTTCTCTACAAATAACCCAGTTTCATTCCTTTTCATGGCTGAGTCATATCCCATTTTATGGATGTACCACATCTTTATCCATTCGTCTGTCTGTGGGCATTTAGGTTGCTTCCATTACCTGGCTATTGTAAATAGTGCTGCAATGAACATTGTGGTGAATGTGTGTTTTTGATTTATGGTTGTCTCTGGGTATATGCCCAGAAGTGGGATTGCTGGATCCTATGGTAATTCTATTCCTAGTTTCTTTAAGGAAACTCCATACTGTTCTCCATAGTGACTGTATCAATTTACCTTCCCACTAATAGTGGAAGAGGGTTCCTTTTGTCCACACCCTCCCCAGAATTTGTTGTTTGTAGATTTTCTGATGCTGCCGATTCTAACAGGTGTGAGGTGATACCTCATTGTCATTTTGATTTGCATTTCTCTAATAATTAGTGGTGTTAAGCAGCTTTTCATGTGCGTCTTGGCCGTCTCTGTGACTTCTTTGAAGAAACGTCTATTTAGATCTTCTGCCCATTTTTGTATTGGGTTGTTTGTTTTATTAATATTAAGCTGCGTGAGCTGTTTATATATATTGGAGATTAAACCCTTGTCCATTGATTCGTTTGCGAACATTTTCGCCCATTCTGAGGGTTGCCTTTTTCCATTCCCGTTTTTTTTAACCAAAAAAGAAAGAAAGCAAAAGAAGCAGAACACTAATGTGCGTGAAATATGCCTCTTGAAACTGTCGTTTTGAAATATGGACGTCTTTTGAACTTTTTGGTCGATATATGACCCCAGGATTTGTTTTCAGGGCAGGTGTCATTTACAGGCCTGCAATGATTTGGAATATCCACTGACCATTAGCGCTGGGATTAAAGCTGCTGTTGTGTGAAATGGCCACAAGGTGGCAGCAGTTCTCCCTTAGCAAATCTGGTTACTAGGGCAACAGAGCCTCAATGGAAGCCTGTTCTAGATTGGAATTTAGAATGGAATGTGCCAGGAGAAAGCCCCTCAAGTTTGTCTCACTACTTCTTGTTCGTGTTTTTAATTTAATTTTTAATTTTTTATTACAGCAAGTTTGATTACAACGTTTGCTTGTTGTAGGTGTGCAAGATGTGATTCTGTTACACATATACATATGTCTGTTCTTCCTGGGACCCTTTTCCCATGTACATTATGACAGAATGTTGAGTAGTCTTCTCTTGGCATTCCGTAGGTCTTTGGTGATTATATATTTCACCTGTGTTTGTATATGTCTCTTAACCCCAATATCGTAATGAATCCAATCCTCACACCTTTCCATTGGTGAACCATAAGTTTGTTTAATGAATCTGTGATTGCCCTTCTCCGTGGAAATATCTGCCCTGGTATCCGTTTTTAGGTAACACCTATAAGTGATATCCTACGATATGTGTCTTTCACTTTCTGACTTACTACAAGTCCCGTGCTTACCTGTAGACTCATCTACGGGGCTGCAAATGGCATTGTGCCCTTTTTTTCCTTGGCTAATATTCTGTCTTAGCGAGGTCCATTTTCTGCAATGTGATTCCCTGAGGGCTGAGGATTAGCTGACCTGGGCAGCCTGACCCTGCCGGCAAGCCCTCCCCAGGTGTGCGTGTGTTGAGGTCGATAGAAACAGCACTCCAGGCAGCAATAGCCCCTGCAGCTGTGCCTGATTCCATATTCTCTGCCCCGTCAGCAGTCTCGGGGCTGTGCTGGTGGGAGGGTGTGAGGGTCCACGGCTTTGTTGGTGGCCCGGTGTGAGTGGGGCTCTGCTGGACTTTCTGCAGTAGTTGCCAGGCTGCCACCTGTAAAGAAGAGGATGTGTCACCCATAACTTCCACTGGAATTTCTCTCCGGGCTGAGGTGAGGAAGGAAAAAAAGGAATGATGGCCGGGACAGGAGGGGTATATCAGGCAGGGAAATGGAAAGCTTCTAGAAGAGTGCCCGGGGCCAGGACCATCCTGGCTGGCCTGCAGGCACCAAGTTGGCCTGCATGCTGTCGCTGGTGTGGCTCCACGGCCCTTCCTCTAGGCTTTCAAGCCCTTGTACATATTCAGGTGTTTTACCTGGGAAGGGTGGGAACAGTTCAGCAGCAGCTGGCCTGGGGCTCAGCTCACGTTTACTCACAGAGGCCTCGGCACGGTCCCCCAGCTTTGCAATGAGGATGCTCCTTGCGTGGGGGGGCCGGGCTGCTGGCTGTATGGGAGATGATTCCCCACCTCTGACCAATGTCAGAATTGTTTACCGCTGGAGCAAGTGCCCTGATAGGGTTTTCCTCTGTATAACTGCTGGGTTCAGGTTTTTTTTTTTCTTTTTTGGTTCAAGTTAGAATTTATTCATCTTTTATGTATTTATTGATATAAGCATGGAAATAATTCATTCATAGAAATACATCTGTGTGAAGGGAAGAACTTTTTTCTGTTTTATTTTTAAATTTCATTTCTAAAAATTTTGCAGTTTAATTATATTTATTTTTCCAAACAGCAGGTTATTATTAGTTATCTATTTTATTCATATACATATATACAGGTCAATACCTACCTCCCAACTCATCTGACCACCATCAACCCATGGCTTCCCCCACTTGGTGTCCATACGTTTGTTCTCTACCTCTGTTTCTCTATTTCTGCCCTGCAAACCTGTTCATCTGTACCATATATCTAGGTTCCACATACATGCATTAATACAGAATATTTGTTTTGCTCTTTCTGACTTACTTCATTCTGTATGACAGTCTCTAGATCCACCGACTTCTCTACAAATAACCCAGTTTCATTCCTTTTCATGGCTGAGTCATATCCCATTTTATGTATGTACCACATCTTTATCCATTCATCTGTCTGTGGGCATTTAGGTTGCTTCCATTACCTGGCTATTGTAAATAGTGCTGCAATGAACATTGTGGTGAATGTGTGTTTTTGATTTTTGGTTGTCTCTGGGTATATGCCCAGAAGTGGGATTGCTGGATCCTATGGTAATTCTATTTCTAGTTTCTTTAAGGAAACTCCATACTGTTCTCCATAGTGACTGTATCAATTTACCTTCCCACCAATAGTGGAAGAGGGTTCCTTTTGTCCACACCCTCCCCAGAATTTGTTGTTTGTAGATTTTCTGATGATGCCGATTCTAACAGGTGTGAGGTGATACCTCATTGTCGTTTTGATTTGCATTTCTCTAATAATTAGTGGTGTTGAGCATCTTTTCATGTGCGTCTTGGCCGTCTCTGTGACTTCTTTGAAGAAACGTCTATTTAGATCTTCTGCCCATTTTTGTATTGGGTTGTTTGTTTTATTAATATTAAGCTGCGTGAGCTGTTTATATATATTGGAGATTAAACCCTTGTCCATTGATTCGTTTGCGAACGTTTTCGCCCATTCTGAGGGTTGCCTTTTTCCATTCCCGTTTTTTTTAACCAAAAAAGAAAGAAAGCAAAAGAAGCAGAACACTAATGTGCGTGAAATATGCCTCTTGAAACTGTCGTTTTGAAATATGGACGTCTTTTGAACTTTTTGGTCGATATATGACCCCAGGATTTGTTTTCAGGGCAGGTGTCATTTACAGGCCTGCAATGATTTGGAATATCCACTGACCAGTAGCGCTGGGATTAAAGCTGCTGTTGTGCGAAATGGCCACAAGGTGGCAGCAGTTCTCCCTTAGCAAATCTGGTTACCAGGTCAACAGAGCCTCAATGGAAGCCTGTTCTAGATTGGAATTTAGAATGGAATGTGCCAGGAGAAAGCCCCTCAAGTTTGTCTCACTACTTCTTGTTCGTGTTTTTAATTTAATTTTTAATTTTTTATTACAGCAAGTTTGATTACAACGTTTGCTTTTTGTAGGTGTGCAAGATGTGGTTCTTTTACACATATACATATGTCTGTTCTTCCTGGGACCCTTTTCCCATGTACGTTATGACAGAATGTTGAGTAGTCTTCTCTTGGCATTCCGTAGGTCTTTGGTGATTATATATTTCACCTGTGTTTGTATATGTCTCTTAACCCCAATATCGTAATGAATCCAATCCTCACACCTTTCCATTGGTGAACCATAAGTTTGTTTAATGAATCTGTGATTGCCCTTCTCCGTGGAAATATCTGCCCTGGTATCCGTTTTTAGGTAACACCTATAAGTGATATCCTACGATATGTGTCTTTCACTTTCTGACTTACTACAAGTCCCGTGCTTACCTGTAGACTCATCTACGGGGCTGCAAATGGCATTGTGCCCTTTTTTTCCTTGGCTAATATTCTGTCTTAGCGAGGTCCATTTTCTGCAATGTGATTCCCTGAGGGCTGAGGATTAGCTGACCTGGGCAGCCTGACCCTGCTGGCAAGCCCTCCCCAGGTGTGCCTGGGTTGAGTTCAATAGAAACAGCACTCCAGGCAGCAATAGCCCCTGCAGCTGTGCCTGACTCCATATTCTCTGCCCCGTCAGCAGTCTCGGGGCTGTGCTGGTGGGAGGGTGTGAGGGTCCACGGCTTTGTTGGTGGCCCGGTGTGAGTGGGGCTCTGCTGGAATTTCTGCAGGAGTTGCCAGGTTGCCACCTGTAAAGAAGAGGATGTGTCACCCATAATTTCCACTGGAATTTCTCTCCGGGCTGAGGTGAGGGAGGAAAAAAAAGAGTGGGGGCCGGGACAGGAGTGGTATCTCAGGCAGGGAAATGGAAAGCTTCCAGAAGAGCGCCCGGGACCAGGACCATCCTGGCTGGCCTGCAGGCACCAAGTTGGCCTGCGTGCTGTCGCTGGTGTGGCTCCACGGCCCTTCCTCTAGGCTTTCAAGCCCTTGTACATATTCAGGTGTTTTACCTGGGAAGGGTGGGAACAGTTCAGCAGCAGCTGGCCTGGGGCTCAGCTCACGTTTACTCACAGAGGCCTCGGCACTGTCCCCCAGCTTTGCAATCAGGACGCTCCTTGAGTGGGGGGGCCGGGCTGCTGGCTGTATGGGAGATGATTCCCCACCTCTGACCAATCTCAGAATTGTTTACCGCTGGAACAAGTGCCCTGATAGGGTTTTCCTCTGTATAACTGCTGGGTACAGGATTTTTTTTTCTTTTTTGGTTCAAGTTAGAAGTTATTCATCTTTTATGTATTTATTGATATAAGCATGGAAATAATTCATTCATAGAAATACATCTGTGTGAAGGGAAGAACTTTTTTTCTCTTTTATTTTTAAATTTCATTTCTAAAAATTTTGCAGTTTAATCATATTTATTTTTCTATACAGCAGGTTATTATTAGTTATCTATTTTATTCATATACATATATACAGGTCAATACCTATCTCCCAACTCATCTGACCACCAACACCCCATGGCTTCCCCCACTTGGTGTCCATACGTTTGTTCTCTACCTCTGTTTCTCTATTTCTGCCCTGCAAACCTGTTCATCTGTACCATATATCTAGGTTCCACATACATGCATTAATACAGAATATTTGTTTTGCTCTTTCTGACTTACTTCATTCTGTATGACAGTCTCTAGATCCACCGACTTCTCTACAAATAACCCAGTTTCATTCCTTTTCATGGCTGAGTCATATCCCATTTTATGTATGTACCACATCTTTATCCATTCGTCTGTCTGTGGGCATTTAGGTTGCTTCCATTACCTGGCTATTGTAAATAGTGCTGCAATGAACATTGTGGTGAATGTGTGTTTTTGATTTATGGTTGTCTCTGGGTATATGCCCAGAAGTGGGATTGCTGGATCCTATGGTAATTCTATTCCTAGTTTCTTTAAGGAAACTCCATACTGTTCTCCATAGTGACTGTATCAATTTACCTTCCCACTAATAGTGGAAGAGGGTTCCTTTTGTCCACACCCTCCCCAGAATTTGTTGTTTGTAGATTTTCTGATGCTGCCGATTCTAACAGGTGTGAGGTGATACCTCATTGTCATTTTGATTTGCATTTCTCTAATAATTAGTGGTGTTGAGCAGCTTTTCATGTGCGTCTTGGCCGTCTCTGTGACTTCTTTGAAGAAACGTCTATTTAGATCTTCTGCCCATTTTTGTATTGGGTTGTTTGTTTTATTAATATTAAGCTGCGTGAGCTGTTTATATATATTGGAGATTAAACCCTTGTCCATTGATTCGTTTGCGAACGTTTTCGCCCATTCTGAGGGTTGCCTTTTTCCATTCCCGTTTTTTTTTAACCAAAAAAGAAAGAAAGCAAAAGAAGCAGAACACTAATGTGCGTGAAATATGCCTCTTGAAACTGTCGTTTTGAAATATGGACGTCTTTTGAACTTTTTGGTCGATATATGACCCCAGGATTTGTTTTCAGGGCAGGTGTCATTTACAGGCCTGCAATGATTTGGAATATCCACTGACCATTAGCGCTGGGATTAAAGCTGCTGTTGTGTGAAATGGCCACAAGGTGGCAGCAGTTCTCCCTTAGCAAATCTGGTTACCAGGGCAACAGAGCCTCAATGGAAGCCTGTTCTAGATTGGAATTTAGAATGGAATGTGCCAGGAGAAAGCCCCTCAAGTTTGTCTCACTACTTCTTGTTCGTGTTTTTAATTTAATTTTTAATTTTTTATTACAGCAAGTTTGATTACAACGTTTGCTTGTTGTAGGTGTGCAAGATGTGGTTCTGTTACACATATACATATGTCTGTTCTTCCTGGGACCCTTTTCCCATGTACATTATGACAGAATGTTGAGTAGTCTTCTCTTGGCATTCCGTAGGTCTTTGGTGATTATATATTTCACCTGTGTTTGTATATGTCTCTTAACCCCAATATCGTAATGAATCCAATCCTCACACCTTTCCATTGGTGAACCATAAGTTTGTTTAATGAAACTGTGATTGCCCTTCTCCTTGGAAATATCTGCCCTGGTATCCGTTTTTAGGTAACACCTATAAGTGATATCCTACGATATGTGTCTTTCACTTTCTGACTTACTACAAGTCCCGTGCTTACCTGTAGACTCATCTACGGGGCTGCAAATGGCATTGTGCCCTTTTTTTCCTTGGCTAATATTCTGTCTTAGCGAGGTCCATTTTCTGCAATGTGATTCCCTGAGGGCTGAGGATTAGCTGACCTGGGCAGCCTGACCCTGCCGGCAAGCCCTCCCCAGGTGTGCGTGGGTTGAGGTCGATAGAAACAGCACTCCAGGCAGCAATAGCCCCTGCAGCTGTGCCTGATTCCATATTCTCTGCCCCGTCAGCAGTCTCGGGGCTGTGCTGGTGGGAGGGTGTGAGGGTCCACGGCTTTGTTGGTGGCCCGGTGTGAGTGGGGCTCTGCTGGACTTTCTGCAGGAGTTGCCAGGCTGCCACCTGTAAAGAAGAGGATGTGTCACCCATAACTTCCACTGGAATTTCTCTCCGGGCTGAGGTGAGGAAGGAAAAAAAGGAATGATGGCCGGGACAGGAGGGGTATATCAGGCAGGGAAATGGAAAGCTTCTAGAAGAGTGCCCGGGGCCAGGACCATCCTGGCTGGCCTGCAGGCACCAAGTTGGCCTGCATGCTGTCGCTGGTGTGGCTCCACGGCCCTTCCTCTAGGCTTTCAAGCCCTTGTACATATTCAGGTGTTTTACCTGGGAAGGGTGGGAACAGTTCAGCAGCAGCTGGCCTGGGGCTCAGCTCACGTTTACTCACAGAGGCCTCGGCACGGTCCCCCAGCTTTGCAATGAGGATGCTCCTTGCGTGGGGTGGCCGGGCTGCTGGCTGTATGGGAGATGATTCCCCACCTCTGACCAATGTCAGAATTGTTTACCGCTGGAGCAAGTGCCCTGATAGGGTTTTCCTCTGTATAACTGCTGGGTTCAGGTTTTTTTTTTTCTTTTTTGGTTCAAGTTAGAATTTATTCATCTATAATGTATTTATTGATATAAGCATGGAAATAATTCATTCATAGAAATATATCTGTGTGAAGGGAAGAACTTTTTTCTGTTTTATTTTTAAATTTCATTTCTAAAAATTTTGCAGTTTAATCATATTTATTTTTCTATACAGCAGGTTATTATTAGTTATCTATTTTATTCATATACATATATACAGGTCAATACCTATCTCCCAACTCATCTGACCACCATCACCCCATGGCTTCCCCCACTTGGTGTCCATACGTTTGTTCTCTACCTCTGTTTCTCTATTTCTGCCCTGCAAACCTGTTCATCTGTACCATATATCTAGGTTCCACATACATGCATTAATACAGAATATTTGTTTTGCTTTTTCTGACTTACTTCATTCTGTATGACAGTCTCTAGATCCACCGACTTCTCTACAAATAACCCAGTTTCATTCCTTTTCATGGCTGAGTCATATCCCATTTTATGTATGTACCACATCTTTATCCATTCATCTGTCTGTGGGCATTTAGGTTGCTTCCATTACCTGGCTATTGTAAATAGTGCTGCAATGAACATTGTGGTGAATGTGTGTTTTTGATTTATGGTTGTCTCTGTGTATATGCCCAGAAGTGGGATTGCTGGATCCTATGGTAATTCTATTTCTAGTTTCTTTAAGGAAACTCCATACTGTTCTCCATAGTGACTGTATCAATTTACCTTCCCACCAATAGTGGAAGAGGGTTCCTTTTGTCCACACCCTCCCCAGAATTTGTTGTTTGTAGATTTTCTGATGATGCCGATTCTAACAGGTGTGAGGTGATACCTCATTGTCGTTTTGATTTGCATTTCTCTAATAATTAGTGGTGTTGAGCATCTTTTCATGTGCGTCTTGGCCGTCTCTGTGACTTCTTTGAAGAAACGTCTATTTAGATCTTCTGCCCATTTTTGTATTGGGTTGTTTGTTTTATTAATATTAAGCTGCGTGAGCTGTTTATATATATTGGAGATTAAACCCTTGTCCATTGATTCGTTTGCGAACGTTTTCGCCCATTCTGAGGGTTGCCTTTTTCCATTCCCGTTTTTTTTTTAACCAAAAAAGAAAGAAAGCAAAAGAAGCAGAACACTAATGTGCGTGAAATATGCCTCTTGAAACTGTCGTTTTGAAATATGGACGTCTTTTGAACTTTTTGGTCGATATATGACCCCAGGATTTGTTTTCAGGGCAGGTGTCATTTACAGGCCTGCAATGATTTGGAATATCCACTGACCAGTAGCGCTGGGATTAAAGCTGCTGTTGTGTGAAATGGCCACAAGGTGGCAGCAGTTCTCCCTTAGCAAATCTGGTTACCAGGGCAACAGAGCCTCAATGGAAGCCTGTTCTAGATTGGAATTTAGAATGGAATGTGCCAGGAGAAAGCCCCTCAAGTTTGTCTCACTACTTCTTGTTCGTGTTTTTAATTTAATTTTTAATTTTTTATTACAGCAAGTTTGATTACAACGTTTGCTTGTTGTAGGTGTGCAAGATGTGGTTCTTTTACACATATACATATGTCTGTTCTTCCTGGGACCCTTTTCCCATGTACGTTATGACAGAATGTTGAGTAGTCTTCTCTTGGCATTCCGTAGGTCTTTGGTGATTATATATTTCACCTGTGTTTGTATATGTCTCTTAACCCCAATATCGTAATGAATCCAATCCTCACACCTTTCCATTGGTGAACCATAAGTTTGTTTAATGAATCTGTGATTGCCCTTCTCCGTGGTAATATCTGCCCTGGTATCCGTTTTTAGGTAACACCTATAAGTGATATCCTACGATATGTGTCTTTCACTTTCTGACTTACTACAAGTCCCGTGCTTACCTGTAGACTCATCTACGGGGCTGCAAATGGCATTGTGCCCTTTTTTTCCTTGGCTAATATTCTGTCTTAGCGAGGTCCATTTTCTGCAATGTGATTCCCTGAGGGCTGAGGATTAGCTGACCTGGGCAGCCTGACCCTGCCGGCAAGCCCTCCCCAGGTGTGCCTGGGTTGAGTTCAATAGAAACAGCACTCCAGGCAGCAATAGCCCCTGCAGCTGTGCCTGAATCCATATTCTCTGCCCCGTCAGCAGTCTCGGGGCTGTGCTGGTGGGAGGGTGTGAGGGTCCACGGCTTTGTTGGTGGCCCGGTGTGAGTGGGGCTCTGCTGTAATTTCTGCAGGAGTTGCCAGGTTGCCACCTGTAAAGAAGAGGATGTGTCACCCATAATTTCCACTGGAATTTCTCTCCGGGCTGAGGTGAGGGAGGAAAAAAAAGAGTGGGGGCCGGGACAGGAGTGGTATCTCAGGCAGGGAAATGGAAAGCGTCCAGAAGAGCGCCCGGGACCAGGACCATCCTGGCTGGCCTGCAGGCACCAAGTTGGCCTGCGTGCTGTCGCTGGTGTGGCTCCACGGCCCTTCCTCTAGGCTTTCAAGCCCTTGTACATATTCAGGTGTTTTACCTGGGAAGGGTGGGAACAGTTCAGCAGCAGCTGGCCTGGGGCTCAGCTCACGTTTACTCACAGAGGCCTCGGCACTGTCCCCCAGCTTTGCAATCAGGACGCTCCTTGCGTGGGGGGGCCGGGCTGCTGGCTGTATGGGAGATGATTCCCCACCTCTGACCAATCTCAGAATTGTTTACCGCTGGAACAAGTGCCCTGATAGGGTTTTCCTCTGTATAACTGCTGGGTACAGGATTTTTTTTTTCTTTTTTGGTTCAAGTTAGAATTTATTCATCTTTTATGTATTTATTGATATAAGCATGGAAATAATTCATTCATAGAAATACATCTGTGTGAAGGGAAGAACTTTTTTTCTGTTTTATTTTTAAATTTCATTTCTAAAAATTTTGCAGTTTAATCATATTTATTTTTCTATACAGCAGGTTATTATTAGTTATCTATTTTATTCATATACATATATACAGGTCAATACCTATCTCCCAACTCATCTGACCACCAACACCCCATGGCTTCCCCCACTTGGTGTCCATACGTTTGTTCTCTACCTCTGTTTCTCTATTTCTGCCCTGCAAACCTGTTCATCTGTACCATATATCTAGGTTCCACATACATGCATTAATACAGAATATTTGTTTTGCTCTTTCTGACTTACTTCATTCTGTATGACAGTCTCTAGATCCACCGACTTCTCTACAAATAACCCAGTTTCATTCCTTTTCATGGCTGAGTCATATCCCATTTTATGTATGTACCACATCTTTATCCATTCGTCTGTCTGTGGGCATTTAGGTTGCTTCCATTACCTGGCTATTGTAAATAGTGCTGCAATGAACATTGTGGTGAATGTGTGTTTTTGATTTATGGTTGTCTCTGGGTATATGCCCAGAAGTGGGATTGCTGGATCCTATGGTAATTCTATTCCTAGTTTCTTTAAGGAAACTCCATACTGTTCTCCATAGTGACTGTATCAATTTACCTTCCCACTAATAGTGGAAGAGGGTTCCTTTTGTCCACACCCTCCCCAGAATTTGTTGTTTGTAGATTTTCTGATGCTGCCGATTCTAACAGGTGTGAGGTGATACCTCATTGTCATTTTGATTTGCATTTCTCTAATAATTAGTGGTGTTGAGCAGCTTTTCATGTGCGTCTTGGCCGTCTCTGTGACTTCTTTGAAGAAACGTCTATTTAGATCTTCTGCCCATTTTTGTATTGGGTTGTTTGTTTTATTAATATTAAGCTGCGTGAGCTGTTTATATATATTGGAGATTAAACCCTTGTCCATTGATTCGTTTGCGAACGTTTTCGCCCATTCTGAGGGTTGCCTTTTTCCATTCCCGTTTTTTTTTAACCAAAAAAGAAAGAAAGCAAAAGAAGCAGAACACTAATGTGCGTGAAATATGCCTCTTGAAACTGTCGTTTTGAAATATGGACGTCTTTTGAACTTTTTGGTCGATATATGACCCCAGGATTTGTTTTCAGGGCAGGTGTCATTTACAGGCCTGCAATGATTTGGAATATCCACTGACCATTAGCGCTGGGATTAAAGCTGCTGTTGTGTGAAATGGCCACAAGGTGGCAGCAGTTCTCCCTTAGCAAATCTGGTTACTAGGGCAACAGAGCCTCAATGGAAGCCTGTTCTAGATTGGAATTTAGAATGGAATGTGCCAGGAGAAAGCCCCTCAAGTTTGTCTCACTACTTCTTGTTCGTGTTTTTAATTTAATTTTTAATTTTTTATTACAGCAAGTTTGATTACAACGTTTGCTTGTTGTAGGTGTGCAAGATGTGGTTCTGTTACACATATACATATGTCTGTTCTTCCTGGGACCCTTTTCCCATGTACATTATGACAGAATGTTGAGTAGTCTTCTCTTGGCATTCCGTAGGTCTTTGGTGATTATATATTTCACCTGTGTTTGTATATGTCTCTTAACCCCAATATCGTAATGAATCCAATCCTCACACCTTTCCATTGGTGAACCATAAGTTTGTTTAATGAATCTGTGATTGCCCTTCTCCGTGGAAATATCTGCCCTGGTATCCGTTTTTAGGTAACACCTATAAGTGATATCCTACGATATGTGTCTTTCACTTTCTGACTTACTACAAGTCCCGTGCTTACCTGTAGACTCATCTACGGGGCTGCAAATGGCATTGTGCCCTTTTTTTCCTTGGCTAATATTCTGTCTTAGCGAGGTCCATTTTCTGCAATGTGATTCCCTGAGGGCTGAGGATTAGCTGACCTGGGCAGCCTGACCCTGCCGGCAAGCCCTCCCCAGGTGTGCGTGGGTTGAGGTCGATAGAAACAGCACTCCAGGCAGCAATAGCCCCTGCAGCTGTGCCTGATTCCATATTCTCTGCCCCGTCAGCAGTCTCGGGGCTGTGCTGGTGGGAGGGTGTGAGGGTCCACGGCTTTGTTGGTGGCCCGGTGTGAGTGGGGCTCTGCTGGACTTTCTGCAGGAGTTGCCAGGCTGCCACCTGTAAAGAAGAGGATGTGTCACCCATAACTTCCACTGGAATTTCTCTCCGGGCTGAGGTGAGGAAGGAAAAAAAGGAATGATGGCCGGGACAGGAGGGGTATATCAGGCAGGGAAATGGAAAGCTTCTAGAAGAGTGCCCGGGGCCAGGACCATCCTGGCTGGCCTGCAGGCACCAAGTTGGCCTGCATGCTGTCGCTGGTGTGGCTCCACGGCCCTTCCTCTAGGCTTTCAAGCCCTTGTACATATTCAGGTGTTTTACCTGGGAAGGGTGGGAACAGTTCAGCAGCAGCTGGCCTGGGGCTCAGCTCACGTTTACTCACAGAGGCCTCGGCACGGTCCCCCAGCTTTGCAATGAGGATGCTCCTTGCGTGGGGGGGCCGGGCTGCTGGCTGTATGGGAGATGATTCCCCACCTCTGACCAATGTCAGAATTGTTTACCGCTGGAGCAAGTGCCCTGATAGGGTTTTCCTCTGTATAACTGCTGGGTTCAGGTTTTTTTTTTTCTTTTTTGGTTCAAGTTAGAATTTATTCATCTTTTATGTATTTATTGATATAAGCATGGAAATAATTCATTCATAGAAATATATCTGTGTGAAGGGAAGAACTTTTTTCTGTTTTATTTTTAAATTTCATTTCTAAAAATTTTGCAGTTTAATCATATTTATTTTTCTATACAGCAGGTTATTATTAGTTATCTATTTTATTCATATACATATATACAGGTCAATACCTATCTCCCAACTCATCTGACCACCATCACCCCATGGCTTCCCCCACTTGGTGTCCATACGTTTGTTCTCTACCTCTGTTTCTCTATTTCTGCCCTGCAAACCTGTTCATCTGTACCATATATCTAGGTTCCACATACATGCATTAATACAGAATATTTGTTTTGCTTTTTCTGACTTACTTCATTCTGTATGACAGTCTCTAGATCCACCGACTTCTATACAAATAACCCAGTTTCATTCCTTTTCATGGCTGAGTCATATCCCATTTTATGTATGTACCACATCTTTATCCATTCATCTGTCTGTGGGCATTTAGGTTGCTTCCATTACCTGGCTATTGTAAATAGTGCTGCAATGAACATTGTGGTGAATGTGTGTTTTTGATTTATGGTTGTCTCTGTGTATATGCCCAGAAGTGGGATTGCTGGATCCTATGGTAATTCTATTTCTAGTTTCTTTAAGGAAACTCCATACTGTTCTCCATAGTGACTGTATCAATTTACCTTCCCACCAATAGTGGAAGAGGGTTCCTTTTGTCCACACCCTCCCCAGAATTTGTTGTTTGTAGATTTTCTGATGATGCCGATTCTAACAGGTGTGAGGTGATACCTCATTGTCGTTTTGATTTGCATTTCTCTAATAATTAGTGGTGTTGAGCATCTTTTCATGTGCGTCTTGGCCGTCTCTGTGACTTCTTTGAAGAAACGTCTATTTAGATCTTCTGCCCATTTTTGTATTGGGTTGTTTGTTTTATTAATATTAAGCTGCGTGAGCTGTTTATATATATTGGAGATTAAACCCTTGTCCATTGATTCGTTTGCGAACGTTTTCGCCCATTCTGAGGGTTGCCTTTTTCCATTCCCGTTTTTTTTTTTTAACCAAAAAAGAAAGAAAGCAAAAGAAGCAGAACACTAATGTGCGTGAAATATGCCTCTTGAAACTGTCGTTTTGAAATATGGACGTCTTTTGAACTTTTTGGTCGATATATGACCCCAGGATTTGTTTTCAGGGCAATTGTCATTTACAGGCCTGCAATGATTTGGAATATCCACTGACCAGTAGCGCTGGGATTAAAGCTGCTGTTGTGCGAAATGGCCACAAGGTGGCAGCAGTTCTCCCTTAGCAAATCTGGTTACCAGGGCAACAGAGCCTGAATGGAAGCCTGTTCTAGATTGGAATTTAGAATGGAATGTGCCAGGAGAAAGCCCCTCAAGTTTGTCTCACTACTTCTTCTTCGTGTTTTTAATTTAATTTTTAATTTTTTATTACAGCAAGTTTGATTACAACGTTTGCTTGTTGTAGGTGTGCAAGATGTGGTTCTTTTACACATATACATATGTCTGTTCTTCCTGGGACCCTTTTCCCATGTACGTTATGACAGAATGTTGAGTAGTCTTTTCTTGGCATTCCGTAGGTCTTTGGTGATTATATATTTCACCTGTGTTTGTATATGTCTCTTAACCCCAATATCGTAATGAATCCAATCCTCACACCTTTCCATTGGTGAACCATAAGTTTGTTTAATGAATCTGTGATTGCCCTTCTCCGTGGAAATATCTGCCCTGGTATCCGTTTTTAGGTAACACCTATAAGTGATATCCTACGATATGTGTCTTTCACTTTCTGACTTACTACAAGTCCCGTGCTTACCTGTAGACTCATCTACGGGGCTGCAAATGGCATTGTGCCCTTTTTTTCCTTGGCTAATATTCTGTCTTAGCGAGGTCCATTTTCTGCAATGTGATTCCCTGAGGGCTGAGGATTAGCTGACCTGGGCAGCCTGACCCTGCCGGCAAGCCCTCCCCAGGTGTGCCTGGGTTGAGTTCAATAGAAACAGCACTCCAGGCAGCAATAGCCCCTGCAGCTGTGCCTGACTCCATATTCTCTGCCCCGTCAGCAGTCTCGGGGCTGTGCTGGTGGGAGGGTGTGAGGGTCCACGGCTTTGTTGGTGGCCCGGTGTGAGTGGGGCTCTGCTGGAATTTCTGCAGGAGTTGCCAGGTTGCCACCTGTAAAGAAGAGGATGTGTCACCCATAATTTCCACTGGAATTTCTCTCCGGGCTGAGGTGAGGGAGGAAAAAAAAGAGTGGGGGCCGGGACAGGAGTGGTATCTCAGGCAGGGAAATGGAAAGCTTCCAGAAGAGCGCCCGGGGCCAGGACCATCCTGGCTGGCCTGCAGGCACCAAGTTGGCCTGCGTGCTGTCGCTGGTGTGGCTCCACGGCCCTTCCTCTAGGCTTTCAAGCCCTTGTACATATTCAGGTGTTTTACCTGGGAAGGGTGGGAACAGTTCAGCAGCAGCTGGCCTGGGGCTCAGCTCACGTTTACTCACAGAGGCCTCGGCACTGTCCCCCAGCTTTGCAATCAGGACGCTCCTTGCGTGGGGGGGGCGGGCTGCTGGCTGTATGGGAGATGATTCCCCACCTCTGACCAATCTCAGAATTGTTTACCGCTGGAACAAGTGCCCTGATAGGGTTTTCCTCTGTATAACTGCTGGGTACAGGATTTTTTTTTTCTTTTTTGGTTCAAGTTAGAATTTATTCATCTTTTATGTATTTATTGATATAAGCATGGAAATAATTCATTCATAGAAATACATCTGTGTGAAGGGAAGAACTTTTTTTCTGTTTTATTTTTAAATTTCATTTCTAAAAATTTTGCAGTTTAATCATATTTATTTTTCTATACAGCAGGTTATTATTAGTTATCTATTTTATTCATATACATATATACAGGTCAATACCTATCTCCCAACTCATCTGACCACCAACACCCCATGGCTTCCCACACTTGGTGTCCATACGTTTGTTCTCTACCTCTGTTTCTCTATTTCTGCCCTGCAAACCTGTTCATCTGTACCATATATCTAGGTTCCACATACATGCATTAATACAGAATATTTGTTTTGCTCTTTCTGACTTACTTCATTCTGTATGACAGTCTCTAGATCCACCGACTTCTCTACAAATAACCCAGTTTCATTCCTTTTCATGGCTGAGTCATATCCCATTTTATGTATGTACCACATCTTTATCCATTCGTCTGTCTGTGGGCATTTAGGTTGCTTCCATTACCTGGCTATTGTAAATAGTGCTGCAATGAACATTGTGGTGAATGTGTGTTTTTGATTTATGGTTGTCTCTGGGTATATGCCCAGAAGTGGGATTGCTGGATCCTATGGTAATTCTATTCCTAGTTTCTTTAAGGAAACTCCATACTGTTCTCCATAGTGACTGTATCAATTTACCTTCCCACTAATAGTGGAAGAGGGTTCCTTTTGTCCACACCCTCCCCAGAATTTGTTGTTTGTAGATTTTCTGATGCTGCCGATTCTAACAGGTGTGAGGTGATACCTCATTGTCATTTTGATTTGCATTTCTCTAATAATTAGTGGTGTTGAGCAGCTTTTCATGTGCGTCTTGGCCGTCTCTGTGACTTCTTTGAAGAAACGTCTATTTAGATCTTCTGCCCATTTTTGTATTGGGTTGTTTGTTTTATTAATATTAAGCTGCGTGAGCTGTTTATATATATTGGAGATTAAACCCTTGTCCATTGATTCGTTTGCGAACGTTTTCGCCCATTCTGAGGGTTGCCTTTTTCCATTCCCGTTTTTTTTAACCAAAAAAGAAAGAAAGCAAAAGAAGCAGAACACTAATGTGCGTGAAATATGCCTCTTGAAACTGTCGTTTTGAAATATGGACGTCTTTTGAACTTTTTGGTCGATATATGACCCCAGGATTTGTTTTCAGGGCAGGTGTCATTTACAGGCCTGCAATGATTTGGAATATCCACTGACCATTAGCGCTGGGATTAAAGCTGCTGTTGTGTGAAATGGCCACAAGGTGGCAGCAGTTCTCCCTTAGCAAATCTGGTTACTAGGGCAACAGAGCCTCAATGGAAGCCTGTTCTAGATTGGAATTTAGAATGGAATGTGCCAGGAGAAAGCCCCTCAAGTTTGTCTCACTACTTCTTGTTCGTGTTTTTAATTTAATTTTTAATTTTTTATTACAGCAAGTTTGATTACAACGTTTGCTTGTTGTAGGTGTGCAAGATGTGGTTCTGTTACACATATACATATGTCTGTTCTTCCTGGGACCCTTTTCCCATGTACATTATGACAGAATGTTGAGTAGTCTTCTCTTGGCATTCCGTAGGTCTTTGGTGATTATATATTTCACCTGTGTTTGTATATGTCTCTTAAACCCAATATCGTAATGAATCCAATCCTCACACCTTTCCATTGGTGAACCATAAGTTTGTTTAATGAATCTGTGATTGCCCTTCTCCGTGGAAATATCTGCCCTGGTATCCGTTTTTAGGTAACACCTATAAGTGATATCCTACGATATGTGTCTTTCACTTTCTGACTTACTACAAGTCCCGTGCTTACCTGTAGACTCATCTACGGGGCTGCAAATGGCATTGTGCCCTTTTTTTCCTTGGCTAATATTCTGTCTTAGCGAGGTCCATTTTCTGCAATGTGATTCCCTGAGGGCTGAGGATTAGCTGACCTGGGCAGCCTGACCCTGCCGGCAAGCCCTCCCCAGGTGTGCGTGGGTTGAGGTCGATAGAAACAGCACTCCAGGCAGCAATAGCCCCTGCAGCTGTGCCTGATTCCATATTCTCTGCCCCGTCAGCAGTCTCGGGGCTGTGCTGGTGGGAGGGTGTGAGGGTCCACGGCTTTGTTGGTGGCCCGGTGTGAGTGGGGCTCTGCTGGACTTTCTGCAGGAGTTGCCAGGCTGCCACCTGTAAAGAAGAGGATGTGTCACCCATAACTTCCACTGGAATTTCTCTCCGGGCTGAGGTGAGGAAGGAAAAAAAGGAATGATGGCCGGGACAGGAGGGGTATATCAGGCAGGGAAATGGAAAGCTTCTAGAAGAGTGCCCGGGGCCAGGACCATCCTGGCTGGCCTGCAGGCACCAAGTTGGCCTGCATGCTGTCGCTGGTGTGGCTCCACGGCCCTTCCTCTAGGCTTTCAAGCCCTTGTACATATTCAGGTGTTTTACCTGGGAAGGGTGGGTACAGTTCAGCAGCAGCTGGCCTGGGGCTCAGCTCACGTTTACTCACAGAGGCCTCGGCACGGTCCCCCAGCTTTGCAATGACGATGCTCCTTGCGTGGGGGGGCCGGGCTGCTGGCTGTATGGGAGATGATTCCCCACCTCTGACCAATGTCAGAATTGTTTACCGCTGGAGCAAGTCCCCTGATAGGGTTTTCCTCTGTATAACTGCTGGGTTCAGGTTTTTTTTTCTTTTTTGGTTCAAGTTAGAATTTATTCATCTATTATGTATTTATTGATATAAGCATGGAAATAATTCATTCATAGAAATACATCTGTGTGAAGGGAAGAACTTTTTTCTGTTTTATTTTTAAATTTCATTTCTAAAAATTTTGCAGTTTAATTATATTTATTTTTCTATACAGCAGGTTATTATTAGTTATCTATTTTATTCATATACATATATACAGGTCAATACCTATCTCCCAACTCATCTGACCACCATCACCCCATGGCTTCCCCCCCTTGGTGTCCATACGTTTGTTCTCTACCTCTGTTTCTCTATTTCTGCCCTGCAAACCTGTTCATCTGTACCATATATCTAGGTTCCACATACATGCATTAATACAGAATATTTGTTTTGCTCTTTCTGACTTACTTCATTCTGTATGACAGTCTCTAGATCCACCGACTTCTCTACAAATAACCCAGTTTCATTCCTTTTCATGGCTGAGTCATATCCCATTTTATGTATGTACCACATCTTTATCCATTCATCTGTCTGTGGGCATTTAGGTTGCTTCCATTACCTGGCTATTGTAAATAGTGCTGCAATGAACATTGTGGTGAATGTGTGTTTTTGATTTATGGTTGTCTCTGTGTATATGCCCAGAAGTGGGATTGCTGGATCCTATGGTAATTCTATTTCTAGTTTCTTTAAGGAAACTCCATACTGTTCTCCATAGTGACTGTATCAATTTACCTTCCCACCAATAGTGGAAGAGGGTTCCTTTTGTCCACACCCTCCCCAGAATTTGTTGTTTGTAGATTTTCTGATGATGCCGATTCTAACAGGTGTGAGGTGATACCTCATTGTCGTTTTGATTTGCATTTCTCTAATAATTAGTGGTGTTGAGCAGCTTTTCATGTGCGTCTTGGCCGTCTCTGTGACTTCTTTGAAGAAACGTCTATTTAGATCTTCTGCCCATTTTTGTATTGGGTTGTTTGTTTTATTAATATTAAGCTGCGTGAGCTGTTTATATATATTGGAGATTAAACCCTTGTCCATTGATTCGTTTGCGAACGTTTTCGCCCATTCTGAGGGTTGCCTTTTTCCATTCCCGTTTTTTTTTAACCAAAAAAGAAAGAAAGCAAAAGAAGCAGAACACTAATGTGCGTGAAATATGCCTCTTGAAACTGTCGTTTTGAAATATGGACGTCTTTTGAACTTTTTGGTCGATATATGACCCCAGGATTTGTTTTCAGGGCAGGTGTCATTTACAGGCCTGCAATGATTTGGAATATCCACTGACCATTAGCGCTGGGATTAAAGCTGCTGTTGTGTGAAATGGCCACAAGGTGGCAGCAGTTCTCCCTTAGCAAATCTGGTTACTAGGGCAACAGAGCCTCAATGGAAGCCTGTTCTAGATTGGAATTTAGAATGGAATGTGCCAGGAGAAAGCCCCTCAAGTTTGTCTCACTACTTCTTGTTCGTGTTTTTAATTTAATTTTTAATTTTTTATTACAGCAAGTTTGATTACAACGTTTGCTTGTTGTAGGTGTGCAAGATGTGGTTCTGTTACACATATACATATGTCTGTTCTTCCTGGGACCCTTTTCCCATGTACATTATGACAGAATGTTGAGTAGTCTTCTCTTGGCATTCCGTAGGTCTTTGGTGATTATATATTTCACCTGTGTTTGTATATGTCTCTTAACCCCAATATCGTAATGAATCCAATCCTCACACCTTTCCATTGGTGAACCATAAGTTTGTTTAATGAATCTGTGATTGCCCTTCTCCGTGGAAATATCTGCCCTGGTATCCGTTTTTAGGTAACACCTATAAGTGATATCCTACGATATGTGTCTTTCACTTTCTGACTTACTACAAGTCCCGTGCTTACCTGTAGACTCATCTACGGGGCTGCAAATGGCATTGTGCCCTTTTTTTCCTTGGCTAATATTCTGTCTTAGCGAGGTCCATTTTCTGCAATGTGATTCCCTGAGGGCTGAGGATTAGCTGACCTGGGCAGCCTGACCCTGCCGGCAAGCCCTCCCCAGGTGTGCGTGGGTTGAGGTCGATAGAAACAGCACTCCAGGCAGCAATAGCCCCTGCAGCTGTGCCTGATTCCATATTCTCTGCCCCGTCAGCAGTCTCGGGGCTGTGCTGGTGGGAGGGTGTGAGGGTCCACGGCTTTGTTGGTGGCCCGGTGTGAGTGGGGCTCTGCTGGACTTTCTGCAGGAGTTGCCAGGCTGCCACCTGTAAAGAAGAGGATGTGTCACCCATAACTTCCACTGGAATTTCTCTCCGGGCTGAGGTGAGGAAGGAAAAAAAGGAATGATGGCCGGGACAGGAGGGGTATATCAGGCAGGGAAATGGAAAGCTTCTAGAAGAGTGCCCGGGGCCAGGACCATCCTGGATGGCCTGCAGGCACCAAGTTGGCCTGCATGCTGTCGCTGGTGTGGCTCCACGGCCCTTCCTCTAGGCTTTCAAGCCCTTGTACATATTCAGGTGTTTTACCTGGGAAGGGTGGGAACAGTTCAGCAGCAGCTGGCCTGGGGCTCAGCTCACGTTTACTCACAGAGGCCTCGGCACGGTCCCCCAGCTTTGCAATGAGGATGCTCCTTGCGTGGGGTGGCCGGGCTGCTGGCTGTATGGGAGATGATTCCCCACCTCTGACCAATGTCAGAATTGTTTACCGCTGGAGCAAGTGCCCTGATAGGGTTTTCCTCTGTATAACTGCTGGGTTCAGGTTTTTTTTTTTCTTTTTTGGTTCAAGTTAGAATTTATTCATCTATAATGTATTTATTGATATAAGCATGGAAATAATTCATTCATAGAAATATATCTGTGTGAAGGGAAGAACTTTTTTCTGTTTTATTTTTAAATTTCATTTCTAAAAATTTTGCAGTTTAATCATATTTATTTTTCTATACAGCAGGTTATTATTAGTTATCTATTTTATTCATATACATATATACAGGTCAATACCTATCTCCCAACTCATCTGACCACCATCACCCCATGGCTTCCCCCCCTTGGTGTCCATACGTTTGTTCTCTACCTCTGTTTCTCTATTTCTGCCCTGCAAACCTGTTCATCTGTACCATATATCTAGGTTCCACATACATGCATTAATACAGAATATTTGTTTTGCTTTTTCTGACTTACTTCATTCTGTATGACAGTCTCTAGATCCACCGACTTCTCTACAAATAACCCAGTTTCATTCCTTTTCATGGCTGAGTCATATCCCATTTTATGTATGTACCACATCTTTATCCATTCATCTGTCTGTGGGCATTTAGGTTGCTTCCATTACCTGGCTATTGTAAATAGTGCTGCAATGAACATTGTGGTGAATGTGTGTTTTTGATTTATGGTTGTCTCTGTGTATATGCCCAGAAGTGGGATTGCTGGATCCTATGGTAATTCTATTTCTAGTTTCTTTAAGGAAACTCCATACTGTTCTCCATAGTGACTGTATCAATTTACCTTCCCACCAATAGTGGAAGAGGGTTCCTTTTGTCCACACCCTCCCCAGAATTTGTTGTTTGTAGATTTTCTGATGATGCCGATTCTAACAGGTGTGAGGTGATACCTCATTGTCGTTTTGATTTGCATTTCTCTAATAATTAGTGGTGTTGAGCATCTTTTCATGTGCGTCTTGGCCGTCTCTGTGACTTCTTTGAAGAAACGTCTATTTAGATCTTCTGCCCATTTTTGTATTGGGTTGTTTGTTTTATTAATATTAAGCTGCGTGAGCTGTTTATATATATTGGAGATTAAACCCTTGTCCATTGATTCGTTTGCGAACGTTTTCGCCCATTCTGAGGGTTGCCTTTTTCCATTCCCGTTTTTTTTTTAACCAAAAAAGAAAGAAAGCAAAAGAAGCAGAACACTAATGTGCGTGAAATATGCCTCTTGAAACTGTCGTTTTGAAATATGGACGTCTTTTGAACTTTTTGGTCGATATATGACCCCAGGATTTGTTTTCAGGGCAGGTGTCATTTACAGGCCTGCAATGATTTGGAATATCCACTGACCAGTAGCGCTGGGATTAAAGCTGCTGTTGTGCGAAATGGCCACAAGGTGGCAGCAGTTCTCCCTTAGCAAATCTGGTTACCAGGGCAACAGAGCCTCAATGGAAGCCTGTTCTAGATAGGAATTTAGAATGGAATGTGCCAGGAGAAAGCCCCTCAAGTTTGTCTCACTACTTCTTCTTCGTGTTTTTAATTTAATTTTTAATTTTTTATTACAGCAAGTTTGATTACAACGTTTGCTTGTTGTAGGTGTGCAAGATGTGGTTCTTTTACACATATACATATGTCTGTTCTTCCTGGGACCCTTTTCCCATGTACGTTATGACAGAATGTTGAGTAGTCTTCTCTTGGCATTCCGTAGGTCTTTGGTGATTATATATTTCACCTGTGTTTGTATATGTCTCTTACCCCCAATATCGTAATGAATCCAATCCTCACACCTTTCCATTGGTGAACCATAAGTTTGTTTAATGAATCTGTGATTGCCCTTCTCCGTGGAAATATCTGCCCTGGTATCCGTTTTTAGGTAACACCTATAAGTGATATCCTACGATATGTGTCTTTCACTTTCTGACTTACTACAAGTCCCGTGCTTACCTGTAGACTCATCTACGGGGCTGCAAATGGCATTGTGCCCTTTTTTTCCTTGGCTAATATTCTGTCTTAGCGAGGTCCATTTTCTGCAATGTGATTCCCTGAGGGCTGAGGATTAGCTGACCTGGGCAGCCTGACCCTGCCGGCAAGCCCTCCCCAGGTGTGCCTGGGTTGAGTTCAATAGAAACAGCACTCCAGGCAGCAATAGCCCCTGCAGCTGTGCCTGACTCCATATTCTCTGCCCCGTCAGCAGTCTCGGGGCTGTGCTGGTGGGAGGGTGTGAGGGTCCACGGCTTTGTTGGTGGCCCGGTGTGAGTGGGGCTCTGCTGGAATTTCTGCAGGAGTTGCCAGGTTGCCACCTGTAAAGAAGAGGATGTGTCACCCATAATTTCCACTGGAATTTCTCTCCGGGCTGAGGTGAGGGAGGAAAAAAAAGAGTGGGGGCCGGGACAGGAGTGGTATCTCAGGCAGGGAAATGGAAAGCTTCCAGAAGAGCGCCCGGGGCCAGGACCATCCTGGCTGGCCTGCAGGCACCAAGTTGGCCTGCGTGCTGTCGCTGGTGTGGCTCCACGGCCCTTCCTCTAGGCTTTCAAGCCCTTGTACATATTCAGGTGTTTTACCTGGGAAGGGTGGGAACAGTTCAGCAGCAGCTGGCCTGGGGCTCAGCTCACGTTTACTCACAGAGGCCTCGGCACTGTCCCCCAGCTTTGCAATCAGGACGCTCCTTGCGTGGGGGGGCCGGGCTGCTGGCTGTATGGGAGATGATTCCCCACCTCTGACCAATCTCAGAATTGTTTACCGCTGGAACAAGTGCCCTGATAGGGTTTTCCTCTGTATAACTGCTGGGTACAGGATTTTTTTTTTCTTTTTTGGTTCAAGTTAGAAGTTATTCATCTTTTATGTATTTATTGATATAAGCATGGAAATAATTCATTCATAGAAATACATCTGTGTGAAGGGAAGAACTTTTTTTCTGTTTTATTTTTAAATTTCATTTCTAAAAATTTTGCAGTTTAATCATATTTATTTTTCTATACAGCAGGTTATTATTAGTTATCTATTTTATTCATATACATATATACAGGTCAATACCTATCTCCCAACTCATCTGACCACCAACACCCCATGGCTTCCCCCACTTGGTGTCCATACGTTTGTTCTCTACCTCTGTTTCTCTATTTCTGCCCTGCAAACCTGTTCATCTGTACCATATATCTAGGTTCCACATACATGCATTAATACAGAATATTTGTTTTGCTCTTTCTGACTTACTTCATTCTGTATGACAGTCTCTAGATCCACCGACTTCTCTACAAATAACCCACTTTCATTCCTTTTCATGGCTGAGTCATATCCCATTTTATGTATGTACCACATCTTTATCCATTCGTCTGTCTGTGGGCATTTAGGTTGCTTCCATTACCTGGCTATTGTAAATAGTGCTGCAATGAACATTGTGGTGAATGTGTGTTTTTGATTTATGGTTGTCTCTGGGTATATGCCCAGAAGTGGGATTGCTGGATCCTATGGTAATTCTATTCCTAGTTTCTTTAAGGAAACTCCATACTGTTCTCCATAGTGACTGTATCAATTTACCTTCCCACTAATAGTGGAAGAGGGTTCCTTTTGTCCACACCCTCCCCAGAATTTGTTGTTTGTAGATTTTCTGATGCTGCCGATTCTAACAGGTGTGAGGTGATACCTCATTGTCATTTTGATTTGCATTTCTCTAATAATTAGTGGTGTTGAGCAGCTTTTCATGTGCGTCTTGGCCGTCTCTGTGACTTCGTTGAAGAAACGTCTATTTAGATCTTCTGCCCATTTTTGTATTGGGTTGTTTGTTTTATTAATATTAAGCTGCGTGAGCTGTTTATATATATTGGAGATTAAACCCTTGTCCATTGATTCGTTTGCGAACGTTTTCGCCCATTCTGAGGGTTGCCTTTTTCCATTCCCGTTTTTTTTTAACCAAAAAAGAAAGAAAGCAAAAGAAGCAGAACACTAATGTGCGTGAAATATGCCTCTTGAAACTGTCGTTTTGAAATATGGACGTCTTTTGAACTTTTTGGTCGATATATGACCCCAGGATTTGTTTTCAGGGCAGGTGTCATTTACAGGCCTGCAATGATTTGGAATATCCACTGACCATTAGCGCTGGGATTAAAGCTGCTGTTGTGTGAAATGGCCACAAGGTGGCAGCAGTTCTCCCTTAGCAAATCTGGTTACTAGGGCAACAGAGCCTCAATGGAAGCCTGTTCTAGATTGGAATTTAGAATGGAATGTGCCAGGAGAAAGCCCCTCAAGTTTGTCTCACTACTTCTTGTTCGTGTTTTTAATTTAATTTTTAATTTTTTATTACAGCAAGTTTGATTACAACGTTTGCTTGTTGTAGGTGTGCAAGATGTGGTTCTGTTACACATATACATGTCTGTTCTTCCTGGGACCCTTTTCCCATGTACATTATGACAGAATGTTGAGTAGTCTTCTCTTGGCATTCCGTAGGTCTTTGGTGATTATATATTTCACCTGTGTTTGTATATGTCTCTTAACCCCAATATCGTAATGAATCCAATCCTCACACCTTTCCATTGGTGAACCATAAGTGTGTTTAATGAATCTGTGATTGCCCTTCTCCGTGGAAATATCTGCCCTGGTATCCGTTTTTAGGTAACACCTATAAGTGATATCCTACGATATGTGTCTTTCACTTTCTGACTTACTACAAGTCCCGTGCTTACCTGTAGACTCATCTACGGGGCTGCAAATGGCATTGTGCCCTTTTTTTCCTTGGCTAATATTCTGTCTTAGCGAGGTCCATTTTCTGCAATGTGATTCCCTGAGGGCTGAGGATTAGCTGACCTGGGCAGCCTGACCCTGCCGGCAAGCCCTCCCCAGGTGTGCGTGGGTTGAGGTCGATAGAAACAGCACTCCAGGCAGCAATAGCCCCTGCAGCTGTGCCTGATTCCATATTCTCTGCCCCGTCAGCAGTCTCGGGGCTGTGCTGGTGGGAGGGTGTGAGGGTCCACGGCTTTGTTGGTGGCCCGGTGTGAGTGGGGCTCTGCTGGACTTTCTGCAGGAGTTGCCAGGCTGCCACCTGTAAAGAAGAGGATGTGTCACCCATAACTTCCACTGGAATTTCTCTCCGGGCTGAGGTGAGGAAGGAAAAAAAGGAATGATGGCCGGGACAGGAGGGGTATATCAGGCAGGGAAATGGAAAGCTTCTAGAAGAGTGCCCGGGGCCAGGACCATCCTGGATGGCCTGCAGGCACCAAGTTGGCCTGCATGCTGTCGCTGGTGTGGCTCCACGGCCCTTCCTCTAGGCTTTCAAGCCCTTGTACATATTCAGGTGTTTTACCTGGGAAGGGTGGGAACAGTTCAGCAGCAGCTGGCCTGGGGCTCAGCTCACGTTTACTCACAGAGGCCTCGGCACGGTCCCCCAGCTTTGCAATGAGGATGCTCCTTGCGTGGGGGGGCCGGGCTGCTGGCTGTATGGGAGATGATTCCCCACCTCTGACCAATGTCAGAATTGTTTACCGCTGGAGCAAGTGCCCTGATAGGGTTTTCCTCTGTATAACTGCTGGGTTCAGGTTTTTTTTTCTTTTTTGGTTCAAGTTAGAATTTATTCATCTTTTATGTATTTATTGATATAAGCATGGAAATAATTCATTCATAGAAATACATCTGTGTGAAGGGAAGAACTTTTTTCTGTTTTATTTTTAAATTTCATTTCTAAAAATTTTGCAGTTTAATTATATTTATTTTTCTATACAGCAGGTTATTATTAGTTATCTATTTTATTCATATACATATATACAGGTCAATACCTATCTCCCAACTCATCTGACAACCATCACCCATTGGCTTCCCCCACTTGGTGTCCATACGTTTGTTCTCTACCTCTGTTTCTCTATTTCTGCCCTGCAAACCTGTTCATCTGTACCATATATCTAGGTTCCACATACATGCATTAATACAGAATATTTGTTTTGCTCTTTCTGACTTACTTCATTCTGTATGACAGTCTCTAGATTCACCGACTTCTCTACAAATAACCCAGTTTCATTCCTTTTCATGGCTGAGTCATATCCCATTTTATGTATGTACCACATCTTTATCCATTCATCTGTCTGTGGGCATTTAGGTTGTTTCCATTACCTGGCTATTGTAAATAGTGCTGCAATGAACATTGTGGTGAATGTGTGTTTTTGATTTATGGTTGTCTCTGTGTATATGCCCAGAAGTGGGATTGCTGGATCCTATGGTAATTCTATTTCTAGTTTCTTTAAGGAAACTCCATACTGTTCTCCATAGTGACTGTATCAATTTACCTTCCCACCAATAGTGGAAGAGGGTTCCTTTTGTCCACACCCTCCCCAGAATTTGTTGTTTGTAGATTTTCTGATGATGCCGATTCTAACAGGTGTGAGGTGATACCTCATTGTCGTTTTGATTTGCATTTCTCTAATAATTAGTGGTGTTGAGCATCTTTTCATGTGCGTCTTGGCCGTCTCTGTGACTTCTTTGAAGAAACGTCTATTTAGATCTTCTGCCCATTTTTGTATTGGGTTGTTTGTTTTATTAATATTAAGCTGCGTGAGCTGTTTATATATATTGGAGATTAAACCCTTGTCCATTGATTCGTTTGCGAACATTTTCGCCCATTCTGAGGGTTGCCTTTTTCCATTCCCGTTTTTTTTTAACCAAAAAAGAAAGAAAGCAAAAGAAGCAGAACACTAATGTGCGTGAAATATGCCTCTTGAAACTGTCGTTTTGAAATATGGACGTCTTTTGAACTTTTTGGTCGATATATGACCCCAGGATTTGTTTTCAGGGCAGGTGTCATTTACAGGCCTGCAATGATTTGGAATATCCACTGACCAGTAGCGCTGGGATTAAAGCTGCTGTTGTGCAAAATGGCCACAAGGTGGCAGCAGTTCTCCCTTAGCAAATCTGGTTACCAGGGCAACAGAGCCTCAATGGAAGCCTGTTCTAGATTGGAATTTAGAATGGAATGTGCCAGGAGAAAGCCCCTCAAGTTTGTCTCACTACTTCTTGTTCGTGTTTTTAATTTAATTTTTAATTTTTTATTACAGCAAGTTTGATTACAACGTTTGCTTGTTGTAGGTGTGCAAGATGTGGTTCTTTTACACATATACATATGTCTGTTCTTCCTGGGACCCTTTTCCCATGTACGTTATGACAGAATGTTGAGTAGTCTTCTCTTGGCATTCCGTAGGTCTTTGGTGATTATATATTTCACCTGTGTTTGTATATGTCTCTTAACCCCAATATCGTAATGAATCCAATCCTCACACCTTTCCATTGGTGAACCATAAGTTTGTTTAATGAATCTGTGATTGCCCTTCTCCGTGGAAATATCTGCCCTGGTATCCGTTTTTAGGTAACACCTGTAAGTGATATCCTACGATATGTGTCTTTCACTTTCTGACTTACTACAAGTCACGTGATTACCTGTAGACTCATCTACGGGGCTGCAAATGGCATTGTGTCCGTTTTTTCCTTGGCTAATATTCTGTCTTAGCGAGGTCCATTTTCTGCAATGTGATTCCCTGAGTGCTGAGGATTAGCTGACCTGGGCAGCCTGACCCTGCCGGCAAGCCCTCCCCAGGTGTGCCTGGGTTGAGGTCAATAGAAACAGCACTCCAGGCAGCAATAGCCCCTGCAGCTGTGCCTGACTCCATATTCTCTGCCCCGTCAGCAGTCTCGGGGCTGTGCTGGTGGGAGGGTGTGAGGGTCCACGGCTTTGTTGGTGGCCCGGTGTGAGTGGGCCTCTGCTGGAATTTCTGCAGGAGTTGCCAGGTTGCCACCTGTAAAGAAGAGGATGTGTCACCCATAATTTCCACTGGAATTTCTCTCCGGGCTGAGGTGAGGGAGGAAAAAAAAGAGTGGGGGCCGGGACAGGAGTGGTATCTCAGGCAGGGAAATGGAAAGCTTCCAGAAGAGCGCCCGGGGCCAGGACCATCCTGGCTGGCCTGCAGGCACCAAGTTGGCCTGCGTGCTGTCGCTGGTGTGGCTCCACGGCCCTTCCTCTAGGCTTTCAAGCCCTTGTACATATTCAGGTGTTTTACCTGGGAAGGGTGGGAACAGTTCAGCAGCAGCTGGCCTGGGGCTCAGCTCACGTTTACTCACAGAGGCCTCGGCACTGTCCCCCAGCTTTGCAATCAGGACGCTCCTTGCGTGGGGGGGCCGGGCTGCTGGCTGTATGGGAGATGATTCCCCACCTCTGACCAATCTCAGAATTGTTTACTGCTGGAACAAGTGCCCTGATAGGGTTTTCCTCTGTATAACTGCTGGGTACAGGATTTTTTTTTTTCTTTTTTGGTTCAAGTTAGAAGTTATTCATCTTTTATGTATTTATTGATATAAGCATGGAAATAATTCATTCATAGAAATACATCTGTGTGAAGGGAAGAACTTTTTTTCTGTTTTATTTTTAAATTTCATTTCTAAAAATTTTGCAGTTTAATCATATTTATTTTTCTATACAGCAGGTTATTATTAGTTATCTATTTTATTCATATACATATATACAGGTCAATACCTATCTCCCAACTCATCTGACCACCAACACCCCATGGCTTCCCCCACTTGGTGTCCATACGTTTGTTCTCTACCTCTGTTTCTCTATTTCTGCCCTGCAAACCTGTTCATCTGTACCATATATCTAGGTTCCACATACATGCATTAATACAGAATATTTGTTTTGCTCTTTCTGACTTACTTCATTCTGTATGACAGTCTCTAGATCCACCGACTTCTCTACAAATAACCCAGTTTCATTCCTTTTCATGGCTGAGTCATATCCCATTTTATGTATGTACCACATCTTTATCCATTCGTCTGTCTGTGGGCATTTAGGTTGCTTCCATTACCTGGCTATTGTAAATAGTGCTGCAATGAACATTGTGGTGAATGTGTGTTTTTGATTTATGGTTGTCTCTGGGTATATGCCCAGAAGTGGGATTGCTGGATCCTATGGTAATTCTATTCCTAGTTTCTTTAAGGAAACTCCATACTGTTCTCCATAGTGACTGTATCAATTTACCTTCCCACTAATAGTGGAAGAGGGTTCCTTTTGTCTACACCCTCCCCAGAATTTGTTCTTTGTAGATTTTCTGATGCTGCCGATTCTAACAGGTGTGAGGTGATACCTCATTGTCATTTTGATTTGCATTTCTCTAATAATTAGTGGTGTTGAGCAGCTTTTCATGTGCGTCTTGGCCGTCTCTGTGACTTCTTTGAAGAAACGTCTATTTAGATCTTCTGCCCATTTTTGTATTGGGTTGTTTGTTTTATTAATATTAAGCTGCGTGAGCTGTTTATATATATTGGAGATTAAACCCTTGTCCATTGATTCGTTTGCGAACGTTTTCGCCCATTCTGAGGGTTGCCTTTTTCCATTCCCGTTTTTTTTTAACCAAAAAAGAAAGAAAGCAAAAGAAGCAGAACACTAATGTGCGTGAAATATGCCTCTTGAAACTGTCGTTTTGAAATATGGACGTCTTTTGAACTTTTTGGTCGATATATGACCCCAGGATTTGTTTTCAGGGCAGGTGTCATTTACAGGCCTGCAATGATTTGGAATATCCACTGACCATTAGCGCTGGGATTAAAGCTGCTGTTGTGTGAAATGGCCACAAGGTGGCAGCAGTTCTCCCTTAGCAAATCTGGTTACTAGGGCAACAGAGCCTCAATGGAAGCCTGTTCTAGATTGGAATTTAGAATGGAATGTGCCAGGAGAAAGCCCCTCAAGTTTGTCTCACTACTTCTTGTTCGTGTTTTTAATTTAATTTTTAATTTTTTATTACAGCAAGTTTGATTACAACGTTTGCTTGTTGTAGGTGTGCAAGATGTGGTTCTGTTACACATATACATATGTCTGTTCTTCCTGGGACCCTTTTCCCATGTACATTATGACAGAATGTTGAGTAGTCTTCTCTTGGCATTCCGTAGGTCTTTGGTGATTATATATTTCACCTGTGTTTGTATATGTCTCTTAACCCCAATATCGTAATGAATCCAATCCTCACACCTTTCCATTGGTGAACCATAAGTGTGTTTAATGAATCTGTGATTGCCCTTCTCCGTGGAAATATCTGCCCTGGTATCCGTTTTTAGGTAACACCTATAAGTGATATCCTACGATATGTGTCTTTCACTTTCTGACTTACTACAAGTCCCGTGCTTACCTGTAGACTCATCTACGGGGCTGCAAATGGCATTGTGCCCTTTTTTTCCTTGGCTAATATTCTGTCTTAGCGAGGTCCATTTTCTGCAATGTGATTCCCTGAGGGCTGAGGATTAGCTGACCTGGGCAGCCTGACCCTGCCGGCAAGCCCTCCCCAGGTGTGCGTGGGTTGAGGTCGATAGAAACAGCACTCCAGGCAGCAATAGCCCCTGCAGCTGTGCCTGATTCCATATTCTCTGCCCCGTCAGCAGTCTCGGGGCTGTGCTGGTGGGAGGGTGTGAGGGTCCACGGCTTTGTTGGTGGCCCGGTGTGAGTGGGGCTCTGCTGGACTTTCTGCAGGAGTTGCCAGGCTGCCACCTGTAAAGAAGAGGATGTGTCACCCATAACTTCCACTGGAATTTCTCTCCGGGCTGAGGTGAGGAAGGAAAAAAAGGAATGATGGCCGGGACAGGAGGGGTATATCAGGCAGGGAAATGGAAAGCTTCTAGAAGAGTGCCCGGGGCCAGGACCATCCTGGATGGCCTGCAGGCACCAAGTTGGCCTGCATGCTGTCGCTGGTGTGGCTCCACGGCCCTTCCTCTAGGCTTTCAAGCCCTTGTACATATTCAGGTGTTTTACCTGGGAAGGGTGGGAACAGTTCAGCAGCAGCTGGCCTGGGGCTCAGCTCACGTTTACTCACAGAGGCCTCGGCACGGTCCCCCAGCTTTGCAATGAGGATGCTCCTTGCGTGGGGGGGCCGGGCTGCTGGCTGTATGGGAGATGATTCCCCACCTCTGACCAATGTCAGAATTGTTTACCGCTGGAGCAAGTGCCCTGATAGGGTTTTCCTCTGTATAACTGCTGGGTTCAGGTTTTTTTTTCTTTTTTGGTTCAAGTTAGAATTTATTCATCTTTTATGTATTTATTGATATAAGCATGGAAATAATTCATTCATAGAAATACATCTGTGTGAAGGGAAGAACTTTTTTCTGTTTTATTTTTAAATTTCATTTCTAAAAATTTTGCAGTTTAATTATATTTATTTTTCTATACAGCAGGTTATTATTAGTTATCTATTTTATTCATATACATATATACAGGTCAATACCTATCTCCCAACTCATCTGACCACCATCACCCCATGGCTTCCCCCACTTGGTGTCCATACGTTTGTTCTCTACCTCTGTTTCTCTATTTCTGCCCTGCAAACCTGTTCATCTGTACCATATATCTAGGTTCCACATACATGCATTAATACAGAATATTTGTTTTGCTCTTTCTGACTTACTTCATTCTGTATGACAGTCTCTAGATCCACCGACTTCTCTACAAATAACCCAGTTTCATTCCTTTTCATGGCTGAGTCATATCCCATTTTATGTATGTACCACATCTTTATCCATTCATCTGTCTGTGGGCATTTAGGTTGCTTCCATTACCTGGCTATTGTAAATAGTGCTGCAATGAACATTGTGGTGAATGTGTGTTTTTGATTTATGGTTGTCTCTGTGTATATGCCCAGAAGTGGGATTGCTGGATCCTATGGTAATTCTATTTCTAGTTTCTTTAAGGAAACTCCATACTGTTCTCCATAGTGACTGTATCAATTTACCTTCCCACCAATAGTGGAAGAGGGTTCCTTTTGTCCACACCCTCCCCAGAATTTGTTGTTTGTAGATTTTCTGATGATGCCGATTCTAACAGGTGTGAGGTGATACCTCATTGTCGTTTTGATTTGCATTTCTCTAATAATTAGTGGTGTTGAGCATCTTTTCATGTGCGTCTTGGCCGTCTCTGTGACTTCTTTGAAGAAACGTCTATTTAGATCTTCTGCCCATTTTTGTATTGGGTTGTTTGTTTTATTAATATTAAGCTGCGTGAGCTGTTTATATATATTGGAGATTAAACCCTTGTCCATTGATTCGTTTGCGAACATTTTCGCCCATTCTGAGGGTTGCCTTTTTCCATTCCCGTTTTTTTTTAACCAAAAAAGAAAGAAAGCAAAAGAAGCAGAACACTAATGTGCGTGAAATATGCCTCTTGAAACTGTCGTTTTGAAATATGGACGTCTTTTGAACTTTTTGGTCGATATATGACCCCAGGATTTGTTTTCAGGGCAGGTGTCATTTACAGGCCTGCAATGATTTGGAATATCCACTGACCAGTAGCGCTGGGATTAAAGCTGCTGTTGTGCGAAATGGCCACAAGGTGGCAGCAGTTCTCCCTTAGCAAATCTGGTTACCAGGGCAACAGAGCCTCAATGGAAGCCTGTTCTAGATTGGAATTTAGAATGGAATGTGCCAGGAGAAAGCCCCTCAAGTTTGTCTCACTACTTCTTGTTCGTGTTTTTAATTTAATTTTTAATTTTTTATTACAGCAAGTTTGATTACAACGTTTGCTTGTTGTAGGTGTGCAAGATGTGGTTCTTTTACACATATACATATGTCTGTTCTTCCTGGGACCCTTTTCCCATGTACGTTATGACAGAATGTTGAGTAGTCTTCTCTTGGCATTCCGTAGGTCTTTGGTGATTATATATTTCACCTGTGTTTGTATATGTCTCTTAACCCCAATATCGTAATGAATCCAATCCTCACACCTTTCCATTGGTGAACCATAAGTTTGTTTAATGAATCTGTGATTGCCCTTCTCCGTGGAAATATCTGCCCTGGTATCCGTTTTTAGGTAACACCTGTAAGTGATATCCTACGATATGTGTCTTTCACTTTCTGACTTACTACAAGTCACGTGATTACCTGTAGACTCATCTACGGGGCTGCAAATGGCATTGTGTCCGTTTTTTCCTTGGCTAATATTCTGTCTTAGCGAGGTCCATTTTCTGCAATGTGATTCCCTGAGTGCTGAGGATTAGCTGACCTGGGCAGCCTGACCCTGCCGGCAAGCCCTCCCCAGGTGTGCCTGGGTTGAGGTCAATAGAAACAGCACTCCAGGCAGCAATAGCCCCTGCAGCTGTGCCTGACTCCATATTCTCTGCCCCGTCAGCAGTCTCGGGGCTGTGCTGGTGGGAGGGTGTGAGGGTCCACGGCTTTGTTGGTGGCCCGGTGTGAGTGGGGCTCTGCTGGAATTTCTGCAGGAGTTGCCAGGTTGCCACCTGTAAAGAAGAGGATGTGTCACCCATAATTTCCACTGGAATTTCTCTCCGGGCTGAGGTGAGGTAGGAAAAAAAAGAGTGGGGGCCGGGACAGGAGTGGTATCTCAGGCAGGGAAATGGAAAGCTTCCAGAAGAGCGCCCGGGGCCAGGACCATCCTGGCTGGCCTGCAGGCACCAAGTTGGCCTGCGTGCTGTCGCTGGTGTGGCTCGACGGCCCTTCCTCTAGGCTTTCAAGCCCTTGTACATATTCAGGTGTTTTACCTGGGAAGGGTGGGAACAGTTCAGCAGCAGCTGGCCTGGGGCTCAGCTCACGTTTACTCACAGAGGCCTCGGCACTGTCCCCCAGCTTTGCAATCAGGACGCTCCTTGCGTGGGGGGGCCGGGCTGCTGGCTGTATGGGAGATGATTCCCCACCTCTGACCAATCTCAGAATTGTTTACTGCTGGAACAAGTGCCCTGATAGGGTTTTCCTCTGTATAACTGCTGGGTACAGGATTTTTTTTTTCTTTTTTGGTTCAAGTTAGAAGTTATTCATCTTTTATGTATTTATTGATATAAGCATGGAAATAATTCATTCATAGAAATACATCTGTGTGAAGGGAAGAACTTTTTTTCTGTTTTATTTTTAAATTTCATTTCTAAAAATTTTGCAGTTTAATCATATTTATTTTTCTATACAGCAGGTTATTATTAGTTATCTATTTTATTCATATACATATATACAGGTCAATACCTATCTCCCAACTCATCTGACCACCAACACCCCATGGCTTCCCCCACTTGGTGTCCATACGTTTGTTCTCTACCTCTGTTTCTCTATTTCTGCCCTGCAAACCTGTTCATCTGTACCATATATCTAGGTTCCACATACATGCATTAATACAGAATATTTGTTTTGCTCTTTCTGACTTACTTCATTCTGTATGACAGTCTCTAGATCCACCGACTTCTCTACAAATAACCCAGTTTCATTCCTTTTCATGGCTGAGTCATATCCCATTTTATGTATGTACCACATCTTTATCCATTCGTCTGTCTGTGGGCATTTAGGTTGCTTCCATTACCTGGCTATTGTAAATAGTGCTGCAATGAACATTGTGGTGAATGTGTGTTTTTGATTTATGGTTGTCTCTGGGTATATGCCCAGAAGTGGGATTGCTGGATCCTATGGTAATTCTATTCCTTGTTTCTTTAAGGAAACTCCATACTGTTCTCCATAGTGACTGTATCAATTTACCTTCCCACTAATAGTGGAAGAGGGTTCCTTTTGTCCACACCCTCCCCAGAATTTGTTGTTTGTAGATTTTCTGATGCTGCCGATTCTAACAGGTGTGAGGTGATACCTCATTGTCATTTTGATTTGCATTTCTCTAATAATTAGTGGTGTTGAGCAGCTTTTCATGTGCGTCTTGGCCGTCTCTGTGACTTCTTTGAAGAAACGTCTATTTAGATCTTCTGCCCATTTTTGTATTGGGTTGTTTGTTTTATTAATATTAAGCTGTGTGAGCTGTTTATATATATTGGAGATTAAACCCTTGTCCATTGATTCGTTTGCGAACGTTTTCGCCCATTCTGAGGGTTGCCTTTTTCCATTCCCGTTTTTTTTTAACCAAAAAAGAAAGAAAGCAAAAGAAGCAGAACACTAATGTGCGTGAAATATGCCTCTTGAAACTGTCGTTTTGAAATATGGACGTCTTTTGAACTTATTGGTCGATATATGACCCCAGGATTTGTTTTCAGGGCAGGTGTCATTTACAGGCCTGCAATGATTTGGAATATCCACTGACCATTAGCGCTGGGATTAAAGCTGCTGTTGTGTGAAATGGCCACAAGGTGGCAGCAGTTCTCCCTTAGCAAATCTGGTTACTAGGGCAACAGAGCCTCAATGGAAGCCTGTTCTAGATTGGAATTTAGAATGGAATGTGCCAGGAGAAAGCCCCTCAAGTTTGTCTCACTACTTCTTGTTCGTGTTTTTAATTTAATTTTTAATTTTTTATTACAGCAAGTTTGATTACAACGTTTGCTTGTTGTAGGTGTGCAAGATGTGGTTCTGTTACACATATACATATGTCTGTTCTTCCTGGGACCCTTTTCCCATGTACATTATGACAGAATGTTGAGTAGTCTTCTCTTGGCATTCCGTAGGTCTTTGGTGATTATATATTTCACCTGTGTTTGTATATGTCTCTTAACCCCAATATCGTAATGAATCCAATCCTCACACCTTTCCATTGGTGAACCATAAGTGTGTTTAATGAATCTGTGATTGCCCTTCTCCGTGGAAATATCTGCCCTGGTATCCGTTTTTAGGTAACACCTATAAGTGATATCCTACGATATGTGTCTTTCACTTTCTGACTTACTACAAGTCCCGTGCTTACCTGTAGACTCATCTACGGGGCTGCAAATGGCATTGTGCCCTTTTTTTCCTTGGCTAATATTCTGTCTTAGCGAGGTCCATTTTCTGCAATGTGATTCCCTGAGGGCTGAGGATTAGCTGACCTGGGCAGCCTGACCCTGCCGGCAAGCCCTCCCCAGGTGTGCGTGGGTTGAGGTCGATAGAAACAGCACTCCAGGCAGCAATAGCCCCTGCAGCTGTGCCTGATTCCATATTCTCTGCCCCGTCAGCAGTCTCGGGGCTGTGCTGGTGGGAGGGTGTGATGGTCCACGGCTTTGTTGGTGGCCCGGTGTGAGTGGGGCTCTGCTGGACTTTCTGCAGGAGTTGCCAGGCTGCCACCTGTAAAGAAGAGGATGTGTCACCCATAACTTCCACTGGAATTTCTCTCCGGGCTGAGGTGAGGAAGGAAAAAAAGGAATGATGGCCGGGACAGGAGGGGTATATCAGGCAGGGAAATGGAAAGCTTCTAGAAGAGTGCCCGGGGCCAGGACCATCCTGGATGGCCTGCAGGCACCAAGTTGGCCTGCATGCTGTCGCTGGTGTGGCTCCACGGCCCTTCCTCTAGGCTTTCAAGCCCTTGTACATATTCAGGTGTTTTACCTGGGAAGGGTGGGAACAGTTCAGCAGCAGCTGGCCTGGGGCTCAGCTCACGTTTACTCACAGAGGCCTCGGCACGGTCCCCCAGCTTTGCAATGAGGATGCTCCTTGCGTGGGGGGGCCGGGCTGCTGGCTGTATGGGAGATGATTCCCCACCTCTGACCAATGTCAGAATTGTTTACCGCTGGAGCAAGTGCCCTGATAGGGTTTTCCTCTGTATAACTGCTGGGTTCAGGTTTTTTTTTCTTTTTTGGTTCAAGTTAGAATTTATTCATCTTTTATGTATTTATTGATATAAGCATGGAAATAATTCATTCATAGAAATACATCTGTGTGAAGGGAAGAACTTTTTTATGTTTTATTTTTAAATTTCATTTCTAAAAATTTTGCAGTTTAATTATATTTATTTTTCTATACAGCAGGTTATTATTAGTTATCTATTTTATTCATATACATATATACAGGTCAATACCTATCTCCCAACTCATCTGACCACCATCACCCCATGGCTTCCCCCACTTGGTGTCCATACGTTTGTTCTCTACCTCTGTTTCTCTATTTCTGCCCTGCAAACCTGTTCATCTGTACCATATATCTAGGTTCCACATACATGCATTAATACAGAATATTTGTTTTGCTCTTTCTGACTTACTTCATTCTGTATGACAGTCTCTAGATCCACCGACTTCTCTACAAATAACCCAGTTTCATTCCTTTTCATGGCTGAGTCATATCCCATTTTATGTATGTACCACATCTTTATCCATTCATCTGTCTGTGGGCATTTAGGTTGCTTCCATTACCTGGCTATTGTAAATAGTGCTGCAATGAACATTGTGGTGAATGTGTGTTTTTGATTTATGGTTGTCTCTGTGTATATGCCCAGAAGTGGGATTGCTGGATCCTATGGTAATTCTATTTCTAGTTTCTTTAAGGAAACTCCATACTGTTCTCCATAGTGACTGTATCAATTTACCTTCCCACCAATAGTGGAAGAGGGTTCCTTTTGTCCACACCCTCCCCAGAATTTGTTGTTTGTAGATTTTCTGATGATGCCGATTCTAACAGGTGTGAGGTGATACCTCATTGTCGTTTTGATTTGCATTTCTCTAATAATTAGTGGTGTTGAGCATCTTTTCATGTGCGTCTTGGCCGTCTCTGTGACTTCTTTGAAGAAACGTCTATTTAGATCTTCTGCCCATTTTTGTATTGGGTTGTTTGTTTTATTAATATTAAGCTGCGTGAGCTGTTTATATATATTGGAGATTAAACCCTTGTCCATTGATTCGTTTGCGAACGTTTTCGCCCATTCTGAGGGTTGCCTTTTTCCATTCCCGTTTTTTTTTAACCAAAAAAGAAAGAAAGCAAAAGAAGCAGAACACTAATGTGCGTGAAATATGCCTCTTGAAACTGTCGTTTTGAAATATGGACGTCTTTTGAACTTTTTGGTCGATATATGACCCCAGGATTTGTTTTCAGGGCAGGTGTCATTTACAGGCCTGCAATGATTTGGAATATCCACTGACCAGTAGCGCTGGGATTAAAGCTGCTGTTGTGCGAAATGGCCACAAGGTGGCAGCAGTTCTCCCTTAGCAAATCTGGTTACCAGGGCAACAGAGCCTCAATGGAAGCCTGTTCTAGATTGGAATTTAGAATGGAATGTGCCAGGAGAAAGCCCCTCAAGTTTGTCTCACTACTTCTTGTTCGTGTTTTTAATTTAATTTTTAATTTTTTATTACAGCAAGTTTGATTACAACGTTTGCTTGTTGTAGGTGTGCAAGATGTGGTTCTTTTACACATATACATATGTCTGTTCTTCCTGGGACCCTTTTCCCATGTACGTTATGACAGAATGTTGAGTAGTCTTCTCTTGGCATTCCGTAGGTCTTTGGTGATTATATATTTCACCTGTGTTTGTATATGTCTCTTAACCCCAATATCGTAATGAATCCAATCCTCACACCTTTCCATTGGTGAACCATAAGTTTGTTTAATGAATCTGTGATTGCCCTTCTCCGTGGAAATATCTGCCCTGGTATCCGTTTTTAGGTAACACCTGTAAGTGATATCCTACGATATGTGTCTTTCACTTTCTGACTTACTACAAGTCACGTGATTACCTGTAGACTCATCTACGGGGCTGCAAATGGCATTGTGTCCGTTTTTTCCTTGGCTAATATTCTGTCTTAGCGAGGTCCATTTTCTGCAATGTGATTCCCTGAGTGCTGAGGATTAGCTGACCTGGGCAGCCTGACCCTGCCGGCAAGCCCTCCCCAGGTGTGCCTGGGTTGAGGTCAATAGAAACAGCACTCCAGGCAGCAATAGCCCCTGCAGCTGTGCCTGACTCCATATTCTCTGCCCCGTCAGCAGTCTCGGGGCTGTGCTGGTGGGAGGGTGTGAGGGTCCACGGCTTTGTTGGTGGCCCGGTGTGAGTGGGGCTCTGCTGGAATTTCTGCAGGAGTTGCCAGGTTGCCACCTGTAAAGAAGAGGATGTGTCACCCATAATTTCCACTGGAATTTCTCTCCGGGCTGAGGTGAGGGAGGAAAAAAAAGAGTGGGGGCCGGGACAGGAGTGGTATCTCAGGCAGGGAAATGGAAAGCTTCCAGAAGAGCGCCCGGGGCCAGGACCATCCTGGCTGGCCTGCAGGCACCAAGTTGGCCTGCGTGCTGTCGCTGGTGTGGCTCCACGGCCCTTCCTCTAGGCTTTCAAGCCCTTGTACATATTCAGGTGTTTTACCTGGGAAGGGTGGGAACAGTTCAGCAGCAGCTGGCCTGGGGCTCAGCTCACGTTTACTCACAGAGGCCTCGGCACTGTCCCCCAGCTTTGCAATCAGGACGCTCCTTGCGTGGGGGGGCCGGGCTGCTGGCTGTATGGGAGATGATTCCCCACCTCTGACCAATCTCAGAATTGTTTACTGCTGGAACAAGTGCCCTGATAGGGTTTTCCTCTGTATAACTGCTGGGTACAGGATTTTTTTTTTTCTTTTTTGGTTCAAGTTAGAAGTTATTCATCTTTTATGTATTTATTGATATAAGCATGGAAATAATTCATTCATAGAAATACATCTGTGTGAAGGGAAGAACTTTTTTTCTGTTTTATTTTTAAATTTCATTTCTAAAAATTTTGCAGTTTAATCATATTTATTTTTCTATACAGCAGGTTATTATTAGTTATCTATTTTATTCATATACATATATACAGGTCAATACCTATCTCCCAACTCATCTGACCACCAACACCCCATGGCTTCCCCCACTTGGTGTCCATACGTTTGTTCTCTACCTCTGTTTCTCTATTTCTGCCCTGCAAACCTGTTCATCTGTACCATATATCTAAGTTCCACATACATACATTAATACAGAATATTTGTTTTGCTCTTTCTGACTTACTTCATTCTGTATGACAGTCTCTAGATCCACCGACTTCTCTACAAATAACCCAGTTTCATTCCTTTTCATGGCTGAGTCATATCCCATTTTATGTATGTACCACATCTTTATCCATTCGTCTGTCTGTGGGCATTTAGGTTGCTTCCATTACCTGGCTATTGTAAATAGTGCTGCAATGAACATTGTGGTTAATGTGTGTTTTTGATTTATGGTTGTCTCTGGGTATATGCCCAGAAGTGGGATTGCTGGATCCTATGGTAATTCTATTCCTAGTTTCTTTAAGGAAACTCCATACTGTTCTCCATAGTGACTGTATCAATTTACCTTCCCACTAATAGTGGAAGAGGGTTCCTTTTGTCCACACCCTCCCCAGAATTTGTTGTTTGTAGATTTTCTGATGCTGCCGATTCTAACAGGTGTGAGGTGATACCTCATTGTCATTTTGATTTGCATTTCTCTAATAATTAGTGGTGTTGAGCAGCTTTTCATGTGCGTCTTGGCCGTCTCTGTGACTTCTTTGAAGAAACGTCTATTTAGATCTTCTGCCCATTTTTGTATTGGGTTGTTTGTTTTATTAATATTAAGCTGCGTGAGCTGTTTATATATATTGGAGATTAAACCCTTATCCATTGATTCGTTTGCGAACGTTTTCGCCCATTCTGAGGGTTGCCTTTTTCCATTCCTGTTTTTTTTTAACCAAAAAAGAAAGAAAGCAAAAGAAGCAGAACACTAATGTGCGTGAAATATGCCTCTTGAAACTGTCGTTTTGAAATATGGACGTCTTTTGAACTTTTTGGTCGATATATGACCCCAGGATTTGTTTTCAGGGCAGGTGTCATTTACAGGCCTGCAATGATTTGGAATATCCACTGACCATTAGCGCTGGGATTAAAGCTGCTGTTGTGTGAAATGGCCACAAGGTGGCAGCAGTTCTCCCTTAGCAAATCTGGTTACTAGGGCAACAGAGCCTCAATGGAAGCCTGTTCTAGATTGGAATTTAGAATGGAATGTGCCAGGAGAAAGCCCCTCAAGTTTGTCTCACTACTTCTTGTTCGTGTTTTTAATTTAATTTTTAATTTTTTATTACAGCAAGTTTGATTACAACGTTTGCTTGTTGTAGGTGTGCAAGATGTGGTTCTGTTACACATATACATATGTCTGTTCTTCCTGGGACCCTTTTCCCATGTACATTATGACAGAATGTTGAGTAGTCTTCTCTTGGCATTCCGTAGGTCTTTGGTGATTATATATTTCACCTGTGTTTGTATATGTCTCTTAACCCCAATATCGTAATGAATCCAATCCTCACACCTTTCCATTGGTGAACCATAAGTGTGTTTCATGAATCTGTGATTGCCCTTCTCCGTGGAAATATCTGCCCTGGTATCCGTTTTTAGGTAACACCTATAAGTGATATCCTACGATATGTGTCTTTCACTTTCTGACTTACTACAAGTCCCGTGCTTACCTGTAGACTCATCTACGGGGCTGCAAATGGCATTGTGCCCTTTTTTTCCTTGGCTAATATTCTGTCTTAGCGAGGTCCATTTTCTGCAATGTGATTCCCTGAGGGCTGAGGATTAGCTGACCTGGGCAGCCTGACCCTGCCGGCAAGCCCTCCCCAGGTGTGCGTGGGTTGAGGTCGATAGAAACAGCACTCCAGGCAGCAATAGCCCCTGCAGCTGTGCCTGATTCCATATTCTCTGCCCCGTCAGCAGTCTCGGGGCTGTGCTGGTGGGAGGGTGTGATGGTCCACGGCTTTGTTGGTGGCCCGGTGTGAGTGGGGCTCTGCTGGACTTTCTGCAGGAGTTGCCAGGCTGCCACCTGTAAAGAAGAGGATGTGTCACCCATAACTTCCACTGGAATTTCTCTCCGGGCTGAGGTGAGGAAGGAAAAAAAGGAATGATGGCCGGGACAGGAGGGGTATATCAGGCAGGGAAATGGAAAGCTTCTAGAAGAGTGCCCGGGGCCAGGACCATCCTGGATGGCCTGCAGGCACCAAGTTGGCCTGCATGCTGTCGCTGGTGTGGCTCCACGGCCCTTCCTCTAGGCTTTCAAGCCCTTGTACATATTCAGGTGTTTTACCTGGGAAGGGTGGGAACAGTTCAGCAGCAGCTGGCCTGGGGCTCAGCTCACGTTTACTCACAGAGGCCTCGGCACGGTCCCCCAGCTTTGCAATGAGGATGCTCCTTGCGTGGGGGGGCCGGGCTGCTGGCTGTATGGGAGATGATTCCCCACCTCTGACCAATGTCAGAATTGTTTACCGCTGGAGCAAGTGCCCTGATAGGGTTTTCCTCTGTATAACTGCTGGGTTCAGGTTTTTTTTTCTTTTTTGGTTCAAGTTAGAATTTATTCATCTTTTATGTATTTATTGATATAAGCATGGAAATAATTCATTCATAGAAATACATCTGTGTGAAGGGAAGAACTTTTTTCTGTTTTATTTTTAAATTTCATTTCTAAAAATTTTGCAGTTTAATTATATTTATTTTTCTATACAGCAGGTTATTATTAGTTATCTATTTTATTCATATACATATATACAGGTCAATACCTATCTCCCAACTCATCTGACCACCATCACCCCATGGCTTCCCCCACTTGGTGTCCATACGTTTGTTCTCTACCTCTGTTTCTCTATTTCTGCCCTGCAAACCTGTTCATCTGTACCATATATCTAGGTTCCACATACATGCATTAATACAGAATATTTGTTTTGCTCTTTCTGACTTACTTCATTCTGTATGACAGTCTCTAGATCCACCGACTTCTCTACAAATAACCCAGTTTCATTCCTTTTCATGGCTGAGTCATATCCCATTTTATGTATGTACCACATCTTTATCCATTCATCTGTCTGTGGGCATTTAGGTTGCTTCCATTACCTGGCTATTGTAAATAGTGCTGCAATGAACATTGTGGTGAATGTGTGTTTTTGATTTATGGTTGTCTCTGTGTATATGCCCAGAAGTGGGATTGCTGGATCCTATGGTAATTCTATTTCTAGTTTCTTTAAGGAAACTCCATACTGTTCTCCATAGTGACTGTATCAATTTACCTTCCCACCAATAGTGGAAGAGGGTTCCTTTTGTCCACACCCTCCCCAGAATTTGTTGTTTGTAGATTTTCTGATGATGCCGATTCTAACAGGTGTGAGGTGATACCTCATTGTCGTTTTGATTTGCATTTCTCTAATAATTAGTGGTGTTGAGCATCTTTTCATGTGCGTCTTGGCCGTCTCTGTGACTTCTTTGAAGAAACGTCTATTTAGATCTTCTGCCCATTTTTGTATTGGGTTGTTTGTTTTATTAATATTAAGCTGCGTGAGCTGTTTATATATATTGGAGATTAAACCCTTGTCCATTGATTCGTTTGCGAACGTTTTCGCCCATTCTGAGGGTTGCCTTTTTCCATTCCCGTTTTTTTTTAACCAAAAAAGAAAGAAAGCAAAAGAAGCAGAACACTAATGTGCGTGAAATATGCCTCTTGAAACTGTCGTTTTGAAATATGGACGTCTTTTGAACTTTTTGGTCGATATATGACCCCAGGATTTGTTTTCAGGGCAGGTGTCATTTACAGGCCTGCAATGATTTGGAATATCCACTGACCAGTAGCGCTGGGATTAAAGCTGCTGTTGTGCGAAATGGCCACAAGGTGGCAGCAGTTCTCCCTTAGCAAATCTGGTTACCAGGGCAACAGAGCCTCAATGGAAGCCTGTTCTAGATAGGAATTTAGAATGGAATGTGCCAGGAGAAAGCCCCTCAAGTTTGTCTCACTACTTCTTGTTCGTGTTTTTAATTTAATTTTTAATTTTTTATTACAGCAAGTTTGGTTACAACGTTTGCTTGTTGTAGGTGTGCAAGATGTGGTTCTTTTACACATATACATATGTCTGTTCTTCCTGGGACCCTTTTCCCATGTACGTTATGACAGAATGTTGAGTAGTCTTCTCTTGGCATTCCGTAGGTCTTTGGTGATTATATATTTCACCTGTGTTTGTATATGTCTCTTAACCCCAATATCGTAATGAATCCAATCCTCACACCTTTCCATTGGTGAACCATAAGTTTGTTTAATGAATCTGTGATTGCCCTTCTCTGTGGAAATATCTGCCCTGGTATCCGTTTTTAGGTAACACCTATAAGTGATATCCTACGATATGTGTCTTTCACTTTCTGACTTACTACAAGTCCCGTGCTTACCTGTAGACTCATCTACGGGGCTGCAAATGGCATTGTGCCCTTTTTTTCCTTGGCTAATATTCTGTCTTAGCGAGGTCCATTTTCTGCAATGTGATTCCCTGAGGGCTGAGGATTAGCTGACCTGGGCAGCCTGACCCTGCCGGCAAGCCCTCCCCAGATGTGCCTGGGTTGAGTTCAATAGAAACAGCATTCCAGGCAGCAATAGCCCCTGCAGCTGTGCCTGATTCCATATTCTCTGCCCCGTCAGCAGTCTCGGGGCTGTGCTGGTGGGAGGGTGTGATGGTCCACGGCTTTGTTGGTGGCCCGGTGTGAGTGGGGCTCTGCTGGAATTTCTGCAGGAGTTGCCAGGTTGCCACCTGTAAAGAAGAGGATGTGTCACCCATAATTTCCACTGGAATTTCTCTCCGGGCTGAGGTGAGGGAGGAAAAAAAGGAGTGGGGGCCGGGACAGGAGTGGTATCTCAGGCAGGGAAATGGAAAGCTTCCAGAAGAGCGCCCGGGGCCAGGACCATCCTGGCTGGCCTGCAGGCACCAAGTTGGCCTGCGTGCTGTCGCTGGTGTGGCTCCACGGCCCTTCCTCTAGGCTTTCAAGCCCTTGAACATATTCAGGTGTTTTACCTGGGAAGGGTGGGAACAGTTCAGCAGCGGCTGGCCTGGGGCTCAGCTCACGTTTACTCACAGAGGCCTCGGCACTGTTCCCCAGCTTTGCAATCAGGACGCTCCTTGCGTGGGGGGGCCGGGCTGCTGGCTGTATGGGAGATGATTCCCCACCTCTGACCAATCTCAGAATTATTTACCACTGGAACAATTGCCCTCATAGGGTTTTCCTCTGTATAACTGCTGGGTTCAGGTCTTTTTTTCTTTTTTGGTTCAAGTTAGAAATTTTTCATCTTTTATGTATTTATTGATATAAGCATGGAAATAATTCATTCATAGAAATATATCTGTGTGAAGGGAAGAACTTTTTTCTGTTTTATTTTTAAATTTCATTTCTAAAAATTTTTCAGTTTAATCATATTTATTTTTCTATACAGCAGGTTATTATTAGTTATCTATTTTATTTATATACATATATACAGGTCAATACCTATCTCCCAACTCATCTGACCACCAACACCCCATGGCTTCCCCCACTTGGTGTCCATACGTTTGTTCTCTACCTCTGTTTCTCTATTTCTGCCCTGCAGACCTGTTCATCTGTACCATATATCTAGGTTCCACATACATGCATTAATACAGAATATTTGTTTTGCTCTTTCTGACTTACTTCATTCTGTATGACAGTCTCTAGATCCACCGACTTCTCTACAAATAACCCAGTTTCATTCCTTTTCATGGCTGAGTCATATCCCATTTTATGTATGTACCACATCTTTATCCATTCATCTGTCTGTGGGCATTTAGGTTGCTTCCATTACCTGGCTATTGTAAATAGTGCTGCAATGAACATTGTGGTGAATGTGTGTTTTTGATTTATGGTTGTCTCTGTGTATATGCCCAGAAGTGGGATTGCTGGATCCTATGGTAATTCTATTTCTAGTTTCTTTAAGGAAACTCCATACTGTTCTCCATAGTGACTGTATCAATTTACCTTCCCACCAATAGTGGAAGAGGGTTCCTTTTGTCCACACCCTCCCCAGAATTTGTTGTTTGTAGATTTTCTGATGATGCCGATTCTAACAGGTGTGAGGTGATACCTCATTGTCGTTTTGATTTGCATTTCTCTAATAATTAGTGGTGTTGAGCATCTTTTCATGTGCGTCTTGGCCGTCTCTGTGACTTCTTTGAAGAAACGTCTATTTAGATCTTCTGCCCATTTTTGTATTGGGTTGTTTGTTTTATTAATATTAAGCTGCGTGAGCTGTTTATATATATTGGAGATTAAACCCTTGTCCATTGATTCGTTTGCGAACGTTTTCGCCCATTCTGAGGGTTGCCTTTTTCCATTCCCGTTTTTTTTTAACCAAAAAAGAAAGAAAGCAAAAGAAGCAGAACACTAATGTGCGTGAAATATGCCTCTTGAAACTGTCGTTTTGAAATATGGACGTCTTTTGAACTTTTTGGTCGATATATGACCCCAGGATTTGTTTTCAGGGCAGGTGTCATTTACAGGCCTGCAATGATTTGGAATATCCACTGACCAGTAGCGCTGGGATTAAAGCTGCTGTTGTGCGAAATGGCCACAAGGTGGCAGCAGTTCTCCCTTAACAAATCTGGTTACTAGGGCAACAGAGCCTCAATGGAAGCCTGTTCTAGATTGGAATTTAGAATGGAATGTGCCAGGAGAAAGCCCCTCAAGTTTGTCTCACTACTTCTTGTTCGTGTTTTTAATTTAATTTTTAATTTTTTATTACAGCAAGTTTGATTACAACGTTTGCTTGTTGTAGGTGTGCAAGATGTGGTTCTTTTACACATATACATATGTCTGTTCTTCCTGGGACCCTTTTCCCATGTACGTTATGACAGAATGTTGAGTAGTCTTCTCTTGGCATTCCGTAGGTCTTTGGTGATTATATATTTCACCTGTGTTTGTATATGTCTCTTAACCCCAATATCGTAATGAATCCAATCCTCACACCTTTCCATTGGTGAACCATAAGTTTGTTTAATGAATCTGTGATTGCCCTTCTCTGTGGAAATATATGCCCTGGTATCCGTTTTTAGGTAACACCTATAAGTGATATCCTACGATATGTGTCTTTCACTTTCTGACTTACTACAAGTCACGTGCTTACCTGTAGACTCATCTACGGGGCTGCAAATGGCATTGTGCCCTTTTTTTCCTTGGCTAATATTCTGTCTTAGCGAGGTCCATTTTCTGCAATGTGATTCCCTGAGGGCTGAGGATTAGCTGACCTGGGCAGCCTGACCCTGCCGGCAAGCCCTCCCCAGGTGTGCCTGGGTTGAGTTCAATAGAAACAGCACTCCAGGCAGCAATAGCCCCTGCAGCTGTGCCTGACTCCATATTCTCTGCCCCGTCAGCAGTCTCGGGGCTGTGCTGGTGGGAGGGTGTGAGGGTCCACGGCTTTGTTGGTGGCCCGGTGTGAGTGGGGCTCTGCTGGAATTTCTGCAGGAGTTGCCAGGTTGCCACCTGTAAAGAAGAGGATGTGTCACCCATAATTTCCACTGGAATTTCTCTCCGGGCTGAGGTGAGGGAGGAAAAAAAGGAGTGGGGGCCGGGACAGGAGTGGTATCTCAGGCAGGGAAATGGAAAGCTTCCAGAAGAGCGCCCGGGGCCAGGACCATCCTGGCTGGCCTGCAGGCACCAAGTTGGCCTGCGTGCTGTCGCTGGTGTGGCTCCACGGCCCTTCCTCCAGGCTTTCAAGCCCTTGAACATATTCAGGTGTTTTACCTGGGAAGGGTGGGAACAGTTCAGCAGCGGCTGGCCTGGGGCTCAGCTCACGTTTACTCACAGAGGCCTCGGCACTGTTCCCCAGCTTTGCAATCAGGACGCTCCTTGCGTGGGGCGGCCGGGCTGCTGTCTGTATGGGAGATGATTCCCCACCTCTGACCAATCTCAGAATTATTTACCACTGGAACAAGTGCCCTGATAGGGTTTTCCTCTGTATAACTGCTGGGTTCAGGTTTTTTTTTCTTTTTTGGTTCAAGTTAGAAGTTATTCATCTTTTATGTATTTATTGATATAAGCATGGAAATAATTCATTCATAGAAATATATCTGTGTGAAGGGAAGAACTTTTTTTCTGTTTTATTTTTAAATTTCATTTCTAAAAATTTTGCAGTTTAATCATATTTATTTTTCTATACAGCAGGTTATTATTAGTTATCTATTTTATTCATATACATATATACAGGTCAATACCTATCTCCCAACTCATCTGACCACCAACACCCCATGGCTTCCCCCACTTGGTGTCCATACGTTTGTTCTCTACCTCTGTTTCTCTATTTCTGCCCTGCAAACCTGTTCATCTGTACCATATATCTAGGTTCCACATACATGCATTAATACAGAATATTTGTTTTGCTCTTTCTGACTTACTTCATTCTGTATGACAGTCTCTAGATCCACCGACTTCTCTACAAATAACCCAGTTTCATTCCTTTTCATGGCTGAGTCATATCCCATTTTATGTATGTACCACATCTTTATCCATTCATCTGTCTGTGGGCATTTAGGTTGCTTCCATTACCTGGCTATTGTAAATAGTGCTGCAATGAACATTGTGGTGAATGTGTGTTTTTGATTTATGGTTGTCTCTGTGTATATGCCCAGAAGTGGGATTGCTGGATCCTATGGTAATTCTATTTCTAGTTTCTTTAAGGAAACTCCATACTGTTCTCCATAGTGACTGTATCAATTTACCTTCCCACCAATAGTGGAAGAGGGTTCCTTTTGTCCACACCCTCCCCAGAATTTGTTGTTTGTAGATTTTCTGATGATGCCGATTCTAACAGGTGTGAGGTGATACCTCATTGTCGTTTTGATTTGCATTTCTCTAATAATTAGTGGTGTTGAGCATCTTTTCATGTGCGTCTTGGCCGTCTCTGTGACTTCTTTGAAGAAACGTCTATTTAGATCTTCTGCCCATTTTTGTATTGGGTTGTTTGTTTTATTAATATTAAGCTGCGTGAGCTGTTTATATATATTGGAGATTAAACCCTTGTCCATTGATTCGTTTGCGAACGTTTTCGCCCATTCTGAGGGTTGCCTTTTTCCATTCCCGTTTTTTTTTAACCAAAAAAGAAAGAAAGCAAAAGAAGCAGAACACTAATGTGCGTGAAATATGCCTCTTGAAACTGTCGTTTTGAAATATGGACGTCTTTTGAACTTTTTGGTCGATATATGACCCCAGGATTTGTTTTCAGGGCAGGTGTCATTTACAGGCCTGCAATGATTTGGAATATCCACTGACCATTAGCGCTGGGATTAAAGCTGCTGTTGTGTGAAATGGCCACAAGGTGGCAGCAGTTCTCCCTTAGCAAATCTGGTTACTAGGGCAACAGAGCCTCAATGGAAGCCTGTTCTAGATTGGAATTTAGAATGGAATGTGCCAGGAGAAAGCCCCTCAAGTTTGTCTCACTACTTCTTGTTCGTGTTTTTAATTTAATTTTTAATTTTTTATTACAGCAAGTTTGATTACAACGTTTGCTTGTTGTAGGTGTGCAAGATGTGGTTCTGTTACACATATACATATGTCTGTTCTTCCTGGGACCCTTTTCCCATGTACATTATGACAGAATGTTGAGTAGTCTTCTCTTGGCATTCCGTAGGTCTTTGGTGATTATATATTTCACGTGTGTTTGTATATGTCTCTTAACCCCAATATCGTAATGAATCCAATCCTCACACCTTTCCATTGGTGAACCATAAGTTTGTTTAATGAATCTGTGATTGCCCTTCTCCGTGGAAATATCTGCCCTGGTATCCGTTTTTAGGTAACACCTATAAGGGATATCCTACGATATGTGTCTTTCACTTTCTGACTTACTACAAGTCACGTGCTTACCTGTAGACTCATCTACGGGGCTGCAAATGGCATTGTGCCCTCTTTTTCCTTGGCTAATATTCTGTCTTAGCGAGGTCCATTTTCTGCAATGTGATTCCCTGAGGGCTGAGGATTAGCTGACCTGGGCAGCCTGACCCTGCCGGCAAGCCCTCCCCAGGTGTGCCTGGGTTGAGTTCAATAGAAACAGCACTCCAGGCAGCAATAGCCCCTGCAGCTGTGCCTGACTCCATATTCTCTGCCCCGTCAGCAGTCTCGGGGCTGTGCTGGTGGGAGGGTGTGAGGGTCCACGGCTTTGTTGGTGGCCCGGTGTGAGTGGGGCTCTGCTGGAATTTCTGCAGGAGTTGCCAGGTTGCCACCTGTAAAGAAGAGGATGTGTCACCCATAATTTCCACTGGAATTTCTCTCCGGGCTGAGGTGAGGGAGGAAAAAAAGGAGTGGGGGCCGGGACAGGAGTGGTATCTCAGGCAGGGAAATGGAAAGCTTCCAGAAGAGCGCCCGGGGCCAGGACCATCCTGGCTGGCCTGCAGGCACCAAGTTGGCCTGCGTGCTGTCGCTGGTGTGGCTCCACGGCCCTTCCTCTAGGCTTTCAAGCCCTTGTACATATTCAGGTGTTTTACCTGGGAAGGGTGGGAACAGTTCAGCAGCAGCTGGCCTGGGGCTCAGCTCACGTTTACTCACAGAGGCCTCGGCACTGTCCCCCAGCTTTGCAATCAGGACGTTCCTTGCGTGGGGGGGCCGGGCTGCTGGCTGTAAGGGAGATGATTCCCCACCTCTGACCAATCTCAGAATTGTTTACCGCTGGAACAAGTGCCCTGATAGGGTTTTCCTCTGTATAACTGCTGGGTTCAGGTTTTTTTTTTCTTTTTTGGTTCAAGTTAGAATTTATTCATCTTTTATGTATTTATTGATATAAGCATGGAAATAATTCATTCATAGAAATACATCTGTGTGAAGGGAAGAACTTTTTTCTGTTTTATTTTTAAATTTCATTTCTAAAAATTTTGCAGTTTAATCATATTTATTTTTCTATACAGCAGGTTATTATTAGTTATCTATTTTATTCATATACATATATACAGGTCAATACCTACCTCCCAACTCATCTGACCACCATCACCCCATGGCTTCCCCCACTTGGTGTCCATACGTTTGTTCTCTACCTCTGTTTCTCTATTTCTGCCCTGCAAACCTGTTCATCTGTACCATATATCTAGGTTCCACATACATGCATTAATACAGAATATTTGTTTTGCTCTTTCTGACTTACTTCATTCTGTATGACAGTCTCTAGTTCCACCGACTTCTCTACAAATAACCCAGTTTCATTCCTTTTCATGGCTGAGTCATATCCCATTTTATGTATGTACCACATCTTTATCCATTCGTCTGTCTGTGGGCATTTAGGTTGCTTCCATTACCTGGCTATTGTAAATAGTGCTGCAATGAACATTGTGGTGAATGTGTGTTTTTGATTTATGGTTGTCTCTGGGTATATGCCCAAAAGTGGGATTGCTGGATCCTATGGTAATTCTATTCCTAGTTTCTTTAAGGAAACTCCATACTGTTCTCCATAGTGACTGTATCAATTTACCTTCCCACCAATAGTGGAAGAGCGTTCCTTTTGTCCACACCCTCCCCCAATTTGTTGTTTGTAGATTTTCTGATGCTGCCGATTCTAACAGGTGTGAGGTGATACCTCATTGTCAATTTGATTTGCATTTCTCTAATAATTAGTGGTGTTGAGCAGCTTTTAATGTGCGTCTTGGCCGTCTCTGTGACTTCTTTGAAGAAACGTCTATTTAGATCTTCTGCCCATTTTTGTATTGGGTTGTTTGTTTTATTAATATTAAGCTGCGTGAGCTGTTTATATATATTGGAGATTAAACCCTTGTCCATTGATTCGTTTGCGAACGTTTTCGCCCATTCTGAGGGTTGCCTTTTTCCATTCCCGTTTTTTTTTAACCAAAAAAGAAAGAAAGCAAAAGAAGCAGAACACTAATGTGCGTGAAATATGCCTCTTGAAACTGTCGTTTTGAAATATGGACGTCTTTTGAACTTTTTGGTCGATATATGACCCCAGGATTTGTTTTCAGGGCAGGTGTCATTTACAGGCCTGCAATGATTTGGAATATCCACTGACCATTAGCGCTGGGATTAAAGCTGCTGTTGTGTGAAATGGCCACAAGGTGGCAGCAGTTCTCCCTTAGCAAATCTGGTTACTAGGGCAACAGAGCCTCAATGGAAGCCTGTTCTAGATTGGAATTTAGAATGGAATGTGCCAGGAGAAAGCCCCTCAAGTTTGTCTCACTACTTCTTGTTCGTGTTTTTAATTTAATTTTTAATTTTTTATTACAGCAAGTTTGATTACAAGGTTTGCTTGTTGTAGGTGTGCAAGATGTGGTTCTGTTACACATATACATATGTCTGTTCTTCCTGGGACCCTTTTCCCATGTACATTATGACAGAATGTTGAGTAGTCTTCTCTTGGCATTCCGTAGGTCTTTGGTGATTATATATTTCACCTGTGTTTGTATATGTCTCTTAACCCTAATATCGTAATGAATCCAATCCTCACACCTTTCCATTGGTGAACCATAAGTTTGTTTAATGAATCTGTGATTGCCCTTCTCCGTGGAAATATCTGCCCTGGTATCCGTTTTTAGGTAACACCTATAAGTGATATCCTACGATATGTGTCTTTCACTTTCTGACTTACTACAAGTCCCGTGCTTACCTGTAGACTCATCTACGGGGCTGCAAATGGCATTGTGCCCTTTTTTTCCTTGGCTAATATTCTGTCTTAGCGAGGTCCATTTTCTGCAATGTGATTCCCTGAGGGCTGAGGATTAGTTGACCTGGGCAGCCTGACCCTGCCGGCAAGCCCTCCCCAGGTGTGCGTGGGTTGAGGTCGATAGAAACAGCACTCCAGGCAGCAATAGCCCCTGCAGCTGTGCCTGATTCCATATTCTCTGCCCCGTCAGCAGTCTCGGGGCTGTGCTGGTGGGAGGGTGTGAGGGTCCACGGCTTTGTTGGTGGCCCGGTGTGAGTGGGGCTCTGCTGGACTTTCTGCAGGAGTTGCCAGGCTGCCACCTGTAAAGAAGAGGATGTGTCACCCATAACTTCCACTGGAATTTCTCTCCGGGCTGAAGTGAGGAAGGAAAAAAAGGAATGATGGCCGGGACAGGAGGGGTATATCAGGCAGGGAAATGGAAAGCTTCTAGAAGAGTGCCCGGGGCCAGGACCATCCTGGCTGGCCTGCAGGCACCAAGTTGGCCTGCGTGCTGTCGCTGGTGTGGCTCCACGGCCCTTCCTCTAGGCTTTCAAGCCCTTGTACATATTCAGGTGTTTTACCTGGGAAGGGTGGGAACAGTTCAGCAGCAGCTGGCCTGGGGCTCAGCTCACGTTTACTCACAGAGGCCTCGGCACGGTCCCCCAGCTTTGCAATGAGGATGCTCCTTGCGTGGGGGGGCCGGGCTGCTGGCTGTATGGGAGATGATTCCCCACCTCTGACCAATGTCAGAATTGTTTACCGCTGGAGCAAGTGCCCTGATAGGGTTTTCCTCTGTATAACTGCTGGGTTCAGGTTTTTTTTTTTCTTTTTTGGTTCAAGTTAGAATTTATTCATCTTTTATGTATTTATTGATATAAGCATGGAAATAATTCATTCATAGAAATACATCTGTGTGAAGGGAAGAACTTTTTTTCTGTTTTATTTTTAAATTTCATTTCTAAAAATTTTGCAGTTTAATCATATTTATTTTTCCAAACAGCAGGTTATTATTAGTTATCTATTTTATTCATATACATATATACAGGTCAATACCTACCTCCCAACTCATCTGACCACCATCACCCCATGGCTTCCCCCACTTGGTGTCCATACGTTTGTTCTCTACCTCTGTTTCTCTATTTCTGCCCTGCAAACCTGTTCATCTGTACCATATATCTAGGTTCCACATACATGCATTAATACAGAATATTTGTTTTGCTCTTTCTGACTTACTTCATTCTGTATGACAGTCTCTAGATCCACCGACTTCTCTACAAATAACCCAGTTTCATTCCTTTTCATGGCTGAGTCATATCCCATTTTATGTATGTACCACATCTTTATCCATTCATCTGTCTGTGGGCATTTATGTTGCTTCCATTACCTGGCTATTGTAAATAGTGCTGCAATGAACATTGTGGTGAATGTGTGTTTTTGATTTATGGTTGTCTCTGTGTATATGCCCAGAAGTGGGATTGCTGGATCCTATGGTAATTCTATTTCTAGTTTCTTTAAGGAAACTCCATACTGTTCTCCATAGTGACTGTATCAATTTACCTTCCCACCAATAGTGGAAGAGGGTTCCTTTTGTCCACACCCTCCCCAGAATTTGTTGTTTGTAGATTTTCTGATGATGCCGATTCTAACAGGTGTGAGGTGATACCTCATTGTCGTTTTGATTTGCATTTCTCTAATAATTAGTGGTGTTGAGCAGCTTTTCATGTGCGTCTTGGCCGTCTCTGTGACTTCTTTGAAGAAACGTCTATTTAGATCTTCTGCCCATTTTTGTATTGGGTTGTTTGTTTTATTAATATTAAGCTGCGTGAGCTGTTTATATATATTGGAGATTAAACCCTTGTCCATTGATTCGTTTGCGAACGTTTTCGCCCATTCTGAGGGTTGCCTTTTTCCATTCCCGTTTTTTTTAACCAAAAAAGAAAGAAAGCAAAAGAAGCAGAACACTAATGTGCGTGAAATATGCCTCTTGAAACTGTCGTTTTGAAATATGGACGTCTTTTGAACTTTTTGGTCGATATATGACCCCAGGATTTGTTTTCAGGGCAGGTGTCATTTACAGGCCTGCAATGATTTGGAATATCCACTGACCAGTAGCGCTGGGATTAAAGCTGCTGTTGTGCGAAATGGCCACAAGGTGGCAGCAGTTCTCCCTTAGCAAATCTGGTTACCAGGTCAACAGAGCCTCAATGGAAGCCTGTTCTAGATTGGAATTTAGAATGGAATGTGCCAGGAGAAAGCCCCTCAAGTTTGTCTCACTACTTCTTGTTCGTGTTTTTAAGTTAATTTTTAATTTTTTATTACAGCAAGTTTGATTACAACGTTTGCTTGTTGTAGGTGTGCAAGATGTGGTTCTTTTACACATATACATATGTCTGTTCTTCCTGGGACCCTTTTCCCATGTACGTTATGACAGAATGTTGAGTAGTCTTCTCTTGGCATTCCGTAGGTCTTTGGTGATTATATATTTCACCTGTGTTTGTATATGTCTCTTAACCCCAATATCGTAATGAATCCAATCCTCACACCTTTCCATTGGTGAACCATAAGTTTGTTTAATGAATCTGTGATTGCCCTTCTCCGTGGAAATATCTGCCCTGGTATCCGTTTTTAGGTAACACCTATAAGTGATATCCTACGATATGTGTCTTTCACTTTCTGACTTACTACAAGTCCCGTGCTTACCTGTAGACTCATCTACGGGGCTGCAAATGGCATTGTGCCCTTTTTTTCCTTGGCTAATATTCTGTCTTAGCGAGGTCCATTTTCTGCAATGTGATTCCCTGAGGGCTGAGGATTAGCTGACCTGGGCAGCCTGACCCTGCCGGCAAGCCCTCCCCAGGTGTGCCTGGGTTGAGTTCAATAGAAACAGCACTCCAGGCAGCAATAGCCCCTGCAGCTGTGCCTGACTCCATATTCTCTGCCCCGTCAGCAGTCTCGGGGCTGTGCTGGTGGGAGGGTGTGAGGGTCCACGGCTTTGTTGGTGGCCCCGTGTGAGTGGGGCTCTGCTGGAATTTCTGCAGGAGTTGCCAGGTTGCCACCTGTAAAGAAGAGGATGTGTCACCCATAATTTCCACTGGAATTTCTCTCCGGGCTGAGGTGAGGGAGGAAAAAAAAGAGTGGGGGCCGGGACAGGAGTGGTATCTCAGGCAGGGAAATGGAAAGCTTCCAGAAGAGCGCCCGGGGCCAGGACCATCCTGGCTGGCCTGCAGGCACCAAGTTGGCCTGCGTGCTGTCGCTGGTGTGGCTCCACGGCCCTTCCTCTAGGCTTTCAAGCCCTTGTACATATTCAGGTGTTTTACCTGGGAAGGGTGGGAACAGTTCAGCAGCAGCTGGCCTGGGGCTCAGCTCACGTTTACTCACAGAGGCCTCGGCACTGTCCCCCAGCTTTGCAATCAGGACGCTCCTTGCGTGGGGGGGCCGGGCTGCTGGCTGTATGGGAGATGATTCCCCACCTCTGACCAATCTCAGAATTGTTTACCGCTGGAACAAGTGCCCTGATAGGGTTTTCCTCTGTATAACTGCTGGGTACAGGATTTTTTTTTTCTTTTTTGGTTCAAGTTAGAATTTATTCATCTTTTATGTATTTATTGATATAAGCATGGAAATAATTCATTCATAGAAATACATCTGTGTGAAGGGAAGAACTTTTTTTCTGTTTTATTTTTAAATTTCATTTCTAAAAATTTTGCAGTTTAATCATATTTATTTTTCTATACAGCAGGTTATTATTAGTTATCTATTTTATTCATATACATATATACAGGTCAATACCTATCTCCCAACTCATCTGACCACCAACACCCCATGGCTTCCCCCACTTGGTGTCCATACGTTTGTTCTCTACCTCTGTTTCTCTATTTCTGCCCTGCAAACCTGTTCATCTGTACCATATATCTAGGTTCCACATACATGCATTAATACAGAATATTTGTTTTGCTCTTTCTGACTTACTTCATTCTGTATGACAGTCTCTAGATCCACCGACTTCTCTACAAATAACCCAGTTTCATTCCTTTTCATGGCTGAGTCATATCCCATTTTATGTATGTACCACATCTTTATCCATTCGTCTGTCTGTGGGCATTTAGGTTGCTTCCATTACCTGGCTATTGTAAATAGTGCTGCAATGAACATTGTGGTGAATGTGTGTTTTTGATTTATGGTTGTCTCTGGGTATATGCCCAGAAGTGGGATTGCTGGATCCTATGGTAATTCTATTCCTAGTTTCTTTAAGGAAACTCCATACTGTTCTCCATAGTGACTGTATCAATTTACCTTCCCACTAATAGTGGAAGAGGGTTCCTTTTGTCCACACCCTCCCCAGAATTTGTTGTTTGTAGATTTTCTGATGCTGCCGATTCTAACAGGTGTGAGGTGATACCTCATTGTCATTTTGATTTGCATTTCTCTAATAATTAGTGGTGTTGAGCAGCTTTTCATGTGCGTCTTGGCCGTCTCTGTGACTTCTTTGAAGAAACGTCTATTTAGATCTTCTGCCCATTTTTGTATTGGGTTGTTTGTTTTATTAATATTAAGCTGCGTGAGCTGTTTATATATATTGGAGATTAAACCCTTGTCCATTGATTCGTTTGCGAACGTTTTCGCCCATTCTGAGGGTTGCCTTTTTCCATTCCCGTTTTTTTTTAACCAAAAAAGAAAGAAAGCAAAAGAAGCAGAACACTAATGTGCGTGAAATATGCCTCTTGAAACTGTCGTTTTGAAATATGGACGTCTTTTGAACTTTTTGGTCGATATATGACCCCAGGATTTGTTTTCAGGGCAGGTGTCATTTACAGGCCTGCAATGATTTGGAATATCCACTGACCATTAGCGCTGGGATTAAAGCTGCTGTTGTGTGAAATGGCCACAAGGTGGCAGCAGTTCTCCCTTAGCAAATCTGGTTACTAGGGCAACAGAGCCTCAATGGAAGCCTGTTCTAGATTGGAATTTAGAATGGAATGTGCCAGGAGAAAGCCCCTCAAGTTTGTCTCACTACTTCTTGTTCGTGTTTCTAATTTAATTTTTAATTTTTTATTACAGCAAGTTTGATTACAACGTTTGCTTGTTGTAGGTGTGCAAGATGTGGTTCTGTTACACATATACATATGTCTGTTCTTCCTGGGACCCTTTTCCCATGTACATTATGACAGAATGTTGAGTAGTCTTCTCTTGGCATTCCGTAGGTCTTTGGTGATTATATATTTCACGTGTGTTTGTATATGTCTCTTAACCCCAATATCGTAATGAATCCAATCCTCACACCTTTCCATTGGTGAACCATAAGTTTGTTTAATGAATCTGTGATTGCCCTTCTCCGTGGAAATATCTGCCCTGGTATCCGTTTTTAGGTAACACCTATAAGTGATATCCTACGATATGTGTCTTTCACTTTCTGACTTACTACAAGTCCCGTGCTTACCTGTAGACTCATCTACGGGGCTGCAAATGGCATTGTGCCCTTTTTTTCCTTGGCTAATATTCTGTCTTAGCGAGGTCCATTTTCTGCAATGTGATTCCCTGAGGGCTGAGGATTAGCTGACCTGGGCAGCCTGACCCTGCCGGCAAGCCCTCCCCAGGTGTGCCTGGGTTGAGGTCGATAGAAACAGCACTCCAGGCAGCAATAGCCCCTGCAGCTGTGCCTGATTCCATATTCTCTGCCCCGTCAGCAGTCTCGGGGCTGTGCTGGTGGGAGGGTGTGAGGGTCCACGGCTTTGTTGGTGGCCCGGTGTGAGTGGGGCTCTGCTGGACTTTCTGCAGGAGTTGCCAGGCTGCCACCTGTAAAGAAGAGGATGTGTCACCCATAACTTCCACTGGAATTTCTCTCCGGGCTGAGGTGAGGAAGGAAAAAAAGGAATGATGGCCGGGACAGGAGGGGTATATCAGGCAGGGAAATGGAAAGCTTCTAGAAGAGTGCCCGGGGCCAGGACCATCCTGGCTGGCCTGCAGGCACCAAGTTGGCCTGCATGCTGTCGCTGGTGTGGCTCCACGGCCCTTCCTCTAGGCTTTCAAGCCCTTGTACATATTCAGGTGTTTTACCTGGGAAGGGTGGGAACAGTTCAGCAGCAGCTGGCCTGGGGCTCAGCTCACGTTTACTCACAGAGGCCTCGGCACGGTCCCCCAGCTTTGCAATGAGGATGCTCCTTGCGTGGGGGGGCCGGGCTGCTGGCTGTATGGGAGATGATTCCCCACCTCTGACCAATGTCAGAATTGTTTACCGCTGGAGCAAGTGCCCTGATAGGGTTTTCCTCTGTATAACTGCTGGGTTCAGGTTTTTTTTTTCTTTTTTGGTTCAAGTTAGAATTTATTCATCTATAATGTATTTATTGATATAAGCATGGAAATAATTCATTCATAGAAATATATCTGTGTGAAGGGAAGAACTTTTTTCTGTTTTATTTTTAAATTTCATTTCTAAAAATTTTGCAGTTTAATTATATTTATTTTTCTATACAGCAGGTTATTATTAGTTATCTATTTTATTCATATACATATATACAGGTCAATACCTATCTCCCAACTCATCTGACCACCATCACCCCATGGCTTCCCCCACTTGGTGTCCATACGTTTGTTCTCTACCTCTGTTTCTCTATTTCTGCCCTGCAAACCTGTTCATCTGTACCATATATCTAGGTTCCACATACATGCATTAATACAGAATATTTGTTTTGCTTTTTCTGACTTACTTCATTCTGTATGACAGTCTCTAGATCCACCGACTTCTCTACAAATAACCCAGTTTCATTCCTTTTCATGGCTGAGTCATATCCCATTTTATGTATGTACCACATCTTTATCCATTCATCTGTCTGTGGGCATTTAGGTTGCTTCCATTACCTGGCTATTGTAAATAGTGCTGCAATGAACATTGTGGTGAATGTGTGTTTTTGATTTATGGTTGTCTCTGTTTATATGCCCAGAAGTGGGATTGCTGGATCCTATGGTAATTCTATTTCTAGTTTCTTTAAGGAAACTCCATACTGTTCTACATAGTGACTGTATCAATTTACCTTCCCACCAATAGTGGAAGAGGGTTCCTTTTGTCCACACCCTCCCCAGAATTTGTTGTTTGTAGATTTTCTGATGATGCCGATTCTAACAGGTGTGAGGTGATACCTCATTGTCGTTTTGATTTGCATTTCTCTAATAATTAGTGGTGCTGAGCATCTTTTCATGTGCGTCTTGGCCGTCTCTGTGACTTCTTTGAAGAAACGTCTATTTAGATCTTCTGCCCATTTTTGTATTGGGTTGTTTGTTTTATTAATATTAAGCTGCGTGAGCTGTTTATATATATTGGAGATTAAACCCTTGTCCATTGATTCGTTTGCGAACGTTTTCGCCCATTCTGAGGGTTGCCTTTTTCCATTCCCGTTTTTTTTTAACCAAAAAAGAAAGAAAGCAAAAGAAGCAGAACACTAATGTGCGTGAAATATGCCTCTTGAAACTGTCGTTTTGAAATATGGACGTCTTTTGAACTTTTTGGTCGATATATGACCCCAGGATTTGTTTTCAGGGCAGGTGTCATTTACATGCCTGCAATGATTTGGAATATCCACTGACCAGTAGCGCTGGGATTAAAGCTGCTGTTGTGCGAAATGGCCACAAGGTGGCAGCAGTTCTCCCTTAGCAAATCTGGTTACCAGGGCAACAGAGCCTCAATGGAAGCCTGTTCTAGATAGGAATTTAGAATGGAATGTGCCAGGAGAAAGCCCCTCAAGTTTGTCTCACTACTTCTTGTTCGTGTTTTTAATTTAATTTTTAATTTTTTATTACAGCAAGTTTGATTACAACGTTTGTTTGTTGTAGGTGTGCAAGATGTGGTTCTGTTACACATATACATATGTCTGTTCTTCCTGGGACCCTTTTCCCATGTACGTTATGACAGAATGTTGAGTAGTCTTCTCTTGGCATTCCGTAGGTCTTTGGTGATTATATATTTCACCTGTGTTTGTATATGTCTCTTAACCCCAATATCGTAATGAATCCAATCCTCACACTTTTCCATTGGTGAACCATAAGTTTGTTTAATGAATCTGTGATTGCCCTTCTCCGTGGAAATATCTGCCCTGGTATCCGTTTTTAGGTAACACCTATAAGTGATATCCTACGATATGTGTCTTTCACTTTCTGACTTACTACAAGTCCCGTGCTTACCTGTAGACTCATCTACGGGGCTGCAAATGGCATTGTGCCCTTTTTTTCCTTGGCTAATATTCTGTCTTAGCGAGGTCCATTTTCTGCAATGTGATTCCCTGAGGGCTGAGGATTAGCTGACCTGGGCAGCCTGACCCTGCCGGCAAGCCCTCCCCAGGTGTGCCTGGGTTGAGTTCAATAGAAACAGCACTCCAGGCAGCAATAGCCCCTGCAGCTGTGCCTGACTCCATATTCTCTGCCCCGTCAGCAGTCTCGGGGCTGTGCTGGTGGGAGGGTGTGAGGGTCCACGGCTTTGTTGGTGGCCCGGTGTGAGTGGGGCTCTGCTGGAATTTCTGCAGGAGTTGCCAGGTTGCCACCTGTAAAGAAGAGGATGTGTCACCCATAATTTCCACTGGAATTTCTCTCCGGGCTGAGGTGAGGGAGGAAAAAAAAGAGTGGGGGCCGGGACAGGAGTGGTATCTCAGGCAGGGAAATGGAAAGCTTCCAGAAGAGCGCCCGGGGCCAGGACCATCCTGGCTGGCCTGCAGGCACCAAGTTGGCCTGCGTGCTGTCGCTGGTGTGGCTCCACGGCCCTTCCTCTAGGCTTTCAAGCCCTTGTACATATTCAGGTGTTTTACCTGGGAAGGGTGGGAACAGTTCAGCAGCAGCTGGCCTGGGGCTCAGCTCACGTTTACTCACAGAGGCCTCGGCACTGTCCCCCAGCTTTGCAATCAGGACGCTCCTTGCGTGGGGGGGCCGGGCTGCTGGCTGTATGGGAGATGATTCCCCACCTCTGACCAATCTCAGAATTGTTTACCGCTGGAACAAGTGCCCTGATAGGGTTTTCCTCTGTATAACTGCTGGGTACAGGATTTTTTTTTTCTTTTTTGGTTCAAGTTAGAATTTATTCATCTTTTATGTATTTATTGATATAAGCATGGAAATAATTCATTCATAGAAATACATCTGTGTGAAGGGAAGAACTTTTTTTCTGTTTTATTTTTAAATTTCATTTCTAAAAATTTTGCAGTTTAATCATATTTATTTTTCTATACAGCAGGTTATTATTAGTTATCTATTTTATTCATATACATATATACAGGTCAATACCTATCTCCCAACTCATCTGACCACCAACACCCCATGGCTTCCCCCACTTGGTGTCCATACGTTTGTTCTCTACCTCTGTTTCTCTATTTCTGCCCTGCAAACCTGTTCATCTGTACCATATATCTAGGTTCCACATACATGCATTAATACAGAATATTTGTTTTGCTCTTTCTGACTTACTTCATTCTGTATGACAGTCTCTAGATCCACCGACTTCTCTACAAATAACCCAGTTTCATTCCTTTTCATGGCTGAGTCATATCCCATTTTATGTATGTACCACATCTTTATCCATTCGTCTGTCTGTGGGCATTTAGGTTGCTTCCATTACCTGGCTATTGTAAATAGTGCTGCAATGAACATTGTGGTGAATGTGTGTTTTTGATTTATGGTTGTCTCTGGGTATATGCCCAGAAGTGGGATTGCTGGATCCTATGGTAATTCTATTCCTAGTTTCTTTAAGGAAACTCCATACTGTTCTCCATAGTGACTGTATCAATTTACCTTCCCACTAATAGTGGAAGAGGGTTCCTTTTGTCCACACCCTCCCCAGAATTTGTTGTTTGTAGATTTTCTGATGCTGCCGATTCTAACAGGTGTGAGGTGATACCTCATTGTCATTTTGATTTGCATTTCTCTAATAATTAGTGGTGTTGAGCAGCTTTTCATGTGCGTCTTGGCCGTCTCTGTGACTTCTTTGAAGAAACGTCTATTTAGATCTTCTGCCCATTTTTGTATTGGGTTGTTTGTTTTATTAATATTAAGCTGCGTGAGCTGTTTATATATATTGGAGATTAAACCCTTGTCCATTGATTCGTTTGCGAACGTTTTCGCCCATTCTGAGGGTTGCCTTTTTCCATTCCCGTTTTTTTTTAACCAAAAAAGAAAGAAAGCAAAAGAAGCAGAACACTAATGTGCGTGAAATATGCCTCTTGAAACTGTCGTTTTGAAATATGGACGTCTTTTGAACTTTTTGGTCGATATATGACCCCAGGATTTGTTTTCAGGGCAGGTGTCATTTACAGGCCTGCAATGATTTGGAATATCCACTGACCATTAGCGCTGGGATTAAAGCTGCTGTTGTGTGAAATGGCCACAAGGTGGCAGCAGTTCTCCCTTAGCAAATCTGGTTACTAGGGCAACAGAGCCTCAATGGAAGCCTGTTCTAGATTGGAATTTAGAATGGAATGTGCCAGGAGAAAGCCCCTCAAGTTTGTCTCACTACTTCTTGTTCGTGTTTTTAATTTAATTTTTAATTTTTTATTACAGCAAGTTTGATTACAACGTTTGCTTGTTGTAGGTGTGCAAGATGTGGTTCTGTTACACATATACATATGTCTGTTCTTCCTGGGACCCTTTTCCCATGTACATTATGACAGAATGTTGAGTAGTCTTCTCTTGGCATTCCGTAGGTCTTTGGTGATTATATATTTCACCTGTGTTTGTATATGTCTCTTAACCCCAATATCGTAATGAATCCAATCCTCACACCTTTCCATTGGTGAACCATAAGTTTGTTTAATGAATCTGTGATTGCCCTTCTCCGTGGAAATATCGGCCCTGGTATCCGTTTTTAGGTAACACCTATAAGTGATATCCTACGATATGTGTCTTTCACTTTCTGACTTACTACAAGTCCCGTGCTTACCTGTAGACTCATCTACGGGGCTGCAAATGGCATTGTGCCCTTTTTTTCCTTGGCTAATATTCTGTCTTAGCGAGGTCCATTTTCTGCAATGTGATTCCCTGAGGGCTGAGGATTAGCTGACCTGGGCAGCCTGACCCTGCCGGCAAGCCCTCCCCAGGTGTGCGTGGGTTGAGGTCGATAGAAACAGCACTCCAGGCAGCAATAGCCCCTGCAGCTGTGCCTGATTCCATATTCTCTGCCCCGTCAGCAGTCTCGGGGCTGTGCTGGTGGGAGGGTGTGAGGGTCCACGGCTTTGTTGGTGGCCCGGTGTGAGTGGGGCTCTGCTGGACTTTCTGCAGGAGTTGCCAGGCTGCCACCTGTAAAGAAGAGGATGTGTCACCCATAACTTCCACTGGAATTTCTCTCCGGGCTGAGGTGAGGAAGGAAAAAAAGGAATGATGGCCGGGACAGGAGGGGTATATCAGGCAGGGAAATGGAAAGCTTCTAGAAGAGTGCCCGGGGCCAGGACCATCCTGGCTGGCCTGCAGGCACCAAGTTGGCCTGCATGCTGTCGCTGGTGTGGCTCCACGGCCCTTCCTCTAGGCTTTCAAGCCCTTGTACATATTCAGGTGTTTTACCTGGGAAGGGTGGGAACAGTTCAGCAGCAGCTGGCCTGGGGCTCAGCTCACGTTTACTCACAGAGGCCTCGGCACGGTCCCCCAGCTTTGCAATGAGGATGCTCCTTGCGTGGGGGGGGCCGGGCTGCTGGCTGTATGGGAGATGATTCCCCACCTCTGACCAATGTCAGAATTGTTTACCGCTGGAGCAAGTGCCCTGATAGGGTTTTCCTCTGTATAACTGCTGGGTTCAGGTTTTTTTTTTTCTTTTTTGGTTCAAGTTAGAATTTATTCATCTATAATGTATTTATTGATATAAGCATGGAAATAATTCATTCATAGAAATATATCTGTGTGAAGGGAAAAACTTTTTTCTGTTTTATTTTTAAATTTCATTTCTAAAAATTTTGCAGTTTAATTATATTTATTTTTCTATACAGCAGGTTATTATTAGTTATCTATTTTATTCATATACATATATACAGGTCAATACCTATCTCCCAACTCATCTGACCACCATCACCCCATGGCTTCCCCCACTTGGTGTCCATACGTTTGTTCTCTACCTCTGTTTCTCTATTTCTGCCCTGCAAACCTGTTCATCTGTACCATATATCTAGGTTCCACATACATGCATTAATACAGAATATTTGTTTTGCTTTTTCTGACTTACTTCATTCTGTATGACAGTCTCTAGATCCACCGACTTCTCTACAAATAACCCAGTTTCATTCCTTTTCATGGCTGAGTCATATCCCATTTTATGTATGTACCACATCTTTATCCATTCATCTGTCTGTGGGCATTTAGGTTGCTTCCATTACCTGGCTATTGTAAATAGTGCTGCAATGAACATTGTGGTGAATGTGTGTTTTTGATTTATGGTTGTCTCTGTGTATATGCCCAGAAGTGGGATTGCTGGATCCTATGGTAATTCTATTTCTAGTTTCTTTAAGGAAACTCCATACTGTTCTCCATAGTGACTGTATCAATTTACCTTCCCACCAATAGTGGAAGAGGGTTCCTTTTGTCCACACCCTCCCCAGAATTTGTTGTTTGTAGATTTTCTGATGATGCCGATTCTAACAGGTGTGAGGTGATACCTCATTGTCGTTTTGATTTGCATTTCTCTAATAATTAGTGGTGTTGAGCAGCTTTTCATGTGCGTCTTGGCCGTCTCTGTGACTTCTTTGAAGAAACGTCTATTTAGATCTTCTGCCCATTTTTGTATTGGGTTGTTTGTTTTATTAATATTAAGCTGCGTGAGCTGTTTATATATATTGGAGATTAAACCCTTGTCCATTGATTCGTTTGCGAACGTTTTCGCCCATTCTGAGGGTTGCCTTTTTCCATTCCCGTTTTTTTTTAACCAAAAAAGAAAGAAAGCAAAAGAAGCAGAACACTAATGTGCGTGAAATATGCCTCTTGAAACTGTCGTTTTGAAATATGGACGTCTTTTGAACTTTTTGGTCGATATATGACCCCAGGATTTGTTTTCAGGGCAGGTGTCATTTACAGGCCTGCAATGATTTGGAATATCCACTGACCAGTAGCGCTGGGATTAAAGCTGCTGTTGTGCGAAATGGCCACAAGGTGGCAGCAGTTCTCCCTTAGCAAATCTGGTTACCAGGGCAACAGAGCCTCAATGGAAGCCTGTTCTAGATTGGAATTTAGAATGGAATGTGCCAGGAGAAAGCCCCTCAAGTTTGTCTCACTACTTCTTGTTCGTGTTTTTAATTTAATTTTTAATTTTTTATTACAGCAAGTTTGATTACAACGTTTGTTTGTTGTAGGTGTGCAAGATGTGGTTCTGTTACACATATACATATGTCTGTTCTTCCTGGGACCCTTTTCCCATGTACGTTATGACAGAATGTTGAGTAGTCTTCTCTTGGCATTCCGTAGGTCTTTGGTGATTATATATTTCACCTGTGTTTGTATATGTCTCTTAACCCCAATATCGTAATGAATCCAATCCTCACACTTTTCCATTGGTGAACCATAAGTTTGTTTAATGAATCTGTGATTGCCCTTCTCCGTGGAAATATCTGCCCTGGTATCCGTTTTTAGGTAACACCTATAAGTGATATCCTACGATATGTGTCTTTCACTTTCTGACTTACTACAAGTCCCGTGCTTACCTGTAGACTCATCTACGGGGCTGCAAATGGCATTGTGCCCTTTTTTTCCTTGGCTAATATTCTGTCTTAGCGAGGTCCATTTTCTGCAATGTGATTCCCTGAAGGCTGAGGATTAGCTGACCTGGGCAGCCTGACCCTGCCGGCAAGCCCTCCCCATGTGTGCCTGGGTTGAGTTCAATAGAAACAGCACTCCAGGCAGCAATAGCCCCTGCAGCTGTGCCTGACTCCATATTCTCTGCCCCGTCAGCAGTCTCGGGGCTGTGCTGGTGGGAGGGTGTGAGGGTCCACGGCTTTGTTGGTGGCCCGGTGTGAGTGGGGCTCTGCTGGAATTTCTGCAGGAGTTGCCAGGTTGCCACCTGTAAAGAAGAGGATGTGTCACCCATAATTTCCACTGGAATTTCTCTCCGGGCTGAGGTGAGGGAGGAAAAAAAAGAGTGCGGGCCGGGACAGGAGTGGTATCTCAGGCAGGGAAATGGAAAGCTTCCAGAAGAGCGCCCGGGGCCAGGACCATCCTGGCTGGCCTGCAGGCACCAAGTTGGCCTGCGTGCTGTCGCTGGTGTGGCTCCACGGCCCTTCCTCTAGGCTTTCAAGCCCTTGTACATATTCAGGTGTTTTACCTGGGAAGGGTGGGAACAGTTCAGCAGCAGCTGGCCTGGGGCTCAGCTCACGTTTACTCACAGAGGCCTCGGCACTGTCCCCCAGCTTTGCAATCAGGACGCTCCTTGCGTGGGGGGGCCGGGCTGCTGTCTGTATGGGAGATGATTCCCCACCTCTGACCAATCTCAGAATTGTTTACCGCTGGAACAAGTGCCCTGATAGGGTTTTCCTCTGTATAACTGCTGGGTACAGGATTTTTTTTTCTTTTTTGGTTCAAGTTAGAATTTATTCATCTTTTATGTATTTATTGATATAAGCATGGAAATAATTCATTCATAGAAATACATCTGTGTGAAGGGAAGAACTTTTTTTCTGTTTTATTTTTAAATTTCATTTCTAAAAATTTTGCAGTTTAATCATATTTATTTTTCTATACAGCAGGTTATTATTAGTTATCTATTTTATTCATATACATATATACAGGTCAATACCTATCTCCCAACTCATCTGACCACCAACACCCCATGGCTTCCCCCACTTGGTGTCCATACGTTTGTTCTCTACCTCTGTTTCTCTATTTCTGCCCTGCAAACCTGTTCATCTGTACCATATATCTAGGTTCCACATACATGCATTAATACAGAATATTTGTTTTGCTCTTTCTGACTTACTTCATTCTGTATGACAGTCTCTAGATCCACCGACTTCTCTACAAATAACCCAGTTTCATTCCTTTTCATGGCTGAGTCATATCCCATTTTATGTATGTACCACATCTTTATCCATTCGTCTGTCTGTGGGCATTTAGGTTGCTTCCATTACCTGGCTATTGTAAGTAGTGCTGCAATGAACATTGTGGTGAATGTGTGTTTTTGATTTATGGTTGTCTCTGGGTATATGCCCAGAAGTGGGATTGCTGGATCCTATGGTAATTCTATTCCTAGTTTCTTTAAGGAAACTCCATACTGTTCTCCATAGTGACTGTATCAATTTACCTTCCCACTAATAGTGGAAGAGGGTTCCTTTTGTCCACACCCTCCCCAGAATTTGTTGTTTGTAGATTTTCTGATGCTGCCGATTCTAACAGGTGTGAGGTGATACCTCATTGTCATTTTGATTTGCATTTCTCTAATAATTAGTGGTGTTGAGCATCTTTTCATGTGCGTCTTGGCCGTCTCTGTGACTTCTTTGAAGAAACGTCTATTTAGATCTTCTGCCCATTTTTGTATTGGGTTGTTTGTTTTATTAATATTAAGCTGCGTGAGCTGTTTATATATATTGGAGATTAAACCCTTGTCCATTGATTCGTTTGCGAACGTTTTCGCCCATTCTGAGGGTTGCCTTTTTCCATTCCCGTTTTTTTTTAACCAAAAAAGAAAGAAAGCAAAAGAAGCAGAACACTAATGTGCGTGAAATATGCCTCTTGAAACTGTCGTTTTGAAATATGGACGTCTTTTGAACTTTTTGGTCGATATATGACCCCAGGATTTGTTTTCAGGGCAGGTGTCATTTACAGGCCTGCAATGATTTGGAATATCCACTGACCATTAGCGCTGGGATTAAAGCTGCTGTTGTGTGAAATGGCCACAAGGTGGCAGCAGTTCTCCCTTAGCAAATCTGGTTACTAGGGCAACAGAGCCTCAATGGAAGCCTGTTCTAGATTGGAATTTAGAATGGAATGTGCCAGGAGAAAGCCCCTCAAGTTTGTCTCACTACTTCTTGTTCGTGTTTTTAATTTAATTTTTTATTTTTTATTACAGCAAGTTTGATTACAACGTTTGCTTGTTGTAGGTGTGCAAGATGTGGTTCTGTTACACATATACATATGTCTGTTCTTCCTGGGACCCTTTTCCCATGTACATTATGACAGAATGTTGAGTAGTCTTCTCTTGGCATTCCGTAGGTCTTTGGTGATTATATATTTCACCTGTGTTTGTATATGTCTCTTAACCCCAATATCGTAATGAATCCAATCCTCACACCTTTCCATTGGTGAACCATAAGTTTGTTTAATGAATCTGTGATTGCCCTTCTCCGTGGAAATATCGGCCCTGGTATCCGTTTTTAGGTAACACCTATAAGTGATATCCTACGATATGTGTCTTTCACTTTCTGACTTACTACAAGTCCCGTGCTTACCTGTAGACTCATCTACGGGGCTGCAAATGGCATTGTGCCCTTTTTTTCCTTGGCTAATATTCTGTCTTAGCGAGGTCCATTTTCTGCAATGTGATTCCCTGAGGGCTGAGGATTAGCTGACCTGGGCAGCCTGACCCTGCCGGCAAGCCCTCCCCAGGTGTGCGTGGGTTGAGGTCGATAGAAACAGCACTCCAGGCAGCAATAGCCCCTGCAGCTGTGCCTGATTCCATATTCTCTGCCCCGTCAGCAGTCTCGGGGCTGTGCTGGTGGGAGGGTGTGAGGGTCCACGGCTTTGTTGGTGGCCCGGTGTGAGTGGGGCTCTGCTGGACTTTCTGCAGGAGTTGCCAGGCTGCCACCTGTAAAGAAGAGGATGTGTCACCCATAACTTCCACTGGAATTTCTCTCCGGGCTGAGGTGAGGAAGGAAAAAAAGGAATGATGGCCGGGACAGGAGGGGTATATCAGGCAGGGAAATGGAAAGCTTCTAGAAGAGTGCCCGGGGCCAGGACCATCCTGGCTGGCCTGCAGGCACCAAGTTGGCCTGCATGCTGTCGCTGGTGTGGCTCCACGGCCCTTCCTCTAGGCTTTCAAGCCCTTGTACATATTCAGGTGTTTTACCTGGGAAGGGTGGGAACAGTTCAGCAGCAGCTGGCCTGGGGCTCAGCTCACGTTTACTCACAGAGGCCTCGGCACGGTCCCCCAGCTTTGCAATGAGGATGCTCCTTGCGTGGGGGGGCCGGGCTGCTGGCTGTATGGGAGATGATTCCCCACCTCTGACCAATGTCAGAATTGTTTACCGCTGGAGCAAGTGCCCTGATAGGGTTTTCCTCTGTATAACTGCTGGGTTCAGGTTTTTTTTTTTCTTTTTTGGTTCAAGTTAGAATTTATTCATCTATAATGTATTTATTGATATAAGCATGGAAATAATTCATTCATAGAAATATATCTGTGTGAAGGGAAGAACTTTTTTCTGTTTTATTTTTAAATTTCATTTCTAAAAATTTTGCAGTTTAATTATATTTATTTTTCTATACAGCAGGTTATTATTAGTTATCTATTTTATTCATATACATATATACAGGTCAATACCTATCTCCCAACTCATCTGACCACCATCACCCCATGGCTTCCCCCACTTGGTGTCCATACGTTTGTTCTCTACCTCTGTTTCTCTATTTCTGCCCTGCAAACCTGTTCATCTGTACCATATATCTAGGTTCCACATACATGCATTAATACAGAATATTTGTTTTGCTTTTTCTGACTTACTTCATTCTTTATGACAGTCTCTAGATCCACCGACTTCTCTACAAATAACCCAGTTTCATTCCTTTTCATGGCTGAGTCATATCCCATTTTATGTATGTACCACATCTTTATCCATTCATCTGTCTGTGGGCATTTAGGTTGCTTCCATTACCTGGCTATTGTAAATAGTGCTGCAATGAACATTGTGGTGAATGTGTGTTTTTGATTTATGGTTGTCTCTGTGTATATGCCCAGAAGTGGGATTGCTGGATCCTATGGTAATTCTATTTCTAGTTTCTTTAAGGAAACTCCATACTGTTCTACATAGTGACTGTATCAATTTACCTTCCCACCAATAGTGGAAGAGGGTTCCTTTTGTCCACACCCTCCCCAGAATTTGTTGTTTGTAGATTTTCTGATGATGCCGATTCTAACAGGTGTGAGGTGATACCTCATTGTCGTTTTGATTTGCATTTCTCTAATAATTAGTGGTGTTGAGCATCTTTTCATGTGCGTCTTGGCCGTCTCTGTGACTTCTTTGAAGAAACGTCTATTTAGATCTTCTGCCCATTTTTGTATTGGGTTGTTTGTTTTATTAATATTAAGCTGCGTGAGCTGTTTATATATATTGGAGATTAAACCCTTGTCCATTGATTCGTTTGCGAACGTTTTCGCCCATTCTGAGGGTTGCCTTTTTCCATTCCCGTTTTTTTTTAACCAAAAAAGAAAGAAAGCAAAAGAAGCAGAACACTAATGTGCGTGAAATATGCCTCTTGAAACTGTCGTTTTGAAATATGGACGTCTTTTGAACTTTTTGGTCGATATATGACCCCAGGATTTGTTTTCACGGCAGGTGTCATTTACAGGCCTGCAATGATTTGGAATATCCACTGACCAGTAGCGCTGGGATTAAACCTGCTGTTGTGCGAAATGGCCACAAGGTGGCAGCAGTTCTCCCTTAGCAAATCTGGTTACCAGGGCAACAGAGCCTCAATGGAAGCCTGTTCTAGATTGGAATTTAGAATGGAATGTGCCAGGAGAAAGCCCCTCAAGTTTGTCTCACTACTTCTTGTTCGTGTTTTTAATTTAATTTTTAATTTTTTATTACAGCAAGTTTGATTACAACGTTTGTTTGTTGTAGGTGTGCAAGATGTGGTTCTGTTACACATATACATATGTCTGTTCTTCCTGGGACCCTTTTCCCATGTACGTTATGACAGAATGTTGAGTAGTCTTCTCTTGGCATTCCGTAGGTCTTTGGTGATTATATATTTCACCTGTGTTTGTATATGTCTCTTAACCCCAATATCGTAATGAATCCAATCCTCACACTTTTCCATTGGTGAACCATAAGTTTGTTTAATGAATCTGTGATTGCCCTTCTCCGTGGAAATATCTGCCCTGGTATCCGTTTTTAGGTAACACCTATAAGTGATATCCTACGATATGTGTCTTTCACTTTCTGACTTACTACAAGTCCCGTGCTTACCTGTAGACTCATCTACGGGGCTGCAAATGGCATTGTGCCCTTTTTTTCCTTGGCTAATATTCTGTCTTAGCGAGGTCCATTTTCTGCAATGTGATTCCCTGAGGGCTGAGGATTAGCTGACCTGGGCAGCCTGACCCTGCCGGCAAGCCCTCCCCAGGTGTGCCTGGGTTGAGTTCAATAGAAACAGCACTCCAGGCAGCAATAGCCCCTGCAGCTGTGCCTGACTCCATATTCTCTGCCCCGTCAGCAGTCTCGGGGCTGTGCTGGTGGGAGTGTGTGAGGGTCCACGGCTTTGTTGGTGGCCCGGTGTGAGTGGGGCTCTGCTGGAATTTCTGCAGGAGTTGCCAGGTTGCCACCTGTAAAGAAGAGGATGTGTCACCCATAATTTCCACTGGAATTTCTCTCCGGGCTGAGGTGAGGGAGGAAAAAAAAGAGTGGGGGCCGGGACAGGAGTGGTATCTCAGGCAGGGAAATGGAAAGCTTCCAGAAGAGCGCCCGGGGCCAGGACCATCCTGGCTGGCCTGCAGGCACCAAGTTGGCCTGCGTGCTGTCGCTGGTGTGGCTCCACGGCACTTCCTCTAGGCTTTCAAGCCCTTGTACATATTCAGGTGTTTTACCTGGGAAGGGTGGGAACAGTTCAGCAGCAGCTGGCCTGGGGCTCAGCTCACGTTTACTCACAGAGGCCTCGGCACTGTCCCCCAGCTTTGCAATCAGGACGCTCCTTGCGTGGGGGGGCCGGGCTGCTGGCTGTATGGGAGATGATTCCCCACCTCTGACCAATCTCAGAATTGTTTACCGCTGGAACAAGTGCCCTGATAGGGTTTTCCTCTGTATAACTGCTGGGTACAGGATTTTTTTTTTCTTTTTTGGTTCAAGTTAGAATTTATTCATCTTTTATGTATTTATTGATATAAGCATGGAAATAATTCATTCATAGAAATACATCTGTGTGAAGGGAAGAACTTTTTTTCTGTTTTATTTTTAAATTTCATTTCTAAAAATTTTGCAGTTTAATCATATTTATTTTTCTATACAGCAGGTTATTATTAGTTATCTATTTTATTCATATACATATATACAGGTCAATACCTATCTCCCAACTCATCTGACCACCAACACCCCATGGCTTCCCCCACTTGGTGTCCATACGTTTGTTCTCTACCTCTGTTTCTCTATTTCTGCCCTGCAAACCTGTTCATCTGTACCATATATCTAGGTTCCACATACATGCATTAATACAGAATATTTGTTTTGCTCTTTCTGACTTACTTCATTCTGTATGACAGTCTCTAGATCCACCGACTTCTCTACAAATAACCCAGTTTCATTCCTTTTCATGGCTGAGTCATATCCCATTTTATGTATGTACCACATCTTTATCCATTCGTCTGTCTGTGGGCATTTAGGTTGCTTCCATTACCTGGCTATTGTAAATAGTGCTGCAATGAACATTGTGGTGAATGTGTGTTTTTGATTTATGGTTGTCTCTGGGTATATGCCCAGAAGTGGGATTGCTGGATCCTATGGTAATTCTATTCCTAGTTTCTTTAAGGAAACTCCATACTGTTCTCCATAGTGACTGTATCAATTTACCTTCCCACTAATAGTGGAAGAGGGTTCCTTTTGTCCACACCCTCCCCAGAATTTGTTGTTTGTAGATTTTCTGATGCTGCCGATTCTAACAGGTGTGAGGTGATACCTCATTGTCATTTTGATTTGCATTTCTCTAATAATTAGTGGTGTTGAGCAGCTTTTCATGTGCGTCTTGGCCGTCTCTGTGACTTCTTTGAAGAAACGTCTATTTAGATCTTCTGCCCATTTTTGTATTGGGTTGTTTGTTTTATTAATATTAAGCTGCGTGAGCTGTTTATATATATTGGAGATTAAACCCTTGTCCATTGATTCGTTTGCGAACGTTTTCGCCCATTCTGAGGGTTGCCTTTTTCCATTCCCGTTTTTTTTAACCAAAAAAGAAAGAAAGCAAAAGAAGCAGAACACTAATGTGCGTGAAATATGCCTCTTGAAACTGTCGTTTTGAAATATGGACGTCTTTTGAACTTTTTGGTCGATATATGACCCCAGGATTTGTTTTCAGGGCAGGTGTCATTTACAGGCCTGCAATGATTTGGAATATCCACTGACCATTAGCGCTGGGATTAAAGCTGCTGTTGTGTGAAATGGCCACAAGGTGGCAGCAGTTCTCCCTTAGCAAATCTGGTTACTAGGGCAACAGAGCCTCAATGGAAGCCTGTTCTAGATTGGAATTTAGAATGGAATGTGCCAGGAGAAAGCCCCTCAAGTTTGTCTCACTACTTCTTGTTCGTGTTTTTAATTTAATTTTTAATTTTTTATTACAGCAAGTTTGATTACAACGTTTGCTTGTTGTAGGTGTGCAAGATGTGGTTCTGTTACACATATACATATGTCTGTTCTTCCTGGGACCCTTTTCCCATGTACATTATGACAGAATGTTGAGTAGTCTTCTCTTGGCATTCCGTAGGTCTTTGGTGATTATATATTTCACCTGTGTTTGTATATGTCTCTTAACCCCAATATCGTAATGAATCCAATCCTCACACCTTTCCATTGGTGAACCATAAGTTTGTTTAATGAATCTGTGATTGCCCTTCTCCGTGGAAATATCGGCCCTGGTATCCGTTTTTAGGTAACACCTATAAGTGATATCCTACGATATGTGTCTTTCACTTTCTGACTTACTACAAGTCCCGTGCTTACCTGTAGACTCATCTACGGGGCTGCAAATGGCATTGTGCCCTTTTTTTCCTTGGCTAATATTCTGTCTTAGCGAGGTCCATTTTCTGCAATGTGATTCCCTGAGGGCTGAGGATTAGCTGACCTGGGCAGCCTGACCCTGCCGGCAAGCCCTCCCCAGGTGTGCGTGGGTTGAGGTCGATAGAAACAGCACTCCAGGCAGCAATAGCCCCTGCAGCTGTGCCTGATTCCATATTCTCTGCCCCGTCAGCAGTCTCGGGGCTGTGCTGGTGGGAGGGTGTGAGGGTCCACGGCTTTGTTGGTGGCCCGGTGTGAGTGGGGCTCTGCTGGACTTTCTGCAGGAGTTGCCAGGCTGCCACCTGTAAAGAAGAGGATGTGTCACCCATAACTTCCACTGGAATTTCTCTCCGGGCTGAGGTGAGGAAGGAAAAAAAGGAATGATGGCCGGGACAGGAGGGGTATATCAGGCAGGGAAATGGAAAGCTTCTAGAAGAGTGCCCGGGGCCAGGACCATCCTGGCTGGCCTGCAGGCACCAAGTTGGCCTGCATGCTGTCGCTGGTGTGGCTCCACGGCCCTTCCTCTAGGCTTTCAAGCCCTTGTACATATTCAGGTGTTTTACCTGGGAAGGGTGGGAACAGTTCAGCAGCAGCTGGCCTGGGGCTCAGCTCACGTTTACTCACAGAGGCCTCGGCACGGTCCCCCAGCTTTGCAATGAGGATGCTCCTTGCGTGGGGGGGCCGGGCTGCTGGCTGTATGGGAGATGATTCCCCACCTCTGACCAATGTCAGAATTGTTTACCGCTGGAGCAAGTGCCCTGATAGGGTTTTCCTCTGTATAACTGCTGGGTTCAGGTTTTTTTTTTTCTTTTTTGGTTCAAGTTAGAATTTATTCATCTATAATGTATTTATTGATATAAGCATGGAAATAATTCATTCATAGAAATATATCTGTGTGAAGGGAAGAACTTTTTTCTGTTTTATTTTTAAATTTCATTTCTAAAAATTTTGCAGTTTAATTATATTTATTTTTCTATACAGCAGGTTATTATTAGTTATCTATTTTATTCATATACATATATACAGGTCAATACCTATCTCCCAACTCATCTGACCACCATCACCCCATGGCTTCCCCCACTTGGTGTCCATACGTTTGTTCTCTACCTCTGTTTCTCTATTTCTGCCCTGCAAACCTGTTCATCTGTACCATATATCTAGGTTCCACATACATGCATTAATACAGAATATTTGTTTTGCTTTTTCTGACTTACTTCATTCTGTATGACAGTCTCTAGATCCACCGACTTCTCTACAAATAACCCAGTTTCATTCCTTTTCATGGCTGAGTCATATCCCATTTTATGTATGTACCACATCTTTATCCATTCATCTGTCTGTGGGCATTTAGGTTGCTTCCATTACCTGGCTATTGTAAATAGTGCTGCAATGAACATTGTGGTGAATGTGTGTTTTTGATTTATGGTTGTCTCTGTGTATATGCCCAGAAGTGGGATTGCTGGATCCTATGGTAATTCTATTTCTAGTTTCTTTAAGGAAACTCCATACTGTTCTCCATAGTGACTGTATCAATTTACCTTCCCACCAATAGTGGAAGAGGGTTCCTTTTGTCCACACCCTCCCCAGAATTTGTTGTTTGTAGATTTTCTGATGATGCCGATTCTAACAGGTGTGAGGTGATACCTCATTGTCGTTTTGATTTGCATTTCTCTAATAATTAGTGGTGTTGAGCATCTTTTCATGTGCGTCTTGGCCGTCTCTGTGACTTCTTTGAAGAAACGTCTATTTAGATCTTCTGCCCATTTTTGTATTGGGTTGTTTGTTTTATTAATATTAAGCTGCGTGAGCTGTTTATATATATTGGAGATTAAACCCTTGTCCATTGATTCGTTTGCGAACGTTTTCGCCCATTCTGAGGGTTGCCTTTTTCCATTCCCGTTTTTTTTTAACCAAAAAAGAAAGAAAGCAAAAGAAGCAGAACACTAATGTGCGTGAAATATGCCTCTTGAAACTGTCGTTTTGAAATATGGACGTCTTTTGAACTTTTTGGTCGATATATGACCCCAGGATTTGTTTTCAGGGCAGGTGTCATTTACAGGCCTGCAATGATTTGGAATATCCACTGACCAGTAGCGCTGGGATTAAAGCTGCTGTTGTGCGAAATGGCCACAAGGTGGCAGCAGTTCTCCCTTAGCAAATCTGGTTACCAGGGCAACAGAGCCTCAATGGAAGCCTGTTCTAGATTGGAATTTAGAATGGAATGTGCCAGGAGAAAGCCCCTCAAGTTTGTCTCACTACTTCTAGTTCGTGTTTTTAATTTAATTTTTTATTTTTTATTACAGCAAGTTTGATTACAACGTTTGCTTGTTGTAGGTGTGCAAGATGTGGTTCTGTTACACATATACATATGTCTGTTCTTCCTGGGACCCTTTTCCCATGTACATTATGACAGAATGTTGAGTAGTCTTCTCTTGGCATTCCGTAGGTCTTTGGTGATTATATATTTCACCTGTGTTTGTATATGTCTCTTAACCCCAATATCGTAATGAATCCAATCCTCACACCTTTCCATTGGTGAACCATAAGTTTGTTTAATGAATCTGTGATTGCCCTTCTCCGTGGAAATATCGGCCCTGGTATCCGTTTTTAGGTAACACCTATAAGTGATATCCTACGATATGTGTCTTTCACTTTCTGACTTACTACAAGTCCCGTGCTTACCTGTAGACTCATCTACGGGGCTGCAAATGGCATTGTGCCCTTTTTTTCCTTGGCTAATATTCTGTCTTAGCGAGGTCCATTTTCTGCAATGTGATTCCCTGAGGGCTGAGGATTAGCTGACCTGGGCAGCCTGACCCTGCCGGCAAGCCCTCCCCAGGTGTGCGTGGGTTGAGGTCGATAGAAACAGCACTCCAGGCAGCAATAGCCCCTGCAGCTGTGCCTGATTCCATATTCTCTGCCCCGTCAGCAGTCTCGGGGCTGTGCTGGTGGGAGGGTGTGAGGGTCCACGGCTTTGTTGGTGGCCCGGTGTGAGTGGGGCTCTGCTGGACTTTCTGCAGGAGTTGCCAGGCTGCCACCTGTAAAGAAGAGGATGTGTCACCCATAACTTCCACTGGAATTTCTCTCCGGGCTGAGGTGAGGAAGGAAAAAAAGGAATGATGGCCGGGACAGGAGGGGTATATCAGGCAGGGAAATGGAAAGCTTCTAGAAGAGTGCCCGGGGCCAGGACCATCCTGGCTGGCCTGCAGGCACCAAGTTGGCCTGCATGCTGTCGCTGGTGTGGCTCCACGGCCCTTCCTCTAGGCTTTCAAGCCCTTGTACATATTCAGGTGTTTTACCTGGGAAGGGTGGGAACAGTTCAGCAGCAGCTGGCCTGGGGCTCAGCTCACGTTTACTCACAGAGGCCTCGGCACGGTCCCCCAGCTTTGCAATGAGGATGCTCCTTGCGTGGGGGGGCCGGGCTGCTGGCTGTATGGGAGATGATTCCCCACCTCTGACCAATGTCAGAATTGTTTACCGCTGGAGCAAGTGCCCTGATAGGGTTTTCCTCTGTATAACTGCTGGGTTCAGGTTTTTTTTTTCATTTTTGGTTCAAGTTAGAATTTATTCATCTATAATGTATTTATTGATATAAGCATGGAAATAATTCATTCATAGAAATATATCTGTGTGAAGGGAAGAACTTTTTTCTGTTTTATTTTTAAATTTCATTTCTAAAAATTTTGCAGTTTAATTATATTTATTTTTCTATACAGCAGGTTATTATTAGTTATCTATTTTATTCATATACATATATACAGGTCAATACCTATCTCCCAACTCATCTGACCACCATCACCCCATGGCTTCCCCCACTTGGTGTCCATACGTTTGTTCTCTACCTCTGTTTCTCTATTTCTGCCCTGCAAACCTGTTCATCTGTACCATATATCTAGGTTCCACATACATGCATTAATACAGAATATTTGTTTTGCTTTTTCTGACTTACTTCATTCTGTATGACAGTCTCTAGATCCACCGACTTCTCTACAAATAACCCAGTTTCATTCCTTTTCATGGCTGAGTCATATCCCATTTTATGTATGTACCACATCTTTATCCATTCATCTGTCTGTGGGCATTTAGGTTGCTTCCATTACCTGGCTATTGTAAATAGTGCTGCAATGAACATTGTGGTGAATGTGTGTTTTTGATTTATGGTTGTCTCTGTGTATATGCCCAGAAGTGGGATTGCTGGATCCTATGGTAATTCTATTTCTAGTTTCTTTAAGGAAACTCCATACTGTTCTCCATAGTGACTGTATCAATTTACCTTCCCACCAATAGTGGAAGAGGGTTCCTTTTGTCCACACCCTCCCCAGAATTTGTTGTTTGTAGATTTTCTGATGATGCCGATTCTAACAGGTGTGAGGTGATACCTCATTGTCGTTTTGATTTGCATTTCTCTAATAATTAGTGGTGTTGAGCATCTTTTCATGTGCGTCTTGGCCGTCTCTGTGACTTCTTTGAAGAAACGTCTATTTAGATCTTCTGCCCATTTTTGTATTGGGTTGTTTGTTTTATTAATATTAAGCTGCGTGAGCTGTTTATATATATTGGAGATTAAACCCTTGTCCATTGATTCGTTTGCGAACGTTTTCGCCCATTCTGAGGGTTGCCTTTTTCCATTCCCGTTTTTTTTTAACCAAAAAAGAAAGAAAGCAAAAGAAGCAGAACACTAATGTGCGTGAAATATGCCTCTTGAAACTGTCGTTTTGAAATATGGACGTCTTTTGAACTTTTTGGTCGATATATGACCCCAGGATTTGTTTTCAGGGCAGGTGTCATTTACAGGCCTGCAATGATTTGGAATATCCACTGACCAGTAGCGCTGGGATTAAAGCTGCTGTTGTGCGAAATGGCCACAAGGTGGCAGCAGTTCTCCCTTAGCAAATCTGGTTACCAGGGCAACAGAGCCTCAATGGAAGCCTGTTCTAGATTGGAATTTAGAATGGAATGTGCCAGGAGAAAGCCCCTCAAGTTTGTCTCACTACTTCTTGTTCGTGTTTTTAATTTAATTTTTAATTTTTTATTACAGCAAGTTTGATTACAACGTTTGTTTGTTGTAGGTGTGCAAGATGTGGTTCTGTTACACATATACATATGTCTGTTCTTCCTGGGACCCTTTTCCCATGTACGTTATGACAGAATGTTGAGTAGTCTTCTCTTGGCATTCCGTAGGTCTTTGGTGATTATATATTTCACCTGTGTTTGTATATGTCTCTTAACCCCAATATCGTAATGAATCCAATCCTCACACTTTTCCATTGGTGAACCATAAGTTTGTTTAATGAATCTGTGATTGCCCTTCTCCGTGGAAATATCTGCCCTGGTATCCGTTTTTAGGTAACACCTATAAGTGATATCCTACGATATGTGTCTTTCACTTTCTGACTTACTACAAGTCCCGTGCTTACCTGTAGACTCATCTACGGGGCTGCAAATGGCATTGTGCCCTTTTTTTCCTTGGCTAATATTCTGTCTTAGCGAGGTCCATTTTCTGCAATGTGATTCCCTGAGGGCTGAGGATTAGCTGACCTGGGCAGCCTGACCCTGCCGGCAAGCCCTCCCCAGGTGTGCCTGGGTTGAGTTCAATAGAAACAGCACTCCAGGCAGCAATAGCCCCTGCAGCTGTGCCTGACTCCATATTCTCTGCCCCGTCAGCAGTCTCGGGGCTGTGCTGGTGGGAGGGTGTGAGGGTCCACGGCTTTGTTGGTGGCCCGGTGTGAGTGGGGCTCTGCTGGAATTTCTGCAGGAGTTGCCAGGTTGCCACCTGTAAAGAAGAGGATGTGTCACCCATAATTTCCACTGGAATTTCTCTCCGGGCTGAGGTGAGGGAGGAAAAAAAAGAGTGGGGGCCGGGACAGGAGTGGTATCTCAGGCAGGGAAATGGAAAGCTTCCAGAAGAGCGCCCGGGGCCAGGACCATCCTGGCTGGCCTGCAGGCACCAAGTTGGCCTGCGTGCTGTCGCTGGTGTGGCTCCACGGCCCTTCCTCTAGGCTTTCAAGCCCTTGTACATATTCAGGTGTTTTACCTGGGAAGGGTGGGAACAGTTCAGCAGCAGCTGGCCTGGGGCTCAGCTCACGTTTACTCACAGAGGCCTCGGCACTGTCCCCCAGCTTTGCAATCAGGACGCTCCTTGCGTGGGGGGGCCGGGCTGCTGGCTGTATGGGAGATGATTCCCCACCTCTGACCAATCTCAGAATTGTTTACCGCTGGAACAAGTGCCCTGATAGGGTTTTCCTCTGTATAACTGCTGGGTACAGGATTTTTTTTTTCTTTTTTGGTTCAAGTTAGAATTTATTCATCTTTTATGTATTTATTGATATAAGCATGGAAATAATTCATTCATAGAAATACATCTGTGTGAAGGGAAGAACTTTTTTTCTGTTTTATATTTAAATTTCATTTCTAAAAATTTTGCAGTTTAATCATATTTATTTTTCTATACAGCAGGTTATTATTAGTTATCTATTTTATTCATATACATATATACAGGTCAATACCTATCTCCCAACTCATCTGACCACCAACACCCCATGGCTTCCCCCACTTGGTGTCCATACGTTTGTTCTCTACCTCTGTTTCTCTATTTCTGCCCTGCAAACCTGTTCATCTGTACCATATATCTAGGTTCCACATACATGCATTAAAACAGAATATTTGTTTTGCTCTTTCTGACTTACTTCATTCTGTATGACAGTCTCTAGATCCACCGACTTCTCTACAAATAACCCAGTTTCATTCCTTTTCATGGCTGAGTCATATCCCATTTTATGTATGTACCACATCTTTATCCATTCGTCTGTCTGTGGGCATTTAGGTTGCTTCCATTACCTGGCTATTGTAAATAGTGCTGCAATGAACATTGTGGTGAATGTGTGTTTTTGATTTATGGTTGTCTCTGGGTATATGCCCAGAAGTGGGATTGCTGGATCCTATGGTAATTCTATTCCTAGTTTCTTTAAGGAAACTCCATACTGTTCTCCATAGTGACTGTATCAATTTACCTTCCCACTAATAGTGGAAGAGGGTTCCTTTTGTCCACACCCTCCCCAGAATTTGTTGTTTGTAGATTTTCTGATGCTGCCGATTCTAACAGGTGTGAGGTGATACCTCATTGTCATTTTGATTTGCATTTCTCTAATAATTAGTGGTGTTGAGCAGCTTTTCATGTGCGTCTTGGCCGTCTCTGTGACTTCTTTGAAGAAACGTCTATTTAGATCTTCTGCCCATTTTTGTATTGGGTTGTTTGTTTTATTAATATTAAGCTGCGTGAGCTGTTTATATATATTGGAGATTAAACCCTTGTCCATTGATTCGTTTGCGAACGTTTTCGCCCATTCTGAGGGTTGCCTTTTTCCATTCCCGTTTTTTTTTAACCAAAAAAGAAAGAAAGCAAAAGAAGCAGAACACTAATGTGCGTGAAATATGCCTCTTGAAACTGTCGTTTTGAAATATGGACGTCTTTTGAACTTTTTGGTCGATATATGACCCCAGGATTTGTTTTCAGGGCAGGTGTCATTTACAGGCCTGCAATGATTTGGAATATCCACTGACCATTAGCGCTGGGATTAAAGCTGCTGTTGTGTGAAATGGCCACAAGGTGGCAGCAGTTCTCCCTTAGCAAATCTGGTTACTAGGGCAACAGAGCCTCAATGGAAGCCTGTTCTAGATTGGAATTTAGAATGGAATGTGCCAGGAGAAAGCCCCTCAAGTTTGTCTCACTACTTCTTGTTCGTGTTTTTAATTTAATTTTTAATTTTTTATTACAGCAAGTTTGATTACAACGTTTGCTTGTTGTAGGTGTGCAAGATGTGGTTCTGTTACACATATACATATGTCTGTTCTTCCTGGGACCCTTTTCCCATGTACATTATGACAGAATGTTGAGTAGTCTTCTCTTGGCATTCCGTAGGTCTTTGGTGATTATATATTTCACCTGTGTTTGTATATGTCTCTTAACCCCAATATCGTAATGAATCCAATCCTCACACCTTTCCATTGGTGAACCATAAGTTTGTTTAATGAATCTGTGATTGCCCTTCTCCGTGGAAATATCGGCCCTGGTATCCGTTTTTAGGTAACACCTATAAGTGATATCCTACGATATGTGTCTTTCACTTTCTGACTTACTACAAGTCCCGTGCTTACCTGTAGACTCATCTACGGGGCTGCAAATGGCATTGTGCCCTTTTTTTCCTTGGCTAATATTCTGTCTTAGCGAGGTCCATTTTCTGCAATGTGATTCCCTGAGGGCTGAGGATTAGCTGACCTGGGCAGCCTGACCCTGCCGGCAAGCCCTCCCCAGGTGTGCGTGGGTTGAGGTCGATAGAAACAGCACTCCAGGCAGCAATAGCCCCTGCAGCTGTGCCTGATTCCATATTCTCTGCCCCGTCAGCAGTCTCGGGGCTGTGCTGGTGGGAGGGTGTGAGGGTCCACGGCTTTGTTGGTGGCCCGGTGTGAGTGGGGCTCTGCTGGCCTTTCTGCAGGAGTTGCCAGGCTGCCACCTGTAAAGAAGAGGATGTGTCACCCATAACTTCCACTGGAATTTCTCTCCGGGCTGAGGTGAGGAAGGAAAAAAAGGAATGATGGCCGGGACAGGAGGGGTATATCAGGCAGGGAAATGGAAAGCTTCTAGAAGAGTGCCCGGGGCCAGGACCATCCTGGCTGGCCTGCAGGCACCAAGTTGGCCTGCATGCTGTCGCTGGTGTGGCTCCACGGCCCTTCCTCTAGGCTTTCAAGCCCTTGTACATATTCAGGTGTTTTACCTGGGAAGGGTGGGAACAGTTCAGCAGCAGCTGGCCTGGGGCTCAGCTCACGTTTACTCACAGAGGCCTCGGCACGGTCCCCCAGCTTTGCAATGAGGATGCTCCTTGCGTGGGGGGGCCGGGCTGCTGGCTGTATGGGAGATGATTCCCCACCTCTGACCAATGTCAGAATTGTTTACCGCTGGAGCAAGTGCCCTGATAGGGTTTTCCTCTGTATAACTGCTGGGTTCAGGTTTTTTTTTTCATTTTTGGTTCAAGTTAGAATTTATTCATCTATAATGTATTTATTGATATAAGCATGGAAATAATTCATTCATAGAAATATATCTGTGTGAAGGGAAGAACTTTTTTCTGTTTTATTTTTAAATTTCATTTCTAAAAATTTTGCAGTTTAATTATATTTATTTTTCTATACAGCAGGTTATTATTAGTTATCTATTTTATTCATATACATATATACAGGTCAATACCTATCTCCCAACTCATCTGACCACCATCACCCCATGGCTTCCCCCACTTGGTGTCCATACGTTTGTTCTCTACCTCTGTTTCTCTATTTCTGCCCTGCAAACCTGTTCATCTGTACCATATATCTAGGTTCCACATACATGCATTAATACAGAATATTTGTTTTGCTTTTTCTGACTTACTTCATTCTGTATGACAGTCTCTAGATCCACCGACTTCTCTACAAATAACCCAGTTTCATTCCTTTTCATGGCTGAGTCATATCCCATTTTATGTATGTACCACATCTTTATCCATTCATCTGTCTGTGGGCATTTAGGTTGCTTCCATTACCTGGCTATTGTAAATAGTGCTGCAATGAACATTGTGGTGAATGTGTGTTTTTGATTTATGGTTGTCTCTGTGTATATGCCCAGAAGTGGGATTGCTGGATCCTATGGTAATTCTATTTCTAGTTTCTTTAAGGAAACTCCATACTGTTCTACATAGTGACTGTATCAATTTACCTTCCCACTAATAGTGGAAGAGGGTTCCTTTTGTCCACACCCTCCCCAGAATTTGTTGTTTGTAGATTTTCTGATGATGCCGATTCTAACAGGTGTGAGGTGATACCTCACTGTCGTTTTGATTTGCATTTCTCTAATAATTAGTGGTGTTGAGCATCTTTTCATGTGCGTCTTGGCCGTCTCTGTGACTTCTTTGAAGAAACGTCTATTTAGATCTTCTGCCCATTTTTGTATTGGGTTGTTTGTTTTATTAATATTAAGCTGCGTGAGCTGTTTATATATATTGGAGATTAAACCCTTGTCCATTGATTCGTTTGCGAACGTTTTCGCCCATTCTGAGGGTTGCCTTTTTCCATTCCCGTTTTTTTTTAACCAAAAAAGAAAGAAAGCAAAAGAAGCAGAACACTAATGTGCGTGAAATATGCCTCTTGAAACTGTCGTTTTGAAATATGGACGTCTTTTGAACTTTTTGGTCGATATATGACCCCAGGATTTGTTTTCAGGGCAGGTGTCATTTACAGGCCTGCAATGATTTGGAATATCCACTGACCAGTAGCGCTGGGATTAAAGCTGCTGTTGTGCGAAATGGCCACAAGGTGGCAGCAGTTCTCCCTTAGCAAATCTGGTTACCAGGGCAACAGAGCCTCAATGGAAGCCTGTTCTAGATTGGAATTTAGAATGGAATGTGCCAGGAGAAAGCCCCTCAAGTTTGTCTCACTACTTCTTGTTCGTGTTTTTAATTTAATTTTTAATTTTTTATTACAGCAAGTTTGATTACAACGTTTGTTTGTTGTAGGTGTGCAAGATGTGGTTCTGTTACACATATACATATGTCTGTTCTTCCTGGGACCCTTTTCCCATGTACGTTATGACAGAATGTTGAGTAGTCTTCTCTTGGCATTCCGTAGGTCTTTGGTGATTATATATTTCACCTGTGTTTGTATATGTCTCTTAACCCCAATATCGTAATGAATCCAATCCTCACACTTTTCCATTGGTGAACCATAAGTTTGTTTAATGAATCTGTGATTGCCCTTCTCCGTGGAAATATCTGCCCTGGTATCCGTTTTTAGGTAACACCTATAAGTGATATCCTACGATATGTGTCTTTCACTTTCTGACTTACTACAAGTCCCGTGCTTACCTGTAGACTCATCTACGGGGCTGCAAATGGCATTGTGCCCTTTTTTTCCTTGGCTAATATTCTGTCTTAGCGAGGTCCATTTTCTGCAATGTGATTCCCTGAGGGCTGAGGATTAGCTGACCTGGGCAGCCTGACCCTGCCGGCAAGCCCTCCCCAGGTGTGCCTGGGTTGAGTTCAATAGAAACAGCACTCCAGGCAGCAATAGCCCCTGCAGCTGTGCCTGACTCCATATTCTCTGCCCCGTCAGCAGTCTCGGGGCTGTGCTGGTGGGAGGGTGTGAGGGTCCACGGCTTTGTTGGTGGCCCGGTGTGAGTGGGGCTCTGCTGGAATTTCTGCAGGAGTTGCCAGGTTGCCACCTGTAAAGAAGAGGATGTGTCACCCATAATTTCCACTGGAATTTCTCTCCGGGCTGAGGTGAGGGAGGAAAAAAAAGAGTGGGGGCCGGGACAGGAGTGGTATCTCAGGCAGGGAAATGGAAAGCTTCCAGAAGAGCGCCCGGGGCCAGGACCATCCTGGCTGGCCTGCAGGCACCAAGTTGGCCTGCGTGCTGTCGCTGGTGTGGCTCCACGGCCCTTCCTCTAGGCTTTCAAGCCCTTGTACATATTCAGGTGTTTTACCTGGGAAGGGTGGGAACAGTTCAGCAGCAGCTGGCCTGGGGCTCAGCTCACGTTTACTCACAGAGGCCTCGGCACTGTCCCCCAGCTTTGCAATCAGGACGCTCCTTGCGTAGGGGGGCCGGGCTGCTGGCTGTATGGGAGATGATTCCCCACCTCTGACCAATCTCAGAATTGTTTACCGCTGGAACAAGTGCCCTGATAGGGTTTTCCTCTGTATAACTGCTGGGTACAGGATTTTTTTTTTCTTTTTTGGTTCAAGTTAGAATTTATTCATCTTTTATGTATTTATTGATATAAGCATGGAAATAATTCATTCATAGAAATACATCTGTGTGAAGGGAAGAAATTTTTTTCTGTTTTATTTTTAAATTTCATTTCTAAAAATTTTGCAGTTTAATCATATTTATTTTTCTATACAGCAGGTTATTATTAGTTATCTATTTTATTCATATACATATATACAGGTCAATACCTATCTCCCAACTCATCTGACCACCAACACCCCATGGCTTCCCCCACTTGGTGTCCATACGTTTGTTCTCTACCTCTGTTTCTCTATTTCTGCCCTGCAAACCTGTTCATCTGTACCATATATCTAGGTTCCACATACATGCATTAATACAGAATATTTGTTTTGCTCTTTCTGACTTACTTCATTCTGTATGACAGTCTCTAGATCCACCGACTTCTCTACAAATAACCCAGTTTCATTCCTTTTCATGGCTGAGTCATATCCCATTTTATGTATGTACCACATCTTTATCCATTCGTCTGTCTGTGGGCATTTAGGTTGCTTCCATTACCTGGCTATTGTAAATAGTGCTGCAATGAACATTGTGGTGAATGTGTGTTTTTGATTTATGGTTGTCTCTGGGTATATGCCCAGAAGTGGGATTGCTGGATCCTATGGTAATTCTATTCCTAGTTTCTTTAAGGAAACTCCATACTGTTCTCCATAGTGACTGTATCAATTTACCTTCCCACTAATAGTGGAAGAGGGTTCCTTTTGTCCACACCCTCCCCAGAATTTGTTGTTTGTAGATTTTCTGATGCTGCCGATTCTAACAGGTGTGAGGTGATACCTCATTGTCATTTTGATTTGCATTTCTCTAATAATTAGTGGTGTTGAGCAGCTTTTCATGTGCGTCTTGGCCGTCTCTGTGACTTCTTTGAAGAAACGTCTATTTAGATCTTCTGCCCATTTTTGTATTGGGTTGTTTGTTTTATTAATATTAAGCTGCGTGAGCTGTTTATATATATTGGAGATTAAACCCTTGTCCATTGATTCGTTTGCGAACGTTTTCGCCCATTCTGAGGGTTGCCTTTTTCCATTCCCGTTTTTTTTTAACCAAAAAAGAAAGAAAGCAAAAGAAGCAGAACACTAATGTGCGTGAAATATGCCTCTTGAAACTGTCGTTTTGAAATATGGACGTCTTTTGAACTTTTTGGTCGATATATGACCCCAGGATTTGTTTTCAGGGCAGGTGTCATTTACAGGCCTGCAATGATTTGGAATATCCACTGACCATTAGCGCTGGGATTAAAGCTGCTGTTGTGTGAAATGGCCACAAGGTGGCAGCAGTTCTCCCTTAGCAAATCTGGTTACTAGGGCAACAGAGCCTCAATGGAAGCCTGTTCTAGATTGGAATTTAGAATGGAATGTGCCAGGAGAAAGCCCCTCAAGTTTGTCTCACTACTTCTTGTTCGTGTTTTTAATTTAATTTTTAATTTTTTATTACAGCAAGTTTGATTACAACGTTTGCTTGTTGTAGGTGTGCAAGATGTGGTTCTGTTACACATATACATATGTCTGTTCTTCCTGGGACCCTTTTCCCATGTACATTATGACAGAATGTTGAGTAGTCTTCTCTTGGCATTCCGTAGGTCTTTGGTGATTATATATTTCACCTGTGTTTGTATATGTCTCTTAACCCCAATATCGTAATGAATCCAATCCTCACACCTTTCCATTGGTGAACCATAAGTTTGTTTAATGAATCTGTGATTGCCCTTCTCCGTGGAAATATCGGCCCTGGTATCCGTTTTTAGGTAACACCTATAAGTGATATCCTACGATATGTGTCTTTCACTTTCTGACTTACTACAAGTCCCGTGCTTACCTGTAGACTCATCTACGGGGCTGCAAATGGCATTGTGCCCTTTTTTTCCTTGGCTAATATTCTGTCTTAGCGAGGTCCATTTTCTGCAATGTGATTCCCTGAGGGCTGAGGATTAGCTGACCTGGGCAGCCTGACCCTGCCGGCAAGCCCTCCCCAGGTGTGCGTGGGTTGAGGTCGATAGAAACAGCACTCCAGGCAGCAATAGCCCCTGCAGCTGTGCCTGATTCCATATTCTCTGCCCCGTCAGCAGTCTCGGGGCTGTGCTGGTGGGAGGGTGTGAGGGTCCACGGCTTTGTTGGTGGCCCGGTGTGAGTGGGGCTCTGCTGGACTTTCTGCAGGAGTTGCCAGGCTGCCACCTGTAAAGAAGAGGATGTGTCACCCATAACTTCCACTGGAATTTCTCTCCGGGCTGAGGTGAGGAAGGAAAAAAAGGAATGATGGCCGGGACAGGAGGGGTATATCAGGCAGGGAAATGGAAAGCTTCTAGAAGAGTGCCCGGGGCCAGGACCATCCTGGCTGGCCTGCAGGCACCAAGTTGGCCTGCATGCTGTCGCTGGTGTGGCTCCACGGCCCTTCCTCTAGGCTTTCAAGCCCTTGTACATATTCAGGTGTTTTACCTGGGAAGGGTGGGAACAGTTCAGCAGCAGCTGGCCTGGGGCTCAGCTCACGTTTACTCACAGAGGCCTCGGCACGGTCCCCCAGCTTTGCAATGAGGATGCTCCTTGCGTGGGGGGGCCGGGCTGCTGGCTGTATGGGAGATGATTCCCCACCTCTGACCAATGTCAGAATTGTTTACCGCTGGAGCAAGTGCCCTGATAGGGTTTTCCTCTGTATAACTGCTGGGTTCAGGTTTTTTTTTTTCTTTTTTGGTTCAAGTTAGAATTTATTCATCTATAATGTATTTATTGATATAAGCATGGAAATAATTCATTCATAGAAATATATCTGTGTGAAGGGAAGAACTTTTTTCTGTTTTATTTTTAAATTTCATTTCTAAAAATTTTGCAGTTTAATTATATTTATTTTTCTATACAGCAGGTTATTATTAGTTATCTATTTTATTCATATACATATATACAGGTCAATACCTATCTCCCAACTCATCTGACCACCATCACCCCATGGCTTCCCCCACTTGGTGTCCATACGTTTGTTCTCTACCTCTGTTTCTCTATTTCTGCCCTGCAAACCTGTTCATCTGTACCATATATCTAGGTTCCACATACATGCATTAATACAGAATATTTGTTTTGCTTTTTCTGACTTACTTCATTCTGTATGACAGTCTCTAGATCCACCGACTTCTCTACAAATAACCCAGTTTCATTCCTTTTCATGGCTGAGTCATATCCCATTTTATGTATGTACCACATCTTTATCCATTCATCTGTCTGTGGGCATTTAGGTTGCTTCCATTACCTGGCTATTGTAAATAGTGCTGCAATGAACATTGTGGTGAATGTGTGTTTTTGATTTATGGTTGTCTCTGTGTATATGCCCAGAAGTGGGATTGCTGGATCCTATGGTAATTCTATTTCTAGTTTCTTTAAGGAAACTCCATACTGTTCTACATAGTGACTGTATCAATTTACCTTCCCACCAATAGTGGAAGAGGGTTCCTTTTGTCCACACCCTCCCCAGAATTTGTTGTTTGTAGATTTTCTGATGATGCCGATTCTAACAGGTGTGAGGTGATACCTCATTGTCGTTTTGATTTGCATTTCTCTAATAATTAGTGGTGTTGAGCATCTTTTCATGTGCGTCTTGGCCGTCTCTGTGACTTCTTTGAAGAAACGTCTATTTAGATCTTCTGCCCATTTTTGTATTGGGTTGTTTGTTTTATTAATATTAAGCTGCGTGAGCTGTTTATATATATTGGAGATTAAACCCTTGTCCATTGATTCGTTTGCGAACGTTTTCGCCCATTCTGAGGGTTGCCTTTTTCCATTCCCGTTTTTTTTTAACCAAAAAAGAAAGAAAGCAAAAGAAGCAGAACACTAATGTGCGTGAAATATGCCTCTTGAAACTGTCGTTTTGAAATATGGACGTCTTTTGAACTTTTTGGTCGATATATGACCCCAGGATTTGTTTTCAGGGCAGGTGTCATTTACAGGCCTGCAATGATTTGGAATATCCACTGACCAGTAGCGCTGGGATTAAAGCTGCTGTTGTGCGAAATGGCCACAAGGTGGCAGCAGTTCTCCCTTAGCAAATCTGGTTACCAGGGCAACAGAGCCTCAATGGAAGCCTGTTCTAGATTGGAATTTAGAATGGAATGTGCCAGGAGAAAGCCCCTCAAGTTTGTCTCACTACTTCTTGTTCGTGTTTTTAATTTAATTTTTAATTTTTTATTACAGCAAGTTTGATTACAACGTTTGTTTGTTGTAGGTGTGCAAGATGTGGTTCTGTTACACATATACATATGTCTGTTCTTCCTGGGACCCTTTTCCCATGTACGTTATGACAGAATGTTGAGTAGTCTTCTCTTGGCATTCCGTAGGTCTTTGGTGATTATATATTTCACCTGTGTTTGTATATGTCTCTTAACCCCAATATCGTAATGAATCCAATCCTCACACTTTTCCATTGGTGAACCATAAGTTTGTTTAATGAATCTGTGATTGCCCTTCTCCGTGGAAATATCTGCCCTGGTATCCGTTTTTAGGTAACACCTATAAGTGATATCCTACGATATGTGTCTTTCACTTTCTGACTTACTACAAGTCCCGTGCTTACCTGTAGACTCATCTACGGGGCTGCAAATGGCATTGTGCCCTTTTTTTCCTTGGCTAATATTCTGTCTTAGCGAGGTCCATTTTCTGCAATGTGATTCCCTGAGGGCTGAGGATTAGCTGACCTGGGCAGCCTGACCCTGCCGGCAAGCCCTCCCCAGGTGTGCCTGGGTTGAGTTCAATAGAAACAGCACTCCAGGCAGCAATAGCCCCTGCAGCTGTGCCTGACTCCATATTCTCTGCCCCGTCAGCAGTCTCGGGGCTGTGCTGGTGGGAGGGTGTGAGGGTCCACGGCTTTGTTGGTGGCCCGGTGTGAGTGGGGCTCTGCTGGAATTTCTGCAGGAGTTGCCAGGTTGCCACCTGTAAAGAAGAGGATGTGTCACCAATAATTTCCACTGGAATTTCTCTCCGGGCTGAGGTGAGGGAGGAAAAAAAAGAGTGGGGGCCGGGACAGGAGTGGTATCTCAGGCAGGGAAATGGAAAGCTTCCAGAAGAGCGCCCGGGGCCAGGACCATCCTGGCTGGCCTGCAGGCACCAAGTTGGCCTGCGTGCTGTCGCTGGTGTGGCTCCACGGCCCTTCCTCTAGGCTTTCAAGCCCTTGTACATATTCAGGTGTTTTACCTGGGAAGGGTGGGAACAGTTCAGCAGCAGCTGGCCTGGGGCTCAGCTCACGTTTACTCACAGAGGCCTCGGCACTGTCCCCCAGCTTTGCAATCAGGACGCTCCTTGCGTGGGGGGGCCGGGCTGCTGGCTGTATGGGAGATGATTCCCCACCTCTGACCAATCTCAGAATTGTTTACCGCTGGAACAAGTGCCCTGATAGGGTTTTCCTCTGTATAACTGCTGGGTACAGGATTTTTTTTTTCTTTTTTGGTTCAAGTTAGAATTTATTCATCTTTTATGTATTTATTGATATAAGCATGGAAATAATTCATTCATAGAAATACATCTGTGTGAAGGGAAGAACTTTTTTTCTGTTTTATTTTTAAATTTCATTTCTAAAAATTTTGCAGTTTAATCATATTTATTTTTCTATACAGCAGGTTATTATTAGTTATCTATTTTATTCATATACATATATACAGGTCAATACCTATCTCCCAACTCATCTGACCACCAACACCCCATGGCTTCCCCCACTTGGTGTCCATACGTTTGTTCTCTACCTCTGTTTCTCTATTTCTGCCCTGCAAACCTGTTCATCTGTACCATATATCTAGGTTCCACATACATGCATTAAAACAGAATATTTGTTTTGCTCTTTCTGACTTACTTCATTCTGTATGACAGTCTCTAGATCCACCGACTTCTCTACAAATAACCCAGTTTCATTCCTTTTCATGGCTGAGTCATATCCCATTTTATGTATGTACCACATCTTTATCCATTCGTCTGTCTGTGGGCATTTAGGTTGCTTCCATTACCTGGCTATTGTAAATAGTGCTGCAATGAACATTGTGGTGAATGTGTGTTTTTGATTTATGGTTGTCTCTGGGTATATGCCCAGAAGTGGGATTGCTGGATCCTATGGTAATTCTATTCCTAGTTTCTTTAAGGAAACTCCATACTGTTCTCCATAGTGACTGTATCAATTTACCTTCCCACTAATAGTGGAAGAGGGTTCCTTTTGTCCACACCCTCCCCAGAATTTGTTGTTTGTAGATTTTCTGATGCTGCCGATTCTAACAGGTGTGAGGTGATACCTCATTGTCATTTTGATTTGCATTTCTCTAATAATTAGTGGTGTTGAGCAGCTTTTCATGTGCGTCTTGGCCGTCTCTGTGACTTCTTTGAAGAAACGTCTATTTAGATCTTCTGCCCATTTTTGTATTGGGTTGTTTGTTTTATTAATATTAAGCTGCGTGAGCTGTTTATATATATTGGAGATTAAACCCTTGTCCATTGATTCGTTTGCGAACGTTTTCGCCCATTCTGAGGGTTGCCTTTTTCCATTCCCGTTTTTTTTAACCAAAAAAGAAAGAAAGCAAAAGAAGCAGAACACTAATGTGCGTGAAATATGCCTCTTGAAACTGTCGTTTTGAAATATGGACGTCTTTTGAACTTTTTGGTCGATATATGACCCCAGGATTTGTTTTCAGGGCAGGTGTCATTTACAGGCCTGCAATGATTTGGAATATCCACTGACCATTAGCGCTGGGATTAAAGCTGCTGTTGTGTGAAATGGCCACAAGGTGGCAGCAGTTCTCCCTTAGCAAATCTGGTTACTAGGGCAACAGAGCCTCAATGGAAGCCTGTTCTAGATTGGAATTTAGAATGGAATGTGCCAGGAGAAAGCCCCTCAAGTTTGTCTCACTACTTCTTGTTCGTGTTTTTAATTTAATTTTTAATTTTTTATTACAGCAAGTTTGATTACAACGTTTGCTTGTTGTAGGTGTGCAAGATGTGGTTCTGTTACACATATACATATGTCTGTTCTTCCTGGGACCCTTTTCCCATGTACATTATGACAGAATGTTGAGTAGTCTTCTCTTGGCATTCCGTAGGTCTTTGGTGATTATATATTTCACCTGTGTTTGTATATGTCTCTTAACCCCAATATCGTAATGAATCCAATCCTCACACCTTTCCATTGGTGAACCATAAGTTTGTTTAATGAATCTGTGATTGCCCTTCTCCGTGGAAATATCGGCCCTGGTATCCGTTTTTAGGTAACACCTATAAGTGATATCCTACGATATGTGTCTTTCACTTTCTGACTTACTACAAGTCCCGTGCTTACCTGTAGACTCATCTACGGGGCTGCAAATGGCATTGTGCCCTTTTTTTCCTTGGCTAATATTCTGTCTTAGCGAGGTCCATTTTCTGCAATGTGATTCCCTGAGGGCTGAGGATTAGCTGACCTGGGCAGCCTGACCCTGCCGGCAAGCCCTCCCCAGGTGTGCGTGGGTTGAGGTCGATAGAAACAGCACTCCAGGCAGCAATAGCCCCTGCAGCTGTGCCTGATTCCATATTCTCTGCCCCGTCAGCAGTCTCGGGGCTGTGCTGGTGGGAGGGTGTGAGGGTCCACGGCTTTGTTGGTGGCCCGGTGTGAGTGGGGCTCTGCTGGACTTTCTGCAGGAGTTGCCAGGCTGCCACCTGTAAAGAAGAGGATGTGTCACCCATAACTTCCACTGGAATTTCTCTCCGGGCTGAGGTGAGGAAGGAAAAAAAGGAATGATGGCCGGGACAGGAGGGGTATATCAGGCAGGGAAATGGAAAGCTTCTAGAAGAGTGCCCGGGGCCAGGACCATCCTGGCTGGCCTGCAGGCACCAAGTTGGCCTGCATGCTGTCGCTGGTGTGGCTCCACGGCCCTTCCTCTAGGCTTTCAAGCCCTTGTACATATTCAGGTGTTTTACCTGGGAAGGGTGGGAACAGTTCAGCAGCAGCTGGCCTGGGGCTCAGCTCACGTTTACTCACAGAGGCCTCGGCACGGTCCCCCAGCTTTGCAATGAGGATGCTCCTTGCGTGGGGGGGCCGGGCTGCTGGCTGTATGGGAGATGATTCCCCACCTCTGACCAATGTCAGAATTGTTTACCGCTGGAGCAAGTGCCCTGATAGGGTTTTCCTCTGTATAACTGCTGGGTTCAGGTTTTTTTTTTCTTTTTTGGTTCAAGTTAGAATTTATTCATCTATAATGTATTTATTGATATAAGCATGGAAATAATTCATTCATAGAAATATATCTGTGTGAAGGGAAGAACTTTTTTCTGTTTTATTTTTAAATTTCATTTCTAAAAATTTTGCAGTTTAATTATATTTATTTTTCTATACAGCAGGTTATTATTAGTTATCTATTTTATTCATATACATATATACAGGTCAATACCTATCTCCCAACTCATCTGACCACCATCACCCCATGGCTTCCCCCACTTGGTGTCCATACGTTTGTTCTCTACCTCTGTTTCTCTATTTCTGCCCTGCAAACCTGTTCATCTGTACCATATATCTTCGTTCCACATACATGCATTAATACAGAATATTTGTTTTGCTTTTTCTGACTTACTTCATTCTGTATGACAGTCTCTAGATCCACCGACTTCTCTACAAATAACCCAGTTTCATTCCTTTTCATGGCTGAGTCATATCCCATTTTATGTATGTACCACATCTTTATCCATTCATCTGTCTGTGGGCATTTAGGTTGCTTCCATTACCTGGCTATTGTAAATAGTGCTGCAATGAACATTGTGGTGAATGTGTGTTTTTGATTTATGGTTGTCTCTGTGTATATGCCCAGAAGTGGGATTGCTGGATCCTATGGTAATTCTATTTCTAGTTTCTTTAAGGAAACTCCATACTGTTCTCCATAGTGACTGTATCAATTTACCTTCCCACCAATAGTGGAAGAGGGTTCCTTTTGTCCACACCCTCCCCAGAATTTGTTGTTTGTAGATTTTCTGATGATGCCGATTCTAACAGGTGTGAGGTGATACCTCATTGTCGTTTTGATTTGCATTTCTCTAATAATTAGTGGTGTTGAGCATCTTTTCATGTGCGTCTTGGCCGTCTCTGTGACTTCTTTGAAGAAACGTCTATTTAGATCTTCTGCCCATTTTTGTATTGGGTTGTTTGTTTTATTAATATTAAGCTGCGTGAGCTGTTTATATATATTGGAGATTAAACCCTTGTCCATTGATTCGTTTGCGAACGTTTTCGCCCATTCTGAGGGTTGCCTTTTTCCATTCCCGTTTTTTTTTAACCAAAAAAGAAAGAAAGCAAAAGAAGCAGAACACTAATGTGCGTGAAATATGCCTCTTGAAACTGTCGTTTTGAAATATGGACGTCTTTTGAACTTTTTGGTCGATATATGACCCCAGGATTTGTTTTCAGGGCAGGTGTCATTTACAGGCCTGCAATGATTTGGAATATCCACTGACCAGTAGCGCTGGGATTAAAGCTGCTGTTGTGCGAAATGGCCACAAGGTGGCAGCAGTTCTCCCTTAGCAAATCTGGTTACCAGGGCAACAGAGCCTCAATGGAAGCCTGTTCTAGATTGGAATTTAGAATGGAATGTGCCAGGAGAAAGCCCCTCAAGTTTGTCTCACTACTTCTTGTTCGTGTTTTTAATTTAATTTTTAATTTTTTATTACAGCAAGTTTGATTACAACGTTTGCTTGTTGTAGGTGTGCAAGATGTGGTTCTGTTACACATATACATATGTCTGTTCTTCCTGGGACCCTTTTCCCATGTACATTATGACAGAATGTTGAGTAGTCTTCTCTTGGCATTCCGTAGGTCTTTGGTGATTATATATTTCACCTGTGTTTGTATATGTCTCTTAACCCCAATATCGTAATGAATCCAATCCTCACACCTTTCCATTGGTGAACCATAAGTTTGTTTAATGAATCTGTGATTGCCCTTCTCCGTGGAAATATCGGCCCTGGTATCCGTTTTTAGGTAACACCTATAAGTGATATCCTACGATATGTGTCTTTCACTTTCTGACTTACTACAAGTCCCGTGCTTACCTGTAGACTCATCTACGGGGCTGCAAATGGCATTGTGCCCTTTTTTTCCTTGGCTAATATTCTGTCTTAGCGAGGTCCATTTTCTGCAATGTGATTCCCTGAGGGCTGAGGATTAGCTGACCTGGGCAGCCTGACCCTGCCGGCAAGCCCTCCCCAGGTGTGAGTGGGTTGAGGTCGATAGAAACAGCACTCCAGGCAGCAATAGCCCCTGCAGCTGTGCCTGATTCCATATTCTCTGCCCCGTCAGCAGTCTCGGGGCTGTGCTGGTGGGAGGGTGTGAGGGTCCACGGCTTTGTTGGTGGCCCGGTGTGAGTGGGGCTCTGCTGGACTTTCTGCAGGAGTTGCCAGGCTGCCACCTGTAAAGAAGAGGATGTGTCACCCATAACTTCCACTGGAATTTCTCTCCGGGCTGAGGTGAGGAAGGAAAAAAAGGAATGATGGCCGGGACAGGAGGGGTATATCAGGCAGGGAAATGGAAAGCTTCTAGAAGAGTGCCCGGGGCCAGGACCATCCTGGCTGGCCTGCAGGCACCAAGTTGGCCTGCATGCTGTCGCTGGTGTGGCTCCACGGCCCTTCCTCTAGGCTTTCAAGCCCTTGTACATATTCAGGTGTTTTACCTGGGAAGGGTGGGGACAGTTCAGCAGCAGCTGGCCTGGGGCTCAGCTCACGTTTACTCACAGAGGCCTCGGCACGGTCCCCCAGCTTTGCAATGAGGATGCTCCTTGCGTGGGGGGGCCGGGCTGCTGGCTGTATGGGAGATGATTCCCCACCTCTGACCAATGTCAGAATTGTTTACCGCTGGAGCAAGTGCCCTGATAGGGTTTTCCTCTGTATAACTGCTGGGTTCAGGTTTTTTTTTTCTTTTTTGGTTCAAGTTAGAATTTATTCATCTATAATGTATTTATTGATATAAGCATGGAAATAATTCATTCATAGAAATATATCTGTGTGAAGGGAAGAACTTTTTTCTGTTTTATTTTTAAATTTCATTTCTAAAAATTTTGCAGTTTAATTATATTTATTTTTCTATACAGCAGGTTATTATTAGTTATCTATTTTATTCATATACATATATACAGGTCAATACCTATCTCCCAACTCATCTGACCACCATCACCCCATGGCTTCCCCCACTTGGTGTCCATACGTTTGTTCTCTACCTCTGTTTCTCTATTTCTGCCCTGCAAACCTGTTCATCTGTACCATATATCTAGGTTCCACATACATGCATTAATACAGAATATTTGTTTTGCTTTTTCTGACTTACTTCATTCTGTATGACAGTCTCTAGATCCACCGACTTCTCTACAAATAACCCAGTTTCATTCCTTTTCATGGCTGAGTCATATCCCATTTTATGTATGTACCACATCTTTATCCATTCATCTGTCTGTGGGCATTTAGGTTGCTTCCATTACCTGGCTATTGTAAATAGTGCTGCAATGAACATTGTGGTGAATGTGTGTTTTTGATTTATGGTTGTCTCTGTGTATATGCCCAGAAGTGGGATTGCTGGATCCTATGGTAATTCTATTTCTAGTTTCTTTAAGGAAACTCCATACTGTTCTCCATAGTGACTGTATCAATTTACCTTCCCACCAATAGTGGAAGAGGGTTCCTTTTGTCCACACCCTCCCCAGAATTTGTTGTTTGTAGATTTTCTGATGATGCCGATTCTAACAGGTGTGAGGTGATACCTCATTGTCGTTTTGATTTGCATTTCTCTAATAATTAGTGGTGTTGAGCATCTTTTCATGTGCGTCTTGGCCGTCTCTGTGACTTCTTTGAAGAAACGTCTATTTAGATCTTCTGCCCATTTTTGTATTGGGTTGTTTGTTTTATTAATATTAAGCTGCGTGAGCTGTTTATATATATTGGAGATTAAACCCTTGTCCATTGATTCGTTTGCGAACGTTTTCGCCCATTCTGAGGGTTGCCTTTTTCCATTCCCGTTTTTTTTTAACCAAAAAAGAAAGAAAGCAAAAGAAGCAGAACACTAATGTGCGTGAAATATGCCTCTTGAAACTGTCGTTTTGAAATATGGACGTCTTTTGAACTTTTTGGTCGATATATGACCCCAGGATTTGTTTTCAGGGCAGGTGTCATTTACAGGCCTGCAATGATTTGGAATATCCACTGACCAGTAGCGCTGGGATTAAAGCTGCTGTTGTGCGAAATGGCCACAAGGTGGCAGCAGTTCTCCCTTAGCAAATCTGGTTACCAGGGCAACAGAGCCTCAATGGAAGCCTGTTCTAGATTGGAATTTAGAATGGAATGTGCCAGGAGAAAGCCCCTCAAGTTTGTCTCACTACTTCTTGTTCGTGTTTTTAATTTAATTTTTAATTTTTTATTACAGCAAGTTTGATTACAACGTTTGCTTGTTGTAGGTGTGCAAGATGTGGTTCTGTTACACATATACATATGTCTGTTCTTCCTGGGACCCTTTTCCCATGTACATTATGACAGAATGTTGAGTAGTCTTCTCTTGGCATTCCGTAGGTCTTTGGTGATTATATATTTCACCTGTGTTTGTATATGTCTCTTAACCCCAATATCGTAATGAATCCAATCCTCACACCTTTCCATTGGTGAACCATAAGTTTGTTTAATGAATCTGTGATTGCCCTTCTCCGTGGAAATATCGGCCCTGGTATCCGTTTTTAGGTAACACCTATAAGTGATATCCTACGATATGTGTCTTTCACTTTCTGACTTACTACAAGTCCCGTGCTTACCTGTAGACTCATCTACGGGGCTGCAAATGGCATTGTGCCCTTTTTTTCCTTGGCTAATATTCTGTCTTAGCGAGGTCCATTTTCTGCAATGTGATTCCCTGAGGGCTGAGGATTAGCTGACCTGGGCAGCCTGACCCTGCCGGCAAGCCCTCCCCAGGTGTGCGTGGGTTGAGGTCGATAGAAACAGCACTCCAGGCAGCAATAGCCCCTGCAGCTGTGCCTGATTCCATATTCTCTGCCCCGTCAGCAGTCTCGGGGCTGTGCTGGTGGGAGGGTGTGAGGGTCCACGGCTTTGTTGGTGGCCCGGTGTGAGTGGGGCTCTGCTGGACTTTCTGCAGGAGTTGCCAGGCTGCCACCTGTAAAGAAGAGGATGTGTCACCCATAACTTCCACTGGAATTTCTCTCCGGGCTGAGGTGAGGAAGGAAAAAAAGGAATGATGGCCGGGACAGGAGGGGTATATCAGGCAGGGAAATGGAAAGCTTCTAGAAGAGTGCCCGGGGCCAGGACCATCCTGGCTGGCCTGCAGGCACCAAGTTGGCCTGCATGCTGTCGCTGGTGTGGCTCCACGGCCCTTCCTCTAGGCTTTCAAGCCCTTGTACATATTCAGGTGTTTTACCTGGGAAGGGTGGGAACAGTTCAGCAGCAGCTGGCCTGGGGCTCAGCTCACGTTTACTCACAGAGGCCTCGGCACGGTCCCCCAGCTTTGCAATGAGGATGCTCCTTGCGTGGGGGGGCCGGGCTGCTGGCTGTATGGGAGATGATTCCCCACCTCTGACCAATGTCAGAATTGTTTACCGCTGGAGCAAGTGCCCTGATAGGGTTTTCCTCTGTATAACTGCTGGGTTCAGGTTTTTTTTTTCTTTTTTGGTTCAAGTTAGAATTTATTCATCTATAATGTATTTATTGATATAAGCATGGAAATAATTCATTCATAGAAATATATCTGTGTGAAGGGAAGAACTTTTTTCTGTTTTATTTTTAAATTTCATTTCTAAAAATTTTGCAGTTTAATTATATATATTTTTCTATACAGCAGGTTATTATTAGTTATCTATTTTATTCATATACATATATACAGGTCAATACCTATCTCCCAACTCATCTGACCACCATCACCCCATGGCTTCCCCCACTTGGTGTCCATACGTTTGTTCTCTACCTCTGTTTCTCTATTTCTGCCCTGCAAACCTGTTCATCTGTACCATATATCTAGGTTCCACATACATGCATTAATACAGAATATTTGTTTTGCTTTTTCTGACTTACTTCATTCTGTATGACAGTCTCTAGATCCACCGACTTCTCTACAAATAACCCAGTTTCATTCCTTTTCATGGCTGAGTCATATCCCATTTTATGTATGTACCACATCTTTATCCATTCGTCTGTCTGTGGGCATTTAGGTTGCTTCCATTACCTGGCTATTGTAAATAGTGCTGCAATGAACATTGTGGTGAATGTGTGTTTTTGATTTATGGTTGTCTCTGTGTATATGCCCAGAAGTGGGATTGCTGGATCCTATGGTAATTCTATTTCTAGTTTCTTTAAGGAAACTCCATACTGTTCTCCATAGTGACTGTATCAATTTACCTTCCCACCAATAGTGGAAGAGGGTTCCTTTTGTCCACACCCTCCCCAGAATTTGTTGTTTGTAGATTTTCTGATGATGCCGATTCTAACAGGTGTGAGGTGATACCTCACTGTCGTTTTGATTTGCATTTCTCTAATAATTAGTGGTGTTGAGCATCTTTTCATGTGCGTCTTGGCCGTCTCTGTGACTTCTTTGAAGAAACGTCTATTTAGATCTTCTGCCCATTTTTGTATTGGGTTGTTTGTTTTATTAATATTAAGCTGCGTGAGCTGTTTATATATATTGGAGATTAAACCCTTGTCCATTGATTCGTTTGCGAACGTTTTCGCCCATTCTGAGGGTTGCCTTTTTCCATTCCCGTTTTTTTTTAACCAAAAAAGAAAGAAAGCAAAAGAAGCAGAACACTAATGTGCGTGAAATATGCCTCTTGAAACTGTCGTTTTGAAATATGGACGTCTTTTGAACTTTTTGGTCGATATATGACCCCAGGATTTGTTTTCAGGGCAGGTGTCATTTACAGGCCTGCAATGATTTGGAATATCCACTGACCAGTAGCGCTGGGATTAAAGCTGCTGTTGTGCGAAATGGCCACAAGGTGGCAGCAGTTCTCCCTTAGCAAATCTGGTTACCAGGGCAACAGAGCCTCAATGGAAGCCTGTTCTAGATTGGAATTTAGAATGGAATGTGCCAGGAGAAAGCCCCTCAAGTTTGTCTCACTACTTCTTGTTCGTGTTTTTAATTTAATTTTTAATTTTTTATTACAGCAAGTTTGATTACAACGTTTGTTTGTTGTAGGTGTGCAAGATGTGGTTCTGTTACACATATACATATGTCTGTTCTTCCTGGGACCCTTTTCCCATGTACGTTATGACAGAATGTTGAGTAGTCTTCTCTTGGCATTCCGTAGGTCTTTGGTGATTATATATTTCACCTGTGTTTGTATATGTCTCTTAACCCCAATATCGTAATGAATCCAATCCTCACACTTTTCCATTGGTGAACCATAAGTTTGTTTAATGAATCTGTGATTGCCCTTCTCCGTGGAAATATCTGCCCTGGTATCCGTTTTTAGGTAACACCTATAAGTGATATCCTACGATATGTGTCTTTCACTTTCTGACTTACTACAAGTCCCGTGCTTACCTGTAGACTCATCTACGGGGCTGCAAATGGCATTGTCCCCTTTTTTTCCTTGGCTAATATTCTGTCTTAGCGAGGTCCATTTTCTGCAATGTGATTCCCTGAGGGCTGAGGATTAGCTGACCTGGGCAGCCTGACCCTGCCGGCAAGCCCTCCCCAGGTGTGCCTGGGTTGAGTTCAATAGAAACAGCACTCCAGGCAGCAATAGCCCCTGCAGCTGTGCCTGACTCCATATTCTCTGCCCCGTCAGCAGTCTCGGGGCTGTGCTGGTGGGAGGGTGTGAGGGTCCACGGCTTTGTTGGTGGCCCGGTGTGAGTGGGGCTCTGCTGGAATTTCTGCAGGAGTTGCCAGGTTGCCACCTGTAAAGAAGAGGATGTGTCACCCATAATTTCCACTGGAATTTCTCTCCGGGCTGAGGTGAGGGAGGAAAAAAAAGAGTGGGGGCCGGGACAGGAGTGGTATCTCAGGCAGGGAAATGGAAAGCTTCCAGAAGAGCGCCCGGGGCCAGGACCATCCTGGCTGGCCTGCAGGCACCAAGTTGGCCTGCGTGCTGTCGCTGGTGTGGCTCCACGGCCCTTCCTCTAGGCTTTCAAGCCCTTGTACATATTCAGGTGTTTTACCTGGGAAGGGTGGGAACAGTTCAGCAGCAGCTGGCCTGGGGCTCAGCTCACGTTTACTCACAGAGGCCTCGGCACTGTCCCCCAGCTTTGCAATCAGGACGCTCCTTGCGTAGGGGGGCCGGGCTGCTGGCTGTATGGGAGATGATTCCCCACCTCTGACCAATGTCAGAATTGTTTACCGCTGGAGCAAGTGCCCTGATAGGGTTTTCCTCTGTATAACTGCTGGGTTCAGGTTTTTTTTTTCTTTTTTGGTTCAAGTTAGAATTTATTCATCTATAATGTATTTATTGATATAAGCATGGAAATAATTCATTCATAGAAATATATCTGTGTGAAGGGAAGAACTTTTTTCTGTTTTATTTTTAAATTTCATTTCTAAAAATTTTGCAGTTTAATTATATTTATTTTTCTATACAGCAGGTTATTATTAGTTATCTATTTTATTCATATACATATATACAGGTCAATACCTATCTCCCAACTCATCTGACCACCATCACCCCATGGCTTCCCCCACTTGGTGTCCATACGTTTGTTCTCTACCTCTGTTTCTCTATTTCTGCCCTGCAAACCTGTTCATCTGTACCATATATCTTCGTTCCACATACATGCATTAATACAGAATATTTGTTTTGCTTTTTCTGACTTACTTCATTCTGTATGACAGTCTCTAGATCCACCGACTTCTCTACAAATAACCCAGTTTCATTCCTTTTCATGGCTGAGTCATATCCCATTTTATGTATGTACCACATCTTTATCCATTCATCTGTCTGTGGGCATTTAGGTTGCTTCCATTACCTGGCTATTGTAAATAGTGCTGCAATGAACATTGTGGTGAATGTGTGTTTTTGATTTATGGTTGTCTCTGTGTATATGCCCAGAAGTGGGATTGCTGGATCCTATGGTAATTCTATTTCTAGTTTCTTTAAGGAAACTCCATACTGTTCTCCATAGTGACTGTATCAATTTACCTTCCCACCAATAGTGGAAGAGGGTTCCTTTTGTCCACACCCTCCCCAGAATTTGTTGTTTGTAGATTTTCTGATGATGCCGATTCTAACAGGTGTGAGGTGATACCTCATTGTCGTTTTGATTTGCATTTCTCTAATAATTAGTGGTGTTGAGCATCTTTTCATGTGCGTCTTGGCCGTCTCTGTGACTTCTTTGAAGAAACGTCTATTTAGATCTTCTGCCCATTTTTGTATTGGGTTGTTTGTTTTATTAATATTAAGCTGCGTGAGCTGTTTATATATATTGGAGATTAAACCCTTGTCCATTGATTCGTTTGCGAACGTTTTCGCCCATTCTGAGGGTTGCCTTTTTCCATTCCCGTTTTTTTTTAACCAAAAAAGAAAGAAAGCAAAAGAAGCAGAACACTAATGTGCGTGAAATATGCCTCTTGAAACTGTCGTTTTGAAATATGGACGTCTTTTGAACTTTTTGGTCGATATATGACCCCAGGATTTGTTTTCAGGGCAGGTGTCATTTACAGGCCTGCAATGATTTGGAATATCCACTGACCAGTAGCGCTGGGATTAAAGCTGCTGTTGTGCGAAATGGCCACAAGGTGGCAGCAGTTCTCCCTTAGCAAATCTGGTTACCAGGGCAACAGAGCCTCAATGGAAGCCTGTTCTAGATTGGAATTTAGAATGGAATGTGCCAGGAGAAAGCCCCTCAAGTTTGTCTCACTACTTCTTGTTCGTGTTTTTAATTTAATTTTTAATTTTTTATTACAGCAAGTTTGATTACAACGTTTGCTTGTTGTAGGTGTGCAAGATGTGGTTCTGTTACACATATACATATGTCTGTTCTTCCTGGGACCCTTTTCCCATGTACATTATGACAGAATGTTGAGTAGTCTTCTCTTGGCATTCCGTAGGTCTTTGGTGATTATATATTTCACCTGTGTTTGTATATGTCTCTTAACCCCAATATCGTAATGAATCCAATCCTCACACCTTTCCATTGGTGAACCATAAGTTTGTTTAATGAATCTGTGATTGCCCTTCTCCGTGGAAATATCGGCCCTGGTATCCGTTTTTAGGTAACACCTATAAGTGATATCCTACGATATGTGTCTTTCACTTTCTGACTTACTACAAGTCCCGTGCTTACCTGTAGACTCATCTACGGGGCTGCAAATGGCATTGTGCCCTTTTTTTCCTTGGCTAATATTCTGTCTTAGCGAGGTCCATTTTCTGCAATGTGATTCCCTGAGGGCTGAGGATTAGCTGACCTGGGCAGCCTGACCCTGCCGGCAAGCCCTCCCCAGGTGTGAGTGGGTTGAGGTCGATAGAAACAGCACTCCAGGCAGCAATAGCCCCTGCAGCTGTGCCTGATTCCATATTCTCTGCCCCGTCAGCAGTCTCGGGGCTGTGCTGGTGGGAGGGTGTGAGGGTCCACGGCTTTGTTGGTGGCCCGGTGTGAGTGGGGCTCTGCTGGACTTTCTGCAGGAGTTGCCAGGCTGCCACCTGTAAAGAAGAGGATGTGTCACCCATAACTTCCACTGGAATTTCTCTCCGGGCTGAGGTGAGGAAGGAAAAAAAGGAATGATGGCCGGGACAGGAGGGGTATATCAGGCAGGGAAATGGAAAGCTTCTAGAAGAGTGCCCGGGGCCAGGACCATCCTGGCTGGCCTGCAGGCACCAAGTTGGCCTGCATGCTGTCGCTGGTGTGGCTCCACGGCCCTTCCTCTAGGCTTTCAAGCCCTTGTACATATTCAGGTGTTTTACCTGGGAAGGGTGGGGACAGTTCAGCAGCAGCTGGCCTGGGGCTCAGCTCACGTTTACTCACAGAGGCCTCGGCACGGTCCCCCAGCTTTGCAATGAGGATGCTCCTTGCGTGGGGGGGCCGGGCTGCTGGCTGTATGGGAGATGATTCCCCACCTCTGACCAATGTCAGAATTGTTTACCGCTGGAGCAAGTGCCCTGATAGGGTTTTCCTCTGTATAACTGCTGGGTTCAGGTTTTTTTTTTCTTTTTTGGTTCAAGTTAGAATTTATTCATCTATAATGTATTTATTGATATAAGCATGGAAATAATTCATTCATAGAAATATATCTGTGTGAAGGGAAGAACTTTTTTCTGTTTTATTTTTAAATTTCATTTCTAAAAATTTTGCAGTTTAATTATATTTATTTTTCTATACAGCAGGTTATTATTAGTTATCTATTTTATTCATATACATATATACAGGTCAATACCTATCTCCCAACTCATCTGACCACCATCACCCCATGGCTTCCCCCACTTGGTGTCCATACGTTTGTTCTCTACCTCTGTTTCTCTATTTCTGCCCTGCAAACCTGTTCATCTGTACCATATATCTAGGTTCCACATACATGCATTAATACAGAATATTTGTTTTGCTTTTTCTGACTTACTTCATTCTGTATGACAGTCTCTAGATCCACCGACTTCTCTACAAATAACCCAGTTTCATTCCTTTTCATGGCTGAGTCATATCCCATTTTATGTATGTACCACATCTTTATCCATTCATCTGTCTGTGGGCATTTAGGTTGTTTCCATTACCTGGCTATTGTAAATAGTGCTGCAATGAACATTGTGGTGAATGTGTGTTTTTGATTTATGGTTGTCTCTGTGTATATGCCCAGAAGTGGGATTGCTGGATCCTATGGTAATTCTATTTCTAGTTTCTTTAAGGAAACTCCATACTGTTCTACATAGTGACTGTATCAATTTACCTTCCCACCAATAGTGGAAGAGGGTTCCTTTTGTCCACACCCTCCCCAGAATTTGTTGTTTGTAGATTTTCTGATGATGCCGATTCTAACAGGTGTGAGGTGATACCTCATTGTCGTTTTGATTTGCATTTCTCTAATAATTAGTGGTGTTGAGCATCTTTTCATGTGCGTCTTGGCCGTCTCTGTGACTTCTTTGAAGAAACGTCTATTTAGATCTTCTGCCCATTTTTGTATTGGGTTGTTTGTTTTATTAATATTAAGCTGCGTGAGCTGTTTATATATATTGGAGATTAAACCCTTGTCCATTGATTCGTTTGCGAACGTTTTCGCCCATTCTGAGGGTTGCCTTTTTCCATTCCCGTTTTTTTTTAACCAAAAAAGAAAGAAAGCAAAAGAAGCAGAACACTAATGTGCGTGAAATATGCCTCTTGAAACTGTCGTTTTGAAATATGGACGTCTTTTGAACTTTTTGGTCGATATATGACCCCAGGATTTGTTTTCAGGGCAGGTGTCATTTACAGGCCTGCAATGATTTGGAATATCCACTGACCAGTAGCGCTGGGATTAAAGCTGCTGTTGTGCGAAATGGCCACAAGGTGGCAGCAGTTCTCCCTTAGCAAATCTGGTTACCAGGGCAACAGAGCCTCAATGGAAGCCTGTTCTAGATTGGAATTTAGAATGGAATGTGCCAGGAGAAAGCCCCTCAAGTTTGTCTCACTACTTCTTGTTCGTGTTTTTAATTTAATTTTTAATTTTTTATTACAGCAAGTTTGATTACAACGTTTGCTTGTTGTAGGTGTGCAAGATGTGGTTCTGTTACACATATACATATGTCTGTTCTTCCTGGGACCCTTTTCCCATGTACATTATGACAGAATGTTGAGTAGTCTTCTCTTGGCATTCCGTAGGTCTTTGGTGATTATATATTTCACCTGTGTTTGTATATGTCTCTTAACCCCAATATCGTAATGAATCCAATCCTCACACCTTTCCATTGGTGAACCATAAGTTTGTTTAATGAATCTGTGATTGCCCTTCTCCGTGGAAATATCGGCCCTGGTATCCGTTTTTAGGTAACACCTATAAGTGATATCCTACGATATGTGTCTTTCACTTTCTGACTTACTACAAGTCCCGTGCTTACCTGTAGACTCATCTACGGGGCTGCAAATGGCATTGTGCCCTTTTTTTCCTTGGCTAATATTCTGTCTTAGCGAGGTCCATTTTCTGCAATGTGATTCCCTGAGGGCTGAGGATTAGCTGACCTGGGCAGCCTGACCCTGCCGGCAAGCCCTCCCCAGGTGTGCGTGGGTTGAGGTCGATAGAAACAGCACTCCAGGCAGCAATAGCCCCTGCAGCTGTGCCTGATTCCATATTCTCTGCCCCGTCAGCAGTCTCGGGGCTGTGCTGGTGGGAGGGTGTGAGGGTCCACGGCTTTGTTGGTGGCCCGGTGTGAGTGGGGCTCTGCTGGACTTTCTGCAGGAGTTGCCAGGCTGCCACCTGTAAAGAAGAGGATGTGTCACCCATAACTTCCACTGGAATTTCTCTCCGGGCTGAGGTGAGGAAGGAAAAAAAGGAATGATGGCCGGGACAGGAGGGGTATATCAGGCAGGGAAATGGAAAGCTTCTAGAAGAGTGCCCGGGGCCAGGACCATCCTGGCTGGCCTGCAGGCACCAAGTTGGCCTGCATGCTGTCGCTGGTGTGGCTCCACGGCCCTTCCTCTAGGCTTTCAAGCCCTTGTACATATTCAGGTGTTTTACCTGGGAAGGGTGGGAACAGTTCAGCAGCAGCTGGCCTGGGGCTCAGCTCACGTTTACTCACAGAGGCCTCGGCACGGTCCCCCAGCTTTGCAATGAGGATGCTCCTTGCGTGGGGGGGCCGGGCTGCTGGCTGTATGGGAGATGATTCCCCACCTCTGACCAATGTCAGAATTGTTTACCGCTGGAGCAAGTGCCCTGATAGGGTTTTCCTCTGTATAACTGCTGGGTTCAGGTTTTTTTTTTCTTTTTTGGTTCAAGTTAGAATTTATTCATCTATAATGTATTTATTGATATAAGCATGGAAATAATTCATTCATAGAAATATATCTGTGTGAAGGGAAGAACTTTTTTCTGTTTTATTTTTAAATTTCATTTCTAAAAATTTTGCAGTTTAATTATATATATTTTTCTATACAGCAGGTTATTATTAGTTATCTATTTTATTCATATACATATATACAGGTCAATACCTATCTCCCAACTCATCTGACCACCATCACCCCATGGCTTCCCCCACTTGGTGTCCATACGTTTGTTCTCTACCTCTGTTTCTCTATTTCTGCCCTGCAAACCTGTTCATCTGTACCATATATCTAGGTTCCACATACATGCATTAATACAGAATATTTGTTTTGCTTTTTCTGACTTACTTCATTCTGTATGACAGTCTCTAGATCCACCGACTTCTCTACAAATAACCCAGTTTCATTCCTTTTCATGGCTGAGTCATATCCCATTTTATGTATGTACCACATCTTTATCCATTCGTCTGTCTGTGGGCATTTAGGTTGCTTCCATTACCTGGCTATTGTAAATAGTGCTGCAATGAACATTGTGGTGAATGTGTGTTTTTGATTTATGGTTGTCTCTGTGTATATGCCCAGAAGTGGGATTGCTGGATCCTATGGTAATTCTATTTCTAGTTTCTTTAAGGAAACTCCATACTGTTCTCCATAGTGACTGTATCAATTTACCTTCCCACCAATAGTGGAAGAGGGTTCCTTTTGTCCACACCCTCCCCAGAATTTGTTGTTTGTAGATTTTCTGATGATGCCGATTCTAACAGGTGTGAGGTGATACCTCACTGTCGTTTTGATTTGCATTTCTCTAATAATTAGTGGTGTTGAGCATCTTTTCATGTGCGTCTTGGCCGTCTCTGTGACTTCTTTGAAGAAACGTCTATTTAGATCTTCTGCCCATTTTTGTATTGGGTTGTTTGTTTTATTAATATTAAGCTGCGTGAGCTGTTTATATATATTGGAGATTAAACCCTTGTCCATTGATTCGTTTGCGAACGTTTTCGCCCATTCTGAGGGTTGCCTTTTTCCATTCCCGTTTTTTTTTAACCAAAAAAGAAAGAAAGCAAAAGAAGCAGAACACTAATGTGCGTGAAATATGCCTCTTGAAACTGTCGTTTTGAAATATGGACGTCTTTTGAACTTTTTGGTCGATATATGACCCCAGGATTTGTTTTCAGGGCAGGTGTCATTTACAGGCCTGCAATGATTTGGAATATCCACTGACCAGTAGCGCTGGGATTAAAGCTGCTGTTGTGCGAAATGGCCACAAGGTGGCAGCAGTTCTCCCTTAGCAAATCTGGTTACCAGGGCAACAGAGCCTCAATGGAAGCCTGTTCTAGATTGGAATTTAGAATGGAATGTGCCAGGAGAAAGCCCCTCAAGTTTGTCTCACTACTTCTTGTTCGTGTTTTTAATTTAATTTTTAATTTTTTATTACAGCAAGTTTGATTACAACGTTTGTTTGTTGTAGGTGTGCAAGATGTGGTTCTGTTACACATATACATATGTCTGTTCTTCCTGGGACCCTTTTCCCATGTACGTTATGACAGAATGTTGAGTAGTCTTCTCTTGGCATTCCGTAGGTCTTTGGTGATTATATATTTCACCTGTGTTTGTATATGTCTCTTAACCCCAATATCGTAATGAATCCAATCCTCACACTTTTCCATTGGTGAACCATAAGTTTGTTTAATGAATCTGTGATTGCCCTTCTCCGTGGAAATATCTGCCCTGGTATCCGTTTTTAGGTAACACCTATAAGTGATATCCTACGATATGTGTCTTTCACTTTCTGACTTACTACAAGTCCCGTGCTTACCTGTAGACTCATCTACGGGGCTGCAAATGGCATTGTCCCCTTTTTTTCCTTGGCTAATATTCTGTCTTAGCGAGGTCCATTTTCTGCAATGTGATTCCCTGAGGGCTGAGGATTAGCTGACCTGGGCAGCCTGACCCTGCCGGCAAGCCCTCCCCAGGTGTGCCTGGGTTGAGTTCAATAGAAACAGCACTCCAGGCAGCAATAGCCCCTGCAGCTGTGCCTGACTCCATATTCTCTGCCCCGTCAGCAGTCTCGGGGCTGTGCTGGTGGGAGGGTGTGAGGGTCCACGGCTTTGTTGGTGGCCCGGTGTGAGTGGGGCTCTGCTGGAATTTCTGCAGGAGTTGCCAGGTTGCCACCTGTAAAGAAGAGGATGTGTCACCCATAATTTCCACTGGAATTTCTCTCCGGGCTGAGGTGAGGGAGGAAAAAAAAGAGTGGGGGCCGGGACAGGAGTGGTATCTCAGGCAGGGAAATGGAAAGCTTCCAGAAGAGCGCCCGGGGCCAGGACCATCCTGGCTGGCCTGCAGGCACCAAGTTGGCCTGCGTGCTGTCGCTGGTGTGGCTCCACGGCCCTTCCTCTAGGCTTTCAAGCCCTTGTACATATTCAGGTGTTTTACCTGGGAAGGGTGGGAACAGTTCAGCAGCAGCTGGCCTGGGGCTCAGCTCACGTTTACTCACAGAGGCCTCGGCACTGTCCCCCAGCTTTGCAATCAGGACGCTCCTTGCGTAGGGGGGCCGGGCTGCTGGCTGTATGGGAGATGATTCCCCACCTCTGACCAATCTCAGAATTGTTTACCGCTGGAACAAGTGCCCTGATAGGGTTTTCCTCTGTATAACTGCTGGGTACAGGATTTTTTTTTTCTTTTTTGGTTCAAGTTAGAATTTATTCATCTTTTATGTATTTATTGATATAAGCATGGAAATAATTCATTCATAGAAATACATCTGTGTGAAGGGAAGAACTTTTTTTCTGTTTTATTTTTAAATTTCATTTCTAAAAATTTTGCAGTTTAATCATATTTATTTTTCTATACAGCAGGTTATTATTAGTTATCTATTTTATTCATATACATATATACAGGTTAATACCTATCTCCCAACTCATCTGACCACCAACACCCCATGGCTTCCCCCACTTGGTGTCCATACGTTTGTTCTCTACCTCTGTTTCTCTATTTCTGCCCTGCAAACCTGTTCATCTGTACCATATATCTAGGTTCCACATACATGCATTAATACAGAATATTTGTTTTGCTCTTTCTGACTTACTTCATTCTGTATGACAGTCTCTAGATCCACCGACTTCTCTACAAATAACCCAGTTTCATTCCTTTTCATGGCTGAGTCATATCCCATTTTATGTATGTACCACATCTTTATCCATTCGTCTGTCTGTGGGCATTTAGGTTGCTTCCATTACCTGGCTATTGTAAATAGTGCTGCAATGAACATTGTGGTGAATGTGTGTTTTTGATTTATGGTTGTCTCTGGGTATATGCCCAGAAGTGGGATTGCTGGATCCTATGGTAATTCTATTCCTAGTTTCTTTAAGGAAACTCCATACTGTTCTCCATAGTGACTGTATCAATTTACCTTCCCACTAATAGTGGAAGAGGGTTCCTTTTGTCCACACCCTCCCCAGAATTTGTTGTTTGTAGATTTTCTGATGCTGCCGATTCTAACAGGTGTGAGGTGATACCTCATTGTCATTTTGATTTGCATTTCTCTAATAATTAGTGGTGTTGAGCAGCTTTTCATGTGCGTCTTGGCCGTCCCTGTGACTTCTTTGAAGAAACGTCTATTTAGATCTTCTGCCCATTTTTGTATTGGGTTGTTTGTTTTATTAATATTAAGCTGCGTGAGCTGTTTATATATATTGGAGATTAAACCCTTGTCCATTGATTCGTTTGCGAACGTTTTCGCCCATTCTGAGGGTTGCCTTTTTCCATTCCCGTTTTTTTTTAACCAAAAAAGAAAGAAAGCAAAAGAAGCAGAACACTAATGTGCGTGAAATATGCCTCTTGAAACTGTCGTTTTGAAATATGGACGTCTTTTGAACTTTTTGGTCGATATATGACCCCAGGATTTGTTTTCAGGGCAGGTGTCATTTACAGGCCTGCAATGATTTGGAATATCCACTGACCATTAGCGCTGGGATTAAAGCTGCTGTTGTGTGAAATGGCCACAAGGTGGCAGCAGTTCTCCCTTAGCAAATCTGGTTACTAGGGCAACAGAGCCTCAATGGAAGCCTGTTCTAGATTGGAATTTAGAATGGAATGTGCCAGGAGAAAGCCCCTCAAGTTTGTCTCACTACTTCTTGTTCGTGTTTTTAATTTAATTTTTAATTTTTTATTACAGCAAGTTTGATTACAACGTTTGCTTGTTGTAGGTGTGCAAGATGTGGTTCTGTTACACATATACATATGTCTGTTCTTCCTGGGACCCTTTTCCCATGTACATTATGACAGAATGTTGAGTAGTCTTCTCTTGGCATTCCGTAGGTCTTTGGTGATTATATATTTCACCTGTGTTTGTATATGTCTCTTAACCCCAATATCGTAATGAATCCAATCCTCACACCTTTCCATTGGTGAACCATAAGTTTGTTTAATGAATCTGTGATTGCCCTTCTCCGTGGAAATATCTGCCCTGGTATCCGTTTTTAGGTAACACCTATAAGTGATATCCTACGATATGTGTCTTTCACTTTCTGACTTACTACAAGTCCCGTGCTTACCTGTAGACTCATCTACGGGGCTGCAAATGGCATTGTGCCCTTTTTTTCCTTGGCTAATATTCTGTCTTAGCGAGGTCCATTTTCTGCAATGTGATTCCCTGAGGGCTGAGGATTAGCTGACCTGGGCAGCCTGACCCTGCCGGCAAGCCCTCCCCAGGTGTGCGTGGGTTGAGGTCGATAGAAACAGCACTCCAGGCAGCAATAGCCCCTGCAGCTGTGCCTGATTCCATATTCTCTGCCCCGTCAGCAGTCTCGGGGCTGTGCTGGTGGGAGGGTGTGATGGTCCACGGCTTTGTTGGTGGCCCGGTGTGAGTGGGGCTCTGCTGGACTTTCTGCAGGAGTTGCCAGGCTGCCACCTGTAAAGAAGAGGATGTGTCACCCATAACTTCCACTGGAATTTCTCTCCGGGCTGAGGTGAGGAAGGAAAAAAAGGAATGATGGCCGGGACAGGAGGGGTATATCAGGCAGGGAAATGGAAAGCTTCTAGAAGAGTGCCCGGGGCCAGGACCATCCTGGCTGGCCTGCAGGCACCAAGTTGGCCTGCATGCTGTCGCTGGTGTGGCTCCACGGCCCTTCCTCTAGGCTTTCAAGCCCTTGTACATATTCAGGTGTTTTGCCTGGGAAGGGTGGGAACAGTTCAGCAGCAGCTGGCCTGGGGCTCAGCTCACGTTTACTCACAGAGGCCTCGGCACGGTCCCCCAGCTTTGCAATGAGGATGCTCCTTGCGTGGGGGGACCGGGCTGATGGCTGTATGGGAGATGATTCCCCACCTCTGACCAATGTCAGAATTGTTTACCGCTGGAGCAAGTGCCCTGATAGGGTTTTCCTCTGTATAACTGCTGGGTTCAGGTTTTTTTTTTTCTTTTTTGGTTCAAGTTAGAATTTATTCATCTATAATGTATTTATTGATATAAGCATGGAAATAATTCATTCATAGAAATATATCTGTGTGAAGGGAAGAACTTTTTTCTGTTTTATTTTTAAATTTCATTTCTAAAAATTTTGCAGTTTAATTATATTTATTTTTCTATACAGCAGGTTATTATTAGTTATCTATTTTATTCATATACATATATACAGGTCAATACCTATCTCGCAACTCATCTGACCACCATCACCCCATGGCTTCCCCCACTTGGTGTCCATACGTTTGTTCTCTACCTCTGTTTCTCTATTTCTGCCCTGCAAACCTGTTCATCTGTACCATATATCTAGGTTCCACATACATGCATTAATACAGAATATTTGTTTTGCTCTTTCTGACTTACTTCATTCTGTATGACAGTCTCTAGATCCACCGACTTCTCTACAAATAACCCAGTTTCATTCCTTTTCATGGCTGAGTCATATCCCATTTTATGTATGTACCACATCTTTATCCATTCATCTGTCTGTGGGCATTTAGGTTGCTTCCATTACCTGGCTATTGTAAATAGTGCTGCAATGAACATTGTGGTGAATGTGTGTTTTTGATTTATGGTTGTCTCTGTGTATATGCCCAGAAGTGGGATTGCTGGATCCTATGGTAATTCTATTTCTAGTTTCTTTAAGGAAACTCCATACTGTTCTCCATAGTGACTGTATCAATTTACCTTCCCACCAATAGTGGAAGAGGGTTCCTTTTGTCCACACCCTCCCCAGAATTTGTTGTTTGTAGATTTTCTGATGATGCCGATTCTAACAGCTGTGAGGTGATACCTCATTGTCGTTTTGATTTGCATTTCTCTAATAATTAGTGGTGTTGAGCAGCTTTTCATGTGCGTCTTGGCCGTCTCTGTGACTTCTTTGAAGAAACGTCTATTTAGATCTTCTGCCCATTTTTGTATTGGGTTGTTTGTTTTATTAATATTAAGCTGCGTGAGCTGTTTATATATATTGGAGATTAAACCCTTGTCCATTGATTCGTTTGCGAACGTTTTCGCCCATTCTGAGGGTTGCCTTTTTCCATTCCCGTTTTTTTTTAACCAAAAAAGAAAGAAAGCAAAAGAAGCAGAACACTAATGTGCGTGAAATATGCCTCTTGAAACTGTCGTTTTGAAATATGGACGTCTTTTGAACTTTTTGGTCGATATATGACCCCAGGATTTGTTTTCAGGGCAGGTGTCATTTACAGGCCTGCAATGATTTGGAATATCCACTGACCAGTAGCGCTGGGATTAAAGCTGCTGTTGTGCGAAATGGCCACAAGGTGGCAGCAGTTCTCCCTTAGCAAATCTGGTTACCAGGGCAACAGAGCCTCAATGGAAGCCTGTTCTAGATTGGAATTTAGAATGGAATGTGCCAGGAGAAAGCCCCTCAAGTTTGTCTCACTACTTCTTGTTCGTGTTTTTAATTTAATTTTTAATTTTTTATTACAGCAAGTTTGATTACAACGTTTGCTTGTTGTAGGTGTGCAAGATGTGGTTCTGTTACACATATACATATGTCTGTTCTTCCTGGGACCCTTTTCCCATGTACGTTATGACAGAATGTTGAGTAGTCTTCTCTTGGCATTCCGTAGGTCTTTGGTGATTATATATTTCACCTGTGTTTGTATATGTCTCTTAACCCCAATATCGTAATGAATCCAATCCTCACACCTTTCCATTGGTGAACCATAAGTTTGTTTAATGAATCTGTGATTGCCCTTCTCTGTGGAAATATCTGCCCTGGTATCCGTTTTTAGGTAACACCTATAAGTGATATCCTACGATATGTGTCTTTCACTTTCTGACTTACTACAAGTCACGTGCTTACCTGTAGACTCATCTACGGGGCTGCAAATGGCATTGTGCCCTTTTTTTCCTTGGCTAATATTCTGTCTTAGCGAGGTCCATTTTCTGCAATGTGATTCCCTGAGGGCTGAGGATTAGCTGACCTGGGCAGCCTGACCCTGCCGGCAAGCCCTCCCCAGGGGTGCCTGGGTTGAGTTCAATAGAAACAGCACTCCAGGCAGCAATAGCCCCTGCAGCTGTGCCTGACTCCATATTCTCTGCCCCGTCAGCAGTCTCGGGGCTGTGCTGGTGGGAGGGTGTGAGGGTCCACGGCTTTGTTGGTGGCCCGGTGTGAGTGGGGCTCTGCTGGAATTTCTGCAGGAGTTGCCAGGTTGCCACCTGTAAAGAAGAGGATGTGTCACCCATAATTTCCACTGGAATTTCTCTCCGGGCTGAGGTGAGGGAGGAAAAAAAGGAGTGGGGGCCGGGACAGGAGTGGTATCTCAGGCAGGGAAATGGAAAGCTTCCAGAAGAGCGCCCGGGGCCAGGACCATCCTGTCTGGCCTGCAGGCACCAAGTTGGCCTGCGTGCTGTCGCTGGTGTGGCTCCACGGCCCTTCCTCTAGGCTTTCAAGCCCTTGAACATATTCAGGTGTTTTACCTGGGAAGGGTGGGAACAGTTCAGCAGCGGCTGGCCTGGGGCTCAGCTCACGTTTACTCACAGAGGCCTCGGCACTGTTCCCCAGCTTTGCAATCAGGACGCTCCTTGCGTGGGGGGGCCGGGCTGCTGGCTGTATGGGAGATGATTCCCCACCTCTGACCAATCTCAGAATTATTTACCACTGGAACAAGTGCCCTCATAGGGTTTTCCTCTGTATAACTGCTGGGTTCAGGTCTTTTTTTCTTTTTTGGTTCAAGTTAGAAGTTTTTCATCTTTTATGTATTTATTGATATAAGCATGGAAATAATTCATTCATAGAAATACATCTGTGTGAAGGGAAGAACTTTTTTTCTGTTTTATTTTTAAATTTCATTTCTAAAAATTTTGCAGTTTAATCATATTTATTTTTCTATACAGCAGGTTATTATTAGTTATCTATTTTATTCATATACATATATACAGGTCAATACCTATCTCCCAACTCATCTGACCACCAACACCCCATGGCTTCCCCCACTTGGTGTCCATACGTTTGTTCTCTACCTCTGTTTCTCTATTTCTGCCCTGCAAACCTGTTCATCTGTACCATATATCTAGGTTCCACATACATGCATTAATACAGAATATTTGTTTTGCTCTTTCTGACTTACTTCATTCTGTATGACAGTCTCTAGATCCACCGACTTCTCTACAAATAACCCAGTTTCATTCCTTTTCATGGCTGAGTCATATCCCATTTTATGTATGTACCACATCTTTATCCATTCATCTGTCTGTGGGCATTTAGGTTGCTTCCATTACCTGACTATTGTAAATAGTGCTGCAATGAACATTGTGGTGAATGTGTGTTTTTGATTTATGGTTGTCTCTGTGTATATGCCCAGAAGTGGGATTGCTGGATCCTATGGTAATTCTATTTCTAGTTTCTTTAAGGAAACTCCATACTGTTCTCCATAGTGACTGTATCAATTTACCTTCCCACCAATAGTGGAAGAGGGTTCCTTTTGTCCACACCCTCCCCAGAATTTGTTGTTTGTAGATTTTCTGATGATGCCGATTCTAACAGGTGTGAGGTGATACCTCATTGTCGTTTTGATTTGCATTTCTCTAATAATTAGTGGTGTTGAGCAGCTTTTCATGTGCGTCTTGGCCGTCTCTGTGACTTCTTTGAAGAAACGTCTATTTAGATCTTCTGCCCATTTTTGTATTGGGTTGTTTGTTTTATTAATATTAAGCTGCGTGAGCTGTTTATATATATTGGAGATTAAACCCTTGTCCATTGATTCGTTTGCGAACGTTTTCGCCCATTCTGAGGGTTGCCTTTTTCCATTCCCGTTTTTTTTTTAACCAAAAAAGAAAGAAAGCAAAAGAAGCAGAACACTAATGTGCGTGAAATATGCCTCTTGAAACTGTCGTTTTGAAATATGGACGTCTTTTGAACTTTTTGGTCGATATATGACCCCAGGATTTGTTTTCAGGGCAGGTGTCATTTACAGGCCTGCAATGATTTGGAATATCCACTGACCAGTAGCGCTGGGATTAAAGCTGCTGTTGTGCGAAATGGCCACAAGGTGGCAGCAGTTCTCCCTTAGCAAATCTGGTTACCAGGGCAACAGAGCCTCAATGGAAGCCTGTTCTAGATTGGAATTTAGAATGGAATGTGCCAGGAGAAAGCCCCTCAAGTTTGTCTCACTACTTCTTGTTCGTGTTTTTAATTTAATTTTTAATTTTTTATTACAGCAAGTTTGATTACAACGTTTGTTTGTTGTAGGTGTGCAAGATGTGGTTCTTTTACACATATACATATGTCTGTTCTTCCTGGGACCCTTTTCCCATGTACGTTATGACAGAATGTTGAGTAGTCTTCTCTTGGCATTCCGTAGGTCTTTGGTGATTATATATTTCACCTGTGTTTGTATATGTCTCTTAACCCCAATATCGTAATGAATCCAATCCTCACACTTTTCCATTGGTGAACCATAAGTTTGTTTAATGAATCTGTGATTGCCCTTCTCCGTGGAAATATCTGCCCTGGTATCCGTTTTTAGGTAACACCTATAAGTGATATCCTACGATATGTGTCTTTCACTTTCTGACTTACTACAAGTCCCGTGCTTACCTGTAGACTCATCTACGGGGCTGCAAATGGCATTGTGCCCTTTTTTTCCTTGGCTAATATTCTGTCTTAGCGAGGTCCATTTTCTGCAATGTGATTCCCTGAGGGCTGAGGATTAGCTGACCTGGGCAGCCTGACCCTGCCGGCAAGCCCTCCCCAGGTGTGCCTGGGTTGAGTTCAATAGAAACAGCACTCCAGGCAGCAATAGCCCCTGCAGCTGTGCCTGACTCCATATTCTCTGCCCCGTCAGCAGTCTCGGGGCTGTGCTGGTGGGAGGGTGTGAGGGTCCACGGCTTTGTTGGTGGCCCGGTGTGAGTGGGGCTCTGCTGGAATTTCTGCAGGAGTTGCCAGGTTGCCACCTGTAAAGAAGAGGATGTGTCACCCATAATTTCCACTAGAATTTCTCTCCGGGCTGAGGTGAGGGAGGAAAAAAAAGAGTGGGGGCCGGGACAGGAGTGGTATCTCAGGCAGGGAAATGGAAAGCTTCCAGAAGAGCGCCCGGGGCCAGGACCATCCTGGCTGGCCTGCAGGCACCAAGTTGGCCTGCGTGCTGTCGCTGGTGTGGCTCCACGGCCCTTCCTCTAGGCTTTCAAGCCCTTGTACATATTCAGGTGTTTTACCTGGGAAGGGTGGGAACAGTCCAGCAGCAGCTGGCCTGGGGCTCAGCTCACGTTTACTCACAGAGGCCTCGGCACTGTCCCCCAGCTTTGCAATCAGGACGCTCCTTGCGTGGGGGGGCCGGGCTGCTGGCTGTATGGGCGATGATTCCCCACCTCTGACCAATCTCAGAATTGTTTACCGCTGGAACAATTGCCCTGATAGGGTTTTCCTCTGTATAACTGCTGGGTACAGGATTTTTTTTTTCTTTTTTGGTTCAAGTTAGAATTTATTCATCTTTTATGTATTTATTGATATAAGCATGGAAATAATTCATTCATAGAAATACATCTGTGTGAAGGGAAGAACTTTTTTTCTGTTTTATTTTTAAATTTCATTTCTAAAAATTTTGCAGTTTAATCATATTTATTTTTCTATACAGCAGGTTATTATTAGTTATCTATTTTATTCATATACATATATACAGGTCAATACCTATCTCCCAACTCATCTGACCACCATCACCCCATGGCTTCCCCCACTTGGTGTCCATACGTTTGTTCTCTACCTCTGTTTCTCTATTTCTGCCCTGCAAACCTGTTCATCTGTACCATATATCTAGGTTCCACATACATGCATTAATACAGAATATTTGTTTTGCTCTTTCTGACTTACTTCATTCTGTATGACAGTCTCTAGATCCACCGACTTCTCTACAAATAACCCAGTTTCATTCCTTTTCATGGCTGAGTCATATCCCATTTTATGTATGTACCACATCTTTATCCATTCGTCTGTCTGTGGGCATTTAGGTTGCTTCCATTACCTGGCTATTGTAAATAGTGCTGCAATGAACATTGTGGTGAATGTGTGTTTTTGATTTATGGTTGTCTCTGTGTATATGCCCAGAAGTGGGATTGCTGGATCCTATGGTAATTCTATTTCTAGTTTCTTTAAGGAAACTCCATACTGTTCTCCATAGTGACTGTATCAATTTACCTTCCCACCAATAGTGGAAGAGGGTTCCTTTTGTCCACACCCTCCCCAGAATTTGTTGTTTGTAGATTTTCTGATGATGCCGATTCTAACAGGTGTGAGGTGATACCTCATTGTCGTTTTGATTTGCATTTCTCTAATAATTAGTGGTGTTGAGCAGCTTTTCATGTGCGTCTTGGCCGTCTCTGTGACTTCTTTGAAGAAACGTCTATTTAGATCTTCTGCCCATTTTTGTATTGGGTTGTTTGTTTTATTAATATTAAGCTGCGTGAGCTGTTTATATATATTGGAGATTAAACCCTTGTCCATTGATTCGTTTGCGAACGTTTTCGCCCATTCTGAGGGGTGCCTTTTTCCATTCCCGTTTTTTTTTAACCAAAAAAGAAAGAAAGCAAAAGAAGCAGAACACTAATGTGCGTGAAATATGCCTCTTGAAACTGTCGTTTTGAAATATGGACGTCTTTTGAACTTTTTGGTCGATATATGACCCCAGGATTTGTTTTCAGGGCAGGTGTCATTTACAGGCCTGCAATGATTTGGAATATCCACTGACCAGTAGCGCTGGGATTAAAGCTGCTGTTGTGCGAAATGGCCACAAGGTGGCAGCAGTTCTCCCTTAGCAAATCTGGTTACCAGGGCAACAGAGCCTCAATGGAAGCCTGTTCTAGATTGGAATTTAGAATGGAATGTGCCAGGAGAAAGCCCCTCAAGTTTGTCTCACTACTTCTTGTTCGTGTTTTTAATTTAATTTTTAATTTTTTATTACAGCAAGTTTGATTACAACGTTTGTTTGTTGTAGGTGTGCAAGATGTGGTTCTTTTACACATATACATATGTCTGTTCTTCCTGGGACCCTTTTCCCATGTACGTTATGACAGAATGTTGAGTAGTCTTCTCTTGGCATTCCGTAGGTCTTTGGTGATTATATATTTCACCTGTGTTTGTATATGTCTCTTAACCCCAATATCGTAATGAATCCAATCCTCACACTTTTCCATTGGTGAACCATAAGTTTGTTTAATGAATCTGTGATTGCCCTTCTCCGTGGAAATATCTGCCCTGGTATCCGTTTTTAGGTAACACCTATAAGTGATATCCTACGATATGTGTCTTTCACTTTCTGACTTACTACAAGTCACGTGATTACCTGTAGACTCATCTACGGGGCTGCAAATGGCATTGTGCCCTTTTTTTCCTTGGCTAATATTCTGTCTTAGCGAGGTCCATTTTCTGCAATGTGATTCCCTGAGGGCTGAGGATTAGCTGACCTGGGCAGCCTGACCCTGCCGGCAAGCCCTCCCCAGGTGTGCCTGGGTTGAGTTCAATAGAAACAGCACTCCAGGCAGCAATAGCCCCTGCAGCTGTGCCTGACTCCATATTCTCTGCCCCGTCAGCAGTCTCGGGGCTGTGCTGGTGGGAGGGTGTGAGGGTCCACGGCTTTGTTGGTGGCCCGGTGTGAGTGGGGCTCTGCTGGAATTTCTGCAGGAGTTGCCAGGTTGCCACCTGTAAAGAAGAGGATGTGTCACCCATAATTTCCACTGGAATTTCTCTCCGGGCTGAGGTGAGGGAGGAAAAAAAAGAGTGGGGGCCGGGACAGGAGTGGTATCTCAGGCAGGGAAATGGAAAGCTTCCAGAAGAGCGCCCGGGGCCAGGACCATCCTGGCTGGCCTGCAGGCACCAAGTTGGCCTGCGTGCTGTCGCTGGTGTGGCTCCACGGCCCTTCCTCTAGGCTTTCAAGCCCTTGTACATATTCAGGTGTTTTACCTGGGAAGGGTGGGAACAGTTCAGCAGCAGCTGGCCTGGGGCTCAGCTCACGTTTACTCACAGAGGCCTCGGCACTGTCCCCCAGCTTTGCAATCAGGACGCTCCTTGCGTGGGGGGGCCGGGCTGCTGGCTGTATGGGAGATGATTCCCCACCTCTGACCAATCTCAGAATTGTTTACCGCTGGAACAAGTGCCCTGATAGGGTTTTCCTCTGTATAACTGCTGGGTACAGGATTTTTTTTTTCTTTTTTGGTTCAAGTTAGAATTTATTCATCTTTTATGTATTTATTGATATAAGCATGGAAATAATTCATTCATAGAAATACATCTGTGTGAAGGGAAGAACTTTTTTTCTGTTTTATTTTTAAATTTCATTTCTAAAAATTTTGCAGTTTAATCATATTTATTTTTCTATACAGCAGGTTATTATTAGTTATCTATTTTATTCATATACATATATACAGGTTAATACCTATCTCCCAACTCATCTGACCACCAACACCCCATGGCTTCCCCCACTTGGTGTCCATACGTTTGTTCTCTACCTCTGTTTCTCTATTTCTGCCCTGCAAACCTGTTCATCTGTACCATATATCTAGGTTCCACATACATGCATTAATACAGAATATTTGTTTTGCTCTTTCTGACTTACTTCATTCTGTATGACAGTCTCTAGATCCACCGACTTCTCTACAAATAACCCAGTTTCATTCCTTTTCATGGCTGAGTCATATCCCATTTTATGTATGTACCACATCTTTATCCATTCGTCTGTCTGTGGGCATTTAGGTTGCTTCCATTACCTGGCTATTGTAAATAGTGCTGCAATGAACATTGTGGTGAATGTGTGTTTTTGATTTATGGTTGTCTCTGGGTATATGCCCAGAAGTGGGATTGCTGGATCCTATGGTAATTCTATTCCTAGTTTCTTTAAGGAAACTCCATACTGTTCTCCATAGTGACTGTATCAATTTACCTTCCCACTAATAGTGGAAGAGGGTTCCTTTTGTCCACACCCTCCCCAGAATTTGTTGTTTGTAGATTTTCTGATGATGCCGATTCTAACAGGTGTGAGGTGATACCTCATTGTCGTTTTGATTTGAATTTCTCTAATAATTAGTGGTGTTGAGCATCTTTTCATGTGCGTCTTGGCCGTCTCTGTGACTTCTTGGAAGAAACGTCTATTTAGATCTTCTGCCCATTTTTGTATTGGGTTGTTTGTTTTATTAATATTAAGCTGCGTGAGCTGTTTATATATATTGGAGATTAAACCCTTGTCCATTGATTCGTTTGCGAACGTTTTCGCCCATTCTGAGGGTTGCCTTTTTCCATTCCCGTTTTTTTTTAACCAAAAAAGAAAGAAAGCAAAAGAAGCAGAACACTAATGTGCGTGAAATATGCCTCTTGAAACTGTCGTTTTGAAATATGGACGTCTTTTGAACTTTTTGGTCGATATATGACCCCAGGATTTGTTTTCAGGGCAGGTGTCATTTACAGGCCTGCAATGATTTGGAATATCCACTGACCAGTAGCGCTGGGATTAAAGCTGCTGTTGTGCGAAATGGCCACAAGGTGGCAGCAGTTCTCCCTTAGCAAATCTGGTTACCAGGGCAACAGAGCCTCAATGGAAGCCTGTTCTAGATTGGAATTTAGAATGGAATGTGCCAGGAGAAAGCCCCTCAAGTTTGTCTCACTACTTCTTGTTCGTGTTTTTAATTTAATTTTTAATTTTTTATTACAGCAAGTTTGATTACAACGTTTGCTTGTTGTAGGTGTGCAAGATGTGGTTCTTTTACACATATACATATGTCTGTTCTTCCTGGGACCCTTTTCCCATGTACGTTATGACAGAATGTTGAGTAGTCTTCTCTTGGCATTCCGTAGGTCTTTGGTGATTATATATTTCACCTGTGTTTGTATATGTCTCTTAACCCCAATATCGTAATGAATCCAATCCTCACACCTTTCCATTGGTGAACCATAAGTTTGTTTAATGAATCTGTGATTGCCCTTCTCCGTGGAAATATCTGCCCTGGTATCCGTTTTTAGGTAACACCTGTAAGTGATATCCTACGATATGTGTCTTTCACTTTCTGACTTACTACAAGTCACGTGATTACCTGTAGACTCATCTACGGGGCTGCAAATGGCATTGTGTCCGTTTTTTCCTTGGCTAATATTCTGTCTTAGCGAGGTCCATTTTCTGCAATGTGATTCCCTGAGGGCTGAGGATTAGCTGACCTGGGCAGCCTGACCCTGCCGGCAAGCCCTCCCCAGGTGTGCCTGTGTTGATGTCAATAGAAACAGCACTCCAGGCAGCAATAGCCACTGCAGCTGTGCCTGACTCCATATTCTCTGCCCCGTCAGCAGTCTCGGGGCTGTGCTGGTGGGAGGGTGTGAGGGTCCATGGCTTTGTTGGTGGCCCGGTGTGAGTGGGGCTCTGCTGGAATTTCTGCAGGAGTTGCCAGGTTGCCACCTGTAAAGAAGAGGATGTGTCACCCATAATTTCCACTGGAATTTCTCTCCGGGCTGAGGTGAGGGAGGAAAAAAAAGAGTGGGGGCCGGGACAGGAGTGGTATCTCAGGCAGGGAAATGGAAAGCTTCCAGAAGAGCGCCCGGGGCCAGGACCATCCTGGCTGGCCTGCAGGCACCAAGTTGGCCTGCGTGCTGTCGCTGGTGTGGCTCCACGGCCCTTCCTCTAGGCTTTCAAGCCCTTGTACATATTCAGGTGTTTTACCTGGGAAGGGTGGGAACAGTTCAGCAGCAGCTGGCCTGGGGCTCAGCTCACGTTTACTCACAGAGGCCTCGGCACTGTCCCCCAGCTTTGCAATCAGGACGCTCCTTGCGTGGGGGGGCCGGGCTGCTGGCTGTATGGGAGATGATTCCCCACCTCTGACCAATCTCAGAATTGTTTACCGCTGGAACAAGTGCCCTGATAGGGTTTTCCTCTGTATAACTGCTGGGTACAGGATTTTTTTTTCTTTTTTGGTTCAAGTTAGAAGTTATTCATCTTTTATGTATTTATTGATATAAGCATGGAAATAATTCATTCATAGAAATACATCTGTGTGAAGGGAAGAACTTTTTTTCTGTTTTATTTTTAAATTTCATTTCTAAAAATTTTGCAGTTTAATCATATTTATTTTTCTATACAGCAGGTTATTATTAGTTATCTATTTTATTCATATACATATATACAGGTCAATACCTATCTCCCAACTCATCTGACCACCAACACCCCATGGCTTCCCCCACTTGGTGTCCATACGTTTGTTCTCTACCTCTGTTTCTCTATTTCTGCCCTGCAAACCTGTTCATCTGTACCATATATCTAGGTTCCACATACATGCATTAATACAGAATATTTGTTTTGCTCTTTCTGACTTACTTCATTCTGTATGACAGTCTCTAGATCCACCGACTTCTCTACAAATAACCCAGTTTCATTCCTTTTCATGGCTGAGTCATATCCCATTTTATGTATGTACCACATCTTTATCCATTCGTCTGTCTGTGGGCATTTAGGTTGCTTCCATTACCTGGCTATTGTAAATAGTGCTGCAATGAACATTGTGGTGAATGTGTGTTTTTGATTTATGGTTGTCTCTGGGTATATGCCCAGAAGTGGGATTGCTGGATCCTATGGTAATTCTATTCCTAGTTTCTTTAAGGAAACTCCATACTGTTCTCCATAGTGACTGTATCAATTTACCTTCCCACTAATAGTGGAAGAGGGTTCCTTTTGTCCACACCCTCCCCAGAATTTGTTGTTTGTAGATTTTCTGATGCTGCCGATTCTAACAGGTGTGAGGTGATACCTCATTGTCATTTTGATTTGCATTTCTCTAATAATTAGTGGTGTTGAGCAGCTTTTCATGTGCGTCTTGGCCGTCTCTGTGACTTCGTTGAAGAAACGTCTATTTAGATCTTCTGCCCATTTTTGTATTGGGTTGTTTGTTTTATTAATATTAAGCTGCGTGAGCTGTTTATATATATTGGAGATTAAACCCTTGTCCATTGATTCGTTTGCGAACGTTTTCGCCCATTCTGAGGGTTGCCTTTTTCCATTCCCGTTTTTTTTTAACCAAAAAAGAAAGAAAGCAAAAGAAGCAGAACACTAATGTGCGTGAAATATGCCTCTTGAAACTGTCGTTTTGAAATATGGACGTCTTTTGAACTTTTTGGTCGATATATGACCCCAGGATTTGTTTTCAGGGCAGGTGTCATTTACAGGCCTGCAATGATTTGGAATATCCACTGACCAGTAGCGCTGGGATTAAAGCTGCTGTTGTTCGAAATGGCCACAAGGTGGCAGCAGTTCTCCCTTAGCAAATCTGGTTACCAGGGCAACAGAGCCTCAATGGAAGCCTGTTCTAGATTGGAATTTAGAATGGAATGTGCCAGGAGAAAGCCCCTCAAGTTTGTCTCACTACTTCTTGTTCGTGTTTTTAATTTAATTTTTAATTTTTTATTACAGCAAGTTTGATTACAACGTTTGCTTGTTGTAGGTGTGCAAGATGTGGTTCTTTTACACATATACATATGTCTGTTCTTCCTGGGACCCTTTTCCCATGTACGTTATGACAGAATGTTGAGTAGTCTTCTCTTGGCATTCCGTAGGTCTTTGGTGATTATATATTTCACCTGTGTTTGTATATGTCTCTTAACCCCAATATCGTAATGAATCCAATCCTCACACCTTTCCATTGGTGAACCATAAGTTTGTTTAATGAATCTGTGATTGCCCTTCTCCGTGGAAATATCTGCCCTGGTATCCGTTTTTAGGTAACACCTATAAGTGATATCCTACGATATGTGTCTTTCACTTTCTGACTTACTACAAGTCCCGTGCTTACCTGTAGACTCATCTACGGGGCTGCAAATGGCATTGTGCCCTTTTTTTCCTTGGCTAATATTCTGTCTTAGCGAGGTCCATTTTCTGCAATGTGATTCCCTGAGGGCTGAGGATTAGCTGACCTGGGCAGCCTGACCCTGCCGGCAAGCCCTCCCCAGGTGTGCGTGGGTTGAGGTCGATAGAAACAGCACTCCAGGCAGCAATAGCCCCTGCAGCTGTGCCTGATTCCATATTCTCTGCCCCGTCAGCAGTCTCGGGGCTGTGCTGGTGGGAGGGTGTGAGGGTCCACGGCTTTGTTGGTGGCCCGGTGTGAGTGGGGCTCTGCTGGACTTTCTGCAGGAGTTGCCAGGCTGCCACCTGTAAAGAAGAGGATGTGTCACCCATAACTTCCACTGGAATTTCTCTCCGGGCTGAGGTGAGGAAGGAAAAAAAGGAATGATGGCCGGGACAGGAGGGGTATATCAGGCAGGGAAATGGAAAGCTTCTAGAAGAGTGCCCGGGGCCAGGACCATCCTGGATGGCCTGCAGGCACCAAGTTGGCCTGCATGCTGTCGCTGGTGTGGCTCCACGGCCCTTCCTCTAGGCTTTCAAGCCCTTGAACATATTCAGGTGTTTTACCTGGGAAGGGTGGGAACAGTTCAGCAGCAGCTGGCCTGGGGCTCAGCTCACGTTTACTCACAGAGGCCTCGGCACGGTCCCCCAGCTTTGCAATGAGGATGCTCCTTGCGTGGGGGGGCCGGGCTGCTGGCTGTATGGGAGATGATTCCCCACCTCTGACCAATGTCAGAATTGTTTACCGCTGGAGCAAGTGCCCTGATAGGGTTTTCCTCTGTATAACTGCTGGGTTCAGGTTTTTTTTTCTTTTTTGGTTCAAGTTAGAATTTATTCATCTTTTATGTATTTATTGATATAAGCATGGAAATAATTCATTCATAGAAATACATCTGTGTGAAGGGAAGAACTTTTTTCTGTTTTATTTTTAAATTTCATTTCTAAAAATTTTGCAGTTTAATTATATTTATTTTTCTATACAGCAGGTTATTAATAGTTATCTATTTTATTCATATACATATATACAGGTCAATACCTATCTCCCAACTCATCTGACCACCATCACCCCATGGCTTCCCCCACTTGGTGTCCATACGTTTGTTCTCTACCTCTGTTTCTCTATTTCTGCCCTGCAAACCTGTTCATCTGTACCATATATCTAGGTTCCACATACATGCATTAATACAGAATATTTGTTTTGCTCTTTCTGACTTACTTCATTCTGTATGACAGTCTCTAGATCCACCGACTTCTCTACAAATAACCCAGTTTCATTCCTTTTCATGGCTGAGTCATATCCCATTTTATGTATGTACCACATCTTTATCCATTCATCTGTCTGTGGGCATTTAGGTTGCTTCCATTACCTGGCTATTGTAAATAGTGCTGCAATGAACATTGTGGTGAATGTGTGTTTTTGATTTATGGTTGTCTCTGTGTATATGCCCAGAAGTGGGATTGCTGGATCCTATGGTAATTCTATTTCTAGTTTCTTTAAGGAAACTCCATACTGTTCTCCATAGTGACTGTATCAATTTACCTTCCCACCAATAGTGGAAGAGGGTTCCTTTTGTCCACACCCTCCCCAGAATTTGTTGTTTGTAGATTTTCTGAAGATGCCGATTCTAACAGGTGTGAGGTGATACCTCATTGTCGTTTTGATTTGCATTTCTCTAATAATTAGTGGTGTTGAGCATCTTTTCATGTGCGTCTTGGCCGTCTCTGTGACTTCTTTGAAGAAACGTCTATTTAGATCTTCTGCCCATTTTTGTATTGGGTTGTTTGTTTTATTAATATTAATCTGCGTGAGCTGTTTATATATTTTGGAGATTAAACCCTTGTCCATTGATTCGTTTGCGAACGTTTTCGCCCATTCTGAGGGTTGCCTTTTTCCATTCCCGTTTTTTTTTAATCAAAAAAGAAAGAAAGCAAAAGAAGCAGAACACTAATGTGCGTGAAATATGCCTCTTGAAACTGTCGTTTTGAAATATGGACGTCTTTTGAACTTTTTGGTCGATATATGACCCCAGGATTTGTTTTCAGGGCAGGTGTCATTTACAGGCCTGCAATGATTTGGAATATCCACTGACCAGTAGCGCTGGGATTAAAGCTGCTGTTGTGCGAAATGGCCACAAGGTGGCAGCAGTTCTCCCTTAGCAAATCTGGTTACCAGGGCAACAGAGCCTCAATGGAAGCCTGTTCTAGATTGGAATTTAGAATGGAATGTGCCAGGAGAAAGCCCCTCAAGTTTGTCTCACTACTTCTTGTTCGTGTTTTTAATTTAATTTTTAATTTTTTATTACAGCAAGTTTGATTACAACGTTTGCTTGTTGTAGGTGTGCAAGATGTGGTTCTGTTACACATATACATATGTCTGTTCTTCCTGGGACCCTTTTCCCATGTACGTTATGACAGAATGTTGAGTAGTCTTCTCTTGGCATTCCGTAGGTCTTTGGTGATTATATATTTCACCTGTGTTTGTATATGTCTCTTAACCCCAATATCGTAATGAATCCAATCCTCACACCTTTCCATTGGTGAACCATAAGTTTGTTTAATGAATCTGTGATTGCCCTTCTCTGTGGAAATATCTGCCCTGGTATCCGTTTTTAGGTAACACCTATAAGTGATATCCTACGATATGTGTCTTTCACTTTCTGACTTACTACAAGTCACGTGCTTACCTGTAGACTCATCTACGGGGCTGCAAATGGCATTGTGCCCTTTTTTTCCTTGGCTAATATTCTGTCTTAGCGAGGTCCATTTTCTGCAATGTGATTCCCTGAGGGCTGAGGATTAGCTGACCTGGGCAGCCTGACCCTGCCGGCAAGCCCTCCCCAGGTGTGCCTGGGTTGAGTTCAATAGAAACAGCACTCCAGGCAGCAATAGCCCCTGCAGCTGTGCCTGACTCCATATTCTCTGCCCCGTCAGCAGTCTCGGGGCTGTGCTGGTGGGAGGGTGTGAGGGTCCACGGCTTTGTTGGTGGCCCGGTGTGAGTGGGGCTCTGCTGGAATTTCTGCAGGAGTTGCCAGGTTGCCACCTGTAAAGAAGAGGATGTGTCACCCATAATTTCCACTGGAATTTCTCTCCGGGCTGAGGTGAGGGAGGAAAAAAAGGAGTGGGGGCCGGGACAGGAGTGGTATCTCAGGCAGGGAAATGGAAAGCTTCCAGAAGAGCGCCCGGGGCCAGGACCATCCTGGCTGGCCTGCAGGCACCAAGTTGGCCTGCGTGCTGTCGCTGGTGTGGCTCCACGGCCCTTCCTCTAGGCTTTCAAGCCCTTGAACATATTCAGGTGTTTTACCTGGGAAGGGTGGGAACAGTTCAGCAGCGGCTGGCCTGGGGCTCAGCTCACGTTTACTCACAGAGGCCTCGGCACTGTTCCCCAGCTTTGCAATCAGGACGCTCCTTGCGTGGGGGGGCCGGGCTGCTGGCTGTATGGGAGATGATTCCCCACCTCTGACCAATCTCAGAATTATTTACCACTGGAACAAGTGCCCTCATAGGGTTTTCCTCTGTATAACTGCTGGGTTCAGGTCTTTTTTTCTTTTTTGGTTCAAGTTAGAAGTTTTTCATCTTTTATGTATTTATTGATATAAGCATGGAAATAATTCATTCATAGAAATACATCTGTGTGAAGGGAAGAACTTTTTTTCTGTTTTATTTTTAAATTTCATTTCTAAAAATTTTGCAGTTTAATCATATTTATTTTTCTATACAGCAGGTTATTATTAGTTATCTATTTTATTCATATACATATATACAGGTCAATACCTATCTCCCAACTCATCTGACCACCAACACCCCATGGCTTCCCCCACTTGGTGTCCATACGTTTGTTCTCTACCTCTGTTTCTCTATTTCTGCCCTGCAAACCTGTTCATCTGTACCATATATCTAGGTTCCACATACATGCATTAATACAGAATATTTGTTTTGCTCTTTCTGACTTACTTCATTCTGTATGACAGTCTCTAGATCCACCGACTTCTCTACAAATAACCCAGTTTCATTCCTTTTCATGGCTGAGTCATATCCCATTTTATGTATGTACCACATCTTTATCCATTCATCTGTCTGTGGGCATTTAGGTTGCTTCCATTACCTGACTATTGTAAATAGTGCTGCAATGAACATTGTGGTGAATGTGTGTTTTTGATTTATGGTTGTCTCTGTGTATATGCCCAGAAGTGGGATTGCTGGATCCTATGGTAATTCTATTTCTAGTTTCTTTAAGGAAACTCCATACTGTTCTCCATAGTGACTGTATCAATTTACCTTCCCACCAATAGTGGAAGAGGGTTCCTTTTGTCCACACCCTCCCCAGAATTTGTTGTTTGTAGATTTTCTGATGATGCCGATTCTAACAGGTGTGAGGTGATACCTCATTGTCGTTTTGATTTGCATTTCTCTAATAATTAGTGGTGTTGAGCAGCTTTTCATGTGCGTCTTGGCCGTCTCTGTGACTTCTTTGAAGAAACGTCTATTTAGATCTTCTGCCCATTTTTGTATTGGGTTGTTTGTTTTATTAATATTAAGCTGCGTGAGCTGTTTATATATATTGGAGATTAAACCCTTGTCCATTGATTCGTTTGCGAACGTTTTCGCCCATTCTGAGGGTTGCCTTTTTCCATTCCCGTTTTTTTTTAACCAAAAAAGAAAGAAAGCAAAAGAAGCAGAACACTAATGTGCGTGAAATATGCCTCTTGAAACTGTCGTTTTGAAATATGGACGTCTTTTGAACTTTTTGGTCGATATATGACCCCAGGATTTGTTTTCAGGGCAGGTGTCATTTACAGGCCTGCAATGATTTGGAATATCCACTGACCAGTAGCGCTGGGATTAAAGCTGCTGTTGTGCGAAATGGCCACAAGGTGGCAGCAGTTCTCCCTTAGCAAATCTGGTTACCAGGGCAACAGAGCCTCAATGGAAGCCTGTTCTAGATTGGAATTTAGAATGGAATGTGCCAGGAGAAAGCCCCTCAAGTTTGTCTCACTACTTCTTGTTCGTGTTTTTAATTTAATTTTTAATTTTTTATTACAGCAAGTTTGATTACAACGTTTGCTTGTTGTAGGTGTGCAAGATGTGGTTCTTTTACACATATACATATGTCTGTTCTTCCTGGGACCCTTTTCCCATGTACGTTATGACAGAATGTTGAGTAGTCTTCTCTTGGCATTCCGTAGGTCTTTGGTGATTATATATTTCACCTGTGTTTGTATATGTCTCTTAACCCCAATATCGTAATGAATCCAATCCTCACACTTTTCCATTGGTGAACCATAAGTTTGTTTAATGAATCTGTGATTGCCCTTCTCCGTGGAAATATCTGCCCTGGTATCCGTTTTTAGGTAACACCTATAAGTGATATCCTACGATATGTGTCTTTCACTTTCTGACTTACTACAAGTCCCGTGCTTACCTGTAGACTCATCTACGGGGCTGCAAATGGCATTGTGCCCTTTTTTTCCTTGGCTAATATTCTGTCTTAGCGAGGTCCATTTTCTGCAATGTGATTCCCTGAGGGCTGAGGATTAGCTGACCTGGGCAGCCTGACCCTGCCGGCAAGCCCTCCCCAGGTGTGCCTGGGTTGAGTTCAATAGAAACAGCACTCCAGGCAGCAATAGCCCCTGCAGCTGTGCCTGACTCCATATTCTCTGCCCCGTCAGCAGTCTCGGGGCTGTGCTGGTGGGAGGGTGTGAGGGTCCACGGCTTTGTTGGTGGCCCGGTGTGAGTGGGGCTCTGCTGGACTTTCTGCAGGAGTTGCCAGGTTGCCACCTGTAAAGAATAGGATGTGTCACCCATAATTTCCACTGGAATTTCTCTCCGGGCTGAGGTGAGGGAGGAAAAAAAAGAGTGGGGGCCGGGACAGGAGTGGTATCTCATGCAGGGAAATGGAAAGCTTCCAGAAGAGCGCCCGGGGCCAGGACCATCCTGGCTGGCCTGCAGGCACCAAGTTGGCCTGCGTGCTGTCGCTGGTGTGGCTCCATGGCCCTTCCTCTAGGCTTTCAAGCCCTTGTACATATTCAGGTGTTTTACCTGGGAAGGGTGGGAACAGTCCAGCAGCAGCTGGCCTGGGGCTCAGCTCACGTTTACTCACAGAGGCCTCGGCACTGTCCCCCAGCTTTGCAATCAGGACGCTCCTTGCGTGGGGGGGCCGGGCTGCTGGCTGTATGGGAGATGATTCCCCACCTCTGACCAATCTCAGAATTGTTTACCGCTGGAACAAGTGCCCTGATAGGGTTTTCCTCTGTATAACTGCTGGGTACAGGATTTTTTTTTTCTTTTTTGGTTCAAGTTAGAATTTATTCATCTTTTATGTATTTATTGATATAAGCATGGAAATAATTCATTCATAGAAATACATCTGTGTGAAGGGAAGAACTTTTTTTCTGTTTTATTTTTAAATTTCATTTCTAAAAATTTTGCAGTTTAATCATATTTATTTTTCTATACAGCAGGTTATTATTAGTTATCTATTTTATTCATATACATATATACAGGTCAATACCTATCTCCCAACTCATCTGACCACCATCACCCCATGGCTTCCCCCACTTGGTGTCCATACGTTTGTTCTCTACCTCTGTTTCTCTATTTCTGCCCTGCAAACCTGTTCATCTGTACCATATATCTAGGTTCCACATACATGCATTAATACAGAATATTTGTTTTGCTCTTTCTGACTTACTTCATTCTGTATGACAGTCTCTAGATCCACCGACTTCTCTACAAATAACCCAGTTTCATTCCTTTTCATGGCTGAGTCATATCCCATTTTATGTATGTACCACATCTTTATCCATTCGTCTGTCTGTGGGCATTTAGGTTGCTTCCATTACCTGGCTATTGTAAATAGTGCTGCAATGAACATTGTGGTGAATGTGTGTTTTTGATTTATGGTTGTCTCTGTGTATATGCCCAGAAGTGGGATTGCTGGATCCTATGGTAATTCTATTTCTAGTTTCTTTAAGGAAACTCCATACTGTTCTCCATAGTGACTGTATCAATTTACCTTCCCACCAATAGTGGAAGAGGGTTCCTTTTGTCCACACCCTCCCCAGAATTTGTTGTTTGTAGATTTTCTGATGATGCCGATTCTAACAGGTGTGAGGTGATACCTCATTGTCGTTGTGATTTGCATTTCTCTAATAATTAGTGGTGTTGAGCATCTTTTCATGTGCGTCTTGGCCGTCTCTGTGACTTCTTGGAAGAAACGTCTATTTAGATCTTCTGCCCATTTTTGTATTGGGTTGTTTGTTTTATTAATATTAAGCTGCGTGAGCTGTTTATATATATTGGAGATTAAACCCTTGTCCATTGATTCGTTTGCGAACGTTTTCGCCCATTCTGAGGGTTGCCTTTTTCCATTCCCGTTTTTTTTTAACCAAAAAAGAAAGAAAGCAAAAGAAGCAGAACACTAATGTGCGTGAAATATGCCTCTTGAAACTGTCGTTTTGAAATATGGACGTCTTTTGAACTTTTTGGTCGATATATGACCCCAGGATTTGTTTTCAGGGCAGGTGTCATTTACAGGCCTGCAATGATTTGGAATATCCACTGACCAGTAGCGCTGGGATTAAAGCTGCTGTTGTGCGAAATGGCCACAAGGTGGCAGCAGTTCTCCCTTAGCAAATCTGGTTACCAGGGCAACAGAGCCTCAATGGAAGCCTGTTCTAGATTGGAATTTAGAATGGAATGTGCCAGGAGAAAGCCCCTCAAGTTTGTCTCACTACTTCTTGTTCGTGTTTTTAATTTAATTTTTAATTTTTTATTACAGCAAGTTTGATTACAACGTTTGTTTGTTGTAGGTGTGCAAGATGTGGTTCTTTTACACATATACATATGTCTGTTCTTCCTGGGACCCTTTTCCCATGTACGTTATGACAGAATGTTGAGTAGTCTTCTCTTGGCATTCCGTAGGTCTTTGGTGATTATATATTTCACCTGTGTTTGTATATGTCTCTTAACCCCAATATCGTAATGAATCCAATCCTCACACCTTTCCATTGGTGAACCATAAGTTTGTTTAATGAATCTGTGATTGCCCTTCTCCGTGGAAATATCTGCCCTGGTATCCGTTTTTAGGTAACACCTGTAAGTGATATCCTACGATATGTGTCTTTCACTTTCTGACTTACTACAAGTCACGTGATTACCTGTAGACTCATCTACGGGGCTGCAAATGGCATTGTGTCCGTTTTTTCCTTGGCTAATATTCTGTCTTAGCGAGGTCCATTTTCTGCAATGTGATTCCCTGAGGGCTGAGGATTAGCTGACCTGGGCAGCCTGACCCTGCCGGCAAGCCCTCCCCAGGTGTGCCTGGGTTGAGGTCAATAGAAACAGCACTCCAGGCAGCAATAGCCACTGCAGCTGTGCCTGACTCCATATTCTCTGCCCCGTCAGCAGTCTCGGGGCTGTGCTGGTGGGAGGGTGTGAGGGTCCACGGCTTTGTTGGTGGCCCGGTGTGAGTGGGGCTCTGCTGGAATTTCTGCAGGAGTTGCCAGGTTGCCACCTGTAAAGAAGAGGATGTGTCACCCATAATTTCCACTGGAATTTCTCTCCGGGCTGAGGTGAGGGAGGAAAAAAAAGAGTGGGGGCCGGGACAGGAGTGGTATCTCAGGCAGGGAAATGGAAAGCTTCCAGAAGAGCGCCCGGGGCCAGGACCATCCTGGCTGGCCTGCAGGCACCAAGTTGGCCTGCGTGCTGTCGCTGGTGTGGCTCCACGGCCCTTCCTCTAGGCTTTCAAGCCCTTGTACATATTCAGGTGTTTTACCTGGGAAGGGTGGGAACAGTTCAGCAGCAGCTGGCCTGGGGCTCAGCTCACGTTTACTCACAGAGGCCTCGGCACTGTCCCCCAGCTTTGCAATCAGGACGCTCCTTGCGTGGGGGGGCCGGGCTGCTGGCTGTATGGGAGATGATTCCCCACCTCTGACCAATCTCAGAATTGTTTACCGCTGGAACAAGTGCCCTGATAGGGTTTTCCTCTGTATAACTGCTGGGTACAGGATTTTTTTTTCTTTTTTGGTTCAAGTTAGAAGTTATTCATCTTTTATGTATTTATTGATATAAGCATGGAAATAATTCATTCATAGAAATACATCTGTGTGAAGGGAAGAACTTTTTTTCTGTTTTATTTTTAAATTTCATTTCTAAAAATTTTGCAGTTTAATCATATTTATTTTTCTATACAGCAGGTTATTATTAGTTATCTATTTTATTCATATACATATATACAGGTCAATACCTATCTCCCAACTCATCTGACCACCAACACCCCATGGCTTCCCCCACTTGGTGTCCATACGTTTGTTCTCTACCTCTGTTTCTCTATTTCTGCCCTGCAAACCTGTTCATCTGTACCATATATCTAGGTTCCACATACATGCATTAATACAGAATATTTGTTTTGCTCTTTCTGACTTACTTCATTCTGTATGACAGTCTCTAGATCCACCGACTTCTCTACAAATAACCCAGTTTCATTCCTTTTCATGGCTGAGTCATATCCCATTTTATGTATGTACCACATCTTTATCCATTCGTCTGTCTGTGGGCATTTAGGTTGCTTCCATTACCTGGCTATTGTAAATAGTGCTGCAATGAACATTGTGGTGAATGTGTGTTTTTGATTTATGGTTGTCTCTGGGTATATGCCCAGAAGTGGGATTGCTGGATCCTATGGTAATTCTATTCCTAGTTTCTTTAAGGAAACTCCATACTGTTCTCCATAGTGACTGTATCAATTTACCTTCCCACTAATAGTGGAAGAGGGTTCCTTTTGTCCACACCCTCCCCAGAATTTGTTGTTTGTAGATTTTCTGATGCTGCCGATTCTAACAGGTGTGAGGTGATACCTCATTGTCATTTTGATTTGCATTTCTCTAATAATTAGTGGTGTTGAGCAGCTTTTCATGTGCGTCTTGGCCGTCTCTGTGACTTCGTTGAAGAAACGTCTATTTAGATCTTCTGCCCATTTTTGTATTGGGTTGTTTGTTTTATTAATATTAAGCTGCGTGAGCTGTTTATATATATTGGAGATTAAACCCTTGTCCATTGATTCGTTTGCGAACGTTTTCGCCCATTCTGAGGGTTGCCTTTTTCCATTCCCGTTTTTTTTTAACCAAAAAAGAAAGAAAGCAAAAGAAGCAGAACACTAATGTGCGTGAAATATGCCTCTTGAAACTGTCGTTTTGAAATATGGACGTCTTTTGAACTTTTTGGTCGATATATGACCCCAGGATTTGTTTTCAGGGCAGGTGTCATTTACAGGCCTGCAATGATTTGGAATATCCACTGACCAGTAGCGCTTGGATTAAAGCTGCTGTTGTGCGAAATGGCCACAAGGTGGCAGCAGTTCTCCCTTAGCAAATCTGGTTACCAGGGCAACAGAGCCTCAATGGAAGCCTGTTCTAGATTGGAATTTAGAATGGAATGTGCCAGGAGAAAGCCCCTCAAGTTTGTCTCACTACTTCTTGTTCGTGTTTTTAATTTAATTTTTAATTTTTTATTACAGCAAGTTTGATTACAACGTTTGCTTGTTGTAGGTGTGCAAGATGTGGTTCTTTTACACATATACATATGTCTGTTCTTCCTGGGACCCTTTTCCCATGTACGTTATGACAGAATGTTGAGTAGTCTTCTCTTGGCATTCCGTAGGTCTTTGGTGATTATATATTTCACCTGTGTTTGTATATGTCTCTTAACCCCAATATCGTAATGAATCCAATCCTCACACCTTTCCATTGGTGAACCATAAGTTTGTTTAATGAATCTGTGATTGCCCTTCTCCGTGGAAATATCTGCCCTGGTATCCGTTTTTAGGTAACACCTATAAGTGATATCCTACGATATGTGTCTTTCACTTTCTGACTTACTACAAGTCCCGTGCTTACCTGTAGACTCATCTACGGGGCTGCAAATGGCATTGTGCCCTTTTTTTCCTTGGCTAATATTCTGTCTTAGCGAGGTCCATTTTCTGCAATGTGATTCCCTGAGGGCTGAGGATTAGCTGACCTGGGCAGCCTGACCCTGCCGGCAAGCCCTCCCCAGGTGTGCGTGGGTTGAGGTCGATAGAAACAGCACTCCAGGCAGCAATAGCCCCTGCAGCTGTGCCTGATTCCATATTCTCTGCCCCGTCAGCAGTCTCGGGGCTGTGCTGGTGGGAGGGTGTGAGGGTCCACGGCTTTGTTGGTGGCCCGGTGTGAGTGGGGCTCTGCTGGACTTTCTGCAGGAGTTGCCAGGCTGCCACCTGTAAAGAAGAGGATGTGTCACCCATAACTTCCACTGGAATTTCTCTCCGGGCTGAGGTGAGGAAGGAAAAAAAGGAATGATGGCCGGGACAGGAGGGGTATATCAGGCAGGGAAATGGAAAGCTTCTAGAAGAGTGCCCGGGGCCAGGACCATCCTGGATGGCCTGCAGGCACCAAGTTGGCCTGCATGCTGTCGCTGGTGTGGCTCCACGGCCCTTCCTCTAGGCTTTCAAGCCCTTGAACATATTCAGGTGTTTTACCTGGGAAGGGTGGGAACAGTTCAGCAGCAGCTGGCCTGGGGCTCAGCTCACGTTTACTCACAGAGGCCTCGGCATGGTCCCCCAGCTTTGCAATGAGGATGCTCCTTGCGTGGGGGGGCCGGGCTGCTGGCTGTATGGGAGATGATTCCCCACCTCTGACCAATGTCAGAATTGTTTACCGCTGGAGCAAGTGCCCTGATAGGGTTTTCCTCTGTATAACTGCTGGGTTCAGGTTTTTTTTTCTTTTTTGGTTCAAGTTAGAATTTATTCATCTTTTATGTATTTATTGATATAAGCATTGAAATAATTCATTCATAGAAATACATCTGTGTGAAGGGAAGAACTTTTTTCTGTTTTATTTTTAAATTTCATTTCTAAAAATTTTGCAGTTTAATTATATTTATTTTTCTATACAGCAGGTTATTAATAGTTATCTATTTTATTCATATACATATATACAGGTCAATACCTATCTCCCAACTCATCTGACCACCATCACCCCATGGCTTCCCCCACTTGGTGTCCATACGTTTGTTCTCTACCTCTGTTTCTCTATTTCTGCCCTGCAAACCTGTTCATCTGTACCATATATCTAGGTTCCACATACATGCATTAATACAGAATATTTGTTTTGCTCTTTCTGACTTACTTCATTCTGTATGACAGTCTCTAGATCCACCGACTTCTCTACAAATAACCCAGTTTCATTCCTTTTCATGGCTGAGTCATATCCCATTTTATGTATGTACCACATCTTTATCCATTCATCTGTCTGTGGGCATTTAGGTTGCTTCCATTAACTGGCTATTGTAAATAGTGCTGCAATGAACATTGTGGTGAATGTGTGTTTTTGATTTATGGTTGTCTCTGTGTATATGCCCAGAAGTGGGATTGCTGGATCCTATGGTAATTCTATTTCTAGTTTCTTTAAGGAAACTCCATACTGTTCTCCATAGTGACTGTATCAATTTACCTTCCCACCAATAGTGGAAGAGGGTTCCTTTTGTCCACACCCTCCCCAGAATTTGTTGTTTGTAGATTTTCTGAAGATGCCGATTCTAACAGGTGTGAGGTGATACCTCATTGTCGTTTTGATTTGCATTTCTCTAATAATTAGTGGTGTTGAGCATCTTTTCATGTGCGTCTTGGCCGTCTCTGTGACTTCTTTGAAGAAACGTCTATTTAGATCTTCTGCCCATTTTTGTATTGGGTTGTTTGTTTTATTAATATTAAGCTGCGTGAGCTGTTTATATATTTTGGAGATTAAACCCTTGTCCATTGATTCGTTTGCGAACGTTTTCGCCCATTCTGAGGGTTGCCTTTTTCCATTCCCGTTTTTTTTTAATCAAAAAAGAAAGAAAGCAAAAGAAGCAGAACACTAATGTGCGTGAAATATGCCTCTTGAAACTGTCGTTTTGAAATATGGACGTCTTTTGAACTTTTTGGTCGATATATGACCCCAGGATTTGTTTTCAGGGCAGGTGTCATTTACAGGCCTGCAATGATTTGGAATATCCACTGACCAGTAGCGCTGGGATTAAAGCTGCTGTTGTGCGAAATGGCCACAAGGTGGCAGCAGTTCTCCCTTAGCAAATCTGGTTACCAGGGCAACAGAGCCTCAATGGAAGCCTGTTCTAGATTGGAATTTAGAATGGAATGTGCCAGGAGAAAGCCCCTCAAGTTTGTCTCACTACTTCTTGTTCGTGTTTTTAATTTAATTTTTAATTTTTTATTACAGCAAGTTTGATTACAACGTTTGCTTGTTGTAGGTGTGCAAGATGTGGTTCTGTTACACATATACATATGTCTGTTCTTCCTGGGACCCTTTTCCCATGTACGTTATGACAGAATGTTGAGTAGTCTTCTCTTGGCATTCCGTAGGTCTTTGGTGATTATATATTTCACCTGTGTTTGTATATGTCTCTTAACCCCAATATCGTAATGAATCCAATCCTCACACCTTTCCATTGGTGAACCATAAGTTTGTTTAATGAATCTGTGATTGCCCTTCTCTGTGGAAATATCTGCCCTGGTATCCGTTTTTAGGTAACACCTATAAGTGATATCCTACGATATGTGTCTTTCACTTTCTGACTTACTACAAGTCACGTGCTTACCTGTAGACTCATCTACGGGGCTGCAAATGGCATTGTGCCCTTTTTTTCCTTGGCTAATATTCTGTCTTAGCGAGGTCCATTTTCTGCAATGTGATTCCCTGAGGGCTGAGGATTAGCTGACCTGGGCAGCCTGACCCTGCCGGCAAGCCCTCCCCAGGTGTGCCTGGGTTGAGTTCAATAGAAACAGCACTCCAGGCAGCAATAGCCCCTGCAGCTGTGCCTGACTCCATATTCTCTGCCCCGTCAGCAGTCTCGGGGCTGTGCTGGTGGGAGGGTGTGAGGGTCCACGGCTTTGTTGGTGGCCCGGTGTGAGTGGGGCTCTGCTGGAATTTCTGCAGGAGTTGCCAGGTTGCCACCTGTAAAGAAGAGGATGTGTCACCCATAATTTCCACTGGAATTTCTCTCCGGGCTGAGGTGAGGGAGGAAAAAAAGGAGTGGGGGCCGGGACAGGAGTGGTATCTCAGGCAGGGAAATGGAAAGCTTCCAGAAGAGCGCCCGGGGCCAGGACCATCCTGGCTGGCCTGCAGGCACCAAGTTGGCCTGCGTGCTGTCGCTGGTGTGGCTCCACGGCCCTTCCTCTAGGCTTTCAAGCCCTTGAACATATTCAGGTGTTTTACCTGGGAAGGTTGGGAACAGTTCAGCAGCGGCTGGCCTGGGGCTCAGCTCACGTTTACTCACAGAGGCCTCGGCACTGTTCCCCAGCTTTGCAATCAGGACGCTCCTTGCGTGGGGGGGCCGGGCTGCTGGCTGTATGGGAGATGATTCCCCACCTCTGACCAATCTCAGAATTATTTACCACTGGAACAAGTGCCCTCATAGGGTTTTCCTCTGTATAACTGCTGGGTTCAGGTCTTTTTTTCTTTTTTGGTTCAAGTTAGAAGTTTTTCATCTTTTATGTATTTATTGATATAAGCATGGAAATAATTCATTCATAGAAATACATCTGTGTGAAGGGAAGAACTTTTTTTCTGTTTTATTTTTAAATTTCATTTCTAAAAATTTTGCAGTTTAATCATATTTATTTTTCTATACAGCAGGTTATTATTAGTTATCTATTTTATTCATATACATATATACAGGTCAATACCTATCTCCCAACTCATCTGACCACCAACACCCCATGGCTTCCCCCACTTGGTGTCCATACGTTTGTTCTCTACCTCTGTTTCTCTATTTCTGCCCTGCAAACCTGTTCATCTGTACCATATATCTAGGTTCCACATACATGCATTAATACAGAATATTTGTTTTGCTCTTTCTGACTTACTTCATTCTGTATGACAGTCTCTAGATCCACCGACTTCTCTACAAATAACCCAGTTTCATTCCTTTTCATGGCTGAGTCATATCCCATTTTATGTATGTACCACATCTTTATCCATTCATCTGTCTGTGGGCATTTAGGTTGCTTCCATTACCTGACTATTGTAAATAGTGCTGCAATGAACATTGTGGTGAATGTGTGTTTTTGATTTATGGTTGTCTCTGTGTATATGCCCAGAAGTGGGATTGCTGGATCCTATGGTAATTCTATTTCTAGTTTCTTTAAGGAAACTCCATACTGTTCTCCATAGTGACTGTATCAATTTACCTTCCCACCAATAGTGGAAGAGGGTTCCTTTTGTCCACACCCTCCCCAGAATTTGTTGTTTGTAGATTTTCTGATGATGCCGATTCTAACAGGTGTGAGGTGATACCTCATTGTCGTTTTGATTTGCATTTCTCTAATAATTAGTGGTGTTGAGCAGCTTTTCATGTGCGTCTTGGCCGTCTCTGTGACTTCTTTGAAGAAACGTCTATTTAGATCTTCTGCCCATTTTTGTATTGGGTTGTTTGTTTTATTAATATTAAGCTGCGTGAGCTGTTTATATATATTGGAGATTAAACCCTTGTCCATTGATTCGTTTGCGAACGTTTTCGCCCATTCTGAGGGTTGCCTTTTTCCATTCCCGTTTTTTTTTAACCAAAAAAGAAAGAAAGCAAAAGAAGCAGAACACTAATGTGCGTGAAATATGCCTCTTGAAACTGTCGTTTTGAAATATGGACGTCTTTTGAACTTTTTGGTCGATATATGACCCCAGGATTTGTTTTCAGGGCAGGTGTCATTTACAGGCCTGCAATGATTTGGAATATCCACTGACCAGTAGCGCTGGGATTAAAGCTGCTGTTGTGCGAAATGGCCACAAGGTGGCAGCAGTTCTCCCTTAGCAAATCTGGTTACCAGGGCAACAGAGCCTCAATGGAAGCCTGTTCTAGATTGGAATTTAGAATGGAATGTGCCAGGAGAAAGCCCCTCAAGTTTGTCTCACTACTTCTTGTTCGTGTTTTTAATTTAATTTTTAATTTTTTATTACAGCAAGTTTGATTACAACGTTTGCTTGTTGTAGGTGTGCAAGATGTGGTTCTTTTACACATATACATATGTCTGTTCTTCCTGGGACCCTTTTCCCATGTACGTTATGACAGAATGTTGAGTAGTCTTCTCTTGGCATTCCGTAGGTCTTTGGTGATTATATATTTCACCTGTGTTTGTATATGTCTCTTAACCCCAATATCGTAATGAATCCAATCCTCACACTTTTCCATTGGTGAACCATAAGTTTGTTTAATGAATCTGTGATTGCCCTTCTCCGTGGAAATATCTGCCCTGGTATCCGTTTTTAGGTAACACCTATAAGTGATATCCTACGATATGTGTCTTTCACTTTCTGACTTACTACAAGTCCCGTGCTTACCTGTAGACTCATCTACGGGGCTGCAAATGGCATTGTGCCCTTTTTTTCCTTGGCTAATATTCTGTCTTAGCGAGGTCCATTTTCTGCAATGTGATTCCCTGAGGGCTGAGGATTAGCTGACCTGGGCAGCCTGACCCTGCCGGCAAGCCCTCCCCAGGTGTGCCTGGGTTGAGTTCAATAGAAACAGCACTCCAGGCAGCAATAGCCCCTGCAGCTGTGCCTGACTCCATATTCTCTGCCCCGTCAGCAGTCTCGGGGCTGTGCTGGTGGGAGGGTGTGAGGGTCCACGGCTTTGTTGGTGGCCCGGTGTGAGTGGGGCTCTGCTGGACTTTCTGCAGGAGTTGCCAGGTTGCCACCTGTAAAGAAGAGGATGTGTCACCCATAATTTCCACTGGAATTTCTCTCCGGGCTGAGGTGAGGGAGGAAAAAAAAGAGTGGGGGCCGGGACAGGAGTGGTATCTCATGCAGGGAAATGGAAAGCTTCCAGAAGAGCGCCCGGGGCCAGGACCATCCTGGCTGGCCTGCAGGCACCAAGTTGGCCTGCGTGCTGTCGCTGGTGTGGCTCCATGGCCCTTCCTCTAGGCTTTCAAGCCCTTGTACATATTCAGGTGTTTTACCTGGGAAGGGTGGGAACAGTCCAGCAGCAGCTGGCCTGGGGCTCAGCTCACGTTTACTCACAGAGGCCTCGGCACTGTCCCCCAGCTTTGCAATCAGGACGCTCCTTGCGTGGGGGGGCCGGGCTGCTGGCTGTATGGGAGATGATTCCCCACCTCTGACCAATCTCAGAATTGTTTACCGCTGGAACAAGTGCCCTGATAGGGTTTTCCTCTGTATAACTGCTGGGTACAGGATTTTTTTTTTCTTTTTTGGTTCAAGTTAGAATTTATTCATCTTTTATGTATTTATTGATATAAGCATGGAAATAATTCATTCATAGAAATACATCTGTGTGAAGGGAAGAACTTTTTTTCTGTTTTATTTTTAAATTTCATTTCTAAAAATTTTGCAGTTTAATCATATTTATTTTTCTATACAGCAGGTTATTATTAGTTATCTATTTTATTCATATACATATATACAGGTCAATACCTATCTCCCAACTCATCTGACCACCATCACCCCATGGCTTCCCCCACTTGGTGTCCATACGTTTGTTCTCTACCTCTGTTTCTCTATTTCTGCCCTGCAAACCTGTTCATCTGTACCATATATCTAGGTTCCACATACATGCATTAATACAGAATATTTGTTTTGCTCTTTCTGACTTACTTCATTCTGTATGACAGTCTCTAGATCCACCGACTTCTCTACAAATAACCCAGTTTCATTCCTTTTCATGGCTGAGTCATATCCCATTTTATGTATGTACCACATCTTTATCCATTCGTCTGTCTGTGGGCATTTAGGTTGCTTCCATTACCTGGCTATTGTAAATAGTGCTGCAATGAACATTGTGGTGAATGTGTGTTTTTGATTTATGGTTGTCTCTGTGTATATGCCCAGAAGTGGGATTGCTGGATCCTATGGTAATTCTATTTCTAGTTTCTTTAAGGAAACTCCATACTGTTCTCCATAGTGACTGTATCAATTTACCTTCCCACCAATAGTGGAAGAGGGTTCCTTTTGTCCACACCCTCCCCAGAATTTGTTGTTTGTAGATTTTCTGATGATGCCGATTCTAACAGGTGTGAGGTGATACCTCATTGTCGTTTTGATTTGCATTTCTCTAATAATTAGTGGTGTTGAGCAGCTTTTCATGTGCGTCTTGGCCGTCTCTGTGACTTCTTTGAAGAAACGTCTATTTAGATCTTCTGCCCATTTTTGTATTGGGTTGTTTGTTTTATTAATATTAAGCTGCGTGAGCTGTTTATATATATTGGAGATTAAACCCTTGTCCATTGATTCGTTTGCGAACGTTTTTGCCCATTCTGAGGGTTGCCTTTTTCCATTCCCGTTTTTTTTTAACCAAAAAAGAAAGAAAGCAAAAGAAGCAGAACACTAATGTGCGTGAAATATGCCTCTTGAAACTGTCGTTTTGAAATATGGACGTCTTTTGAACTTTTTGGTCGATATATGACCCCAGGATTTGTTTTCAGGGCAGGTGTCATTTACAGGCCTGCAATGATTTGGAATATCCACTGACCAGTAGCGCTGGGATTAAAGCTGCTGTTGTGCGAAATGGCCACAAGGTGGCAGCAGTTCTCCCTTAGCAAATCTGGTTACCAGGGCAACAGAGCCTCAATGGAAGCCTGTTCTAGATTGGAATTTAGAATGGAATGTGCCAGGAGAAAGCCCCTCAAGTTTGTCTCACTACTTCTTGTTCGTGTTTTTAATTTAATTTTTAATTTTTTATTACAGCAAGTTTGATTACAACGTTTGTTTGTTGTAGGTGTGCAAGATGTGGTTCTTTTACACATATACATATGTCTGTTCTTCCTGGGACCCTTTTCCCATGTACGTTATGACAGAATGTTGAGTAGTCTTCTCTTGGCATTCCGTAGGTCTTTGGTGATTATATATTTCACCTGTGTTTGTATATGTCTCTTAACCCCAATATCGTAATGAATCCAATCCTCACACCTTTCCATTGGTGAACCATAAGTTTGTTTAATGAATCTGTGATTGCCCTTCTCCGTGGAAATATCTGCCCTGGTATCCGTTTTTAGGTATCACCTGTAAGTGATATCGTACGATATGTGTCTTTCACTTTCTGACTTACTACAAGTCACGTGATTACCTGTAGACTCATCTACGGGGCTGCAAATGGCATTGTGTCCGTTTTTTCCTTGGCTAATATTCTGTCTTAGCGAGGTCCATTTTCTGCAATGTGATTCCCTGAGGGCTGAGGATTAGCTGACCTGGGCAGCCTGACCCTGCCGGCAAGCCCTCCCCAGGTGTGCCTGGGTTGAGGTCAATAGAAACAGCACTCCAGGCAGCAATAGCCACTGCAGCTGTGCCTGACTCCATATTCTCTGCCCCGTCAGCAGTCTCGTGGCTGTGCTGGTGGGAGGGTGTGAGGGTCCACGGCTTTGTTGGTGGCCCGGTGTGAGTGGGGCTCTGCTGGAATTTCTGCAGGAGTTGCCAGGTTGCCACCTGTAAAGAAGAGGATGTGTCACCCATAATTTCCACTGGAATTTCTCTCCGGGCTGAGGTGAGGGAGGAAAAAAAAGAGTGGGGGCCGGGACAGGAGTGGTATCTCAGGCAGGGAAATGGAAAGCTTCCAGAAGAGCGCCCGGGGCCAGGACCATCCTGGCTGGCCTGCAGGCACCAAGTTGGCCTGCGTGCTGTCGCTGGTGTGGCTCCACGGCCCTTCCTCTAGGCTTTCAAGCCCTTGTACATATTCAGGTGTTTTACCTGGGAAGGGTGGGAACAGTTCAGCAGCAGCTGGCCTGGGGCTCAGCTCACGTTTACTCACAGAGGCCTCGGCACTGTCCCCCAGCTTTGCAATCAGGACGCTCCTTGCGTGGGGGGGCCGGGCTGCTGGCTGTATGGGAGATGATTCCCCACCTCTGACCAATCTCAGAATTGTTTACCGCTGGAACAAGTGCCCTGATAGGGTTTTCCTCTGTATAACTGCTGGGTACAGGATTTTTTTTTTCTTTTTTGGTTCAAGTTAGAATTTATTCATCTTTTATGTATTTATTGATATAAGCATGGAAATAATTCATTCATAGAAATACATCTGTGTGAAGGGAAGAACTTTTTTTCTGTTTTATTTTTAAATTTCATTTCTAAAAATTTTGCAGTTTAATCATATTTATTTTTCTATACAGCAGGTTATTATTAGTTATCTATTTTATTCATATACATATATACAGGTCAATACCTATCTCCCAACTCATCTGACCACCAACACCCCATGGCTTCCCCCACTTGGTGTCCATACGTTTGTTCTCTACCTCTGTTTCTCTATTTCTGCCCTGCAAACCTGTTCATCTGTACCATATATCTAGGTTCCACATACATGCATTAATACAGAATATTTGTTTTGCTCTTTCTGACTTACTTCATTCTGTATGACAGTCTCTAGATCCACCGACTTCTCTACAAATAACCCAGTTTCATTCCTTTTCATGGCTGAGTCATATCCCATTTTATGTATGTACCACATCTTTATCCATTCGTCTGTCTGTGGGCATTTAGGTTGCTTCCATTACCTGGCTATTGTAAATAGTGCTGCAATGAACATTGTGGTGAATGTGTGTTTTTGATTTATGGTTGTCTCTGGGTATATGCCCAGAAGTGGGATTGCTGGATCCTATGGTAATTCTATTCCTAGTTTCTTTAAGGAAACTCCATACTGTTCTCCATAGTGACTGTATCAATTTACCTTCCCACTAATAGTGGAAGAGGGTTCCTTTTGTCCACACCCTCCCCAGAATTTGTTGTTTGTAGATTTTCTGATGATGCCGATTCTAACAGGTGTGAGGTGATACCTCATTGTCGTTGTGATTTGCATTTCTCTAATAATTAGTGGTGTTGAGCAGCTTTTCATGTGCGTCTTGGCCGTCTCTGTGACTTCTTGGAAGAAACGTCTATTTAGATCTTCTGCCCATTTTTGTATTGGGTTGTTTGTTTTATTAATATTAAGCTGCGTGAGCTGTTTATATATATTGGAGATTAAACCCTTGTCCATTGATTCGTTTGCGAACGTTTTCGCCCATTCTGAGGGTTGCCTTTTTCCATTCCCGTTTTTTTTTAACCAAAAAAGAAAGAAAGCAAAAGAAGCAGAACACTAATGTGCGTGAAATATGCCTCTTGAAACTGTCGTTTTGAAATATGGACGTCTTTTGAACTTTTTGGTCGATATATGACCCCAGGATTTGTTTTCAGGGCAGGTGTCATTTACAGGCCTGCAATGATTTGGAATATCCACTGACCAGTAGCGCTGGGATTAAAGCTGCTGTTGTGCGAAATGGCCACAAGGTGGCAGCAGTTCTCCCTTAGCAAATCTGGTTACCAGGGCAACAGAGCCTCAATGGAAGCCTGTTCTAGATTGGAATTTAGAATGGAATGTGCCAGGAGAAAGCCCCTCAAGTTTGTCTCACTACTTCTTGTTCGTGTTTTTAATTTAATTTTTAATTTTTTATTACAGCAAGTTTGATTACAACGTTTGCTTGTTGTAGGTGTGCAAGATGTGGTTCTTTTACACATATACATATGTCTGTTCTTCCTGGGACCCTTTTCCCATGTACGTTATGACAGAATGTTGAGTAGTCTTCTCTTGGCATTCCGTAGGTCTTTGGTGATTATATATTTCACCTGTGTTTGTATATGTCTCTTAACCCCAATATCGTAATGAATCCAATCCTCACACCTTTCCATTGGTGAACCATAAGTTTGTTTAATGAATCTGTGATTGCCCTTCTCCGTGGAAATATCTGCCCTGGTATCCGTTTTTAGGTAACACCTGTAAGTGATATCCTACGATATGTGTCTTTCACTTTCTGACTTACTACAAGTCACGTGATTACCTGTAGACTCATCTACGGGGCTGCAAATGGCATTGTGTCCGTTTTTTCCTTGGCTAATATTCTGTCTTAGCGAGGTCCATTTTCTGCAATGTGATTCCCTGAGGGCTGAGGATTAGCTGACCTGGGCAGCCTGACCCTGCCGGCAAGCCCTCCCCAGGTGTGCCTGGGTTGAGTTCAATAGAAACAGCACTCCAGGCAGCAATAGCCCCTGCAGCTGTGCCTGACTCCATATTCTCTGCCCCGTCAGCAGTCTCGGGGCTGTGCTGGTGGGAGGGTGTGAGGGTCCACGGCTTTGTTGGTGGCCCGGTGTGAGTGGGGCTCTGCTGGAATTTCTGCAGGAGTTGCCAGGTTGCCACCTGTAAAGAAGAGGATGTGTCACCCATAATTTCCACTGGAATTTCTCTCCGGGCTGAGGTGAGGGAGGAAAAAAAAGAGTGGGGGCCGGGACAGGAGTGGTATCTCAGGCAGGGAAATGGAAAGCTTCCAGAAGAGCGCCCGGGGCCAGGACCATCCTGGCTGGCCTGCAGGCACCAAGTTGGCCTGCGTGCTGTCGCTGGTGTGGCTCCACGGCCCTTCCTCTAGGCTTTCAAGCCCTTGTACATATTCAGGTGTTTTACCTGGGAAGGGTGGGAACAGTTCAGCAGCAGCTGGCCTGGGGCTCAGCTCACGTTTACTCACAGAGGCCTCGGCACTGTCCCCCAGCTTTGCAATCAGGACGCTCCTTGCGTGGGGGGGCCGGGCTGCTGGCTGTATGGGAGATGATTCCCCACCTCTGACCAATCTCAGAATTGTTTACCGCTGGAACAAGTGCCCTGATAGGGTTTTCCTCTGTATAACTGCTGGGTACAGGATTTTTTTTTCTTTTTTGGTTCAAGTTAGAAGTTATTCATCTTTTATGTATTTATTGATATAAGCATGGAAATAATTCATTCATAGAAATACATCTGTGTGAAGGGAAGAACTTTTTTTCTGTTTTATTTTTAAATTTCATTTTAAAAATTTTGCAGTTTAATCATATTTATTTTTCTATACAGCAGGTTATTATTAGTTATCTATTTTATTCATATACATATATACAGGTCAATACCTATCTCCCAACTCATCTGACCACCAACACCCCATGGCTTCCCCCACTTGGTGTCCATACGTTTGTTCTCTACCTCTGTTTCTCTATTTCTGCCCTGCAAACCTGTTCATCTGTACCATATATCTAGGTTCCACATACATGCATTAATACAGAATATTTGTTTTGCTCTTTCTGACTTACTTCATTCTGTATGACAGTCTCTAGATCCACCGACTTCTCTACAAATAACCCAGTTTCATTCCTTTTCATGGCTGAGTCATATCCCATTTTATGTATGTACCACATCTTTATCCATTCGTCTGTCTGTGGGCATTTAGGTTGCTTCCATTACCTGGCTATTGTAAATAGTGCTGCAATGAACATTGTGGTGAATGTGTGTTTTTGATTTATGGTTGTCTCTGGGTATATGCCCAGAAGTGGGATTGCTGGATCCTATGGTAATTCTATTCCTAGTTTCTTTAAGGAAACTCCATACTGTTCTCCATAGTGACTGTATCAATTTACCTTCCCACTAATAGTGGAAGAGGGTTCCTTTTGTCCACACCCTCCCCAGAATTTGTTGTTTGTAGATTTTCTGATGCTGCCGATTCTAACAGGTGTGAGGTGATACCTCATTGTCATTTTGATTTGCATTTCTCTAATAATTAGTGGTGTTGAGCATCTTTTCATGTGCGTCTTGGCCGTCTCTGTGACTTCGTTGAAGAAACGTCTATTTAGATCTTCTGCCCATTTTTGTATTGGGTTGTTTGTTTTATTAATATTAAGCTGCGTGAGCTGTTTATATATATTGGAGATTAAACCCTTGTCCATTGATTCGTTTGCGAACGTTTTCGCCCATTCTGAGGGTTGCCGTTTTCCATTCCCGTTTTTTTTTAACCAAAAAAGAAAGAAAGCAAAAGAAGCAGAACACTAATGTGCGTGAAATATGCCTCTTGAAACTGTCGTTTTGAAATATGGACGTCTTTTGAACTTTTTGGTCGATATATGACCCCAGGATTTGTTTTCAGGGCAGGTGTCATTTACAGGCCTGCAATGATTTGGAATATCCACTGACCAGTAGCGCTGGGATTAAAGCTGCTGTTGTGTGAAATGGCCACAAGGTGGCAGCAGTTCTCCCTTAGCAAATCTGGTTACTAGGGCAACAGAGCCTCAATGGAAGCCTGTTCTAGATTGGAATTTAGAATGGAATGTGCCAGGAGAAAGCCCCTCAAGTTTGTCTCACTACTTCTTGTTCGTGTTTTTAATTTAATTTTTTATTTTTTATTACAGCAAGTTTGATTACAAGGTTTGCTTGTTGTAGGTGTGCAAGATGTGGTTCTGTTACACATATACATATGTCTGTTCTTCCTGGGACCCTTTTCCCATGTACATTATGACAGAATGTTGAGTAGTCTTCTCTTGGCATTCCGTAGGTCTTTGGTGATTATATATTTCACCTGTGTTTGTATATGTCTCTTATCCCCAATATCGTAATGAATCCAATCCTCACACCTTTCCATTGGTGAACCATAAGTGTGTTTAATGAATCTGTGATTGCCCTTCTCCGTGGAAATATCTGCCCTGGTATCCGTTTTTAGGTAACACCTATAAGTGATATCCTACGATATGTGTCTTTCACTTTCTGACTTACTACAAGTCCCGTGCTTACCTGTAGACTCATCTACGGGGCTGCAAATGGCATTGTGCCCTTTTTTTCCTTGGCTAATATTCTGTCTTAGCGAGGTCCATTTTCTGCAATGTGATTCCCTGAGGGCTGAGGATTAGCTGACCTGGGCAGCCTGACCCTGCCGGCAAGCCCTCCCCAGGTGTGCGTGGGTTGAGGTCGATAGAAACAGCACTCCAGGCAGCAATAGCCCCTGCAGCTGTGCCTGATTCCATATTCTCTGCCCCGTCAGCAGTCTCGGGGCTGTGCTGGTGGGAGGGTGTGAGGGTCCACGGCTTTGTTGGTGGCCCGGTGTGAGTGGGGCTCTGCTGGACTTTCTGCAGGAGTTGCCAGGCTGCCACCTGTAAAGAAGAGGATGTGTCACCCATAACTTCCACTGGAATTTCTCTCCGGGCTGAGGTGAGGAAGGAAAAAAAGGAATGATGGCCGGGACAGGAGGGGTATATCAGGCAGGGAAATGGAAAGCTTCTAGAAGAGTGCCCGGGGCCAGGACCATCCTGGCTGGCCTGCAGGCACCAAGTTGGCCTGCATGCTGTCGCTGGTGTGGCTGCACGGCCCTTCCTCTAGGCTTTCAAGCCCTTGTACATATTCAGGTGTTTTACCTGGGAAGGGTGGGAACAGTTCAGCAGCAGCTGGCCTGGGGCTCAGCTCACGTTTACTCACAGAGGCCTCGGCACGGTCCCCCAGCTTTGCAATGAGGATGCTCCTTGCGTGGGGGGGCCGGGCTGCTGGCTGTATGGGAGATGATTCCCCACCTCTGACCAATGTCAGAATTGTTTACCGCTGGAGCAAGTGCCCTGATAGGGTTTTCCTCTGTATAACTGCTGGGTTCAGGTTTTTTTTTCTTTTTTGGTTCAAGTTAGAATTTATTCATCTTTTATGTATTTATTGATATAAGCATGGAAATAATTCATTCATAGAAATACATCTGTGTGAAGGGAAGAACATTTTTCTGTTTTATTTTTAAATTTCATTTCTAAAAATTTTGCAGTTTAATTATATTTATTTTTCTATACAGCAGGTTATTATTAGTTATCTATTTTATTCATATACATATATACAGGTCAATACCTATCTCCCAACTCATCTGACCACCATCACCCCATGGTTCCCCCACTTGGTGTCCATACGTTTGTTCTCTACCTCTGTTTCTCTATTTCTGCCCTGCAAACCTGTTCATCTGTACAATATATCTAGGTTCCACATACATGCATTAATACAGAATATTTGTTTTGCTCTTTCTGACTTACTTCATTCTGTATGACAGTCTCTAGATCCACCGACTTCTCTACAAATAAACCAGTTTCATTCCTTTTCATGGCTGAGTCATATCCCATTTTATGTATGTACCACATCTTTATCCATTCATCTGTCTGTGGGCATTTAGGTTGCTTCCATTACCTGGCTATTGTAAATAGTGCTGCAATGAACATTGTGGTGAATGTGTGTTTTTGATTTATGGTTGTCTCTGTGTATATGCCCAGAAGTGGGATTGCTGGATCCTATGGTAATTCTATTTCTAGTTTCTTTAAGGAAACTCCATACTGTTCTCCATAGTGACTGTATCAATTTACCTTCCCACCAATAGTGGAAGAGGGTTCCTTTTGTCCACACCCTCCCCAGAATTTGTTGTTTGTAGATTTTCTGATGATGCCGATTCTAACAGGTGTGAGGTGATACCTCATTGTCGTTTTGATTTGCATTTCTCTAATAATTAGTGGTGTTGAGCAGCTTTTCATGTGCGTCTTGGCCGTCTCTGTGACTTCTTTGAAGAAACGTCTATTTAGATCTTCTGCCCATTTTTGTATTGGGTTCTTTGTTTTATTAATATTAAGCTGCGTGAGCTGTTTATATATATTGGAGATTAAACCCTTGTCCATTGATTCGTTTGCGAACGTTTTCGCCCATTCTGAGGGTTGCCTTTTTCCATTCCCGTTTTTTTTAACCAAAAAAGAAAGAAAGCAAAAGAAGCAGAACACTAATGTGCGTGAAATATGCCTCTTGAAACTGTCGTTTTGAAATATGGACGTCTTTTGAACTTTTTGGTCGATATATGACCCCAGGATTTGTTTTCAGGGCAGGTGTCATTTACAGGCCTGCAATGATTTGGAATATCCACTGACCATTAGCGCTTGGATTAAATTGCTGTTGTGTGAAACGGCCACAAGGTGGCAGCAGTTCTCCCTTAGCAAATCTGCTTACTAGGGCAACAGCCTCAATGGAAGCCTGTTCTAGATTGGAATTTAGAATGGAATGTGCCAGGGGAAAGCCCCTCAAGTTTGTCTCACTACTTCTTGTTCGTGTTTTAAATTTAATTTTTAATTTTTTATTACAGCAAGTTTGATTACAACGTTTGCTTGTTGTAGGTGTGCAAGATGTGGTTCTGTTACACATATACATATGTCTGTTCTTCCTGGGACCCTTTTCCCATGTACGTTATGACAGAATGTTGAGTAGTCTTCTCTTGGCATTCCGTAGGTCTTTGGTGATTATATATTTCACCTGTGTTTGTATATGTCTCTTAACCCCAATATCGTAATGAATCCAATCCTCACACCTTTCCATTGGTGAACCATAAGTTTGTTTAATGAATCTGTGATTGCCCTTCTCCGTGGAAATATCGGCCCTGGTATCCGTTTTTAGGTAACACCTATAAGTGATATCCTACGATATGTGTCTTTCACTTTCTGACTTACTACAAGTCACGTGCTTACCTGTAGACTCATCTACGGGGCTGCAAATGGCATTGTGCCCTTTTTTTCCTTGGCTAATATTCTGTCTTAGTGAGGTCCACTTTCTGCAATGTGATTCCCTGAGGGCTGAGGATTAGCTGACCTGGGCAGCCTGACCCTGCCGGCAAGCCCTCCCCAGGTGTGCGTGGGTCGAGGTCGATAGAAACAGCACTCCAGGCAGCAATAGCCCCTGCAGCTGTGCCTGACTCCATATTCTCTGCCCCGTCAGCCGTCTCGGGGCTGTGCTGGTGGGAGAGTGTGAGGGTCTACGGCTTTGTTGGTGGCCCGGTGTGAGTGGGGCTCTGCTGGAATTTCTGCAGGAGTTGCCAGGCTGCCACCTGTAAAGAAGAGGATGTGTCACCCATACCTTCCACTGGAATTTCTCTCCGTGCTGAGGTGAGGAAGGAAAAAAAGGAGTGGGGGCCGGGACAGGAGGGGTATATCAGGCAGGGAAATGGAAAGCTTCCAGAAGAGCGCCCGGGTCCAGGACCATCCTGGCTGGCCTGCAGGCACCAAGTTTGCCTGTGTGCTGTCGCTGGTGTGGCTCCACGGCCCTTCCTCTAGGCTTTCAAGCCCTTGTACATATTCAGGTGTTTTACCTGGGAAGGGTGGGAACAGTTCAGCAGCAGCTGGCCTGGGGCTCAGCTCACGTTTACTCACAGAGGGCTCGGCATGGTCCCGCAGCTTTGCAATGAGGACGCTCCTTGCGTGGGGGGACCGGGCTGCTGGCTGTATGGGAGATGATTCCCCACCTCTGACCAATGTCAGAATTGTTTACCGCTGGAGCAAGTGCCCTGATAGGGTTTTCCTCTGTATCACTGCTGGGTTCAGGATTTTTTTTTTCTTTTTTGGTTCAAGTTAGAATTTATTCATCTTTTATGTATTTATTGATATAAGCATGGAAATAATTCATTCATAGAAATACATCTGTGTGAAGGCAAGAACTTTTTTCTGTTTTATTTTTAAATTTCATTTCTAAAAATTTTGAAGTTTAATTATATTTATTTTTCTATACAGCAGGTTATTATTAGTTATCTATTTTATTCATATACATATATACAGGTCAATACCTATCTCCCAACTCATCTGACCACCAACACCCCATGGCTTCCCCCACTTGGTGTCCATACGTTTGTTCTCTACCTCTGTTTCTCTATTTCTGCCCTGCAAACCTGTTCATCTGTACCATATATCTAGGTTCCACATACATGCATTAATACAGAATATTTGTTTTGCTCTTTCTGACTTACTTCATTCTGTATGACAGTCTCTAGGTCCACCAACTTCTCTACAAATAACCCAGTTTCATTCCTTTTCATGGCTGAGTCATATTCCATTTTATATATGTACCACATCTTTATCCATTCGTCTGTCTGTGGGCATTTAGGTTGCTTCCATTACCTGGCTATTGTAAATAGTGCTGCAATGAACATTGTGGTTAATGTGTGTTTTTGATTTATGGTTTTCTTTGGGTATATGCCCAGAAGTGGGATTGCTGGATCCTATGGTAATTCTATTTCTAGTTTCTTTAAGGAAACTCCATACTGTTCTCCATAGTGACTGTATCAATTTACCTTCCCACTAATAGTGGAAGAGGGTTCCTTTTGTCCACACCCTCCCCAGAATTTGTTGTTTGTAGATTTTCTGATGATGCCGATTCTAACAGGTGTGAGGTGATACCTCATTGTCGTTGTGATTTGCATTTCTCTAATAATTAGTGGTGTTGAGCAGCTTTTCATGTGCGTCTTGGCCATCTCTGTGACTTCTTTGAAGAAACGTCTATTTAGATCTTCTGCCCATTTTTGTATTGGGTTGTTTGTTTTATTAATATTAAGCTGCGTGAGCTGTTTATATATGTTGGAGATTAAACCATTGTCCATTGATTCGTTTGCGAACGTTTTGGCCCATTCTGAGGGTTGCCTTTTTCCATTCCCGTATTTTTTAACCAAAAAAGAAAGAAAGCAAAAGAAGCAGAACACTAATGTGCGTGAAATATGCCTCTTGAAACTGTCGTTTTGAAATATGGACGTCTTTTGAACTTTTTGGTCGATATATGACCCCAGGATTTGTTTTCAGGGCAGGTGTCATTTACAGGCCAGCAATGATTTGGAATATCCACTGACCATTAGCGCTGGGATTAAATCTGATGTTGTGTGAAACGGCCACCAGGTGGCAGCAATTTTCCATTAGCAAATCTGGTTACCAGGGCAACAGAGCCTCAATGGAAGCCATGTTCTAGATTGGAATTTAGAATGGAATGTGCCAGGAGAAAGCCCCTCAAGTTTGTCTCACTACTTCTTGTTCGTGTTTTTAATTTAATTTTTAATTTTTTATTACAGCAAGTTTGATTACAACATTTTTCTTGTTGTAGGTGTGCAAGATGTGGTTCTTTTACACATATACATATGTCTGTTCTTCCTGGACCCTTTTCCCATGTACGTTATGACAGAATGTTGAGTAGTCTTCTCTTGGCATTCCGTAGGTCTTTGGTGATTATATATTTCAACTGTGTTTGTATATGTCTCTTAACCCCAATATCGTAATGAATCCAATCCTCACACCTTTCCATTGGTGAACCATAAGTTTGTTTAATGAATCTGTGATTGCCCTTCTCCGTGGAAATATCTTCCCTGGTATCCGTTTTTAGGTAACACCTATAAGTGATATCCTACGATATGTGTCTTTCACTTTCTCACTTACTACAAGTCACGTGATTACCTGTAGACTCATCTACGGGGCTGCAAATGGCATTGTGTCCTTTTTTTCCTTGGCTAATATTCTGTCTTAGTGAGGTCCATTTTCTGCAATGTGATTCCCTGAGGGCTGAGGATTAGCTGACCTGGGCAGCCTGACCCTGCCGGCACACCCTCCCCAGGTGTGCCTGGGTTGAGGTCAATAGAAACAGCACTCCAGGCAGCAATAGCCCCTGCAGCTGTGCCTGACTCCATATTCTCTGCCCCGTCAGCAGTCTAGGGGCTGTGCTGGTGGGAGGGTGTGTGCGTCCACGGCTTTGTTGGTGGCCCGGTGTGAGTGGGGCTCTGCTGGACTTTCTGCAGTAGTTGCCAGGCTGCAACTTGTAAAGAAGAGGATGTGTCACCCATAACTTCCGCTGGAATTTCTCTCCGTGCTGAGGTGAGGGAGGAAAAAAAGGAGTGGGGGCCGGGACAGGAGGGGTATCTCAGGCAGGGAAATGGAAAGCTTCCAGAAGAGCGCCCAGGGCCAGGACCATCCTGGATGGCCTGCAGGCACCAAGTTGGCCTGCGTGCTGTCGCTGGTGTGGCTGCACGGCCCTTCCTCTAGGCTTTCAAGCCCTTGTACATATTCAGGTGTTTTACCTGGGAAGGGTGGGAACAGTTCAGCAGCAGCTGGCCTGGGGCTCAGCTCACGTTTACTCACAGAGGCCTTGGCACTGTCCCCCAGCTTTGCAATCAGGACGCTCCTTGCGTGGGGGGGCCGGGCTGCTGGCTGTATGGGAGATGATTCCCCACCTCTGACCAATCTCAGAATTGTTTACCGCTGGAACAAGTGCCCTGATAGGGTTTTCCTCTGTATAACTGCTGGGTACAGGATTTGTTTTTTCTTTTTTGGTTCAAGTTAGAAGTTATTCATCTTTTATGTATTTATTGATATAAGCATGGAAATAATTCATTCATAGAAATACATCTGAGTGAAGGGAAGAACTTTTTTTCTGTTTTATTTTTAAATTTCATTTCTAAAAATTTTGAAGTTTAATCATATTTAATTTTCTATACAGCAGGTTATTATTAGTTATCTATTTAATTCATATACATATATACAGGTCAACACCTATCTCCCAACTCATCTGACCACCAACACCCCATGGCTTCCCCCACTTGGTGTCCATACGTTTGTTCTCTACCTCTGTTTCTCTATTTCTGCCCTGCAAACCTGTTCATCTGTACCATATATCTAGGTTCCACATACATGCATTACTACAGAATATTTGTTTTGCTCTTTCTGACTTACTTCATTCTGTATGACAGTCTCTAGATCCACCGACTTCTCTACAAATAACCCAGTTTCATTCCTTTTCATGGCTGAGTCATATCCCATTTTATGTATGTACCACATCTTTATCCATTCATCTGTCTGTGGGCATTTAGGTTGCTTCCATTACCTGGCTATTGTAAATAGTGCTGCAATGAACATTGTGGTGAATGTGTGTTTTTGATTTATGGTTGTCTCTGGGTATATGCCCAGAAGTGGGATTGCTGGATCCTATGGTAATTCTATTTCTAGTTTCTTTAAGGAAACTCCATACTCTTCTCCATAGTGACTGTATCAATTTACCTTCCCACCAATAGTGGAAGAGGGTTCCTTTTGTCCACACCCTCCCCAGAATTTGTTGTTTGTAGATTTTCTGATGCTGCCGATTCTAACAGGTGTGAGGTGATACCTCATTGTCATTTTGATTTGCATTTCTCTACTAATTAGTGGTGTTGAGCAGCTTTTCATGTGCGTCTTGGCCGTCTCTGTGACTTCTTTGAAGAAACGTCTATTTAGATCTTCTGCCCATTTTTGTATTGGGTTGTTTGTTTTATTAATATTAAGCTGCGTGAGCTGTTTATATATATTGGAGATTAAACCCTTGTCCATTGATTCGTTTCCGAACGTTTTGGCCCATTCTGAGGGTTGCCTTTTTCCATTCCCGTTTTTTTTTAACCAAAAAAGAAAGAAAGCAAAAGAATCAGAACACTAATGTGCGTGAAATATGCCTCTTGAAACTGTCATTTTGAAATATGGACGTCTTTTGAACTTTTTGGTCGATATATGACCCCAGGATTTGTTTTCAGGGCAGGTGTCATTTACAGGCCTGCAATGATTTGGAATATCCACTGACCATTAGCGCTGGGATTAAAGCTGCTGTTGTGTGAAACGGCCACAAGGTGGCAGCAGTTCTCCCTTAGCAAATCTGGTTACTAGGGCAACAGAGCCTCAATGGAAGCCTGTTCTAGATTGGAATTTAGAATGGAATGTGCCAGGAGAAAGCCCCTCAAGTTTGTCTCACTACTCTTGTTCGTGTTTTTAATTTAATTTTTAATTTTTTATTACAGCAAGTTTGATTACAACGTTTGCTTGTTGTAGGTGTGCAAGATGTGGTTCTGTTACACATATACATATGTCTGTTCTTCCTGGGACCCTTTTCCCATGTACGTTATGACAGAATGTTGAGTAGTCTTCTCTTGGCATTCCGTAGGTCTTTGGTGATTATATATTTCACCTGTGTTTGTATATGTCTCTTAACCCCAATATCGTAATGAATCCAATCCTCACACCTTTCCATTGGTGAACCATAAGTTTGTTTAATGAATCTGTGATTGCCCTTCTCCGTGGAAATATCTGCCCTGGTATCCGTTTTTAGGTAACACCTATAAGTGATATCCTACGATATGTGTCTTTCACTTTCTGACTTACTACAAGTCACGTGCTTACCTGTAGACTCATCTACGGGGCTGCAAATGGCATTGTGCTCTTTTTTTCCTTGGCTAATATTCTGTCTTAGCGAGGTCCATTTTCTGCAATGTGATTCCCTGAGGGCTGAGGATTAGCTGACCTGGGCAGCCTGACCCTGCCGGCAAGCCCTCCCCAGGTGTGCCTGGGTTGAGTTCAATAGAAACAGCACTCCAGGCAGCAATAGCCCCTGCAGCTGTGGCTGACTCCATATTCTCTGCCCCGTCAGCAGTCTCGGGGCTTTGCTGGTGGGAGGGTGTGAGGGTCCATGGCTTTGTTGGTGTCCCGGTGTGAGTGGGGCTCTGCTGGAATTTCTGCAGGAGTTGCCAGGTTGCCACCTGTAAAGAAGAGGATGTGTCACCCATAACTTCCACTGGAATTACTCTCCGGGCTGAGGTGAGGGAGGAAAAAAAGGAGTGGGGGCCGGGACAGGAGTGGTATCTCAGGCAGGGAAATGGAAAGCTTCCAGAAGAGCGCCCAGGGCCAGGACCATCCTGGCTGGCCTGCAGGCACCAAGTTGGCCTGCGTGCTGTCGCTGGTGTGGCTCCACGGCCCTTCCTCTAGGCTTTCAAGACCTTGTACATATTCAGGTGTTTTACCTGGGAAGGGTGGGAACAGTTCAGAAGCAGCTGGCCTGGGGCTCAGCTCACGTTTACTCACAGAGGCCTCGGCACGGTCCCCCAGCTTTGCAATCAGGACGCTCCTTGCGTGGGGGGGCCGGGCTGCTGGCTGTATGGGAGATGATTCCCCACCTCTGACCAATCTCAGAATTGTTTACCGATGGAACAAGTGCCCTGATAGGGTTTTCCTCTGTATAACTGCTGGGTACAGGATTTGTTTTTTCTTTTTTGGTTCAAGTTAGAAGTTATTCATCTTTTATGTATTTATTGATATAAGCATGGAAATAATTCATTCATAGAAATACATCTGAGTGAAGGGAAGAACTTTTTTTCTGTTTTATTTTTAAATTTCATTTCTAAAAATTTTGAAGTTTAATCATATTTAATTTTCTATACAGCAGGTTATTATTAGTTATCTATTTTATTCATATACATATATACAGGTCAATACCTATCTCCTAACTCATCTGACCACCAACACCCCATGGCTTCCCCCACTTGGTGTCCATACGTTTGTTCTCTACCTCTGTTTCTCTATTTCTGCCCTGCAAACCTGTTCATCTGTACCATATATCTAGGTTCCACATACATGCATTAATACAGAATATTTGTTTTGCTCTTTCTGACTTACTTCATTCTGTATGACAGTATCTAGATCCACCGACTTCTCTACAAATAACCCAGTTTCATTCCTTTTCATGGCTGAGTCATATCCCATTTTATGTATGTACCACATCTTTATCCATTCGTCTGTCTGTGGGCATTTAGGTTGCTTCCATTACCTGGCTATTGTAAATAGTGCTGCAATGAACATTGTGGTGAATGTGTGTTTTTGATTTATGGTTTTCTCTGGCTATATGCCCAGAAGTGGGATTGCTGGATCCTATGGTAATTCTATTTCTAGTTTCTTTAAGGAAACTCCATACTGTTCTCCATACGACTGTATCAATTTACCTTCCCACTAATAGTGGAAGAGGGTTCCTTTTGTCCACACCTTCCCCAGAATTTGTTGTTTGTAGATTTTCTGATGATGCCGATTCTAACAGGTGTGAGGTGATACCTCATTGTCGTTTTGATTTGCATTTCTCTAATAATTAGTGGTGTTGAGCAGCTTTTCATGTGCGTCTTGGCCGTCTCTGTGACTTCTTTGAAGAAACGTCTATTTAGATCTTCTGCCCATTTTTGTATTGGGTTCTTTGTTTTATTAATATTAAGCTGCGTGAGCTGCTTATATATATTGGAGATTAAACCCTTGTCCATTGATTCGTTTGCGAACGTTTTCGCCCATTCTGAGGGTTGCCTTTTTCCATTCCCGTTTTTTTTAACCAAAAAAGAAAGAAAGCAAAAGAAGCAGAACACTAATGTGCGTGAAATATGCCTCTTGAAACTGTCGTTTTGAAATATGGACGTCTTTTGAACTTTTTGGTCGATATATGACCCCAGGATTTGTTTTCAGGGCAGGTGTCATTTACAGGCCTGCAATGATTTGGAATATCCACTGACCATTAGCGCTTGGATTAAATTGCTGTTGTGTGAAATGGCCACAAGGTGGCAGCAGTTCTCCCTTAGCAAATCTGCTTACTAGGGCAACAGCCTCAATGGAAGCCTGTTCTAGATTGGAATTTAGAATGGAATGTGCCAGGAGAAAGCCCCTCAAGTTTGTCTCACTACTTCTTGTTCGTGTTTTTAATTTAATTTTTAATTTTTTATTACAGCAAGTTTGATTACAACGTTTGCTTGTTGTAGGTGTGCAAGATGTGGTTCTGTTACACATATACATATGTCTGTTCTTCCTGGGACCCTTTTCCCATGTACGTTATGACAGAATGTTGAGTAGTCTTCTCTTGGCATTCCGTAGGTCTTTGGTGATTATATATTTCACCTGTGTTTGTATATGTCTCTTAACCCCAATATCGTAATGAATCCAATCCTCACACCTTTCCATTGGTGAACCATAAGTTTGTTTAATGAATCTGTGATTGCCCTTCTCCGTGGAAATATCGGCCCTGGTATCCGTTTTTAGGTAACACCTATAAGTGATATCCTACGATATGTGTCTTTCACTTTCTGACTTACTACAAGTCACGTGCTTACCTGTAGACTCATCTACAGGGCTGCAAATGGCATTGTGCCCTTTTTTTCCTTGGCTAATATTCTGTCTTAGTGAGGTCCACTTTCTGCAATGTGATTCCCTGAGGGCTGAGGATTAGCTGACCTGGGCAGCCTGACCCTGCCGGCAAGCCCTCCCCAGGTGTGCGTGGGTTGAGGTCGATAGAAACAGCACTCCAGGCAGCAATAGCCCCTGCAGCTGTGCCTGACTCCATATTCTCTGCCCCGTCAGCCGTCTCGGGGCTGTGCTGGTGGGAGGGTGTGAGGGTCTACGGCTTTGTTGGTGGCCCGGTGTGAGTGGGGCTCTGCTGGACTTTCTGCAGGAGTTGCCAGGCTGCCACCTGTAAAGAAGAGGATGTGTCACCCATACCTTCCACTGGAATTTCTCTCCGTGCTGAGGTGAGGAAGGAAAAAAAGGAGTGGGGGCCGTGACAGGAGGGGTATATCAGGCAGGGAAATGGAAAGCTTCCAGAAGAGCGCCCGGGTCCAGGACCATCCTGGCTGGCCTGCAGGCACCAAGTTTGCCTGCGTGCTGTCGCTGGTGTGGCTCCACGGCCCTTCCTCTAGGCTTTCAAGCCCTTGTACATATTCAGGTGTTTTACCTGGGAAGGGTGGGAACAGTTCAGCAGCAGCTGGCCTGGGGCTCAGCTCACGTTTACTCACAGAGGGCTCGGCATGGTCCCGCAGCTTTGCAATGAGGACGCTCCTTGCGTGGGGGGACCGGGCTGCTGGCTGTATGGGAGATGATTCCCCACCTCTGACCAATGTCAGAATTGTTTACCGCTGGAGCAAGTGCCCTGATAGGGTTTTCCTCTGTATCACTGCTGGGTTCAGGATTTTTTTTTTCTTTTTTGGTTCAAGTTAGAATTTATTCATCTTTTATGTATTTATTGATATAAGCATGGAAATAATTCATTCATAGAAATACATCTGTGTGAAGGCAAGAACTTTTTTCTGTTTTATTTTTAAATTTCATTTCTAAAAATTTTGAAGTTTAATTATATTTATTTTTCTATACAGCAGGTTATTATTAGTTATCTATTTTATTCATATACATATATACAGGTCAATACCTATCTCCCAACTCATCTGACCACCAACACCCCATGGCTTCCCCCACTTGGTGTCCATACGTTTGTTCTCTACCTCTGTTTCTCTATTTCTGCCCTGCAAACCTGTTCATCTGTACCATATATCTAGGTTCCACATACATGCATTAATACAGAATATTTGTTTTGCTCTTTCTGACTTACTTCATTCTGTATGACAGTCTCTAGGTCCACCAACTTCTCTACAAATAACCCAGTTTCATTCCTTTTCATGGCTGAGTCATATTCCATTTTATATATGTACCACATCTTTATCCATTCGTCTGTCTGTGGGCATTTAGGTTGCTTCCATTACCTGGCTATTGTAAATAGTGCTGCAATGAACATTGTGGTTAATGTGTGTTTTTGATTTATGGTTTTCTTTGGGTATATGCCCAGAAGTGGGATTGCTGGATCCTATTGTAATTCTATTTCTAGTTTCTTTAAGGAAACTCCATACTGTTCTCCATAGTGACTGTATCAATTTACCTTCCCACTAATAGTGGAAGAGGGTTCCTTTTGTCCACACCCTCCCCAGAATTTGTTGTTTGTAGATTTTCTGATGATGCCGATTCTAACAGGTGTGAGGTGATACCTCATTGTCGTTGTGATTTGCATTTCTCTAATAATTAGTGGTGTTGAGCAGCTTTTCATGTGCGTCTTGGCCATCTCTGTGACTTCTTTGAAGAAACGTCTATTTAGATCTTCTGCCCATTTTTGTATTGGGTTGTTTGTTTTATTAATATTAAGCTGCGTGAGCTGTTTATATATGTTGGAGATTAAACCATTGTCCATTGATTCGTTTGCGAACGTTTTGGCCCATTCTGAGGGTTGCCTTTTTCCATTCCCGTATTTTTTAACCAAAAAAGAAAGAAAGAAAAAGAAGCAGAACACTAATGTGCGTGAAATATGCCTCTTGAAACTGTCGTTTTGAAATATGGACGTCTTTTGAACTTTTTGGTCGATATATGACCCCAGGATTTGTTTTCAGGGCAGGTGTCATTTACAGGCCAGCAATGATTTGGAATATCCACTGACCATTAGCGCTGGGATTAAATCTGATGTTGTGTGAAACGGCCACCAGGTGGCAGCAATTTTCCATTAGCAAATCTGGTTACCAGGGCAACAGAGCCTCAATGGAAGCCATGTTCTAGATTGGAATTTAGAATGGAATGTGCCAGGAGAAAGCCCCTCAAGTTTGTCTCACTACTTCTTGTTCGTGTTTTTAATTTAATTTTTAATTTTTTATTACAGCAAGTATGATTACAACATTTTTCTTGTTGTAGGTGTGCAAGATGTGGTTCTTTTACACATATACATATGTCTGTTCTTCCTGGACCCTTTTCCCATGTACGTTATGACAGAATGTTGAGTAGTCTTCTCTTGGCATTCCGTAGGTCTTTGGTGATTATATATTTCAACTGTGTTTGTATATGTCTCTTAACCCCAATATCGTAATGAATCCAATCCTCACACCTTTCCATTGGTGAACCATAAGTTTGTTTAATGAATCTGTGATTGCCCTTCTCCGTGGAAATATCTTCCCTGGTATCCGTTTTTAGGTAACACCTATAAGTGATATCCTACGATATGTGTCTTTCACTTTCTGACTTACTACAAGTCACGTGATTACCTGTAGACTCATCTACGGGGCTGCAAATGGCATTGTGTCCTTTTTTTCCTTGGCTAATATTCTGTCTTAGTGAGGTCCATTTTCTGCAATGTGATTCCCTGAGGGCTGAGGATTAGCTGACCTGGGCAGCCTGACCCTGCCGGCACACCCTCCCCAGGTGTGCCTGGGTTGAGGTCAATAGAAACAGCACTCCAGGCAGCAATAGCCCCTGCAGCTGTGCCTGACTCCATATTCTCTGCCCCGTCAGCAGTCTAACGGCTGTGCTGGTGGGAGGGTGTGTGCGTCCACGGCTTTGTTGGTGGCCCGGTGTGAGTGGGGCTCTGCTGGACTTTCTGCAGGAGTTGCCAGGCTGCAACTTGTAAAGAAGAGGATGTGTCACCCATAACTTCCGCTGGAATTTCTCTCCGTGCTGAGGTGAGGGAGGAAAAAAAGGAGTGGGGGCCGGGACAGGAGGGGTATCTCAGGCAGGGAAATGGAAAGCTTCCAGAAGAGCGCCCAGGGCCAGGACCATCCTGGCTGGCCTGCAGGCACCAAGTTGGCCTGCGTGCTGTCGCTGGTGTGGCTGCACGGCCCTTCCTCTAGGCTTTCAAGCCCTTGTACATATTCAGGTGTTTTACCTGGGAAGGGTGGGAACAGTTCAGCAACAGCTGGCCTGGGGCTCAGCTCACGTTTACTCACAGAGGCCTTGGCACTGTCCCCCAGCTTTGCAATCAGGACGCTCCTTGCGTGGGGGGGCCGGGCTGCTGGCTGTATGGGAGATGATTCCCCACCTCTGACCAATCTCAGAATTGTTTACCGCTGGAACAAGTGCCCTGATAGGGTTTTCCTCTGTATAACTGCTGGGTACAGGATTTGTTTTTTCTTTTTTGGTTCAAGTTAGAAGTTATTCATCTTTTATGTATTTATTGATATAAGCATGGAAATAATTCATTCATAGAAATACATCTGAGTGAAGGGAAGAACTTTTTTTCTGTTTTATTTTTAAATTTCATTTCTAAAAATTTTGAAGTTTAATCATATTTAATTTTCTATACAGCAGGTGATTATTAGTTATCTATTTAATTCATATACATATATACAGGTCAACACCTATCTCCCAACTCATCTGACCACCAACACCCCATGGCTTCCCCCACTTGGTGTCCATACGTTTGTTCTCTACCTCTGTTTCTCTATTTCTGCCCTGCAAACCTGTTCCTCTGTACCATATATCTAGGTTCCACATACATGCATTAATACAGAATATTTGTTTTGCTCTTTCTGACTTACTTCATTCTGTATGACAGTCTCTAGATCCACCGACTTCTCTACAAATAACCCAGTTTCATTCCTTTTCATGGCTGAGTCATATCCCATTTTATGTATGTACCACATCTTTATCCATTCGTCTGTCTGTGGGCATTTAGGTTGCTTCCATTACCTGGCTATTGTAAATAGTGCTGCAATGAACATTGTGGTGAATGTGTGTTTTTGATTTATGGTTGTCTCTGGGTATATGCCCAGAAGTGGGATTGCTGGATCCTATGGTAATTCTATTCCTAGTTTCTTTAAGGAAACTCCATACTGTTCTCCATAGTGACTGTATCAATTTACCTTCCCACTAATAGTGGAAGAGGGTTCCTTTTGTCCACACCCTCCCCAGAATTTGTTGTTTGTAGATTTTCTGATGCTGCCGATTCTAACAGGTGTGAGGTGATACCTCATTGTCATTTTGATTTGCATTTCTCTAATAATTAGTGGTGTTGAGCATCTTTTCATGTGCGTCTTGGCCGTCTCTGTGACTTCGTTGAAGAAACGTCTATTTAGATCTTCTGCCCATTTTTGTATTGGGTTGTTTGTTTTATTAATATTAAGCTGCGTGAGCTGTTTATATATATTGGAGATTAAACCCTTGTCCATTGATTCGTTTGCGAACGTTTTCGCCCATTCTGAGGGTTGCCTTTTTCCATTCCCGTTTTTTTTTAACCAAAAAAGAAAGAAAGCAAAAGAAGCAGAACACTAATGTGCGTGAAATATGCCTCTTGAAACTGTCGTTTTGAAATATGGACGTCTTTTGAACTTTTTGGTCGATATATGACCCCAGGATTTGTTTTCAGGGCAGGTGTCATTTACAGGCCTGCAATGATTTGGAATATCCACTGACCAGTAGCGCTGGGATTAAAGCTGCTGTTGTGTGAAATGGCCACAAGGTGGCAGCAGTTCTCCCTTAGCAAATCTGGTTACTAGGGCAACAGAGCCTCAATGGAAGCCTGTTCTAGATTGGAATTTAGAATGGAATGTGCCAGGAGAAAGCCCCTCAAGTTTGTCTCACTACTTCTTGTTCGTGTTTTTAATTTAATTTTTTATTTTTTATTACAGCAAGTTTGATTACAAGGTTTGCTTGTTGTAGGTGTGCAAGATGTGGTTCTGTTACACATATACATATGTCTGTTCTTCCTGGGACCCTTTTCCCATGTACATTATGACAGAATGTTGAGTAGTCTTCTCTTGGCATTCCGTAGGTCTTTGGTGATTATATATTTCACCTGTGTTTGTATATGTCTCTTAACCCCAATATCGTAATGAATCCAATCCTCACACCTTTCCATTGGTGAACCATAAGTGTGTTTAATGAATCTGTGATTGCCCTTCTCCGTGGAAATATCTGCCCTGGTATCCGTTTTTAGGTAACACCTATAAGTGATATCCTACGATATGTGTCTTTCACTTTCTGACTTACTACAAGTCCCGTGCTTACCTGTAGACTCATCTACGGGGCTGCAAATGGCATTGTGCCCTTTTTTTCCTTGGCTAATATTCTGTCTTAGCGAGGTCCATTTTCTGCAATGTGATTCCCTGAGGGCTGAGGATTAGCTGACCTGGGCAGCCTGACCCTGCCGGCAAGCCCTCCCCAGGTGTGCGTGGGTTGAGGTCGATAGAAACAGCACTCCAGGCAGCAATAGCCCCTGCAGCTGTGCCTGATTCCATATTCTCTGCCCCGTCAGCAGTCTCGGGGCTGTGCTGGTGGGAGGGTGTGAGGGTCCACGGCTTTGTTGGTGGCCCGGTGTGAGTGGGGCTCTGCTGGACTTTCTGCAGGAGTTGCCAGGCTGCCACCTGTAAAGAAGAGGATGTGTCACCCATAACTTCCACTGGAATTTCTCTCCGTGCTGAGGTGAGGAAGGAAAAAAAGGAATGATGGCCGGGACAGGAGGGGTATATCAGGCAGGGAAATGGAAAGCTTCTAGAAGAGTGCCCGGGGCCAGGACCATCCTGGCTGGCCTGCAGGCACCAAGTTGGCCTGCATGCTGTCGCTGGTGTGGCTGCACGGCCCTTCCTCTAGGCTTTCAAGCCCTTGTACATATTCAGGTGTTTTACCTGGGAAGGGTGGGAACAGTTCAGCAGCAGCTGGCCTGGGGCTCAGCTCACGTTTACTCACAGAGGCCTCGGCACGGTCCCCCAGCTTTGCAATGAGGATGCTCCTTGCGTGGGGGGGCCGGGCTGCTGGCTGTATGGGAGATGATTCCCCACCTCTGACCAATGTCAGAATTGTTTACCGCTGGAGCAAGTGCCCTGATAGGGTTTTCCTCTGTATAACTGCTGGGTTCAGGTTTTTTTTTTCTTTTTTGGTTCAAGTTAGAATTTATTCATCTTTTATGTATTTATTGATATAAGCATGGAAATAATTCATTCATAGAAATACATCTGTGTGAAGGGAAGAACATTTTTCTGTTTTATTTTTAAATTTCATTTCTAAAAATTTTGCAGTTTAATTATATTTATTTTTCTATACAGCAGGTTATTATTAGTTATCTATTTTATTCATATACATATATACAGGTCAATACCTATCTCCCAACTCATCTGACCACCATCACCCCATGGTTCCCCCACTTGGTGTCCATACGTTTGTTCTCTACCTCTGTTTCTCTATTTCTGCCCTGCAAACCTGTTCATCTGTACCATATATCTAGGTTCCACATACATGCATTAATACAGAATATTTGTTTTGCTCTTTCTGACTTACTTCATTCTGTATGACAGTCTCTAGATCCACCGACTTCTCTACAAATAAACCAGTTTCATTCCTTTTCATGGCTGAGTCATATCCCATTTTATGTATGTACCACATCTTTATCCATTCATCTGTCTGTGGGCATTTAGGTTGCTTCCATTACCTGGCTATTGTAAATAGTGCTGCAATGAACATTGTGGTGAATGTGTGTTTTTGATTTATGGTTGTCTCTGTGTATATGCCCAGAAGTGGGATTGCTGGATCCTATGGTAATTCTATTTCTAGTTTCTTTAAGGAAACTCCATACTGTTCTCCATAGTGACTGTATCAATTTACCTTCCCACCAATAGTGGAAGAGGGTTCCTTTTGTCCACACCCTCCCCAGAATTTGTTGTTTGTAGATTTTCTGATGATGCCGATTCTAACAGGTGTGAGGTGATACCTCATTGTCGTTTTGATTTGCATTTCTCTAATAATTAGTGGTGTTGAGCAGCTTTTCATGTGCGTCTTGGCCGTCTCTGTGACTTCTTTGAAGAAACGTCTATTTAGATCTTCTGCCCATTTTTGTATTGGGTTCTTTGTTTTATTAATATTAAGCTGCGTGAGCTGTTTATATATATTGGAGATTAAACCCTTGTCCATTGATTCGTTTGCGAACGTTTTCGCCCATTCTGAGGGTTGCCTTTTTCCATTCCCGTTTTTTTTAACCAAAAAAGAAAGAAAGCAAAAGAAGCAGAACACTAATGTGCGTGAAATATGCCTCTTGAAACTGTCGTTTTGAAATATGGACGTCTTTTGAACTTTTTGGTCGATATATGACCCCAGGATTTGTTTTCAGGGCAGGTGTCATTTACAGGCCTGCAATGATTTGGAATATCCACTGACCATTAGCGCTTGGATTAAATTGCTGTTGTGTGAAACGGCCACAAGGTGGCAGCAGTTCTCCCTTAGCAAATCTGCTTACTAGGGCAACAGCCTCAATGGAAGCCTGTTCTAGATTGGAATTTAGAATGGAATGTGCCAGGAGAAAGCCCCTCAAGTTTGTCTCACTACTTCTTGTTCGTGTTTTAAATTTAATTTTTAATTTTTTATTACAGCAAGTTTGATTACAACGTTTGCTTGTTGTAGGTGTGCAAGATGTGGTTCTGTTACACATATACATATGTCTGTTCTTCCTGGGACCCTTTTCCCATGTACGTTATGACAGAATGTTGAGTAGTCTTCTCTTGGCATTCCGTAGGTCTTTGGTGATTATATATTTCACCTGTGTTTGTATATGTCTCTTAACCCCAATATCGTAATGAATCCAATCCTCACACCTTTCCATTGGTGAACCATAAGTTTGTTTAATGAATCTGTGATTGCCCTTCTCCGTGGAAATATCGGCCCTGGTATCCGTTTTTAGGTAACACCTATAAGTGATATCCTACGATATGTGTCTTTCACTTTCTGACTTACTACAAGTCACGTGCTTACCTGTAGACTCATCTACGGGGCTGCAAATGGCATTGTGCCCTTTTTTTCCTTGGCTAATATTCTGTCTTAGTGAGGTCCACTTTCTGCAATGTGATTCCCTGAGGGCTGAGGATTAGCTGACCTGGGCAGCCTGACCCTGCCGGCAAGCCCTCCCCAGGTGTGCGTGGGTTGAGGTCGATAGAAACAGCACTCCAGGCAGCAATAGCCCCTGCAGCTGTGCCTGACTCCATATTCTCTGCCCCGTCAGCCGTCTCGGGGCTGTGCTGGTGGGAGAGTGTGAGGGTCTACGGCTTTGTTGGTGGCCCGGTGTGAGTGGGGCTCTGCTGGAATTTCTGCAGGAGTTGCCAGGCTGCCACCTGTAAAGAAGAGGATGTGTCACCCATACCTTCCACTGGAATTTCTCTCCGTGCTGAGGTGAGGAAGGAAAAAAAGGAGTGGGGGCCGGGACAGGAGGGGTATATCAGGCAGGGAAATGGAAAGCTTCCAGAAGAGCGCCCGGGTCCAGGACCATCCTGGCTGGCCTGCAGGCACCAAGTTTGCCTGTGTGCTGTCGCTGGTGTGGCTCCACGGCCCTTCCTCTAGGCTTTCAAGCCCTTGTACATATTCAGGTGTTTTACCTGGGAAGGGTGGGAACAGTTCAGCAGCAGCTGGCCTGGGGCTCAGCTCACGTTTACTCACAGAGGGCTCGGCATGGTCCCGCAGCTTTGCAATGAGGACGCTCCTTGCGTGGGGGGACCGGGCTGCTGGCTGTATGGGAGATGATTCCCCACCTCTGACCAATGTCAGAATTGTTTACCGCTGGAGCAAGTGCCCTGATAGGGTTTTCCTCTGTATCACTGCTGGGTTCAGGATTTTTTTTTTCTTTTTTGGTTCAAGTTAGAATTTATTCATCTTTTATGTATTTATTGATATAAGCATGGAAATAATTCATTCATAGAAATACATCTGTGTGAAGGCAAGAACTTTTTTCTGTTTTATTTTTAAATTTCATTTCTAAAAATTTTGAAGTTTAATTATATTTATTTTTCTATACAGCAGGTTATTATTAGTTATCTATTTTATTCATATACATATATACAGGTCAATACCTATCTCCCAACTCATCTGACCACCAACACCCCATGGCTTCCCCCACTTGGTGTCCATACGTTTGTTCTCTACCTCTGTTTCTCTATTTCTGCCCTGCAAACCTGTTCATCTGTACCATATATCTAGGTTCCACATACATGCATTAATACAGAATATTTGTTTTGCTCTTTCTGACTTACTTCATTCTGTATGACAGTCTCTAGGTCCACCAACTTCTCTACAAATAACCCAGTTTCATTCCTTTTCATGGCTGAGTCATATTCCATTTTATATATGTACCACATCTTTATCCATTCGTCTGTCTGTGGGCATTTAGGTTGCTTCCATTACCTGGCTATTGTAAATAGTGCTGCAATGAACATTGTGGTTAATGTGTGTTTTTGATTTATGGTTTTCTTTGGGTATATGCCCAGAAGTGGGATTGCTGGATCCTATGGTAATTCTATTTCTAGTTTCTTTAAGGAAACTCCATACTGTTCTCCATAGTGACTGTATCAATTTACCTTCCCACTAATAGTGGAAGAGGGTTCCTTTTGTCCACACCCTCCCCAGAATTTGTTGTTTGTAGATTTTCTGATGATGCCGATTCTAACAGGTGTGAGGTGATACCTCATTGTCGTTGTGATTTGCATTTCTCTAATAATTAGTGGTGTTGAGCAGCTTTTCATGTGCGTCTTGGCCATCTCTGTGACTTCTTTGAAGAAACGTCTATTTAGATCTTCTGCCCATTTTTGTATTGGGTTGTTTGTTTTATTAATATTAAGCTGCGTGAGCTGTTTATATATGTTGGAGATTAAACCATTGTCCATTGATTCGTTTGCGAACGTTTTGGCCCATTCTGAGGGTTGCCTTTTTCCATTCCCGTATTTTTTAACCAAAAAAGAAAGAAAGCAAAAGAAGCAGAACACTAATGTGCGTGAAATATGCCTCTTGAAACTGTCGTTTTGAAATATGGACGTCTTTTGAACTTTTTGGTCGATATATGACCCCAGGATTTGTTTTCAGGGCAGGTGTCATTTACAGGCCAGCAATGATTTGGAATATCCACTGACCATTAGCGCTGGGATTAAATCTGATGTTGTGTGAAACGGCCACCAGGTGGCAGCAATTTTCCATTAGCAAATCTGGTTACCAGGGCAACAGAGCCTCAATGGAAGCCATGTTCTAGATTGGAATTTAGAATGGAATGTGCCAGGAGAAAGCCCCTCAAGTTTGTCTCACTACTTCTTGTTCGTGTTTTTAATTTAATTTTTAATTTTTTATTACAGCAAGTTTGATTACAACATTTTTCTTGTTGTAGGTGTGCAAGATGTGGTTCTTTTACACATATACATATGTCTGTTCTTCCTGGACCCTTTTCCCATGTACGTTATGACAGAATGTTGAGTAGTCTTCTCTTGGCATTCCGTAGGTCTTTGGTGATTATATATTTCAACTGTGTTTGTATATGTCTCTTAACCCCAATATCGTAATGAATCCAATCCTCACACCTTTCCATTGGTGAACCATAAGTTTGTTTAATGAATCTGTGATTGCCCTTCTCCGTGGAAATATCTTCCCTGGTATCCGTTTTTAGGTAACACCTATAAGTGATATCCTACGATATGTGTCTTTCAGTTTCTCACTTACTACAAGTCACGTGATTACCTGTAGACTCATCTACGGGGCTGCAAATGGCATTGTGTCCTTTTTTTCCTTGGCTAATATTCTGTCTTAGTGAGGTCCATTTTCTGCAATGTGATTCCCTGAGGGCTGAGGATTAGCTGACCTGGGCAGCCTGACCCTGCCGGCACACCCTCCCCAGGTGTGCCTGGGTTGAGGTCAATAGAAACAGCACTCCAGGCAGCAATAGCCCCTGCAGCTGTGCCTGACTCCATATTCTCTGCCCCGTCAGCAGTCTAGGGGCTGTGCTGGTGGGAGGGTGTGTGCGTCCACGGCTTTGTTGGTGGCCCGGTGTGAGTGGGGCTCTGCTGGACTTTCTGCAGTAGTTGCCAGGCTGCAACTTGTAAAGAAGAGGATGTGTCACCCATAACTTCCGCTGGAATTTCTCTCCGTGCTGAGGTGAGGGAGGAAAAAAAGGAGTGGGGGCCGGGACAGGAGGGGTATCTCAGGCAGGGAAATGGAAAGCTTCCAGAAGAGCGCCCAGGGCCAGGACCATCCTGGATGGCCTGCAGGCACCAAGTTGGCCTGCGTGCTGTCGCTGGTGTGGCTGCACGGCCCTTCCTCTAGGCTTTCAAGCCCTTGTACATATTCAGGTGTTTTACCTGGGAAGGGTGGGAACAGTTCAGCAGCAGCTGGCCTGGGGCTCAGCTCACGTTTACTCACAGAGGCCTTGGCACTGTCCCCCAGCTTTGCAATCAGGATGCTCCTTGCGTGGGGGGGCCGGGCTGCTGGCTGTATGGGAGATGATTCCCCACCTCTGACCAATCTCAGAATTGTTTACCGCTGGAACAAGTGCCCTGATAGGGTTTTCCTCTGTATAACTGCTGGGTACAGGATTTGTTTTTTCTTTTTTGGTTCAAGTTAGAAGTTATTCATCTTTTATGTATTTATTGATATAAGCATGGAAATAATTCATTCATAGAAATACATCTGAGTGAAGGGAAGAACTTTTTTTCTGTTTTATTTTTAAATTTCATTTCTAAAAATTTTGAAGTTTAATCATATTTAATTTTCTATACAGCAGGTTATTATTAGTTATCTATTTAATTCATATACATATATACAGGTCAACACCTATCTCCCAACTCATCTGACCACCAACACCCCATGGCTTCCCCCACTTGGTGTCCATACGTTTGTTCTCTACCTCTGTTTCTCTATTTCTGCCCTGCAAACCTGTTCATCTGTACCATATATCTAGGTTCCACATACATGCATTACTACAGAATATTTGTTTTGCTCTTTCTGACTTACTTCATTCTGTATGACAGTCTCTAGATCCACCGACTTCTCTACAAATAACCCAGTTTCATTCCTTTTCATGGCTGAGTCATATCCCATTTTATGTATGTACCACATCTTTATCCATTCATCTGTCTGTGGGCATTTAGGTTGCTTCCATTACCTGGCTATTGTAAATAGTGCTGCAATGAACATTGTGGTGAATGTGTGTTTTTGATTTATGGTTGTCTCTGTGTATATGCCCAGAAGTGGGATTGCTGGATCCTATGGTAATTCTATTTCTAGTTTCTTTAAGGAAACTCCATACTCTTCTCCATAGTGACTGTATCAATTTACCTTCCCACCAATAGTGGAAGAGGGTTCCTTTTGTCCACACCCTCCCCAGAATTTGTTGTTTGTAGATTTTCTGATGCTGCCGATTCTAACAGGTGTGAGGTGATACCTCATTGTCATTTTGATTTGCATTTCTCTACTAATTAGTGGTGTTGAGCAGCTTTTCATGTGCGTCTTGGCCGTCTCTGTGACTTCTTTGAAGAAACGTCTATTTAGATCTTCTGCCCATTTTTGTATTGGGTTGTTTGTTTTATTAATATTAAGCTGCGTGAGCTGTTTATATATATTGGAGATTAAACCCTTGTCCATTGATTCGTTTGCGAACGTTTTGGCCCATTCTGAGGGTTGCCTTTTTCCATTCCCGTTTTTTTTTAACCAAAAAAGAAAGAAAGCAAAAGAATCAGAACACTAATGTGCGTGAAATATGCCTCTTGAAACTGTCATTTTGAAATATGGACGTCTTTTGAACTTTTTGGTCGATATATGACCCCAGGATTTGTTTTCAGGGCAGGTGTCATTTACAGGCCTGCAATGATTTGGAATATCCACTGACCATTAGCGCTGGGATTAAAGCTGCTGTTGTGTGAAACGGCCACAAGGTGGCAGCAGTTCTCCCTTAGCAAATCTGGTTACTAGGGCAACAGAGCCTCAATGGAAGCCTGTTCTAGATTGGAATTTAGAATGGAATGTGCCAGGAGAAAGCCCCTCAAGTTTGTCTCACTACTCTTGTTCGTGTTTTTAATTTAATTTTTAATTTTTTATTACAGCAAGTTTGATTACAACGTTTGCTTGTTGTAGGTGTGCAAGATGTGGTTCTGTTACACATATACATATGTCTGTTCTTCCTGGGACCCTTTTCCCATGTACGTTATGACAGAATGTTGAGTAGTCTTCTCTTGGCATTCCGTAGGTCTTTGGTGATTATATATTTCACCTGTGTTTGTATATGTCTCTTAACCCCAATATCGTAATGAATCCAATCCTCACACCTTTCCATTGGTGAACCATAAGTTTGTTTAATGAATCTGTGATTGCCCTTCTCCGTGGAAATATCTGCCCTGGTATCCGTTTTTAGGTAACACCTATAAGTGATATCCTACGATATGTGTCTTTCACTTTCTGACTTACTACAAGTCACGTGCTTACCTGTAGACTCATCTACGGGGCTGCAAATGGCATTGTGCTCTTTTTTTCCTTGGCTAATATTCTGTCTTAGCGAGGTCCATTTTCTGCAATGTGATTCCCTGAGGGCTGAGGATTAGCTGACCTGGGCAGCCTGACCCTGCCGGCAAGCCCTCCCCAGGTGTGCCTGGGTTGAGTTCAATAGAAACAGCACTCCAGGCAGCAATAGCCCCTGCAGCTGTGGCTGACTCCATATTCTCTGCCCCGTCAGCAGTCTCGGGGCTTTGCTGGTGGGAGGGTGTGAGGGTCCATGGCTTTGTTGGTGTCCCGGTGTGAGTGGGGCTCTGCTGGAATTTCTGCAGGAGTTGCCAGGTTGCCACCTGTAAAGAAGAGGATGTGTCACCCATAACTTCCACTGGAATTACTCTCCGGGCTGAGGTGAGGGAGGAAAAAAAGGAGTGGGGGCTGGGACAGGAGTGGTATCTCAGGCAGGGAAATGGAAAGCTTCCAGAAGAGCGCCCAGGGCCAGGACCATCCTGGCTGGCCTGCAGGCACCAAGTTGGCCTGCGTGCTGTCGCTGGTGTGGCTCCACGGCCCTTCCTCTAGGCTTTCAAGACCTTGTACATATTCAGGTGTTTTACCTGGGAAGGGTGGGAACAGTTCAGAAGCAGCTGGCCTGGGGCTCAGCTCACGTTTACTCACAGAGGCCTCGGCACGGTCCCCCAGCTTTGCAATCAGGACGCTCCTTGCGTGGGGGGGCCGGGCTGCTGGCTGTATGGGAGATGATTCCCCACCTCTGTCCAATCTCAGAATTGTTTACCGATGGAACAAGTGCCCTGATAGGGTTTTCCTCTGTATAACTGCTGGGTACAGGATTTGTTTTTTCTTTTTTGGTTCAAGTTAGAAGTTATTCATCTTTTATGTATTTATTGATATAAGCATGGAAATAATTCATTCATAGAAATACATCTGAGTGAAGGGAAGAACTTTTTTTCTGTTTTATTTTTAAATTTCATTTCTAAAAATTTTGAAGTTTAATCATATTTAATTTTCTATACAGCAGGTTATTATTAGTTATCTATTTTATTCATATACATATATACAGGTCAATACCTATCTCCTAACTCATCTGACCACCAACACCCCATGGCTTCCCCCACTTGGTGTCCATACGTTTGTTCTCTACCTCTGTTTCTCTATTTCTGCCCTGCAAACCTGTTCATCTGTACCATATATCTAGGTTCCACATACATGCATTAATACAGAATATTTGTTTTGCTCTTTCTGACTTACTTCATTCTGTATGACAGTCTCTAGATCCACCGACTTCTCTACAAATAACCCAGTTTCATTCCTTTTCATGGCTGAGTCATATCCCATTTTATGTATGTACCACATCTTTATCCATTCGTCTGTCTGTGGGCATTTAGGTTGCTTCCATTACCTGGCTATTGTAAATAGTGCTGCAATGAACATTGTGGTGAATGTGTGTTTTTGATTTATGGTTGTCTCTGTGTATATGCCCAGAAGTGGGATTGCTGGATCCTATGGTAATTCTATTTCTAGTTTCTTTAAGGAAACTCCATACTGTTCTCCATAGTGACTGTATCAATTTACCTTCCCACCAATAGTGGAAGAGGGTTCCTTTTGTCCACACCCTCCCCAGAATTTGTTGTTTGTAGATTTTCTGATGATGCCGATTCTAACAGGTGTGAGGTGATACCTCATTGTCGTTTTGATTTGCATTTCTCTAATAATTAGTGGTGTTGAGCAGCTTTTCATGTGCGTCTTGGCCGTCTCTGTGACTTCTTTGAAGAAACGTCTATTTAGATCTTCTGCCCATTTTTGTATTGGGTTGTTTGTTTTATTAATATTAAGCTGCGTGAGCTGTTTATATATATTGGAGATTAAACCCTTGTCCATTGATTCGTTTGCGAACGTTTTTGCCCATTCTGAGGGTTGCCTTTTTCCATTCCCGTTTTTTTTTAACCAAAAAAGAAAGAAAGCAAAAGAAGCAGAACACTAATGTGCGTGAAATATGCCTCTTGAAACTGTCGTTTTGAAATATGGACGTCTTTTGAACTTTTTGGTCGATATATGACCCCAGGATTTGTTTTCAGGGCAGGTGTCATTTACAGGCCTGCAATGATTTGGAATATCCACTGACCAGTAGCGCTGGGATTAAAGCTGCTGTTGTGCGAAATGGCCACAAGGTGGCAGCAGTTCTCCCTTAGCAAATCTGGTTACCAGGGCAACAGAGCCTCAATGGAAGCCTGTTCTAGATTGGAATTTAGAATGGAATGTGCCAGGAGAAAGCCCCTCAAGTTTGTCTCACTACTTCTTGTTCGTGTTTTTAATTTAATTTTTAATTTTTTATTACAGCAAGTTTGATTACAACGTTTGTTTGTTGTAGGTGTGCAAGATGTGGTTCTTTTACACATATACATATGTCTGTTCTTCCTGGGACCCTTTTCCCATGTACGTTATGACAGAATGTTGAGTAGTCTTCTCTTGGCATTCCGTAGGTCTTTGGTGATTATATATTTCACCTGTGTTTGTATATGTCTCTTAACCCCAATATCGTAATGAATCCAATCCTCACACTTTTCCATTGGTGAACCATAAGTTTGTTTAATGAATCTGTGATTGCCCTTCTCCGTGGAAATATCTGCCCTGGTATCCGTTTTTAGGTAACACCTATAAGTGATATCCTACGATATGTGTCTTTCACTTTCTGACTTACTACAAGTCACGTGATTACCTGTAGACTCATCTACGGGGCTGCAAATGGCATTGTGTCCTTTTTTTCCTTGGCTAATATTCTGTCTTAGCGAGGTCCATTTTCTGCAATGTGATTCCCTGAGGGCTGAGGATTAGCTGACCTGGGCAGCCTGACCCTGCCGGCAAGCCCTCCCCAGGTGTGCCTGGGTTGAGTTCAATAGAAACAGCACTCCAGGCAGCAATAGCCCCTGCAGCTGTGCCTGACTCCATATTCTCTGCCCCGTCAGCAGTCTCGGGGCTGTGCTGGTGGGAGGGTGTGAGGGTCCACGGCTTTGTTGGTGGCCCGGTGTGAGTGGGGCTCTGCTGGAATTTCTGCAGGAGTTGCCAGGTTGCCACCTGTAAAGAAGAGGATGTGTCACCCATAATTTCCACTGGAATTTCTCTCCGGGCTGAGGTGAGGGAGGAAAAAAAAGAGTGGGGGCCGGGACAGGAGTGGTATCTCAGGCAGGGAAATGGAAAGCTTCCAGAAGAGCGCCCGGGGCCAGGACCATCCTGGCTGGCCTGCAGGCACCAAGTTGGCCTGCGTGCTGTCGCTGGTGTGGCTCCACGGCCCTTCCTCTAGGCTTTCAAGCCCTTGTACATATTCAGGTGTTTTACCTGGGAAGGGTGGGAACAGTTCAGCAGCAGCTGGCCTGGGGCTCAGCTCACGTTTACTCACAGAGGCCTCGGCACTGTCCCCCAGCTTTGCAATCAGGACGCTCCTTGCGTGGGGGGGCCGGGCTGCTGGCTGTATGGGAGATGATTCCCCACCTCTGACCAATCTCAGAATTGTTTACCGCTGGAACAAGTGCCCTGATAGGGTTTTCCTCTGTATAACTGCTGGGTACAGGATTTTTTTTTTCTTTTTTGGTTCAAGTTAGAATTTATTCATCTTTTATGTATTTATTGATATAAGCATGGAAATAATTCATTCATAGAAATACATCTGTGTGAAGGGAAGAACTTTTTTTCTGTTTTATTTTTAAATTTCATTTCTAAAAATTTTGCAGTTTAATCATATTTATTTTTCTATACAGCAGGTTATTATTAGTTATCTATTTTATTCATATACATATATACAGGTCAATACCTATCTCCCAACTCATCTGACCACCAACACCCCATGGCTTCCCCCACTTGGTGTCCATACGTTTGTTCTCTACCTCTGTTTCTCTATTTCTGCCCTGCAAACCTGTTCATCTGTACCATATATCTAGGTTCCACATACATGCATTAATACAGAATATTTGTTTTGCTCTTTCTGACTTACTTCATTCTGTATGACAGTCTCTAGATCCACCGACTTCTCTACAAATAACCCAGTTTCATTCCTTTTCATGGCTGAGTCATATCCCATTTTATGTATGTACCACATCTTTATCCATTCGTCTGTCTGTGGGCATTTAGGTTGCTTCCATTACCTGGCTATTGTAAATAGTGCTGCAATGAACATTGTGGTGAATGTGTGTTTTTGATTTATGGTTGTCTCTGGGTATATGCCCAGAAGTGGGATTGCTGGATCCTATGGTAATTCTATTCCTAGTTTCTTTAAGGAAACTCCATACTGTTCTCCATAGTGACTGTATCAATTTACCTTCCCACTAATAGTGGAAGAGGGTTCCTTTTGTCCACACCCTCCCCAGAATTTGTTGTTTGTAGATTTTCTGATGATGCCGATTCTAACAGGTGTGAGGTGATACCTCATTGTCGTTTTGATTTGAATTTCTCTAATAATTAGTGGTGTTGAGCATCTTTTCATGTGCGTCTTGGCCGTCTCTGTGACTTCTTGGAAGAAACGTCTATTTAGATCTTCTGCCCATTTTTGTATTGGGTTGTTTGTTTTATTAATATTAAGCTGCGTGAGCTGTTTATATATATTGGAGATTAAACCCTTGTCCATTGATTCGTTTGCGAACGTTTTCGCCCATTCTGAGGGTTGCCTTTTTCCATTCCCGTTTTTTTTTAACCAAAAAAGAAAGAAAGCAAAAGAAGCAGAACACTAATGTGCGTGAAATATGCCTCTTGAAACTGTCGTTTTGAAATATGGACGTCTTTTGAACTTTTTGGTCGATATATGACCCCAGGATTTGTTTTCAGGGCAGGTGTCATTTACAGGCCTGCAATGATTTGGAATATCCACTGACCAGTAGCGCTGGGATTAAAGCTGCTGTTGTGCGAAATGGCCACAAGGTGGCAGCAGTTCTCCCTTAGCAAATCTGGTTACCAGGGCAACAGAGCCTCAATGGAAGCCTGTTCTAGATTGGAATTTAGAATGGAATGTGCCAGGAGAAAGCCCCTCAAGTTTGTCTCACTACTTCTTGTTCGTGTTTTTAATTTAATTTTTAATTTTTTATTACAGCAAGTTTGATTACAACGTTTGCTTGTTGTAGGTGTGCAAGATGTGGTTCTTTTACACATATACATATGTCTGTTCTTCCTGGGACCCTTTTCCCATGTACGTTATGACAGAATGTTGAGTAGTCTTCTCTTGGCATTCCGTAGGTCTTTGGTGATTATATATTTCACCTGTGTTTGTATATGTCTCTTAACCCCAATATCGTAATGAATCCAATCCTCACACCTTTCCATTGGTGAACCATAAGTTTGTTTAATGAATCTGTGATTGCCCTTCTCCGTGGAAATATCTGCCCTGGTATCCGTTTTTAGGTAACACCTGTAAGTGATATCGTACGATATGTGTCTTTCACTTTCTGACTTACTACAAGTCACGTGATTACCTGTAGACTCATCTACGGGGCTGCAAATGGCATTGTGTCCGTTTTTTCCTTGGCTAATATTATGTCTTAGCGAGGTCCATTTTCTGCAATGTGATTCCCTGAGGGCTGAGGATTAGCTGACCTGGGCAGCCTGACCCTGCCGGCAAGCCCTCCCCAGGTGTGCCTGGGTTGAGGTCAATAGAAACAGCACTCCAGGCAGCAATAGCCACTGCAGCTGTGCCTGACTCCATATTCTCTGCCCCGTCAGCAGTCTCGTGGCTGTGCTGGTGGGAGGGTGTGAGGGTCCACGGCTTTGTTGGTGGCCCGGTGTGAGTGGGGCTCTGCTGGAATTTCTGCAGGAGTTGCCAGGTTGCCACCTGTAAAGAAGAGGATGTGTCACCCATAATTTCCACTGGAATTTCTCTCCGGGCTGAGGTGAGGGAGGAAAAAAAAGAGTGGGGGCCGGGACAGGAGTGGTATCTCAGGCAGGGAAATGGAAAGCTTCCAGAAGAGCGCCCGGGGCCAGGACCATCCTGGCTGGCCTGCAGGCACCAAGTTGGCCTGCGTGCTGTCGCTGGTGTGGCTCCACGGCCCTTCCTCTAGGCTTTCAAGCCCTTGTACATATTCAGGTGTTTTACCTGGGAAGGGTGGGAACAGTTCAGCAGCAGCTGGCCTGGGGCTCAGCTCACGTTTACTCACAGAGGCCTCGGCACTGTCCCCCAGCTTTGCAATCAGGACGCTCCTTGCGTGGGGGGGCCGGGCTGCTGGCTGTATGGGAGATGATTCCCCACCTCTGACCAATCTCAGAATTGTTTACCGCTGGAACAAGTGCCCTGATAGGGTTTTCCTCTGTATAACTGCTGGGTACAGGATTTTTTTTTTCTTTTTTGGTTCAAGTTAGAATTTATTCATCTTTTATGTATTTATTGATATAAGCATGGAAATAATTCATTCATAGAAATACATCTGTGTGAAGGGAAGAACTTTTTTTCTGTTTTATTTTTAAATTTCATTTCTAAAAATTTTGCAGTTTAATCATATTTATTTTTCTATACAGCAGGTTATTATTAGTTATCTATTTTATTCATATACATATATACAGGTCAATACCTATCTCCCAACTCATCTGACCACCAACACCCCATGGCTTCCCCCACTTGGTGTCCATACGTTTGTTCTCTACCTCTGTTTCTCTATTTCTGCCCTGCAAACCTGTTCATCTGTACCATATATCTAGGTTCCACATACATGCATTAATACAGAATATTTGTTTTGCTCTTTCTGACTTACTTCATTCTGTATGACAGTCTCTAGATCCACCGACTTCTCTACAAATAACCCAGTTTCATTCCTTTTCATGGCTGAGTCATATCCCATTTTATGTATGTACCACATCTTTATCCATTCGTCTGTCTGTGGGCATTTAGGTTGCTTCCATTACCTGGCTATTGTAAATAGTGCTGCAATGAACATTGTGGTGAATGTGTGTTTTTGATTTATGGTTGTCTCTGGGTATATGCCCAGAAGTGGGATTGCTGGATCCTATGGTAATTCTATTCCTAGTTTCTTTAAGGAAACTCCATACTGTTCTCCATAGTGACTGTATCAATTTACCTTCCCACTAATAGTGGAAGAGGGTTCCTTTTGTCCACACCCTCCCCAGAATTTGTTGTTTGTAGATTTTCTGATGATGCCGATTCTAACAGGTGTGAGGTGATACCTCATTGTCGTTGTGATTTGCATTTCTCTAATAATTAGTGGTGTTGAGCATCTTTTCATGTGCGTCTTGGCCGTCTCTGTGACTTCTTGGAAGAAACGTCTATTTAGATCTTCTGCCCATTTTTGTATTGGGTTGTTTGTTTTATTAATATTAAGCTGCGTGAGCTGTTTATATATATTGGAGATTAAACCCTTGTCCATTGATTCGTTTGCGAACGTTTTCGCCCATTCTGAGGGTTGCCTTTTTCCATTCCCGTTTTTTTTTAACCAAAAAAGAAAGAAAGCAAAAGAAGCAGAACACTAATGTGCGTGAAATATGCCTCTTGAAACTGTCGTTTTGAAATATGGACGTCTTTTGAACTTTTTGGTCGATATATGACCCCAGGATTTGTTTTCAGGGCAGGTGTCATTTACAGGCCTGCAATGATTTGGAATATCCACTGACCAGTAGCGCTGGGATTAAAGCTGCTGTTGTGCGAAATGGCCACAAGGTGGCAGCAGTTCTCCCTTAGCAAATCTGGTTACCAGGGCAACAGAGCCTCAATGGAAGCCTGTTCTAGATTGGAATTTAGAATGGAATGTGCCAGGAGAAAGCCCCTCAAGTTTGTCTCACTACTTCTTGTTCGTGTTTTTAATTTAATTTTTAATTTTTTATTACAGCAAGTTTGATTACAACGTTTGCTTGTTGTAGGTGTGCAAGATGTGGTTCTTTTACACATATACATATGTCTGTTCTTCCTGGGACCCTTTTCCCATGTACGTTATGACAGAATGTTGAGTAGTCTTCTCTTGGCATTCCGTAGGTCTTTGGTGATTATATATTTCACCTGTGTTTGTATATGTCTCTTAACCCCAATATCGTAATGAATCCAATCCTCACACCTTTCCATTGGTGAACCATAAGTTTGTTTAATGAATCTGTGATTGCCCTTCTCCGTGGAAATATCTGCCCTGGTATCCGTTTTTAGGTAACACCTGTAAGTGATATCCTACGATATGTGTCTTTCACTTTCTGACTTACTACAAGTCACGTGATTACCTGTAGACTCATCTACGGGGCTGCAAATGGCATTGTGTCCGTTTTTTCCTTGGCTAATATTCTGTCTTAGCGAGGTCCATTTTCTGCAATGTGATTCCCTGAGGGCTGAGGATTAGCTGACCTGGGCAGCCTGACCCTGCCGGCAAGCCCTCCCCAGGTGTGCCTGGGTTGAGTTCAATAGAAACAGCACTCCAGGCAGCAATAGCCCCTGCAGCTGTGCCTGACTCCATATTCTCTGCCCCGTCAGCAGTCTCGGGGCTGTGCTGGTGGGAGGGTGTGAGGGTCCACGGCTTTGTTGGTGGCCCGGTGTGAGTGGGGCTCTGCTGGAATTTCTGCAGGAGTTGCCAGGTTGCCACCTGTAAAGAAGAGGATGTGTCACCCATAATTTCCACTGGAATTTCTCTCCGGGCTGAGGTGAGGGAGGAAAAAAAAGAGTGGGGGCCGGGACAGGAGTGGTATCTCAGGCAGGGAAATGGAAAGCTTCCAGAAGAGCGCCCGGGGCCAGGACCATCCTGGCTGGCCTGCAGGCACCAAGTTGGCCTGCGTGCTGTCGCTGGTGTGGCTCCACGGCCCTTCCTCTAGGCTTTCAAGCCCTTGTACATATTCAGGTGTTTTACCTGGGAAGGGTGGGAACAGTTCAGCAGCAGCTGGCCTGGGGCTCAGCTCACGTTTACTCACAGAGGCCTCGGCACTGTCCCCCAGCTTTGCAATCAGGACGCTCCTTGCGTGGGGGGGCCGGGCTGCTGGCTGTATGGGAGATGATTCCCCACCTCTGACCAATCTCAGAATTGTTTACCGCTGGAACAAGTGCCCTGATAGGGTTTTCCTCTGTATAACTGCTGGGTACAGGATTTTTTTTTCTTTTTTGGTTCAAGTTAGAAGTTATTCATCTTTTATGTATTTATTGATATAAGCATGGAAATAATTCATTCATAGAAATACATCTGTGTGAAGGGAAGAACTTTTTTTCTGTTTTATTTTTAAATTTCATTTTAAAAATTTTGCAGTTTAATCATATTTATTTTTCTATACAGCAGGTTATTATTAGTTATCTATTTTATTCATATACATATATACAGGTCAATACCTATCTCCCAACTCATCTGACCACCAACACCCCATGGCTTCCCCCACTTGGTGTCCATACGTTTGTTCTCTACCTCTGTTTCTCTATTTCTGCCCTGCAAACCTGTTCATCTGTACCATATATCTAGGTTCCACATACATGCATTAATACAGAATATTTGTTTTGCTCTTTCTGACTTACTTCATTCTGTATGACAGTCTCTAGATCCACCGACTTCTCTACAAATAACCCAGTTTCATTCCTTTTCATGGCTGAGTCATATCCCATTTTATGTATGTACCACATCTTTATCCATTCGTCTGTCTGTGGGCATTTAGGTTGCTTCCATTACCTGGCTATTGTAAATAGTGCTGCAATGAACATTGTGGTGAATGTGTGTTTTTGATTTATGGTTGTCTCTGGGTATATGCCCAGAAGTGGGATTGCTGGATCCTATGGTAATTCTATTCCTAGTTTCTTTAAGGAAACTCCATACTGTTCTCCATAGTGACTGTATCAATTTACCTTCCCACTAATAGTGGAAGAGGGTTCCTTTTGTCCACACCCTCCCCAGAATTTGTTGTTTGTAGATTTTCTGATGCTGCCGATTCTAACAGGTGTGAGGTGATACCTCATTGTCATTTTGATTTGCATTTCTCTAATAATTAGTGGTGTTGAGCATCTTTTCATGTGCGTCTTGGCCGTCTCTGTGACTTCGTTGAAGAAACGTCTATTTAGATCTTCTGCCCATTTTTGTATTGGGTTGTTTGTTTTATTAATATTAAGCTGCGTGAGCTGTTTATATATATTGGAGATTAAACCCTTGTCCATTGATTCGTTTGCGAACGTTTTCGCCCATTCTGAGGGTTGCCGTTTTCCATTCCCGTTTTTTTTTAACCAAAAAAGAAAGAAAGCAAAAGAAGCAGAACACTAATGTGCGTGAAATATGCCTCTTGAAACTGTCGTTTTGAAATATGGACGTCTTTTGAACTTTTTGGTCGATATATGACCCCAGGATTTGTTTTCAGGGCAGGTGTCATTTACAGGCCTGCAATGATTTGGAATATCCACTGACCAGTAGCGCTGGGATTAAAGCTGCTGTTGTGTGAAATGGCCACAAGGTGGCAGCAGTTCTCCCTTAGCAAATCTGGTTACTAGGGCAACAGAGCCTCAATGGAAGCCTGTTCTAGATTGGAATTTAGAATGGAATGTGCCAGGAGAAAGCCCCTCAAGTTTGTCTCACTACTTCTTGTTCGTGTTTTTAATTTAATTTTTTATTTTTTATTACAGCAAGTTTGATTACAAGGTTTGCTTGTTGTAGGTGTGCAAGATGTGGTTCTGTTACACATATACATATGTCTGTTCTTCCTGGGACCCTTTTCCCATGTACATTATGACAGAATGTTGAGTAGTCTTCTCTTGGCATTCCGTAGGTCTTTGGTGATTATATATTTCACCTGTGTTTGTATATGTCTCTTAACCCCAATATCGTAATGAATCCAATCCTCACACCTTTCCATTGGTGAACCATAAGTGTGTTTAATGAATCTGTGATTGCCCTTCTCCGTGGAAATATCTGCCCTGGTATCCGTTTTTAGGTAACACCTATAAGTGATATCCTACGATATGTGTCTTTCACTTTCTGACTTACTACAAGTCCCGTGCTTACCTGTAGACTCATCTACGGGGCTGCAAATGGCATTGTGCCCTTTTTTTCCTTGGCTAATATTCTGTCTTAGCGAGGTCCATTTTCTGCAATGTGATTCCCTGAGGGCTGAGGATTAGCTGACCTGGGCAGCCTGACCCTGCCGGCAAGCCCTCCCCAGGTGTGCGTGGGTTGAGGTCGATAGAAACAGCACTCCAGGCAGCAATAGCCCCTGCAGCTGTGCCTGATTCCATATTCTCTGCCCCGTCAGCAGTCTCGGGGCTGTGCTGGTGGGAGGGTGTGAGGGTCCACGGCTTTGTTGGTGGCCCGGTGTGAGTGGGGCTCTGCTGGACTTTCTGCAGGAGTTGCCAGGCTGCCACCTGTAAAGAAGAGGATGTGTCACCCATAACTTCCACTGGAATTTCTCTCCGGGCTGAGGTGAGGAAGGAAAAAAAGGAATGATGGCCGGGACAGGAGGGGTATATCAGGCAGGGAAATGGAAAGCTTCTAGAAGAGTGCCCGGGGCCAGGACCATCCTGGCTGGCCTGCAGGCACCAAGTTGGCCTGCATGCTGTCGCTGGTGTGGCTGCACGGCCCTTCCTCTAGGCTTTCAAGCCCTTGTACATATTCAGGTGTTTTACCTGGGAAGGGTGGGAACAGTTCAGCAGCAGCTGGCCTGGGGCTCAGCTCACGTTTACTCACAGAGGCCTCGGCACGGTCCCCCAGCTTTGCAATGAGGATGCTCCTTGCGTGGGGGGGCCGGGCTGCTGGCTGTATGGGAGATGATTCCCCACCTCTGACCAATCTCAGAATTGTTTACCGCTGGAGCAAGTGCCCTGATAGGGTTTTCCTCTGTATAACTGCTGGGTTCAGGTTTTTTTTTTCTTTTTTGGTTCAAGTTAGAATTTATTCATCTTTTATGTATTTATTGATATAAGCATGGAAATAATTCATTCATAGAAATACATCTGTGTGAAGGGAAGAACATTTTTCTGTTTTATTTTTAAATTTCATTTCTAAAAATTTTGCAGTTTAATTATATTTATTTTTCTATACAGCAGGTTATTATTAGTTATCTATTTTATTCATATACATATATACAGGTCAATACCTATCTCCCAACTCATCTGACCACCATCACCCCATGGTTCCCCCACTTGGTGTCCATACGTTTGTTCTCTACCTCTGTTTCTCTATTTCTGCCCTGCAAACCTGTTCATCTGTACAATATATCTAGGTTCCACATACATGCATTAATACAGAATATTTGTTTTGCTCTTTCTGACTTACTTCATTCTGTATGACAGTCTCTAGATCCACCGACTTCTCTACAAATAAACCAGTTTCATTCCTTTTCATGGCTGAGTCATATCCCATTTTATGTATGTACCACATCTTTATCCATTCATCTGTCTGTGGGCATTTAGGTTGCTTCCATTACCTGGCTATTGTAAATAGTGCTGCAATGAACATTGTGGTGAATGTGTGTTTTTGATTTATGGTTGTCTCTGTGTATATGCCCAGAAGTGGGATTGCTGGATCCTATGGTAATTCTATTTCTAGTTTCTTTAAGGAAACTCCATACTGTTCTCCATAGTGACTGTATCAATTTACCTTCCCACCAATAGTGGAAGAGGGTTCCTTTTGTCCACACCCTCCCCAGAATTTGTTGTTTGTAGATTTTCTGATGATGCCGATTCTAACAGGTGTGAGGTGATACCTCATTGTCGTTTTGATTTGCATTTCTCTAATAATTAGTGGTGTTGAGCAGCTTTTCATGTGCGTCTTGGCCGTCTCTGTGACTTCTTTGAAGAAACGTCTATTTAGATCTTCTGCCCATTTTTGTATTGGGTTCTTTGTTTTATTAATATTAAGCTGCGTGAGCTGTTTATATATATTGGAGATTAAACCCTTGTCCATTGATTCGTTTGCGAACGTTTTCGCCCATTCTGAGGGTTGCCTTTTTCCATTCCCGTTTTTTTTAACCAAAAAAGAAAGAAAGCAAAAGAAGCAGAACACTAATGTGCGTGAAATATGCCTCTTGAAACTGTCGTTTTGAAATATGGACGTCTTTTGAACTTTTTGGTCGATATATGACCCCAGGATTTGTTTTCAGGGCAGGTGTCATTTACAGGCCTGCAATGATTTGGAATATCCACTGACCATTAGCGCTTGGATTAAATTGCTGTTGTGTGAAACGGCCACAAGGTGGCAGCAGTTCTCCCTTAGCAAATCTGCTTACTAGGGCAACAGCCTCAATGGAAGCCTGTTCTAGATTGGAATTTAGAATGGAATGTGCCAGGAGAAAGCCCCTCAAGTTTGTCTCACTACTTCTTGTTCGTGTTTTAAATTTAATTTTTAATTTTTTATTACAGCAAGTTTGATTACAACGTTTGCTTGTTGTAGGTGTGCAAGATGTGGTTCTGTTACACATATACATATGTCTGTTCTTCCTGGGACCCTTTTCCCATGTACGTTATGACAGAATGTTGAGTAGTCTTCTCTTGGCATTCCGTAGGTCTTTGGTGATTATATATTTCACCTGTGTTTGTATATGTCTCTTAACCCCAATATCGTAATGAATCCAATCCTCACACCTTTCCATTGGTGAACCATAAGTTTGTTTAATGAATCTGTGATTGCCCTTCTCCGTGGAAATATCGGCCCTGGTATCCGTTTTTAGGTAACACCTATAAGTGATATCCTACGATATGTGTCTTTCACTTTCTGACTTACTACAAGTCACGTGCTTACCTGTAGACTCATCTACGGGGCTGCAAATGGCATTGTGCCCTTTTTTTCCTTGGCTAATATTCTGTCTTAGTGAGGTCCACTTTCTGCAATGTGATTCCCTGAGGGCTGAGGATTAGCTGACCTGGGCAGCCTGACCCTGCCGGCAAGCCCTCCCCAGGTGTGCGTGGGTTGAGGTCGATAGAAACAGCACTCCAGGCAGCAATAGCCCCTGCAGCTGTGCCTGACTCCATATTCTCTGCCCCGTCAGCCGTCTCGGGGCTGTGCTGGTGGGAGAGTGTGAGGGTCTACGGCTTTGTTGGTGGCCCGGTGTGAGTGGGGCTCTGCTGGAATTTCTGCAGGAGTTGCCAGGCTGCCACCTGTAAAGAAGAGGATGTGTCACCCATACCTTCCACTGGAATTTCTCTCCGTGCTGAGGTGAGGAAGGAAAAAAAGGAGTGGGGGCCGGGACAGGAGGGGTATATCAGGCAGGGAAATGGAAAGCTTCCAGAAGAGCGCCCGGGTCCAGGACCATCCTGGCTGGCCTGCAGGCACCAAGTTTGCCTGTGTGCTGTCGCTGGTGTGGCTCCACGGCCCTTCCTCTAGGCTTTCAAGCCCTTGTACATATTCAGGTGTTTTACCTGGGAAGGGTGGGAACAGTTCAGCAGCAGCTGGCCTGGGGCTCAGCTCACGTTTACTCACAGAGGGCTCGGCATGGTCCCGCAGCTTTGCAATGAGGACGCTCCTTGCGTGGGGGGACCGGGCTGCTGGCTGTATGGGAGATGATTCCCCACCTCTGACCAATGTCAGAATTGTTTACCGCTGGAGCAAGTGCCCTGATAGGGTTTTCCTCTGTATCACTGCTGGGTTCAGGATTTTTTTTTTCTTTTTTGGTTCAAGTTAGAATTTATTCATCTTTTATGTATTTATTGATATAAGCATGGAAATAATTCATTCATAGAAATACATCTGTGTGAAGGCAAGAACTTTTTTCTGTTTTATTTTTAAATTTCATTTCTAAAAATTTTGAAGTTTAATTATATTTATTTTTCTATACAGCAGGTTATTATTAGTTATCTATTTTATTCATATACATATATACAGGTCAATACCTATCTCCCAACTCATCTGACCACCAACACCCCATGGCTTCCCCCACTTGGTGTCCATACGTTTGTTCTCTACCTCTGTTTCTCTATTTCTGCCCTGCAAACCTGTTCATCTGTACCATATATCTAGGTTCCACATACATGCATTAATACAGAATATTTGTTTTGCTCTTTCTGACTTACTTCATTCTGTATGACAGTCTCTAGGTCCACCAACTTCTCTACAAATAACCCAGTTTCATTCCTTTTCATGGCTGAGTCATATTCCATTTTATATATGTACCACATCTTTATCCATTCGTCTGTCTGTGGGCATTTAGGTTGCTTCCATTACCTGGCTATTGTAAATAGTGCTGCAATGAACATTGTGGTTAATGTGTGTTTTTGATTTATGGTTTTCTTTGGGTATATGCCCAGAAGTGGGATTGCTGGATCCTATGGTAATTCTATTTCTAGTTTCTTTAAGGAAACTCCATACTGTTCTCCATAGTGACTGTATCAATTTACCTTCCCACTAATAGTGGAAGAGGGTTCCTTTTGTCCACACCCTCCCCAGAATTTGTTGTTTGTAGATTTTCTGATGATGCCGATTCTAACAGGTGTGAGGTGATACCTCATTGTCGTTGTGATTTGCATTTCTCTAATAATTAGTGGTGTTGAGCAGCTTTTCATGTGCGTCTTGGCCATCTCTGTGACTTCTTTGAAGAAACGTCTATTTAGATCTTCTGCCCATTTTTGTATTGGGTTGTTTGTTTTATTAATATTAAGCTGCGTGAGCTGTTTATATATGTTGGAGATTAAACCATTGTCCATTGATTCGTTTGCGAACGTTTTGGCCCATTCTGAGGGTTGCCTTTTTCCATTCCCGTATTTTTTAACCAAAAAAGAAAGAAAGCAAAAGAAGCAGAACACTAATGTGCGTGAAATATGCCTCTTGAAACTGTCGTTTTGAAATATGGACGTCTTTTGAACTTTTTGGTCGATATATGACCCCAGGATTTGTTTTCAGGGCAGGTGTCATTTACAGGCCAGCAATGATTTGGAATATCCACTGACCATTAGCGCTGGGATTAAATCTGATGTTGTGTGAAACGGCCACCAGGTGGCAGCAATTTTCCATTAGCAAATCTGGTTACCAGGGCAACAGAGCCTCAATGGAAGCCATGTTCTAGATTGGAATTTAGAATGGAATGTGCCAGGAGAAAGCCCCTCAAGTTTGTCTCACTACTTCTTGTTCGTGTTTTTAATTTAATTTTTAATTTTTTATTACAGCAAGTTTGATTACAACATTTTTCTTGTTGTAGGTGTGCAAGATGTGGTTCTTTTACACATATACATATGTCTGTTCTTCCTGGACCCTTTTCCCATGTACGTTATGACAGAATGTTGAGTAGTCTTCTCTTGGCATTCCGTAGGTCTTTGGTGATTATATATTTCAACTGTGTTTGTATATGTCTCTTAACCCCAATATCGTAATGAATCCAATCCTCACACCTTTCCATTGGTGAACCATAAGTTTGTTTAATGAATCTGTGATTGCCCTTCTCCGTGGAAATATCTTCCCTGGTATCCGTTTTTAGGTAACACCTATAAGTGATATCCTACGATATGTGTCTTTCACTTTCTCACTTACTACAAGTCACGTGATTACCTGTAGACTCATCTACGGGGCTGCAAATGGCATTGTGTCCTTTTTTTCCTTGGCTAATATTCTGTCTTAGTGAGGTCCATTTTCTGCAATGTGATTCCCTGAGGGCTGAGGATTAGCTGACCTGGGCAGCCTGACCCTGCCGGCACACCCTCCCCAGGTGTGCCTGGGTTGAGGTCAATAGAAACAGCACTCCAGGCAGCAATAGCCCCTGCAGCTGTGCCTGACTCCATATTCTCTGCCCCGTCAGCAGTCTAGGGGCTGTGCTGGTGGGAGGGTGTGTGCGTCCACGGCTTTGTTGGTGGCCCGGTGTGAGTGGGGCTCTGCTGGACTTTCTGCAGTAGTTGCCAGGCTGCAACTTGTAAAGAAGAGGATGTGTCACCCATAACTTCCGCTGGAATTTCTCTCCGTGCTGAGGTGAGGGAGGAAAAAAAGGAGTGGGGGCCGGGACAGGAGGGGTATCTCAGGCAGGGAAATGGAAAGCTTCCAGAAGAGCGCCCAGGGCCAGGACCATCCTGGATGGCCTGCAGGCACCAAGTTGGCCTGCGTGCTGTCGCTGGTGTGGCTGCACGGCCCTTCCTCTAGGCTTTCAAGCCCTTGTACATATTCAGGTGTTTTACCTGGGAAGGGTGGGAACAGTTCAGCAGCAGCTGGCCTGGGGCTCAGCTCACGTTTACTCACAGAGGCCTTGGCACTGTCCCCCAGCTTTGCAATCAGGACGCTCCTTGCGTGGGGGGGCCGGGCTGCTGGCTGTATGGGAGATGATTCCCCACCTCTGACCAATCTCAGAATTGTTTACCGCTGGAACAAGTGCCCTGATAGGGTTTTCCTCTGTATAACTGCTGGGTACAGGATTTGTTTTTTCTTTTTTGGTTCAAGTTAGAAGTTATTCATCTTTTATGTATTTATTGATATAAGCATGGAAATAATTCATTCATAGAAATACATCTGAGTGAAGGGAAGAACTTTTTTTCTGTTTTATTTTTAAATTTCATTTCTAAAAATTTTGAAGTTTAATCATATTTAATTTTCTATACAGCAGGTTATTATTAGTTATCTATTTAATTCATATACATATATACAGGTCAACACCTATCTCCCAACTCATCTGACCACCAACACCCCATGGCTTCCCCCACTTGGTGTCCATACGTTTGTTCTCTACCTCTGTTTCTCTATTTCTGCCCTGCAAACCTGTTCATCTGTACCATATATCTAGGTTCCACATACATGCATTACTACAGAATATTTGTTTTGCTCTTTCTGACTTACTTCATTCTGTATGACAGTCTCTAGATCCACCGACTTCTCTACAAATAACCCAGTTTCATTCCTTTTCATGGCTGAGTCATATCCCATTTTATGTATGTACCACATCTTTATCCATTCATCTGTCTGTGGGCATTTAGGTTGCTTCCATTACCTGGCTATTGTAAATAGTGCTGCAATGAACATTGTGGTGAATGTGTGTTTTTGATTTATGGTTGTCTCTGGGTATATGCCCAGAAGTGGGATTGCTGGATCCTATGGTAATTCTATTTCTAGTTTCTTTAAGGAAACTCCATACTCTTCTCCATAGTGACTGTATCAATTTACCTTCCCACCAATAGTGGAAGAGGGTTCCTTTTGTCCACACCCTCCCCAGAATTTGTTGTTTGTAGATTTTCTGATGCTGCCGATTCTAACAGGTGTGAGGTGATACCTCATTGTCATTTTGATTTGCATTTCTCTACTAATTAGTGGTGTTGAGCAGCTTTTCATGTGCGTCTTGGCCGTCTCTGTGACTTCTTTGAAGAAACGTCTATTTAGATCTTCTGCCCATTTTTGTATTGGGTTGTTTGTTTTATTAATATTAAGCTGCGTGAGCTGTTTATATATATTGGAGATTAAACCCTTGTCCATTGATTCGTTTGCGAACGTTTTGGCCCATTCTGAGGGTTGCCTTTTTCCATTCCCGTTTTTTTTTAACCAAAAAAGAAAGAAAGCAAAAGAATCAGAACACTAATGTGCGTGAAATATGCCTCTTGAAACTGTCATTTTGAAATATGGACGTCTTTTGAACTTTTTGGTCGATATATGACCCCAGGATTTGTTTTCAGGGCAGGTGTCATTTACAGGCCTGCAATGATTTGGAATATCCACTGACCATTAGCGCTGGGATTAAAGCTGCTGTTGTGTGAAACGGCCACAAGGTGGCAGCAGTTCTCCCTTAGCAAATCTGGTTACTAGGGCAACAGAGCCTCAATGGAAGCCTGTTCTAGATTGGAATTTAGAATGGAATGTGCCAGGAGAAAGCCCCTCAAGTTTGTCTCACTACTCTTGTTCGTGTTTTTAATTTAATTTTTAATTTTTTATTACAGCAAGTTTGATTACAACGTTTGCTTGTTGTAGGTGTGCAAGATGTGGTTCTGTTACACATATACATATGTCTGTTCTTCCTGGGACCCTTTTCCCATGTACGTTATGACAGAATGTTGAGTAGTCTTCTCTTGGCATTCCGTAGGTCTTTGGTGATTATATATTTCACCTGTGTTTGTATATGTCTCTTAACCCCAATATCGTAATGAATCCAATCCTCACACCTTTCCATTGGTGAACCATAAGTTTGTTTAATGAATCTGTGATTGCCCTTCTCCGTGGAAATATCTGCCCTGGTATCCGTTTTTAGGTAACACCTATAAGTGATATCCTACGATATGTGTCTTTCACTTTCTGACTTACTACAAGTCACGTGCTTACCTGTAGACTCATCTACGGGGCTGCAAATGGCATTGTGCTCTTTTTTTCCTTGGCTAATATTCTGTCTTAGCGAGGTCCATTTTCTGCAATGTGATTCCCTGAGGGCTGAGGATTAGCTGACCTGGGCAGCCTGACCCTGCCGGCAAGCCCTCCCCAGGTGTGCCTGGGTTGAGTTCAATAGAAACAGCACTCCAGGCAGCAATAGCCCCTGCAGCTGTGGCTGACTCCATATTCTCTGCCCCGTCAGCAGTCTCGGGGCTTTGCTGGTGGGAGGGTGTGAGGGTCCATGGCTTTGTTGGTGTCCCGGTGTGAGTGGGGCTCTGCTGGAATTTCTGCAGGAGTTGCCAGGTTGCCACCTGTAAAGAAGAGGATGTGTCACCCATAACTTCCACTGGAATTACTCTCCGGGCTGAGGTGAGGGAGGAAAAAAAGGAGTGGGGGCCGGGACAGGAGTGGTATCTCAGGCAGGGAAATGGAAAGCTTCCAGAAGAGCGCCCAGGGCCAGGACCATCCTGGCTGGCCTGCAGGCACCAAGTTGGCCTGCGTGCTGTCGCTGGTGTGGCTCCACGGCCCTTCCTCTAGGCTTTCAAGACCTTGTACATATTCAGGTGTTTTACCTGGGAAGGGTGGGAACAGTTCAGAAGCAGCTGGCCTGGGGCTCAGCTCACGTTTACTCACAGAGGCCTCGGCACGGTCCCCCAGCTTTGCAATCAGGACGCTCCTTGCGTGGGGGGGCCGGGCTGCTGGCTGTATGGGAGATGATTCCCCACCTCTGACCAATCTCAGAATTGTTTACCGATGGAACAAGTGCCCTGATAGGGTTTTCCTCTGTATAACTGCTGGGTACAGGATTTGTTTTTTCTTTTTTGGTTCAAGTTAGAAGTTATTCATCTTTTATGTATTTATTGATATAAGCATGGAAATAATTCATTCATAGAAATACATCTGAGTGAAGGGAAGAACTTTTTTTCTGTTTTATTTTTAAATTTCATTTCTAAAAATTTTGAAGTTTAATCATATTTAATTTTCTATACAGCAGGTTATTATTAGTTATCTATTTTATTCATATACATATATACAGGTCAATACCTATCTCCTAACTCATCTGACCACCAACACCCCATGGCTTCCCCCACTTGGTGTCCATACGTTTGTTCTCTACCTCTGTTTCTCTATTTCTGCCCTGCAAACCTGTTCATCTGTACCATATATCTAGGTTCCACATACATGCATTAATACAGAATATTTGTTTTGCTCTTTCTGACTTACTTCATTCTGTATGACAGTATCTAGATCCACCGACTTCTCTACAAATAACCCAGTTTCATTCCTTTTCATGGCTGAGTCATATCCCATTTTATGTATGTACCACATCTTTATCCATTCGTCTGTCTGTGGGCATTTAGGTTGCTTCCATTACCTGGCTATTGTAAATAGTGCTGCAATGAACATTGTGGTGAATGTGTGTTTTTGATTTATGGTTTTCTCTGGCTATATGCCCAGAAGTGGGATTGCTGGATCCTATGGTAATTCTATTTCTAGTTTCTTTAAGGAAACTCCATACTGTTCTCCATACGACTGTATCAATTTACCTTCCCACTAATAGTGGAAGAGGGTTCCTTTTGTCCACACCTTCCCCAGAATTTGTTGTTTGTAGATTTTCTGATGATGCCGATTCTAACAGGTGTGAGGTGATACCTCATTGTCGTTTTGATTTGCATTTCTCTAATAATTAGTGGTGTTGAGCAGCTTTTCATGTGCGTCTTGGCCGTCTCTGTGACTTCTTTGAAGAAACGTCTATTTAGATCTTCTGCCCATTTTTGTATTGGGTTCTTTGTTTTATTAATATTAAGCTGCGTGAGCTGCTTATATATATTGGAGATTAAACCCTTGTCCATTGATTCGTTTGCGAACGTTTTCGCCCATTCTGAGGGTTGCCTTTTTCCATTCCCGTTTTTTTTAACCAAAAAAGAAAGAAAGCAAAAGAAGCAGAACACTAATGTGCGTGAAATATGCCTCTTGAAACTGTCGTTTTGAAATATGGACGTCTTTTGAACTTTTTGGTCGATATATGACCCCAGGATTTGTTTTCAGGGCAGGTGTCATTTACAGGCCTGCAATGATTTGGAATATCCACTGACCATTAGCGCTTGGATTAAATTGCTGTTGTGTGAAATGGCCACAAGGTGGCAGCAGTTCTCCCTTAGCAAATCTGCTTACTAGGGCAACAGCCTCAATGGAAGCCTGTTCTAGATTGGAATTTAGAATGGAATGTGCCAGGAGAAAGCCCCTCAAGTTTGTCTCACTACTTCTTGTTCGTGTTTTTAATTTAATTTTTAATTTTTTATTACAGCAAGTTTGATTACAACGTTTGCTTGTTGTAGGTGTGCAAGATGTGGTTCTGTTACACATATACATATGTCTGTTCTTCCTGGGACCCTTTTCCCATGTACGTTATGACAGAATGTTGAGTAGTCTTCTCTTGGCATTCCGTAGGTCTTTGGTGATTATATATTTCACCTGTGTTTGTATATGTCTCTTAACCCCAATATCGTAATGAATCCAATCCTCACACCTTTCCATTGGTGAACCATAAGTTTGTTTAATGAATCTGTGATTGCCCTTCTCCGTGGAAATATCGGCCCTGGTATCCGTTTTTAGGTAACACCTATAAGTGATATCCTACGATATGTGTCTTTCACTTTCTGACTTACTACAAGTCACGTGCTTACCTGTAGACTCATCTACAGGGCTGCAAATGGCATTGTGCCCTTTTTTTCCTTGGCTAATATTCTGTCTTAGTGAGGTCCACTTTCTGCAATGTGATTCCCTGAGGGCTGAGGATTAGCTGACCTGGGCAGCCTGACCCTGCCGGCAAGCCCTCCCCAGGTGTGCGTGGGTTGAGGTCGATAGAAACAGCACTCCAGGCAGCAATAGCCCCTGCAGCTGTGCCTGACTCCATATTCTCTGCCCCGTCAGCCGTCTCGGGGCTGTGCTGGTGGGAGGGTGTGAGGGTCTACGGCTTTGTTGGTGGCCCGGTGTGAGTGGGGCTCTGCTGGACTTTCTGCAGGAGTTGCCAGGCTGCCACCTGTAAAGAAGAGGATGTGTCACCCATACCTTCCACTGGAATTTCTCTCCGTGCTGAGGTGAGGAAGGAAAAAAAGGAGTGGGGGCCGTGACAGGAGGGGTATATCAGGCAGGGAAATGGAAAGCTTCCAGAAGAGCGCCCGGGTCCAGGACCATCCTGGCTGGCCTGCAGGCACCAAGTTTGCCTGCGTGCTGTCGCTGGTGTGGCTCCACGGCCCTTCCTCTAGGCTTTCAAGCCCTTGTACATATTCAGGTGTTTTACCTGGGAAGGGTGGGAACAGTTCAGCAGCAGCTGGCCTGGGGCTCAGCTCACGTTTACTCACAGAGGGCTCGGCATGGTCCCGCAGCTTTGCAATGAGGACGCTCCTTGCGTGGGGGGACCGGGCTGCTGGCTGTATGGGAGATGATTCCCCACCTCTGACCAATGTCAGAATTGTTTACCGCTGGAGCAAGTGCCCTGATAGGGTTTTCCTCTGTATCACTGCTGGGTTCAGGATTTTTTTTTTCTTTTTTGGTTCAAGTTAGAATTTATTCATCTTTTATGTATTTATTGATATAAGCATGGAAATAATTCATTCATAGAAATACATCTGTGTGAAGGCAAGAACTTTTTTCTGTTTTATTTTTAAATTTCATTTCTAAAAATTTTGAAGTTTAATTATATTTATTTTTCTATACAGCAGGTTATTATTAGTTATCTATTTTATTCATATACATATATACAGGTCAATACCTATCTCCCAACTCATCTGACCACCAACACCCCATGGCTTCCCCCACTTGGTGTCCATACGTTTGTTCTCTACCTCTGTTTCTCTATTTCTGCCCTGCAAACCTGTTCATCTGTACCATATATCTAGGTTCCACATACATGCATTAATACAGAATATTTGTTTTGTTCTTTCTGACTTACTTCATTCTGTATGACAGTCTCTAGGTCCACCAACTTCTCTACAAATAACCCAGTTTCATTCCTTTTCATGGCTGAGTCATATTCCATTTTATATATGTACCACATCTTTATCCATTCGTCTGTCTGTGGGCATTTAGGTTGCTTCCATTACCTGGATATTGTAAATAGTGCTGCAATGAACATTGTGGTTAATGTGTGTTTTTGATTTATGGTTTTCTTTGGGTATATGCCCAGAAGTGGGATTGCTGGATCCTATTGTAATTCTATTTCTAGTTTCTTTAAGGAAACTCCATACTGTTCTCCATAGTGACTGTATCAATTTACCTTCCCACTAATAGTGGAAGAGGGTTCCTTTTGTCCACACCCTCCCCAGAATTTGTTGTTTGTAGATTTTCTGATGATGCCGATTCTAACAGGTGTGAGGTGATACCTCATTGTCGTTGTGATTTGCATTTCTCTAATAATTAGTGGTGTTGAGCAGCTTTTCATGTGCGTCTTGGCCATCTCTGTGACTTCTTTGAAGAAACGTCTATTTAGATCTTCTGCCCATTTTTGTATTGGGTTGTTTGTTTTATTAATATTAAGCTGCGTGAGCTGTTTATATATGTTGGAGATTAAACCATTGTCCATTGATTCGTTTGCGAACGTTTTGGCCCATTCTGAGGGTTGCCTTTTTCCATTCCCGTATTTTTTAACCAAAAAAGAAAGAAAGAAAAAGAAGCAGAACACTAATGTGCGTGAAATATGCCTCTTGAAACTGTCGTTTTGAAATATGGACGTCTTTTGAACTTTTTGGTCGATATATGACCCCAGGATTTGTTTTCAGGGCAGGTGTCATTTACAGGCCAGCAATGATTTGGAATATCCACTGACCATTAGCGCTGGGATTAAATCTGATGTTGTGTGAAACGGCCACCAGGTGGCAGCAATTTTCCATTAGCAAATCTGGTTACCAGGGCAACAGAGCCTCAATGGAAGCCATGTTCTAGATTGGAATTTAGAATGGAATGTGCCAGGAGAAAGCCCCTCAAGTTTGTCTCACTACTTCTTGTTCGTGTTTTTAATTTAATTTTTAATTTTTTATTACAGCAAGTATGATTACAACATTTTTCTTGTTGTAGGTGTGCAAGATGTGGTTCTTTTACACATATACATATGTCTGTTCTTCCTGGACCCTTTTCCCATGTACGTTATGACAGAATGTTGAGTAGTCTTCTCTTGGCATTCCGTAGGTCTTTGGTGATTATATATTTCAACTGTGTTTGTATATGTCTCTTAACCCCAATATCGTAATGAATCCAATCCTCACACCTTTCCATTGGTGAACCATAAGTTTGTTTAATGAATCTGTGATTGCCCTTCTCCGTGGAAATATCTTCCCTGGTATCCGTTTTTAGGTAACACCTATAAGTGATATCCTACGATATGTGTCTTTCACTTTCTGACTTACTACAAGTCACGTGATTACCTGTAGACTCATCTACGGGGCTGCAAATGGCATTGTGTCCTTTTTTTCCTTGGCTAATATTCTGTCTTAGTGAGGTCCATTTTCTGCAATGTGATTCCCTGAGGGCTGAGGATTAGCTGACCTGGGCAGCCTGACCCTGCCGGCACACCCTCCCCAGGTGTGCCTGGGTTGAGGTCAATAGAAACAGCACTCCAGGCAGCAATAGCCCCTGCAGCTGTGCCTGACTCCATATTCTCTGCCCCGTCAGCAGTCTAACGGCTGTGCTGGTGGGAGGGTGTGTGCGTCCACGGCTTTGTTGGTGGCCCGGTGTGAGTGGGGCTCTGCTGGACTTTCTGCAGGAGTTGCCAGGCTGCAACTTGTAAAGAAGAGGATGTGTCACCCATAACTTCCGCTGGAATTTCTCTCCGTGCTGAGGTGAGGGAGGAAAAAAAGGAGTGGGGGCCGGGACAGGAGGGGTATCTCAGGCAGGGAAATGGAAAGCTTCCAGAAGAGCGCCCAGGGCCAGGACCATCCTGGCTGGCCTGCAGGCACCAAGTTGGCCTGCGTGCTGTCGCTGGTGTGGCTGCACGGCCCTTCCTCTAGGCTTTCAAGCCCTTGTACATATTCAGGTGTTTTACCTGGGAAGGGTGGGAACAGTTCAGCAACAGCTGGCCTGGGGCTCAGCTCACGTTTACTCACAGAGGCCTTGGCACTGTCCCCCAGCTTTGCAATCAGGACGCTCCTTGCGTGGGGGGGCCGGGCTGCTGGCTGTATGGGAGATGATTCCCCACCTCTGACCAATCTCAGAATTGTTTACCGCTGGAACAAGTGCCCTGATAGGGTTTTCCTCTGTATAACTGCTGGGTACAGGATTTGTTTTTTCTTTTTTGGTTCAAGTTAGAAGTTATTCATCTTTTATGTATTTATTGATATAAGCATGGAAATAATTCATTCATAGAAATACATCTGAGTGAAGGGAAGAACTTTTTTTCTGTTTTATTTTTAAATTTCATTTCTAAAAATTTTGAAGTTTAATCATATTTAATTTTCTATACAGCAGGTGATTATTAGTTATCTATTTAATTCATATACATATATACAGGTCAACACCTATCTCCCAACTCATCTGACCACCAACACCCCATGGCTTCCCCCACTTGGTGTCCATACGTTTGTTCTCTACCTCTGTTTCTCTATTTCTGCCCTGCAAACCTGTTCCTCTGTACCATATATCTAGGTTCCACATACATGCATTACTACAGAATATTTGTTTTGCTCTTTCTGACTTACTTCATTCTGTATGACAGTCTCTAGATCCACCGACTTCTCTACAAATAACCCAGTTTCATTCCTTTTCATGGCTGAGTCATATCCCATTTTATGTATGTACCACATCTTTATCCATTCATCTGTCTGTGGGCATTTAGGTTGCTTCCATTACCTGGCTATTGTAAATAGTGCTGCAATGAACATTGTGGTGAATGTGTGTTTTTGATTTATGGTTGTCTCTGGGTATATGCCCAGAAGTGGGATTGCTGGATCCTATGGTAATTCTATTTCTAGTTTCTTTAAGGAAACTCCATACTCTTCTCCATAGTGACTGTATCAATTTACCTTCCCACCAATAGTGGAAGAGGGTTCCTTTTGTCCACACCCTCCCCAGAATTTGTTGTTTGTAGATTTTCTGATGCTGCCGATTCTAACAGGTGTGAGGTGATACCTCATTGTCATTTTGATTTGCATTTCTCTAATAATTAGTGGTGTTGAGCAGCTTTTCATATGTGTCTTGGCCGTCTCTGTGACTTCTTTGAAGAAACGTCTATTTAGATCTTCTGCCCATTTTTGTATTGGGTTGTTTGTTTTATTAATATTAAGCTGCGTGAGCTGTTTATATATATTGGAGATTAAACCCTTGTCCATTGATTCGTTTGCGAACGTTTTGGCCCATTCTGAGGGTTGCCTTTTTCCATTCCCGTTTTTTTTTAACCAAAAAAGAAAGAAAGCAAAAGAATCAGAACACTAATGTGCGTGAAATATGCCTCTTGAAACTGTCATTTTGAAATATGGACGTCTTTTGAACTTTTTGGTCGATATATGACCCCAGGATTTGTTTTCAGGGCAGGTGTCATTTACAGGCCTGCAATGATTTGGAATATCCACTGACCATTAGCGCTGGGATTAAAGCTGCTGTTGTGTGAAACGGCCACAAGGTGGCAGCAGTTCTCCCTTAGCAAATCTGGTTACTAGGGCAACAGAGCCTCAATGGAAGCCTGTTCTAGATTGGAATTTAGAATGGAATGTGCCAGGAGAAAGCCCCTCAAGTTTGTCTCACTACTCTTGTTCGTGTTTTTAATTTAATTTTTAATTTTTTATTACAGCAAGTTTGATTACAACGTTTGCTTGTTGTAGGTGTGCAAGATGTGGTTCTGTTACACATATACATATGTCTGTTCTTCCTGGGACCCTTTTCCCATGTACGTTATGACAGAATGTTGAGTAGTCTTCTCTTGGCATTCCGTAGGTCTTTGGTGATTATATATTTCACCTGTGTTTGTATATGTCTCTTAACCCCAATATCGTAATGAATCCAATCCTCACACCTTTCCATTGGTGAACCATAAGTTTGTTTAATGAATCTGTGATTGCCCTTCTCCGTGGAAATATCTGCCCTGGTATCCGTTTTTAGGTAACACCTATAAGTGATATCCTACGATATGTGTCTTTCACTTTCTGACTTACTACAAGTCACGTGCTTACCTGTAGACTCATCTACGGGGCTGCAAATGGCATTGTGCTCTTTTTTTCCTTGGCTAATATTCTGTCTTAGCGAGGTCCATTTTCTGCAATGTGATTCCCTGAGGGCTGAGGATTAGCTGACCTGGGCAGCCTGACCCTGCCGGCAAGCCCTCCCCAGGTGTGCCTGGGTTGAGTTCAATAGAAACAGCACTCCAGGCAGCAATAGCCCCTGCAGCTGTGGCTGACTCCATATTCTCTGCCCCGTCAGCAGTCTCGGGGCTTTGCTGGTGGGAGGGTGTGAGGGTCCATGGCTTTGTTGGTGTCCCGGTGTGAGTGGGGCTCTGCTGGAATTTCTGCAGGAGTTGCCAGGTTGCCACCTGTAAAGAAGAGGATGTGTCACCCATAACTTCCACTGGAATTACTCTCCGGGCTGAGGTGAGGGAGGAAAAAAAGGAGTGGGGGCCGGGACAGGAGTGGTATCTCAGGCAGGGAAATGGAAAGCTTCCAGAAGAGCGCCCAGGGCCAGGACCATCCTGGCTGGCCTGCAGGCACCAAGTTGGCCTGCGTGCTGTCGCTGGTGTGGCTCCACGGCCCTTCCTCTAGGCTTTCAAGACCTTGTACATATTCAGGTGTTTTACCTGGGAAGGGTGGTAACAGTTCAGCAGCAGCTGGCCTGGGGCTCAGCTCACGTTTACTCACAGAGGCCTCGGCACGGTTCCCCAGCTTTGCAATCAGGACGCCTCTTGCGTGGGGGGGCCGGGCTGCTGGCTGTATGGGAGATGATTCCCCACCTCTGACCAATCTCAGAATTGTTTACCGATGGAACAAGTGCCCTGATAGGGTTTTCCTCTGTATAACTGCTGGGTACAGGATTTGTTTTTTCTTTTTTGGTTCAAGTTAGAAGTTATTCATCTTTTATGTATTTATTGATATAAGCATGGAAATAATTCATTCATAGAAATACATCTGAGTGAAGGGAAGAACTTTTTTTCTGTTTTATTTTTAAATTTCATTTCTAAAAATTTTGAAGTTTAATCATATTTAATTTTCTATACAGCAGGTTATTATTAGTTATCTATTTTATTCATATACATATATACAGGTCAATACCTATCTCCTAACTCATCTGACCACCAACACCCCATGGCTTCCCCCACTTGGTGTCCATACGTTTGTTCTCTACCTCTGTTTCTCTATTTCTGCCCTGCAAACCTGTTCATCTGTACCATATATCTAGGTTCCACATACATGCATTAATACAGAATATTTGTTTTGCTCTTTCTGACTTACTTCATTCTGTATGACAGTCTCTAGATCCACCGACTTCTCTACAAATAACCCAGTTTCATTCCTTTTCATGGCTGAGTCATATCCCATTTTATGTATGTACCACATCTTTATCCATTCGTCTGTCTGTGGGCATTTAGGTTGCTTCCATTACCTGGCTATTGTAAATAGTGCTGCAATGAACATTGTGGTGAATGTGTGTTTTTGATTTATGGTTTTCTCTGGCTATATGCCCAGAAGTGGGATTGCTGGATCCTATGGTAATTCTATTTCTAGTTTCTTTAAGGAAACTCCATACTGTTCTCCATAGTGACTGTATCAATTTACCTTCCCACTAATAGTGGAAGAGGGTTCCTTTTGTCCACACCTTCCCCAGAATTTGTTGTTTGTAGATTTTCTGATGATGCCGATTCTAACAGGTGTGAGGTGATACCTCATTGTCGTTTTGATTTGCATTTCTCTAATAATTAGTGGTGTTGAGCAGCTTTTCATGTGCGTCTTGGCCGTCTCTGTGACTTCTTTGAAGAAACGTCTATTTAGATCTTCTGCCCATTTTTGTATTGTGTTCTTTGTTTTATTAATATTAAGCTGTGTGAGCTGTTTATATATATTTGAGATTAAACCCTTGTCCATTGATTCGTTTGCGAACGTTTTCGCCCATTCTGAGGGTTGCCTTTTTCCATTCCCGTTTTTTTTAACCAAAAATGAAAGAAAGCAAAAGAAGCAGAACACTAATGTGTGTGAAATATGCCTCTTGAAACTGTCGTTTTGAAATATGGACGTCTTTTGAACTTTTTGGTCGATATATGACCCCAGGATTTGTTTTCAGGGCAGGTGTCATTTACAGGCCTGCAATGATTTGGAATATCCACTGACCATTAGCGCTTGGATTAAATTGCTGTTGTGTGAAACGGCCACAAGGTGGCAGCAGTTCTCCCTTAGCAAATCTGCTTACTAGGGCAACAGAGCCTCAATGGAAGCCTGTTCTAGATTGGAATTTAGAATGGAATGTGCCAGGAGAAAGCCCCTCAAGTTTGTCTCACTACTTCTTGTTCGTGTTTTAAATTTAATTTTTAATTTTTTATTACAGCAAGTTTGATTACAACGTTTGCTTGTTGTAGGTGTGCAAGATGTGGTTCTGTTACACATATACATATGTCTGTTCTTCCTGGGACCCTTTTCCCATGTACGTTATGACAGAATGTTGAGTAGTCTTCTCTTGGCATTCCGTAGGTCTTTGGTGATTATATATTTCACCTGTGTTTGTATATGTCTCTTAACCCCAATATCGTAATGAATCCAATCCTCACACCTTTCCATTGGTGAACCATAAGTTTGTTTAATGAATCTGTGATTGCCCTTCTCCGTGGAAATATCTGCCCTGGTATCCGTTTTTAGGTAACACCTATAAGTGATATCCTACGATATGTGTCTTTCACTTTCTCACTTACTACAAGTCACGTGATTACCTGTAGACTCATCTACGGGGCTGCAAATGGCATTGTGTCCTTTTTTTCCTTGGCTAATATTCTGTCTTAGTGAGGTCCATTTTCTGCAATGTGATTCCCTGAGGGCTGAGGATTAGCTGACCTGGGCAGCCTGACCCTGCCGGCACACCCTCCCCAGGTGTGCCTGGGTTGAGGTCGATAGAAACAGCACTCCAGGCAGCAATAGCCCCTGCAGCTGTGCCTGACTCCATATTCTCTGCCCCGTCAGCAGTCTAGGGGCTGTGCTGGTGGGAGGGTGTGTGCGTCCATGGCTTTGTTGTTGGCCCGGTGTGAGTGGGGCTCTGCTGGACTTTCTGCAGGAGTTGCCAGGATGCAACTTGTAAAGAAGAGGATGTGTCACCCATAACTTCCGCTGGAATTTCTCTCCGTGCTGAGGTGAGGGAGGAAAAAAAGGAGTGGGGGCCGGGACAGGAGGGGTATCTCAGGCAGGGAAATGGAAAGCTTCCAGAAGAGCGCCCAGGGCCAGGACCATCCTGGATGGCCTGCAGGCACCAAGTTGGCCTGCGTGCTGTCGCTGGTGTGGCTCCACGGCCCTTCCTCTAGGCTTTCAAGACCTTGTACATATTCAGGTGTTTTACCTGGGAAGGGTGATAACAGTTCAGCAGCACCTGGCCTGGGGCTCAGCTCACGTTTACTCACAGAGGCCTCGGCACTGTCCCCCAGCTTTGCAATCAGGACGCTCCTTGCGTGGGGGGGCCGGGCTGCTGGCTGTATGGGAGATGATTCCCCACCTCTGACCAATCTCAGAATTGTTTACCGATGGAACAAGTGCCCTGATAGGGTTTTCCTCTGTATAACTGCTGGGTACAGGATTTGTTTTTTCTTTTTTGGTTCAAGTTAGAAGTTATTCATCTTTTATGTATTTATTGATATAAGCATGGAAATAATTCATTCATAGAAATACATCTGTGTGAAGGGAAGAACTTTTTTTCTGTTTTATTTTTAAATTTCATTTCTAAAAATTTTGAAGTTTAATCATATTTAATTTTCTATACAGCAGGTTATTATTAGTTATCTATTTTATTCATATACATATATACAGGTCAATACCTATCTCCCAACTCATCTGACCACCAACACCCCATGGCTTCCCCGACTTGGTGTCCATACGTTTGTTCTCTACCTCTGTTTCTCTATTTCTGCCCTGCAAAGCTGTTCATCTGTACCATATATCTAGGTTCCACATACATGCATTAATACAGAATATTTGTTTTGCTCTTTCTGACTTACTTCATTCTGTATGACAGTCTCTAGATCCACCGACTTCTCTACAAACAACCCAGTTTCATTCCTTTTCATGGCTGAGTCATATCCCATTTTATATATGTACCACATCTTTATCCATTCGTCTGTCTGTGGGCATTTATGTTGATTCCATTACCTGGCTATTGTAAATAGTGCTGCAATGAACATTGTGGTGAATGTGTGTTTTTGATTTATGGTTTTCTCTGGGTATATGCCCAGAAGTGGGATTGCTGGATCCTATGGTAATTCTATTTCTAGTTTCTTTAAGGAAACTCCATACTGTTCTCCATAGTGACTGTATCAATTTACCTTCCCACCAATAGTGGAAGAGGGTTCCTTTTGTCCACACCCTCCCCAGAATTTGCTGTTTGTAGATTTTCTGATGATGCCGATTCTAACAGGTGTGAGGTGATACCTCATTGTCGTTTTGATTTGCATTTCTCTAATAATTAGTGGTGTTGAGCAGCTTTTCATGTGCGTCTTGGCCGTCTCTGTGACTTCTTTGAAGAAACGTCTATTTAGATCTTCTGCCCATTTTTGTATTGGGTTGTTTGTTTTATTAATATTAAGCTGCGTGAGCTGTTTATATATATTGAAGATTAAACCTTTGTCCATTGATTCGTTTGCGAAAGTTTTCGCCCATTCTGAGGGTTGCCTTTTTCCATTCCCGTTTTTTTTAACCAAAAAAAGAAAGAAAGCAAAAGAAGCAGAACACTAATGTGCGTGAAATATGCCTCTTGAAACTGTCATTTTGAAATATGGACGTCTTTTGAACTTTTTGGTCGATATATGACCCCAGGATTTGTTTTCAGGGCAGGTGTCATTTACAGGCCAGCAATGATTTGGAATATCCACTGACCAGTAGCGCTGGGATTAAAGCTGATGTTGTGTGAAACGGCCACAAGGTGGCAGCAGTTCTCCCTTAGCAAATCTGGTTACTAGGGCAACAGAACCTCAATGGAAGCCGTGTTCTAGATTGGAATTTAGAATGGAATGTGCCAGGAGAAAGCCCCTCAAGATTGTCTCACTACTTCTTGTTCGTGTTTTTAATTTAATTTTTAATTTTTTATTACAGCAAGTTTGATTACAACGTTTGGCTTGTTGTAGGTGTGCAAGATGTGGTTTTTTTTTTTTTTTTTTTTTTTTGCGGTATGCGGGCCTCTCACTGTTGTGGCCTCCCCCGTTGCGGAGCACAGGCTCCGGACGCGCAGGCTCCGGACGCGCAGGCTCAGCGGCCATGGCTCACGGGCCCAGCCGCTCCGCGGCATATGGGATCCTCCCAGACCGGGGCACGAACCCGTATCCCCTGCATCGGCTGGCAGACTCTCAACCACTTGCGCCACAAGGGAGGCCCAAAGATGTGGTTGTTTTACACATATACATATGTCTGTTCTTCCTGGGATCCTTTTCCCATGTACGTTATGACAGAATGTTGAGTAGTCTTCTCTTGGCATTCCGTAGGTCTTTGGTGATTATATATTTCACCTGTGTTTGTATATGTCTCTTAACCCCAATATCATAATGAATCCAATCCTCACACCTTTCCATTGGTGAACCATAAATTTGTTTAATGAATCTGTGATTGCCCTTCTCCGTGGAAATATCTGCCCTGGTATCCGTTTTTAGGTAACACCTATAAGTGATATCCTACGATATGTGTCTTTCACTTTGTGAATTACTACAAGTCACATGATTACCTGTAGACTCATCTACGGGGCTGCAAATGGCATTGTGCCCTTTTTTTCCTTGGCTAATATTCTTTCTTAGCGAGGTCCATTTTCTGCAATGTGATTCCCTGAGGGCTGAGGATTGGCTGACCTGGGCAGCCTGATCCTGCCGGCAAGCCCTCCCCAGGTGTGCCTGGGTTGAGTTCAATAGAAACAGCACTCCAGGCAGCAATAGCCCCTGCAGCTGTGCCTGACTCCATATTCTCTGCCCCGTCAGCAGTCTCGGGGCTGTGCTGGTGGGAGGGTGTGAGGGTTCACGGCTTTGTTGTTGGCCCGGTGTGAGTGGGGCTCTGCTGGACTTTCTGCAGGAGTTGCCAGGCTTCCACCTGTAAAGAAGAAGATGTGTCACCCATAACTTCCGCTGGAATTTCACTCCGGGCTTAGGTGAGGAAGGAAAAAAAAGGAGTGTGGGCCGGGATAGGAGGGGTATCTCCGACAGGGAAATGGAAATCTTCCAGAAGAGCGCCTGGGGCCAGGACCATCCTGGCTGGCCTGCAGGCACCAAGTTGGCCTGCGTGCTGTCGCTGGTGTGGTTCCACGACCCTTCCTCTAGGCGTTCAAGCCCTTGTACATATTCAGGTGTTTTACCTGGGAAGGGTGGGAACAGTTCAGCAGCAGCTGGCCTGGGGCTCAGCTCACGTTTACTCACAGAGGCCTCGGCACGGTCCCGCAGCTGTGCAGTGAGGACGCTCCTTTCATGGGGGGCCGGGCTGCTGGCTGTATATGAGATGATTCCTCACCTCTGACCAATTTCAGGATTGCTTAACGCTGGAGCAAGTGCCCTGGTAGTGTTTTCCTCTGTATAACTGCTGGGTTCAGGTTGATTTTTTTTTCTTTTTTGGTTCAAGTTAGAAATTATTCATCTTTTATGTATTTATTGATATTAGCATGGAAATAATTCATTCATAGAAATACATCTGTGTGAAGGGAAGAACTTTTTTCTGTTTTATTTTTAAATTTTATTTCTAAAAAGTTTGAAGTTTAATTATATTCATTTTTCTATACAGCAGGTTATTATTAGTTATCTATTTTATTAATATACATATATACAGGTCAATACCTATCTCCCAACTCATCTGACCACCAACACCCCATGGCTACCCCCACTTGGTGTCCATACGTTTGTTCTCTACCTCTGTTTCTCTATTTCTGACCTGCAAACCTGTTCATCTGTACCATATATCTAGGTTCCACATACATGCATTAATACAGAATATTTGTTTTGCTCTTTCTGACTTACTTCATTCTGTATGACAGTGTCTAGATCCACCGACTTCTCTACAAATAACCCAGTTTCATTCCTTTTCATGGTTGAGTCATATCCCATTTTATATATGTACCACATCTTTATCCATTCGTCTGTCTGTGGGCATTTAGGTTGCTTCCATTACCTGGCTATTGTAAATAGTGCTGCAATGAACATTGTGGTGAATGTGTGTTTTTGATTTATGGTTTTCTCTGGGTATATGCCCAGAAGTGGGATTGCTGGATCCTATGGTCATTCTATTTCTAGTTTCTTTAAGGAAACTCCATACTGTTCTCCATAGTGACTGTATCAATTTACCTTCCCACTAATAGTGGAAGAGGGTTCCTTTTGTCCACACCCTCCCCAGAATTTGTTGTTTTTAGATTTTCTGATGATGCCGATTCTAACAGGTGTGAGGTGATACCTCATTGTCGTTGTGATTTGCATTTCTCTAATAATTAGTGGTGTTGAGCAGCTTTTCATGTGTGTCTTGGCCGTCTCTGTGACTTCTTTGAAGAAACGTCTATTTAGATCTTCTGCCCATTTTTTGTATTGGGTTGTTTGTTTTATTAATATTAAGCTGCGTGAGCTTTTTATATATGTTGGAGATTAAACCATTGTCCATTGATTCGTTTGCGAACGTTTTGGCCCGTTCTGAGGGTTGCCTTTTTCCATTCCCGTCTTTGTAACCAAAAAAGAAAGAAAGCAAAAGAAGCAGAACACTAATGTGCGTGAAATATGCCTCTTGAAACTGTCGTTTTGAAATATGGACGTCTTTTGAAATTTTTTGTCTATATATGACCCCAGGATTTGTTTTCAGGGCAGGTGTCATTTACAGGCCAGCAATGATTTGGAATATCCACTGACCATTAGCGCTGGAATTAAAGCTGATGTTGTGTGAAACGGCCACAAGGTGGCAGCAGTTCTCCCTTAGCAAATCTGGTTACTATGGCAACAGAGCATCAATGGAAGTCTTGTTCTAGATTGGAATTTAGAATTGAATGTGCCAGGAAAAAGCCCCTCAAGTTTGTCTCACTACTTCTTGTTCATGTTCTTAATTTAATTTTTAATTTTTTTATTACAGCAAGTTTGATTACAACGTTTGGCTTGTTGTAGGTGTGCAAGATGTGGTTCTTTTACACATATACATATGTCTGTTCTTCCTGGGACCCTTTTCCCATGTACGTTATGACAGAATGTTGAGTAGTCTTCTCTTGGCATTCCGTAGGTCTTTGGTGATTATATATTTCACCTGTGTTTGTATATGTCTCTTAACCCCAATATTGTAATGAATCCAATCCTCACACCTTTCCATTGGTGAACCATAAGTTTGTTTAATTAATCTGTGATTGCCCTTCTCCGTGGAAATATCTGCCCTGTTATCCGTTTTTAGGTAACACCTATAAGTGATATCCTACGATATGTGTCTTTCACTTTCTGACTTACTACAAGTCACGTGATTACCTGTAGACTCATCTACGGGGCTGCAAATGGCATTGTGTCCTTTTTTTCCTTGGCTAATATTCTGGCTTAGCGAGGTCCATTTTCTGCAATGTGATTCCCTGAGGGCTGAGGATTAGCTGACCTGGGCAGCCTGATCCTGTCGGCAAGCCCTCCCCAGGTGTGCCTGGGTTGAGGTCAATAGAAACAGCACTCCAGGCAGCAATAGCCCCTGCAGCTGTGCATGACTCCATATTCTCTGCCCCGTCAGCAGTCTCGGGGCTGTGCTGGTGGGAGGGTGTGAGGGTCCACGGCTTTGTTGGTGGCCCGGTGTGAGTGGGGCTCTGCTGGACTTTCTGCAGGAGTTGCCAGGCTGCCACCTGTAAAGAAGAGGATGTGTCACCCATATCTTCCGCTGGAATTTCTCTCCGTGCTGAGGTGAGGGAGGAAAAAAAGGAGTGGGGGCCGGGACAGGAGGGGTATCTCAGGCAGGGAAATGGAAAGCTTCCAGAAGAGCACCTGGGGCCAGGATTATCCTGGCTGGCCTGCAGACACCAATTTGGCATGCGTGCTGTCGCTGGTGTGTCTCCACGACCCTTCCTCTAGGCTTTCAAGCCCTTGTACATATTCAGGTGTTTTACCTGGGAAGGGTGGGAACAGTTCCGCAGAGCTCGCCTTGGGCTCAGCTCACGTTTACTCACAGAGGCCTCGGCCCTGTCCCCCAGCTTTGCAATGAGGACGCTCCTTGCGTGGGGGGGCCGGGCTGCTGGTTGTATGGGAGATGATTCCCCACCTCTGACCAATTTCAGAATTGTTTACCGCTGGAGCAAGTGCCCTGGTAGTGTTTTCCTCTGTATAACTGCTGGGTTCAGGTTGTTTTTTTTTTCTTTTTTGGTTCAAGTTAGAAATTATTCATCTTTTATGTATTTATTGATATTAGCATGGAAATAATTCATTCATAGAAATACATCTGTGTGAAGGGAAGAACTTTTTTCTGTTTTATTTTTAAATTTTATTTCTAAAAAGTTTGAAGTTTAATTATATTCATTTTTCTATACAGCAGGTTATTATTAGTTATCTATTTTATTCATATACATATATACAGGTCAATACCTATCTCCCAACTCATCTGACCACCAACACCCCATGGCTACCCCCACTTGGTGTCCATACGTTTGTTCTCTACCTCTGTTTCTCTATTTCTGACCTGCAAACCTGTTCATCTGTACCATATATCTAGGTTCCACATACATGCATTAATACAGAATATTTGTTTTGCTCTTTCTGACTTACTTCATTCTGTATGACAGTGTCTAGATCCACCGACTTCTCTACAAATAACCCAGTTTCATTCCTTTTCATGGTTGAGTCATATCCCATTTTATATATGTACCACATCTTTATCCATTCGTCTGTCTGTGGGCATTTAAGTTGCTTCCATTACCTGGCTATTGTAAATAGTGCTGCAATGAACATTGTGGTGAATGTGTGTTTTTGATTTATGGTTTTCTCTGGGTATATGCCCAGAAGTGGGATTGCTGGATCCTATGGTCATTCTATTTCTAGTTTCTTTAAGGAAACTCCATACTGTTCTCCATTATGACTGTATCAATTTACCTTCCCACTAATAGTGGAAGAGGGTTCCTTTTGTCCACACCCTCCCCAGAATTTGTTGTTTGTAGATTTTCTGATGATGCCGATTCTAACAGGTGTGAGGTGATACCTCATTGTCGTTGTGATTTGCATTTCTCTAATAATTAGTGGTGTTGAGCAGCTTTTCATGTGCGTCTTGGCCGTCTCTGTGACTTCTTTGAAGAAACGTCTATTTAGATCTTCTGCCCATTTTTTGTATTGGGTTGTTTGTTTTATTAATATTAAGCTGCGTGAGCATTTTATATATGTTGGAGATTAAACCATTGTCCATTGATTGGTTTGCGAACGTTTTGGCCCATTCTGAGGGTTGCCTTTTTCCATTCCCGTCTTTGTAACCAAAAAAGAAAGAAAGCAAAAGAAGCAGAACACTAATGTGCGTGAAATATTCCTCTTGAAACTGTCGTTTTGAAATATGGACGTCTTTTGAACTTTTTTGTCTATATATGACCCCAGGATTTGTTTTCAGGGCAGGTGTCATTTACAGGCCAGCAATGATTTGGAATATCCACTGACCATTAGCGCTGGAATTAAAGCTGATGTTGTGTGAAACGGCCACAAGGTGGCAGCAGTTCTCCCTTAGCAAATCTGGTTACTATGGCAACAGAGCCTCAATGGAAGTCTTGTTCTAGATTGGAATTTAGAATTGAATGTGCCAGGAAAAAGCCCCTCAAGTTTGTCTCACTACTTCTTGTTCATGTTCTTAATTTAATTTTTAATTTTTTTTTACAGCAAGTTTGATTACAACGTTTGGCTTGTTGTAGGTGTGCAAGATGTGGTTCTTTTACACATATACATATGTCTGTTCTTCCTGGGACCCTTTTCCCATGTACGTTATGACAGAATGTTGAGTAGTCTTCTCTTGGCATTCCGTAGGTCTTTGGTGATTATATATTTCACCTGTGTTTGTATATGTCTCTTAACCCCAATATTGTAATGAATCCAATCCTCACACCTTTCCATTGGTGAACCATAAGTTTGTTTAATGAATCTGTGATTGCCCTTCTCCGTGGAAATATCTGCCCTGGTATCCGTTTTTAGGTAACACCTATAAGTGATATCCTACGATATGTGTCTTTCACTTTCTGACTTACTACAAGTCACGTGATTACCTGTAGACTCATCTACGGGGCTGCAAATGGCATTGTGTCCTTTTTTTCCTTGGCTAATATTCTGGCTTAGCGAGGTCCATTTTCTGCAATGTTATTCCCTGAGGGCTGAGGATTAGCTGACCTGGGCAGCCTGATCCTGTCGGCAAGCCCTCCCCAGGTGTGCCTGGGTTGAGGTCAATAGAAACAGCACTCCAGGCAGCAATAGCCCCTGCAGCTGTGCATGACACCATATTCTCTGCCCCGTCAGCAGTCTCGGGGCTGTGCTGTTGGGAGGGTGTGAGGGTCCACGGCTTTGTTGGTGGCCCGGTGTGAGTGGGGCTCTGCTGGAATTTCTGCAGGAGTTGCCAGGCTGCCACCTGTAAAGAAGAGGTTGTGTCACCCATAACTTCCGCTGGAATTTCTCTCCGTGCTGAGGTGAGGGAGGAAAAAAAGGAGTGGGGGCCGGGACAGGAGGGGTATCTCAGGCAGGGAAATGGAAAGCTTCCAGAAGAGCACCTGGGGCCAGGATTATCCTGGCTGGCCTGCAGACACCAATTTGGCATGCGTGCTGTCGCTGGTGTGTCTCCACGACCCTTCCTCTAGGCTTTCAAGCCCTTGTACATATTCAGGTGTTTTACCTGGGAAGGGTGGGAACAGTTCAGCAGCAGCTGCCCTGGGGCTCAGCTCACGTTTACTCACAGAGGCCTCGGCACGGTCCCACAGCTTTGCAATGAGGACGCTCCTTGTGTGGGTGGGCCGGGCTGCTGGCTGTATGGGAGATGATTCCCCACCTTTGACCAATTTCAGAATTGTTTACCGCTGGAGCAAGTGCCCTGATATGGTTTACATCTGTAAAACTGATGCGTTCATGTTTTTTTTTTCTTTTTTGGTTCAAGTTAGAATTTATTCATCTTTTATGTATTTATTGATATAAGCACGGAAATAATTCATTCATAGAAATACATCTGTGTGAAGGGAAGAACTTTTTTCTGTTTTATTTTTAAATTTCATTTCTAAAAATTTTGCAGTTTAATTATATTTATTTTTCTATACAGCAGGTTATTATTAGTTATCTATTTTATTCATATACATATATACAGGTCAATACCTATCTCCAAACTCATCTGACCACCAATACACCATGGCTTCCTCCACTTGGTGTCCATTCGTTTGTTCTCTACCTCTGTTTATCTATTTCTGCCCTGCAAACCTGTTCATCTGTACCATATATCTAGGATCCACATACATGCATTAATACAGAATATTTGTTTGGCTCTTTCTGACTTACTTCATTCTGTATGATAGTCTCTAGATCCAACGACTTCTCTACAAATAACCCAGTTTCATTCCTTTTCATGGCTGAGTCATATTCCATTTTATATATGTACCACATCTTTATCCATTCGTCTGTCTTTGGGCATTTAGGTCGCTTCCATTACCTGGCTATTGTAAATAGTGCTGCAATGAACACTGTGGTGAATGTGTGTTTTTGATTTATGGTTTTCTCTGGTTATATGCCCAGAAGTGGGATTGCTGGATCCTATGGTAATTCTATTTCTAGTTTCTTTAAGGAAACTCCATACTGTTCTCCATAGTGACTGTATCAATTTACCTTCTCACCAATAGTGGAAGAGGGTTCCTTTTGTCCACACCCTCCCCAGAATTTGTTGTTTGTAGATTTTCTGATGATGCCGATTCTAACAGGTGTGAGGTGATTCCTCATTGTCGTTTTGATTTGCATTTCTCTAATAATTAGTGGTGTTGGGCAGCTTTTCATGTGCGTCTTGGCCGTCTCTGTGACTTCTTTGAAGAAACGTCTATTTACATCTTCTGCCCATTTTTGTATTGGGTTGTTTTTTTTATTAATATTAAGCTGCGTGAGCTGTTTATATATATTGGAGATTAAACCTTTGTCCATTGATTCTTTTGCGAACGTTTTCGCCCATTCTGAGGGTTGCCTTTTTCCATTCCCGTTTTTTTTTTTAACCAAAAAAGAAAGAAAGCAAAAGAAGCAGAACACTAATGTGCGTGAAATATGCCTCTTGAAACTGTCGTTTTGAAATATGGACGTCTTTTGAACCTTTTGGTCGATATATGACCCCAGGATTTGTTTTCAGGGCAGGTGTCATTTACAGGCCTGCAATGATTTGGAATATCCACTGACCAGTAGCGCTGGGATTAAAGGTGCTGTTGTGTGAAACGGCCACAAGGTGGCAGCAGTTCTCCCTTAGCAAATCTGGTTACTAGGGCAACAGAGCCTCAATGGAAGCCCTGTTCTAGATTGGAATTTAGAATGGAATGTGCCAGGAGAAAGCCCCTCAAGTTTGTCTCACTACTTCTTGTTCGTGTTTTTAATTTAATTTTTAATTTTTTATTACAGCAAGTTTGATTACAACGTTTGGCTTGTTGTAGGTGTGCAAGATGTGGTTCTTTTACACATATACATATGTCTGTTCTTCCTGGGACCCTTTTCCCATGTACGTTATGACAGAATGTTGAGTAGTCTTCTCTTGGCATTCCGTAGGTCTTTGGTGATTATATATTTCACCTGTTTTTGTATATGTCTCTTAACACCAATATCGTAATGAATCCAATCCTCACACCTTTCCATTGGTGAACCATAAGTTTGTTTAATGAATCTGTGATTGCCCTTCTCCGTGGAAATATCTGCCCTGGTATCCGTTTTTACGTAACACCTATAAGTGATATCCTACGGTATGTGTCTTTCACTTTCTGACTTACTACAAGTAACGTGATTACCTGTAGACTCATCTACGGGGCTGCAAATGGCATTGTGCCCTTTTTTTCCTTGGCTAATATTCTGTCTTTGCGAGGTCCATTTTCTGCAATGTGATTCCCTGAGGGCTGAGGATTAGCTGACCTGGGCAGCCTGACCCTGCCGGCAAGCCCTCCCCAGGTGTGCCTGGGTTGAGGTCGATAGAAACAGCACTCCAGGCAGCAATAGCCCCTGCAGCTGTGCCTGACTCCATATTCTCTGCCCCGTCAGCAGTCTCGGGGCTGTGCTGGTGGGAGGGTGTGAGGGTCCACGGCTTTGTTGGTGGCCCGGTGTGAGTGGGGCTCTGCTGGACTTTCTGCAGGAGTTGCCAGGCTGCCACCTGTAAACAAGAGGATGTGTCACCCATAACTTCCACTGGAATTTTTCTCCGGGCTGAGGTGAGGAAGGAAAAAAGGAATGGGGGCCGGGAAAGGAGGGGTATATCAGGCAGGGAAATGGAAAGCTTCCAGAAGAGTGCCCGGGGCCAGGACCATCCTGGCTGGCCTGCAGGCACCAAGTTGGCCTGCGTGCTGTCGCTGGTATGTCTCCACGGCCCTTCCTCTAGGCTTTCAAGCCCTTGTACATATTCAGGTGTTTTACCTGGGAAGGGTGGGAACAGTTCAGCAGCAGCTGGCCTGGGGCTCAGCTCACGTTTACTCACAGAGGCCTCGGCACGGTCCCCCAGCTTGGCAATGAGGACGCTCCTTGTGTGGGGAGGCAGGACTGCTGGCTGTATGGGAGATGATTCCCCACCTCTGACCAATTTCAGAATTGTTTACCGCTGGAGCAAGTGCCCTGATAGGGTTTTCCTCTGTATAACTGCTGGGTTCAGGTTTTTTTTTTCTTTTTTGGTTCAAGTTAGAATTTATTCATCTTTTATGTATTTATTGATATAAGCATGGAAATAATTCATTCATAGAAATCCATCTATGTGAAGGGAAGAACTTTTCTCTGTTTTATTTTTAAATTTTATTTCTAAAAATTTTGAAGTTTAATTATATTTATTTTTCTATACAGCAGGTTATTATTGATTATTTATTTTATTCATATACATATATACAGGTCAATACCTATCTCCCAATTCATCTGACCACAACACCCCATGGCTTCCCCGACTTGGTGTCCATACGTTTGTTCTCTACCTCTGTTTCTCTATTTCTGCCCTGCAAACCTGTTCATCTGTACCATATAACTAGGTTCCACATACATGCATTAATACAGAATATTTGTTTTGCTCTTTCTGACTTACTTCATTCTGTATGACAGTCTCTAGATCCACCGACTTCTCTACAAACAACCCAGTTTCATTCCTTTTCATGGCTGAGTCATATCCCATTTTATATATGTACCACATCTTTATCCATTCGTCTGTCTGTGGGCATTTAGGTTGCTTCCATTAGCTGGCTATTGTAAATAGTGCTGCAATGAACATTGTGGGGAATGTGTGTTTTTGATTTATGGTTGTCTCTGGGTATATGCCCAGAAGTGGGATTGCTGGATCCTATGGTAATTCTATTTCTAGTTTCTTTAAGGAAACTCCATACTGTTCTCCATAGTGACTGTAACAATTTACCTTCCCACCAATAGTGGAAGAGGGTTCCTTTTGTCCACACCCTCCCCAGAATTTGTTGTTTGTAGATTTTCTGATGATGCCGATTCTAACAGGTGTGAGGTGATACCTCATTGTCGTTTTGATTTGCATTTCTCTAATAATTAGTGGTGTTGAGCAGCTTTTCATGTGCGTCTTGGCTGTCTCTGTGACTTCTTTGAAGAAAGGTCTATTTAGATCTTCTGCCCATATTTGTATTAGGGTTGTTTGTTTTATTAATATTAAGCTGCGTGAGCTGTTTATATATATTGGAGAATAAACCTTTGTCCATTGATTCATTTGCGAACGTTTTCGCCCTTTCTGAGGGATGCCTTTTTCCATTCCCGTTGTTTTTAACCAAAAAAGAAAGAAAGCAAAACAAGCAGAACACTAATGTGCGTGAAATATTCCTCTTGAAACTGTCGATTTGAAATATGGACGTCTTTTGAACTTTTTGGTCGATATATGACGCCAGGATTTGTTTTCAGGGCAGGTGTCATTTACAGGCCTGCAATGATTTGGAATATCCACTGACCATTAGCGCTGGGATTAAAGCTGCTGTTGTGTGAAGCGGCCACAAGGTGGCAGCAGTTCTCCCTTAGCAAATCTGCTTACTAGGGCAACAGAGCCTCAATGGAAGCCGTGTTCTAGATTGGAATTTAGAATGGAATGTGCCAGGAGAAAGCCCTTCAAGTTTGTCTCACTACTTCTTGTTCGTGTTTTTAATTTAATTTTTAATTTTTTATTACAGCAAGTTTGATTACATCGTTTGGCTTGTTGTAGGTGTGCAAGATGTGGTTCTTTTACACATATACATATGTCTGTTCTTTCTGGGACCCTTTTCCCATGTACGTTATGACAGAATGTTGAGTAGTCTTCTCTTGGCATTCCGTAGGTCTTTGGTGATTATATATTTCACCTGTGTTTGTATATGTCTCTTAACACCAATATCGTAATGAATCCAATCCTCACACCTTTCCATTGGTGAACCATAAGTTTGTTTAATGAATCTGTTATTGCCCTTCTCCATGGAAATATCTGCCCTGGTATCCGTTTTTAGGTAACACCTATAAGTGATATCCTACGATATGTGTCTTTCACTTTCTGACTTACTACAAGTCACGTGATTACCTGTAGACTCATCTACGGGGCTACAAATGGCATTGTGTCCTTTTTTTCCTTGGCTAATATTCTGTCTTAGCGAGGTCCATTTTCTGCAATGTGATTCCCTGAGGGCTGAGGATTAGCTGACCTGGGCAGCCTGACCCTGCCGGCAAGCCCTCCCCAGGTGTGCCTGGGTTGAGGTCAATAGAAACAGCACTCCAGGCAGCAATAGCCCCTGCAGCTGTGCCTGACTCCATATTCTCTGCCCCGTCAGCAGTCTCGGGGCTGTGCTAGTGGAGGGTGTGAGGGTCCACGGCTTTGTTGGTGGCCCGGTGTGAGTGGGGCTCTGCTGGACTTTCTGCAGGAGTTGCCAGGCTGCCACTTGTAAAGAAGAGGATGTGTCACCCATAACATCCGCTGGAATTTCTCTCCGGGCTGAGGTGAGGAAGGAAAAAAAGGAGTGGGGGCCGGGACAGGAGGGGTATCTCAGGCAGGGAAATGGAAAGCTTCCAGAAGAGCGCCCGGGGCCAGGACCATCCTGGCTGGCCTGCAGGCACCAAGTTGGCCTGCGTGCTGTCGCTGGTGTGGCTCCACGACCCTTCCTCTAGGCTTTCAAGCCCTTGTACATATTCAGGTGTTTTACCTGGGAAGGGTGGGAACAGTTCAGCAACAGCTGGCCTGGGGCTCAGCTCACGTTTACTCACAGAGGCCTCGGCACGGTCCCCCAGCTTTGCAATGAGGACGCTCCTTGCGTGGGGGGGCCGGGCTGCTGGCTGTATGGGAGATGATTCCCCACCTCTGACCAATTTCAGAATTGTTTACCGCTGGAGCAAGTGCCCTGATAGTGTTTTCCTCTGTATAACTGCTCGGTTCAGGTTTTTTTTTTCTTTTTGGGTTCAAGTTAGAATTTATTCATCTTTTATATATTTATTGATATAAGCATGGAAATAATTCATTCATATAAATACATCTGTGTGAAGGGAAGAACTTTTTTCTGTTTTATTTTTAAATTTTATTTCTAAAAATTTTGAAGTTTAATTATTTTTATTTTTCTATACAGCAGGTTATTATTGATTATTTATTTTATTCATATACATATATACAGGTCAATACCTATCTCCCAACTCATCTGACCACAACACCCCATGGCTTCCCCGACTTGGTGTCCATACGTTTGTTCTCTACCTCTGTTTCTCTATTTCTGCCCTGCAAACCTGTTCATCTGTACCATATATCTAGGTTCCACATACATGCATTAATACAGAATATTTGTTTTGCTCTTTCTGACTTACTTCATTCTGTATGACAGTCTCTAGATCCACCGACTTCTCTACAAACAACCCAGTTTCATTCCTTTTCATGGCTGAGTCATATCCCATTTTATATATGTACCACATCTTTATCCATTCGTCTGTCTGTGGGCATTTAGGTTGCTTCCATTACCTGGCTATTGTAAATAGTGCTGCAATGAACATTGTGGGGAATGTGTGTTTTTGATTTATGGTTGTCTCTGGGTATATGCCCAGAAGAGGGATTGCTGGATCCTATGGTAATTCTATTTCTAGTTTCTTTAAGGAAACTCCATACTCTTCTCCATAGTGACTGTATCAATTTACCTTCCCACCAATAGTGGAAGAGGGTTCCTTTTGTCCACACCCTCCCCAGAATTTGTTGTTTGTAGATTTTCTGATGATGCCGATTCTAACAGGTGTGAGGTGATACCTCATTGTCGTTTTGATTTGCATTTCTCTAATAATTAGTGGTGTTGAGCAGCTTTTCATGTGCGTCTTGGCCGTCTCTGTGACTTCTTTGAAGAAACGTCTATTTAGATCTTCTGCCCATATTTGTATTGGGTTGTTTGTTCTATTAATATTAAGCTGCGTGAGCTGTTTATATATATTGGAGATTAAACCTATGTCCATTGATTCGTTTGCGAACGTTTTCGCCCATTCTGAGGGTTGCCTTTTTCCATTCCCGTTTTTTTTAAACAAAAAAGAAAGAAAGCAAAAGAAGCAGAACACTAATGTGCGTGAAATATTCCTCTTGAAACTGTCGTTTTGAAATATGGACGTCTTTTGAACTTTTTGGTCGATATATGACCCCAGGATTTGTTTTCAGGGCAGGTGTCATTTACAGGCCTGCAATGATTTGGAATATTCACTGATCATTAGCGCTGGGATTAAAGCTGCTGTTGTGTGAAGCGGCCACAAGGTGGCAGCAGTTCTCCCTTAGCAAATCTGCTTACTAGGGCAACAGAGCCTCAATGGAAGCCTGTTCTAGATTGGAATTTAGAATGGAATGTGCCAGGAGAAAGCTCCTCAAGTTTGTCTCACTACTTCTTGTTCGTGTTTTTAATTTAATTTTTAATTTTTTATTACAGCAAGTTTGATTACATCGTTTGACTTGTTGTAGGTGTGCAAGATGTGGTTCTTTTACACATATACATATGTCTGTTCTTCCTGGGACCCTTTTCCCATGTACGTTATGACAGAATGTTGAGTAGTCTTCTCTTGGCATTCCGTAGGTCTTTGGTGATTATATATTTCACCTGTGTTTGTATATGTCTCTTAACACCAATATCGTAATGAATCCAATCCTCACACCTTTCCATTGGTGAACCATAAGTTTGTTTAATGAATCTGTTATTGCCCTTCTCCGTGGAAATATCTGCCCTGGTATCCGTTTTTAGGTAACACCTATAAGTGATATCCTACGATATGTGTCTTTCACTTTCTGACGTACTACAAGTCACGTGCTTACCTGTAGACTCATCTACGGGGCTGCAAATGGCATTGTGCCCTTTTTTTCCTTGGCTAATATTCTGTCTTAGCGAGGTCCATTTTCTGCAATGTGATTCCCTGAGGGCTGAGGATTAGCTGACCTGGGCAGCCTGACCCTGCCGGCAAGCCCTCCCCAGGTGTGCCTGGGTTGAGGTCAATAGAAACAGCACTCCAGGCAGCAATAGCCCCTGCAGCTGTGCCTGACTCCATATTCTCTGCCCCGTCAGCAGTCTCGGGGCTGTGCTGGTGGGAGGGTGTGAGGGTCCACGGCTTTGTTGGTGGCCCGGTGTGAGTGGGGCTCTGCTGGACTTTCTGCAGGAGTTGCCAGGCTGCCACTTGTAAAGAAGAGGATGTGTCACCCATAACTTCCGCTGGAATTTCTCTCCGGGCTGAGGTGAGGAAGGAAAAAAAGGATTGGGGGCCGGGACAGGAGGGGTATCTCAGGCAGGGAAATGGAAAGCTTCCAGAAGAGCGCCCGGGGCCAGGACCATCCTGGCTGGCCTGCAGGCACCAAGTTGGCCTGCGTGCTGTCGCTGGTGTGGCTCCACGACCCTTCCTCTAGGCTTTCAAGCCCTTGTACATATTCAGGTGTTTTACCTGGGAAGGGTGGGAACAGTTCAGCAACAGCTGGCCTGGGGCTCAGCTCACGTTTACTCACAGAGGCCTCGGCACGGTCCCCCAGCTTTGCAATGAGGACGCTCCTTGCGTGGGGGGGCCGGGCTGCTGGCTGTATGGGAGATGATTCCCCACCTCTGACCAATTTCAGAATTGTTTACCGCTGGAGCAAGTGCCCTGATAGTGTTTTCCTCTGTATAACTGCTCGGTTCAGGTTTTTTTTTTCTTTTTGGGTTCAAGTTAGAATTTATTCATCTTTTATGTATTTATTGATATAAGCATGGAAATAATTCATTCATATAAATACATCTGTGTGAAGGGAAGAACTTTTTTCTGTTTTATTTTTAAATTTTATTTCTAAAAATTTTGAAGTTTAATTATATTTATTTTTCTATACAGCAGGTTATTATTGATTATTTATTTTATTCATATACATATATACAGGTCAATACCTATCTCCCAACTCATCTGACCACAACACCCCATGGCTTCCCCGACTTGGTGTCCATACGTTTGTTCTCTACCTCTGTTTCTCTATTTCTGCCCTGCAAACCTGTTCATCTGTACCATATATCTAGGTTCCACATACATGCATTAATACAGAATATTTGTTTTGCTCTTTCTGACTTACTTCATTCTGTATGACAGTCTCTAGATCCACCGACTTCTCTACAAACAACCCAGTTTCATTCCTTTTCATGGCTGAGTCATATCCCATTTTATATATGTACCACATCTTTATCCATTCGTCTGTCTGTGGGCATTTAGGTTGCTTCCATTACCTGGCTATTGTAAATAGTGCTGCAATGAACATTGTGGGGAATGTGTGTTTTTGATTTATGGTTGTCTCTGGGTATATGCCCAGAAGTGGGATTGCTGGATCCTATGGTAATTCTATTTCTAGTTTCTTTAAGGAAACTCCATACTCTTCTCCATAGTGACTGTAACAATTTACCTTCCCACCAATAGTGGAAGAGGGTTCCTTTTGTCCACACCCTCCCCAGAATTTTTTGTTTGTAGATTTTCTGATGATGCCGATTCTAACAGGTGTGAGGTGATACCTCATTGTCGTTTTGATTTGCATTTCTCTAATAATTAGTGGTGTTGAGCAGCTTTTCATGTGCGTCTTGGCCGTCTCTGTGACTTCTTTGAAGAAACGTCTATTTAGATCTTCTGCCCATATTTGTATTAGGGTTGTTTGTTTTATTAATATTAAGCTGCGTGAGCTGTTTATATATATTGGAGATTAAACCTTTGTCCATTGATTCATTTGCGAACATTTTCGCCCATTCTGAGGGTTGCCTTTTTCCATTCCCGTTGTTTTTAACCAAAAAAGAAAGAAAGCAAAAGAAGCAGAACACTAATGTGCGTGAAATATTCCTCTTGAAACTGTCGTTTTGAAATAAGGACGTCTTTTGAACTTTTTGGTCGATATATGACCCCAGGATTTGTTTTCAGGGCAGGTGTCATTTACAGGCCTGCAATGATTTGGAATATTCACTGATCATTAGCGCTGGGATTAACGCTGCTGTTGTGTGAAGCGGCCACAAGGTGGCAGCAGTTCTCCCTTAGCAAATCTGCTTACTAGGGCAACAGAGCCTCAATGGAAGCCGTGTTCTAGATTGGAATTTAGAATGGAATGTGCCAGGAGAAAGCCCCTCAAGTTTGTCTCACTACTTCTTGTTCGTGTTTTTAATTTAATTTTTAATTTTTTATTACAGCAAGTTTGATTACATCGTTTGGCTTGTTGTAGGTGTGCAAGATGTGGTTCTTTTACACATATACATATGTCTGTTCTTCCTGGGACCCTTTTCCCATGTACGTTATGACAGAATGTTGAGTAGTCTTCTCTTGGCATTCCGTAGGTCTTTGGTGATTATATATTTCACCTGTGTTTGTATATGTCTCTTAACACCAATATCGTAATGAATCCAATCCTCACACCTTTCCATTGGTGAACCATAAGTTTGTTTAATGAATCTGTGATTGCCCTTCTCCGTGGAAATATCTGCCCTGGTATCCGTTTTTAGGTAACACCTATAAGTGATATCCTACGATATGTGTCTTTCACTTTCTGACGTACTACAAGTCACGTGCTTACCTGTAGACTCATCTACGGGGCTGCAAATGGCATTGTGCCCTTTTTTTCCTTGGCTAATATTCTGTCTTAGCGAGGTCCATTTTCTGCAATGTGATTCCCTGAGGGCTGAGGATTAGCTGACCTGGGCAGCCTGACCCTGCCGGCAAGCCCTCCCCAGGTGTGCCTGGGTTGAGGTCAATAGAAACAGCACTCCAGGCAGCAATAGCCCCTGCAGCTGTGCCTGACTCCATATTCTCTGCCCCGTCAGCAGTCTCGGGGCTGTGCTGGTGGGAGGGTGTGAGGGTCCACGGCTTTGTTGGTGGCCCGGTGTGAGTGGGGCTCTGCTGGACTTTCTGCAGGAGTTGCCAGGCTGCCACTTGTAAAGAAGAGGATGTGTCACCCATAACTTCCGCTGGAATTTCTCTCCGGGCTGAGGTGAGGAAGGAAAAAAAGGATTGGGGGCCGGGACAGGAGGGGTATCTCAGGCAGGGAAATGGAAAGCTTCCAGAAGAGCGCCCGGGGCCAGGACCATCCTGGCTGGCCTGCAGGCACCAAGTTGGCCTGCGTGCTGTCGCTGGTGTGGCTCCACGACCCTTCCTCTAGGCTTTCAAGCCCTTGTACATATTCAGGTGTTTTACCTGGGAAGGGTGGGAACAGTTCAGCAACAGCTGGCCTGGGGCTCAGCTCACGTTTACTCACAGAGGCCTCGGCACGGTCCCCCAGCTTTGCAATGAGGACGCTCCTTGCGTGGGGGGGCCGGGCTGCTGGCTGTATGGGAGATGATTCCCCACCTCTGACCAATTTCAGAATTGTTTACCGCTGGAGCAAGTGCCCTGATAGTGTTTTCCTCTGTATAACTGCTCGGTTCAGGTTTTTTTTTTCTTTTTGGGTTCAAGTTAGAATTTATTCATCTTTTATGTATTTATTGATATAAGCATGGAAATAATTCATTCATATAAATACATCTGTGTGAAGGGAAGAACTTTTTTCTGTTTTATTTTTAAATTTTATTTCTAAAAATTTTGAAGTTTAATTATATTTATTTTTCTATACAGCAGGTTATTATTGATTATTTATTTTATTTATATACATATATACAGGTCAATACCTATCTCCCAACTCATCTGACCACAACACCCCATGGCTTCCCCGACTTGGTGTCCATACGTTTGTTCTCTACCTCTGTTTCTCTATTTCTGCCCTGCAAACCTGTTCATCTGTACCATATATCTAGGTTCCACATACATGCATTAATACAGAATATTTGTTTTGCTCTTTCTGACTTACTTCATTCTGTATGACAGTCTCTAGATCCACCGACTTCTCTACAAACAACCCAGTTTCATTCCTTTTCATGGCTGAGTCATATCCCATTTTATATATGTACCACATCTTTATCCATTCGTCTGTCTGTGGGCATTTAGGTTGCTTCCATTACCTGGCTATTGTAAATAGTGCTGCAATGAACATTGTGGGGAATGTGTGTTTTTGATTTATGGTTGTCTCTGGGTATATGCCCAGAAGAGGGATTGCTGGATCCTATGGTAATTCTATTTCTAGTTTCTTTAAGGAAACTCCATACTCTTCTCCATAGTGACTGTATCAATTTACCTTCCCACCAATAGTGGAAGAGGGTTCCTTTTGTCCACACCCTCCCCAGAATTTGTTGTTTGTAGATTTTCTGATGATGCCGATTCTAACAGGTGTGAGGTGATACCTCATTGTCGTTTTGATTTGCATTTCTCTAATAATTAGTGGTGTTGAGCAGCTTTTCATGTGCGTCTTGGCCGTCTCTGTGACTTCTTTGAAGAAACGTCTATTTAGATCTTCTGCCCATATTTGTATTGGGTTGTTTGTTCTATTAATATTAAGCTGCGTGAGCTGTTTATATATATTGGAGATTAAACCTATGTCCATTGATTCGTTTGCGAACGTTTTCGCCCATTCTGAGGGTTGCCTTTTTCCATTCCCGTTTTTTTTAAACAAAAAAGAAAGAAAGCAAAAGAAGCAGAACACTAATGTGCGTGAAATATTCCTCTTGAAACTGTCGTTTTGAAATATGGACGTCTTTTGAACTTTTTGGTCGATATATGACCCCAGGATTTGTTTTCAGGGCAGGTGTCATTTACAGGCCTGCAATGATTTGGAATATTCACTGATCATTAGCGCTGGGATTAAAGCTGCTGTTGTGTGAAGCGGCCACAAGGTGGCAGCAGTTCTCCCTTAGCAAATCTGCTTACTAGGGCAACAGAGCCTCAATGGAAGCCTTGTTCTAGATTGGAATTTAGAATGGAATGTGCCAGGAGAAAGCTCCTCAAGTTTGTCTCACTACTTCTTGTTCGTGTTTTTAATTTAATTTTTAATTTTTTATTACAGCAAGTTTGATTACATCGTTTGACTTGTTGTAGGTGTGCAAGATGTGGTTCTTTTACACATATACATATGTCTGTTCTTCCTGGGACCCTTTTCCCATGTACGTTATGACAGAATGTTGAGTAGTCTTCTCTTGGCATTCCGTAGGTCTTTGGTGATTATATATTTCACCTGTGTTTGTATATGTCTCTTAACACCAATATCGTAATGAATCCAATCCTCACACCTTTCCATTGGTGAACCATAAGTTTGTTTAATGAATCTGTGATTGCCCTTCTCCGTGGAAATATCTGCCCTGGTATCCGTTTTTAGGTAACACCTATAAGTGATATCCTACGATATGTGTCTTTCACTTTCTGACGTACTACAAGTCACGTGCTTACCTGTAGACTCATCTACGGGGCTGCAAATGGCATTGTGCCCTTTTTTTCCTTGGCTAATATTCTGTCTTAGCGAGGTCCATTTTCTGCAATGTGATTCCCTGAGGGCTGAGGATTAGCTGACCTGGGCAGCCTGACCCTGCCGGCAAGCCCTCCCCAGGTGTGCCTGGGTTGAGGTCAATAGAAACAGCACTCCAGGCAGCAATAGCCCCTGCAGCTGTGCCTGACTCCATATTCTCTGCCCCGTCAGCAGTCTCGGGGCTGTGCTGGTGGGAGGGTGTGAGGGTCCACGGCTTTGTTGGTGGCCCGGTGTGAGTGGGGCTCTGCTGGACTTTCTGCAGGAGTTGCCAGGCTGCCACTTGTAAAGAAGAGGATGTGTCACCCATAACTTCCGCTGGAATTTCTCTCCGGGCTGAGGTGAGGAAGGAAAAAAAGGATTGGGGGCCGGGACAGGAGGGGTATCTCAGGCAGGGAAATGGAAAGCTTCCAGAAGAGCGCCCGGGGCCAGGACCATCCTGGCTGGCCTGCAGGCACCAAGTTGGCCTGCGTGCTGTCGCTGGTGTGGCTCCACGACCCTTCCTCTAGGCTTTCAAGCCCTTGTACATATTCAGGTGTTTTACCTGGGAAGGGTGGGAACAGTTCAGCAACAGCTGGCCTGGGGCTCAGCTCACGTTTACTCACAGAGGCCTCGGCACGGTCCCCCAGCTTTGCAATGAGGACGCTCCTTGCGTGGGGGGGCCGGGCTGCTGGCTGTATGGGAGATGATTCCCCACCTCTGACCAATTTCAGAATTGTTTACCGCTGGAGCAAGTGCCCTGATAGTGTTTTCCTCTGTATAACTGCTCGGTTCAGGTTTTTTTTTTCTTTTTGGGTTCAAGTTAGAATTTATTCATCTTTTATGTATTTATTGATATAAGCATGGAAATAATTCATTCATATAAATACATCTGTGTGAAGGGAAGAACTTTTTTCTGTTTTATTTTTAAATTTTATTTCTAAAAATTTTGAAGTTTAATTATATTTATTTTTCTATACAGCAGGTTATTATTGATTATTTATTTTATTCATATACATATATACAGGTCAATACCTATCTCCCAACTCATCTGACCACAACACCCCATGGCTTCCCCGACTTGGTGTCCATACGTTTGTTCTCTACCTCTGTTTCTCTATTTCTGCCCTGCAAACCTGTTCATCTGTACCATATATCTAGGTTCCACATACATGCATTAATACAGAATATTTGTTTTGCTCTTTCTGACTTACTTCATTCTGTATGACAGTCTCTAGATCCACCGACTTCTCTACAAACAACCCAGTTTCATTCCTTTTCATGGCTGAGTCATATCCCATTTTATATATGTACCACATCTTTATCCATTCGTCTGTCTGTGGGCATTTAGGTTGCTTCCATTACCTGGCTATTGTAAATAGTGCTGCAATGAACATTGTGGGGAATGTGTGTTTTTGATTTATGGTTGTCTCTGGGTATATGCCCAGAAGTGGGATTGCTGGATCCTATGGTAATTCTATTTCTAGTTTCTTTAAGGAAACTCCATACTCTTCTCCATAGTGACTGTAACAATTTACCTTCCCACCAATAGTGGAAGAGGGTTCCTTTTGTCCACACCCTCCCCAGAATTTTTTGTTTGTAGATTTTCTGATGATGCCGATTCTAACAGGTGTGAGGTGATACCTCATTGTCGTTTTGATTTGCATTTCTCTAATAATTAGTGGTGTTGAGCAGCTTTTCATGTGCGTCTTGGCCGTCTCTGTGACTTCTTTGAAGAAACGTCTATTTAGATCTTCTGCCCATATTTGTATTAGGGTTGTTTGTTTTATTAATATTAAGCTGCGTGAGCTGTTTATATATATTGGAGATTAAACCTTTGTCCATTGATTCATTTGCGAACATTTTCGCCCATTCTGAGGGTTGCCTTTTTCCATTCCCGTTGTTTTTAACCAAAAAAGAAAGAAAGCAAAAGAAGCAGAACACTAATGTGCGTGAAATATTCCTCTTGAAACTGTCGTTTTGAAATATGGACGTCTTTTGAACTTTTTGGTCGATATATGACCCCAGGATTTGTTTTCAGGGCAGGTGTCATTTACAGGCCTGCAATGATTTGGAATATTCACTGATCATTAGCGCTGGGATTAACGCTGCTGTTGTGTGAAGCGGCCACAAGGTGGCAGCAGTTCTCCCTTAGCAAATCTGCTTACTAGGGCAACAGAGCCTCAATGGAAGCCGTGTTCTAGATTGGAATTTAGAATGGAATGTGCCAGGAGAAAGCCCCTCAAGTTTGTCTCACTACTTCTTGTTCGTGTTTTTAATTTAATTTTTAATTTTTTATTACAGCAAGTTTGATTACATCGTTTGGCTTGTTGTAGGTGTGCAAGATGTGGTTCTTTTACACATATACATATGTCTGTTCTTCCTGGGACCCTTTTCCCATGTACGTTATGACAGAATGTTGAGTAGTCTTCTCTTGGCATTCCGTAGGTCTTTGGTGATTATATATTTCACCTGTGTTTGTATATGTCTCTTAACACCAATATCGTAATGAATCCAATCCTCACACCTTTCCATTGGGGAACCATAAGTTTGTTTAATGAATCTGTTATTGCCCTTCTCGGTGGAAATATCTGCCCTGGTATCCGTTTTTAGGTAACACCTATAAGTGATATCATACGATATGTGTCTTTCACTTTCTGACGTACTACAAGTCACGTGCTTACCTGTAGACTCATCTACGGGGCTGCAAATGGCATTGTGCCCTTTTTTTCCTTGGCTAATATTCTGTCTTAGCGAGGTCCATTTTCTGCAATGTGATTCCCTGAGGGCTGAGGATTAGCTGACCTGGGCAGCCTGACCCTGCCGGCAAGCCCTCCCCAGGTGTGCCTGGGTTGAGGTCAATAGAAACAGCACTTCAGGCAGCAATAGCCCCTGCAGCTGTGCCTGACTCCATATTCTCTGCCCCGTCAGCAGTCTCGGGGCTGTGCTGGTGGGAGGGTGTGAGGGTCCACGGCTTTGTTGGTGGCCCGGTGTGAGTGGGTCTCTGCTGGACTTTCTGCAGGAGTTGCCAGGCTGCCACTTGTAAAGAAGAGGATGTGTCACCCATAACTTCCGCTGGAATTTCTCTCCGTGCTGAGGTGAGGAAGGAAAAAAAGGAGTGGGGGCCGGGACAGGAGGGGTATCTCAGGCAGGGAAATGGAAAGCTTCCAGAAGAGCGCCCGGGGCCAGGACCATCCTGGCTGGCCTGCAGGCACCAAGTTGGCCTGCGTGCTGTCGCTGGTGTGGCTCCACGACCCTTCCTCTAGGCTTTCAAGCCCTTGTACATATTCAGGTGTTTTACCTGGGAAGGGTGGGAACAGTTCAGCAACAGCTGGCCTGGGGCTCAGCTCACGTTTACTCACAGAGGCCTCGGCACGGTCCCCCAGCTTTGCAATGAGGACGCTCCTTGCGTGGGGGGGCCGGGCTGCTGGCTGTATGGGAGATGATTCCCCACCTCTGACCAATTTCAGAATTGTTTACCGCTGGAGCAAGTGCCCTGATAGTGTTTTCCTCTGTATAACTGCTCGGTTCAGGTTTTTTTTTTTTCTTTTTGGGTTCAAGTTAGAATTTATTCATCTTTTATGTATTTATTGATATAAGCATGGAAATAATTCATTCATATAAATACATCTGTGTGAAGGGAAGAACTTTTTTCTGTTTTATTTTGAAATTTTATTTCTAAAAATTTTGAAGTTTAATTATATTTATTTTTCTATACAGCAGGTTATTATTGATTATTTATTTTATTCATATACATATATACAGGTCAATACCTATCTCCCAACTCATCTGACCACAACACCCCATGGCTTCCCCGACTTGGTGTCCATACGTTTGTTCTCTACCTCTGTTTCTCTATTTCTGCCCTGCAAACCTGTTCATCTGTACCATATATCTAGGTTCCACATACATGCATTAATACAGAATATTTGTTTTGCTCTTTCTGACTTACTTCATTCTGTATGACAGTCTCTAGATCCACCGACTTCTCTACAAATAACCCAGTTTCATTCCTTTTCATGGCTGAGTCATATCCCATTTTATGTATGTACCACATCTTTACCCATTCGTCTGTCTGTGGGCATTTAGGTTGCTTCCATTACCTGGCTATTGTAAATAGTGCTGCAATGAACATTGTGGTGAATGTGTGTTTTTGATTTATGGTTCTCTCTGGGTATATGCCCAGAAGTGGGATTGCTGGATCCTATGGTAATTCTATTTCTAGTTTCTTTAAGGAAACTCCATACTCTTCTCCATAGTGACTGTCACAATTTACCTTCCCACCAATAGTGGAAGAGGGTTCCTTTTGTCCACACCCTCCCCAGAATTTGTTGTTTGTAGATTTTCTGATGATGCCGATTCTAACAGGTGTGAGGTGATACCTCATTGTCGTTTTGATTTGCATTTCTCTAATAATTAGTGGTGTTGAGCAGCTTTTCATGTGTGTCTTGGCCGTCTCTGTGACTTCTTTGAAGAAACGTCTATTTAGATCTTCTGCCCATATTTGTATTAGGGTTGTTTGTTTTATTAATATTAAGCTGCGTGAGTTGTTTATATATATTGGAGATTAAACCTTTGTCCATTGATTCATTTGTGAACGTTTTCGCCCATTCTGAGGGTTGCCTTTTTCCATTCCCGTTGTTTTTAACCAAAAAAGAAAGAAAGCAAAAGAAGCAGAACACTAATGTTCGTGAAATATTCCTCTTGAAACTGTCGTTTTGAAATATGGACGTCTTTTGAACTTTTTGGTCGATATATGACCCCAGGATTTGTTTTCAGGGCAGGTGTCATTTACAGGCCTGCAATGATTTGGAATATCCACTGACCATTAGCGCTGGGATTAAAGCTGCTGTTGTGTGAAGCGGCCACAAGGTGGCAGCAGTTCTCCCTTAACAAATCTGCTTACTAGGGCAACAGAGCCTCAATGGAAGCCGTGTTCTAGATTGGAATTTAGAATGGAATGTGCCAGGAGAAAGCCCCTCAAGTTTGTCTCACTACTTCTTGTTCGTGTTTTTAATTTAATTTTTAATTTTTTATTACAGCAAGTTTGATTACATCGTTTGGCTTGTTGTAGGTGTGCAAGATGTGGTTCTTTTACACATATACATATGTCTGTTCTTCCTGGGACCCTTTTCCCATGTACGTTATGACAGAATGTTGAGTAGTCTTCTCTTGGCATTCCGTAGGTCTTTGGTGATTATATATTTCACCTGTGTTTGTATATGTCTCTTAACACCAATATCGTAATGAATCCAATCCTCACACCTTTCCATTGGTGAACCATAAGTTTGTTTAATGAATCTGTGATTGCCCTTCTCCGTGGAAATATCTGCCCTGGTATCCGTTTTTAGGTAACACCTATAAGTGATATCCTACGATATGTGTCTTTCACTTTCTGACTTACTACAAGTCACGTGATTACCTGTAGACTCATCTACGGGGCTGCAAATGGCATTGTGTCCTTTTTTTTCCTTGGCTAATATTCTGTCTTAGCGAGGTCCATTTTCTGCAATGTGATTCCCTGAGGGCTGAGGATTAGCTGACCTGGGCAGCCTGACCATGCCGGCAAGCCCTCCCCAGGTGTGCCTGGGTTGAGGTCAATAGAAACAGCACTCCAGGCAGCAATAGCCCATGCAGCTGTGCCTGACTCCATATTCTCTGCCCCGTCAGCAGTCTCGGGGCTGTGCTGGTGGGAGGGTGTGAGGGTCCATGGCTTTGTTGGTGGCCCGGTGTGACTGGGGCTCTGCTGGACTTTCTGCAGGAGTTGCCAGGCTGCCACTTGTAAAGAAGAGGATGTGTCACCCATAACTTCCGCTGGAATTTCTCTCCGGGCTGAGGTGAGGAAGGAAAAAAAGGAGTGGGGGCCGGGACAGGAGGGGTATCTCAGGCAGGGAAATGGAAAGCTTCCAGAAGAGCGCCCGGGGCCAGGACCATCCTGGCTGGCCTTCAGGCACCAAGTTGGCCTGCGTGCTGTCGCTGGTGTGGATCCACGACCCTTCCTGTAGGCTTTCAAGCCCTTGTACATATTCAGGTGTTTTACCTGGGAAGGGTGGGAACAGTTCAGCAACAGCTGGCCTGGGGCTCAGCTCACGTTTACTCACAGAGGCCTCGGCACGGTCCCCCAGCTTTGCAATGAGGATGCTCCTTGAGTGGGGGGGCCGGGCTGCTGGCTGTATGGGAGATGATTCCCCACCTCTGACCAATTTCAGAATTGTTTACCGCTGGAGCAAGTGCCCTGATAGTGTTTTCCTCTGTATAACTGCTCGGTTCAGGTTTTTTTTTTCTTTTTGGGTTCAATTTAGAATTTATTCATCTTTTATGTATTTATTGATATAAGCATGGAAATAATTCATTCATATAAATACATCGGTGTGAAGGGAAGAACTTTTTTCTGTTTTATTTTTAAATTTTATTTCTAAAAATTTTGAAGTTTAATTATATTTATTTTTCTATACAGCAGGTTATTATTGATTATTTATTTTATTCATATACATATATACAGGTCAATACCTATCTCCCAACTCATCTGACCACAACACCCCATGGCTTCCCCGACTTGGTGTCCATACGTTTGTTCTCTACCTCTGTTTCTCTATTTCTGCCCTGCAAACCTGTTCATCTGTACCATATATCTAGATTCCACATACATGCATTAATACAGAATATTTGTTTTGCTCTTTCTGACTTACTTCATTCTGTATGACAGTCTCTAGATCCACCGACTTCTCTACAAACAACCCAGTTTCATTCCTTTTCATGGCTGAGTCATATCCCATTTTATATATGTACCACATCTTTATCCATTCGTCTGTCTGTGGGCATTTAGGTTGCTTCCATTACCTGGCTATTGTAAATAGTGCTGCAATGAACATTGTGGTGAATGTGTGTTTTTGATTTATGGTTGTCTCTGGGTATATGCCCAGAAGTGGGATTGCTGGATCCTATGGTAATTCTATTTCTAGTTTCTTTAAGGAAACTCCATACTCTTCTCCATAGTGACTGTATCAATTTACCTTCCCACCAATAGTGGAAGAGGGTTCCTTTTGTCCACACCCTCCCCAGAATTTGTTGTTTGTAGATTTTCTGATGATGCCGATTCTAACAGGTGTGAGGTGATACCTCATTGTCGTTTTGATTTGCATTTCTCTAATAATTAGTGGTGTTGAGCAGCTTTTCATGTGCGTCTTGGCCGTCTCTGTGACTTCTTTGAAGAAACGTCTATTTACATCTTCTGCCCATATTTGTATTAGGGTTGTTTGTTTTATTAATATTAAGCTGCGTGAGCTGTTTATATATATTGGAGATTAAACCTTTGTCCATTGATTCATTTGCGAACGTTTTCGCCCATTCTGAGGGTTGCCTTTTTCCATTCCCGTTGTCTTTAACCAAAAAAGAAAGAAAGCAAAAGAAGCAGAACACTAATGTGCGTGAAATATGCCTCTTGAAACTGTCGTTTTGAAATATGGACGTCTTTTGAACTTTTTGGTCGATATATGACCCCAGGATTTGTTTTCAGGGCAGGTGTCATTTACAGGCCTGCAATGATTTGGAATATCCACTGACCATTAGCGCTGGGATTAAAGCTGCTGTTGTGTGAAGCGGCCACAAGGTGGCAGCAGTTCTCCCTTAGCAAATCTTCTTACTAGGGCAACAGAGCCTCAATAGAAGCCGTGTTCTAGATTGGAATTTAGAATGGAATGTGCCAGGAGAAAGCTCCTCAAGTTTGTCTCACTACTTCTTGTTCGTGTTTTTAATTTAATTTTTAATTTTTTATTACAGCAAGTTTGATTACATCGTTTGGCTTGTTGTAGGTGTGCAAGATGTGGTTGTTTTACACATATACATATGTCTGTTCTTCCTGGGACCCTTTTCCCATGTACGTTATGACAGAATGTTGAGTAGTCTTCTCTTGGCATTCCGTAGATCTTTGGTGATTATATATTTCACCTGTGTTTGTATATGTCTCTTAACCCCAATATCGTAATGAATCCAATCCTCACACCTTTCCATTGGTGAACCATAAGTTTGTTTAATGAATCTGTTATTGCCCTTCTCCGTGGAAATATCTGCCCTGGTATCCGTTTTTAGGTAACACCTATAAGTGATATCCTATGATATGTGTCTTTCACTTTCTGACTTACTACAAGTCCCGTGATTACCTGTAGACTCATCTACGGGGCTGCAAATGGCATTGTGTCCTTTTTTTCCTTGGCTAATATTCTGTCTTAGCGAGGTCCATTTTCTGCAATGTGATTCCCTGAGGGCTGAGGATTAGCTGACCTGGGCAGCCTGACCCTGCCGGCAAGCCCTCCCCAGGTGTGCCTGGGTTGAGGTCAATAGAAACAGCACTCCAGGCAGCAATAGCCCCTGCAGCTGTGCCTGACTCCATATTCTCTGCCCCGTCAGCAGTCTCGGGGCTGTGCTGGTGGGAGGGTGTGAGGGTCCACAGCTTTGTTGGTGGCCCAGTGTGAGTGGGGCTCTGCTGGTCTTTCTTCAGGAGTTGCCAGGCTGCCACTTGTAAAGAAGAGGATGTGTCACCCATAACTTCCGCTGGAATTTCTCTCCGGGCTTAGGTGAGGAAGGAAAAAAAGGAGTGGGGGCCGGGACAGGAGGGGTATCTCAGGCAGGGAAATGGAAAGCTTCCAGAAGAGCGCCCGGGGCCAGGACCATCCTGGCTGGCCTTCAGGCACCAAGTTGGCCTGCGTGCTGTCGCTGGTGTGGATCCACGACCCTTCCTCTAGGCTTTCAAGCCCTTGTACATATTCAGGTGTTTTACCTGGGAAGGGTGGGAACAGTTCAGCAACAGCTGGCCTGGGGCTCTGCTCACGTTTACTCACAGAGGCCTCGGCACTGTGCCCCAGCTTTGCAATGAGGATGCTCCTTGCGTGGAGGAGCCGGGCTGCTGGCTGTATGGGAGATGATTCCCCACCTCTGACCAATTTCAGAATTGTTTACCACTGGAGCAAGTGCCCTGATAGGGTTTTCCTCTGTATAACTGCTGGGTTCAGGTTTTTTTTTTTCTTTTTTCGTTCAAGTTAGAATTTATTCATCTTTTATGTATTTATTGATATAAGCATGGAAATAATTCATTCATATAAATACATCTGTGTGAAGGGAAGAACTTTTTTCTGTTTTATTTTGAAATTTTATTTCTAAAAATTTTGAAGTTTAATTATATTTATTTTTCTATACAGCAGGTTATTATTGATTATTTATTTTATTCATATACATATATACAGGTCAATACCTATCTCCCAACTCATCTGACCACAACACCCCATGGCTTCCCCGACTTGGTGTCCATACGTTTGTTCTCTACCTCTGTTTCTCTATTTCTGCCCTGCAAACCTGTTCATCTGTACCATATATCTAGGTTCCACATACATGCATTAATACAGAATATTTGTTTGGCTCTTTCTGACTTACTTCATTCTGTATGACAGTCTCTAGATCCACCGACTTCTCTACAAACAACCCAGTTTCATTCCTTTTCCTGGCTGAGTCATATCCCATTTTATATATGTACCACATCTTTATCCATTCGTCTGTCTGTGGGCATTTAGGTTGCTTCCATTACCTGGCTATTGTAAATAGTGCTGCAATGAACATTGTGGTGAATGTGTGTTTTTGATTTATGGTTGTCTCTGGGTATATGCCCAGAAGTGGGATTGCTGGATCCTATGGTAATTCTATTTCTAGTTTCTTTAAGGAAACTCCATACTCTTCTCCATAGTGACTGTAACAATTTACCTTCCCACCAATAGTGGAAGAGGGTTCCTTTTGTCCACACCCTCCCCAGAATTTGTTGTTTGTAGATTTTCTGATGATGCCGATTCTAACAGGTGTGAGGTGATACCTCTTTGTCGTTTTGATTTGCATTGCTCTAATAATTAGTGGTGTTGAGCAGCTTTTCATGTGTGTCTTGGCCGTCTCTGTGAGTTCTTTGAAGAAACGTCTATTTACATCTTCTGCCCATATTTGTATTAGGGTTGTTTGTTTTATTAATATTAAGCTGCGTGAGCTGTTTATATATATTGGAGATTAAACCTTTGTCCATTGATTCGTTTGCGAACGTTTTCGCCCATTCTGAGGGTTGCCTTTTTCCATTCCCGTTGTTTTTAACCAAAAAAGAAAGAAAGCAAAACAAGCAGAACACTAATGTGCGTGAAATATTCCTCTTGAAACTGTCGTTTTGAAATATGGACGTCTTTTGAACTTTTTGGTCGATATATGACGCCAGGATTTGTTTTCAGGGCTGGTGTCATTTACAGGCCTGCAATGATTTGGAATATCCACTGACCATTAGCGCTGGGATTAAAGCTGCTGTTGTGTGAAGCGGCCACAAGGTGGCAGCAGTTCTCCCTTAGCAAATCTGCTTACTAGGGCAACAGAGCCTCAATGGAAGCCGTGTTCTAGATTGGAATTTAGAATGGAATGTGCCAGGAGAAAGCCCCTCAAGTTTGTCTCACTACTTCTTGTTCGTGTTTTTAATTTAATTTTTTATTTTTTATTACAGCAAGTTTGATTACATCGTTTGGCTTGTTGTAGGTGTGCAAGATGTGGTTCTTTTACACATATACATATGTCTGTTCTTTCTGGGACCCTTTTCCCATGTACGTTATGACAGAATGTTGAGTAGTCTTCTCTTGGCATTCCGTAGGTCTTTGGTGATTATATATTTCACCTGTGTTTGTATATGTCTCTTAACACCAATATCGTAATGAATCCAATCCTCACACCTTTCCATTGGTGAACCATAAGTTTGTTTAATGAATCTGTTATTGCCCTTCTCCGTGGAAATATCTGCCCTGGTATCCGTTTTTAGGTAACACCTATAAGTGATATCCTACGATATGTGTCTTTCACTTTCTGACTTACTATAAGTCACGTGATTACCTGTAGACTCATCTACGGGGCTGCAAATGGCATTGTGTCCTTTTTTTCCTTGGCTAATATTCTGTCTTAGCGAGGTCCATTTTCTGCAATGTGATTCCCTGAGGGCTGAGGATTAGCTGACCTGGGCAGCCTGACCCTGCCGGCAAGCCCTCCCCAGGTGTGCCTGGGTTGAGGTCAATAGAAACAGCACTCCAGGCAGCAATAGCCCCTGCAGCTGTGCCTGACTCCATATTCTCTGCCCCGTCACCAGTCTCGGGGCTGTGCTAGTGGGAGGGTGTGAGGGTCCACGGCTTTGTTGGTGGCCCGGTGTGAGTGGGGCTCTGCTGGACTTTCTGCAGGAGTTGCCAGGCTGCCACTTGTAAAGAAGAGGATGTGTCACCCATAACTTCCGCTGGAATTTCTCTCCGGGCTTAGGTGAGGAAGGAAAAAAAGGAGTGGGGGCCGGGACAGGAGGGGTATCTCAGGCAGGGAAATGGAAAGCTTCCAGAAGAGCGCCCGGGGCCAGGACCATCCTGGCTGGCCTTCAGGCACCAAGTTGGCCTGCGTGCTGTCGCTGGTGTGGATCCACGACCCTTCCTCTAGGCTTTCAAGCCCTTGTACATATTCAGGTGTTTTACCTGGGAAGGGTGGGAACAGTTCAGCAACAGCTGGCCTGGGGCTCTGCTCACGTTTACTCACAGAGGCCTCGGCACGGTCCCCCAGCTTTGCAATGAGGACGCTCGTTGCGTGGAGGGGCCGGGCTGCTGGCTGTATGGGAGATGATTCCCCACCTCTGACCAATTTCAGAATTGTTTACCGCTGGAGCAAGTGCCCTGATAGGGTTTTCCTCTGTATAACTGCTGGGTTCAGGTTTTTTTTTTCTTTTTTCGTTCAAGTTAGAATTTATTCATCTTTTATGTATTTATTGATATAAGCATGGAAATAATTCATTCATATAAATACAACTGTGTGAAGGGAAGAACTTTTTTCTGTTTTATTTTTAAATTTTATTTCTAAAAATTTTGAAGTTTAATTATATTTATTTTTCTATACAGCAGGTTATTATTGATTATTTATTTTATTCATATACATATATACAGGTCAATACCTATCTCCCAACTCATCTGACCACAACACCCCATGGCTTCCCCGACTTGGTGTCCATACGGTTGTTCTCTACCTCTGTTTCTCTATTTCTGCCCTGCAAACCTGTTCATCTGTACCATATATCTAGGTTCCACATACATGCATTAATACAGAATATTTGTTTTGCTCTTTCTGACTTACTTCATTCTGTATGACAGTCTCTAGATCCACCGACTTCTCTACAAACAACCCAGTTTCATTCCTTTTCATGGCTGAGTCATATCCCATTTTATATATGTACCACATCTTTATCCATTCGTCTGTCTGTGGGCATTTAGGTTGCTTCCATTAGCTGGCTATTGTAAATAGTGCTGCAATGAACATTGTGGTGAATGTGTGTTTTTGATTTATGGTTGTCTCTGGGTATATGCCCAGAAGTGGGATTGCTGGATCCTATGGTAATTCTATTTCTAGTTTCTTTAAGGAAACTCCATACTCTTCTCCATAGTGACTGTATCAATTTACCTTCCCACCAATAGTGGAAGAGGGTTCCTTTTGTCCACACCCTCCCCAGAATTTGTTGTTTGTAGATTTTCTGATGATGCCGATTCTAACAGGTGTGAGGTGATACCTCATTGTCGTTTTGATTTGCATTTCTCTAATAATTAGTGGTGTTGAGCAGCTTTTCATGTGCGTCTTGGCCGTCTCTGTGACTTCTTTGAAGAAACGTCTATTTAGATCTTCTGCCCATATTTGTATTGGGTTGTTTGTTTTATTAATATTAAGCTGCGTGAGCTGTTTATATATATTGGAGATTAAACCTTTGTCCATTGATTAGTTTGCGAACGTTTTCGCCCATTCTGAGGGTTGCCTTTTTCCATTCCCGTTTTTTTTTAACCAAAAAAGAAAGAAAGCAAAAGAAGCAGAACACTAATGTGCGTGAAATATGCCTCTTGAAACTGTCGTTTTGAAATATGGACGTCTTTTGAACTTTTTGGTCGATATATGACCCCAGGATTTGTTTTCAGGGCAGGTGTCATTTACAGGCCTGCAATGATTTGGAATATCCACTGACCATTAGCGCTGGGATTAAAGCTGCTGTTGTGTGAAACGGCCACAAGGTGGCAGAAGTTCTCCCTTAGCAAATCTGCTTACTAGGGCAACAGAGCCTCAATGGAAGCCGTGTTCTAGATTGGAATTTAGAATGGAATGTGCCAGGAGAAAGCCCCTCAAGTTTGTCTCACTACTTCTTGTTCGTGTTTTTAATTTAATTTTTAATTTTTTATTACAGCAAGTTTGATTACATCGTTTGGCTTGTTGTAGGTGTGCAAGATGTGGTTCTTTTACACATATACATATGTCTGTTCTTCCTGGGACCCTTTTCCCATGTACGTTATGACAGAATGTTGAGTAGTCTTCTCTTGGCATTCCGTAGGTCTTTGGTGATTATATATTTCACCTGTGTTTGTATATGTCTCTTAACACCAATATCGTAATGAATCCAATCCTCACACCTTTCCATTGGTGAACCATAAGTTTGTTTAATGAATCTGTTATTGCCCTTCTCCGTGGAAATATCTGCCCTGGTATCCGTTTTTAGGTAACACCTATAAGTGATATCCTACGATATGTGTCTTTCACTTTCTGACTTACTACAAGTCACGTGATTACCTGTAGACTCATCTACGGGGCTGCAAATGGCATTGTGCCCTTTTTTTCCTTGGCTAATATTCTGTCTTAGCGAGGTCCATTTTCTGCAATGTGATTCCCTGAGGGCTGAGGATTAGCTGACCTGGGCAGCCTGACCCTGCCGGCAAGCCCTCCCCAGGTGTGCCTGGGTTGAGGTCAATAGAAACAGCACTCCAGGCAGCAATAGCCCCTGCAGCTGTGCCTGATTCCATATTCTCTGCCCCGTCAGCAGTCTCGGGGCTGTGCTGGTGGGAGGGTGTGAGGGTCCACGGCTTTGTTGGTGGCCCGGTGTGAGTGGGGCTCTGCTGGACTTTCTGCAGGAGTTGCCAGGCTGCCACTTGTAAAGAAGAGGATGTGTCACCCATAACTTCCGCTGGAATTTCTCTCCGGGCTGAGGTGAGGAAGGAAAAAAAGGAGTGGGGGCCGGGACAGGAGGGGTATCTCAGGCAGGGAAATGGAAAGCTTCCAGAAGAGCGCCCGGGGCCAGGACCATCCTGGCTGGCCTTCAGGCACCAAGTTGGCCTGCGTGCTGTCGCTGGTGTGGATCCACGACCCTTCCTGTAGGCTTTCAAGCCCTTGTACATATTCAGGTGTTTTACCTGGGAAGGGTGGGAACAGTTCAGCAACAGCTGGCCTGGGGCTCAGCTCACGTTTACTCACAGAGGCCTCGGCACGGTCCCCCAGCTTTGCAATGAGGATGCTCCTTGAGTGGGGGGGCCGGGCTGCTGGCTGTATGGGAGATGATTCCCCACCTCTGACCAATTTCAGAATTGTTTACCGCTGGAGCAAGTGCCCTGATAGTGTTTTCCTCTGTATAACTGCTCGGTTTAGGTTTTTTTTTTCTTTTTGGGTTCAAGTTAGAATTTATTCATCTTTTATGTATTTATTGATATAAGCATGGAAATAATTCATTCATATAAATACATCGGTGTGAAGGGAAGAACTTTTTTCTGTTTTATTTTGAAATTTTATTTCTAAAAATTTTGAAGTTTAATTATATTTATTTTTCTATACAGCAGGTTATTATTGATTATTTATTTTATTCATATACATATATACAGGTCAATACCTATCTCCCAACTCATCTGACCACAACACCCCATGGCTTCCCCGACTTGGTGTCCATACGTTTGTTCTCTACCTCTCTTTCTCTATTTCTGCCCTGCAAACCTGTTCATCTGTACCATATATCTAGATTCCACATACATGCATTAATACAGAATATTTGTTTTGCTCTTTCTGACTTACTTCATTCTGTATGACAGTCTCTAGATCCACCGACTTCTCTACAAACAACCCAGTTTCATTCCTTTTCATGGCTGAGTCATATCCCATTTTATATATGTACCACATCTTTATCCATTCGTCTGTCTGTGGGCATTTAGGTTGCTTCCATTACCTGGCTATTGTAAATAGTGCTGCAATGAACATTGTGGTGAATGTGTGTTTTTGATTTATGGTGGTCTCTGGGTATATGCCCAGAAGTGGGATTGCTGGATCCTATGGTAATTCTA